>NC_134574.1:70311968-71511968 GCF_050947875.1 Dermacentor variabilis | reverse complement strand
TATAGCTTTGCTGGTCATCCACCTTCACAGAGTGGAATGGCTCATGATTTTAGTGTGGTTACCATTCTCTGGGTATTTCTCACTTTATTGTTTGTCTCTGTTTTCTTGCCAACACGGTCGTTGTCTAGTTTATTGCCATATGATTAGCGCGTTGGGCTTATGTGCTGAGGAAACGGGTTTTGAGACCAGTCATCGGACCAACTTAGGTCATTTTATATGTTACACCATGTAGGTGCTGCTCTTTAATAACCTCTTTTACACCAACTAGTGTTGCTAGGTATGTGCGATTGGCTTTGTGCTAAACTTTGATGAACCTATTTGACAACAACTTCAGTCACTGGGTATGTGCCTTTCTCAAAAGACGAAACGTACTTAGAACTTTTCTGGTGTTGGGCAGAATCAAACGTAAGTCAAATATATCCGACAATTTTGCCTGAATTTACACAAATGCCATATGTGGACTTCATGTTTGCACTGCAAGGTGGGAAGCACAAGATAGGAGTCAGGCTGTATACACGTCTCATACGTAAGGCATTTCAGCTGTGGCAATAAGGCCTGTTGCTGCGCTGCTCCGATGCTAATGGCATTAAAGGGACACTAAAGTGAAAAATGATTTTTTATCCATGAGTAAATTACCGTTCTAGAACACCAAAAACAACACTCTTACCACGATAAGACGTTTGGTAAGCCAGAAAAAGCGCAAGAAAAAAATACGGGTGGCGACGCCTTAAGTTCCCACACCTGGGGGCTGCAACGTCTTGGATTTTGATGGCATCTTCTAGGGCTTACAAATTATATGTAGCGCTACAGATTGACTACATTGTGTTCTAAAGGAACCAAATATTAAACATGGCAAGTTTCTAGAACCTTTATTCAGCCATTGTGGCCCAAATTCGAAAACATACTTTGGAATCCCTGATGTCACCCTGACGTATCGGCGCTGGGGTTTCAGCACGAAATTCAAATACTGATACTTGGACCTTCATTTTCTCATCTGATAATCAAACTTTATTTTTGAAATGACTGCCTGCAGGGTTCTCAAGCAATGCTTCATTAGTCTAAACAGATTTATTTTTTCGCTTTAGTGTTCCTTTAACCTTGACACTCATGGTGAGATGGGCTGTGCTGGAATTTTATGTAAATGACTATCATAAGAACATGCAAATTCGCTCACCACTTGTAAAAATCTTTGATTTCAATGCCCTCTGAAGCTCTGCATTGAGATGTAGAGCCTCATTTAACTGCTTTTTGACTTTCTTTGTTTTTTTTTTATAAAGCTTGATTTCTGGGCCAGCAGCTCCTCTTTCAGCAGAGCATTTTCTTCTCTTGTTTGCTGTAGTTGCCCATGCACTCCACAGCCGTCATTGCAACATGTGCAGCTAGAAGGTGTGGCTCCTTCAATATTAGCTGCAAGCTCCGCCTCAACAGTGCTTTGCATTTCAAGGCAAAGCTGCTTTGCTGGTGGTGCGGGCTGCAGTATTATTTTTAAAAAAAGCAATGATTGTTGTGGCAATACACTAAAAGCGCAAAGCTTATTGCCTTTTACAGAAATAATACATCACCTACATAAAGTAAGAGCACCTATATATACTGCGGCGAGGAAAGCATACGTTCGCCTTGAAGAAGACAAGTCCACTTGTTGAAATGTTGGCTCCTGCTTTCACCTTGTTCTTGTTTTGCTCATCGTCTTGAATTTCCATCTCCCGCATTCCCCGTGTTTTCTCTGGATACATAAAGTAAGCCTTTGAAACTCAGCAAGTATAAATTTACAATGATGTCTAAACTTCCACTTGTGACAGTGTGATTTCAGACCACCATTTGTATAGAGAGAGCATTAACAGGCCATAAATGCTTCGCAATATTACAATTAGAGCTCACATATTTTTATTAAGATTGAAAGCAGGTAAAATGGCTTTTAGTTTTGCCTGACTCATTTATAATATCACATTACGCTTTTCAGTTTGAAGATTGAAATGTCTTCAAACATTTCAAACCTAGCATTCATACTCTTCCCAGCACATCAGAGCAGCAAGTTCACTAAGGGACTCTGTAAGATATAAGCAAACAAAAGAGCTATGCTAAAATGAAGAGTTATTGTATAGTTGCCTCTACAGTTCTCAACCACGCTTTTTTATACAGTAAATTGCACATTGCGTTAGGTGTGCAATGAAAGTTGGCATGTAATGATGGGCAAATGTGTTCGGTGCACGGACCCAATTGGCAGAACTTATGTGCTTTCATCGAGCAGACCAGGCAAGTATGTGTCACAGTGTAGTCCAATACATAAATGCCAAAAAAGAAGAAAGTGTTGTGTAATCATACCTTCCCTTTTGCTTCATTGGAGTTCATGGCCTTCCTAGGCCGCTTGCTGAGGAATAAATCCATTTCCTCTGACGTTTCTGCATGGCACCAGAAAGCAGTGGCATATGAGTACAGACATGAAATATTGCACAATGCATACACAACACTGACAGTATTGAGCCTTTTCACGAAGCAGTTTGCACTAGAGAAATGAGATGGCACTTTCAACGGTGTGCCGCACGTTGCCTCAGCAAAAGCAAACAAATACGAAACCATTACCTCTTCTGACCTGCTTCTGTGTGATCAGCTGTCGGAAATGCAAATGGGTGTTTGCTAACACACTGTGCTCCATTCATGCTGCAAAATATGAAGCAGTGGAGTGAAGACTTGTGCAGTAGTTGGCTGCAAAGATTGCAACTGGCATATTAAGAAATGGAATACATCTGTGTCCAAGTTCACGGACCGCTGCTACATAAGCACTGCCCGTGTTTCCGGCTCTTCACAATGCATGACATCACTCGAGGATAACAAAAGTTAACTCTTCACCAGCATTGTACTGCTAACCTCCAAGGAAAGGACTTTCAATGCCAGAACGTCACCAACAGTGAATACCACTCTTCACACAGTGCTGAAGAGAGTAGTGCCACTTCCTGGCATAGTAAGTTTCACGCACTTTACCTGTACACATCAACCCAGACTCACGTGCAAACTTACGCCCACTCTATCGCCAGCGCACGAAGAAAAAAAGAATAAACAAAGGCACTTAGGTATCCCTTTGAAGATGAATGCGAAAGCACTGCGACGTCTTCTCAATGATGACTCGTTTTACAGAACGTAATGGTATTGTTTTCATGCTGCCTTCTATCATTTTTCACATCACGTGCCTTGGCCTCGTTCGCGTACTTGCATGGACGTCCAAAGGAGCCGGGTGCAGCTGCTGACTAAGAAGTCAAAGGTTCGTCTATTGGAGCGCACAACAGAACTCACTGAAATCACCACGCCAACTGGCAGCGGGCCAGTGCCATCAGCGCCTTTGCTGAGGGAGGGACCGTATGGGAACGCTGGCATGATGAGTGGCATCGGAGCCAGCTATGGAAGAAGACGAACATGCAAGCAGCAGCAGCTCTGTGACCACGTGACTTTTAAGGTGAAAGCCTTTAATGGCTCATGCTTGCAGAACATGCCACACTCCGCTAGGAGTCGCCGGCGACGTCATCAGAGTGGCGTGTATACTGTGCATGCGCCCAGTAAGTGGCACCACCCTCGCGCTCCAAAACGGCGTCGGCAGACGCTCCTCACTAGCCGAGTCAGTCGGATGTCTCTGAAGCACTCTCCCATTTCTCCAGCAACCAAGCACGCTCGTGCTGCCGAACGAAAGCGCAAGTCGTGGCAGGCTCAGCGGCAACATTCAAGTGGAAATGAACAGCGTCTTCCAAAGTCTACCAACACAAGAAGGTTGAAAGCCAATGAACGGATGCGACTGAAGCGACAGTCATATGCTTCAGATAAAGAGGCAGTCATAGGAAGGCTTTCGCCTACTGCAGTTTAGCTCAGCAAAGTGCCCATACATTTTCTTTGTACCATCTCCCGCCATGCCACCGGATTTTCCACTTCATGAGCCACATAATGCTTTCGCATCAATAAGTGAATGGATGCACACGAATGGTCGAAGCTGAATTTTTCGTGACAGTCCACAGGAGTAAGCAAGTTGTAGCGACACTACAAGCCATTACAATGTATACAACAGCTATGTTCCAAGACCTGTGCACAGCAAGAACAAATCTATCGCAACTGAGGACACCCGCATGCGGTCAGGCAGAAAATAAACAATTAGACGGTGAATGCCCAGGGAACTTTACTGAGCCAGGGATGTGACAAGCTGCTGCTTAAAAGTATTTGCTAAATAAAAAACAAATAGCTAAACACAGTGATACTGATTCAATTTGTAAGTGGAGAGTTAGGATAGCTTGGGAATCCATTTTTAGCCCCACTTTTATTACAAGCACCATATACACTGCTTGCACCGCTTAGACAAAGTGTAATGAACCCTGAAAGCTCTGAAACTGTCCTGTGAATCTTTAGCGAAAGCTTTGCATGTTGTCCTCCCAGTCGTCTACGACATCCGCCGAAACAAAGGTTTGCAGAGCCGCACTGGTGTCATGTGCACCCATTATAAACACAAAAGCAATGGAAGCAAGCAACGGACACACACATCATGTGATCAAACGTGGCAGTGCTCAAAGAATTGCTGTGAGAAGGGTCAGTAGATTACAACTGTTTTTCTTTTCATTATCTTGCAACACAAATGTAACATTACAATAAAGCATGCGCTCTAAGTGTTCACCATTCATGTTACATCTGACATTTAACTATTCACAAGCATCGCAATCACCTACAATCGCGAGATTTCCAGCTTATTCAATTTTTACCAGCAAGAACTACCTAAGAGAAAATTAACATGGCTGGCATTGTGCATGGGTGTTAGACTCGTATAATGCCATACCAACTTTAAATAAGTGTCTGCCAAGTTATGTGACGCGTCATCTTGTCCTTAACTAAGCTATTGCTTTTTTTATTCTTTTTTCTTTTCACTCAAGTGGGAGCGCCAAGAATGTAAACGCATTTCTGTAAATTACAACAGTTGTTTTCAGAGCACCGCATCAACATTCGCACTGTCAGAGCTGATGCACTGAGATTTGTACCATTCTTCCTTGTCAAAAAATAAATAGTTATTATTTGAAATTTGCCCGGTGATTTAGTTTTTTTTAACACAATTGTAGTTATTGGGTCGCTCAACTGATCTCTCATGGACTCGTCGGGACCATTATGGAAAAAAATGTCCTAGATGAGTCTTAACTTTCGTATGCTGCAGATAAACTTGAAGCTCCATTCGAGATGCTTAGTCATGCATTAACACGCAATGGTAGTTTTCTTCAATGACATATCCACCATTCACCAGTTCATTATGTCAGGTGCTATACAGTAAAAGCTTGTTAATTCGAATTTCACGGGGACACTTAACGAGTTCGAATTAACCGAAATTCAAACTAACGAAAGTGATTAAGAAAAGGCCACATCTGATGACAAAAAAAATGTAGAGCAACTCTGGGTACATTTATTTGCAAAAAAAGTCTGTAATGGTTTTTTGCTTTTTTCCTCTGAAAGCGATTACTGCCGCTTTATCTTCCAGAGCTCGAATGAGCCGAAAAGCATAGTCTTCGCCTTCTTCGAAACTGAAGAAAAGCGGGGCGTGATTCGGTCCGTCCATCACTTGTGCCAACGAAGGTCGTGCTGGTGTTTCACCAACATCATCTTCATCATTCGCATCGTCATCGTCCATGGCAGGTTCTTCGCCTTCGCCGATGACTTGGGCGATTATTTCATCATTGGTCACGGCACCGCAGACCGCAGCGCAGCTGTCGAGATTCACGTAGTCGCTGAAGTTCGTATCGCAGAGCACCTCCCGTACATGAACTGGAGCGCGGACGTCCTCTTCAACTTCATTAACATCTGCGTTAAGGGCTCCAAAACCACAGTGCCGGAAACAATTTACAATTGTTTCTGTGGTTACCTGATTCCACACACGCACAAGCATGTGCAGGGCTGTAAGTAGAGTCACGGTATAGCTTTTCTCATTATCGGAGCACAGGAGCAGCTTTTCGGGAATGTGACGACTATAAAAACTTTTCAAATTTTTTATAACGCCTGATCCATAGGCTGAGGAGCCGCAGTGGTGTTAGCCGGAAGAAAAACCAGCCCAATGACTCTCAATTCGATCTCAACCTTGTGCACCGAGCAGTTGTCTACGAGGAGCGTCTGCTTGCCAAGCTCAAGTTTTCAGTCGAGTTTCCTCAGCCACCGCTTGAAAAACTCGCCCGTCATCCAGGCCTTCTTATTTGCTGCATAGTCGGCCGGCAGCGTGCGGATGTTCTTAAAACATCGAGGTCTCTGTGACTTCCCTATCACAAACAGGGGGAGCTTCTCTGTTCTAGTCATGTTCGCCCCGAGCAACACCGTCACGCGCTTCTTGCTGCGCTTGCCACCTGCGCACACGTCCCCCTTGTACGTAATCGTTTTGTCCAGTAAGAGGTTAAAAAACAAGGCGGTCTCGTCGGCATTCAAAATATTGGATGGTGCATACCTGTTCAGGTGGTCTAGTAGCGCACCATTCCGCCACACGGTGCAGGTTTGTGCGTCTACGGCTTTGGCTTCACCGCACACACTGCGGAAAACGAGGTCGTGTCTGTCCCTGAAGCGGTGAAACCATCTGTCCGAAGCGGCGAAGTCGGAGACGTTCAGACATTGCGCGAAATCAGCCACCTTTGCCACGATGATGGGGCCACTCAATGGGATATCCTGGCTCCGTTTTTCCTTGATCCATGTGAGCAATGATGCTGCCTCCAGGTCCGGGTTCTTAGCTGTCCGAAGCCTTTTCCGATCCTTGCCAAAAGTTTCAGTCTCATAGGAGTCCTCAATCGTCTTCATATTCCGGATGTATGTCAAGAGTGTTCACTTCTCGGTATATCGTGCTTCTTTGCAATTTCATTCTTGCTGTTTCCCTGCATCCACTTCCCGCAGAATTTCTAATTTCTCCTTCAACGTTTTAGCACGGTACTTTCCACGTGATGACATCGCGGCACGCAAGCGGTGTCATCTGTGACGGACGCGTACAGAACAAAAGAGATGACGATAGTGTATGTCGCGCCATCTGTCGCTTAACAGCAGAGACTGCGAGCTGGCTATGGCGGCGCACAGTTCGAATTATCCGTGGCGGACCGGATTAGCATTCGAATTCACAAGGTTTGAATACATGGGGCTCTATGGAGCATGGCCGGACCGTGCCAATTAGTTTGAATTATTTGAAAATCTGAATTAACGAGCTTTTACTGTATATACAAGCAAAATTTGGTTGACCAAGTGATGCCAGTGGTTCAAAGAAATCGGTAGTTTAAATGCAGATTTTGAACTTCACAAATAGCTGTCCATATCTGACTGCTCACATTGTGTTTTTAAAGTTTTGTTTCACAGGATTGCTTAGCCAGTAAATTCAAATAGGTCTAATTGGCATTTTGAACGTCAATGATGTCTAACTGTAAGAACTTGAATCAGCAGTGATCTCCAAATGCAAGCAATTGGGCTCCATTGAAAACCGCAATTGGATTCAATGTTTTCGTTTATTTAACTTTTTCGGCAAACCAATATCACTATACATACCGATACTGTACAGTTTGTGTAGCAGCTTACCTGTCATGTGGAGCAACTTGGCTTTGTACTAAGTACCGCAGACATTGTCGTCGCCGGCCCACCACACATCGTAGAATTTCGTGCCGTCAAAGTCGGCGACGCTCGTTGGGTGAAAGTCCCTGGTAGCATTGGGTTGAACACCTCTGTTGTGTCAACTTCGTATTGCACGCACACGAGCATTTTGTTTGTGAAATCACACCACTAAACACAGACAAATGTGCTTCGTAGAAGTGCTTGCATAGCAGAGCAATTCAAACAAAACACAATTGCACACCACACCACGCAGGCCAACGCACAACGTTGAGTTATGGATATGACTTCAGGGGAGCGATCAAATCCGAACCATTACAATCGTGCCCCTAGTGGTTATTGATCTGTAGAAATGAAACCAAACACACCAAAAAGCGCAGTGTTCAAAAAGCAGTAATCATACACCACTGCAAGTTGAACTTTATATTTTACATTTATGCACTGGATTTAGTTCTCTGCATCGTAGAGGCGGCACAGGTGGAGTTTTGCGGTTAGGTAGAATGATCGGCTAGTTGGACTAGATTCAATGTTTTTTTTATTTAACTTTTTCAACAACCCAATATCACTATCTATACCGATACTGTACAGTTTTTGTAGCGGCTAAGACATAACTGTTGCAAAAATTTATTAGAAAATATTGTACAATATGCATTGCGCTTACCTGTTCCACTGTGCTGCTGCTGTTGCATCCACTCTCGTGCAGCAGGCTCTCATGGTTAATAGGCAACGCTTTGAGGAATTTGGTTATCTCCCAATAAAATGGTCATGTTATCTGTCCACAGCCAGTGCCCTTTTTCTTATTGATATCTGTGCAGCAGAAATAAAGCACAGCCATGTTTCAACTGCATTGTCGGTTATCAAGCTCATATGTTGTGCCATAGGTTCACAGAACAAACCCGAATAACAGTAGCAGTACAATACAGGTACAGCACACATAAATTTGCGCTCTGAAGGTCAGCGTAGCGAAAAGATGTCGTTGCTTGAAATTAGCTGTTCCCTGATGCGCACCAAGATACAGTTGAACCCCTTTATAAGGGACACATACTGTGGAGCAGTTTAGGCCTCTTTTAAGCAGGGTACCAAGTTCTCATTTTCTAGCCAGCCCTTATTTAGATATTGGCACTGTACAATTAAAACAAGCACAAAACAAGGCTATAACCAGTTGAAGAAAGGTTTATTATATGACATTTGTTGTTAAACTTTGTTACTGGTGAAATAGTTCTCAAGCTTGGTTTGCGTCATGGCTGCATTCACAGTGTTATTCAGCACAGCTTCTTCCAGCTTGGTGACAAGGCCGAGAGATCCTTCACTGTCACTGGTCCAAAGTTGTATGTGGTGACAAACTCGGCCAAGTACTGTTATTACCTCCCCAGAAGTCATTGGTGCTGCACAATCACTTTCGTTGTCAGACACATCTGTGGTACTGTCTTCACTTTTCTCATCTTCCTGCACCATCCTGATTATGTTCACATCATAGAGGTCTTCTGTAACAGCAAGATTGTCATCCGCTTCAACAAAGTCCTGAAATGTGCCCAACTTATTAAAGCTCCTTTGAGTGATTGGCCAAGAGTCTGGCTCCTTATCTTCATAAAGTCTTCATCTGCAATGTTCTCGTCTGTGTCTTCCTGCTGCAGATTAAAACCTGCTTTACGGAAGCACCCTCTCACAGTGCTGCTCTTAACGCAGTTTCAGGAGCCAAATGGTATTTTAATTGCTGCCCTCAAGTTGATTGCTGTTTCCCGCTTCTGCAGCATATCATACAGCAGCTGCTGAACAAGCCATTATCTGTACTTTGCTTTAACAGCTCTTATGACCCCTTGATCCAGAGGTCGTAGCAAAGACGTGCAGCCAGATGGGAAAT
Organism: Dermacentor variabilis; assembly: GCF_050947875.1. Classification (NCBI taxonomy): domain Eukaryota; kingdom Metazoa; phylum Arthropoda; class Arachnida; order Ixodida; family Ixodidae; genus Dermacentor; species Dermacentor variabilis. Next base: position 71,502,532 of record NC_134574.1, on the reverse strand, counting down.
AGCTCAGCTCAACAGCTTTCTCTGGCGGGGTTTTCATGTGTGCCGAACAGCTATCGAAACATGAGAATTTTTCTGTTTTTCATTGCCATTTTCTGATCAAAACTAGTCAGCCATTTGTTAAAAATCTCAGCTGTCATCCATGCGGCCTTATTTGCAGTGTACTCTGCATTCATAGAGTAGTTCTTTAGGAAGTGTAGTTTTTTGGAGTTGCCAATAACCAGAATTTTTTTTTTTCATTTCCGTCCATATTTGTACAGAACATAGCTGTAATACCATCTTCTGAATTTTTGCCTTCACTCCAATCTTGACCATCAAGGCAAACGTTTTTTCAGGGAGCATTTTGAAAAATATTCCTGACTCATCCAGGTTGAAGACGTTGCAAGCCTTCCTCTTAGCAATGTTTACAAAGTCCCGTCTTTCCACTGCCTTATGGAATTTTTGTCGGCAGCTTTGCTTTCACCACAAACAGCTTTGTAGCTGATTCCATGCCTACGCTTGAAGTGGTCGAACCATCCTTGACTAGCCTCAAACTCAATGCCAAGGCCAAACGCAAGCTGCCTGGCTCTGGCTTGAGCTAAGGGTCCGCTGAGCGGTATGTTCCTGCTCCGCGCATCCTGTATCCACAGAAGCGCGTTTTGTAAGGCAGGATGAGATGAATTACGCAGTTTCAATCTGCTTTCTCTGGTTGGCGCTTCTTTTAACAGATTTTCTCTTTGGGTCCAAATCCCGCCGACTGTCTTTCTGGACAACCTAAATTTCTTGGCGGCGTCAGCTTGCTTCATTCTGCACTTTATATCCGCAATGATGCCCAACTTTTTGCGACGGTCAGGAAAGTACGGCGCTTGACGGAGCTGTTTTCTATACTGATGCGGTGACAACCAGTCAATGGCTGTCCACATCGATGAAGTACATGAAGATCAGTTGCACATGGATCAGTCAGACAACAGCACATGGAGAAAGAAAATTGGAACAATAGGGCGATGGCGATTTGGCTATACACTGTGGACAGGGTTGATCGGGTTACCTGCGGGCTTGCCGGGCGAAGCAAAACTAGAAATTATAAAACTAAATAAAAAAAATATACAGGGATGTATAAATGGTGAAAATGATGGGTAAAATAGACTATTTCTAAAAGCGTAGCCTTTGAGATTTGTTGCTCGGACCGTTGTCGTCCAAAATGACAACCGGCTTGTTTTTATTTCGATTTGGCTATTGTCTCGCTTTCAGCTGATTCTAGCTCACTCAAGCTGACCTTGCCATGCCGGCGGCTTAAAGTTTCGTTGTCACCAAGCAATTCAGAGAGTTTGCCCCGCTCAATTGCCTGCACGCATGGTCACCACTCGTACTTCTGGCCGAGGAAAAACCAGATAGACGTTGAGGTCTGGTTTTTTAAAGTTGGCCCGCTTAATCTAGCGGGAATGGGACCAAGCGCTGCTGGCCTTCGGTCTTGTCACAGCAGATTCGTTGCTCGCGTACCGGGAGCATGCTTGCGTGTCCTCGTTATCGTCTTTTATGGTGGGATCACTGTGGTGCATAGTTGCGCGCTACGTACCCTTGGCAGTAAGCTTGAAGTGCTTCTCTGTGAAGCATTCCCATTGCAGTGGTCCTTAATCGTTTTTTTTTTGCTGACTGATCCACTATGCGCACAAACTTTTCCTTCCACAACGGACGTAACTGCCGTCAGTGGCCGACGCCACCGCATGTAAGGTTAGAATGTCAGTTACAAGCGAGGTTATTGACCAAAATTTACGGAGAACTTGTCCTTTACAACCAATTGTCTTCTATATCCGGTGTCTCTTACAAAAGAGCTCCAATTAATGGGAGAGATAGGGCGGCCTACCATGTGTGCAAACAGTGTCCATTATACCTGATTGCTCGTTATTTCCGTGCCTCTACTGTACTCGCTTACAGATGTTCTTTCTATTGCTATTTGGAAATGGAAGTCGTCGCAGCATGAATAATACCAATCACACAGGAACTTTCAATCCTGAGTGGCACGATCCAGAATGCGCCCCGCATTTCTCTATGCACCCCGAAGGACTGGTGTATCACATTTCGGAGCGTCCCCATCAGCGGATTGTTGTATGCCTGCTGGTCCAGTATGCTAAAAGATACACAATGCATCCGATGAAGGTATGCGCTGCATGATAGGAAAAAAGTGTGCCACGTCTATTAGCTCTTCCGACAATGCAAAGTGATGGTACTGGCGTCCGTGCTAGACACAATCTCGGACGCGACAGCACACAATAAGCCTAAACTGGCATCCGCTCTAGAAAACAACCAGCGACACTACTTCACCCAATACATTCCCCTTATTTTGTTCTTATTTAGCAAACATGCACAGCATCAAAAATAAGAATCGTACTTGCCTGTATTTGTTTCCTAGGTTCTTAATCTCCATCTTTGTTTCTTTTAGTGTTTTCTCAATACAGGCTTTCTGGAGTTCCTCCACAATGTACGCATACACGTTTTGATTTCTTTTCACCCCGCGCAGGTCATGTAGGTTGTATTCCCAAATTTGAATTAATGTAGATGTTTCAGCTTGGTTCCAGTGTGCCCGTCCTGCTGCCATTGCTCGTCCGGCTGCTCGTGTCAATGCCTGATTAAACGAAACGTGCAACCAGGTGCCCGAGTGTTTGCAATATGGCCGATATGGCCAACGAGCAGAGTGTCGGTGGCAGGGGCGGAGGCCAGACGCTGTTGAGCTGGAGAGTAACATATTGCGACAGCCTGCCATACAGATTTTGTCTCTTTAAAGTAACAAGTCCATTAAAACACGCAAAAGTTATTATTTCTTTTTGAGTACTGCTTTTAATTTGCACACTCTGTCGTGTTTTGCTTTGTTTCTGGGGTTGAGAGTACACATTCACTCAGAGTGTGAAGCTGAATGAGTTTCTCGAACTCATTTGTTTGCGGAAGTCATTCTGTGCTAAATCGCATTAAATATCACTGTGTAGCAGCCAAATAATGTCATTCGATGCTAATGCCATTCGATTCGAATGACATTAAAATGCCCAGTGTGATAAGGGTCTCGATCTCGGTCTTAAAAGAAGGTTGCAATGGCTATTTTGGATAGCAGACTTCTGGTATGCCACATTAGGGGCTGATTTATTGAGGCATTTTCATCTGTTCGTCTGCCCATCTGTGGCGAACTTTCCTTCTGGCGTGTTGCCAGTTTAGACATGAGCATGCAGCACGGGATGGCTGAGCGAGGTGAAGAGGAAGTGAAATGATGGAGTAGATCAAGGGAAGGGACTTACAATTAAAGCCCCAGTTTTCTTAACTGTGCTTGGTGGTTTGGTTTGTGATACGTTTGATTACGCAGGGTTATAAAGAACATTAGCTTTTTGAACATTCAGCTACTTTCGAAGCACAACTTTTGACACACGGAAATGCTATGACATTTGTGCTGTCTCTTACACACAAGCAGGGCACGTCAGGGATCATGAAATGGTCAGGAAATTACTGTTTCCCAAGCCTAGATAAGTGGAATTGCACAAGGGATGTCTTGTCAACAGGCCCCGAAGAACTTGCGACATGAGGTGGCTTCGCTGGAAGGACATACGGAGTGCCTCCATTGACGTACTCTTCAAGAGTGCAGAACAGACGGTTCACATAACCTGCATGGCCAAGAGGCACTCATGATCACTTAATATACAACGAAGCAAGTGGAAAAAATGCACAATTGTAAATTTTGCACTGAGTGCTACGAAATTGTGGTAAGCAATTCTAAAGCATTTCTGAGCCTATGGAAATGCAAACAATTATGCCCATAAGGCTGTTGCTCTAAACAAATTACAATAATTGCTCTTTACAGACAGACAATGACAAATATTTTTTGTATACTGTCTCGCCAGTTTCAGTTTGTTTCTCAGATTCTGAAAGCAGTCTTCATATATCTCTGGTTGAGCTGAATTTTTCTACAAGCTTCAGTAAGCTAGTGTGCTAAATTTCAGGGCATGTGCCCAATGTTTAGAAAGAGTGCCCCAGAAAATAAGCAGTTTCAATGTATGTATGTCACTGCTGTTGCATGCAGTTTGTGAAAAGTTATTTAAAAAGTAGCACTGGTGACAATTTTGCCAGAATTCCATAACAAGGACACCAGCCCCTTTCATACCATAAGTGGGCTCCTGCTTGACAGAGTAGACGCTTGCTTCTCCGTTGCGCTCTTTTGGGTGCTTCACCTTCCAGCGAAGTTCCCCACTCAGTGCCACGGCCTGACCCTAGTCGTCATTTTCGTTGTGATGCAAGGAAACCAGTGCAGTCCTGCAGTACAGAAGTATGGCACAGCTATGTACATGCCATATTTTTGATGTGCACTTGCCCAACCCAACATGCAAGCTGTAAGGCAACTAATTGAATATACTTTCACAGTCATCAATGTGCACAGTACCACAGGCAGAAACTGCTACATTCCTCTGGTAACGTAACGGAAACGACACTCTGAAAGGGAAAGTACACTTCCCAGACTGAGCAGTCTACTTAATGCAGAAACAAAGGCAACAAGAAACTGAAATCATGTATGTGTTCTGTCTGGAAAATTCACAAACTTTTTTTTATTTGCTGTCTCACAAGTAATGAAATCTTAATTGAACTTGTATCACCATCTAGCAGCACATTTAGTGTATCAGATGGCAAAAGCAGCTTTCTATATATGCACTGTTTGTTTTCTCTTGCATGTATGTGTGAACTGATATTAATTTATTTGGGTGATTTTGCCCGTCAAATGAGTGAGTCAGGGCAGCAGTACTTTGTGAAACTCGGCACGAAGCTCCAAAAATTACTTACTGAGACAGCTCAGATGCTAGGAACAGCTCTTGGGACTTCAGTTTGAGGGAAGGCTACAATGTACAAATGTTGCGAACATTTCGAAAGTCATTGTTCTATTGAAGATGATGACCATTCAAGAAGACCATTAACTTCAAAAACTGACTCCACTGTGGAGAAAGTGAATCAAGTCATTCTTTTCATACAGACTCTGTATGCTTTACACACAACACTGTAGATCTGGAAAGCCAATTATTATACAAATTCTTTTGCATTGCTTGTCCTGAACATCAAACACATAACCATCAGTCTTTTTCAGCATTTTCAAAATTCAACGCACCGAGTTCATCACAAGAAAATTTACAGTTAAGCACACCAGTGCGGTTAACCTAGTGCAGTGAACTGAGGACTCCAGAATGATATCGGGAAGTTCTAACACGTAGTTTCGACCTTACTATCACTACATGCCATTTGCTCACGATAATTTCTACAACAAACTTGCCTTGCAAACATTCCATGGAGTGAGTTAGCATAAGCTTTTGGGGTGAAGCGATTGATTATCGCATGAAAAGCTTTCACGCTAAATGTCTGCATGTGTGGCGACATTTGGCAGATGTCATTCAGAAGCCTTTTGTTCATCAATAGGCTGGAGAGCTTGTCATAAGCACGGGTACTTGCAATAATGTACACAAAAATGAAAAAATGAAGACGCTATGTTGTGGTTGTGTAAAAAATATGTCATTTTCTGGCATTACTCACGTAGAAACAACTGCAAGAGGTCTTGTAGCACAGAATTCAAGAAAAAGTTAACTTGGTAATTCGGCTCTCACCCTGCAATATAATGAACAATGTGATGGTCATAAAGGGAAGTGTCCAATGCACATTACAATGGGAGAGCAGGCACACTTTTTTTTTCATGGTGTCTCTGCTCTAAAAATTTTTGCAGTTGCAGATACTTTGCTTCTACACTTCCGTCAATTCAATCCTGACATGACCAAGAAATGGCCAATAATTTGGTGCCGCGTCATCTGTGTGCTGTCAATGCGCAAGCGCCAAGTTCTTTTTCTATGTTTACTCCTCCTTTTCCCTTTCCCCTTTTACTTTATATATACGTGCATTAAACACTTGCGCGTTGTTCTCGGCTAACCACTGGGTCGTCAACGTCCCCCTTCTTACATGACGGCAGCTACCGCTGCCGCTGCTATGTTACAGAACAAGAGACAAATTTTATTTAATATTCATTGTCAACGCACTGGACAGCACTTAATTACTGTCTGTGAAGAACCACATGTCCTTTGTATACATGTAGTCCACAGCACATGTGATACCTTGCATTTATGAAACAACTATGCAGCAATTACACATAGTATAGCTGCGCATGCCTAGACTAACCCCTTTGGTAGCTATTCCTGTACCAAAAACACGCGACGCAACTTGTTGCCACTAGGTATATGAGTAACTTATTGTTTGAATGTTGTTTTGTAATTACACTGAAAGCAGTGGGTCGTCATGCTACATTAATCATGCTGGTCATGCTATCCAAGAACGTTTTCCTGTTGCTTACGCTGCCTAGGATGTGGTTTTAGTTTCATATCAGACTGCACCAAACAGGCAGTTTCCAGGCGAATGTTCTAGAAAAGAGGTGTGCATTACAGTTGTGGAATATACTGCAATAACTCATTGTCAGCTTCCATTTTCGCTTTAAAATTTTCTTGTGACAGGTGAAAAATACGGATTCTCGATGTGAGATGACGCATGTTTGTTAGGCTCACTGTACCCAAAGCGCCACCCAGGGAGGTGCTGCTGCTATTAAGGTAACCACTGGGTAGGGTAAGCAGAGAAAGATTTCCTTTAAAAACGTACAAGAAAGGTGCACCTGGAAAGATCCACTTCCGTGGCTGAAGGCCGCCATGCTGGGATCTATCGTAAAGCAGGCTGCGGCCGTGGTGTTTATCATGCACGTGGTTCATTACAGGCACCAACACAGCCACGGCAAGGTTGCCATTGCCATCCCCACACTTTGAATGAAAACATCTTCGACGGAAGTCAGTCTGGTTGGGAACCAGAGTTGAATAAATTATTAACTCCAACCAATAATTTATTTGAAACCCAACGTTTCGGGACCAGCTCAGTCCCTTCTTCAGGGGTGGCTAAAATGTGGGCCAGCAGCAGCATGGGGCGGCCTATGGTCTCCCTTTGTTAGCACATGGTGCAGTACACTAACATACGCGGAGCGAAGCGTTCCCGGCGTCCAATCTATTGTCGTCTTTATGAGCTGGATGTGCCAAGACTCGACCTGGTGTCTCTTAAACGGATTATGCTCCACGGCCAAGACGCTTACTTCCTCGAAAGTGATTCTGTGTCGGCACGCTCGCAGTGCTCGGCGAGGGGGTTGCCTTCCGAGTTCAACAATCGGACGTCGTTCTTGTGTTGCCTTAAATGCTGTGGGAGGTTCTTTATTTCGCCGATGTATGAAGCTGGGCACTTGGAGCATGGGATTTTGCAGATTACACCTGGCTGTTTTTCTCCAGGGATGCGGTCTTCGGGTAGTGGTATGAAGCGGCCGATTGTAGAAACGGGTTTGTGAGATACGTAGATATCGTACTTCGTAGGATGCATGCCGATGCGTCGCTGATGCCCCTTGCGTATGGAAGCACAACACAAGCGCATTTTGTTGTTTCCATAGTGGCTGGCCTGCCTGTCCTATGATCCTGACAGCGGGAAACACGTCGAATAAAGCGGCATGTGTAGCCATTCTTCTGCAGAGCGGCGAACATAGTGGCTTCTTTTTTTTCCGCTTCAGATGAGCAGATGGACTTTGCTCTCCTCAGAGGAGAGGAGACGAGGGATGCCTTGTCGTTTACAGGGTCGTTAGAATTAAAATTCTGGTAGCGGCTGTTATGAGTTTGCTTCCTATACACACCGAACTTTATATCACCCCCTTGTCTTCTTATAAGGAGGTCAAGGAATGGCAACATGTTTTTTCCCATTCCATTGTGAATTGGATAGAGGGCTTAACTGAATTCAGATGTGCAAGGAAGTTTTCCACCTCTGATGTCTTTAGGATGCAGAAGCAATCGTCAATGTATCGAACGGAAAAAGTAGGTTTTTCTTGAAATGACTGCAGTGTTTTCTCTTCACTGGCCTCCATCGTAAAGTTGGCAGCAGTCACCGAGATCACGGCGCCCATGGCAGTGCCACTGGTTTGTTTATAGAATTCCCCTTTGAAGGAGAAAGCTGTGCTGCTCAGGCAAAATTCTAAGAGCCGGCAGAGTTCATCCGAGGTCAGGCTTGTCCTGGTGCCGAGGTCAGCGTCCACCTCTAAGGCTTGTCCTGCTGCGGAGATGGCGAAGGGCATAGGAACGCTGGTAAAGAGCGAGATCACGTCGAACGAAACCATGTACTCATTTTCTTCCAGTCGTACACAGGAAAGGTGTTCGACGAAGTGGCTGTAGTTGCGCATGTGCGTTGACGTGTTGCCAGTCAGGGGGGAGAGGACTCGATGGAGGTAGGCCGAGAGGGCACGAAGGCAGTGAGGTGGTGAAGTCGACGATGGGGCGTAGTGGAACGTCAGGTTTATGAATTTTTTGGGAGTCCGTAAAAGGCCGTGCCGAGCCGTTCCAGCAGATCAGGCATCAGTAGAGGTGCTTTGACTCCGGGTAGTGCTCGAAGATGGTTGCTAAAAGATTGTTCATTCTGGTTTGAAGTTGCGAAGTCGGATCCTTTTCTTACTTTTTCGTAGGCTGGGCCGTCGAGGAGCGTTTTAACTTTTCTCTTGTAATCCTGCCTGTCAAGGACCACCATTGAAATTCCTTTGTCTGTCAGCCAGGAGGATGACGATGTTGTTGTCCCCACGAAGTTCCCGGAGAGCTGACCTTTCTCCTTAGGAAAGGCTCTGTGGCTGGAGGCCAGATAGCTTGGACAGGATTCCGATCGCTTTGAGCCGAACTTCTTCGCAGGCGGAAGGTTCAACATGCTTAATACCGTCCTCCACGGCTGCCACTAGTGCGAGGGGCGCTTTCGTTGACGTGGCGTTGAACCCGTGGCCTTTAACCAAGGCAGAAGTTTCCTCTGCAGACAGTAATCTCGATGAGATGTTTGTGACAAAGTTGTAGCCCTCACAAGGCAGTCTACTTGCCTTCTCTGTTTCCTTTTACAACTGGGAGAGCTTCGCTGCGTGACCTAATTTCTGTTTTTCCGTGATGGTGGGGGAGACACTTTTGGTGAACGTTTCCAGTGAGCCGAACACCACCAGGAGTCAATGTTCAGTCAATGTTGGTCAATCCCCGGCGGCTACTTCACCCACGTATTGGGCCACCGCCGATCCCACGTCACCATGCTTGAAAACCATTTTCAGGTCCAGGGTGCCTCGGGGCTTCAACACCATGATTAGGTCCTCGGAACGGACTCTGGGCGTCTGTTTCGGGCGCCAGTTTCGAGCTGTCTTCATTTGCAGCAGTGGCGCAGCCCGAGCACCGTCCGTATTCCCGGCGCGGAGGGAATTCCCCGCCGCCGTTGACGCCGCGCCAACGCAGCTTTTGGTAACCATGTTTGCTTGTTGCTTGCGTTGCCGCAGGCGTACAAGTGCTTGAAGACACTCAATTTCGGTGGTCAGGATGTCCTCATCTCGGGGTTTGTGCTCGATTGCGGTCCAATTCATGGATGTCGGGTCGTACCCGGTGATCTTCTGCGTCGCCATGTCCGGAGAACCTCCAACGCCGGCTGCGCCGAGCTTAGCCCTCGTTAGGGTCAGCTCAACTGCGGTGTTTGGCCAGCTGTGCTGTCTGCTGGCCGAAGTCAAGGCGTAACGATTTTAATGAAAACATCTTTGATGGAAGTTCGTCTGGTAGGGAACATGAGTTGAAAAGCTCAACTCCAACCAATAATTTATTTGAAACCCAACGTTTTGGGACCAGCTCTGTCCCTCCTTCAGGAGTGACTAAAATAATGGCCAGCAGCAGCATGGGGCGGCCTACAGTCTCCCTTTGTTAGCACGTGGCGCAGTCCACTAACGTACGTGGAGGGGAGTGTTCCTGGCGTCCTATTCATTGTTGCCTTTGTGAGCTGGATGTGCCAAGACTTGACGTGGCGTCTCTTAAACGGATTATGCTCCACGGCCAAGACGCTCACTTCCTCGAAAGCGATTCTGTGGTCGGCGCGCTAGCAGTGCTCTGCAAGGCCTTCCGAGTTCAACAATGGGATGTCGTTCTTGTGTTGCCCCACACTGCACTGAAAAGTATAGGTGGTTGACAATTGACTGGTCCAAAGGCCAATGGCAGTGTATCCCGTGGATTTCGCAGCCTGCAAAAGCTTCTTGTTTAGCCCTGTACAACCAAAAAGGAAGATAAGAAGCAACTAACAGTAAAGGACTCTCTAGCAGAAAAGACAGACAGTGCTGACCTTTGCAGACGTGCCATGCATCAAATAGGTGGTCCACTTAAGGCCTCTCAGACTTGAAGTACCTGCATCAGTGTTGCAGACTTTGCTATTTCACAAACAGCTGCATTGCAGCCTGCACCACAATTGTTAGTATGTGACCCAGACAAAGATACATATTGCTGCACATTGGTCTCTCACTTCTAGTGAGAAATGTATACAGTGGTGGCCTTACAATGGTTTTCTTGTGCTTCATGGTTCCCACACTAGTCAACTGTTTTCATATGCATTAAGAGTAGATGTAATAAGTTAAGTCATATTGACACATGTACAGTGGAACCTCGTTGATATGAGTCTGTGTAATGCATTTTTTGGGTTGATACACATTTTTTTTTGTTTCCCAGCTAGTGCCCCATGGACCAATGTATTTCCTTGCGGTTGATACGATCACATTTACACTTGAAATTGGATGATACGACTGCAAGACATGTCTTAAACTCGTAGCTTTATCTTCAAGTCTACTAGATTAAATTACATTCCAACAACCCTTGAACAACGTGTTAAAGGCCGGTGGAAGCAAGACGCACGCCACAAAAGCTACCGCGAAGCAGATCGTATCAACGGGGTTCCACTGTACTTGTTTATCTTTCATCAGTGACCACTTTTCACGGGCTAACGCGCAGGATGCACCTGCATGTATCGGAAGTTTCTCGAACGTTATCGATGATTCTATCCGTCACCTGTAGTCACCGAAGTTTATGTAATTTGATTGTATGAGCGACGCGAATCGTGTAGTACTTTCTGGAAGACACACGGGCACCAGGGATTACTTTGGAACGCTCGATGACTCATGTATGAAAGTCTACACGTTTCGCCGATTAGTTTATCAACGACAGACGATTGTGCATGCCGCTCTTGTTGTAAAGTGAGTTAGTTTCTTTGCTGGGCACAGGATCACCCAGTAACGAATCAGCTTCGTCATTCACAGTTTTAGCACTGTTTTCTTCAATGTCACCACTATGTGACGTATTATTTTTTGCCACGGAGAATTTATCTTTTTCCTAATGTCATGCCTTTTTTACTTTTATGAGTGCTGCCCTGATCGCAGCACAATACTAATTAATCCAGGTTGTTTCCTGGCTACATTTGAGGGCACTTTTACCTAGCACTTTCTGATTTCCATTTGGCAACACTGACCTGCGCACTTGTGGATGCTGGTCCGTCATCGCTTCAGTGACAATGACACTGCTTTCATCGAGGGAGGTGAGAGCCCTCTTCAGACCCTCAAGCTCCATGTGTGTGCTTCAGGATACCTCGTTGCACTGGAAACCAAAGAAAATGCCTGATGAGATTCACCTAAATGCGGCTACTAGATGAAACAAACAGCCGAAGAGAGATGGTTGGTTGATGGTGGAGGAAAGCCTGCTAGTCACACCGCAACTATTTAGCATGCAAATGGCACCTAAACATTGGCCAAGAGTAGTGAAAAGGAATAAAAAAGTGTTAACGAATGAAGCGGACTACTTCTGGAACGTGAAAGAAAGGAAGAAGAGGGGCCGGCGGAGAATAAGACTAAATAGCAGACAACACCCGCCTTACCGAACTTATGTCTGGTGGTTAGGTATTCTACCCGGACTGCTATAATGAATGCCAGCAGAAAGGAGATAAATTTGCTGCTCTGCAGCTGGTAACTGCCCATCCGCTCTTCTCGATGTGCTCTGCTGGGAAACAGCGGTCAAGGAGCAGTGCATGTGACAACCAAATAACATTCTATGCTCTTTAAATGTGGCACTTGTAGTGGTTATTTGCAACTATAGTACTAATAAATGGACATCATAACACATAAAGAAAGAATAACTCTGCAGGGTGAACAGAAGTTTCTGGTTAGTTGCAAGTACAATGAATGTTGGAATTCTCCCATGGAAGAATGTAGTGGCAACATGAAATAAAAAAATGTAAAGCAATGCACAACGTAACATAATAGCAACGAAACAATTAATAAAACCAAGTATATGCCTATGCGTAGAAGTAAGTGCTTTACTGTGCGCTCGCCTGCACAAGCTCAATATCAATGATGCGATTCAGGTTTGTCTCGAGCATTGAGTAAATTCCATACTTAGTACTGTTGCCTGGAGAATCAGCACTGCTGTCGGCTGCTACTTTTGCTGCTCCTCTACACGACACCACCGTTTGCTTAAGCCGGCTCTTTTCATCCTGCCGGACCTGGAATACGCATAAAATGTATTTATTGAAACCTATTCCTTTGAATATGAAAGGCGGGCCATGTATACCATGTCATGAAATGTACATCTAAAAGACGCTCACACCTTCCAGTGCAGTTACAGTGTGCACCTACAGATTGTTGTCATCTCAATTTGTGTAATACAGAAATTCCATTACCTCGTTCACTGCTGGAAGCAACAACTTGCTTTGCAAGCGATGGTATGATCTCTCGCTGAAGCAGGCTACACCCGCATTCTTCAGAAAATGCAAGGACTGCGCCATGCTGCAGCCCGCGAAAAGAATTGCAGCAGCCAGTGTAATGTCACCCAAGGCACACTTCCCTTTCTTCAGTTGACTGTGCAAGGTGTTGACATACTTTTCCTGGCATATCACAGAAACAGTGACAAGGGAACCTTTCACCTGCAAGCAGGATAACACAGCGCACAATATATTTGGATACACACTGGAGACAACCCTACACTTCATTATTGACAAGCATGTCGTCTGCTGTCACATGAGTAAACATTGGGAACAGGTATACATCCAGGGGGTGGAAGCCTCAGGGCTACGGCCACCTATGACTTCTTGAGGGGGCTGCAAACTAGCTCCATATAAACACACACGGTTGAAGAAACAAGTAATTCAGGACAGTGCCATTCCTAGGGAGTCTCTCGCCAAGTACTGATCGAGCCCAGTGCTACTCAGCTTATGCAATCTCACGACAGCTGGTGCATTCGTGCAACCTTACATAGTGGCAAACTAGCTGTGCACAGTCACTTTATTTTAGTTACGAGGAAACATTTTATGTGTTCATAGACTTACGGTTTCTGCAGAAGGCACCGGCTACTTTTTTCTGATCGAATGATTAACACCTCTGCTTAATATGCTTACTGTCATTGTATTGGTAGTGACAATGGGTTTACATCAGAATGGATGCAGGAAAGTCTTCAACGAGACGGTGGGCTGAAAATTTGCATTCCTAGTTCCATGCCACCCCCTTTTAACCTAGGCAAGACCAGAATTTTTCTAAAGGACTGACATGCCACGAAAATAGGGGACAACACTTGAAGCCGGAGCTTCACTGCAGATACTCTAAATGGCACTCCTAGTCCTGTTCGAAGAGGAAAAAAGGCAGAGATGACATGCCACTACTTAGGTAATCTTGGGAATTTTGGAACCTGCACACACTTATGTAAGTAAGCTTGCTGGGTCCGTCACTGTATGTGTCTGCAAATTTTTTTTAGCTACGCATCTCTGAGAAGCTGATAGCTTTAATAGTATACCGTATTTATTCGAATCTAGGCCGATAGTTTTTTTCAAATAATCATATTCCGAACTCTAGGGTCGGCTTAGATTCGAGGATTTTAAAAAAAGCGCCAGTTTTTCATTGAAGCTGCTAAATATGGAGCATAGAAAAGTCATCTAGAAAAGTCAGTATCGCAGCTGCTACTAGCCGTGCCAGTAGCCAACCGTACACAAGTGAGGTCGCCATTTTGACCTGTGTCGTGTTGGCCGTATCGGTGTGCGGCGTGGTGTTATCGCGATGGCACCAAGCAGGAGATGCCACTACAGTGCCGCTTTCAAGCGAAAAGTTGTGATAGCCACAGAGGCATCGTCGAACCTTCAAGCCGGGCGGGACTTCGGCGTCGACGAGAAAAACGTCCATCGTTGGAGGGGACAATGACAGCAGCTTTCTGCGTGCACCGCAGCGAGGATGGCATTTAGCGGACCAAAGAAAGGCCGTCACCACGAAGTGGAGACAGTTTTTGCCGACTTTGTTCGGACGCAGAGAGCAGCTGCCCTTCCAGTGACAACAGAAGTGCTCCAAGCGAAAGCTAGGGAACTTTCGAGGGAGCGAGGCCTAACGCCAAAGGATTTCAAAGCCAGCCAGGGCTGGCTTCAGAAATTCATGAAGCCCTTCGGCTTCAGCCTCCGACGTCGCACTTCAATCACCCAGAAGCTGCGAAGTGATTTCAAAGAAAAGCTGAGAGCTTTTCAGTGCTACGTGCTGCGAAAGAGAGAAGCGGCAGGCTACAACCTTGGGCAAATCGCCAACGCTGACTAGACGGCTGTGTATTTTGATATGCCAGTGGCGTACATTGTGAATGAAAAGGGTGCCTAGGAGATAAAGGTGTGCTCTGCCGACTACGAGAAGCAGCGGGCAACTGTGATGCTGTGCTGCACAGCTGATGAACATAAACTCCCTCCTTATATGATATTTAAAAGAGACACTGCCTGCTCATGGAACTTCCCCAAGAAATGTCATTGTGCGGGAAAAAACTCGGACGTGGACTGTGCAACTAACCAAGAAGATGTTTCAAATGGTCCATGGGGCGAACGAGTGGCGGAAGGAGTACAAAAACAGAAAGGACCAACGCATTGAGGCATGAACGGGAAAGGAAGCGTGCTGCCGCCATGTTGAAGGAGCTTGAGCTCAAAAAACAAAGTGTTGGCTGATGGCGAGATGCAAGTGTCCCTAATCCAAGCCAAAATAAACTCTTTAAATAGGTGAAACACAACACTGAGGCGTCGTGTGCGGGCTGAGAGTATGTCAGAACAGTTGAGGTTGACTTACGAGCTGTTGAGAGAGAATCTCAATTGTGACAAAGTTCGGGCCTCATACCACTGAGCTTGCATGCTGTCAGTTGATGCAAATAGTCCATATTCGAAATATTTGCTTTTGTAGGCATCCCCTTTTTTGTTCATATTTGAAAATATCCAACTCGATTTGCAATTTTTTTTCGAAGAGATTTTTTTTGCTGTGCATTTTACTAACTTCTCCCTTCTATTCTCTTTTTGAATAACATAAACACTACTCCTTAGTATTCAAATTGGATTAAGTCGTTTAAATTTTTTTTTTCCTATGCTTACTAGAGAGTGACAGCACCGGGCGATATGGTTTCAGCTTGGCTTGACAAAAAACATAGTTCTGCATCACTCAGGGAAAACCTGGAAAACTCAGGGAATTTGGAAATGTTAACTTGGTATACACCCTGAAAACAGTTGTGCCAATTTTTTCAGCAGCACATAAATAGCTCTTCTGTGAACTGCTAATGTGAACAATGGACATAAAACAGATGATTCTCCAAAGCAGGAAATATTATGCACATCACACCTAGTATGGGAATCGGTGTTGTGTGCAAAGCTTTTCACAGGTAGCTAGCTGGCTATCCTGCCTCGATTAGGGTTCGGCTAAGTGCTACCAGATAGCCTGTGTCCATATAAGGCAAGACATTGCACAATGTGAGCTTGCATGTGACAACAGCAAGGTGGCCACATGATAGATGACAAGAATATGACTTGAAGATGACGATAGCCTAGCTAGGGGGAGGGACGATGATACCATAAAAATAGCTTGATGGTGCTATGACCAATATATTGTACTGTATCTCACAGGTACCCACTGGAACATTGATTGAAGAAGCATTCACCATATGCCACTCGACCATTGCGCTACCGTCGCCGCCAGCTACCAGCTTGTTTGCATGCATTACCTAAACCGCAACACGCATGCAACTGGTGGAGCTTAGCGAGCATGCACAGACCGGACTGTGCTGAAGACCGTCGCGGCAGCAGTATAGAACACTAAGGTGTTCAGCTTCTTGCGTACAAGAAGAGGACAAACATGAGGCTGACACATGACAGCAGACTTACAACAGTGGTTTATTTTGGAGAAAGTGACCACATATATAGCAAAATCTGACACATCACGTGTGCGCCACCCGCAAAAATATCCTATCTCTATGCAAGAAGGATACCTCCTTGCTGGAGTGGGTGATAGACGCTTTTGACTCACATTTATCATCACACCTGTCAATCAATTCCACTTCAATGATTTCTCGGGTTAACTGGTTACGATTTTTGCTGACAATTGATGATGCACAATATACTGGTTTAGACATGTCCGTATTTGTGGCGTGTGTCTGATTATGCATACAATTTCTACAGTGGGTATCCAGAAAGCCACCTCCCATTTGCATCCAAGTATGTTGGTCAGAGCAGACAATGTCTGAATGACAGGCTACAATGCGACAGTAATGAGGAGACTTTTGGATGCCCACTGTAGAAACTGTATGCGTAATCAGGCAGATGTAACAAATACGGTCACTTGTAAATCGATATATAGTGCATGCTCAATTCTCAGCGAAAATCGTAATCAGTTAACCCAAGAAATCATTGAAGTGGAATTGATTGACAGGTGTGATGACAGCACTGTGTCAAAACTGTCTATCAGCCTTTCCAGCAAGGAGCAGTTTTTCTTGCATCGAGATAGGAATTTTGTGCGGGCAGCGCACACGTGACGTGTCACAAATTATGCTATATATGTGGTCACTTTCTTCAAACTAAAACACTGTTCTAAGTCTGCGCTTGTGTGCCTCAGCCTCTTTGTCCTCGTCTTGTGCGCAAAAAGCTGCATTCTGGTATAGAACGATGCACAGCGCTATGCTAAACATTTGCAGCAACCTTAAAATTGCAATTTTTGTCCATATCCTGCTAAGAGCTTTGGAGAAAATCGCTATAGAAGAGTAACACTTCATCAGCCATCCCATAAAGTGCTGATAAAATAAAAGGCAAACAATAAACGAAGCAGCAATAAGAAAAGCGTGGGAACGCATAGCTAGCCTGGCAGGATTTCTTTAAGCAGCGAAACCCACACAGGCACCAGGAAGGCCCGTACAAAAGGGGCGAGCTGCACGTGCGTTTGTGTGCATCTCTGCAAAATTCACAGATCAAAGGAATGCCCGTCCGTATGATGACAGGGCGTGTATCGCAATTTCTCTCTGGCGAAAGCTAAATCGAACAGCATATCTCATTATGGCATCATATTACAAGTATTTTTAATGTTTTAAGATATGCCCTCAATAAATTGTGGATTAATGATTCCTTTATTGCACAACGCGATTCCGTATCATGATTTATGTGAATCAGTGGCTCTGCTAATGATGAAATTAAATACGCGATGTTTCTGGCATTTTTCAGCACAATCGCAAGGTTTAAATTAGACTGGCATGCGGATTCTGAGAACCTGTCTTACACGGGTGCTTGCGACAGTATAGCAATGCTGCTAATAGCCAGTCATTCACACATGTGTACAATTGGAGCGTCTTGAAAACTACTTGCATGCCGGCTATTTTTGTCAGCAGCGGTTGGACGGCTCAAAAACTGCAAGCAGTGCTCCCCACCTGGAAAAAGAAGTCATGCAGAGACTCCTCTGGGAGTTGTCTAGGTACGTGTAAGCAATCTGCCACTTATCCATGAATCCCGAGATGTTATGTATCCTGATCCTAACAATATAAACAACAGCGATGCGGCTACATGAACTTCTGCGAATGGCGGCACAAGGTGAATCATGATGGCAGAATACATGGGTTGCACGGACGTCACATCCGGGAACTAGAGGACCGGAAACCGCCATGTTTGAGGGCACTTGCAACTGTTTGGAATCGTAGTGGGTAGTTTGCAACGACGGGATCTGTTCTGCGGATGCATTACTCGCTTCATCATGATGATTTGCGCTATTTTCAGCTGCAGAACAAGAAGTGAAGCTTGTATCATATCTGGCGCAGCGCTGGCTACGCATCTACGGCACATGTGACGTCACCGATATCGGTATCGCCCATGACACATGGTGCTGAGGGAACACACCCTCTCCCACTTAGTGTATATAAATACGGCTGTTGAATAAACGGGGACGCTTTCCGCTCCCCTTGCTTAGAGCCTCTGGTCATGTCTTGCCTGCGGCACCACACGATACATGGTGTCAGAAGTGGGATGAACGTCGACGTCCAGTCTTGGTGAACCGACGATTATACTACAACACCAGCCCCATGGACTTCCTGAAGCAACCAGGCCTGCTGAGCTCAGCTGGTGAAATTGCCAAGAACTGGCAGGCATTCAAGCAAAGGTTCAAATTTTTTCTCGCCGCATCAGAACAGCCAACCGGCAAGCCTCGAACGGAATCTTGCAAGACAGCACTTCTGCTGAGCATTGCAGGAGAGGAAGCCATAGAGATCTTCAACACGTTCAGCTTTGGCGAAGAGCAGGAATGACTACGCCACTGTCATTGCGAAGTTCGATGCATATTGTGCGGCGCAGCGGAACGAAGTCCATGAGCGCTACGTTTTCCGTACGCGAGTCCGGGCCCCTGGTGAGCTTTTAGAACCTTTTTTGCGAGACTTAAAAGAACCATGCACGAGCATGCAACTTTGGCTCTCAAATGGACGCAATTATTAAGGACCAAATTGTTTATCGAACTAACGACGAGAAACTTCAAGAAAGGTTGCTGCAGGACACTACGCTGAATTTACAGAAGGCCGAGCAGGTTGCTAAAGCAGCTGAAGCGACGGCAGCGCAACAAAAAGTTTAGGCACAGGACGAAAGCCACATTGACGCGATGCGTAAGGAACACCCAAGTAAACAAAGTGAGTTGCCCAGGCATTACAAGTGTCCTAAGTGCGCACGTATGCAGCCGCCACGAAGGTGTCCTGCATTCGGGAAAACATGTCGCAATTGTCAACGCCCTAACCATTTTGCTATCTGCTGTAGACGATTTGCCAATATTGGCGAACTTCATGGCGGTGAAGATACTTTCGACATTCTGGACGTGTCAAGCTGCGCAGCAAGCCAACACGACTGGACAGTTGTCGGCCAAATCAAGAATGTACCACTTGAATTCAAGGTTGACACAGGAGCGCAAGCAAATCTACTACCTTTTGGATGCTACCGTAAAATTTGCCCGAAGCCGCCCCTGAAACCAAGCAGCGTGGTGTTATGTTCACATGGCGGAGGGGTTATCAAGCATGATGGTGTGATTTGTACAGAATTATCACTAGGTGATCGTTGCGCCTTCCTCGACTTCTTCGTGGTGTCCAAGGGGCATCAGGCCATCCTGGGCTTACAGGCTAGCGAAAATCTTGGACTTGTGTCACGCATACATGCAGTATCTCGAAACATTTCCGAGGAAGTCACAAGGAAATTTTGCCACTTGTTCACAGGAACCGGGTGCGTTGAAAGGGTCTATCGAATGGTTCTACATGACAACGCCACGCCAATCGTCCAAGCAGCCCGACGAGTGCCGCTGGCTCTACAGGAACCTTTGCGAGAAGAACTGGGACGCATAGAGCGCGCAGGCATCATAACCAAAGTCACCGAGCCCACAGACTGGGTAAGCCCATTGGTCATTGTTAGAAAGAAAGACAAGAAAATTCGAGTATGTGTCGACCCCAGGAGGATTAACCAATGCATCAAGAGAGAACATTACACAATGCCGCGAAGAGAAGACATAGAGGCAGAGTTAGCAGGCGCTACAGTTTTCACTCGTCTTGACGCAAACTCTAGTTTTCACCAAATTCCGTTGGACAACGAAACCTCGCGAATTTGCACCTTTGCAATGCCATTCGGGCGCTACAAATTTCTGCGCTTACCGTTTGGTATAGCATCGGCGCCTGAGGTATTTCAGAAAATGCTTAATGAAATTGTTGAAGGCCTCTTTGGGGTCAGAGTATATGTTGATGATGTACTGGTGTGGGGGTCGTCCAACGTGCGGTAGATGCGGGGAGAGGCTGACCGTCCTCCACGTCCTCCTGGAGTGTCGGGAAGCCGAATCTGAGAGAAGCAAACATTTTTCTCTAGCATACCGGCTGCACATCCCCCTACATCCCGTAATGCTACTCGGCCCAGAACCTTTGACACCAACGCAGTCCTAAGTTTTCTGAAAGATGTTGTCTTGCATGTTGTTAGCCCCACGTTCGTAGCGGGTCCTCTCTTCAGGGGATGTCGCTGTGATAGCTCTTTCGTATAGCACATGCCTCTAGGCCCTTGTGTTTAAGGACTCTGGCGAGGCAGCAGTGCTCCAAGTAATTTTACTATCTTATGTATTTTCTATTTTGCCTCATTCTTCTACGAAGGATTTTAATGTTCATAGTATTCGTGATTAGTCATCGCCATAATTTTATAGCACGTAGATTTTACGCATTTTACAGCGACTATTTTTAGGCCACTTTACAGCCAAGTCACATCTTCACAGAACTCATCATTCCACCGCGAAATCACTAACACTGTCTTGGCGCTCTTTGGCCATATCTGGCCCTTGCGCCACTAAACCACACATTCATTCATTCATGGTCTCTCTGCGGCAGGGGGAGCCACCCTGGCAAAAGGGTGCTTTGCGGTACGGGGGCCCCAGGATTCGTCACAATCTGCTGACACACGTGGCGACTACAGGAAAAAGGCAGCTCTGGAATTTAGCAGCGCCGGCTGGGGTCGGGCGTGACTAGCTGACTACGGGGACGCCAGACAATGGATGCCACGACGACTGCGCTGCAAAGGTCATCTGCCCTCCAGAGAGCACTGAAACCTGTGCGGCATGTGTGTGTGAGCCCTCCTCCTCCAAAAAGGCGTGTAGTCTGCGATGACGTCGAACGCAGTGCTTATAAGGAGCGATTGTCGCCTGCTAGAGTGTGCTCGTCGTCGTGCTCTGTGCTCGTCAATGTACTCGTGAGCTGTGTGATCGTTTGCTGTATGCTTTGTCTTGCGGGCTCCATTTGGGAGTCACGCTAGACTGTCGATGTATCCCATGTTCAAATGTAAATACTGCAAATAAATCCTGCTCGCCTAGCTCCTGACGATGACATCAAGTCTCTCCCTTCCACTACGGCCGCCAACTCCTACAGTGTATGCCTGTGCCTTTGCATCGCGTGTTTCCGGTCCACAGTGGCACATTCGCGGGTCGTTGTCAACCAGAGCTAGTTTTTTAATCAAGTGTGCGGCTAGGTAGCCGAGGCCGCGGTCGATAACTTTTACAGTTGTCACTCCTTTGACCCAGAGATGGAGGGTCAAATCTAAATTCAAGTGTCTCAGCACGCTTGCTTGCCCAAGAGGTTGGTCGACTACCGCTGCCTCCGTAACCACAACAGTTAAGGACACAGGATAGCCCACGAAGACGCAACCTAAACACAGAGGTCCGTACATTGTTACGGTTGTGCGGCCTGCAGACACATACCGCATCTCGAACCTACGAATATCAAAGGGATCGACGTGGCCAGACTACGTCACGAACGCCCATGCAAGCCAGATGATACACACTAAGCAAAAATAACGCGAAATGGGAGTAAACCGCGCGTCCTGTATCGCATTCCCTTTTCTGGGTTTTTTTTACTACGTACCAGTCGAGGTAAAAATTTACTACCATGCTGACCAAGTCTTTTGCATGTAGAAACGAGAGTAATTTTTTAATCTGTGTGAAGGTTTTTAGGGACGATAGCGGGACTATATTTTTACTTCCATCACAAAGTTCTAGTGGCTATTCCAGAGTTATTATTCAAGCCCATTCGAGAGTTTCTTGGGTCTGATGCGGGAGTATTTTTTTACCTCTTTCGTTAACTTTTCTCAACTTTATCCGAGAGTAAATTTTTCAAGCCCATTCTGGAGTTTTTTCGAGGTGATGTGAGATTACTTTTTTACATCATTTATCCGGTTTTATAGGCTATTCCTGGGAGTTATTTGGTACTGATGTGGGGGTATTTTTTTACCTCGTTATCAAGGTTTCTTAGCTCTACCTGAGTAATTTTTAAGCCCATTCTGTAGTTTGTTGCAGCTGATCTCGGAGTATTTTTTTACCTCGTTCATCAGGTTTTCTTGGTTCTTTCCGAGAGTAATTTTTTAAGCCCATCCTGGTGTTTCTTGGGGCTGATGTGGAAGTATTTCGAAGACAATTGAAAGACCACAAGGATGATTTCAAAGATCCCAAGCATGAGTGATTGTTTATTAGTTCTGACATGTTTCTCATAAAAAGGTCAGGCATGAGTTAATCACAAAGCTATGGCCTTAAAAATGCTGTGATAAGCATAATAAATATGTGTACTAATACTATGACTGGGGCTGGTAACTGCCCATTAGATCTCTCATAGCAAAGTAAAATATGACAACACATTCAATGTGCAATCCCACTAAACTACAGTGAAAATAAAGTGACACGCAATACAAAATCTAACTCATAAATACACAGGCAGCACCAGAGATGTTCACATTAGACCCACTGAATATGCAGATCATTCCTTCAAACAGAAAGTTGTCCAGAACATGGGTGTGCAGTGCATTCAATGGATCAGTATGAACCATAACTATGCAACATAAAGATATTGCACTTAAGGCCAAATGGCATCTGCTGCTAACGGCTATTACTGCCCCAGACGAAATGAAACAACCATGTGGTAAATACAGCAAGTATTCGTACTATGACATTAGTGCCGGCAACTGTCCACCATATCTCTCACTGCAACAGGAACTGTCGACGCACTCATGATGTAGTGAAACTAAAGCACAGTGAAAACAAAGTGACGCACAATACAAAATCTAACTCGTAAATACACAGGCAGTACTAGAGATGTTCACATTAGGCCCACTGAATATGCAGATCATCCCTTCAAACAGGCAGTTGTCCAGAACATGGGTGTGCAGTGCATTCAATGGATCAGTATGAACCATAACTATGCAACATAAAAATATTGCACTTAAGGCCAAATGACATCTGCTAATGGCCACTACTGCCTCAGACGAAATGAAACAACCATGTGGTAAATACAGCAAGCGTTCGTACTATCACAGTGCAACACATTTAAGAAGTAGTGAAGCTAAGTCAGTAGTAGAGATGTTCACATTAGACCCACTGAATATGCAGATTTCTTCAAACAGGCAGTTGTCCAGAACATGGGTGTGCAGTGAATTCAGTGGATCAGTATGAACAATACTATGCAAAATAAAAATATTGCACTTAAGGGCAAATAGCATCTGCTGCTAATGACCATTACTGCCCCAGCGAAATGAAACAATCGTGATAAATACAGCAAGCATTCATACTATCACATTAGTGTAGGCAACTGCCCACCGTATCTTTCATTGCAAAAGAAAAACTATCACAACACATTCAAGATGTAGTGAAAGTAAAGTACAGTGAAAATAAACAAGTGACACAATATACAAAATCTAACTCTTAAGTACTGCAACAAGCAAATGAGAGATCACTAGAGATTATCATTAGACCCAGTGATAGCGTACTGACCTTTAAACAGCTAGTTGCCCAAGACATGGGTGCACAGTGCAGTGAATGGATAGTTAGGAAGAAAAATGCAACCATGAGCAACATGTTCTATCAACTTTCAAACTTTCAAGAAAAATGACCTCACTCAGATGAGGAAAGTGATTATTGCTAATATACAGATGACAAAATATATGTGAAAACAGCCATTAACTGATACCACTCCCCCTTGTGCTAAAAGGAAACGTATGCAGCCCTTTTTCCACAGAAGAGGAACATGTTGCACAACTGTATTGCGGTACTCATGCGTATAAGCCAGATTTCAATTTCGTTGCCTAAACATTGTAGTGCTTCTTAGATAGTCTAAAAGGTAATTGAGTCTGTTGCCCTTGTCTGTTTCTAGGCATGCGGTTGCGATGGATGCCATATGCTTGTGTCACAAGTTAACGTAGTGCTACCTAGGTGCGACAAGGATGTATATTTGTAGCTGCCCTCAATCTCCTTCATGTTGCCAGTCAGCATCTATGGTGTCTCTTTGTATTGTTCATCTAGCACTGTTTACACACAGAAGGCATGTCTGAATACCAGACCACCTTATTCTCCAGTTACTTTAAAGTGAATGCGTTGTGACAAAGTGTAATGTGAGAAGTACATGATAAAGAAAAAAAAAAGAAATAGAAATAGCTAATTCAACTCCCCCCTGCATTATTCATTTCTGGGCCATTAAGTTTTGCATAATACACTTGTGCTGATTAACACAGAGCCACGTTGGCCTAACCCTAGTGGCACAGGACATCCTTCAAATCATCAGTTGGTACAGAACCACTGAGCATGCTGCTGGTGCTCTTGCTTCTGCTGAGAATACCAGTCGCACACTAACATACATTTTGTTGCTAAAGGTCCATTACAGAGACATTAAAGAGAAACTGTAAATCATTTTAAACTGATAAAACAATCTTTCAGAACTTTGTATTCATGAACATTGTGGCAATAAGCGGATTAATAGAAGAGAAAATAAAGATTTAACTTTCATTTTTCAAATTTTATGTAGCACACCACACAGTGTGGAGTCATACTTCAACTAAGTTTATTCTTCGACTCCTTTAGAACAGAAATCATCAATATTGGCCAGTAGAACATTAACTAGACCCGAACAGACACCATCAAATTCCATATAACAATGAGCTGGTGCAGGAATTATAAGGTGGTGGTGGCGACACCAGTTTTCATTTTTGCAAGTCATCTGGCTTATCAAGCCAATTCTAATGGTAATAGTTGTTTTTTCAGTGTTGTAGAATGATTTAATAAAGCTCAAATAAATTTTCTCTTTCATGCCCCTTTAAAGCAAGCACTGTGCTACATGGCTTGGGCAACCTGCCATCCACAGAACCCAGGAGTGCTTTTGTTAGGCAAAATAATTTTTACAGAGACTTTTCTGAGGATCTGCATCTGAAAATTTTTTTGCCTAGCAAAAGTTCTTGTAAAAATTTACTAACGCTTTCACACGTGGCTTTGTGTAGCTCAAATCCAGAAAGCAGTGCTCAATGAATGTTAAAATCCTGTGGGCCTTTTTTGGGTATATAACGTGGAATACCCAGAACGAAGCGAAAAGGCAGGCCAGGCCTGCCAGCAGTGATGACGTCACAAACAATCGCTGTGCATCGATGTGTAGTGCGAGGGAGCCATCAGATGCCCTCTGGAGGCATGGAGTTAGTGGGACCGCAGCCGTCTGTGGAACGAAACAGAAATTAACAAAAAATTTATTACACGAACCTAAGGTCACTCCATAACAAGCCCCTAATTTTGATGGTTACAAAAAAAGCAAATGCCTTGTTTTATTCATTCATAAAGTGTGTTATATTTAAGTTTTCCTAAAAAGGGGCATGTTCAGATATGGAAATGAATTTGTCTTACTGAAAGTCTCAGCATATGTGCGCAGAGCACACAATTCAGAAATACACTAACCAAGACCTTAAATAAAAGCCAACTAATACACTGGGACTGCACAAAACATGGTCATTAAATTTTCGCTAAGCATTAGTTTTCAGCAACAGATGTCAGATGAAATCAGTGTTTAGGCTCTCTTGAGCAAAAGGGTCAGCAGCTCCCATCTAGCGAAGGAAGAGCAGACGCGCTGTGCCCCCAGAAAGTTATGATAGGCAGAAACAGGCCCCACATGCAGTCCAAAAGGAGATTAACACAACTGTGCTCCAGTCCAGCTATTGTATATATTAATAGCTCCTCTGTCTTGAAGCACTTACCTCTGTTAAGATAGCATCAAGTGATTCATTGCAGCGGCCTGCAATGAAGTTGAGGACGCCAAGCACACCATCCTCTGCAAACAGTGAGGGATACACTTCAGTACTATTTTACTCTCAAGAGTGACTTATGAACTATACATACATTTTATGTAAAGAAAGAAATTAGCTAGAGCTATGCATGTATCGGCATGTTACTTCATGCATAAGGCTATAAAGTGACAGGGCACACATCTTGCCATTTCTGTAGCGCTGCCACATGCTGGGCTTGTTGGCATGCAAACTTCTATATTCTTGCGCAAGCACACAGGGACAAAAGGTAGATGCAAGCACCACATCTAAGTCTTCATTTTATCTCGGTCTGCTTACGCAAGAATGTTATCCAAGTTGTAGTTTTTGTTATAAACTTTTAATGCAACAGTTTGCAATGCTGTTACATTATTGCAAAGCTGTTTCATATTCATTGGAAAGTGTACCCATGCGGTGTAGCCAACATTCCTGGCCATCTCAAGCACACCTTAGACAGCATATTACAAAGAAAACAGCTCATTCCTAGTGTTCAAGAATCCAATCCGGATGTTAGTAACCTCGTGCAGATTTCTAGTTTTGAATGAGAAAATTCAGTGTGGTGCCAGAACTACATCTTTAGAAGACAGTTACCAATCCGAATCATCATATGAAGTCGCATTAAGCAGGCTCCTACAAACTCGGCATGCTCTCTCGTAGTGGTTAATCCTCTACAGCTTGAAAAAACCTGTTGTAGCTTGCATGTGAAATAGTAAAGAAGTTACTTGCTCTGGGTACATTTAGCTCAAGTGAATAAAAGTAATTATGCAAAAGATTTTATTATAAAGTAACTCATGTCTATACAGAAATGGTTGATCCCTGAAAGGAGTAGCAGTTTTGTCAACACTGAAAATCTATAAAAAATAGCAACACATAAAATTACCAGAAGCCATGGCAGAGAATCGCACAACCTCGTCCTGCTCCGCGTGGTCCAGAATGATGCTGCACAGACGGCTGCAGCCATGCTCAATACTGTCGAGTATTCTTCTTTTGAACAATATATTGAACTCCATCAGCAGCTGAAAACAGAGACCATTATGATTAGCATGAATGGCATGAAAATGTTGAACATAAGCATACCGAGTTCTGTTACTAGGAAAGGATACTGCAGGAGCGCCTCCGACAACGTGATTCGCCGAAGACACTCGTGCCGTTCCTTGGCTGTTGCAAGAAGACGTGGCCGCAAATCTTCTGGATCAGCAGTTGCAAAATGCTCCTGTAGCCACTCATTGTGTTTTTGTCGTGACTCCAGGGTCTCCCCATAAATGATGAGGTCATTGTTGTCCTGCAATATGTAAAACCAGCACCTCAGTGACGAAACTTTGATAGTTAAAAGAAAAATATCAGTGAAACAAAAAACAGCCAAAAGATGTGCACCACTGACAACACTTTACCTGCATTTTTTAGAGGGGCATGCAAAACAAAACAAATAATTAACAAATGCTAACAGAGAGGCGGCATAGCTTCTTGTTCGCCACCTCCACCACTGGCTCCCTGGGACTCTTGCGGTAGCTCTGGGCCTGAACCGCTTGCATTTCCGTGGACACATTCACTGCCTTCTTTCTGTTGTTCTTAAACTTATTCTTGAGGGAAACTTTCCATGATTCCTGTAGATTATTTGAACAAAGATGCATAAAAGACATAACTTTCTTTACTTTAGTGCATAAAAGCACACATGAATTCCAGTTGGCTAAAGAAATGTGTATGCATAGCTAGAACAAAAGCCTGTTACCTGTTACGGTGTATCACAAACAAATTTTTTTAAAGGTACTTGTTCTATTTATACCATTTCATTCTGTTGGATCTTTGTTGTTTTACTTGTGTAAGTGTAAGATTGCCACCTTTACAGGCTCGCACTGCCCTTAGCAGATTACAACGCAGTCAGATTGACTGTCCAGTTGTGCGCAGCATTAATGACTCTGCCAACAAAATTGTCTCATATGACATATCTCTCGTTGCCCAACGGATACCTTCACACATAAAGATCGTCAGAAATAACGAGGCTGTTCGGCTGGCTTCACTTGCACTCATAACAGCTGTGCCTGCCCTGAAATATTGTGCAAGCTTGATGAAGCTCGTCTGGTGATTTGTCAACACCTACTCAAGCAGCATCCAGACTAGCGCATCGCAAACGAAATGTTCCCACCCCGTGTTCGCGATCAAGGCTTGCCTTGTCGCACTAGAGCACTACTACTCAAGCTAAGGGTTGGCTGTGTGAACGTGTGCGAACGTTTATAATGACAAGGACATGTAGCTGGTCCATCATGTCCATTGATACTGTAGTGTCCTGCTTCCACTGCACAGCGCCTGTCGCTTGTGAGAGACTGTCACCTTCTTGGCCTGCAGTGTACGACACAACGAATATTTGTACCCCAGTGGTTGTGCGTTTCGACGCAATCAGGTGTATCACACTCTTACTTTTCTAAAAGAATCTACCTTAGGTTCACATTTGTAGCCTATTTCTGTTTCCGGGTGACAGGAACTCTGACACTATTTTTTCTATTTCGACAATATTTAGTGGCGTGACCTGCAGTGGGGGGGGGGGGGGTCACGCCACAAATTATTCGCAATCCTTCCTAAAATATAAGCAAACAGAAGAATGCAAGGCACTCATCAGAAAATGTCGAGAGAATGAGCCTTACAACCGTCCTTTTAGTATTGCCGAATTGAGAGCTGCCCTGAGCGCATGCAAGAGCTCCGCACCAGGATCTGATAGAATCATGTATGAAATGCTCAAAAACTTACACAATGATACGCAACTTACACTACTCACACTTTTCAACACCATCTGGGATGCAGGGTACCTTCCAACTGCATGGAAGGAAGCCATTGTGGTCCCTGTTTTGAAACAAGGCAAAGACCCTTCCTCAGTGGCAAGTTACCGCCCTATAGCCCTCACAAGTTGCATTTGTAAGGTGTTTGAAAAAATGATAAATCGGCAACTCATTCATTTCCTTGAACAGAGCAAAATGCTTGATCCTTCTCAGTGCGGCTTCCGAGAAGGGCGCTCCACAACCGATCATCTCGTACGTGTTGAAGGGAATATCCGGGACGCATTTATACATAAACAGTTCTTCCTATCGATATTTCTCGATATGGAAAAGGCGTATGACACAACGTGGCGTTACGGAATCTTAAGAGACCTGTCAGAAATGGGCATCCATGGTAATATGCTTAATATAATAGAAAGCTATTTGTCAAATCGTACCTTCCGGGTAAAAGTCGGCAATGCACTCTCACGTCCTTTTACGCAAGAAACGGGTGTACCCCAAGGAGGCGTGCTCAGCTGCACGCTTTTTATCGTGAAGATGAACACGCTTCGTGCTTCATTACCACCCGCTATCTTTTACTCTGTCTACGTGGACAACATTCAAATAGCTTTCAAATCTTGTAACCTCGCAGTCTGCGAGAGACAGGTACAGCATGGCCTGAACAAAGTGTCAATGTGGGCAGACAGGAATGGATTTAAGATCAATCCTAACAAAAGCTCTTGTGTTCTTTTTACAAGAAAGAGAGGACTTATCCCAGATCCTTGCATAGAACTGCGTGGAGAACAGATACCTGTAAACAAAGAACACAAATTTCTAGGTGTCATACTTGACTACAGACTCACTTTCGTCCCCCACATTAAACATCTTAAAGAAAAATGCCTAAAAACAATGAACATAATTAAACTTCTATCCCAGACTACATGGGGTAGTGACAGGAAGTGCTTAATGACTCTCTATAAAAGCCTCATTCGATCACGATTAGACTATGGTGCCGTGATTCCACCATCTAGGAGAGCTGACGGCAGTCAAAACTATCAAAGAAAAAGCAAAGTGCTTCACCTCCGCTGCGGGTCGGCTCGAAGGTAGTGCAATGCTGGGTCTACCGGCGGCAAAGGTGAAGCAGGCATTAAGCACTCCCTATATGTGGGCCAATCTCGATGGTAGTGCTATGCCGGGCCGACCCATTGCGGAGGTGAAGCAGGTTTTAAGTACTCCCCATACGTGGGCCCATCCCGAAGATTTTGAAGGGTGGTTCAGGTTCCCGAGCCCACAGGGGTATGTGCCATTGAGCTTGGACCCTTCTTGCACATCACCAGGATCGGCCCACATGACGACTTTTCCTGTTGATGGGCACCGAAAAAACTATGAAATGTTAGTCGTATACAGCTTTTGCTGTAAAGGGCAGCAAAATGTTGACCGCCGAATAGATTGATTTGTCAGCGCTTTAGGAATGTGTGTGAGGAGTGGTGGCGTGGGCGGTGATTGAGGGAGGTATGCCGCTTAACTTCAAGGGGGGAAGGGGGGCCCCCCCGCTGGGTGAAATTTTATGTAAAACACTATCATAAGAACATGCAAAGGTCACTCACCACTTGTAAAAATCTTTGACGTCAGTGCTTTCTGAAGCTCTACATTGAGATGCAGAGTGTCAGCTAACTTTTTCTCGAGCTCCTCTGTTTTTTTGAGGAAGCTCGATTTCAGAGCCAGTAGCTCCTTTCTCAGAAGAGCATTTTCTTTCCTTGCTTGGTCTAGTTGGCCATGCACTGCACAGCCGTCACTGCAACATGTGCAGTTAGGTGTTGCAACTCCTTCAATGTGAGCTGCAAGCTCCGCCTCAACAGTGCTTTGTGTTCCCAGACGAAGCTGCTTTGTTGATGGTGCGGGCTGCAGTATTATTTAAAAAAAAGAAAGCAATGATAGTTGCGGCAATACACTAAAAGCGCAAAGCTTATTGCCTTTCACAGAAATAATATATCACATACATAAAGTAAGCCTTTGAAACTCAACAAGTATAAATTTACAATGATGTCTAAACTTCCACTTGTGACAGTGTGATTCCAGACCACCATTTGGATAGAGAGAGCATTAACAGGCCATAAACACTTTGCAATATTACAATTACAGCTCACGTATTTTTATTAAGATTGAAAGCAGGTAAAATGGCTTTTAGTTGTGCCTGACTAATTTATAATATCACATTGCGCTTTTCAATTTGAAGATAAATGTTGGAAGACATTTCAAAGCTAGCATTCATACTCTCCCCAGCACATCGGAGCAGCAAGTTCACTAAGGGACTCTGTAAGATATAAGCAAACAAAAGAGCTATGCTAAAATGAAGTTATTGTATATTTGCTTCTACAGTTCTCTCTCAACCATGCTTTTCTATACAGTAAATTGCACATTGCATTAGGTGGGCAATGAAAGTTGGCATGTAATGATGGCCAAATGTGTTTGGTGCACGGACCCAATTGGCAGAACTCATGTGCTTTCATCGAGCAGACCAGGCAGTATGTGTCACAGTGTAGTCCAATACATAAATGCCAAAAAAGAAGAAAGTGTTGGGTAATCATACCTTCCCTTTTGTCCTCTTCTTTCCTTTTGCTTCATTGGAGTTCATGGCCTTCCTAGGCCACTTGCTGAGGAATAAATCCATTTCCTCTGACGTTTCTGCATGGCACCAGAAGGCAGTGGCATATGAGTACAGACATAAAATAATATTGTACAATACAAACACAACACTGACAGTATTGACCCATTTCACGAAGCAGTTTGCTCTAGAGAAACGAGATGGCACTTTCGACGGTGTGCCGCACGTTGCCTCAGCGAAAGCGCGCAAATGCGAAACCATTACCTCTTCTGACCTGCTTCTGTGCGATCAACTGTCGGAAATGCAACTGGGTGTTGCTCAGCAGCAACATTCAAGTGGAAAGAAACAGCGCCTTCCATAGTCTCCCAACACAAGAAGGTTGAAAGCCAATGAACGGATGCGACTGAAACAACAGTCATACACTTCAGACAAAGAGGCAGTCATAAATAGGCTTTTGCCTACTGTAGTTTAGCTCAACAAAGTGCCCATACATTTTTTTGTACCATCTCCAGCCATGCCGCCAGATTTTCCACTTCATGAGCCGCATAATGCTTTCGCATCAATAAGTGAACGGGCGCACACTTTAATAAATGCGCACAATAAATGACGGACTACACTGACAGCACACGAATGGTCGAAGGTGAATTTATTTTGACAGTTCACAGGAGTAAGCAAGTCATAGCGATACTACAAGCTATTACAATGTACAGAACGGCTACGTTCCAAGACCTGTGCACAGCAAGAACAAACCCATCACAACTAAGGACACCCGCAAGCGATCAGGCAGAAAATAAACAATTAGACGGTGATCACCAAGGAAACTTTACTGAGCCAGAGATGTGACAAGCTGCTGCTTAAAAGTATTTGCTAAATAAATAACAAAGAGCTAAACACAGTGATACTGATTCACTTTGTAAGTGGAAAGTTAGGATAGCTTGGAATCCATTTTTAGCCCCACTTTTATTACAAGCACCATATACACTACTCGCATCGCTTGGACAAAGTGTAACGAACCCTGAAATCTCTGAAAACATGTCCTGTGAATCTTTGGCGAAAGCTTTGCGTGTTGTCCACCCAGTCATCGTCTACGACATCCGCCGAAACAAAGGTTTACAGAGCCACACCAGTGTCATATGCATCCATTATAAACACAGAAGCAACGGTGGCAAGCAACCGACACACCATCATGTGATCAAACATGGCAGTGCCCACAGGATTGCCGTGAAAAGGGTAAACAGATGACAACTGTTTTTCTTTTTGGTATCTAGCAACACAAATGTAACATTACAATAAAGCATGCGCTCTAAGTGTTCACCATGCATGTTATGTCTGACATTTATCTATTGACAAGCATTGCAATTATCTACAATAGCGAGATTTCCAGTTCATTCAAATTTTACCTGCAAGAACTACCTAAGAGGAAATTAACATGACTAGCATTGTGCATGTGTGTTAGACTCGTGTAATGCCATACCAACTTTAAACAAATGTCTGCCACGTTATGTCAGGTGTTTTGTCCTTAACTAAGCTATTGCTTTTTTTTGTTTTCTTTTTATTTATTCTTTTTTTCTTTTCACTCAAGTGTGAGAGCCAAGAATGCAAACGCATTTCTGCAAATTACAACAGTTGTTTTCAGAGCACCGCATCAACATTCGCACTTTCAAAGCCCGTGCACTGAGATTTGTACCATATTCCCCTATCAAAAAATAAAGTTATTTGAAATTTGCCCAGTCCTTGAGTTTTTTTTTTTTAACACAATTGTATTTATTGGGTCACTCGACTGATCTTTCAATGGACTCGTTGGGACAATTATGGAAAAAGATGCCCTAGATGAGTCTTCACTTCCATACGCCGCAGATAAATTTGAAACTCCATTCAAGATGCTTAGTCATGCATGAACAAGCAGTGGTAGTTCTCTTCAACGACATATCCGCCATTCACCGGTTTATTATGTCAGGTGCTATATATGCAAGCAAAATTTGGTTGACCAAGTGATGCCAGTGGTTCAAAGAAATCGTTAGTTTAAATGCAGATTTTGAACTTCACAAATATCTCTCCATATCTGACTGCTCACATTATATTTTTAAGGTTTTGTTTCCCGGGATTGCTTAGCCACTGAATTAAAATTAGGTCTAATTGGCATTTTGAACCCCAATGATGTCTAAATGTAGGAACTTGGATCTGCAGTGATCTCCAATTGCGAGCAATTTGGCCCCGTTGAAAACTCCAATTGGACTCAATGTTTTCTTTTATTTAACTCTTTTGGCAACCCAATATCACTATATATACCAATACCGTACAGTTTGTGTAGCGGCTTACCTGTCGGGTGGAGCAATTTGGCTTTATAGTAGCCGCCGGAGATGTAGTCGTCGCCGGTCCACCACACATCATACAATGTAGTGCAGTCAAAATCAGCGACGCTTGTCGGGTGAAAGTCACGGATGGAATCAGGTTGAACAACTTCAGTCGTTCCGTCCACTTCATATTGGACGCACACGAGCATTTTGTTTTTTGAGATCGCACCACTAACCAGAGAACCAGAGTGATTTGTTGAAGCGCATGCGCAGCAGGGCAATTCCAACAAAACACAAGTGCACACCACGCAGGCCACGCGCACAACGTTGAGCTATGGATATGACTTCAGGGGAGCGATCGAATCCGAACCATTACAATCGCGCCCCTAGTGGTTATTGATTGTAAAAACGAAACCAAAAACACCAAAAAGCGCAGTGTTCTAAAAGCAGTAATCATACGCACACCACTGCAAGTCATATACCACTTTATATTTTACATTTATGCGCTGGATTTAGTTCTCTGCATTGTAGAGGCGGCACAGGCGGAATGTCGCAGTTAGGTAGAATGTTGGGCTAGCTTGAATAAGCGGGACACATTACAAAGCGGTGGGAATTATATACTGTGTTTTTGTGCGAGCTTGGCGGCTTCCACCTCAACGCCCCCTCCCCGTTCACTCATCAAGCCACTAGAAAAGTTTTTTTTTCCAGTGAAATAAATTCGAGTGGCTTGGTATGGAATCATGTCACTAAAAGGCAGGCTTGCAAACACAGGCACAAGTAACGAAAAGGGCAAGACAGACACCGCCGTTTGTCTGTGGTGCCATTTGTCTGTGGTGCTGAAAAGAGGCTTCAAGAGTTAATGAGTTCTGGGAGTTTCTTTTTAATGTTTAACTTGAAGCAGCAGTTGCTGGAACTCTTGGAACAAGTTGGCAGAACGCTCCACACTAACTTACAGAAGCTGTCATCAGGACCTCTAGTGCCAGGCGTGTTTTCTGACATCACCAATGGAAGTCTGAATCGTAGTGTACGAAAGCAGATAAGCATGGCATGGAGTGACATCACATTGACCTTTAACACTGATGGGGCACCTGTGTTTGATTCCAGCAAGAGCACAATTTGGCCAATTCAAGTAATGTTAAATGAGCTGCCAGTTTTGATGCGGTGGCAAAATGTGCTCGTCTCAGGGCTGTGGTTCTCAAGGACTCACCCACCGATGCATCTCTTCATGACACAATTTGTTGAAGTCTCCAATGTTGGAACTCTAGTGTGGTCTCATGCTGGTAGGACCATTAGATCAGCAGTGCATGCAGTTTGCTGTGTGGACTCTCCGGCCAGGGCAGCTATCTTGAACAGCAAGCAGTTCAATGGATACTTTGGGTGCAGCTGGTGCTTGCAGCAAGGTGAAGTTATTGATGGTAAGTGTGCTGGACTCTTACCTTAGTAGGATCTTGATGAGGGCTAGTTGGTTCATATTTAGAACTGAGGTTAAACAGTGCGAATAAAACAAGGACACGAGGAAACAAATACCACAAACAAGCGCTGCCTGCCAACTGGAATTTTATTTGAAATTCTCCAGCCATTTTATGCCATTTTTCAGCATAGACATGCGTACAGCAGTCACAAAAAGATCGGCAAATCAGCAGCATCATAATCTTTCATCTAAAAAAGCTATTTCTTTTTCTGACAATGCAAGAGAGGGAACGCTTACACATTTATCTCCTTCCTTTCTAATGTAGTAAGCCTCTATTATTTCCCTTTCCCTCTTACCTTTTTCTTTTCCTATGAATTTTGTTTTTTCGAATATGTGAGTGTAGTTGGCAGTCGGGGCTTGTCTGCGGTATTTGTTTCCTCGTGTCCTTGTTTTATTCATGCTGTTTAACCTCAGTTCTAGACCCTTATGTGTTTTCTAAGATTATAACAAATGTATTAGCTTTGTTTTGAAGACAGGGGTAAAACTGTTTTGTGCGTTGTATCACAATCTTAATATCCATGCACTGACCCCGCAGGGGCGTCTGCGTCAGCAGGCGTTTGGTGTGTTGCGACACCACGGACCCGAGCACACGAGGGTTGGACCCTCCCGCGTGTAGCCGTGCGCGGCTTAGCCGTGTCCGGGGAAAGGGGGATCCTGGGGGTTGAGCGGATGCCGGGTGTTCGGACCTTTAAGGCCCCCCGGTGGAGGCAACACACCTCTTTGGCCTCGGCTTCGCGTAGACGGCACCCCCGGACTGACCCACCCGGGGGAAATCGGCAGTCGCCTTTTCCTGTCTCTTCCTCCTCGAATCTTCGTCTTTATCTCTCACTTTTTGACCTTTCCTGTCTCCTTCTCTCTTCTTTTTACTTCCTTTCTCCTGGCGGCAAGGGTTAACCCTGTGTGGCTATCCAACCTTGGGTACACCATATTCGGTTATAGTGACGGCGTACGACTGGCGTCGTGCAGACTTGTACGCAAGCTCTGCCGCGTCCCCTCGTTGGGCTCCGTGGTGGGCGGTCGGCGCTGTTGCCGAATGCATACATTTTTTCATGGAAACTTCTTTCCCCTCCCTTACTGATCGCCCTCAGAAACAAGGGCGCACCGAAGATGTCTTCAAGTTTTTTGGACGCCAAACCCAGAACTTTCCCCGCTTCCATGTTATTCATTCCGAAACGCCAAACAAAGCAGTGCGAAACATCTCACCATTCCTTGTTTCAAAGTCCTTAACTGATATTTTTGTTCCAGGTTACAAAGTGTCGAGGATGGCAAGCGGCGACCTCCTCTTGGAGCTCCGCGATGTAAAACAGCATGAGAAACTACCGCAACTAGTGTCATTTGGAGAGACCCCCATAACAGTAACCCCGCACCGTACAATGAACACCACCCGTGGTGTTGTGTCAGATGATGATTTGCTTGAGCTGACTGAAGCGGAACTACTGGAGGGCTTCAGCGAACAAAATGTGATCAATGTCAAAAGAATTAATATGAGGCGGGATGGAAAAGAGATTCGGACGAAGCACCTAATAATTACTTTTGGATCAAGTATCTTGCCCGAATCAATCGAGGCCGGGTACATCAAGCTCCGTGTCAGGCCGTATGTGCCAAACCCACTCCGATGTTTCAAATGCCAGCGCTTCGGCCACAGCTCGCAGAGCTGCCGAGGCCGCCAAACATGTGCAAAATGCAGTGCCCACGAACACACATCTGAAGCTTGTGAGAATGCTCTCCACTGTGTAAACTGTGATGGGGAGCACGCCGCGTACTCGCGGGCGTGCCCATCCTGGAAAAAAGAAAAGGAAATTGTAACAGTTAAAGTAAAGGAAAATATAAGTTTCAAGGAAGCACGCAGGCGGGTATCGTACCTGCCCAAGAAAACCTTTGCCGATGTGGCGCGTCAGGGGGCAGCGTCACAACGGCCTCCGGCGGCTGTCCGACCCACAAGCCGTGAGTCGGCAGCAACGCCATCTGCCCCCGCGGCGGTTGCAGCTAGCGCTGCTCCGTCAACACAGCAGACGGGGCCACCGACCCCGAAGGTGGGCGCAGCCGAGCCTGCCCCAACCTCCCCGACCCCTTCCAGCGCTGGCAACGGCCGGCGCAGCCAAATCCCTCAGGGAGCCCCATCGACCTCCGGGCTGGTGGGCGCAGGGGTCTTGCCCTCCAAGGCGGGACGCTCGCTGGTAATTTCCCGCTCGCAAGAGCACGTGTCCGGCGCCTCACAAGAGGCAATGGACACTACACCTATCCCCAAGGCGCACCAAGCGCCTAAGGAGCAGCGAGGCTCACTCGAGCGCTCCAGAAAGGGCAGAACCCCTGTTACAGGGCCCCGAAAGAGCTCTGTAACCTAAGGCATCACCTGTTTCCATACACACAGCACTTTTAACCTTCAATATGGATACACAAATTATTCAATGGAACGTCAGAGGTCTTCTTAGAAACCTGGATGACGTACAAGAACTCATAACACAAACACAATCCAAAAGTGCTGTGTTTACAGGAAACACACCTAAAATCAAAACACACAAACTTTCTTCGACAGTACATAACTTATCGAAAAGATCGTGATGATGCTATCGCATCATCGGGCGGTGTTGCAATTGTTATTCAGAAAGGCATAGCGTGTCAACGTTTGCAGCTACAAACGCCCCTTGAAGCAGTGGCAGTTCGTGCTGTTCTCCTAAACAAACTTATCACTGTGTGCTCGCTCTACATACCCCCACATTACAAATTAACTAAGTATGAATTTCAGTCCTTCACAGATGAATTGCCAGAACCGTATATTGTTCTTGGCGATTTCAATGCACACAACTACCTGTGGGGCGACTCTCGTGTAGACGCGCGAGGTCGTCTTGTCGAACAGTTCCTTTTCTCTTCTGGTGCGTGTCTGCTGAATAAGAAGGCACCCACATATTATTCTCTAGCAAACAGAACTTTTTCTTCAATAGATCTTAGTATAGTTTCCCCGTCCATACTGCCTGAACTCGAATGGGAAGTTACGAACAATCCTTACGGAAGCGACCACTTCCCTATACTATTAAGAACACTTAAAGAAAACGAATATCCACCACAGGCTCCCAGGTGGAAGATTGATACAGCTGACTGGGAGAGATTCCGAACTCTCAGTAGTATTTCATGGGATGACATGTCCGCGTTAGGAATTGATTCTGCTGTGGAATATTTTACAGCCTTCATAATAGATGCCGCAACTAAATGTATATCACAAGTAAATGGATTGGCATGCAAACGGCGTGTCCCGTGGTGGAACGACGATTGCAGGATCGCTCGTAGGAAACAAAACAAAGCGTGGGGGTTGCTACGCGCCTCCCCCACTGCGGAGAATCTTATCAATTTTAAACAAGTAAAATCCCAAGGCAGGCGAACCTGCCGACAGGCCAGAAGAGAGAGAAATTGGCAGAAGTTTTTATCTGGTATCAACTCCTATACAGATGAGGCCAAAGTCTGGAACAGGGTTAATAGGATAAAAGGGCGACAAACATATTCACTTCCTTTGGTGAACACACAAGGTGAAACACTGAAAGATCAGGCAGACTCACTTGGAGAACACTTTGAGAGCGTGTCGAGTTCAAACCATTATTCGCAATCCTTTTTGAAATACAAACAAATAGAAGAATGTAAGTCAATAATACGAAAATCCAGACAGAATGAACCTTATAACCAGCCGTTCAGTATTGCTGAGTTGAGAGCTGCCTTGACCACATGCAAAAGTTCTGCACCGGGACCTGATAGAGTCATGTACGAAATGATCAGAAACTTACATACTGACACAC
This sequence comes from Dermacentor variabilis, assembly GCF_050947875.1. Classification (NCBI taxonomy): domain Eukaryota; kingdom Metazoa; phylum Arthropoda; class Arachnida; order Ixodida; family Ixodidae; genus Dermacentor; species Dermacentor variabilis. The sequence continues at coordinate 71,463,902 of NC_134574.1, read as the reverse complement.
AACTTACACTTCTCACACTTTTCAACACTATTTGGGCTGCGGGATACCTCCCATCCACATGGAAAGAAGCAATTGTGGTCCCTGTTCTTAAGCAGGGTAAAGACCCTTCCTTGGCGGCAAGTTACCGCCCGATAGCTCTTACAAATTGGCTTTGTAAGCTTTTTGAAAAAATGGTTAACCGCAGACTTGTACATTTCCTAGAACTCAACAATATGCTCGATCCCTTTCAGTGTGGCTTCAGAAAAGGGCGGTCCACAACCGATCACCTTGTGCGCATTGAGGGAAACATTCGCGACGCCTTTCTACATAAACAATATTTCTTATCCGTATTCCTCGATATGGAGAAGGCGTACGACACTACGTGGCGCTATGGAATCTTGAGGGACTTGTCGGGAATTGGCATCCGTGGCAATATGCTCGTCCTAATAGAAAGCTATTTGTCCAACCGTACATTCCGCGTGAAAGTCGGCAATGTATTGTCGCGACCTTTTATACAGGAAACTGGTGTACCTCAAGGAGGTGTACTTAGCTGCACGCTCTTCATCGTGAAAATGAACACCCTTCGTGCTTCATTACCGCCAGCCATTTCTTATTCTGTTTACGTAGACGACATACAGATAGGTTTCAAATCCTGCAACCTTACAGTATGTGAGAGGCAAGTTCAACAGGGCTTGAACAAAGTGTCCAAATGGGCAGAAGAAAATGGATTTAAAGTTAACCCCAACAAAAGTTCGTGTGTGCTTTTCACAAGAAAGAGAGGCCTCATTGCAGAACCCAGTATCGAAATGTATGGTCAGCAAATTCCTGTGAACAAAGAACACAAGTTCTTAGGCATCATACTTGATTCGAAATTAACTTTTATCCCACACATAAAGTACCTCAAGGTCAAATGCTTAAAAACAATGAACTTACTTAAAGTGTTATCCCACACAACATGGGGCAGCGACAGGAAATGTTTAATGAATCTTTACAAGAGCCTCATCCGATCACGGCTGGACTACGGTGCCGTGATCTATCATTCTGCAGCCCTGAGCGCGCTAAAGATGCTAGATCCGGTCCACCATCTAGGAATCCGGCTGGCAACTGGAGCTTTCAGAACAAGTCCTGTTGAAAGCTTATATGCAGAATCAAATGAGTGGTCACTTCATCTGCAGAGAACATACATCAGCCAAACATATTTTTTGAAAGTCCACTCTAATCCTCAACATCCATGTTTTAATACCATTAACGATACGACATATGCTACACTCTTTCATATTCGTCTCTCCGTAAGACAGCCTTTCTCGCTGCGTGTGAGGGAGCTTAGTGATGAAATGCGTGTCCCAATCCTTGAGCTTCGCCCAATGCATCCAGCCCAGCTGCTACCTCCTTGGGAGTGGCAGCTGATACAATGCGATATATCCTTCATGCAAGTTACAAAACACGCTCCAGAGATTGAAATCCAAATGCATTTCCGGGAACTCCAGCACAAATACTCCTGCACGGAGTTCTACACAGACGCATCGAAGTCACACGACGGGGTGTCCTATGCAGCCGTCGGTCCATCCTTCTCGGAAACCGATGTACTGCATCCGGAAACTAGTATCTTTACGGCTGAGGCTTACGCACTGCTGTCGGTCGTAAAGCATATAAATAAATCAAAACTCCAGAAATCAGTTATATATACGGACTCCCTTAGTGTTGTGAAGGCCTTGATGTCTTTCTGTAGCCACAAAAATCCGGTGATTATTGAACTCTACTCCGTACTGTGTAAAGCGTATACAGGAAACCTGCATGTCATCATATGCTGGGTGCCAGGTCATAGGGGCATCGAAGGCAATGTTCTGGCGGACCAGATGGCCACGTCAGTTGCATCGCATTCTGTTAATTCCACTGCCGCAGTCCCTGTGACAGATCTGAAGCCCTTCTTACGGAGGAAACTACGGAACCACTGGCAACGCCTATGGGACGCGGAAACAAATAATAAGCTCCACGTGATAAAGCCACTGTTAGGATTCTGGCCTTCCGTAACAAAATCGCGCCGGACAGATGTCCTATTCTGTCGTCTAAGGATAGGACACACATTGGGCACACACAACTTTTTACTCACCGGAAACGAGCCTCCAACCTGTGGTAGATGCGGGGAGAGGCTGACCGTCCTCCATGTCCTTCTGGAGTGTCGGAAAGCCGAATCTGAAAGAAAGAAACATTTTCCCTTAGCATACCGGCAGCACATCCCCCTTCATCCAGTAATGTTACTCGGCCCAGAACCACTGTTTGACACCAACGCAGTCCTGGGCTTCCTGAAAGATGTCATAATACATATTATTAGCCCCACACACTCGTAGCGTCTCCTCTCTTTAGAGGATGCCGCTGGGATAGCTGTTTCATATAGCACATGCCTCTAGGCCCTTGTGCTTCAAGGGCTCTGGCGAGGCAGTGGTGCTACAGGTAATTTCACCATCCAATATATTTTCTGTATTGCATCGCTCTTTCGCGATGAATTTTATTGCACATTGAACACGTCATTTGTCATCGACATAATCTTATTACAGATATATTTTACGCACTCTAGAGCGACTATTTTTTAAGGCCCCTATACAGCCAATTTTCATTAACCCCATAGAACTCATAACTACATTGCAAACTTATCACCACTGCCTTGGCGCTCTTTGGCCAAACTTGGCCCTTGCGCCAATAAACACTACATATCATCATCATCATCCATGCACTGAAAACTGCACTAACGATGCTACATTTAAAATCGAGAAGATGGTGCACATTTAGTAATATGGTAGCACATTTAAGCGACAAGTGCAGGCATTGTATGGATGAAAAGCTCCAGAAAAAGTTACGAAACTGAATTGGAAACTGTCATGTCTTTCTTTCTGTAACTCTAGAGTGGAAAGAAATAGTAACATTCTGGTTCAATTCTACTTTGAGTGAAAAGTAACATTTTATCTTGGTTTCTGGTTTTCGGTTGCATTGTAAAATCATGTGCTGCTGTGATAAGATGGATATGGTGTGCAACTCCACAGTCTTTGCAGAGACTAAACCATTTTCATTGCGTCAAGAATAGTAAACTTTAAAAAATTATCGCAGTAGAAAAAAATTTTAGTTAATGAAAAAAAATTAAATTATGGGGTTTTACGTGCCAAAATCACTTTCTGATTATGAGGCACGCCATAGTGGAGGACTCCGGAAATTTTGACCACCTGGAGTTCTTTAACGTGCTCCTAAATCTAACTAATGGCGAATTCCATTGGGAGAACAGGAGTAGAGAGCCGAGCAGTGCGGAGTCGGGTGGCAGCGCAGTGCGAGCAGGAACATTCGACCCGCCACTGGAATGCGGCGTTGATCCGGAGAGCAGGTGGGAGGGGGACGTGTGAGGAGAAATGTACCACGTGACACAAGCAATCGACGTCCCAGCATTCTCTGCGGGAGAGCGGCAAAACACGTGTAACCGTGTTGTGGTCGTCGGACGTTCACCGGTTCGCCGCAGCGTACAACATGCATTTATGCAACGCCGAGGCATCCCGCAACGTTTCCGTCTGCAAGATTATCCGAAATGGATTCTGAAGCTCAGCGCATCCTGCTTTCTATTATTCAGGGGAAGTCGCCGTCTTCAACCGAAGGTAAGGCGAAATTCATTTCATGGCTTTGTATTTGCGCACGCCTTCATCGACATGCAGCACGCCGCACTTTCTAGCACTAGCGGCCATGCGTTTAATGATTGTGTCTATAGGTACCCCAGCTCACTTGTATAATGCATGCAAGCGAAGCACCGTGGATCAGAGAAATATTTATCTGACCGTAAATATTACAGTTTCCACATTGTATCGGCTGCCAGCATAAATTAAGATGCGAGTAATTCCGAGACTAATACCTTGTTCCGTCTTCAGATTCACCTGTATTTGTAATTGTGGATCAATTCAGATTCAACGTACCCGTGATTTCTATGAATACGCTTAGTAAACGGCTACGGAACGATTACACGCTGTGCAACATGGAACAGAACTTCGCACCAATAATTAAATTTATCATATACAGACCACAGCGCAAATGTGCGTTCTCCCAGGAATGTGCCGTAGAGATGTTTGTAAATGCATGTGTTTGTTTTGCCTCCGGTCCTGTATCGCTAAACAATACACCCGATACTGAATTATTCTTGCACAAGGCAGAAATAACTAACAGTGCTGTGTGCTCTTGTGAGGAGACTGGAGAAGACTCAGAACGTATGCTGTTACACTGCAAAAAATAATGACTAACCCTAACATGCTTTTTCCGAAGATCCATGCACTGAATGTAAAACTAATATAACTAGATAAAATACTGGGTATATGGCCATCAGAACACTTGCAACATAGAGCAGCATGCGTATTAGTGCAGTTTCTTGAAGAATTTTGAATATTTATATGTTTGTTACTTTAACATTGTTCTCTGACGCTGTATTTGGGGGAAATGATCCATTTTGATATAGATGCGTTTTGTGTATTCACTCATATTATCGTGTGTCTGTGGCTGTGGTCTGTGGCTGCTGCGATTGTCTACAGTGGGTTTTTCAACAAGGGCTGCCTCATGTACGTCGACATGCAGACACGAAAATTTGTAAACTTCTCAGAAACAATTCTGTGTTGTATGTGGCGAACTTTAGGACTGTCGTCTTTTTTCCATTCTTCGTATGACGTTTTTAGCTAACTTATGAATTCGCAAGATAGGTCCAGCTGATGCCGTGTAACAGCCACCAACATCTACTGACGTACACTTAGTAAAAAAATGCAAGGTTATTTTTATCGATGCAATTTAACTAGCTGCTATACGAGCTGTACCAGTGTAGGTGCCTGTGACTAAAGCTCAAACACATGCCGATGTCATGTGTACGAGCCGAAAGGCACATTTCCTAGGCTGCTGTTTTTTGCTGCTTTACCTCGCACAAAACCAGCTACGAGCGACTGCAGTAAATGTTGTAAACGAAAAGGAGCCTTGCTGCGAAGGTGATGTAGTAAAGCTATTAGGCATTTTCAACCTGTATACTTGGTAGCCGTGGCTTTAAAAAAATTTAACTGTTAAGACACTCAGTAATGTATATACCCATTTCAGCGGCTGTTCTGTCCTCTTATGCTACACAAAAGCAAACAAGCTTGGTGATGCCAGAGATCAGCATCCCAGGTGAGACAATGAAGCTTTTATTGTTGTTTTCAAGCAACTTTAGGTATCACGCACATGAGAAATGTTACATGTCGCGAGTGTTTTTTTAATTATTAATGATTTGTGCAATATTTCGTACAGCTTAATGCAGGTTACTAAACTACTTTTCTGTCTGATATCCAAACTTATATGACATTGTCTGTAAGCATAAATTGCCTCACCACTTACGGGCCTATTTTATGTTATGTGAATGAATGAATACCTTTCCATCATGTGCGAAAACCTCTGCAGTGCTTCCTACCAGTTCGGCTGCCGATGTGCATATGCCAGTAAGTGATGGAGGGGGCATGGAGGCTGGATCATCGTTCATTGGAGCTGGGAGTGGTAAGTATTATTGTTTTCTTAAGCCCTACATTTACTGTTCTTTCATTTTTATAGGTGGTAGAGATGCAATTCTGCATAGAAGCTTGTCAGCCACTGCACCAGCACCAAGTGACGGGAAGGCACCAGCTCTGGCCAGACCATTGGGCACCAGGAGAGGAGGTGGTGGTGAGCGCCTCAGCGTTTGGCATTTCTATTCACTGTCTAGGATTTATTTTCATTCCAGCTGCCGAGTGGACCGAGGGACAGACGAAGCTGCTGCTAGAGTACTACTACAAGTACTTCCCGCAGATTGGTCCGTTCAAGAAATTTAAAAACAAAAAACAGGCTTTCAAGCAAATCTCCATGGACGTTGAAGCTGTACTTGGCATAAAAAAAACAGCAGAGCAGTGTGAGAACCGGTACAAAACTGTGATCAGACGTCGCAAGGCTGCCTCGGACAACAACAACAGATCTGGGACATCACCGACTCCTGTGCCATTTGACGACGAGATGCGTAAAATAGAAACTTGACGATAGCATTGAACCAGAAGTGCAAAGAGGTGCCTCAGGGGTTACTTTCAAGGACTCGGCGGAATCTCCAGCACTAGTCTCACCAAATGCAGATAGCATTGAGAAAAATGAAAGCCAGTCACCAAATGCTGAGGTGAAACTGCGTGCAAACACTACACGCTTGCAACACATGCAACTGTTTTTTTCTGAAATGAGGGCTATTAATAAAGAGCGTGAGTGTCGGAAAGCAGCCAGAGATGCCGAGAAAGAAAATCGCAGAGCTCAAAGGCAGGTTGAGCGACAGGCACATCTTGAAGAGCGGCGCAAGATGCACGATGAGCGAATGGAAATCCTGCGTCAAGCCTTCGGTCTTCAGCAATAAAATATTTCATATTCAGGACTAGTAAGAGAGACGGCAAAGCAAGCAAGAAGCGATAGGACAATATGCAAGAAATTGCGGGTTGTCCTGCTGCTTATGCTTTTGAATTGCGCGTTATGTGCTAGTCCTAAATATGTCTACAACTGGATTGCTTGGTTTCAGTGTATATTTATTGTTACTATTTAGGCACAGAAACGAGGCACTACACTGGACAAAAGTAAATGGACCAGCGACTCTGCCTTCTTTTTCTGCTATGGTGGTAAATTTCACAGGTTTTTCTCAGCGAGCCTCTGGTCCGTGTACTTTTGTTCACAGTTATGTAATTTCCACAGTTCATGGTTGCGGTCTCCGCAGTCCCATCTTCACCATCAAGTGAGCTCTCTTGATACCAGCCAAGGCACGTAGTAGGCTATCTTGTTGCTGGGATCCACTGCTGCCGCTGCTTTGTTGAGTTGCTGGAAGGCTAGAGTCATTGTCGTTTGGTGTTGGTAGGCTGAGGGACATGTCTCGTGACAAGTTCTCCGGCAAATCTCCCCGCTCGATACAGAGATTGTGAAGCACGCAGCACGAGATAATAAACTTAGACATATTGTCTACTGTCCACATGTCCAACCTGTGCAGTTGCCTGAAGAGATTCTTTAGATCTCCGAAGGCATTCTCAATCAGGACCCTTGTTCCCGACAGCCTTGCATTGAAGGCCCTATCGCTGCAGTCCAGGTTTCCGTAGTCCCGAATCGGTGTCATGAGGTACTCTCTGAAAGGGTAGGCTGCATCACCTACTATGTGGTACACGCTCGAGCACAATTGTGGCAGCACACTGGCAACCCTTGACCTCCTGAAAATTCTAGAATCGTGCATTTTACTTGGGGCACCAGCGGTGACATCAAGAAATCTCTTCTTGTTGTTGCATATGCCTTGAAGGGTCTAAGGTAAGCAGTGGTGTCTGTTTACGTAAACAGAGCGAACTTTGCCAGCTGGACATCTGATGGATATGTAGCTGCCGTCAACGCATCCAATTGTGTCTGGGAATCTTGATGCCTTCAAATTATAGACAAAGCACGTACATACATGGTTAAATGTGGTGATTGATCAAAGGTACTCGAAAAATCACTAAATTTCAACTCCAAGAAGAGTGCAAATTTATCAGAGGGAGCGTCTCCTTTCATTAAGCAGTGAGTATTGCGATAGGCAGGCACTTATGTGCTGTCAAACAATAGATATAGTGTTACAGGGGCACATCACAGAACACTATGCAATTTTTTTAGTTGCAGAATGTTTACAAAAAGATTTAGCACATGCTAAATTATGTACTAAAAGCTTGGTCACCTGCTCAAAATCAGTGGCGAGCTTGTGCAGGTCACTAGGGAACTTGATGACACTGGGTGCAATGTCAAGGAGGAACGAGGTTACTCGGCTCATCATTCTGTGGTGGGTGCTTTCTGCAACTTCGAAGCGGCCAGCAACGTCCCTAATGCATGCCTTGTTGGCTGCATACCCGAGAAGAAGGGACATGTTTTTAAAAAAAAAATAGTACAGCGGAACGGAGCAGCATGTTTATCTTGTTTTGAGCGGATTAAAAAAACGCCTAAGACAGAAAATGCAATTCAACATGTATAGCTCGATTACTATAAGAGCTCGACATGCGTGACAAATCGCGCTGTTAGCTAAGCCAATCAATAAATTTTATTATTTTGCATATTAAAATTAGAATGGTGCAAATGAAGTATATGCATGTCACTAGGAATAGCCTGCTTGCAATGCTGATACAACTGTTTTATGGGCAATAGTTTGAAAGAGTGTCTTGAACAGTCATCTTGAATTCTGCTTTGCTACTGCACCTAGTTACAAGTAATTGACGGCGAGCTTGTTTGCTTCAGTCTGGTGGTGCACGAAACAAAAAGAAAAGCACATCACATCCCATTTTAACTGTTATACCTTTGAAGCCTGTTAGCGGCATGCCGCGTGTAATATAACCTGAAAGTTGCACCTTCCTGTGCAGCACATTTCTTGCAACCTGTCATGTTCGTATCATCCAAACAGAAGACAAAAAAAATTGCTAATGTCGACTATCCCACATAACTCACCACAGAAAGGACAGAATGTGTTCTTCAGGCGACTTCGCAGGCAGGCCACCGCGATCGCTCTTCTTAGGGCAGTGAGGTGACTTGGCGAATTCGGCTGCCAGGAGGTCCGCCACTGGCCGCGTGATGCGGAAATTTCTTTTGAACTAGAAAGAAAAACGGGCACTTTAACGATCTGACTTCCCTCGGAAGCTGAACAACGCACCTCCTCGTCGGAGTATGAAGAGACAGTCTTTCCAATGTACGAGTCCACTTTTGGTCTTTCCTCCGGCAACGAAAATAGCTCTTGAGAGATCGCCGCGTACATTTCGTAGTCATCATTGCTACTAGTGTCGTCCGTAGAACTACAACTCGAATCCGAAGTTGAGCTCCAGATGCTGTCGCTGCTGTCACCGTCGAGCGTCTCGAGCACTTCAGCAAGGCGAAGACGCTTTGCTGCCACTGTTTCCCGCGCATCCGAAGAGAAGCAAGGTGTACTAGAAATGTTGGTATCTCTCGCTGAATCGTTAAGCCCGTTCATATTAACGACGTCAAAGTCACTGGGGCCAAAACAGTGCCTACGCTTGGCTGCTGCCATTGCCGCCGCACTCGCCGGCTGAAGCAAAATGAGGAGGATATGACGGTTTGGATCACGTGACTTCCTCGGTACTCCGCTTTTCAGGCGAGAGCAGTACGGACTGCTCTCGGCTGCTCTCGGCGCAGCGAAACTGCTCTTGTTCTACCACTGGATGACGGCGCTCCCACTCCTGTTCGACCAATGAAACACGCCGCGCCTGGAAGGAGCACTTTCAGCCTGCTTTTGAGTGCTCCTGTTCTCCCAATGGAATTCGCCATAAGTACACGGGTGTTTTCGCATTTCGCCCCCATCGGAATGCAGCCGCCGTGGCCGGGATTCTATCCCGCGACCTCGTGCTCAGCAGCCCAACACCATAGCCACTGAGCAACCACGGCGGGTTTTAGTTAATGAGCAGTCTTTAAAAATGTTAACATGTCAGCCCATTGCAAATGCAGGAACAGGCTGTGAAAAACTAGTTTAAACTCATTTATCAGATGAAACGCGAGTTCTTGGTGATTGGTATTGCACATACTGAAATTTACTTTCAAAGGTGAAACATTTAGTTTTAGATGTTGCTACTTGCAGGTTTATAATTAGCCTACTGTGTCAACATGGTTCAGTTCTTAAGGTTTACATACTGATAGACCTGCTCAAGTGTGCTGTTGTTAAGTGCGCAATAATATGTCTACCTATTTGTCATGTACATGATCTAGCAAGCTTTAACACAAAAATCATTCTGATGCATAAAAAAAATTGTCTTCGCAGGTACATTGAAGTACTCATTTCGCAGCGACGTGCCTGGAAGGACACACAGTGGGGTGTTGAAAGCAATGGTGGAAGCAGTGCAGAAGAAGGAACCAGTGTTCGGCATAAAAGGTCCATCCACTCTGATCAAGCTGCGAGGCTTTGATCTCGTCTGGGGCCTGCCTCCTGACTACATGCACTACGTCTTGGAAGGTGTGACCAAACAGGTTACCGAAATGTGGCTGTCAGCTACAGGTTCCACGTGGTATATTGGGAGGCACATAAAGCTAATTGATTCGAGGTTGCTCTCGATAAAGCCACCAATAATCTTTTCAAGATCGGGACGGCCTTTGTCAGATCGTGCTTTTTGGAAGGCTGCAGAGTGGCGCTCTTGGCTTCTTTTCTACAGCCTTCCATGTGTCTCTGACATATTGCCCCCACCTTATCTGACACATTTCGCACTTTTGCAAAGGCTGTGTTTCTTTTATTGAAGGATGTTATCCTAGAAGATGAAATTTGTGCTGCTGAGAGGTCCCTCTTAGCATTTGTTCAGCAGATGGCCAAGCTGTATGGGCAGAATGCAATGACTTTAATGTGCATCAATTATTGCACCTCACAAAGTCGACACGAATGTTTGGCCCCTTGTGGGCTACATCAACGTTTCCATTTGAAAATGGAATTGGCAGGGCGCTGCAGCTTGTGACAGCAGCTAAATATGTGCCTGCTCAGATTGCTGAACGGTGCATCATGCACCAAACCTTCAGAACAGTTTCAGTGCATATGGACCTTCAACCAAGTCTTTTGTCTGCCAAAAAAGAGCTTGAACATAGTTATAAGCGATGTTTTCAGACATGTGTTCTTGGACAGGCACAGCCAGTTGTTTATATGCCAGATATCCTAAAGGGGCTTTTTGTTTCGAGATTTGGTAATGTACCACAAGTGTCCAAGTATTTCAGAGCCCAGGTAGGCACCATGATTATTCACAGTTCTGAGTATTGTGTGCCTAGCAAAACTTGCTCTTGCTATGTTAAAATGTCTGATGGAATGTACTGCTTAGTTCTAGGGATCTATGCAAAAGTAGGCGTTATGTACTTTCATTGTCAGCAGCTGCTCACCACACCATGTGCATTTGATGTTCTGCACATATTAGAGTGCCAGCTTCCACCTACTTCTGTGAATAATTTCTTGTATTGTTGTGATGAAGTGTCCTTGCAATGTGTCTTTCTTAGTGTGTGTATTAAGTCATACTTGTGCGAGTTGCCCAATAGGCTTGAAAAAAATTAATAGCCACTAGGCCATGCAGCGGCCAAGTTCACTGGCAAGTCATGCGTATTCTGTAAATGTGCATTTAAGCGTAGGGAGTGACTCGTGAATGAAAGCTTGTGCACCTTATTGTGAAGAGTGTGAAGTACAGAGAAAGCAGTTGGCACGGCCATGTAGCGGCCAAGTTCACTGGCAAGTCATGCGTGTTCTGTAAATGTGCATTTAAGCGTAGGGAGTGACTCATGAATGAAAGCTTGTGCACCTTATTGTGACGAGTGTGAAGTACAGAGAAAGCAGTTGGCACGGCCATGTAGCGGCCAAGTTCACTGGCAAGTCATGCGTGTTCTGTAAATGTGCATTTAAGCGTAGGGAGTGACTCGTGAATGAAAGCTCGTGCACCTTATTGTGACGAGTGTGAAGTACAGAGAAAGCAGTTGGCACGGCCATGTAGCGGCCAAGTTCACTGGCAAGTCATGCGTGTTCTGTAAATGTGCATTTAAGCGTAGGGAGTGACTCGTGAATGAAAGCTCGTGCACCTTATTGTGACGAGTGTGAAGTACACAGACAGCAGTTGGCACGGCCATGTAGCGGCCAAGTTCATTGGCAAGTCATGCGTGTTCTGTAAATGTGCATTTAAGCGTAGGGAGTGACTTGTGAATGAAAGCTCGTGCACCTTATTGTGACGAGTGTGAAGTACAGAGAAAGCAGTTGGTACGGCCATGTAGCGGCCAAGTTCACTGGAAAGTCATGCGTGTTCTGTAAATGTGCATTTAAGCGTAGGGAGTGACTCATGAATGAAAGCTTGTGCACTTTATTGTGACGAGTGTGAAGTACAGAAAAAGCAGTTGGCACGGCCATGTAGCGGCCAAGTTCACTGGCAAGTCATGCGTGTTCTGTAAATGTGCATTTAAGCGTAGGGAGTGACTCGTGAATGAAAGCTCGTGCACCTTATTGTGACGAGTGTGAAGTACAGAGAAAGCAGTTGGCACGGCCATGTAGCGGCCAAGTTCACTGGCAAGTCATGCGTGTTCTGTAAATGTGCATTTAAGCGTAGGGAGTGACTCGTGAATGAAAGCTCGTGCACCTTATTGTGACGAGTGTGAAGTACAGAGAAAGCAGTTGGCACGGCCATGTAGCGGCCAAGTTCACTGGCAAGTCATGCGTGTTCTGTAAATGTGCATTTAAGCGTAGGGAGTGACTCGTGAATGAAAGCTCGTGCACCTTATTGTGACGAGTGTGAAGTACACAGACAGCAGTTGGCACGGCCATGTAGCGGCCAAGTTCATTGGCAAGTCATGCGTGTTCTGTAAATGTGCATTTAAGCGTAGGGAGTGACTCGTGAATGAAAGCTCGTGCACCTTATTGTTACGAGTGTGAAGTACAGAGAAAGCAGTTGGCACGGCCATGTAGCGGCCAAGTTCACTGGCAAGTCATGCTTGTTCTGTAATGTGCTGTTAAGCATAGGGAGTGACTCGTGAATGAAAGCTCGTGCACCTTATTGTGACGAGTGTGAAGTACAGAGAAAGCAGTTGGCACGGCCATGTAGCGGCCAAGTTCACTGGCAAGTCATGCTTGTTCTGTAATGTGCTGTTAAGCATAGGGAGTGACTCGTGAATGAAAGCTCGTGCACCTTATTGTGACGAGTGTGAAGTACAGAGAAAGCAGTTGGCACGGCCATGTAGCGGCCAAGTTCACTGGCAAGTCATGCGTGTTCTGTAAATGTGCATTTAAGCGTAGGGAGTGACTCGTGAATGAAAGCTCGTGCACCTTATTGTTACGAGTGTGAAGTACATAGAAAGCAGTTGGCAGCTTGAATTGAAGCTGCTCAAGCAGCACACTCAAGCATTCAAGCACACTGTTCAATAGTGTGTGAACTTAGCAGTAGAGCAGCAGTAGCAGCAGTATAGTAGCACTCTGAAGAGCAATGCAAACAATTTGAGCAGTAAGGTTTTAATGATTATTTTCTTGATTTCTCTGTCGCTCAGTAAATAGACAGTTAAACTTTAGCCGTGTTCCATGGCTCCATGGTCTGTTGCTTGGATGTTTGTTAGTAGCTGCAAGGAAAACAAAGCTGAGAAGAGTGTGGTGCTGTAATGTTGCATTTTTTTGCTGGTGCAGTATGCAAAGCAGCTGTATATTACAAAGATCTTAACTTGTTAGTAACACTGCTGGGTAGTCTTTCTACCACGTACGAGGTACGTATTGGCATGCCTAGTGATAAGGCATAAGTCACTGTACAGCATGGAAAACACTGAGGTGAACAGGCAGAAGTGATGAGGCACTGCACTAATATAAATTTATTCGGTAAAATATATTAGGTCTCCACAAGCAAACTATCACGCTGATGGCTAAGAAATCATAATTATTCTAATAAAGCAATTGATACTGCTGACATCGACATTTCTTGAGTGGGATATCTTTTTGGCATTATGAATCCTCACATTAGGAGATCTATCTGTTTCGATTACCTCAGCATGCCTCTGTCTACACAGCCGAAGTGTACGCGATATGGACGGTAGTTCAAAAGATCATTGCTGACAAACTTGAAAACACTGTCATATACACAGATTCATTAAACGTACTGAAGACTCTACACATGAAATCCCAAAGTGAACCCTTGTTAGGCGATATTTTGAATGCATTAACGTCAAACAAATATGGCAGATCAATTAAGTTTTGCTGGGTACCAAGCCATGTTGGAATATTGGGTAACGAAGCGGCGGATAGATGTGCATCAATGGCAGCATACAAAAACATTCAAAATACAGCACTTCCATATAAAGGCAGTGTCAATGCGATTCGGAAGGTCTTGACATCAAAATGGCAACGCGATTGGGACACTTGTTTAAGCAACAAGCTTCATCTAATTAAACCTGTAATTGGCGAGTGGAAATCATGCAGTCACCAGCAACGATTCTACGAGGTGATCTTGTGTCGACTTCGAATTGGACACACACATCTGACGCACAATTTCCTTCTCCGAAAAGAAAACCCGCCAACTTGCGAAAAATGTAATGAAGCTCTTACAGTCATGCACATCTTAATAACATGTCCACACATCAATACACTGAGACGGAGGTTTTTACACAGCCTGTATAAATTGCGCATTCCATTACACCCTGCCCTATTACTAGCAGATGACCCCCTAGTGCCAATTCCTAACCTCTTCCGACTTTTTAGAAAAAACTGGTTATTTACACCAACTATAATGTAATGCAGGTTTACCTGCCCTAACGTTCCGTTTGATTTTGTCTTGTGACTGGCGCAGCATGGCCTTAGTTGCCTTTGTGCCACTAAACCCAAACTAACTAACTGTTTGCTCTCAATAGTGCGTTCTTTTACTAATGGAGGCACACACTTGCTGCAATGTGCTGACAATCTGCCTCCATGCACACACTTGATCGTGTAGTTCTTTTATTCGATCATGAAGACAATGGCCAGTCTTTCTGACAATGTTTGCTATGTGTAAGGTGCATGACGTATAAATATTTGCAAACTCAAAAAATCATTTTCTTGCTTAGGCTGGTTCAAGATGGGTGTTATGGAGATGGCCTGGAAAGGTCTTGGTGCTGCAGTACACATAAATGGGTTGCATGGTTGCTAAAGATCGCAAAAGAAGTAACACGAAGACACAAGGCAAGCTAAAGACTGCATGAACACCGAATAACATCAATAAAACTGTTTAGTTGGAATAGGCTGATTATGAGGCTAAAGGGTTGTACTGCGCTCGCACAATACCGCAAAGGTACGATAATCGCGGTAGTCTTTCGAGCAGTGCGCTAAGGAAATGTCGGAGCTACCTCGCGCATTTGCCGGCCGCTGAGATGTCAACACATCAGCAGCGCAATCGGAGAGTGCATGCAAGCAAACGCGCGAATTAAAGAAGGTCGTTCACGCCAGTTTCTTGCGCGATAACATGCGATAAATATCAAAACAATGTCATCTGTAGTAGCCCTGCGCCGCAGAATTGCGTGATCGATCAAGTCGAATTTTCACACTCAGATCAAAATGGTTTTCGCGAGCGCACTCATTTTGGCCGAGCCAGGCTGCTGTGTCAAATGTCCGTCACTTGATCGTTTGGCATATAATAAAAAGCAACCACTGCATCTGAAAAGCTATGTGTGTCAGCATAACAGTGCGTACAAATACAGCCGTCTACACAGCCACATTTCATTCAGCGAAGCGCCGCGGCGATCGAGTGCGACGTAGTACCTACATGTACGTGCCGGCAGCTTTCACGTCTTTCGCGTAACAGCGGCATAGGCACTGCGCCGTGTCGCCGCTTCCCGCTTGCACTGTGCGAAGGGAAAGGTGGTCTATTTCTAATCGCTACAGTTGAAAATGAATCGCAATAAAAGCACTTGTCAGTTCAAATACGCCGATGACGTGCACCTATGCATATACGAACTGGTTGACTGCGCTTCATATATATCCTTCGCTGAACGTAAAAAGCACTGATCGAAGTTTGTGCGTTTCAACTATTGAAGAATGGTTCAATTTTTTCGAAGCACGAGAACGTATACATATGCGCGGAGGCGTGGAAATCGCGCTGTCGATGAACGGCGCTGATATCAAGCTGGTACGCAGTCGATCGGCAGTTTTGCCGGCATTGCATGGAAGTTCGCTGAAGCTCGATCGCACACTGCGAGGACTCGCGTTTTGACAGTCACATCGTTGTCGGCCTAATATGACTGTATATTAAGTGGTCTGCCTACTAGGTTGCTTGTCAAACGTATTTAAGAAGCCCAAAAGTTCTCAGCACACACGACGCACATGTATGATTCCGCAATCGTATTGCTGTTGGAAGGGGTCTTGAAGCAACATATTCAAAAATCGTATTTCAGTTGAAGGGCGCCTATAGCTTGAGGGACCTTCATGAATCTTATTGGTGTGGGAAGCGCGCCGATAGAAAGCTTTGAGGGAAATCCAACAAGCATATTGCTGTAGGAGGCTCGCCTACAGCAGGTTTGAGGTACCTTCAAGAATCTCATTGGTGTGGGAAGCGTGCCCATAGAGCGTCCTGGGGGCCCTTCAAGAATCTTGGTGTGGGAAGCGTTCCCACAGCCTGTACTGAGGGACCATCAGGATTCTTATCGGTGTTGGAAGGGCGCAAACAAGAAATCCTATTGGACCGTCAAGAACTCTGTGGGTCCAACAAGATCGCTCTGTCGGATTTTTTGACGGGTGTGTCAGCGACCCATCAATATCTTTATATATGGCCGAGAAGAAATATTTAACCAATTCGCTTTCATATGAATCTTGATCTGATTGTGTTCCTTGCGTCTGAGACGGCTATACAAGTGTGTGGTGTGCCTCCATATAAAGCAGTTGTAAGTGACGCTCTGTCCCCTCTCCTCCCTTGTGTCTTGTGTGTTTGCGCCTAGTGCACAAGATGTATAATAGTCTAATTAACATACATCCACTAATTACATTTTTGAACTGATTACCTTGTGGCCTGTATTGCAATTTACAAATTTAGCAGTGGAGTTCGCAAGGCAGATCCATTTGGAACGAATTCACAGTATGACACCAGTTTCAAGATACTAATTCCCGAACGTTGCGGAGGAATGCATTGGCATTCCAGTTGCTCTCCTCACAAAACGTCGTTATATGCATTAAAGCACGAAAGTAACTTGAACGCCAATGGATTTCTCCGCAAAGTTCGGAAATCAATATCTCAAAAGTGGTGTCATCCTGAGAATTCTTTACAAGCAAATACGCCTTGCGAATTCCACGGCTAGAATTTGTAAACTGCAATATGGGCCATGAGGTAATTAGTTAAAACTTATTAATTCTTTAATTAGCATATTATGCATTTTAATTTTTTGTGCAGGTAATATCCGCCTCTTTAAACAGACCGGCTCATGAACTACAATTGTGCTATATGCCACAGGCAACCATTAAAATTATTTGAGTGTTCGCTAAAACACCCGGAATGTTTTCAAAACAAATAATAATGTTACTGTGCATTAAAAAAAACATTTGAAGTACTAGTTCTGTTATGCAAAAAAAGTGAGGCGTGCAGACAGGACACAAGAGAACTGGACAACACGCCTCACTTTTTTTGCATAATGAATCCTTACCAACTAGCTCAGCTTTCTGTCGTTCTATACTAGTTCTGTTTATACAATTTCATTCTGTTGGATCTTCCTTTTACTTGTGTAAGTGCACACAGGATACATAACAGAGAACTCCATGAAGCATTTAGTGATGTACGGTATCAGCACACCACCAGAGATCTGAACTTTGTAGCACGAGTTTCCCGGATTTGGATATATTCTATCCATTTCATGGATATAATCTGAGCTTGTTGCATATTACATAAAAAGACTCAGTTATTTGAGGTGCCTGAGTGAAGTTACACAATATTCAAGGCTTCTGAATTAGGCTTCCTAGTTTCATAAACACTGAATCATTAATGCCCATCCTCATCTCATCATTGCATTTAATAAACTGCACATCTTCCTTCTTGTTGTCCTTGCCTGATTATAAGACCTTGCAATGAGCTCTGCCACACCACATCCATCCAGCTGTCAGAACCACTGCATAAGACCTCAACGTGGCACCTATGTACTAGAATGGGAAGGGAAAGATGGGAA
Organism: Dermacentor variabilis; assembly: GCF_050947875.1. Lineage (NCBI taxonomy): Eukaryota > Metazoa > Arthropoda > Arachnida > Ixodida > Ixodidae > Dermacentor > Dermacentor variabilis. The sequence goes on along the minus strand of NC_134574.1, from coordinate 71,446,280 downwards.
AAGTTTTACTCACCATGCCACTGTCTTTCTTCACATTGTCACGCAAGTGCAGATATTTTTGAATCAGTTGCTCCACAGCAGTGCAATAAAGCTCCTTAGAAGGGTACCTATTCAGAAGAGATGTATCAATATGTTTGTATTATCAGTACAGCATGAAAACATCTCAGGAAAGCACTAAAGTTGTAAAGAATCTTCAAAAAGCCAATTAACGCAATCATTATTTCTTAGGTATATTATAAATGGTTGAAAGAAATGATAATTGGTTATCAGCCTCCGACTCAACATAGGCCAACCTGCAAACCACTCTATATCCAAGCAAAAAAAAAAAAGGAAGATTCATGTAAGGAAGATTCATGTCAGACAAAAAGTTACATTTTAAAGGAACTCAGGAAATACACTACGCAACTCCAGTTTCCTACATCCACGAATGCAAGCATTTAAACATACACACATGCACACATACATAGGCAATGCAGTAAGCTGTTTATAAAAGTGCAGGATGCAGGTGGCACTACACCTCTGTTAAGGGCATGCAACGTATCCCCTTCAGTCACTGTACACATTTGCAGACACGACTTATTTTTGCCATATCTGTGCAGTTGTGGCAAGGAATAGATCATAAAAATTACGCTTAAGGTAAACTGAACGTTCTTTTTACCTCAAGTACCTCCGTTGTACTGAGGAAAATCTATCGCTACCGAAGATCGCTTTGGAGAAGGCACTACAGTGTATGACGGGTGGTGTAACAGGGGACGTTTCTGTAGCAATTGCGGAATTCTTTTTTTCTTTCTAGTAATGCTTGCAACCAATAATTAACTTGCACAAGTAATCCATGCTAGTCTAATTCGTAACTGAAGGGGCTATCTGGCTTGTTGGTCAATTACTACTTTTTGGCACTTACATTATAACCTTTTAAGGTAGTGAGACTATTCTGCCTGCAAGTCACATTGCAGAAGCAGAACTTATGTGTGAAATTGCATTGTGGTGTAAGAATACGTGGAACCAAGAAGGTGCCACCCTCCAGCTTATTTTATTCACAACAATATAGCCACATTAATATGCAGCTGCCTGCAGTAGCATTAACACATACCTACAAAAACTACACCCACATAGCAGCACTTGGACTAGGCAATGCACACAATAGCCACGCAAATATAAATCTAGAAACTAAATTTCTTCATTAGCAAGCGCCAAAGAAGCTACGCTGGCACATTTGTGATGACTACGCCGGATGTCTTTCATGTTAACGCAGTGAAAGGTATCCGTAATCACATCAGTGGCACTTTATATGTTCCTTCTTGTGTGGGTTTTTTGTGAAGTTATTTTGCTTTTCAGTTATGAACCAACTAGCCTGAGAATAAGTGCTTCTGTTTATCTGGGCTCAGCACTTCTTTCTTGCTATTGGAATGCTACTTCAGGCAGTATAGAGGGTGTCTCAGTGAACACCTACAAACATATTTAAAGGTTGCCTGTGGCAGATAGCACAATTCTAGTTTATGAGCTGGTCTACTCGAAGAGGCGGGCATGCAAAAAAAATTTAAATGCCTTATCGACTAAGTAATGCAAGTGCACTAATTAATTTTTTTTAACTAGTTACCTTACGGGCCATGTTGCAATTTACAAATTGTAGCCATGCAGTTTGCAAGGCGGATTCACTTGGAACGAATTCTCAGGATGACACCAGTTTCGAGATATTGATTCCTGCAATTTGTGGAGAGATGCATTGGCGTTCCAAGTACTTTTGTGCTTGAATACATAGAACGATGTTTTTAGGAAAGTAGTTAATTAGTGAATATTGTTAATTAGTCGATTATGCATTTCAATTTATTGTGCAAATAATATCCGCCTCTTGAGTAGACCAGCTCATGAACTAGAATTGTGCTATGTGCCCCAGGGAACCTTTAAAAAATTTTTTAAAGTGTTCGTTGGAACACTCAGTATTAAAAACAGTTGTACCCTCCTGAATAGCTGGCCTGTTGCATTCTGTGTGCTTCAGTTCACCCTTCAGGTTACATAAATTTGCAATCTATTTATTGATAGTCTGGTACACAACAAAATTGTGAGCATAGCACTGTGTTCAACAGCCTCTCAGTCACTGGTGCTGTGGACTGCCGTGTGTTCATTGTAATGTCAAAGAATATTTTCACTGTAGTTGCCTAGAGCTTGTTCGGCTACGCGATTACTGCACCTTGCAATGGGCCTTGAGACGGTTGGTATTGCAATATGAGTTGGGCACTCAGATTTAGATCGCTTACCAGTCCAACTGGTTTTTTTAGCCAATTCCCTGCACTAACTAAGCAGTTCCACCTGGTTCACTAGTTGTTGCAGCTGGGAACCCACTAATAAATCACTGCATCTAGTAACAACCAGCTGAATATTTTTTACTATTGCACAGCATATACAAAGTTTATTTCTTTTTGACCATGAAAAGAAAGCATACATTCTTCGTTTACCACATATCTTAAAACTAAAGAAAGGCAAGAAGAACCTGGAGGAAGCTGTGGGAAGTGTTAGTACAACCAAAACCACTAGAAGCTTGCGGAGAAATGTGTGAAAACTATGCCGAGGTTAAATAATGTGGAAGCTATGGCTGTCAGAACTTTCCCTAATAGGGAGTATACGTGTCTGCAATATCACACAATACTAAGATCAACAGCTGTTCCAGTTTATAAACATAAGTTCTCATATCTCAATTGAACACTAAAACACTGCACGAGAAATTAAGTTTTTTTGCTGTAATATACTGCTTGTGCGAAAGCAAAAAAAAGTTGGAACAGGAAAGAAAGAAAAATAGACGTGAGTCATTAGTACTGCGATTCAAACTGCCTGCCTTGACACCGAAGGTGAAAGCCCTAACGAGTGTTACGATGGGAGCCTGCTTTCTCTTGTTTCATGAAAAAAAGAAGGCAGCAGTACCATGACAGCAGTCTTAGCAGCACTGTGAGAGGCTTACCACAAAAGGTTTACCACCAGAAATAGCTGTGCTTTATATCAAAATTAACCTAGTGAAAGTATTTTTTTATTTAGTGGTATAACTGGTTTATTGCAAAATTCAGTCACTCCAGACGGATACCAGTAAGTCCTACAAAGAAATTATTTGGCACCAAGTGCTTCGAACTAAGAATTCTACAATAAAGAAAGTCCACCAGTCATCAACATTTGGGACCAGCGTGATTAGGGTGGCTAGAAGGGGAGGTGTGAATACCGGCGGCGAAAACGTGACCCCACAGCGCACCGATGCCGCGGGGCGGCGCTGTTGAGCGAGGCGGGGGAAGCAGCCAGACGAAATGAGCGCCTCGCCAGCCTCGCGTCGGCTGCATCTCTAGAACCGAAGTGAAAGTGAGCCCGTTTCAGATATCCCGGGCTTTCTGCGAGCGTCAAAGAATAAATATTTATCATGAAAACGATCTTACGTCAGACCACATCATTACTCCTGTGAAATTTGATGGGCCCAGTTCGCACTGTATCGAGATTCAAACGCGTTTTGTCTGTGCACATTTCGTGAAGCGGCTCATGGTGTTATGGGCTAGTGGGCGGCTTCGAAATAATTTCGACCACTTCGGGTTCTTTAACGCGCACTCGCATCATACGGCACACGGGCGCCTTGCATTTCGCCTCCCTGAAAATGCGACCGTCGTCCTCTAGATCAGCGCAGTCAATCACCTTATGCGTGACGCACGCATAGTACTCATTCACCCTATGCAATCACCCTATGACGTAGTCACGCACAGTAGTCAATCACCCTATGCGTATCAGGTAATGTCTCCAGATTAAGAGACATTACCTGATAATTCGTCTCGACGTATTTACAAGCCACTTTCTGTCTGCACTTGCACACCTGTAGCATGTTATTTTGACGCTCATATAAGCAATTTCCCATGACTGCAGACAGTGAAGCAACAGATCTGGTCATGAAATCGTTTATTTACAAGTGAGGAAAAAAATAGTGAATACTTTACAACACACAAGGTTTCAGTGTTTTCCATTTCTTCTCACTGCCCTGCTGATTGACACCTTTAAGCAAAAAGTGAATCCTTGTGAGGCAATAAAAACGTGTAACTGAGGCTGTCAGGGTAGCACAATGGTCCAGGCAACCAATTTTCGGCATATCACGAATTGACTGCAATATTTCGGCCACAGCTTTGTCTATGCAAGCGTGTTACACTGAATGAACGAGTGAGTTTCTTTTCAGGGGCATTAACCAGCTTATAGGACGATTCTGGGGGATATAAAATGCCCCCAAGGTCCCGCTCTTTGGATGCCTCTGATGGAAGTTCTCTGGGGATATTGCCTTTATCACTAAGACATGCTGCTTTGCAGTCTTCACAATGTGTGGGCAAAACACGCCTTCTGGCCACATAACCTGCAATGTAATAAACTTTAAGCCGTGCGTCGCTGCGGTGCTCTACATAACTTTGGTGGTCCACAGCCACTTGCACGGCATCTGTTGGCACAGCCTTTACGCTGTCTTCACTGTGGCTTTCTTGTTCAGCCAGCACCTCTTCAACAGATAACTCCAGGACATCCGAAGACACATCGCCGTCCTTGGGGCTCCTTGTGAGGCTCTAGAAGCTAAGACACCTGGATGCGCACAAGCAACATTAGTTACTTAAGCATGCCGAACTTCTGCAAAACATTGGTACTATTTACCAAGCTTGCACGTATACATACCTTATGACTAGAATGAATTGAGGTGGGGTAGGACGATTGTTTGCCCCACTCGCTTGTCTCACAACGCCAAAACATTGCTCCAGGCGGTCTTGGCTCAGTTTCGAAGTCATCATGTACATGATGTCAGCATTGTCGGTAAGGTACTTTACAAGGTGTTTTGTTGAATGGATGGTCATCGTCAGCCCCTTAGAAGTACTGTTACTAAGAAAGCCGAGCCCATTGGAGTGAGCCTCCCATTCATCAAGAAACGGAAGAGTTTCATCAAGGGTGGCCTCTTTCTTGCTGCCCCGTCTGAAATACCAAAGAGAACAATCATGCACCATTTTGAGAGCAAAACTATGTTGAAATAACCTCATGACTTCTGCAGGGAACCTCGACGTCCTATAAGCTGGTAAATGCCCCTGAAAAGAAACTCACTCGTTCATTCAGTGTAACACGCTTGCGTTTGCAGGCAGGGGCACGGAAGAGATACCTTTCCTGTGGTTTTCTTGCACCCAGTATCACATCCGGGCACAAAGCTCCGTCTTCTTTTTCGCTGCCGACTGCATCTCGCCCTCGAATTACGGATTGTCGCGAGGAACACTCCAAAAGGGGCGCCGAGACCAACTGACAGCGGAGGCGCAGGCCAGCACGGCTACGAGTCCCCCGCCGCGAGCGGCAGCGCCACATTCCCCCTGGTGGCATCGGTGCGCAAGGGGGTCACGCGCGCCCGAAGGAAAGCGCCACCGGTATTCACACCTCCCCTTCTAGCCACCCTAGCGTGATTGCTATCACTGCGGTCCTTAACAGGTGGGGCTGGAGGCTAAATTCTATGCATGTCGACATAACATGGGACCAGACATAAGGTTAATGCAAAAGCACTGCTTACCATACTATCTCGAAACACGCTTGAAAAAAGCGGTTAATGATTGCTCGCCTCACCGATTCCACCCCCCCCCATGGGTTCTTTCCGCTCCTTCCCCGCAGGGGCGTCTGCGTGAGCAGGCGTTCGGTGTGTTGCGACACCACGGACCCGAGCACATGAGGGTTGGACCCTCCCGCGTGTAGCCGTGCGCGGCTTAGCCGTGTCTGGGGAAAGGGGGATCCTGGGGGTTGAGCCGATGCTGGGTGTTTGGACCTTTAAGGCCCCCCGGCGGAGGCAACACACCTCTTCGGCCTCGGCTTCACATAGACGGCACCCCCGGACTGACCCACCCGGGGGAAATCGGTAGTTGCCTTTTCCTGTCTCTCTCTCCCTCCAGCCTTCGACTTTCTCTTACTTTCCACCTTTCCTGTCTCCTTCTCTCTTCTATTTACTTCCTTCTTCTTGGCGGCAAGGGTTAACCCTGTGTGGCTATCCAACCTTGGGTACACCATATTTGGCTATAGTGGCGGCGTACGACTGGCGTAGTGCAGACTTGCATGCAAGCTCTGCCGCGTCCCCTTCGTTGGGCTCCATGGTGGGCGGTCGGCGCTGTTGCCGAATTTATTATGCCTATTCATGGAAAATCCTTTTCCCCCATTTCCTGATCGCCCCCCTAAACGAGGGCGCACCGAAGTCTTTCAATTTTCGGGCAACCGAACATGTAACTTTCCCCGCTTTCACGTCGTCCACTCTGATCAATCTGGAAAGACGGTGAGAATGATCTCACCTTTTCTGGTATCGAAAACCCTGACTGAAGTCTTTGGACCAGGCTACAAAGCGTCGAAAATGGCAAGCGGTGATCTCCTACTGGAGCTTCGTGATGAGAAACAACATGAAAAACTACCTAAACTAGTGTCCTTTGGCGATGTTCCGGTTACAGTTACCCCACACCGTACCATGAATACCACGCGCGGCGTCGTCTCTGATGCTGATTTGCTAGAGCTATCTGAAACTGAACTCCTGGAGGGCTGGAGTGATCAGAACGTCGTCAGTGTCAAACGAATTAAGATTAGGCGGGAAGGAAAAGAAATTCAGACAAAACACCTAATACTTACTTTCGGCTCTAGTGTTCTGCCCGACACCATCGAGGCCGGGTACCTCAAGATTCGTGTTAGGCCATATGTGCCAAATCCCCTGAGATGCTTCAAGTGTCAAAGATTCGGCCACAGCTCACAGAACTGTCGAGGCCGGATGACTTGTGCCAAGTGTAGTGAACACGAACACTCCTCTGAAACATGCCAGAATACCCCACACTGTGTCAACTGTGATGGCGAGCATGCCGCGTACTCGCGGTCCTGCCCGTCTTGGAAAAAAGAAAAAGAAATAGTAACCATAAAAGTAAAAGAAAATATCACTTTCAAAGAGGCACGCAGGCGGGTTTCATACCTGCCCAAGAAAAGCTTTGCCGATGTGACGCGCCAGGGGGCAGCGACACAAAGGCTTCCAGCGGCTGTCCGACCCACAGTCAGTGAGTCGGCAGTTACGCAATCTGCCCCCGCGGCGGTTGCAGCTAGGGCTGCTCCGTCAACCGAGGAGAAGGGATCATCGACCCCGAAGGTGGGCGCAGCCGAGGCTGCCTCAACCTCCCAGGTCCCTTCCAGCGCTGGCAACGGCCGGCGCAGCCAAATCCCCCAGGGAGCCCCATCGACCTCCGGGCTGGTGGGCGCAGGGGTCTTGCCCTCCAAGGCGGGACTCTCCCTGGTAACTTCTCGCTCGCAAGAGCACGTGTCCGGCGCCTCACAAGAGGCAATGGACACTACACCTATTCTCAAGGCGCACCAAGCGCCTAAGGAGCGGCGAGGTTCCCTCGAACGCTTCAGAAAAAGCAAAACCCCGCTTACAGGGCCTCGAAAGAGCTCTGTAATCTAGTCTCTGAAATCTCTCTAATTAATACCTGTTTCCGTACACACAGCACCTATTTATTTCCAATATGGATACACAGATAATTCAGTGGAACGTCAGAGGTCTCCTCAGAAACCTTGATGATGTTCAAGAACTAATCCACAAACACAATCCCAAGGTGCTGTGTTTACAAGAAACAAACTTAAAATCCAAACACGCAAATTTTCTCCGACAGCATATTACTTTTCGCAAAGATCGCGATGATGCTGTCGCATCATCGGGCGGTGTTGCCATTGCTATCCATAAGAGCATTGCATGTCAACTTTTACAGCTACAAACGCCTCTCGAAGCAGTGGCGGTTCGAGCTGTACTCCTAAACAAACTCATCACGATTAGCTCTCTATACATACCCCCACATTACAAATTAACGAAGCATGAATTCCAATCCTTTATTGATCAATTGCCAGGACCTTACATTGTTCTTGGCGATTTCAATGCGCACAGCTCCCTGTGGGGCGACTCTCGTATAGATGCGCGAGGTCGTCTTGTTGAACAGTTCCTTTTCTCTTCTGGTGCGTGCCTTCTGAATAAGAAGAAACCCACATATTACTGTGTTGCAAACAATACCTTTTCTTCAATTGATCCCCACAGGGGCGTCTGCGTCAGCAGGCGTTTGGTGTGTTGCGACACCACGGACCCGAGCACACGAGGGTTGGACCCTCCCGCGTGTAGTCGTGCGCGGCTTAGCCGTGTCCGGGGGAAAGGGGGATCCTGGAGGTTGAGCCGATGCTGGGTGATCGGACCTTTAAGGCCCCCCGGCGGAGGCAACACACCTCTTTGGCCTCTGCTTCACGTAGACGGCACCCCCGGACTGACCCACCCGGGGGAAATCGGTAGTCTCCTCTTCCTATCTCTCTCTTCTCAAACCTTCGACTTTATCTCTCACTTTACATCTTTCCTGTCTTCTTCTCCCTTCCATTTACTTCCTTTCTCCACGGCGGCAAGGGTTAACCTTGTGTGGATATCCTACCTTGGGTACACCATATTGGGTTATAGTGATAGCGTACGGCTGGCGTCGTGCAGACTTGTACACAAGCTATGCCGCGTCCCCTCGTTGGGCTCCGTGGTGGGCGGTCGGCGCTGTTGCCGAACATACACTTTTTCCTATGGCAGCGCAAGCCTCTATTGTTTATGATCGGCGTCTGAAGAGATGCCGCACCGAAGTACCATTTCAATTTTCCTTTCAAAGCAACGCCCCAACATTTCCAAAGTACTATGTAGTGCATAGTGAAAGCAACATTCCGGTAAGGAAACTCTCTCCTTTCCTGGTAGCGAAGTGTCTGAAAGACAATCGGACCAACATACAAAGCATCCAAAATGTCTTGCGGGGACCTCCTCCTAGAACTGAATAACAAAGATCAAGCAGATAAGCTCTCTGAACTTACCAGTATTGGCGACGCGACAGTGACTGTTTCAGCCCACAGAACACTTAATACAAGCAGGGGAGTAATGTCTGAAGAAGACTTTATTGGCTTAAGTGACGAGGAACTGCTGGAAGGTTTCCAGGAACAAAATGTGACAAAGGTACAAAGAATAGTAATCTGTAGAAACGACCAAGAAATCCCCACCAAACATGTCATACTTACATTTGGTACAAGCGTAATGCCTACCTCTCTGGATGCAGGGTACGTAAAAGTAAACGTCAGGCCATATATCCCGAACCCAAGACGGTGTTTCACGTGTCAAAGGTTCGGCCATGCTTCACATGCATGCCGAGGCCAAACAACCTGTGCTAAATGCAGCTCAACTGATCATCAATCTGAAAACTGCACTTCTTCCCCACATTGTACTAACTGCAAAGGAGACCATCCAGCCTATTCGCGGTCTTGCCCATGCTGGAAAAAAGAAAAAGAAGTAATAGCACTAACTGTCAAAGAAAAAATATCGTTCTTTGAAGCCCGAAAACTACTGTCGTACCTTCCGCGACGCAGTTATGCCGATGTGACGCAGGCGGGGGCAGCGTCACAGAGGCTTCCGGAGTCCTCCGAGCCCACGCGCAGTGGTGCCGCAGTGACTCCTCCCGCCCCCGTGGTGGAAGCAGTCAGTACTGCTCCGCCCTCTTCAACGGCCCTGCAGACACCAGTCCCGCAGGGTCCTAAGATCAAGCGAACTCCAAGGCCCGAGACACGTGTCTCGGCCCCAAACTCTCGATCCTCCAGCGCCTCAGAGAGAGCAATGGAGGTCGAAACAAAAACCCCGGTGTCCTCGACACCGAAGGACAAGCGCTCCCTCGAGCGCGGTAAGAGGGACAAAATCCCAATAACAACTCAAAATAAGAAGGCGATAACCTAAGGGTTATCGCTCTGTTTGTATCTGCCTTCTTCAGATCCATGTCACCTAACATCTTTCTTATCTCCCATTCACTCGTTAATATAATTTTTTACCTTTCAATTTCATAATGGCTTTCATGATCCATTGGAATTGTAGAGGTCTCATTCATAACTTAGGTGACATAAAAGACCTGTTAATAAACTTCTCTCCTGTGGTCCTGTGCTTACAGGAAACCAACCTAGGCGAAAAACACAAGAACTTTTGAAAAGGTTTCACTGTTGTACGGCGCGACCGTACTCAGGCGAACCGGCTGTCAGGTGGTGTAGCCATTGTTCTGCCAGTTGGTATAGCAGCCAGAGAAATTCCCATTAACACTCACATAGAAGCCGTTGCTGTCACCGTTTTAGCTCACAAAACCATCACCATTTGTTCAGTATACATTCCGCCGCAGTTACATTTTACCGTAAGAGACCTAGAGTTAATTTTAAACCAGCTACCCGAACCATTTTTATTAGCCGGTGATTTTAATTCACATAACACGTTGTGGGGTAGTCAAACAACTGACACCAGGGGTCAAACGCTTGAAGATTCTATCCTAACAAATAACATATGCCTTTTAAACACCGGTGCGGCAACTTACTACTCCCCAAGCACAGGCGCTATGAGTTGCTTAGATCTGGCACTATGCTCTCCATCTCTCTTTGACGATTTTAAATGGAGTGTTATTGACAACTCCTATGGTAGTGACCATATGCCTGCTATTATTAAAAGAAAATCTCCTTGTCCTACCATACCATTAAGACCACCCCGTTGGAAACTCCACCTAGCAGACTGGCCTCTCTTTACTGAAAAGGCCAGTCTAGATAACATATCAGATGAGCTAACCATAGATGAAATGAATGATAAGATCACCGCCTGTATACTTGCTGCAGCAGCAGAAACAATCCCACAATCCTCTGGCCTATTAAGAAAAAATCTGAAACCCTGGTGGACGAAGGAATGTACACAAACAAAAAAACTACAAAACAAAGCGTGGGGTATCTTCCGGCGATACCCAACACAAGACAATCTACTCTCCTTCAAAAAAGCAAAAGCGAAAGCCAGGTACACACGCAGACAAGCCGAAAGACAGTCCTGGAAAAATTATGTCTCGTCTATAAATAGTTCAATAACATCCAAACGAATGTGGGATCAGGTTCGTAAGTTTAGAGGCGACTACGCTTCTTACACTATCCCCATACTATCACCTCCAGGCACGCAAACAAATATAGACGAACAAGCAGACATATTAGGACAGCACTTCCATACTATATCAAGCTCGGTAAACTATTCAGCTGCATTTCTAAAACATAAGCAATTAGCAGAAAAACTAAAGCTTCCGACCACAGGAAGTTCAGAAAGACCGTATAATGCCGCTCTAACACTACCGGAAATCAATAGAGTACTAACAACTGACAAAAAAACAGCACCTGGTCCGGACAGAGTACATTACGCGATGCTCGCTCATCTACCTCCTAATGCAGTTGAAGCCTTGCTTCGTTTCTTTAATAAAATCTGGGAAACGGGAAAAATGCCGAAAGAGTGGAAGAAAGCTATCATAATCCCGTTCTTGAAAGCTGGAAAACCTCCCACAACAGCAACCAGTTATAGACCCATAGCACTCACAAGTTGTCTTGCAAAGTCCTATGAAGCCATCATCAACATAAGACTGACATACATCCTTGAAACAGAGAACATGCTAGATAACCATCAGTGTGGATACAAGAAAGGTTGCTCCACAACAGATCACCTAGTCCGGCTAGAAGACGAGATACGTGCGGCCTTTCTACACAAACAATACTGTCTCACTGTTTTCTTCGATTTAGAAAAGGCCTACGACACAACATGGAGGTTTGATATCTTAAGGGACTTAGCAGATTTAGGAATCCGAGGTAGAATGCTCAAATGTCTAGCCGATTTCATGTCGGACCGAACATTCCAGGTGCGTTTAGGAACGGCGCTGTCACGTATATTCATCCAGGAAAATGGAGTGCCACAAGGATGCGTACTAAGTACAACACTCTTTATAGTAAAAATGAACTCTGTTAACAAAGCAATCCCCCCCTCTGTTATGCACTCCATATATGTGGATGATCTGCAAATAGCGTGCCGCGCCTCAAACTTACAAACATGTGAAAGACAGCTCCAGATAACAATTAATAAACTAACCGAGTGGGCTGAGAAAAATGGCTTCCGCTTCTCTACTCAAAAAACCGTTACAGTGCTATTCTCGCAAAAACGAGGATTGTACTTAGACCCGCTTCTAAAATTGAATGATGTCGCACTGCCGGTAAAACAGGAATGTAAATTCTTGGGAGTAATCTTTGATAAAAAACTAAACTTCCTAGCCCACATTAAAACACTAAAAATTAAGGCAAATAAAGCATTGAATATCCTAAAAGTTCTGGCTCATAAGCACTGGGGTTCCGACCGAACCTGTCTTTTACGTATTTACCGGTCTCTTGTGCGTAGCCTTTTAGACTACGGCTCCGTGGTTTACGGCTCAGCCAGGCAGTCCTACGTCCAACTCCTTGATCCAGTACATAACCTTGGATTGCGACTGGCAAGTGGTGCCTACAGAACGTCACCCATTCAAAGTTTATATGTTGAGTGTAATGAACCCTCATTACAGCAGCGCAGAGCCTTATTAACATTCTCTTACCTACTCAGAATTCAGTCATCACCGCAACACATATGCTACAACATCCTCACACAGTGCAACTCACGCTTACACTATACAAATAAACCGAACATGATTAGGCCACTTCTCCTGCGGTATGAGAAATACTGTCAGGATTATGACATCCCCCAAGAAGTCCTCCAGGTCGCCAAGAAACCACAACGGATGGCTCCATGGTACAATTTCACGCAGTTGTGGGACTGGACATTAACACATTTAAAGAAAAGAAACACTCCACACGAACACATCATGCAAGAATTCCGTGCTCTTCAAGACAAGTATCAAAATCACATGGAATTCTACACGGATGGCTCCAAAACAAAAGAACACGTGGGTGTAGGGGCCGTAACAGAAAATTGGGAAACAAGTGTCCGTCTACCAATACATGCTTCTGTTTTCACTGCTGAAGTTTATGCTGTATGGGTTGCAGTTAAAAAGATTATCACTGGCAAGCACAAAAACACAGTCATATACACTGATTCCTTAAGTATACTGAAGGCTCTACATCTGAAATCTGAGTGTGAACCCCTGATAGGAGACATTTTAAACATGTTGGTGCTTAACGAATACGGGAGGTCAATTCGTTTCTGCTGGGTCCCGAGCCATGTTGGGATACCAGGTAACGAAGCAGCTGATAGATGTGCATTGATGGCAGTGCACAAAGATATTACAAACACGACACTCCCATATAGTGATAGCATCCGTGCAATTAGAAAAGCCTTCACGGTAAAATGGCAACGCGAATGGGACCATTGTGCTGACAACAAGCTACATCTCACGAAACCCATAGTTGGTGAGTGGAAGTCGTGTTATCATCAAGAGCGGTTCATCGAAGTAGTTTTATGCCGGCTATGCATTGGGCACACACACCTCACACACAATTACTTACTTACGAAAGAAGACACACCAACATGCGAGAAATGTCAACAGCCACTAACAGTTATGCACATATTGCTCACATGTACGCAGACTGAAACACACAGACGAACACTTTTGCACAAATTATATCAACTACACATACCTTTACACCCTGCTCTGATTTTAGGTGATGATCCGCTAGTCCCATTATGTGACGTCCGTAAATTTCTACACGACACTGGATTTTTACATAAAATATAGGTTATTAACAAAGCCTTTTCCTTCACAAACTGGATTTTAAAATACCTCGTGTTTGGCGCAGCATAGCCTTAGCCGCTTTTGCGCCATTAAACCCCATTTAACTAACATTTAGCTAACTCTTCAATTGATCTGAGCATAGTTTCTCCGTCCATACTGCCTGAACTAGAATGGGAAGCTACGAACGATCCTTACGGAAGCGACCACTTCCCCGTACTATTAAGAACACTTAAAGAAGACGAATATCCACCACAGGCTCCTAGGTGGAAGACTGAGACAGGAGACTGGGAGAAATTCCGAAACTTAACTACTATATCATGGGATGACATGTCCTCGTTAGGAATTTAGGTTGCCGTGGCATATTTTACAGCCTTTATAATAGATGCCGCAACTAAATGTATATCACAAGTAAATGGATTGGCATGCAAACGGCGTGTCCCGTGGTGGAACGACAATTGTAGGATCGCACGTAAGAAACAAAACAAAGCGTGGGGGATGCTACGCGCCTCCCCCACTGCGGAGAATCTTATCAATTTTAAAAAAGTAAAATCCCAAGGCAGGCGAACCCGCCGACAAGCCAGAAGAGAGAGTTGGCAGAAGTTTTTTATCTAATATCAACTCCTATACAGATGAGGCCAAAGTCTGGAACAGGGTTAATAGGATAAAAGGGTGACAAACATATTCACTTCCTTTGGTGAACACACAAGGTGAAACACTGAAAGATCAGGCAGACACACTTGGAGAACACTTTGAGAGCGTGTCGAGTTCAAACCATTATTCGCAATCCTTGAAATACAAACAAATAGAAGAATGTAAGCCAATAATACGAAAATCCAGACAGAATGAACCTTATAACCGGCCGTTCAGTATTGCAGAGTTGAGAGCTGCTTTGACCACATGCAAAAGCTCTGCACCGGGACCTGATAGAGTCATGTACGAAATGATCAGAAACTTACACACTGACACCCAACTTACACTACTCACGCTTTTCAACGCTATTTGGTCTACGGGATACCTCCCATCCACATGGAAAGAAGCGATTGTGGTCCCTGTTCTTAAGCAGGGTAAAGACCCTTCCTTGGCGGCAAGTTACCGTCCGATAGCTCTGACAAATTGTCTTTGTAAGCTTTTTGAAAAAATGTTGAGTTCAAGGAAATGTGCAAGTCTGCGGTTAACCAATTTCCTCGATCCCTTTCAGTGTGGCTTCAGAGAAGGGCGGTCCACAACCGATCACCTTGTGCGCATTGAGGGAAACATTCGCGACGCCTTTCTACATAAACAATATTTCCTATCCGTATTCGTCGATATGGAGAAGGCGTACGACACTACGTGGCGCTATGGAATCTTGAGAGACTTGTCGGGAATTGGCATCCGTGGCAATATGCTCGTCCTAATAGAAAGCTATTTGTCCAACCGTACATTCCGCGTGAAAGTCGGCAATGTATTGTCGCGACCTTTTATACAAGAAACTGGTGTACCTCAAGGAGGTGTACTTAACTGCACGCTCTTCATCGTGAAAATGAACACCCTTCGTGCTTCATTACCGCCAGCCATTTTTTATTCTCTTTACGTAGACGACATACAGATAGGTTTCAAATCCTGCAACCTTACTGTATGTGAGAGGCAAGTTCAACAGGGACAACAAAGTGTCCAAATGGGCAGAAGAAAACGGATTTAAAGTTAACCCCAACAAAAGTTCTTGTGTGCTTTTCACAAGAAAGAGAGGGCTCATTGCAGAACCCAGTATCGAAATGTATGGTCAGCGAATTCCTGTGAACAAAGAACACAAGTTCTTAGGCATCATACTCGATTCGAAATTAACGTTTATTCCACACATAAAGTACCTCAAGGTTAAATGCTTAAAAACAATGAACTTACTCAAAGTAGTATCCCACACAACATGGGGCAGCGACAGGAAATGTTTAATGAATCTTTACAAGAGCCTCATCCGATCACGGTTGGATTACGGTGCCGTGATCTATCATTCTGCAGCCCCGAGCGCGCTAAAGATGCTAGATCCGGTCCACCATCTAGGAATCCGACTGGCCACTGGAGCTTTCAGAACAAGTCCTATTGAAAGCTTATATGCAGAATCAAATGAGTGGTCACTTCATCTGCAGAGAACATACATCAGCCAAACATATTTTTTGAAAGTCCACTCTAATTCTCAGCATCCGTGTTTTAATACCATTAACGATACGACATGTGCTACACTCTTTCATAATCGTCCCTCCGTAAGACAGCCTTTCTCGCTGCGTGTGAGGGAGCTTAGTGACGAAATGCGTGTCCCAATCCTCGAGCTCCGCCCAATGCATCCAGCCAAGCTGCTACCTCCTTGGGAGTGGCAGCTGATACAATGCGATATATCCTTCATGCAAGTTACAAAACACGCTCCAGAGATTGAAATCCAAATGCATTTCCGGGAACTCCAGCACAAATACTCCTGCACGGAGTTCTACACAGACGCATCGAAGTCACACGACGGGGTGTCCTATGCAGCCGTCGGTCCATCCTTCTCGGAAACCGATGTACTGCATCCGGAAACTAGTATCTTTACGGCTGAGGCTTACGCACTGCTGTCGGTCGCAAAGCATATAAATAAATCAAAACTCCAGAAATCAGTTATATATACGGACTCCTCCCTTAGTGTTGTGAAGGCCTTGATGTCTTTCTGTAGCCACAAAAACCCGGTAATTAATGAACTCTACTCCGTACTGTGTAAAGCATATATATCTAACCAACGTGTGATTATATGCTGGGTGCCTGGACATAGGGGCATTGAGGGAAACGTATTAGCGGACCAGATGGCCACATCCATTTCATTGCATGCAGTGTGTCCTACTGCTTCGGTCCCTGTCACAGACCTGAAGCCTTTCTTAAGAAGAAAACTGCGAAACCACTGGCAACGTATGTGGGACGCAGAAGTAAATAATAAACTACACGTAATAAAGCCACAGTTAGGTTCTTGGCCCTCCGTAACAAAATCACGGCGAACAGATGTCCTATTCTGTCGCCTCAGAATAGGACACACGTTTGGCACGCATAACTTTCTACTCACTGGAAATGACCCTCCAACCTCTGGTAGATGCGGGGAGAGGCTGACCGTCCTCCACGTTCTCCTGGAGTGTCGGGCAGCCGAATCTGAAAGGAAACATTTTTCCCTAGCATATCGGCAGCACATCCCCCTACATCCCGTAATGCTACTCGGCCCAGAACCTTTATTTGACGCCAACGCAGTCCTAAGTTTTCTGAGAGATGTTGTCCTGCATGTTTTTAGCCCCACATGTTCGTAGCGGGTCCTCTCTTCAGAGGATGCCGCTGTGATAGGTCTTTCGTATAGCACGCGCCTCTAGGCCCTTGTGTTTCAAGGGCTCTGGCGAGGCAGCAGTGCTCCAAGTAATTTTACCATCTTATATATTTTATATTTTGCATCATTCTTCTACGATCGATTTTAATGTTCATAGTATTCGTCATTAGTCATCGCCATAATTTTATAGCACGTAGATTTTACGCACTTTACAGCGAATATTTTTAGGCCACTTTACAGCGTCAACATTACCACGTGTCATGGCGCTCTTTGGCCAAACCTGGCCCTTGCGCCACAAAACACAACACATCATCATCATCATCTTTCCGCTCCGCTGTAGAACCTCTTCGTACGGGCCGAATGATGGCAATTTAAAGTCCAAATAGTCAAACTGCTTTTGAAGTGGCACATGCACGTCCACGATGGAGGAGCCATCACTGAAAAGGATTGTTATTAAGCTCACAAAATAGTAACTGCTTTTAGCTGCAGTGAATGACAAAGGGCCTTTCTGTGCCCTTTCTATGAAGCACCAGGTCTTACTTGAGACCAAGAAGCTCATTAGTGGGGCCAGCATTGTCAAGACGCATTTGAGAAGCTGGTGTCCGGGCTCGTGCACTGAACAGCAATCATGCTTTCCTGCAGCAACAGTTTCCGATTTGTACATTAACAGAGGTCCTCAATGAAAGAATCAATGTCACTTCACTAAGCTGTGCTTTCAATTAATAAATTCAAGCATATTGCAACAAGGCCATTTGTGGTGCTGGCAACAATTACAGCCCTTCGAAATTATAGTTAAACGTGAGCTGTAGCAGCAAGGTATTTGAAATTGCTTTAAAACAGGGTGTCTACCAAGTTGACATTTCCAATTTCCCTGAGTTTTCCAGGTTTTCCCTGAGCGTCGTTGCAGACTTCCCTGAGTGACGCAGAACTATGTTTTATGTCAAGACGGGCTGAAACCATATCGCCTGATGCTGTCACTCTCTAGTAAGCACATGAAAAAAATAAAAAAGCGACTTAATCCAATTTGAATGCTAAGGAGTAGTGTTTATGTTATTCAAAAAGAGAATAGAAGGCAGGGGTTAGTAAAATGCACAGAAAATAAAGTGTCTTCGAAAAAAATTGCAAATGGAGTCGGACATTCACAAATACGAATAAAAAGGAGATGCACATAGAAGCAAATATATTCGAATATGAGCTATTTCTATCAACTGATAGCAAGCTCATGCAGTGGTATGAGGCCCGAACTCTGTCACAATTGAGATTCTCTCTCAACAGCTCGTAAGTCAACCTCAACTGTCCTGACATACTCTCAGCCCGCGCGCGACGCCCGAGTATTGTGTTTCACTGCTTTAAAGAGTTTATTTTGGTTTGGATGAGGAACACGGGCATCTCGGCATCAGCCAAAATTTTGTCTTTTGAGCTCAAACGTCTTCAAAACGGCGGCAGCAAGCTTCCTTTCCCGTTTATTCCTCAATGCATACATTATTTCTGTTCTTGTCCTCCTTCTGCCACTCGTTCACCCCAAGGACTATTTGAAGCATCTTGGCCAGTTGGGAATACCGCGACACTCATAAGTAACAAAATCGTCACCATAGATCACGACGAGATTAAGGATACAAATATCGAGCACGTGATAACGGAGATTATTCCTAAAAAGAAAAGGAAATCGAAGAACACTTTCGTAATTAACGTATACAGCTCGCCTAAACAAAGGGATGGGGACTTTCTAAAACTTTTTGCCGAAGCCAAGAGACTAGCGGGACACAACAGCCTAGTGATAGCGGGAGATTTCAACGCTAAGAGCCCCCTGTGGGGTTACGCCAAAGAGGATAAGAAAGGGAGGGCGATTAGCACGGCCGCGGAAAATGCGGGATGCGAGCTCCTAACCGACGAGGCCCAGCCTACCAGAATGGGTAACAGCGTCAGTGTAGACACGTGCCCCGACCTCACGTTTGTCAAGAACGCCAAGAACGCGGAATGGGAGAACCTGCTGGAAAACCTGGGCAGCGACCACCACGTCCTCCGCCTAGTACTCGAGGCGGAAAACACGAAGAGAAAGATCGGCTCGACCAGACTGACGGACTGGGACGCCTTCAGAAGACACTGCAGAGAACTGGGCGGCGACATCACTTCCCCGGAAGAATGGAGCCAACAGTTGAAGCAAATCCAGGAGCTCTACACCCGCGAGGTGGACAGAACAGAACAGGCACCGGAGGTGGACAAGCGGCTGCTGGGGCTATGGGAAGCACGCCGCGGCCTCACCAAGCGCTGGAAGAAGCAGAGATTGAACAAGAAGCTAAAGAAGAAGATTGCGGAGATCACCAAGAAGGCCGAGGAGTACGCGACGCAACTGGCCAGACAGGGGTGGCAGCAATTCACCGACTCGCTAAACGGCACCCTCAGCACGGCCAGGACGTGGCAGATACTCCGAGGCCTACTGGACCCCAGCAAGAGCAAGCGAGAGAGCAGCAACTCGATCCAGAGGCTGATCCACCTATTCCAAGGCACCGACGAGCAGCTGCTCGAGGAGGTCCGCAAGAAATGCTACGGAACGGGAGAGCCGGAGGGATACCGCGGTGAGTACCGAGGCGAAGACAACCCGGACATGGACCGACCCATCTCGAGGGAGGAGGTCGTCGAGGTCATCAGATCGGCCACCAAGAACACGGCGGCGGGAGCGGACAGAGTCCGGAACTCCCTCATACGCAACCTGAGCGACGTAGCGATAGACCAGCTCGTCAAGTACCTAAACACGCTGTGGCAAGAAGGGAAAGTTCCGGCGGAGTGGAAGCACGCCATCGTCGTAATGATCCCCAAGCCCGGAAAGAAAATCCAGATTGAGAACCTGAGGCCCATCTCGCTGACGTCGTGCCTAGGAAAACTCTACGAGAAAATCGTCACCAAGCGCATCCAGCGGCACCTAGAAAACGGGAGATACTATCCAAACTCGATGTTTGGGTTCAGGGCCAACCTGCCGACGCAAGACGTTCTGCTGCAGCTCGAGAAGGAAGTCCTGACTACAATGCCGAGAAAGGGCGAAAACGTCGTCGTGGCCCTCGACGTCAAAGGGGCCTTTGACAACGTCAGCCACGAGGCCATCATGGAGGGCCTCAACAATACAAACTGCGGCAGGAAGACCCACGACTACGTCAGGGACTTCCTCTCGGGCAGAACGGCGACGGTCGGCCTGGGCGAGCTGAGGAGCGGTATCTTTGCAACGCCTAGCAGAGGTACGCCCCAAGGCTCGGTAATCTCGCCCGTACTGTTTAACGTGGCGATGCTGGGCCTAGCGCAGAGACTCGAAAAGATCCAGGGAATCCGGCACGCGATGTATGCGGACGAGATCACGGTCTGGACCACCTGCGGAACCTTGGAAGAAAAGCGAGCGGCGCTGCAAGATGCAGCCAAGTGCGTCGAAGACTACGTGAAGGAGAGGGGCCTCAGGTGCTCCACCGAAAAGTCCGAACTGCTAAGAGTCGGCAGACATCCCACCAAGGCGAAACTGGAGGTCAGCCTCGAAGGACAACTCATCCCCGAACGCAACATGATACGCGTCCTCGGCATGTGGCTGCAAGGCAGCAGAAAGTGCAACCACACCATCGGCCTCCTCAAGAAGTCGACCGAGAACGTGAGCAGAATGATAAGCAGGGTCTCCCAGAAGAGGCACGGCATGAGAGAAGAAGACACTCTCAAGCTCGTCAATAGCCTGATCGTCAGCAGAGTCATGTACTCGCTACCCTACCAAGTGAGGACTAAAACGACCAACGAAGAGATTGAAGTCGTCCTGAGGAAAGCCTACAAGACGGCGCTGCACCTGCCGAGAAACACCTCCAACGAAAAGCTGATGCAACTAGGGGTGAGCAACACCTTCGTCGAAATGGCGGAAGCACAGCGGAAAGCGCAAATGAGAAGACTAACGGGGACCTACACGGGGCGAAACCTGATCGGTAGGCTTGGCTTCGAAATAGGAGACGTCGACCGGTACGAGGACGTACCGGCGGGAATTAGGAAAACCTTTAATGTGAAGCCTATACCGAAGAACATGGATCCCAGGCTCCACGAAGGCAGAAGGAAAGCTAGGGCCGAATACATAGAAAAGACAGTGGCTAGAGAAGAGAACACTCTCTTCACGGACGCGAGCATAAGTTTAATAGGAAGCGAGGCTAAGGCCATCGCGGTAGTAATGAACAAGGAGGAAAAGCTTGTCTCGTGCGTCTCGGCCGAGATACGGAGCGTAGCTGAAGCCGAGGAAATCGCCGTGGCGCTGGCGGCGATGCAAGGATATAGGGAGAATAAATCGCTAAATATTCTCACAGACTCAAAAGAGACTTGTCGCAACTACATGAGGGGCAGAATATGCAAAACTGCCCTTAGGATCCTCAGAGGGGGTAACCCCTCGGAGGAGGCGAAAATCAAACACAATCTGATCTGGATACCTGGACACGAGGGCATAAGGGGTAACGAGGCGGCGGACGGTCTAGCTCGAGCTAATAGATTCCGGGCTGGGCAGCAGCAGGAGTACCGCGCTAGTTACGCCGGGATCCTCAGTGACAGTTATTCGGAATTACTGCAACACTACAGGGGGACTAGATTCAAGTACCCACCGCCCCATAAAGCGCTGACGAAGGAGGAAGCAACGGGCTGGCGTAGGCTCCAGACAAACACCTTCCCCAACCTTTTCATATTCAACAAGATGTTCCCAACGCAGTATAGGGACACCTGCCCCTGGTGCGAGGCTACACCCACACTCTATCACATAACTTGGGAGTGCGAACGAAACGACGCATTCCGCGATCATAAACCCCCGAGTGCGGAGCATTGGGAGAGCCGGCTCGTCAGCTGCGAACTCGCCGTCCAAAGAAGGATGGTGGAGCACGCTAGGGACGCGGCCAAACTCAGTGGAGCCCTGGACTGAGGGACCACCCGTGCTGAAGAGGCTTCCCTTCGACGAGAAGGCAGCGTGCAGAAGAGAAGACCTCGATCCGCGAGAATTCCATTTTATAATTCAATAAATGTTTTTCTCTCTCTCTCTATCAGGCATATCGGCGCTCGTGCTGTGACAGGAAATACAGGGTGCACGCGTGTATAATTAAGGAATGCGTACTGTGTTCCGTGCCAATAGCCCCTTCCCACGCTTGTTATGCTTCACTGCAATAATTCTGCGTATGCTTGACCATGTAACACTTCTGTACAGAGGCGAAGTTGACTTTCGGGAACCGGCATTATGCAATGCACCCTGTTTTCTAAGTTCCTAAGCCAATCACGAGGACCACAAATTCGGAGTCCGTGCCATTGCTGACAGCAGCTAATTCTTTCAATAAAAAACTTGGCATTCAACGGCAAGAAGCTTCATAGCGAACGTCGAAGCAGCTAGGCCTAGCGTTGCCGCAGTGGTGGCAACGGCTGCCAGCGGATCTACGCGTGTGAGTGCCGGTTCGAGGTGGCGAAGTAATCAAAACGACAGCGGTGGTACCTTTGTTTATTGCCGTTTCGGACCCGCGGTCACGGCAAAACGTCCGGAAAATCGAACGGCGAAGAGTTCTTGCGTCCGAAATTTCACACGTTCTGATACTTGACGCTATGGGTTACGTGGCGGTACCGCGCAGCCGTCCGAATTATCGGGAATCTGGAAAGTCGGTCGTTGACTGCACACTGGCAACTTCTCCAGCCGACGACTGCGCGTCAAAGACGATTCATTACGATTCATGTCTGTTGCTCGAGCCAGCATTACCGCGACTTTCGACCCTTTCAATAAAATTGGCGCTAATTTTCCCTGAGAGAGGCCCAAATTCCCTGAGTTTTCCCTGACTTTTTCCAGACTACTCAAAATCCCTGAGAATTCCCGGTTTTCCCGGTCGGTAGACACCCTGTAAAACCTGACTTGGCTTAAAAGAATATTTTCCCTTTTAAATGTAAGATGCACCAGCTAATTCCAGCACAATGGCAATACCAAGCAGCATGACAAGCTAGCAAGTCTGCAGAGTCAGCCAAATTCTATGTAGCATAGGTAAGAGGAACAAACTATGGATTACTTGAACCTGATACCTAAGCCTGAATCTGCACCTGCATCAGGTGCAGATTCATCACGTGCAGATTGAAAATTAACAGCTCCACATCCTGACTACCTTGAATTTGAATGCCTCTACCAAATGCACCTTCCTTCTCCGTCTCCTCTGACAACTAAGTCAAGGAGATGTCATGTTTCCATTACAAGTATCGCGTCCTTTATTATTTTTTCTCTTCCATTTTCGCAGTTCGCCGCACTTACAATTATATTTTTCGCAGGTTCTACATTAAATGATTTACCAAACTCACGTGACATAGTCGGCAACATTGCAGGCAGTGCCTCCAATTTTCATTCTCTCGCAAAAAGTGGGGCTCCCTTGAAAGGAAGGGCGCACAAGCTTTAAATTCAAATTTTAGCTGTTTTTTGCAGCATGCAGTGGTTTGATACTTCACAAACACAATAAGTGTGTGATCTACACACCAGGCTTGTGTGTTTGCATTGCCCTAACCTGATGAAGGGCCCTTTAACTTTTTTCCTTACCGGGTCATAG
Source organism: Dermacentor variabilis (assembly GCF_050947875.1). Taxonomy (NCBI): domain Eukaryota; kingdom Metazoa; phylum Arthropoda; class Arachnida; order Ixodida; family Ixodidae; genus Dermacentor; species Dermacentor variabilis. The sequence continues at coordinate 71,422,833 of NC_134574.1, read as the reverse complement.
GAAATGGGTGAACTGGATCGACAGCTTTTCGACACGTGCTGCCTGAACTCTTCCACAAGCAACGCCATGCACCGTATGAAATGAAGGGTGCACTTTTAACTGTTGTCAAATTTTTCCATTTTTGCCACACTGAGGAGACAAACAATTAAACACAAGCATGCTCTAAAGACAATTCCCTGGTGGCTGCTTGACTTCTATTTCAGAAGAATACACTCACATCTGTATGAGGCACTGTTTTTCTTGCCACCTTTATCTTCGCCTTGGTGGGAATTATGGCATCTGCCTCAAGGTCAATGAAGTCATCCAGATCGTCGTCGTGGACCTGGAGCTGAACAAGGCATTTTAATTATAAATATCAGCGTGTCTTGGGTGCACACTATTACAGCTCTTCCAATGGCTATCAGTGCAGCCTGCTCACAGCCCAAAGGAGCAAGAATGGAAACATATCACATGGTATAGACTCATGTTGTTACATTCCAACCTCTTAAGACTTTTTTCCCGAGCTGGTGACGCAGTTTCCTATCGATATTTTTATCCGTGTAATAGCTACACCCGAATTATCCAAGAACTACAAACAGTGTGGCTAATTACAACATGCATCTGAGTGGCACGTACTTTATTGATCGGGAATGAATAAGGGCATGCAAATAGTGTCACATCATGTTGCATGCTATTAATATTTACTTTAGTGCGGTGATGTGTCATGCACCAGAGGCCTCGGGAGAGCACCTTGGCAAAGTAGGCGGCACAGAAAATACAGAGCATTGAAGTGGAAATTATATGTGAACAGGAAGGAAGCAAACCTAGGGGCCCAATTTTTATTAGCCATATCATAAGAAGCCAACAAAGATATATATAGGAACAACTACACATAGTTGTGTTTTCATCTATTTTTATTTTCATTAACTTATCATTTATTTGACTGAATAAGTGCAAGTAATTTCTCCTATGCTGTCTTTGTTGGCTTCTTATGATATGACTTCTAAAAATTGGGCCCCTCGGTTTCCTTTCTTCTCGCATGTATATATATATATATATATATATATATATATATATATATATATATATATATATATATGGGGTTTCAAGTAGCTTGAGCCAAATTAGAATATGCAAATGCCACATCGCTGAGAGAGATTTTTTTTGCGTCCGCCTAATTAGATGATGTCTTAATAAACTTATCAATTATTATAATTAGATGAAAGGTCTAAATAAAAAAAATTGTAGAGCAACATGAAAAACTCCCGATACAGATTTCTGTTTCTCATAAAACTTTTTCTGAGCGTGAAAGAATCCCACGAATGCACGCAAAATTGCCTCGCGACTGGCCGCTCGAGGCACTTTGCGTGTATTCGCGGGCATCTTTCACACTCGGAAAAGCACGTTTATGTACAGCGTATTGAGCAGCAGAAAGCTGTATCGGGAGTTATTCGTGTTGCTCTACAATTTTCTCATTTACACCATTCATATGATCACAATTGGGAGGTTTATTAAGATCAATTATCTAATTAATTCGAATGCATAAAATATCTCCAAGCGACGGCAAACAACTTTACCTTGGTTCTGTCCAGCTAGCATGTGCATGGCTCAAATTAAGTGAAACACCCTGTATTGCGCTGAAGCACGTGCCGATTCTTGGTAGTGTTAAATTTTTGTCACGTTCCGAAAATTAATTACTCTCACGCATGTAAATATACCACGTGCGGGCAAATCTCACAACGCGAAGGATATGCATGTTCTTTGTTTCAACTAGTGGGTCAGTGCAGCGATTGTCACAAGTATCTTGTAGCGCGAAAAAGAGACTAAGACAAACACAAATCGAAAGGACGGGAGCCTTCGTTTTTTCAGTACAGAATAGTTGTACCAAAAGTACCCAAAGTTGCGAGTTGGCATGCATTCATGCTTGGGAAGTTACAAGCAGCGAGAAAAAGCGCGCGCACATACATAGAAAACGGGAATACAAAAAAGCGCTTCTCTTGTCATGAGTCTGTCTGTAGCTGTCCGCGTTGCTTGTAACTTTCCAACCATGCATGACTACTTACGGAAGTGACACTATTAACCGTCCAAACCAAATGCAAAGCTGTCAAGGTATTCAAGGTACTCACCAGTGTGTTCTCGTTGACGGACACAAATGGCGCCAAAGCCGCCAGAAGTTCTGCATGGGCTCCTGTCGGCAGCACGAGCTTTTTAGGCTCGCCTGTTTCCAAGATGGCTAAACACACTATACCCCCGCCATCTCGAAAGGCACTACTGCCGGACATCAAAGTTCGTAAGCTGGCGGAGCTCGGGAAGAGCGCGTACTCGCAGGAGCGCGTCGGACGGCCGCGTACGTATGACCCTAGCATAAGGAGCATATAGGGACTTAACTGCGCGCCAAAACGAGCAATCGCAGGGAATTGTGGGGCGCGCCGTCAGCTATAGTAGCTTCTGATTGGACGGACGACGCGGCGGCAGCGGCATGCCCGGCGCGCGTGTTTTTCTGCGCGGTTGTAACTGTTGGTCGTGCGAAGCTTTCCGTCCGCTTTGTCGACCAGCAATGTCGTACAATTCATGCCGCTGATTTCTGGGTTTCAATTCGGTCTGAGCGCGACGATGACGAGCCAAGAAGAGCAAGCATATGTAGTTCTTTTTTTTTTTTAAGGATACGCTGTTTTCAAAAGCGAACTCTGGTTTTCGTTTCGGCAACCTTTTTTGTTTCTGCCAGGTTTAGCACTACGACATTTACCGCTGCTTCGACGCACCGTCACTGACTGCTGTGCCTGCGGGTCTGTCAGACGGATGAAAAAGCTATCTTTATCCGATAATTTATCAGGCAAGGTTTCGACTTTTGCGCTGCTGCTTCTGTTTCCTTGCGCGCTCGTCGGGGAGTGGCTCAGAGCGGGTATATATATATATATATATATATATATATATATATATATATATATATATATATATATATATATATGGAATTAAGCCGACGCGAGAAACTCGTTAGGACCTTTTCATCGAGTGGCATGTGCGCAATGCCCTCTGGAGCTCCCTGGGAGGTCTCCAAACCAACATTATATGTTATATGGTAGAATCCTACTGGGATATGCCTATTTCGGGTTGGCCAAGAACGGACGCACACCCAGTGGCACATGCTCAGTGTTGTATAAAACTAAAAGTAAATCAAGAAATTCGTTAAATAACATTCACCAACATTCCAATCACAGATCGGCGTGCTTTGTAGGCGCCTGTGAGGCGACATTATATTTTCAGGTCTTATGTAGCAAGCTTTCTCTCTCTCTCTCTCTATTTTTTTTCAAACATATAAATATATATATTTATTTATTTATTTGGTCAGGATACAAGGGCTATGTAAGCCACTTTATAAGTCACTATCATACAATGGCTATTGGGGGCGAGGACTTACGGAGTCGCTATCTGTCGGAAGCGCATGGCTTGCGTAGTATAAGGGATAACGCGGCGCGTTCCTCATCGTTTTGGTTTCGGCGCTCAATAAAAGCAGCACGCGGGAGCGATCCTGGACATTACTGTTACTCTCGAAACGAATGAAGTCTTTTACTTACTGTCAGAATAATAATCCTGGACAAACAGAAAGTACAGAATGGCTTACAGACACTATCTCTTTACCGAATAGGTACAGTGATCGCCCAGTGCGGGTGGCCGCCGCGATGGAGTCACCCGAACCGGTTTCTTGCGTGAAAGGTCGGCAATCGCAAAGAGCGAACTATGTGAAATATCTTCTTAAAGTGGGCTGTCTGTATAACCAAATATAGCTTAACAAAATGAAGCCTCCATCCAGCCATCGCACGGGTTCGCGGTGACCAACTGCGCGTCTGCATGCATGTCCGCGCACAATGTTTCACTTTCGCACCGTGCCGTGAGCTTTAGGCCGCAGCATATGAGCATTTGACAGCACACAATCAACCATTGTTGCGTGGATACTGTCAGAGCTGTTCAAAAATAATTTCGTTATAACGGGGACTTCGACGCTTACGACGGCGACTTATTGTGATGTCCCGTCTCGACGATTCAATCTCCTTTTTTTTTTCTAAAGCATCGGACGTTTCAGTATAGTTATTTCTCAAGTTGCGTCGCACTGTATATTTATCGATCCTCTCAACGAGCAATTACCCGCTGCTTCTTTTTCTTAATCCAGTACATTTCATTGGTTGGTGATGCACAAGCATGAGAATATGCCGTGCCTTTTATTGTGATGTGCTTTTTACCGTTGCCTTTTCATTGCAATGAACTTGCCATTATTTAGAATCAACAAGTTCATTGACCATAGCTTCATTACATTAACAGGGCTGAGCGCGCGGGCGAGCGTCTCAGTGCGCGCTTTCTGCTGCTCACCGAACATCGCAACCGCGACGCTGGACCAGAAATATGACTCGCGGAAGTGCTTGCTGCACGCCCGAGTTGTAGCCGACGGCTGCTTGTCGGTTCTAAGCATCGTAAACTTCACGCAGCTTCTTGTCCTGCGGGCTGACATATGAAGGCTGACATCCGGCTCCGTTGTGTACGTCCGGCACTGCGGCATCAAGCAGTAGCCTACCATGTTGGATGCCTTCAAAGGCAGCCACTACCTATTATAGGGTTTGCGAGTGTTGTCAAGTGCACACCCGAAGAGAGAAAACCTCCCACTTAATCAGAACCGCAGCGCATGTGGGTCTTTCGTTTTCAGCTCGCTTCGGCGCGTCCGAAGCAGCCGACGCGGCCGCTGTGTCCACGTGATCCCTCATGCCCCGTCACGCTGACGGAGGCGCCAGCTTTTCCAGTGGTGGAGCTCGCCCCCAATATAAGCGCAAAGGTACAGGAAGAGATGATATACGTTACGTAAGGAAGAGAACTATTTACATTCATACAGCCGAGGAAGTAAGTAAAATTTATTCGTAGCTCGCTTGTGGATCGAGTGCACGGGAGTTTAAACCACCCGACCGCGCACACCGGCACTGCTATATAGTGACAGAATCCGAGTGGCGAGGCTCGGGGAAGTCGCACGTATGAGCTCGCACGTGAGAACGAGAGGCCGGGCAGCCGACAGGAAACTCGTTCGCGGACTTTGTTGTAACCACTGGTTCATATGTAACAGCTGCGTGCTTGCAAATCCGCTCGTGACGTGTACGGCCCTGCAGTACTGAGCAGCGGGCAAGTGTGATTCCTTGGGAATCGTATCATTTAAAAGTTGTTTGTTTCTTGTAAAGCATGCAGAGAGAGCGGTCACAGCTTTTGGAGCTCTGTCGCTCCACAAGCTATGGTTGACATATATATTTGTAAATAAACCTGTATGTGAGATGCTGTCGCAAGCCCCATTTGCAACGTGTGGGCTCAATATCAAATAGGGTGAGGAGATCGACAGTTCTACCATCGCGAGAGGCGGCCCTGCAGGGGCCTGAAATTATAGCGTCATCTACAACTCGCTCTGTATGGAAATATTCTGCCGACGCGCCAGGAAGGCACTTTGCGGTCAAAATATATACTTTCGTCCACAGACTAGCACAACAAAATATTGCTGTTCACTTATAATCTCGATGCTTGCACACAAGCCCTCTACTGCATGTGCGGGTTCGGCTGTAATGTCGACTGTTGAATGGCGCAACTGTCGAATAAAAGGCACTTTTCGTGGCGAAGCAAAGACAAAATACGTGCGTCTTTTCGCTTCCGGAACAAAACTAATTGACTATTTAAGAAGGTATTTACACGAGTCAAAATGCAGCAAAAGAAACACAGATTGCCAAGTCTTGCTCGACACCAACACGATGTTTCAACTGTCATTTTTCTCGGAGGCGTCAGGGATCTGCACCTTCTACACCCTGCAAGTGGCAATCAGTGCGTCTCTTCAAAACATGTGGAATACATGTACAGCATGATGTTCTGGATCTTCGTGGCGGAGCGCCGGCGGGGACCGGGGTCTCTGACTGTGGATATATAGTGTAATTAAACAAAACGCGAAGTTACCGCATATTATTCACAACAACCGTGAGGCAGAACAAGAAGAAAAAAAGGTGCTGGAAAACAAGCGTTTCGATCAATGTGTTTTAGCTCGCTACAATTTGAAGTATAGGAGAAAATTAAATAAAATGAACACGTTATATTCGTGTCCCGAAACCAAATTATAACGCGAGGCGCGTTATTAGGGGAGGAAATTCCGTAAAACAGCTCCCATTATATTGTTGCAAATACGGTATTTGTTAACGTAAAACTCGGAGAAGCAGCATAGCCTCCGAAAACAGCGGTGGAAACTCTTGCACCTATCCCTTCTTCCTTCCTACTACAGATCTCGGAAGTCTCAAGTACTTACTTTTTCCATCGAGATAGAGAGTTTCTTTCTATCGAGATAGAAATGCAGTGATTGTGGAGAGGAACAGGCGCTATCTGCAACGCGCGAAAGATCGACAAGCAAGCGAGCTGTCGCTGTGAGCACCCACTTGCACTATCTGGAAAGAGAGAGAGAAAGTGATCGCGTGGAGGAAGAGGTGCTATTGGCGCTATTCTTTTCGCGCGCGAAACTGCGAAACATCGACGAGCGAACCACCTTCAGCGTGCTGCGCTCAGATTCTGTTCAACTTCACGCATGACTCCCTGCCAGAGTGCGAGGACGTTTATAAGTGCATTTATCTTTTTGTGAGCCGGAGGTTACGTAGCCACGGCGCTGCGTACTGCGTTACGCTCCTACGGTAAGTTTCATGCAGCGGGTATCCCCGCGTTCTTTATCTTATATGATCTGAATAACCAGTAAACTCAATTGAACGGTTGTTGTTTAGCTTAACTTTTGCGAGGATTTTACTGAGCGTCCCCTGAAATAAGAGTCCTTGTAGAATCACCCGGTATACAGGGTGTTAATTTTTAAGTTTTACGGAATTTTTGGAAATTGTCTGTGGCAGGTAGCATAATTCTTATCACTGAGCTGGGTTATTCGATGTGGCAGACATTAGTAGCACGAAAAATCGAAGCACATATTTAAATAATTAAAAAAATCGCTAATTAACTTCTTAGTTAATGACTTTATGACACATATTGTAATTTACGATTTGTAGCCGGTGAGCTTGTCAGGCGTATCCACTTGGAATGAATTTCCAGAATGCCACAAGTTTGATGATGTGTGGTGTTTTGTGGCGCAAGGGCCAGGTTTGGCCAAAGAGCGCCATGACAATTGTAGTGTTAACGATGTATTGTGGAAGATGTGACTTAGCTGTAAAGTGGCCTAAAAAAATCGCTGTAAAGTGCGTAAAATCTACGTGCTATAAAATTATGGCGATGACTAATGACGAATACTATGAACATTAAATATCCATCGTAAAAGGATGATGCATTGTTTAAAATATTCGAGATGTTAAATTGCTTACAGCACTACTGCCTCGCCAGAGCCCTTGAACCAGAAGGGCCTAGAGGCATGTGCTAGTCAGCATAATTATCGCAGCGGCATCTTCTGATGAGAGGAAGCGCTACGAGCGTGTGGGGCTAATAACATGCAACACAACATCTTTCAAAAAACCTAAGACGGCGTTGGTGTCAAAGAGTGGTTCTGGACCAAGTAACATAACAGGATGAAGGGGGATGTGGTGCCTTTATGCTAAGAGAAAATGTTTTTTTCTTTCGGGTTCGGCTTCCCGACACTCCAGTAGGACATGGATGACGGTCGGCCTCTCCCCGCATCTACCACAGGTTGGAGGCTCGTTTCCCGTGAGTAAGAAGTTATGTGTGCCAAAAGTGTGTCCTATTCTTAGACGGCAGAATAGGACATCTGTCCGGCGGGATTTTGTTACAGGAGGCCAGAAACCTAATTTTGGCTTTATTACATGCAGTTTATTATTTATTTCTTCGTCCCACATGCGTTGCCAGTGCTGTCGTAGTTTCCTTCTTAAGAAAGGCTTCAGGTCTGTGACAGGGACCGAAGCAGTAGAGTTAACTGCATGCAATGAGATTGATGTGGCCATCTGGTCGGCTAGAACGTTTCCTTCGATGCCCCTATGTCCAGGCACCCAGCATATGATCACATGTTGGTTAGATATATATGCCTTGCACAGTGCGCAGTAGAGTTCATTAAATACTGGATTTTTGTGATTACAGAAAGACATCAAGGCCTTCACAACACTGAGGGAGTCCGTATATATAATTGATTTCTGGAGTTGTGATTTATTTATATGCTTTACGGCCGACAGCAGTGCGTAGGCCTCAGCCGTAAAGATACTAGTTTCCGGATGCAGTACGTCGGATTCCGAGAAGGATGAACCGACGGCTGCATAGGACACACCGTCGCGTGACTTTGATGCGTCTGTGTAGAACTCCGTGCAGGAGTATTTGTGCTGGAGTTCCCGGAAATGCATCTGGATTTCAATCTCTGGAGCATGCTTTGTGACTTCCACGAAAGATATATCGCATTGTATGAGCTGCCACTCCCAAGGAGGTAGCAGCTTGGCTGGATGCATTAGGCGAAGCTCGAGGAGTGGAACGTGCATTTCTTCACTAAGCTCCCTGACACGCAGCGAGAAAGGCTGTCTTACGGACGGACGATTGCGAAAGAGTGTAGCATATGTCATGTCATTCATGGTATTAAAACAGGGATGTTGAGGATTTGAGTGGACTTTCAGAAAATATGTTTGGCTGATATATGTTCTCTGGAGATGAAGTGACCACTCATTCGATTCTGCATATAAGCTTTGTATGGGACTCGTTCTGAAAGCGCCAGTGGCCAGTCGGATTCCTAGATGGTGGACTGGGTCTAGCATATTTAGCGCGCTCGGGGCGGCAGAGTGATAAATCACGGCACCATAGTCTAGTCGTGAACGAATGAGGCTTTTATAGAGTTTCAATAAACACTTCCTGTCACTACCCCATGTAGTCTGGGATAGAAGTTTCATTATGTTCATCGTTTTTAGACATTTTTCTTTAAGTTGTTTAATGTGGGGGACAAAAGTGAGTCTGTAGTCAAGTAAAACATCTAGAAATTTGTGCTCTTTGTTTACAGGTATTTGTTGTCCACCCAGTTCTAGGCAAGGATCTGGGATCATTCCTCTCTTTCTTGTAAAAAGAACGCAAGAGCTTTTGTTAGGATTGATCTTAAATCCATTCTTGTCTGCCCACATTGAGACTTTGTTCAGGCCGTGCTGTACCTGTCTCCCGCACACTGCGAGGTTACAGGATTTGAAAGCTATTTGTATGTCGTCCACATAGACAGAGTAAAAGATGGCGGGTGGTAATGAAGCGCGAAGCGTGTTCATCTTCACGATGAAGAGCGTGCAGCTGAGCACGCCTCCTTGGGGAACACCCGTTTCTTGCGTAAATGGACGTGAAAGTTCATTGCCGACTTTTACCCGGAAGGAACGATCGGACAGATAGCTTTCTATTAGGTTTAGCATATTCCCATGGGTGCCCATTTCTGACAAGTCTCTTAAAATTCCGTAACGCCACGTTGTATCGTACGCCTTCTCCATATCGAGAAATATGGATAACAAAAACTGTTTGTGTACAAATGCGTCCCGGATATTTGCTTCTACACGTACAAGATGGTCAGTTGTGGAGCGCCCTTCTCGGAAGCCACACTGATAAGGATCAAGGATCTTGCTATGTTCAAGGAAATGAATGAGTCGCCGATTTATCATTTTTTCAAACACCTTACAAATGCAACTTGTGAGTGCTATCGGACGGTAGCTTGTCACTGAGGAAGGGTCTTTGCCTTGTTTCAAAACAGGGACCACAATGGCTTCCTTCCATGCGGCTGGAAGGTACCCTGCATCCCAGATGGTGTTGAAAAGTGTGAGTAGTGTAACTTGTGTGCTATTATGTAAGTTTTTGAGCATTTCATACATGATTCTATCAGATCCTGGTGCGGAGGTCTTGCATGCGCTCAAGGCAGCTTTCAACTCGGCAGCACTAAAAGGACGATTGTACGGTTCATTCTGTCGGCATTTTCTGATGAGTGGCTTGCATTCTTCGATTTGTTTATACTTCAGGAAGGATTGCGAATAATGGTTTGAACTTGATACACTCTCAAAGTGCTCCCCAAGTGAGTCCGCCTGATCTTGCAGTGTGTCGCCCTGTGTATTTACCAGAGGGAGTGAATATGTTTGCCGCCCTTTAATCCTATTAACCCTGTTCCAGGCTTTGACCTCATCTGTATATGAGTTGATACCAGATAAAAACATCTGCCAACTCTCTCTTCTGGCCTGTCGGCGGGTTCGCCTGCCTTGGGATTTTACTTTTTTTAAAATTGATAAGATTCTCCGCTGTGGGGGAGGTGCGTAGCAGCCCCCACGCTTTGTTCTGATTCCTACGAGCGATTCTGCATTCATCGTTCCACCATGGGACATGCCGTTTGCATGCCGAGCCACTTACTTCACGTATGGATTTATGTGCGGCATATATTATGACGGCTGTAAAATACTGCACAGCAGCACCAATTTCTAACGAGGGCATGTCATCCCATGATATACTAGATAAGTTTCGGAATTTCTCCTAATCTGCTGTGTCAATCTTCCACCTAGGAGCCTGTGGTGGATATTCGTTTTCTTTAAGTGTTCTTAATAGTATGGGGAAGTGGTCGCTGCCGTAAGGGTTGTCGATGACTTCCCATTGAAGTTCAGGCAGTACCGATGGGGAGACTATGCTAAGGTCTATGGAAGAATAGGTTCTGTTTGCAAGAGAGTAATATGTATGTTCCTTTTTATTCAGCAGACATGCACCAGAAGAAAAAAGGAACTGTTCGACAAGACGTCCTCGCGCATCTATACGAGGGTCGCCCCACAGGTAGTTATGTGCATTGAAATCGCCAAGAACAACATAGGGTTCTGGCAATTCATCTATAAAGGACTGAAATTCATGTTTGCTTAGTTTGTAGTGTGGGGGTATATAAATCGAGCAGATAGTTATAAGTTTGTTTAGCAGGACAACTCGAACCGCCACTGCCTCAAGAGCCGTTCGTAGTTGTAAACGTTGACAGGCTATGCTTTTTTGAATTACAATTGCAACACCACCCGATGATGCGACAGCATCATCGCGGTCTTTGCGAAAAGTAAGATACTGTCGAAGAAAGTTTGTGTATTTTGATTTCAAGTGTGTTTCCTGTAAACACAGCACTTTTGGATTGTGTTTATGGATGAGTTCTTGAAAATCATCAAGATTCCTAAGTAGACCTCTGACATTCCATTGAATGATTTGTGTATCCATATTTTAAATTAAATTGGTGCTGTGTTTACGGAAACGGAAGGGATGTCTTAGATTACAGAGCCCTTTCGAGTCCTTGTAACCGGGGTTTTGCTCTTTTTGAAGCGTTCGAGGGAACCACGCCGCTCCTTAGGCGCCTGGTGCTTTTTGAGGGTAGGTGTATTGTCCATTCCCTCTTGTGAGGCGCCGGACACGTGCTCTTGCGAGCGAGAAGTTTCCCGAGAGGGTCCCGCCTTGGAGGGCAAGACCCCTGCGCCCACCAGCCCGGAGGTCGATGGGGCATTCTGCGGGATTTGGCTGCGCCGGCTGTTGCCAGCGCTGGAAGGGGCCGGGGTGGTTGGGGCAGCCTCGCCTGCGCCCACCTTCGGGGTCGATGGTCCCCCTTGCAGTGTTGACGGAGCAGCGCTAGCTGCAACCGCCGCGGGGGCAGATGGCGTAACTGCCGACTCACTGCTTGTGGGTCGGACAGCCGCCGGGGGCCGTTGCGACGCTGTCCCCTGACGCGCCACATCGGCAAAGGTTTTCTTGGGCAGGTATGCTACCCGCCTGCGTGCCTCTTTGAACGATATATTTTCCTTAATTTTGATTGTGACTATTTCTTTTTCCTTTTTCCATGATGGACAGGACCGCGAATACGCGGCGTGTTCCCCATCACAGTTCACGCAGTGTGGAGCATTCTCGCAGTTGTCAGACGGGTGTTCTTGGGCACTGGATTTTGCGCAAGTCTGGCGGCCGTGGCAGTTCTGTGAACTGTGGCCAAATCTTTGACACTTAAAGCATCGGAGAGGATTGGGGATGTACGGTCTGACTCGGATCTTTATGTAGCCAGCCTCAATGGTCTCAGGTAGTATACTTGATGCAAAAGTTAGAATTAAGTGCTTTGTCTCAACCTCCTTGCCATCGCGCCTGATCTTTATTCTCTTGACATTGGTCACATTCTGATCGGTCCACCCCTCCAGTAGTTCGGCTTCAGTCAGTTCCACGAGATCGGCATCGGAAACGACTCCGCGGGTGGTGTTCATTGTGCGGTGCGGTGTGACCGTCACTGGAAGATTCCCAAATGATACTAGATTGGAGAGTTTCTCGTACTGTGTCTTATCACGCAGTTCTAAGAGGAGGTCGCCACTTGCCAACTTAGAGACTTTATAACTTGGGCCAAAAGCTTCACTAAGTGTCTTTGCAACAAGAAAAGGTGAGATCATTCTCGCTGCCTTTTCTTTTTTCTCTGAATGTACAACATGAAATCTTGGAAAATTGTCATTATTTCGGCCAAAAAACTTGAAAACTTCTTCGGTGCGCCCTCGTTTGTGAGGGCGATCAGGGAGTGTTGGAAAAGAACTTGCCATAGATATGTGTGAAAATTCGGCAGCGCTGCCAGCCACCCACCATGGAGCCCAACAAGGGGACGCTGCAGGACCGTGAAAAGACGGCTTGCATGCGCCAGCTGTACGACACTACTATAACCAAATCTGTTATAACCAAGGTTGGCTATCCCACACAAGGTTAACCGTTGCCGCCGAGGAGAATGAAGTAAATGGAAGAGAGGAGAAGACAGGAAAGGTCAATAAGTAAGAGATAAAGACGAAGATTCGAGAGGAAGAGACAGGAAGAGGCGACTGCCAATTTCCCCCGGGTGGGTCAGTCCGGGGGTGCCGTCTATGTGAAGCCGAGGCCGAAGAGGTGTGTTGCCTCCGCCGGGGGGCCTTAAAGGTCCAAACACCCAGCATCGGCTCAACCCCCAGGATCCCCTTTTCCCCAGACACGGCTAAGCCGCGCACGGCTACACGCGGGAGGGTCCAACCCTCGTGTGCTCGGGTACGTGGTGTCGCAACACACCAAACGCCTGCTTGCGCAGACGCCCCTGCGGGCTGCCACAAGTTTAGAGATATACGCCATCAAACTCGCTGTAAAAATGCATTGTTCCACTTACTTTTTTACCATAAAGCTGTTTTATACATTGAAGCACAAAAGCAACTGGAACGCTCAGGTATTTCATCCCACAATTTGGGAAATATCTCGAAATGTCTTTGCACCTTGCATTCGCAAACAACTTTTTTAGCGAATTGCAAGCCAACTTGCGGATAACAAGAGTTCCACACACAGAACAATCGTTAAATCCCCGCAGGGGCGTCTGCGTCAGCAGGCGTTTGGTGTGTTGCGACACCACGTACCCGAGCACACGAGGGTTAGACCCTCCCGCGTGTAGCCGTGCGCGGCTTAGCCGTGTCTGGGGAAAGGGGCATCCTGGGGGTTGAGCTGATGCTGGGTGTTTGGACCTTTAAGGCCCCCCGGCGGAGGCTACACACCCCTTTGGCCTCTGCTTCACATAGACGGCACCTCCAGACTGACCCACCTGGAGGACATCGGCAGTCGCCTTTTCCTGTCTCTCCCTCCTCGAATCTTCGTCTTTATCTCTCACTTTTTGACGTTTCCTGTCTCCTTCTCTCTTCTTTTTACTTCTTTTCTCCTGGCGGCAAGGGTTAACCCTGTGTGGCTGTCCAACCTTGGGTATACCATATTCGGTTATAGTGACGGCGTACGACTGGCGTGGTGCAGACTTGTATGCAAGCTCTGCCGCGTCCCCACGTTGGGCTCCGTGGTGGGCGGTCGGCGCTGTTGCCGAATATATACATTTTTTCATGGAAACTTCTTTTCCCTCCCTTGCTGATCGCCCTCAGAAACGAGGGCGCACCGAAGATGAATGAATGAATGTATGTGGTTTAGTGGCGCAAGGGCCAGATATGGCCAAAGAGCGCCAAGACAGTGTTAGTGATTTCGCGGTGGAATGATGAGTTCTGTGACGAAGATGTGACTTGGCTGTAAAGTGGCCTAAAAATGGTCGCTGTAAAGTGCGTAAATTCTATGTGCTATAAAATTATGGCGATGATTAATGACGAGTACTATGAACATTAAAATCCATCGTAGAAGGATGATGCAAAATATAAAATATATAAGATGATAAAATTTCTTGGAGCACTGCTGCCTCGCCAGAGCCCTTGAACCACAAGGGCCTAGAGGCATGTGCTATTCAAAATAATTATCACAACGCCATCCTCTGAAGAGAGGAGACGCTACGAACATGTGGGGCTAAAAACATGAAACACAACATCTTTCAGATAATTTAGGACCGCGTTGGTGTCAAATAGCGGTTCTGTGCCGAGTAACATTACTGGATGAAGGGGGATCTGCTGCCGGTATGCTATGGGAAAATGTTTCTTTCTTTCATATTCGGCTTTCCGACACTCCAGAAGGACGTGGAGGACGGTGAGCCTCTCCCCGCATCTACCGCAGGTTGGAGGCTCGTTTCCGGTGAGTAAAAAGTTATGTGTGCCAAATGTGTGTCCTATTCTTAGACGACAGAATAGGACATCTGTCCGGCGTGATTTTGTTACGGAAGGCCAGGATCCTAACTGTGGCTTTATCACGTGGAGCTTATTATTTGTTTCCGCGTCCCATAGGCGTTGGCACTGGTTCCGTAGTTTCCTCCGTAAGAAGGGCTTCAGGTCTGTGACAGGAACTGCAGCGGTGTGATTAGCAGAATGTGATGCAACTGACGTGGCCATCTGGTCCGCCACAACGTTACCTACGATGCCCCTATGACCTGGCACCCAGCATATGATGACATGCTGATTACCTATATACGCTTTACACAGAGCAGAATAGAGTTCGTTAATTACCGGATTTTTGTGGTTAGAGAATGCCATCAAGGCCTTCACAACACTAAGGGAATCCGTATATATGACTGCTTTCTGGAGTTTTGATTTTCTGATATATTTCACAGCCGACAATAGTGCGTAGGCCTCAGCAGTAAAGATACTAGTTTCCGCATGTAGTACATCGGTTTCCGAGAAGGATGGCCCGACGGCTGCGTAGGACACCCCGTCGTGTGACTTCGATGCGTCTGTGTAGAACTCCGTGCAGGAGTGTTTGTGCTGGAGTTCCCGGAAATGCATTTGGATTTCAATGTCTGAAGCGTGTTTCGTAACTTGCATGAAAGATATATCGCATTGTATGAGCTGCCACTCCCAAGGAGGTAGCAGCTTGGCTGGATGCATTAGGCGAAGTTCGAGGAGTGGAACACGCATTTCATGACTAAGCTCCCTCACACGCAGCGAGAAAGGCTGTCTTACGGAAGGACGGTTACGAAACAGTGTAGCATATGTCATATCATTAATGGTGTTAAAACGGGGATGTTCAGGATTAGAGTGGACTTTCAAAAAATATGTTTGGCTGATGTATGCTCTCTGGATATGAAGTGACCACTCATTCGATTCTGCATATAAGCTTTCAATAGGACTTGTTCTGAAAGCTCCAGTGGCCAGTCGGATTCCTAGATGGTGGACCGGATCTAGCATCTTTAGGGCGCTCGGGGCTGCAGAATGATAGATCACGGCGCCGTAGTCCAACCGGGATCGGATGAGGCTCTTGTAAAGATTCATTAAACATTTCCTGTCGCTGCCCCATGTTGTGTGGGATAACACTTTAAGTAGGTTCATTGTTTTTAAGCATTTGACCTTGAGGTACTTTATGTGTGGAATAAACGGTAATTTCGAATCAAGTATGATGCCCAAGAACTTGTGTTCTTTGTTCACAGGAATTCGCTGACCATACATTTCGATACTGGGTTCTGCAATGAGCCCTCTCTTTCTTGCGAAAAGCACACAAGAACTTTTGTTGGGGTTAACTTTAAATCCGTTTTTATCTGCCCATTTGGACACTTTGTTCAAGCCCTGTTGAACTTGCCTCTCACATACTGTAAGGTTGCAGGATTTGAAACCTATCTGTATGTCGTCTACGTAAACAGAATAAAAAATGGCTGGTGGTAATGAAGCACGAAGCGTGTTCATTTTTACGATGAAGAGCGTGCAGCTAAGTACACCTCCTTGAGGTACACCAGTTTCCTGTATAAAAGGTCGCGACAATACATTGCCGACTTTCACGCGGAATGTACGGTTGGACAAATAGCTTCCTATTAAGACGAGCATATTGCCACGGATGCCAATTCCCGACAAGTCTCTCAAGATGCCATAGCGCCACGCAGTGTCGTACGCCTTCTCCATATCGAGGAATACGGATAGGAAATATTGCTTATGTAGAAAGGCGTCGCGAATGTTTCCCTCAATGCGCACAAGGTGGTCGGTTGTGGACCGCCCTTGTCCAAAGCCACACTGAAAGGGATCCAGCATATTGCTGAATTCAAGGAAATGTACAAGTCTGCGGTTAACCATTTTTTCAAAAAGCTTACAAATACAGTTTGTAAGGGCTATCGGACGGTAACTTGCCGCCAAAGAAGGGTCCAAAGAAGGTATCCCGTAGCCCAAATAGCGTTGAAAAGTGTGAGTAGTGTAAGTTTGGTGTCAGTATGTAAATTTATGATCATGTCATACATGACTCTATCAGGTCCCGGTGCAGTGCTTTTGCATGTGTTCAGGCAGCTGTCAACTCATCAATATTGAAAGGCCGGTTATAGGGTTCATTCTGTCTGGATTTTCGTATTATTGGCTTACATTCTTCTATTTGTTTGTATTTCAAAAAGGATTGCGAATAATGGTTTGAACTCGACACGCTCTCAAAGTGTTCCCCAAGCGAGTCTGCCTGATCTTTCAGTGTTTGACCTTGTGTGTTTACCAAAGGAAGGGAATATGTTTGTCGCCCTTTTATCCTATTAACCCTGTTCCAGACTTTGGCCTCATCTGTATACGAATTTATACCGAATAAAAACTTCTGCCAACTCTCTCTTCTAGCCTGTCGGCGTGTTCGCCTGCCTTGCGATTTCACTTTCTTATAGTTAAACAGATTTTCCGCAGTGGGAGAGGCGCGTAGCAACCCCCACGCTTTGTTCTGTTTCTTACGAGCGATCCTACAGGCCTCGTTCCACCACGGGACACGCCGTTTGCATGCCAAGCCATTTACTTGTGATATACATTTAGTTGCGGCATCTATTATGAAGGCTGTAAAATATTCCACAGCAGCATCAATTCCTAAGGCGGACATCTCATCCCATGAAATACTACTGAGAGTTCAGAATTTCTCCCTGTCAGCTGTATCAATCTTCCACTTGGGAGCCTGTGGTGGATAATCGTTTTCTTTAGGTGTTAGCAGCAGTATGGGGAAGTGGTCGCTTCCGTAAGGATTGTTTGTAACTTCCCATTCAAGTTCAGGCAGAATAGAAGGAGAAACTATGCTGAGATCAATTGAAGAAAAGGTTTTGTTGGCAAGACAGTAATATGTGGGCTCTTTCTTATTCAGAATGCACGCACCAGATGAGAAAAGGAATTGTTCAACAAGTCGTCCTCGCCCATCTATACGAGGGTCGCCCCACAGGTAGTTGTGTGCATTGAAATCGCCAAAAACAATATAGGGTTCTGGCAATTCATCTATGAAGGTCTGAAATTCATGTTTAGATAACTTGTAATGTGGGGGTATGTAGAGCGAGCACACAGTGATAAGTTTGTTTAGGAGAACAGCACGAACCGCCACTGCTTCAAGGGGCGTTCGCTGCTATAAGGGTTGACAGGCTATACTTTTAAGAGTGACAATCGCAACACCACCCGATGATGCGACGGCGTCATCGCGATCTTTGCGAACGTAACATACGTTCGGAGCAAGTTTGTGTGTTTGGAGTTTAATAGTGTTTCCTGTAAACACAGCACTTTTGGATTATGTTTGTGGATGAGTTCTTGCAAATCATCAAGGTTTCTAAGGAGACCTCTGATGTTCCATTGAATGATTTGTGTATCCATATTTAAAGTAAATTGGTGCTGTGTTTACGGAAAATGGAAAGGATGCCTTAGATTACAGAGCTCTTTCGAGGCCCTGTAACAGGGGTTCTGCCCTTTTTGAAGCGTTCGAGCGAGTCTCGGCGCTCCTTAGGCGTTTGGTGCGCCTTGAGAACAGGTGTGGTGTCCATTGCCTCCTGTGAGACGCCGGACAAGCGCTCTTGCGAGCGAGAGGTTTTCCGAGAGAGTCCTGCCCCGGAAGGCAAGACCCCTGCGCCCACCAGCCCGGAAGTCAATGGGGCTCCCTGAGGGATTTGGCTGCGCTGGCCGTTGCCAGCGCTGGAAGGGGCCTCGGAGGTTGGGGCAGCCTCGGCTGCGCCCACCTTCGGGGTTGATGGCCCCGCCTGCTGGGTTGGCGGAGCAGCGCTAGCTGCAACCGCCGCGGGGGCAGATGGCGTAGCTGCCGCCTCACTGCTTGTGGGTCGGACAGCCGCGGGAGGCCGTTGTGACGCTGCCCCCTGACGCGCCACATCGGCAAAGGCTTTCTTGGGCAGGTACGATACCCGCCTGCGTGCCTCTTTGAATGAAATATTCTCTTTAACTTTGATCGTTACGATTTCTTTTTATTTCTTCCAGGAGGGGCACGACCGCGAGTATGCGGCGTGCTCCCCGTCACAGTTTACACAGTGGAGAGCATTCTCACAAGCTTCAGATGTGTGTTCGTGGGCACTACATTTAGCACAAGTTTGGCGGCCTCGGCAGCTCTGCGAGCTATGGCCAAAGCGCTGGTATTTGAAACAACGGAGTGGGTTGGGCACGTACGGCCTAACACGGAGCTTGATGTACCCGGCCTCGATTGAATCGGGCAGGACACTTGAACCAAAGGTGATTATTAGGTGCTTCGTCTGAATCTCTTTACCATCTCGCCTTATCTTTATTCTTCTAACATTGATAACATTTTGCTCACTGAAGCCCTCCAGGAGTTCCGCTTCAGTCAGCTCAAGCAGATCATCACCCGACACAACGCCACGGGTGGTGTTCATTGTACGTTGCGGCGTTACTGTTATGTGGGTCTCCCCGAATGACACTAATTTCTGTAGATTCTCATATTGTTTCAGATCGCGGAGCTCCAAGAGGAGGTGAACGCTTGCCATCCTGGACACCTTGTAACCTGGACCAAAAACATCAGTCAAGGACTTTGAGACAAGGAATGGTGAAATGGTTCGGACTGCTTTGTTTGGTTTTTCAGAATGAATAACGTGGAAGCGGGGGAAATTCTGGATTTGGTGTCCAAAGAACTTGAAGACATCTTCGGTGCGCCCTCGTTTAGGAGGGCGATCAGGATGTTTGGGGAAAGAGGTTTCCATTAAAATATATAAAGATTCGGCAACAGCGCCGACCGCCCACCACGGAGCCCAACGAGGGGACGCGGCAGAGCTTGTGTACAAGCCTGCACGACGCCAGCCGTACGCCATCACTATAACCCAATATGGTGTACCCAAGGTTGGATAGCCACACAGGGTTAACCCTTGCCGCCAAGAAGAAGGAAGTAAATAGAAGAGAGAAGGAGACAGGAAAGGTGGAAAGTAAGGGAAAGACGAAGGTTGTAGGAAGAGAGAGACAGGAAAATGCGACTGCCGATTTTCCCCTGGTGGGTCAGTCCAGGGGTGCCGTCTACGTGAAGCAGAGGCCAAAGAGGTGTGTTGCCTCCGCCGGGGGGCCTTAAAGGTCCGAACACCCGGCATCGGCTCAACCCCCAGGATCCCCCTTTCCCCGGACACGGCTAAGCCGCGCACGGCTACACGCGGGAGGGTCCAACCCTCGTGTGCTCGGGTACGTGGTGTCGCAACACACCAAACGTCTGCTGACGCAGACGCCCCTGCGGGGTCAAATGCAACTTATGTATGCTTTGACACAACCTCAAGAATCACTGACCGTCATAGGGAGCAAGAGACTAGAGCCAGACTCATTACCGGACCTCTTGAAAGACAGACTTCGAGAACTCTGGCCGAATACAGCAGGCGTGCACTGTGCGGATTCTGTTACTGTCTCTGGAAGGACGCTAAGTGTGGGTGCTGTCATACCTTTGATTGTACCAGATGATGACCTTCCCGAGTTTGCTAAAGTGACACTGATTGCAGTTTGTAACCTAAAGTTCTTTGTTTTTGCCACCATTCTTGACACAAGATATCTCGATGAGCATTTTCATGCCTTTGTTGTAGATAGCACAGCTCATAATGTCATAATTGAAAATGTTCAGCACCATAGGGAATTTTATGACCTGCTGTACATGTACAAACAGGGAGGCAATAACTATGTTAGCCCTCGTTATGCTTTCCTCACAGATTCAGATGAGTAACATGCAGCAGAAAAGCTATAAACTTCTACATTTTGTGCTCATCCTTGGTTTTTTTGTAAGCATGTTCATTCATTCAAATAACTTTATTAAGTGCCCTGCGATTTGTTGGGGTGGGTCTGGACCCCGCCTAGGTGTCGGCCAAGTGTTGTTGGCCCTTGGCGGCTTCCTCGGCTCGCTGGACGGCCCAGAGTTGGTGCTGCAGGTCCGAGCTGAGCAACGCAGACTTCCAGCGTGCGCGGAGGTTGTCGCTGTTTGAGGCTGCACCAATGTTACTGTGTATTATACCCTTACATTCCTATCGGATATGCTCTAGGGTGGCTCTAGAGTCGCAATGTCTGCACTTGTCAGTCATGTATAAATCTGGGTGTATTAGGTACACGATAGCTCGACTCAGATGGGATCTGGTTTGTAACTGCCACCATTTGACAGACTGTTCTTTGCTTAATTTTGGATGAAGCGGCGGGAATGTGCGCCACTGCAATCTATGGTGTGCAATTTCGTGAAATCTGGTAATTCGATCTTCCCACTCCAACTCGTCGGTAGTTGGTGAAGCGGGGCTAACCGAGGCTTGGTCCGTAAGCTCTCGAGCCATGCGGGGCGCTGCCTCATTGCTACCATCTGGTAGTGTGTGAGCAGGGGTCGAGATGCACACTTTTGTCGGGGTTATTACCTGATTTTAGAAGTTGTAGTGCCTCCGGGGAGATTCGACCGTTGGCGAAGTTTTGTATCGCCGTCTGGGAATCACTGATGATTACATCTGCTTGAGTTTGTGCTATGGCTAACGCGATAGCTATTTCATCTGCGGTTTATACGTGTGGCGTGTTCACTGTAGCGCTTGTCGTGCAGTTTCCCGCGCAATTTATCACCACTGCTGTATAGGCACGCTTGTGTCTGTATCTAGCCGCATCTACAAATGTGGTGTCCTTGCTGTTACCAATTTCTGTATATGGCAGGCTCTGCTTTCCCACCTACCCTGATAGTGAGTGGGATGCATATTCTTGGATATTGGAAGGACGGTTATCGTGCCTCTGATGTGTCTGGTATATCTGTTTTGATGCCATGTTGGGTATGATACCCTATACCCAGGCGATTCAATATTTGCCTACCTGTTTTAGTTTGGACAGGCGTTCATACTGTGCTATGTGCTGTGCCTTGATTAGCTCACCCAGTGTATTGTGTAGCTCTAGCTGCAGTAGTCTATTGTTGTTGGTGGTGATGGAGAGTCAGATTGTTTGCTTGTAAATTTTTCTGATTAAGCAGCCTAATTTGTATCATTCTGACGAGTACCATCGTAGGTAGGATGCCACATATACTATTCTGCTTAGTACGAATGCTTGAACTAGTCTAAGCGGATTGTCTTCTTTCATTCCACTATGTTTGTTGGCTATTCGTTTGAGTAGCCGCATGATTTGAGATGTTATATTGTCTAATTTACGTATGGTCTCTCCATTGTAGCCGCTACTTTCAATGATGAGCTACAATACTCTGATCTTGTCAACCTTGGGTGTGGGCGTACCATCCGCCGTAGTTAGGTAAATTTCCGGATTGTTTCGTTCCTCGTAGTTGCGTGGTTTTCGGCCACGTCGCGATGGTATATAAATGAGGAGCTCAGATTTCTCTGCTGAACACGTGAGTCCGGTTCCTGCTCGGTTACAACTGCTTCTATTGCATGTTGTAATGTGTTTTCAACGTGTCTATCGTTGCCATCGCTCACCCAGAGGGTGGTATCATCAGCGTGGATGGTATGATAGCTGCCATCGATTTCCTGTAGCTTTGACGGCAATCCGATCAGAGCCAGATTAAACAGCATCGGTGATATTACTGAACTTTCGGGCGTACCTGCGCTTACGATTTGTAGTTCTTCGGAGGTAAGGCTTCTATCTTAATGTGTGCTTTTCTGTTAGTGAGGAAGTTTTGTATGTAAGTGTATACTCGTTGGTCTAGGCCTAGCTCATTTATTCTGTTTAATATTGTTCCGTGGGTAACACTGTCAAAAGCTTTCTTTAGGTCCAATCCTAGGATAGCTTTGGTCTTCTGGCTTGTGTTATCTATAATTCGACACTTAAGTTGGAGCATTGCATCCTGTGTAGACAAATTTCTCTGGAAGCCCAACATTGTAGGGGGGAGAATGTCGTTGTCCTCGAGATAGTTGGTCAGTCTCATAAGGACAACATGCTTCATAAGTTTGCCCACACAGGACGTGAGTGAAATCGGTCCCAGGTTCTCCAACTGTAACCGCTTGCCAGGTTTAGGTATTAGAATAATCTGGGCCATTTTCCATTGTTGTGGTATTGCACCGGATTGCCAGCATTTGTTTACATACTTGGTAAGTTGGTCTGCAGAGGCATCATCGAGATTTCGGATCATCTTTTTTGTTATCCCGTCTAGTCCCGGCGCGGATGTAGTATTAAGCTTTTATTGAACTGCTCTCAATTCCCCTTTGCTAATCTCTTCGTCTAATTGTCTGTTTTTGGTGCCTGTGTAATCTAGGTGAGGAGTTGGCTTAGCCCAAGATAAATACCTTGTGGCTATCTCATCGATAAAAGCTTTTTCAGTTTTGTCATATGCATGTAAGATTTTATTTATGTTTTGTCTGTACGTGACTTTACTTTCCTCAGAATTCAAAAGGTGCCTGAGCAAAGTCCACATTCTGGATAATACCAACTGATTATTCATATTGGTCCATTATCCATCCATTGCTTGCTGTCATTTTTCCATTTTCAGGTCTAAGGCTATTAGTGCATATCGTGTTTCCATGCCAGAGAGGGATCTTGAAAAATAGGCAACTGGAAGCCTATGACCTGCTGTCTCTTGTAAGAGGACTGCCCCAAGACTGTACAGTGATGCATCTGCAGACACAGTCAGATGACTGCAACGGTGGTAGTTGGTGAGCACCAGTGTCGTCGTCAGTGTTTTTTTTTAATAGCATTGAAGCTCTCTACTAGAGGTGTATCCCAGCACCATTAAGCATCACTGTGAAGTAGGTCACGTAACAGTTTTGTGAGCTGCGAGAGCCCTGGGAGAAATTTGGTCAGGTGATTAGCCAATCGCAAGAAGGATCTCGCTTCTGTTGCATCTGCTGGCTCTGCTAGATGACAGACCGCGTTGACCTTTTCAGCATCAGCACTGATACTGTTTGCCGATACAAAGTACCTGAGGAATCTCACTGACTGCTGGTGTAGTACACAATTTGCTGCATTTAAGGTAGGTAATGCTAAGAAGTACTCTGTGGAGTCGTGCATCATGTTCTTCCTTCATGCAGCCAAACACTATCATGTCGTCTTGCAGACATGCTTGGCTGTGCAGGCCTTCTAGCACTCTTAGCATTTCCCTCTGGAAAAATTCAGGTGCTGTGGAAATCGGAGGAACTGAAAACGGCCAAATGGCATCACGAAAGCGGTGCAGCTCTGGGACTCGGCTGCCAGTGGAGCTTGCCAATAACCGGAACTTGTGTCGAGCTTGCTAAACATGTAGCTCCAGAGAATTTGGCAAAGCATTCATCGATGGCGGGCATTAAGACTTGTTCACGCAGAATGTTCTTCAACCCCTCAAAGTCAATGCAGATTTGAAGCTCGCCTCCTTTTTCTTTTGCAACTGCCATAGCTGCACACCACTTTGTGGCCTCTTCAACCTTTCTGATGCTACCCAAGCACTCTAGTCTCTTAACTCACGTTTGGCATAGGGCAACGTGGGCAGAGGTACTCACCTCAGGTACGTAATAGCACATAGGAATATCATCATCTTGTATTTTGTCTTGACTAGGCCCAGGCATGAAGTCAGGTATAGAATGTTGTACAGGTATCAGGTATAGAAAGTGGCATAGAATGTTGGATGGGTCGCTGACCTAGCAGGTTGACTCTGTTACCTCCAGAACACTTGGTAGGGCATCTAAAGTAATTGATCGCGAGACATCCAAGAAGTGCGTGACTCTGTCGATCACATAAATTTATTCTTGACACAACCGGCCACTCCAGCACAGGCTTGCACTGAACAGTCCAATCGTTACTATTTTGGTCCTGCTAAGTCCAAGAAGCCGTTTCTTTGCTTGCTTTACGTTGCCCATACCGTCTTCGTTGGTATAGCGGTTATATCCGCGCCACTGTTTACCTCGAACTTCATGGGCAAGCCGTTGACTGTCGCACCTCTGTTACGCCTTTTGTAAGCGGATAAGCACACGGCGGCCAAGTGTACACGTGCCTTTTTGTCACAAGCACTGCACGCTTTGCCGTTCGCTGGGCACACAAAGTGTGATGGTGGGAGCGTCGTTGAGCCACACCCCTTGCACGTCGGCGCAGTCTGCTCGCGCTGGTTTTTCTTAGCCTACTGATTTGACTTTCCTTTGCTCTTGGAGTTGCGAGCAGGGGTGGCGGCGGCTTCTCGGCGTTAAGTTGCAGCTTCTCGCTTAACTGCGTGTCTTTGAGACGGACCACGAGCCTATCTCGGATCAGTCAGTTCCTCTGATCGCCGTACTCGCAGGTTTCGGCTCGTCTGAATAGTTCGGCGGCGAACGTATCGACTGTCTCGTGCGCTTCGTGCTTCGGACCCGTACATGGTCAGTCCGCCCGTCCGTTCCGCCCTCGTCTGCCCGCGTGCGGAAGCCCAAAAGGCGGAAGGTGTCGCAAAATTCTATGCACGCTCAATCCGCACGAGCGGAACGCACGCGCACTCCTATTGGGCGACGCGGCCTGTTGACAGCTGGCAACCGTTCGGCGGATCAGAGGTCTTCAAGGTTGGCAACGACCTTTGGCAGCAGACGACACTGGCATATTTTTGCAGATGTGGTTTCAAGTTTGCGTGTTTCGCTGAAAATGCGACTCTAGGCTGCCACATTCTGTTCTGCAGCCGTATGTGTTGCATTGGCACCGTCATCCTTATTCGAAACATTGCACAGTCGTCTTATCTGCGCCACCTTTTACAGATGTATTGCAATCGCATCACGTCGCAGCACGCGACGTATTCTCGGATGATTACTTTCAGCGCGCGCTGCCTTGGCTGGTTGAACAAAACCTCTCTAATTATCCAACGTGATGCGTTCTGCGTCACGCGAAACTGATAGTGTCGCCGGAAGCGCGGTGGCGCGGTTTCTGTAGTGCTAGTGACAGCTTGCAAGAATACGGAACACACGCACATCTGTCGCGGAATGCATTTGCGTAGGTCGCCAAGACGCACCTTTTTACCAATGAGCACGCGTGTGAGGCTCCGAGTACAGCTTGCTGATACGCTTGCTCATGCTTTTTTTTTTCACTCTGCCAATTTTAAGAGAGTGCTTAAAGCAGTTGGATGCATGGAATGCCTTTTCCTTAAATGATGTGCTCAGCGATGACAAGTTCTCACCGTGTGCAAATAAAGTTGTGCATATGCAGCAAGGAATTGAAGGTTAAGCAGTGAGTGTACAATTCATTATGACTGGCTTTAAGCAATATGTATGTATAGCGGTGACCTTATGCAGATATATGCATGCTCATGAGATATGTTTCCAAGGGGAGTATTTATTTGAAAGCATATAATTTACATTGCTGATAAGAAAACTTATTTTGAGTGAAATTGAACAATTGCATTCTTTCTTGCCAGCCTGAGTGGCCAATATGTCGCCACCTTACTACTTAACATAGCTAATTTAACATTTCAACAATGTACAAACATTACCAAAGCGCACAAAATTAAGCAGTACCTTGACAGGCATGCTCCCTCCTTCACCCATGGCACCAA
Source organism: Dermacentor variabilis (assembly GCF_050947875.1). Lineage (NCBI taxonomy): Eukaryota > Metazoa > Arthropoda > Arachnida > Ixodida > Ixodidae > Dermacentor > Dermacentor variabilis. The sequence goes on along the minus strand of NC_134574.1, from coordinate 71,396,892 downwards.
GCAAGGATGTTCGACTTGAGACTGTTTGTTTGATACTGCCAGGGTCATACATGCATGTTCTATTTTGATTGCTCTACATATAAAAAATAAGCTCTACTCAGGTTATATGAGTTAGTTTGGCATGGGCTGCATGTTGTTTATGTATTTATGTAGTAACAACCTTGCTAGCTCATGCACAGCCATATTTTAGGAAAATGAAAAATCCATAGCATAACATAAGCAGCTGGCCAGTGCCTGTATTTATTTGAAAGCAAACCGATATTATCAAGTGTAGCTTAGCAGTGAGTTCAGTGACCTCTTGTGGTGTGAAAAGGTTGATGTAGTTAGTAGTTTTGTGTTTGTCTTTCTTACTTAGTTGCTGTTTTACCATGCACATGACAATGAAATAAAGGCACATAGGGCAGAAGACAGGGCCACACAAAAAGCGAGGAAACATTCATTGCCATTTTTTTTTATTTCCATAACAAAGCAGCGAATAGTTCCTTAGGTTCAGTTTTGTGAATAATGCACAAGGTGTTCTGCGTAAAACTGAAAGATTGTAGTGCTCTATTACCTATTCACTATTCGGTTAGCCAAATGAACGATACTCCCATTAGCACCGTGAGAGCACATAAATTTGCAGTGAAGAGGTCGTAGTGGCTCAGCCTCTGTGCCAAATCTAAAATTGTTCCAAAAGAAAACATGCATACTGGTGAATTGGGTATGCATTCACATCTACTATTCAAATCCACACATCACAAGTAATCTTTCATTCCTTGGCACATTTTTCACCATTGTACAGACTTTGTTTCAGCGCTGTGTGTGTGCAGTAATATAACTTGGTAAATCAAAGCTGTGGTTATTCAGTACACTGAAAGCAACTTTGCGTGTGGGTTAGATAATATAATGCTCCTACATATGGGTCAGCTTAGTATTATCAGCCGCTTTGTTTACTAGTTCACTGTTACGCCTGAACTATACGGTGCCACTGGACAATGCTGTATCCCTGCAGGCACGCTACAGCCTGGCTATGCAGAAACAGCCCTTTACATCGCACTTAAATTAAGGTGGTGTAGATTTGCTGTCACAATGTGCTTGTAAGCATAACTGCCGAGCATTCCAAAAAGTGTTTGACATGTAAGGGTGGATGCTCAGGCTTGCAGGTCTGACGTTTTACATTTATAGTGCAAGGACACACCGATAAACAGGAAGGATACCACACAAATCCTTGTGTTGTGACCTCGCAGTCACAATGCAAGTAGTTTTCTGTGGTTTTTAGCTATAAACATGTGAAGCAATCTGTAACTTCAAAACTATATTAAGTAAACTGAGACACCATGAAAAGCAACATAACACTAAGGTGTACACATTTTTTTGTGACATCAGCTCTTTTTGGTGCAGGTCAAATATGTAAACACGCTATTTGTAGGAAGCCTATCCAATATAAACAAGGAACTTGCAGGCAAGGTAATCACGACAAACTAGCTGAGACGGTGGTACTATTCTACTTGTTTTCGTTTGTGATAGCACAAGTGTTCCCACTTGTGCTGCTGGATGGTTGTAACTGATATGCTCGCGAAGGTTTGGGTCATTCACATTTCAAGGGATGAGTAACTGTTACATACGTGAATCATCTTCCTCTGCCTACATCAATGACTGAACTATATCTGGCAGGTTTAGCTGTGTGATTATTGGTGTAGCTGAAGTGATGTATCACACATAGTTTCCGCGCACTACCCAATTGGCGAAAAGCATGCAGGAATTGGTCTTTGAGCTATTGGTTCAGTGGTGGCTTTCCACTAAACTGACTGTTGAAGAGGCAGATTTCACTTCATCGAAAGGCCCATGTGAAAATTAGCCTAGAACTCATGACGCCAAATACTGTCACCACGTGTGACTAAAGAACAACACGTTACAGAACAATGAGCAGTGGAATTAATCTCACTAGTATACAAAGAATTGCAGCTGCATTCAGTATTTCACTGCTGGTATACTAAACACAAACCTTGATATGAGTTGTTTGGATGGCATAATCAACAAGATCCCTCTAATGAGCTGTGGCAAAAGCTAACTAAAAAGCTGCTACCCCAGGTACTGCATTGGCCTAAAATATGGATTCTCACATGCAGTGAATACAGTTCTTAAATTGGTTTACATACAGGTATGAAATGTAACTGCACCATGTGATAAAATTTCAATAAGATCAGCTCAATACCGCATAGAACATTTTTAATGGGTATAGTTGGTACAACATGCCTTGATATTAGAAGTTGTGCTGTTTTATTCACACACACATGCACACAAATGCAAGGTACACATACATTTGTGCTCACGTGTTACTGTGTGCATCAAATGAACAGCACCAGTTATACTACAAGCCATAAAGATAAATAATTTTTTGTACCAGTCTAATTCCTATTAGCTACGCAGTGATTTTTTTTTCTCACATGCAGCAACTCAACTCCGTGCATAAATTAAGCCATGGGTGTCATGCCCAGAATATCATAAAATAAGGAAGTGACCATGTGTACGGGCCTAAAATTGATGGTTTGGCAATATCTTGTCTGGCTGGGTAGTAAATTTCTGTCAAAAAAGAACAATTCAGCACACTGACAAAGCAGTGTGGCTAACATAATATAGGGAGCAGACACTCTGCCTGCAGAGTAACTTGAAAATTTTGCCAGCAGTTCGTGTTCATTGGCTGGCTTCGGTCACATAACTAATGCTTACATAACTGTGAAAATTCATGTTCAGGATAAACTCATAGCAGCCAATAGGCACGTTTTATATTGTGATAGCAGCTGACTTCCCAGGGACAACGCACTGTGGCCATGACCATGCTAAAGAATGACAAGAGGCGAGGTCCCCCTTTCTATAGTCTGGCAGCGGAGCTGAAAACGGTTCATTTAGTGAGTGGAACCGTGGCCTATTCAAAATAAAGATCAGTCAGATAGCCACTTATAGCGTCCAACATCCCGCACCCACGAATGATAGGTAGCAGTAAACTTACTGGCAGATGAAAGTGCACTGGAAAAACATTTAATGGACATACTTTACAGGCCCAAGTCAGTTTAATGCACATTATTTGCTAATGACTGTTGGCAGAATGAACATGAGGAAAGAAAATAAAGCACTTATCAGGCATATAATGCTGGTACTTGTGCTATTGTTTGCTTTAAACTGAAGGCTCGTGCCAAAACAGGCAACACAAACCAGATAATCAAATAGAGTGGATAAACAAAGTAACCACAAACTTTCGCTTACCCAATTCTGCCTGCATTAGTAATGTGACCATAGCTGGCCAGTGAGGAAGAAAGAACTCTGGGCAAGGTTTCTTTCACACAGTTCTGCTGGCTGCTAGCAGAATATTATATAACACCATACCTGTGACACTTACTTACTTGTTACGACTCGTCATGCGTGTTCATTTTTACATTCATAGTGCTTTTTGTCAGCAAATGTAAAATTTTTAGTTAATAAGAAGGTAGTATCCAGTTCTTACCTATAACATATTCATCTACCATGCCACTTTTGTCTTCACAAACATACTCTGTGCTTAGTCACTAGTAAAAAACAAGCAGCACAGATTTTTGGCTATGTAAGCCGCTTGCATTAAAAAATATAAAGCAATTTACTTCAGGAAATCTAGAAATTCTTGATCTTCACACTAGTGTCCACATTATGAAAATCAAGGCTGCCAGAAATTTGCATTAATGACATTAGTGCTCTCAGGCGCGTCCACATTTCACGACAGCGCTGAACGTCTCGACGTATGCAATTATTATGATGTTCCCTAATTTCCCCCCACCGACAGAAGCATCTTCAACCATGCAGTAACAACTTTTGAAAGAAACGATAGATCTACGAAGCAGAAAAGGCCGGTGTGATAGGGCTTATCTGTAAAGCCCAGACCACACGTACGCTTGCGGACGCGCGCAAGCTCGCGTTCACGCGCCCACGCATGCGCACACGGTGCGGCATGGCTCGTACGCGTCGAAACGCGGCGTGATCTCGGGGAACAGCTCCTCTCTGTTATCGCGCGCTTGGGTTGCCTCGCGTCGGCGCGCCTGGCTACGCAGCTACGGCGCGGAGCGTTTAACTCTCAGTGAAGCAGATTTATATCGTGCAAGAATGTGGTTCTTCCTTCCTACTTGCACTGATGTAACAGCTATAAAAATATAACAATTACGTTTATAAATATGGAAGCATCTTGAAGCGCTGTCAGTAACAAAGTACGAAGCGGAGCCTGCCGAGGCGTCTGTGAGTGAGCCCAGTGAGCGCGCGCTGTCGCGCGTCTTTGTGGATGCAAACCACCATTACTCGCGAGGCGCGGCAGGCGCTAGGCGCGCGGACGCGAGCTAGCGCGCGTCCGCAAGCGTACGTGTGGTCTCGGCTTAAGGGTGCTAAATATGAAAACGCGATCGGCAACACTTCTGCACAGTTCACTTCTGAGCAAACGCACATCGCGTACAACGAGCACTTCTACACCCAGCAACGCTGCGACACATCGCACATACATATCACGGTTTGTAGCTTGCGAACACACTTCATGACAGCAAGAACAGAGCTCGAACGTCGCGGTCACCTCGGCGCGTCGCAGCCGGCAAAACGGCTCACGCGCAGTATGGCACACGCAGAATGGCAGCGATAACGAGGCGATAAAAACTTATCGCTACTGACCGTATCATTACTTCTGAAAGTTTCGAAGGGCTGGCGTTCACCTCTTCGCGGCAAAAATCCGAATACACAGAACAGAAACCAATCGTGTTCGCTGGGTGCGCTAATCAGACGCTACTTATTTCGCCACGTACTGAACATGTGTCCTGCTGCTCAGAATGCACGTGCATGTGATGGACTTCTCGTTTGCGACACGCACGCGAAGCATGGAAAAAAAATCACGAAGTCGAGGGCTTCAAATATTTCTTCAGACGCTATCGTAAACACAACACACTTCCTGCGCTCCGTCTGTTTCTTTCGGCGATTGCACGCACTGACGATGCCTGGAAGGGTGCACCGGCTTGCTGCCTTCGGTGACTATCTCCGTGGGTGCCAGATAACTCTAGTAAAAATCATAAGAAGGAGAAAAATAGACTGTTTCTGACGCGGCTGTAGCTTACGCCTCGCGCCCCCACTTCGCTTCGCTTCGAGCAAGCGCCATGTTTGCCGTGACGACACCCGACACCGTCCGCCCGCCTCGGACCAGCCATGCTCCATCCGCACGAGCGGATCACATGCGCATTCCTATTGGACGACGCGGTTTATTGACAGCTGGCAACCATTCGGCGGAGCAACCGTGTTCAAGGTTGGCAACGAATTTTGACAGCAGACGACACTGGCATATTTTTGTGGATGCAAGTTCAAGTTTGACGTAATAGTTCTGCGTAATTTCCCCCATTATTAAGTTCAAGTTCAATCTATAATTAATTTCTTTATGCATCTATTTATGTATTTAGAGAACGAAATACGAATAGCCGTGGCTGAGACATCAATGCGTGTCTTCTGCTACGAATCCGAACATACACTGCCGAGCTGCTCCGAGCATTTGCGCTACAATCCAATGGAACGCGCAACTATGAGGCATAACAGAATCCTGATTTAATCGTGCATAATTAACATCGACCACAAAGCTTTTCCAAACATGTGTATCTAGGAACGAAATAGCTTTTTTCGAAACAGTAACAAAACTTCTCCGCAGTCAGGGAACGCCACAGCCTCAAATCGAAAAGTGCTGCGACTATTTCTCCATGCGGCTGCCGCATTAATCGCTTGCATAGCGCTGCTTGGTTCTTCGCATATTGCGGGCTCCGAAAAATTTATCGGTCTGCTGTAGGCAGGCTTTGAGCTTGCCCAGCAAATTACGAATTATGTACACTTGCGTAAGTAGCGAAGTTTCAAAAAGGCGCCGATTACGAAGACCAAATATTTTCTCATTTTGAAACACATAAATACAAAGTTAAAATCATATGTTTTGGTGTTAAGAAGCCAGTAATTATTTGCAGATATTAAATACTCGTGCTTGCAGTACCAATCACAACTGAAGAGCATTAGATTAAGAAATCAGAGCGTTTTGCATTTAGTCATTTCTATTTATTTATTTATGTCCTGAAAGGTCCCTTGTTGAGACATTACATGAGGTAGTGGGTGTTTACTGGCAAACAAAAATAATACAAGTTACGATGGGATGTTTTCGAGGAGCCGCTTGAACTCACCTTATGTTCCGTGTAAATGACAGTAGAATGAAACAAGGTACAGCATGTCACCACATACAATTAGGAGGAGCCAATAAGTGTAGTATTGCACCACTAAAATATTGCTTTGAATGTGATGCAGACAGAGTGATCACTCGTAAAATAACTTCCTTTTCTAATTGTGACAACACACTTGCACAACACAACCAAACCCAGGATATTGAGAACGACCACAGCTACTGTGCATGACTCGTGTTTAGGTGGGCCCTATAGTGCATTTAAGAGCTCTGTTCTTCTCTGTATGCTAATAAAACATCCCAAGTCCTTTGGACATCAGGCCTTTCTGGATTTTGCATTGCAGGATGTATTGCAATACATTTTTGAGCTCGCCTAATGCACGTGACATGCATACCTTTGCAGTGGTAACACATGTGAACTTTATTCAGTACGCTACAAAGAACTGCTATTGCACTGTTACTTCAAAATGCAGTGTTAAGGCCCATTTATAAATTGCTTTCTTGTGGTACGGGTGCAGTAAACTGACATGTTTATGAAACAAAAAGAAAATGCAGACTAAACCACCGATGTACCAATATACTTCCTTCCTGTCAGACACTATAATTTCTTTCTCACAAATAATGAGTGCTCCAAGAAGAAGATTAAATTATGGGGTGTTATGTGCGAAAACCAGGATATGAATATGAGGTGCACTATAGTGGGGGACTGAAAATTGGGTCCACCTGGGGTTTAACATGCCCCTAAATGTAAGTATGCGGGTGTTTTCGCATTTCGCCCCCATCAAAATGCAGCCGCTGTGGCTGGCAGTCGATCCCTTGGCCTCATGCTTAGCAGCCCAACACCACAACCACCAAGCAATCACGGCGGGTAACTGCTCCTCAGGTTGTGCAATCTGTGTGGCTGTATCAAAGCACCGATGTAACACATGTGTTTCAGTAGAGTCTAACTACCGCACAGAAGTTGTGGTGCAGCACTTGCTAATGGCAACATGTGTTGCAGCTGGGATACAAAGAGTTGAGCCTTTGTACCCGATGAGCATATGGTAAGTGGAAACTTTGTTTCCACTTGTAAAAATTTTTGAGTATGTTCTAAGTGACATGAGCCAATGTTGTAATGCTATTTTAATTTTTAAGATAGCTGTACACGTTTGTGTACATCAATTACACCATGAAATAACAGTCATCGGGGTATGCTTGAAAGGCACCTTCAGCATCTGCACTTCAAACCGCAGCCATGTCGTAGCCATTGTAGGTGAAACATCAGTAGTGTGTGAAGTGATTTTTAAAGAGAAATGGAAGAGATAAGTGCAGTGCCGTAACTGTCTCTCACAGGAGGACACCTCAACAGCACTGCACGGGGAAAGGGGTGTGGGGAGAAAAAGATGGAGATAGTGACCGGAAGTAAAAAGGAGAGAGAGACCGGAATAGCGAAAAAGAAAATGCGACAATGTAGCAAAGCGTTTGCGGGGCCTACAGCCGCGCTCTGAGGTGTGTTGCTTCACAGAATTCCATCAATGCCGAAAATGCACGCTTGGTGATGGAACTGTGAGCATTGGGGAAGAGTAGGCACTGCAGGGTGGTGCATGGCAAGCCATATCGGCGGTAGGAGGCGTACAGAGCCTCCCTCTCGGTCTCGAAGGCCGGGCAGTGAAGCAGAAGGTGTTCTAGTGTCTCCACGTCGTCGCAGTTACCACACACGGGGCTGCCGGTTCCCGTGAGCCTGTGTGTGCGCGCCGCTGTTTTGTAGCAGCCGATGCGCAGGCGGAGAAGGAAGGCGCAGTCAGCCCGAGAGAGGCCCGCACGCGGGAGCAGGCCCGGGGGCGATCCCGCCGCGACGCGCCGATCGGGTGGTTGCGCAGTGAGGCTACGCAGAACCGCTGTCTTGGCCGCGTCGAAGCTCGTCACCAAGTGGGTGAGGGGAAAGCGCTCACCGTGCGCCGCCTTGGCGAGGGAGTCAGCCTCCTCGTTGCCTGGCAATCCGATGTGCGCGGGTATCCATTGAAGCGCCAGGTCGCAGCCTTACTACATTACTAAACTTTATGACTATCGTCTGAGCAAGTGTGTGAAAAACGAGGTGTTGAAGAACATATCTTTTCTATCAAAATTAGCTGGTTTAGAAAAACGAGATGCAATGTACAGCACAAGAAACATAGCACAATGGAACGTAAAAACATACAGAACTTTCTATGGTAATCAAACATTAGAAAATAAACTACCACGACTTCTTAACAAACTCGCACAAAACGATATTGATCTCCAAAACACAACACGCCACAAACTGTTCGAGTATTTTTTACACTACACCTAACCTTTTTTTTTTTTTTTTTTTTTTTTTTCTGTGATTTGTCTACCCAATTCTTCTTTCTTTCACCATCATTGTAAGTTTTCTTTCCAGCCAGGACAATGCTGTTGATTTTATGCTGACTACTGTAACCGGATAACAACTCTGCTATATGTATTTTTTTTTTTTTTTTTTTTCCTTTGTTATCTGTATTTCCTGTATTTTCTTTTCTTTTTCGTGTGTGTGAAAAAAGGGAAAAGGGGGAAAAAAAAAGGGAAAGAAAAACAACCACTGTATTGCTGTCAAAGTGGGGGCCCGTGGCCTTGTCAAGCTGTCCAACGGCAGCTTTTACTACGGGTCCCCGCCATCATCTGTACCATGGTGGCAAAATAAAATTAAAATTTGAATTTGAATTTGAATTTGAATTTGATTCACGATGTGTCGCAGCTTGCAGCCAACTCGAACAACAAGGGGCACTCCGCCGTAGTCCCTGGCCAGCATGCAAAGCGCCGCACGAGAGTCAGTGAGAATGGCCGCTGACACAATGTTCGGATGTTCCAAAAGAAGGTCGGCAGCGAGATCGATGGCGGCGAGTTCGGCCACTGTCGATGACGCGGCAAAGCGCAGTCGGCACTGGCGCGTTTCCGAGATGTCCGGTGCCGTGCAAGCCGCAGCACCAGACCCGTCCGGCGTCACCGAGCCATCGGTGTAGACGAGAAGTCGTCCTGCCAGTCGCTCGTGCAGTAGGGAGGCGGTCTCCTGCCTCATGGCGCACACCGCAGTTCGGCGCTTTGATGCGACGCCAGGCACCGCGATGTTCACGTCGAGCAGACTGGAGTAGTACGGCAGGGAGACGAACTGTGGCGACGACCCGATGAGCTTTGAGAACTCGGTGGCGCACTTGCCCATTCCCGAGTTCGGCAGGGAGTGGAGTCTGCAGACGAGCCGCTGGCCCTGTGGTGAGCGCTGCAGGCGCTCAATGTGGTGGAGCGCCTGCTTTCGTGCACGAAGCGATGGCGGCCAGTTGCCCACTTCCGCGAGTGTCGCCCCTACTTGGGAGGAGCGGGGGAGGCCGTATAATTCTCGCACCGCCGTACGGTGCGCCATGTCAATGGCATTCCAATTCGCCGCTCGTGCGTTGGTGGTGGGGAGGGCGTAGAGTGCCCTCGATGTGGCCACAGAGTTGTAAACGCGCAGTGCGAGTTGCGGCGTGCATCCGTGTCCACGCGCGAGAAGAGAGTGCGCGGCGCTGGCGACTTTCCTTGATTGCTTGCAGATGTGGGAGACGGCCGCATTGAAGTTGACTCGGCAGTCGATCTGCAGGCCGAGGTAACGGACGCTCTTGCGCCACGGGAGCGGGCAACGGCGCAGAGTCAGCGGTGGCGCTTCGGAACGTGCTCGCGTTCCTCGCGGGTGTACCAGTAGTGCCTCTGTTTTGGTCACCGACAGCTGGAGCCCGATGCTTCCCATGTACTGGTCCACCGCGTCAATTGCAGTCTGGACAGATGCACGCACCTGATAGCCGACTTGAGTAGGGCCAGTCGCAAAGAGGGCGATGTCGTCAGCGTAGATTGCCACCCGTACTTCGTGCGACATCGCTTTTGGGATGTAGTCCGGAAGTCGCGCGAGGGCAAGATTAAACGAAAAGGGGCTCAAAACACTGCCCTGCGGAACACCAGAAAACACACTGCGCGGCCGGCTGAGCGCACCCCCAACCCGCACCCGAAGCGTGCGATCAGACAAGAAGGCTCGCACGTAGTCGAGTAGCCGGTCGGTGACGCCGAGCTCGTGCAGCGCACTGACGATCGTAGAATGCGGCAGCCCATCGAAGGCGCCCTGTACATCAAGCAGGACGAGGTAGCCGGCCTCGCAACGGCTCGCCGCCTGCTCGAGAGTAGCGACAACCTCGGCCAGGGCGTCAGCCGTTGCGCGCAGCCGGCGGAAGCCGCTCTGCTCGGGGGCGAATGCGTCGAGTGCCGCCGCAATCCACTCCAGACGACGAAGTGCCATAGCTTCGAATGTCTTACCGGCGACAGACGTGAGTGAAACCGGGCGGTAGGAGCTCACGCTGCTTCGCGGTTTGCCACTCTTGAGGAGAGGTACCACGGTTGCTTCTTTCCACTCGGGAGGGACGACGCCGGTGCGCCAGACGCGGTTGTGCACCTCCAACAGCGATGGGAGCTGCTCGTCGTCGATGTTTCGCAACGTCTGGTAGGTGATTCCATCCGCGCCCGGCGCAGAACGTCGCCTACGAGCGTTGAGCACGATGCGGAGCTCGCTCAAGGTGAAGTCCTCCGTGCACAGCGCCTTCACCTGCTGCAGAATTCCGTTCGTCGGGAAGTAGCGAAGCGGCGCGAGGAGAGCGGCTTTGTTGTGCTCAGGAAGCTCGGGAAGCTCGAAAACTGGGCCATCGGGCGGAAGCAACGGCGGCGGCGGTGCAAAGGCGGCGGCGAACGCGTCCGCGAGCTGCTCTGCGCTCAAGCCCTGTGCGACCGCGATGGAAAGTGCAGGACAGCGAGGGACCTTTGGTCGAAGGAGAGCGCCGAGAATGCGCCACGGGCGCGATCTGTTGCGCGTATCGTCGAGCGACACACACAAACTGCTCCAGCTCTGATTGCGCCGCTGCCTGGCATGACGGCGGCACGCCGCATCAAGGCGATTGTAGAGAGTCCAATCCTCTCTCCTGTCACTCTTGATGGCTCGATGTTCAGCGCGGCGCCGGACAGCTCGTAGGTTAAGCAGCTTGATGTCGGGCACCGGCGTTCCCGCAGGCACAGAACAGCATTTCGTGGCGGCGTCGACACAACGTGTCACGTGAGTCAGGAAGTCCGTGTTCGCAGTAGGGGGCGTGGCACAGAGTTTCCGAAACTGTGTCCAGTCGGTAACACGATAGGAGCGCCGCGGTCCATGGGCTGTAGCGTGCGGCTCGAGGGAGATCGGGTAATGATCGGAGCCCTGAGTGTCGGGGCTGCGTCGCCACTCGTAGTGGCAACCCTCGCTCACAAGCGACAAGTCGATGGCGCTCTTCCGCGCACCCCGGCGCACGAATGTGGGACTGCCGGTGTTGAGAAGTAGGAGGCCCGCAGAGAGGATGGAGTTCAGCAAGTCCCTACCTCGCGGCTCGGTGTGCGGGCACCCCCATGTTGTGTGGTGACTGTTGAAGTCACCCAACACCACACAGTCACCTCCGATGCGAGCGACAAGCGCAACCACGAACGAGGTGTTCCACCGACGCACGGGCCGAACATAAACACTGGCGACACAGGTGTCGGCACCCCCAACACGCACAGTCACGGCCACGCACTCGATTCCACTGGTCACGATGTCGGTGACATTTACGTCGGCTTGCGCGAGACATGCGCGAACATACAGAGATGCGCGGGACCGTCCAGGCGAATGCAGCGGGTCGCAGCAATGAGTCTTGTTGCAGGTCTGCGACTGGTATTCGGTGGCACTGTGATAGGCCACAAATCCGGGGAGGTTAAACTCGCCGGGACGCGCGTAAGTTTCTTGTAGCGCGAGCACATCGTATTCGTGTAGTGAGAGGTGCTCGGCGAGTTCAGCGTGACGGCAGCGCATCGAGCGGACATTCCACAGGAGGATGCGCGGCCGACGTTTCGGAGATCGCCTATCCATGCTGGGGCAGGGCTTGCTGGGCTGCAAGTGCCGCGACGCACATTTGCCGAGTGGTGTCGTCCATCGCTGCTGTCTCTATGAGGACGCGCAGTGCTGCTGCGAGGGCCGCAATAACTGCATCCTTTGGATCGGAGGTGGCGGAGGTAGTGGGCTGTTCCGTCTGCGCTTGCTCCGCCGGCTGGGCGCCGCCACCGCTGAGCGCGTCTCTATATGACAACCCAGGTTGTACGACCGCGGAAGGACGGGTGGCTGCTCCTTGCTTCCGTCGGATGGCGTCTGATGAGGCGCGAGCTTTAGCGATCGCCTGCTGTCGCGTGAGAGGCTCTGGCGACAGTGACAACAGTACGGCAGCCTTCCTCTCCATTTGCCAGTTGGGGCAGCGCAACTCCGAGGTTGCGTGATTCCCGCTGCAGTTAATGCAGCGCGGCCTCTGCGCGGTGCAGTCGGCGGTGGCGTGTGATTCTCCGCAACGGAGGCAGCGGGCATCGCGCGAACATGTTGCGCCGGCGTGACCAAACAAGCCGCATCGGTCGCACTGGAGTGGCCGCGGGAGTCTGGGACGAACCGTGCGACGCTGCTTGAAGAGGAGCACTTCGGCTGGAACGGCGTTGCCGGCGAATCGCACCGCTATGTTGTGGCCCCTGCGCTCGCATGAGAGGACGGTCACGGAGGCTTCAAGGTGGTCTCTTATTGTGTCCGCGTCGAACGAGCGGTCGACACCGAAGATGGTGCCAGCACAGGTGTTTTTTGTGAGAGCTTTCGCCCTCACTGGCACATCGCCGACGGTGCGGACTTGTAGGAGATGTGACAGTTCTGCCTCCGGGAGCACGTCCACGGCGACAACATTCCGTCGAAAGTTCACCCGCACGCGGTGTGCTCCCTGAATAGCTGAGAGCTGTGCGGCGATAGATTCTTGCGTCAGTCTCAGGAAGTTGCCTTTCTTCCCTTGGGGACGAAACAGGATCGTGTCAGCGCGTTCTCCTGGAGCTGGGCCGTCGACCGAGGGTGTATGAGGGATCATCTCGAGAGGCCTGTAGCGCGGCTTCCTTTTCCCGGCCCTCTTGGGTAGTGAGGGGTGATTAGCGCTGTGTTTATTAGCCTGCTCGGTTGAATCCGAGGCGGAGATGAGTGCTGGGCGACGTTCTGGCTCGGTGTGGGGCTGTTGCTGCTGGCTGCTTTGCGGAGCGAGCGGCTGGAGCGGCCCGAGAACACAGCTGGGGCGCGGGTGCGCCGAGCTAGCTGGGTCGGTTGAGGAGTGCATTCCTTCCCCCATTGCCTTTTTCACTTCGGCGCCGTCGTTGCTCATACCTTGAGAGCTTGTCGCAGGTGCGGCCCCGGCGTGAGTCATTGGCGAGGGAGACTGACCCTCTCCCTCTCGCTCTGTCGGGCGCGGACGAGTGGGTGGCTCGGCCAGTGGGGGCTTTTGTTGTTCCCCGTTCGACTTGTCGGCGCTTGCTTGGGGAGCTGGCCCGTTCTGCGAATGCTCGGCAACCGCTGCCACGTGGAGGGCTAGGGAAGGTGATGCCGGGTGGCTGTCATGGCGCCGGCGGGAGTCGTTCGCTTGTTTTTCGCCATGTTGCGGAGCTTCGAGAGATGGCGGTGGGCTGCTTTCCGTCGCTGCCGCGGTCGTAGTTTCGTTGTCAACGCGAGTCAGCGGTGAGGCAGGCAATGATGCAGACGACGAACGATCAGACCTCGTGGGATTAGAGGTTGGTGACCCGCTACACGAGGCGCTGAGCGATGGCGACGACTCCGTGCTGTCAGAGCTGGTGGCCGGCGAGGAGGAGATCGTGCTGCTACTCGGAGACGTAGGCGCTGAGGCATTGTTGTCGCTTTCCAACTCGGCGAGAGATGCTGCGGCGGCAGTGGTGTTGGCGGCCTCTCGGCGATGGCGGTTGCCACGTGCGTGGCGGTTGGCGTTCTTGCGGCCGGCGTTCTTACGGGTTGTCGGTGACAGGCGCTTTGGCATCCCTTCCGAACCTAGCACACGGCGGGCCTCCAAAAGTAGCAAGTCCAGTGCTCGCGAGCGAGGCTGTGGTGTGCCGAGACGAAACCCGGGCACTGTGTCCTGGGGTCATCCATGTCAGGGTCCAACCAAGGGCCGGAACGGCCGGCTACAGGTTCATACCTTCTCCCCTGGGAGCCCTAAAAAGGGCTACGCTCAAGAGCGCTGTCGTGGGAGAAGGTTAACAAGTAGCTGGGGTTAGGGATAAAAAAAAAAACTCTCACAACGAGGGCTGTAGCGAGTGCCGTGGTCGTCGGAGCGAGGGGGAATGCGACCGCTCGCTACGAGTGTCCGGGGCGAACCCGCGGCTAGGCCCAGCAGTAGTCAACGCGAAATTGACCGCCACTTTAGCAGTTTGCATGCAAACACACATTCATGAGGTGGCATTGTTTATTTTGGTTACCTGGCCCAGGCAAGTAATGTGAATAAGAGAACAATTATCAAACATCATTAGCTTAGTGAGGCCCAAAATACTAATTCGGGTAACTATTAATAGCAGTAGTCAAGGGCACGCTTCAAAGGCACCATTAGCAGTCTGCACGTCAAAGCGCAGTCAAGTCGTCGCCACTGTTGGTGAAATGGCAGCACTCAATGCGAAAATGACAGCCACTGTTGGCAGCTTGCATGCAAACACACATTCATGTGGTGGCATTGTTTATTTCGGTTACCTGGCCGAGGCGAGTAATGCGAATAGGAGAACAATTATCAAACATAATTAGCTTAGTTAGGCCCAAAATACTCAGTCGGGTAACTATTAATAGCAGTAGTCGAGGGCACGCTTGAAAGGCACCATTAGCAGTCTGCACGTCAAATCACAGTCATGTCGCAGCCATTGTTGTATTTGTTTATCTGACGGCAAGTAACACCAATGTAAGCACAATACCCTGAATAGCTTTGCTAGCATTGTTTGTACTAAATAATGCTGAGTGAAGTTGAATGCGTTTTATTGAGGCAATTATTTAATTCACAAGCCATCGGCATAGCGATCGACGGCCAGGTTCAGACAATGACATTTGTGAAGTAATAAATGGTGAAAGTTGCAAAAGCTATCAGTGCACTGCTTTGCTGGGCTCCATTTACTGAAAAATGTCTTTGCAACGACGAAAGCATCAGACAGGAAATGACACCCCACTGCACAATGTTATTTGTGTTAAAATTTTTTGCCATCATATGTGATGGGCAGCGAAACCATCCGTTTACTAAGACTGATTGCATGAAAAATGCAACAGCATAGCAAGGTGTAGTTTCACAATATGGCACCCTTTCATGTGCACTTCTGGCGAGCTGCCACATGCACTGATGCATAAACATGAACAGAGGTATGAGGCTAAGTTGCTGTGCAACCCCCATGACGCTTTCAAGAAAATCTATCTCTAAACCTTTCTGTTTTCATAGGCGATGAAAATCTGTTTTGAGCAAGTTGGTTAATCACACTGCAGCAACAACACAAGAAGCAAGGACAGAAAACACAGCGAGTAGGCAGATTGAGAAGACGAGGTAGACCAGTGAGAAAGGTTTTAATGAGATGGAAGAGGCCAACCCTGCCGTGTACATGAGTTAGTGCTTTGAATGAGATTGGTTAATGAAAATGTGTAATGACTTTGCTGAAAGAAAACTAGCAAAAGCAAATGCTTATATTCTATAAAAGGACAGAAATAAGGGTAAGCGCAAACACGCATGGAAGCAGGCACGTATTCACACACAAACGCGAAAACTAAGAAAAACTCCAATATAAAGAAATGTGGGAAATAGAAAAAAAAAATCGACAAACGCAAGAAAACATACCTTTACAAACAGACGCGGGTAGAGGTATTATAGGAGCGGGTTCACAAGCTGCTGTGCCTACCTTCTCCTATGTTTTCTTTTTTAACCGTTCTCTTAACACTGTCGTGGGAATTTTTAATTGCATTCATGACATTAGTGCTCTCAGGCGCGTCCACATTTCACGACAGCGCTGAACGTCTTGACGTATGCAATTATAATGTTGTTCCCTAATTTCCCCCCACTGATAGAAGCATCTTTAACTCTGCTGTAACAACTTTTGAAACAAACGATAGATGTACGAAGCAGAAAAGGCCGGTGTGATAGGGCTTCTCTATCGGGCTACTACATAAGAAAACGCAATCGGCAACACTTATGCTCAGCTCACTTCTGAGCACATGAACATCGCGTAGTACGACCACTTCTACACCCAGTAACGCTGCAACACATCGCACATATATATCACGATTTGTAGCTTGCAAACGCACTTCTTAACAGCAAGAGCACAGCTCGAACGTCGCGGTCACCACGGCGCATCGCAGCCGGCAAAACGGCTCACACGCAGTATAGCACACGCGGAATGGCAGCGATAACGAGGCGATAAAAACTTATCGCTACTGATCGTATGATTACTCCTGAAAGTTGCAAAGGGCTGGCGTTCACCATTGCGCGGCAACGATCCGCATACACAGAGCAGAAACCAAACGTGTACGCTGGGTGCGCCAACCGGACGCTACTTATTTCGCCACGCCTTGAACGTGTGTGCTGCTCAGAATGCACGTGTATGTGATGGAGTTCTCGTCTGCGACGCACACGCGATGCATGGCACAAGAAATCACGAAGTCGACGGCTTCAAATATTTCTTCCGACGCTCTCGTAAACACAACACACACTTCCTGCGCTCCGTCTGTTTCTGTTGGCGATCGCACGCACTGATGAGGTCTGGAAGGGTACACCGGCTTGCTTCTTCCAATGACTATCTCCGTGGGTACCACATCATCATCATCATCATCAGCCTGGTTACGCCCACTGCAGGGCAAAGGCCTCTCCCATACTTCTCCAACAACCCCGGTCATGTACTAATTGTGGCCATGCCGTCCCTGCAAACTTCTTAATCTCATCCGCCCACCTAACTTTCTGCCGCCCCCTGCTACGCTTCCCTTCCCTTGGGATCCAGTCCGTAACCCTTAATGACCATCGGTTATCTTCCCTCCTCATTACATGTCCTGCCCATGCCCATTTCTTTTTCTTGATTTCAACTAAGATGTCATTAACTCGCGTTTGTTCCCTCACCCAATCTGCTCTTTTCTTATCCCTTAACGTTACACCTATCATTCTTCTTTCCATAGCTCGTTGTGTCGTCCTCAATTTGAGTAGAACCCTTTTCGTAAGCCTCCAGGTTTCTGCCCCGTAGGTGAGTACTGGTAAGACACAGCTATTATATACTTTTCTCTTGAGGGATAACGGCAACCTGCTCTTCATGATTTGGGAATGCCTGCCAAACGCACTCCAGCCCATTCTTATTCTTCTGATTATTTCCGTCTCATGATCCGGATCCGCCGTCACTACCTGCCCTAAGTAGATGTATTCCCTTACGACTTCCAGTGCCTCGCTGCCTATTGTAAATTGCTGTTCTCTCCCGAGACTGTTAAGCATTACTTTAGTTTTCTGCATATTAATTTTTAGACCCACTCTTCTGCTTTGCCTCTCCAGGTCAGTGAGCATGCATTGCAATTGGTCCCCTGAGTTACTAAGCAAGGCAATATCATCAGCGAATCGCAAGTTACTAAGGTATTCTCCATTAACTTTTATCCCCAATTCTTCCCAATCCAGGTCTCTGAATACCTCCTGTAAACACGCTGTGAATAGCATTGGAGATATCGTATCTCCCTGCCTGACGCCTTTCTTTATTGAGATTTTGTTGCTTGCTTTATGGAGGACTACGGTGGCTGTGGAGCCGCTATAGATATCTTCCAGTATTTTTACATATGGCTCATCTACGCCCTGATTCCGTAATGCCTCCATGACTGCTGAGGTTTCGACTGAATCAAACGCTTTCTCGTAATCAATGAAAGCTATATATAAGGGTTGGTTATATTCTGCACATTTCTCTATCACTTGATTGATAGTGTGAATATGGTCTATTGTTGAGTAGCCTTTACGGAATCCTGCCTGGTCCTTTGGTTGACGGAAGTCTAAGGTGTTCCTGATTCTATTTGCAATTACCTTAGTAAATACTTTGTAGGCAACGGACAGTAAGCTGATCGGTCTATAATTTTTCAAGTCTTTGGCGTCCCCTTTCTTATGGATTAGGATTATGTTAGCGTTCTTCCAAGATTCCGGTACGCTCGAGGTCATGAGGCATTGCGTATACAGGGTGGCCAGTTTCTCTAGAACAATCTGTCCACCATCCTTCAACAAATCTGCTGTTACCTGATCCTCCCCAGCTGCCTTCCCCCTTTGCATATCTCCTAAGGCTTTCTTTACTTCTTCCGGCGTTACGTTCGGGATTTCGAATTCCTCTAGACTATTTTCTCTTCCATTATCGTCGTGGGTGCCACTGGTACTGTATAAATCTCTATAGAACTCCTCAGCCACTTGAACTATCTCATCCATATTAGTAATGATATTGCCGGCTTTGTCTCTTAACGCATACATCTGATTCTTGCCAATTCCTAGTTTCTTCTTCACTGTTTTTAGGCTTCCTCCGCTCCTGAGAGCATGTTCAATTCTATCCATATTATACTTCCTTATGTCGGCTGTCTTACGCTTGTTGATTAACTTCGAAAGTTCTGCCAGTTCTATTCTAGCTGTAGGGTTAGATGCTTTCATACATTGGCGTTTCTTGATCAGATCTTTCGTCTCCTGCGATAGTTTGCTGGTATCCTGCCTAACGGAGTTACCACCGACTTCCATTGCACACTCCTTAATGATGCCCACAAGATTGTCGTTCATTGCTTCAACACTAAGGTCCTCTTCCTGAGTTAAAGCTGAATACCTGTTCTGTAGCTTGATCTGGAATTCCTCTATTTTCCCTCTTACCGCTAACTCATTGATCGGCTTCTTATGTACCAGCTTCTTCCGTTCCCTCCTCAGGTCTAGGCTAATTCGAGTTCTTACCATCCTGTGGTCACTGCAGCGCACCTTGCCGAGCACGTCCACATCTTGTATGATGCCAGGGTTAGCGCAGAGTATGAAGTCTATTTCATTTCTAGTCTCGCCGTTCGGGCTCCTCCACGTCCACTTTCGGCTATCCCGCTTGCGGAAGAAGGTATTCATTATCCTCATATTATTCTGTTCCGCAAACTCTACTAATAAATCTCCCCTGCTATTCCTAGTGCCTATGCCATATTCCCCCACTGCCTTGTCTCCAGCCTGCTTCTTGCCTACCTTGGCATTAAAGTCGCCCATTAGTATAGTGTATTTAGTTTTCACTCTCCCCACCGCCGATTCCACGTCTTCATAGAAGCTTTCGACTTCCTGGTCATCATGACTGGATGTAGGGGCGTAGACCTGTACAATCTTCATTTTATACCTCTTATTAAGTTTCACAACAAGACCTGCCACCCTCTCGTTAATGCTATAGAATTCCTGTATGTTACCAGCTATATTCTTATTAATCAGGAATCCGACTCCTAGTTCTCTTCTATCCGCTAAGCCCCGGTAGCACAGGACGTGCCCGCTATTTAGCACTGTATATGCTTCTTTCGGCCTCCTAACTTCACTGAGCCCTATTATATCCCATTTACTGCCCTCTAATTCCTCCAATAGCACTGCTAGACTCGCCTCACTAGATAACGTTCTAGCGTTAAACGTTGCCAGGTTCATATTCCAATGGCGGCCTGTCCGGAGCCAGTGATTCTTAGCACCCTCTGCTGCGTCGCAGGTCTGACCGCCGCCGTGGTCAGTTGCTTCGCAGCTGCTGGGGACTGAGGGCCGGGGTTTGATTGTTGTGTTCATAGGAGGTTGTGGCCAAGTACTGCACCAGGGTGGCCAATCCTGCTCTGGTGAGGTAGTGCGTTACCGGTTCTGGTCACCGGGATCAGGCCACACTCCAGGCCTGTTTGTGCAATTTTATCAACACGCGGATTTTTTTTTTTAATCCGGTGGAAAATTGCCGGCACCGGGATTCGAACCACGGACCTCTTGCACGCGAGGCGGGTGTTCTACCTCTACGCCACCGCTAGTATCCATACATATCTAGTAAAAATCACAAAAAGGAGAAAAAAGACTGTTTCTGACGCGGCTGTAGCCTAGGCCTTGCGTCGCCGCTTCGCTTCGCTTCGAGCACGCGCCATGTTTGCTGTGACGACAGCCGAACCATCCGCCTCGGACCAGCCAATGAGAGACGAGCAGGCGTGCGGACGGGAAAGTTGCGTCCGCTCCTCGCTCACCAGTAGAGAGCCATCCGCACGCAGCCGGACGAGGGCGGAACGGACGGGCGGATCGACCATGTACGGGCCCTGAGCGAGGAGCGGTCGCAACTTTCCCGTCCGCACGCCTGCTCGTCTCTCATTGGTTGGTCCGACGCGGATGGTTCGGCTGTCGTCACAGCAAACATGGCGCGTGCTCGAAGCGAAGCGGGGACGTAAGGCCTAAGCTACAGCCACGTCAGAAACAGTATATTTTTTCTCCTTTTTGTGATTTTTACTAGTTATCTGGCACCCACGCAGATAGTCATCGAAAGCAGCAAGAAGGTGAACCCTTCCAGATGTCATCAGTGCGTGCGATCGCCATCAGAAACAGACGGAGCGCAGGAAGTGTGTGTTGTGTTTACGAGAGCGTCGGAAGAAATATTAGAAGCCGTCGACTTCGTGATTTCTTGTGCCACGCTTCGCGTGTGCGTCGCAGAGGAGAACTCCATCACATACAGGTGCATTCTGAGCAGCACACATGTTCAAGGCGTGGCGAAATAAGTAGCGTCCGACTGGCACACCCAGCGTACACGTTTGGTTTCTGCTCTGTGTATGCGGATCGTTGCCGCGAAGTGGTGAACGCCAGCCCTTCGCAACTTTCAGAAGTAATGATACGATCAGTAGCGATAAGTTTTTATCGCCTCGTTATCGCTGCCATTCTGCGTGTGCTATACTGCGTGTGAGCCGTTTTGCCGGCTGCGATGCGCCGTGGTGACCGCGACGTTCGAGCTGTGCTCTTGCTGTTACGAAGTGCGTTTGCAAGCTACAAACCGTGATATATATGTGCGATGTGTCGCAGCGTTGCGGGGTGCAGAAGTGCTCGTTCTACGCGATGTGCGTTTGCTCAGAAGTGAACTGTGCAGAAGTGTTGCCGATCGCGTTTTCATATTTAGTACCCTTACAGATAAGCCCTATCACACCGGCCTTTTCTGCTTCGTACATCTATAGTTTCTTTCAAAAGTTGTTACTGCACGGTTGAAGATGCTTATATCGGTGGGGGGAAATCAGGGAACATCATAATAATTGCATACGTCAAGACGTTCAGCGCTGTCGTGAAATGTGGACGCCCCTGAGAGCACTAATGTCATGAATGCAAATTTCTGGCAGCCTTGATTTTTATAATGTGGACACTAGTGTGAAGATCGAGAATTTCTAGATTTCGCGAAGTAAATTGCTTTATATATTGTGATTCAAGCGGCTTACATAGCCAAAAATCTGAGCCGCTTGTTTTTGACTAGTGACTAAGCACAGAGTCTGTTTGTGAAGACACCAGTGGCATGGTAGATGAATATGTTATAGGTAAGAACTGGATACTACCTTCTTATTAACCAAAAATTTTACGCTTGCTGACAAAAAGCAATATGAATGTAAAAATGAACACGTAGGACGAGTAATAACAAGTGTCACAGGTATGGTGTTATATAATATTCTGCTAGCAGCCAGCAGAACTGCGTGAAAGAAATTTTGCCCAGAGTTCTTCCTCACTGGCCAGCCACAGTCACGTTACTAATGCAGGCAGAATTGGGTAAGCGAAAGTTTGTGGTTACTTTGTTTATCCACCCTATTTGATTATCTGGTTCGTGTCGCCTGTTTTGGCACGAGCCTTCAGCTTAAAGCGAACAATAGCACAAGTATCAGCATTGTATGCCTGATAGGTGCTTTATTTTCTTTCCTCATGTTCATTCTGCCAACAGTCATTAGCAAATAATGTGCATTAAACTGACTTGGGCCTGTAAAGTATGTCCATTAAATGTTTTTCCAGTGCACTTTCATCTGCCAGTAAGTTTACTGCTACCTATCATTTGTGGGTGCGGGATGTTGGACGCTGTAAGTGGCTATCTGACTGATCTTTATTTTGAATAGGCCACGGTTCCACTCACTAAATGAACCGTTTTCAGCTCCGCTGCCAGACTATAGAAAGGGGGACCTCGCCTCTTGTCATTCTTTAGCATGGTCATGGCCACAGTGCGTTGTCCCTGAGAAGTCAGCTGCTATCACAATTTAAAAAGTTCCTATTGGCTGCTATGAGTTTATCCTGAGCACGAATTTTCACAGTTATCTAAGCATTAGTTATGTGACCGAAGCCAGCCAATGAGTACGAACTGCTGGCAAAATTTTCAAGTGACTCTGCAGGCACAGTGTCTGCTCCCTATATTATGTTAGCCACACTGCTTTGTCATTGTGCTGAATTGTTCTTTTTTGACAGAAATTTACTACCCAGCCAGACAAGATATTGCCAAACCATGAAATTTAGGCCTGTACACATGGTCACTTCTTGATTTTATGATATTCTGGACATGACACCCACGTCTAGCTTAGATTAGCAACATCAGCTTAACTTATGCACGGAGTTGAGTTGCTGCATGTGAGAAAAAAAATCACTGCATAGCTAATAGGAATTATACTGGTACAAAAAATTATTTGTCTTTATGGCTTGTAGTATAAGTTGTGCTGTTCATTTGATGCACACAGTAACACGTGAACACAAATGTATGTGTACCTTGCATTTATGTGCATGTGTGTGTGAATAAAACAGCACAACTTCTAATATCAAGGCATGTTGTACCAACTATACCCATTAAAGATGTTCTATGCGGAATTCAGCTGATCTTATTGAAATTTTATCACATGGTGCAGTTACATTTCATACCTGTATGTAAACCAATTTAAGAACTGTATTCACTGCATGTGAGAGTGCATATTTTAGGCCAATGCAGTACCTGGGGTAGCAGCTTTTTAGTTAGCTTTTGCCACAGCTTATTAGAGGGATCTTGTTGATTATGCCATCCAAACAACTCATATAAAGGTTTGTGTTTAGTATACCAGCAGTGAAATGCTGAATGCAGCTGCAATTCTTTGTATACTAGTGAGATTAATTCCACTGCTCATTGTTCTGTAACGTGTTGTTCTTTAGTCACACGTGGTGACAGTATTTGGCGTCATGAGTTCTCGGCTAATTTTCACATGGGCCTTTCGATGAAGTGAAATCTGCCTCTTCAACAGTCAGTTTAGTGGAAAGCCACCACTGAACCAATAGCTCAAAGACCAATTCCTGCATGCTTTTCGCCAATTGGGTAGTGCGCGGAAACTGTGTGATACATCACTTCAGCTACACCAATAATCACACAGCTAAACCTGCCACATATAGTTAAGTCATTGATATAGGCAGAGGAAGATGATGCACGTATGTAACAGTTACTCATCCCTTGAAATGTGAATGACCCAAACCTTCGCGAGTATATCAGTCACGACCATCCAGCAGCACAAGTGGGAACACTTGTGCTATCACAAACGAAAACAAGTAGAATAGTACCACCGTCTCAGCTGGTTTGTCGTGATTACCTTGCCTGCAAGTTCCTTGTTTATATTGGATAGGCTTCCTACATTATAAATTAACAGCTTTCACAAGATTTACTGCGCTAATGAAGGCACAGCACAGATACCAGTACTGAAGGAGGTATATACAAGTAGGGCAGAGAACTTGTGGGTAAGTTCAAAAATAAACAGGTAAAACTATGCCGAACAAACCATTTTCACATTAGAAGATATACCATCGGCAATTAATGCACATTCAGAACATGCAATAAGTGCCCTGTGTGGGAGATTGAGACCTGTGATGCCAAAAACCTGTTTTCCTTTTAAATATCGCCATAAAGAAAAATTCCAGTCTTTCTGTGTCGGAGGGTAGAATATCAAAGGAGAGGTGCAAAACGGATTTTGCATGTGGTAGTCCCTTATGAATGTGCTACTCAAGTTGTGCCAAGCATAGCTATCTGTGTGCAAAGCATTAGACAAGGTACAATATGTATGTCTGACACATTAAAAATCTTTTGCATTGAACATTCTGAGCTCTAAATGTTATGCATGCTGTTTTCAGCTACAAATAGCGTGTATACATATTTGACCTGTACCACAAAGAGCTGATGTGACAAAAAAAATGTGTACACCTTAGTGTTATGTTGCTTTTCATGGTGTCTCAGTTTACTTAATACAGTTTTGAATTTACAGATTGCTTCACATGTTTATAGCTAAAAACCACAGAAAACTATTTGCATTGTGATTGTGAGGTCACAAGGATTTGTGTGGTATCCTTCCTGTTCATCGGTGTGTCCTTGCACTATAAATGTAAAACGTCACACCTGCAAACCTGAGCATCCACACTTACATTTCAAACACTTTTTTGAATGCTTGGCAGTTATGCTTACAGGCACATTGTCACAGCAAATCTACACCACCTTAATTTAAGTGCGATGTCAAGGGTTGTTTGTGCATAGCCAAGCTGTTCTAGCGTGCCTGCAGGGATACAGCATTGTCCAGTGGCACCGTATAGTTCATGTGTAACAGTGAACTAGTAAACAAAGCGGCTGATAATACTAAGCTGACCCATATGTAGGAGCATTATATTATCTAACCCACATGCACAGTTGCTTTCAGTGTACTGAATAACCACAGCTTTGATTTACCAAGTTATATTGCTGCACACACACAGCACTGAAACAAAGTGTGCAATGGTGAGAAATGCGCCAAGGAATGAAAGATTAGTTGTGATGTGTGGATTTGAATAGTAGATGTGAATGTATACCCAATTCACCAGTATGCATGTTTTCTTTTGGAAGAATTTTACATTTGGCACAGAGGCTGAGCCACTACGGCCTCTTGACTGCAAATTTCTGTGCTCTCACAGTGCTAATGGGAATATCATTCATTCGGCTACCCGAATAGTGAATAGGTAAAAGAGCACTACAATCTTTCAGTTTTACGCAGAACACCTTGTGCATTATTCACAAAACTGAAACTAAGGTACTATTCGCTGGTTTGTTATGGAAATAAAAAAAATGGCAATGAATGTTTCCTCACTTTTTGTGTGGCCCTGTCTTCTGCCGTACGTGCCTTCATTTCATTGTCATGAGCATGTTAAAACAGCAACTAATTAAGAAAGACAAACACAAAACTACTAACTACATCAACCTTTTCACACCACAAGAGGTCACTGAACTCACTGTTAAGCTAGACTTGATAATCTCGGTTTGCTTTCAAATAAATACAGGCACTGGCCGGCTGTTTATGTTATGCTATGCATTTTCCTAAAACATGGCTGTGCATGAGCTATCTAGGTTGTTACTGCATAAATACATAAACATGCAGCCCATGCCCAACTAACTCATATAACCTGAGTAGAGCTTATTTTTTATATGTAGAGCAATCAAAATAGAACACGCGCGTATGATGCAGACAGTATCGAACAGTCTCAAGTCGAACATCCTTGTTTGGTGCCATGGGTGAGAGGGAGCGTGCCTGTCAAGGTACTGCTGAATTTTGTGCGCTTTGGTAATGTTTGTACATTGTTGAAATGTTAAATTAGGTATGTTAAGTAGTAAGGTGGCAACATATTGGCCACCCAGGCTGGCAAGAAAGAATGTAATTGTTCGATTTCACTCAAAATAAGTTTTCTGATCAGCAATGTAAGTTATATGCTTTCAAAAAAATACTCCACTTGGAAACATCTCATGAGTATACATATATCTGCATAAGGTCACCGCTATACATACATATTGCTTTAAGCCAGTCATAGTGAATTGTACACTCACTGCTTAACCTTCAATTCCTTGCTGCATGAAATTAACCACTTATGGACAACCTTCTTGCACACGGTGAGAACTTCATTCATCGATGAGCATATCATTTAAGGTTATATTTTGTTTAGAAAGTTTAGAAGCAGCAAGTATTAAATTTCTAAGGTGCATGTTTCATGCCTCATCTTTGGTGCCTTTATATCTGTAAAAAAGGAAAAGCCATTCCATGCATCCAACTGCTTTAAGCACTCTCATAAAATTGGCAGAGTGAAAAAAAAAGCACGAGCAAGCGTATCCTGTACTCGGACCCTGACACGCGTGCTCAGTGGTAAAAAGGTGTGTCTCGGCGACCTACGCAAATGCATTCCGCGACAGATGTGCGTGTGTCCCATATTCTTGCAAGCTGTCACTAGCACTACGGAAACCGCCCCACCGCGCTTCCGGCAGCACTATCAGTTTCGCGTGACGCAGAACGCTGCACGTTGGATAATTAAAGAGGTTTTGTTCAACCAGCATAGGCAGCGCGCACTGAAAGTAATCATCCGAGAATACGGCGCGTGCTGCGACGTGATGCGATTGCAATACATCTGTAAACGGTGGCGCAGATAAGACGACTGTGCAATGTTTCGAAGAAGGATGACGGTGCCAATGCAACATATACGGCTGCAGAACAGAATGTGGCAGCCTAGCGTCACATTTTCACCGGGACGCGGAAACTTGAACTCCCACTGCGACATCTGCAAAAATATGCCAGTGTCGTCCGCTGCCAAAGGTCGTTGCCAACCTTGAACACCTTTGCTCCGCCGAACGGTTGCCAGCTGTCAACAGGCCGCGTCGCCCAATAGGAGGGCGTGTGTGATCCGCTCGTGCGGATTGAGCGTGCATCGAATTTCGCGACACCTTCCGCCTTTTGGGCTTCCGCACGCGGGCGGGCTAGGGCGGAACGGACGGGCGGACTGACCATGTACGGGCCCTTCCGGCTGTTGAACTTCGCACGTGTATGACGTTCGTCCGCGGCACAAAATATTTCGCGAATGCTCGGGCTTCTGTGTCGTAGCCGAGTTTCTCGGCGTCGCGGAGCTAGGTAATCTTCGGCTTCACGACCCATGGCATAGGCGAGGGCGTTTACCTGAGTCAGCTTGCTTCCTAAGTCCTGAGATAGCGCTCCCATCTCGTGAACCACCGTTTCCACTCTTCGGATCGCCGAAACTGCTTTTTTGGGCTGTTCAACTACGAACGGGTTGAGCGGAGCGGTAAATTCTTCGTTGGTGACGTTCTCCTCGAACGGGCGCGGTACGTCGGATAGACTTTCTCGCGCCTGCGGTGCTCCTGCTGCATGTCGGATTATACCTTTCTTGCGCCTTGCGGCGCTCTAATTTCAAAATAACTTCACTTTGAGTTGAAATGTTTTGGAAAGTCACGGAGAACAGCATACGAAAAGCCTGGCACAAGCGAAGATACTACTACAAGAGAGCAGGCCCGGTCTCTACTACGGCCCCTACTGCTCCTCTGGAAAAATCAGTTATGTTATTTTGAAGGTAGAGCGCCGCAAGGCGCAAGAAAGGTATAATCTGGCATGACTGATACAGAACGAGCGCCGCAGGCGCGAAAAAGTCCATCCGACGTACCGCGCCCGTGCGAGGAGAAGGTTACGCCAACAAGGAATTTACCCGGAGCGGAGCTGTAGGCATTGAAGGCGAAGTCATGCGTAGGGAAGTTTTGTGTCCGGGGCACTGCGCCCCTGCGCTGCGGGAGTTTTCAGACTTCTATTTCAACGGTGCGTTTCTCACGGCGTTGTCGAGCATCCTGCCGCTGCCACCATGTCGTGGTCGTCTGCCGAGCATGTGACGAGATTGACGAGAGGCAAGTGTTAATTGACAAATGTTTAATAAGCCACACTCGCATGGCTGCATGCCGTCTCGACTGGCGCCGGCCGCGGTCTGCTAGAGACGTCATCGCGTCATTCCGCATCTCACCATATGATTTCACCATGGATGGATGGATGGCTGAACCATTTAGATCGGGCGGAGGCTCACACCACCTAGCCGTGACTATAGTAATATGTGTGACTGCAGAGAAGTAGTATGCATGTAATTGTACTTAGTGGAGGGTTACATTTCACTCGTCCTAATTTTAGCCACCAAACAGATAATCTCTGTTTGATTATTTCTACGTTGTCTGCACTGCCCCTAAACCCCAACGCTTTGAAAAAATCCACCCTGTTGCTTTAAACTGTAGGGCGAAACCCTTTATAGAAAGTATCAGGTGTTCAGCCGTTTCTTCTTCTTCACACGCACCGCATAACGTGTCTATTCCTTGATAGTTGGTTCGGTACGTCTTAGTCCGCAATACTCCCGTCCCGTCCTGACTTCAAACAACAAAGATCTTCCCCTAGAATTATTGTAGATATTTTCTTTGGCAATTTACAGCTTGAAAATTCTGTATGTTCCCAGTGCTGATTTCGTCCGCCTCCCTATTTCCCACAGACCCCTCTCTGTTTGTTAGACCTTGCCCTTAACCGATGATTCTTGGTTTGGCCTCCTGTTGCTGTCCAGATATTTGCTCGACAATTCTCTGGTTCACTTCCTCCGTTTTGTGTCAACATTCCTCATGTACAGGTAGCAGAAAACTTTCCTAACCCACTGCTTTTCCCCCATTTCTCTCAATCGCTCCTATGTCTTGCTGCTAGCTTCTCTGCTCTCAAATGGTGACCACACTGTCTCCCTGTACCCTCTATTTGGTGTATTTCCATGTGCTCCCAAAGCAAGCCTACCTACCCCATGTGGCTTAATTTCCAACCTTTCTCAAACCTCTGATCTCACGCACAGGACCGCATTGCCAAAAGTCAGACTAGGAATCATCACTCCTTTCCAAATCCCTCTCGACCACTTCGTACCTATTGTAATTATTTACTTGTACCTATTAATTATCACCTATTGTGGTGCCCTATTTTTCATCGCAGCTGCATTCCTGTTACCTTTAGTTCAGTTCAGTTTTATTCCTTAAAGGCCCCCATTTCAGGGGGTGTTACATAAGGGGTGGGATTACATTTGTAGTGAGGAAAACAAACAGCGATGGTGATTTAACATTGAAGGTGATCTGTTACGCGTTCTTGAAAAGCAGGTGTTGAAGCGATGGCGACGATGTCATGGGGTAGGCCGTTCCAGTCCGTGGCTGCTCGAAGAAATAACGAAGCTGAAAACGTAGTAGTACGTGATAGTGGGCGGGCAACTTGAAGGGGATGACTGGTGCGGTGAGATATGCTTGATGCGGCGGCGATATACGGTGCTTGATTGAGAGGAGAATAAAAGAATTTGTGATAAAGGGTGAGGCTAGCAATGCGACGACGAAAAGAGAGGGGTGACAGTCCGGATGTAGCTTTCAAGGATGAAACACTGACGTCATATGAGTATGAGGAATGAATGAATCGGGCAGCACGATTCTGCACAGCTTCCAATGCGGTGATTAGATATGCTTGATGTGGGCTCCAGATGGGGGATGCATATTCTAATTTGGGTCTTATAAGTGATTTATACGCGAGCAATTTAACATGTGGTGGGGCAAGACGAAGGTGACGTTTTAGAAAACCGAGTGTTTTGTTTGATGCTGAAATGATGTTACCGATATGAACCTGCCATGATAGATTAGAAGAGAGGGTGACTCCTAGATATTTATATGATTGTACTTGCTCAATCTGTGTGTTAGAAATTAAATAATGAAAGAGATATGGATTGTGACGACGAGTGAAGGACATGAGTTTACATTTACTAGGATTGAGGGACATTAGCCAGTTATTACACCAATTTAGTACGTTGTTAAGCTCTATCTGAAGAGTGTATTGATCGTGACAGTTATTAATGGTGTGGTAAATAACACAATCATGTGCGAAAATTCGAATACTACCTATCTAAGTCCTATCTTTTGTGTTCCGTTATGTACTCAGCTCCATTGTTTATCCACATGCCACAATATTTGTGCTTATCCACTACCTCCAGTGTAACCTAGCTCCTGTATCCTATGCTTGCCACCTTCATTTAGATTAAAAATCATGATTGCTGATTTCTCATTACTCAAGTTTAAACCTAGCCTAGCTCCTTCTTTACTGCAGATGTCCATCGATCCCTGCAAATCTTCCTTGTTGTCAGCCATTAGTACAACATAATCCGCGTACATCAGTCCTGGTAATGACTGTTCAATCTATTCTCCCTGCTTGACAAAAGAAAGGTTGAAGCCAAGTCCTCTCCTCTCTAATTTAGCCTCTAATCCTTGTAGGTACAGTGTGAACAACAAAGGTGACAGCCCCTGTCTAAGCCCCGTTGTATCTCTATAGGCTCAGGTACCTTTTTTTCCCATTTTATAATCACCTTGAGACTTTTATAGATATCTTTTAAGAGATTAGTTACTCCATGTTCCACATCTAGTGTGCCCAGTGTGTGTCACAAGTCCTCTTGAATTACACTGTTGTAGGCTCCCTTTATATCCAGAAATGCCAGCCATAGGGGCATGTATTTCTATTCTGCTATTTCAATGCACTGTGTCAATGTGAACAGATTGTCCCCTAACTCCTTTGTTTCTGGAACCAATCTTGTAGTTCCCCCAGCATCCCCTCACCCTCCACCCATGCCTATGGACACGTGTGCGTAGTGCCATTGTATATTAGTCCCGCACACGACACTCCCTTGAGGACAAACATACAGCAAAAATGCAACATTTTATCTAAATTTACAACTGTATGTTATTCATTGTTAGTCTTCTCGGGTACTGAAGAAAACTGAAATGCTTGATTTGAAAAAAAACTAGCATGCGAACTAGGGCCTACATAGGCAATTTTCATAAAGCTGTTTTGTTTACAATACCGTTTGATTAATATAAGGCTGTATAATGGGCACCTTATCACAGTGCCCTTTATGCATAGAGATGCTTGCATGGCGTTATGGCTATGGGAACTACAAATAGGAGTCAGAATAATCCATTTACTTTTGATCATCTGTGTAGCCCATATTAGTCATTTCTCCTTGAATTCCACATTTATTGGCAATTATTCCTAATGGGACAAATTTTTACCTATTTTATGGCCCATTCCATTTTCCAATAAGAATTTGTTGCCGTGTATTTCAGCCCTTGTGTCTTGCTTAAACGAAGGGATTCAGAATAATAATTTCTAGCTGCACTACAACATGAGCAAGCTCCCCCATATACTCTAATATGTACTAACTTCTCACAATTCAACTGCATACATTCTGCTGTCATCTCCCAATAGGAGCCAGCATTCATTCGAGAGTGGCCAGTAACGTAATAACTGCTCTCCAAGTCGATGTTAAATACCAGTATTCTGCTATATGTTACATCTGAATATATATATATATATATATATATATATATATATATATATATATATATATATATATATATATATATATATATATATATATATATATATATATATATGTGCATATATATATATATATATATATATATATATGTGCATATAGCTCTAGGTAACAGATTCTATATAGTAGTCACCAGGTAACATGCTTTCTTTTATGTGTGTTAGAGAAGAAAGGAAATGCGAAAGCTAGTAGATCTCTTGTACAATTAAACAACTTTTCCCTAAAGTGGTCTTGTTTAAGAGTTTTTTGGTGTTGCAAAACTACTCTTACTAGTCATGGGTGACAAAATGCTTGTTGAATGAATTCGGTGATGTGTAGGGCTTTCATAAGGAAGGGCAGCAATTGTGTCTTTGCTTTCAGTTAGATCACACCAAAACAGCATGAAAAGAGTAGGCTCAACTCAAACAATGGAGGCTGCTTTAAAGAGCAACTTCAGAAAGCCCACCTTACCTCAGATGAGTTTGTACTTGACACTAGCAGTATATGATTAGCTTTAGTAAACAAAGATCTCATGTTTCCAGTTATAACGTGTTTGATTGTTTCTAGATACCTAATAAGACAGATGCACTGGCAAGGCTTTTGAGAATGTGCTTTCTGATTGTTCTGTGAGATTAAGGAAAAACTAAACATGAAAATTTTGAATGTTTTGGTTTTAGCCAAGCGAAATAAAAATTATATCAGAAGGTACTTTTGGCAGAAGATACTGAAAAGCTGAAGCCCCACTTTCCTTTCTTCTCTAACACACATAAGAGAAAGCTTGTTACCTTGTGACTACTATATAGAATCCGTTACCTAGAGCTATATATATATATATATATATATATATATATATATATATATATATATATATATATATATATATATATAAACGAGAAGAAAAGGGGTTAACCGAGGGGCCCGATATTTATTAGTCATATCATGAGAAGCCAACCAACACTGACACCAAAGACAACATAGGGGAAATTACTTGTGCTGAATAAATGAAATAAAGAAACGATCAATTAGTGGAAATTAAAGTGGATGAAAAAAACAACTTGCCGCAGGTGGGAGCCGAACCCACAACCTTTGCATAAGGAACTTATCCACTTTAATTTCCACTAATTGATCGTTTATTTATTTCATTTATTTAGCACAAGTAATTTCTCCTATGTTGTCCTTGGTGTGAGTGTTTGTTGGCTTCTCCATGATATGACTATATATATATATATATTTTTCAGATCTAGCATATAGCAGCATACCGGCATTGTTCCTGGCTTGCATTTGTTTATTGTTGTTTATTTACTGTTCTGTACATTTCTTCTAACACTGTTACAAGGATTAAAGCCCTCCCTTATGTAATGCCTCGGGGCCTTTAAGGGGAAAATAAATGAAAAATGAAATGAGCACACCTTCTAAAAACAGCTGTGAAGAATAGAGCTTCGTTGGTTGCTGCTTTTGTATACATATGAAAAGTTTGACAGAGATCACAAATATGCGAGAATAGTATGAATGCATGTTTGCCTTAATAGTGCAAGGAATTCAGACAACCACACAAGAGAAAACTACAAGACAATGAAGCACTAACTTCAAACTAAAGCTAATTCGTGATGAAAAGCACCTATTTGACCACCATCACAATAACATGAGAGCAATAAACACAAATAAATCATGGCTCATGTGCCTTCAATACACCAAAACATCATATCATGGTTTATCACACTGCTGCACCCTCAGAAAAAAACAACAACAACATGAAAGTGAAAACCATGCCAGAGCTCGTATGCCTGCACAAAAGGCACACAGGTAGTATCAAATTGATACTAGACACAACTTTTGGGGAATTACAGTTAACTGTTATCAAAGGGCGGCTAACACTCGAGCCATTCTTGTGGATGTAGAAAGCTTCATCTATTTCTCGAGTTAATCTATCTTGTATACACACACGGTAAACCTATGTTGTACATGCCTAGATACACATGCAAGGTGTCAAAACTGAATATAGAGAGAGACTCAGCACCAATGCAGATGCATGTACATGAACCTAACTAGGCCACTGTCATAAGGCCTTATCTGAATTGTCTTTAAGTATACGAAATTTGAGAGGCAAATATTAGGGCAGTCCCATTCGTGCTTCAATTCTGTGGACGGGTTGATACATGAATTCCTAATATGACTCTCAATCTCGTTTTAACGACCTAGCTGAATCAATGACAGATAAAACATGCAATGATCACGATGGCATTGTGATGAAAACATGCACCTGCTAAGGAGCACTGAAGGAGCATTGGAACTTTTGAGGGAGGGTCGACAGACATCCGAACATAGATTTGGGAGCCCATCACTGCTTCGCTGCAATGCTCGCTCACAGGTCCTGTGGGATGCATGTTACTTTTTGGCATTTCACAGCAGTCTTGCAGCACCCCTGTTGTACACCACTGGGTTAGGGCTCTTTGGCCAGCATTGCAATAGCTCCAGCCAACTTGAATTAGAACCTCCTGCACATTTCTGAATGGATTTGATAATGTTAGATTAGCCTTTGTCAAATCTGTATACCGAGAGGGAATGCCACAACTTCCAAATACATTTTCAAATTTTAATAGAGCACAATATGGTGAAATTAAGATGGCTGTCATCACCATGCATCACACCAATGTTGATGATAGGATAATGATACGTATGTCCCTCAATAACAGCCCCGAATCTGGCCTTTGGTTATATACTAAGTGGCGTGAGTTTAAGTTTGGAAGCTTATATCTCTGGATTTTGTTGTTAGCCAATGTAGCCTGAGCTTTGCAAGATTGGTCCAACTCAGCTTTGTTAACACCGTTTTATTTTATCTTAGCCAACACATAGTAATGCAATCTCCGGTTGATATAATCAAATGAACTTATCCTGGGGTTTTCCTAGACGAAGCAGGTGAGGTTACGTTAAGTTGAATTGGCTGGGCTTACACAGTAAATGTAAAGGCATAGCAAAACCATTAAGAGCAAAGTAATGCAGCCATAGTAAACACATTCATATGGGCTTTAATGCGTTTTTTTTTCTACAGTTACAACAGAAAAGCATTTAGAACCAAGTCACATTCGGCTACTGTTGACTGTTTTAAACAAGTAGGACTGTGTGTGTCGTCATGCCTGTAGACCTGTTTCAGTACAACACGTTCAATTTTGCTAAGGTTGATGCAGATTGAACTCAAGGATGATTGCGCACTGATTCACTGATTTACAGTCATTTTCAAGCACAGGAATGTGCATGCCAGACATAAATCACTCCTTGGTGCAGTGCTGCTGCACAGCTACTCAAGGGTATGCAGAGTAACATTCAGAACACGCTCAACGAGGTGGCTTGAGTGACTGACCAAGCAACACATCGCTCAACCAGCATTGATTTTCCCCTGCATTGAATCATACATGATTGCAGTGTTTTAAAGCCATAAGCTTAGTGGCTTAGCTTAGACTATGGTTATAGCAGGTAGCGTATGTCAGTGCTTCAAGTCTATTTGGCAAGCTCACCTAACCCCGCAGGGGCGTCTGCGTCAGCAGGCGTTTGGTGTGTTGCGACACCACGTACCCGAGCACACGAGGGTTGGACCCTCCCGCGTGTAGCCGTGCGCGGCTTAGCCGTGTCTGGGGAAAGGGGGATCCTGGGGGTTGAGCCGATGCTGGGTGTTAGGACCTTTAAGGCCCCCCGGCGGAGGCAACACACCTCTTTGGCCTCTGCTTCACGTAGACGGCCCCCCCGGACTGACCCACCCGGGGGAAATCGGTAGTTGCCTTTTCCTGTCTCTCTCTCCCTCCAGCCTTCGTCTTTCTCTCACTTTTCATCTTTCCTGTCTTCTCCTTCCTTCCGCTTACTTCCATAGTTTCCAGGCAGCAAGGGTTAACCTTGTGTGATTAACCAACCTAGGTTATTTCATATTTGGTTATAGTGATGACGTACAGCTGGCGTTTACAGGACCTGTTCTTACAGTCTCTGCAGCGTCCCCTTGTAGGACTCCATGGTGGGTGGCTGGCGTTATTGCCGAAAATTCAATTCCTTTATGGCAACATCCTTCCCTCCACTTCCTGATCGCCCTCAGAAAAGAGGGCGCACCGATGATTTATTCCAGTTTTTTGGTCGACAAAAAGAATCCTTCCCTCGTTTTCACGTGATCCACTCTGAAAAACCAGCTAAACAAGTGCGAACAATCTCCCCGTTCCTTGTATCTAAGTCTCTTACCGAAGTTATTGGTCCAGGATATAAGGTGTCGAGGATGGCTAGCGGAGACCTCCTCCTGGAGCTCCGCGATCAGAAGCAATTTGAAAAACTGCCTCAGCTAGTATCATTTGGGGAGACCCAAGTAGTAGTAACCCCGCACCGCACGATGAATACTTCCCGCGGCGTTGTCTCGGACGATGATTTGCTGGAGCTCTCTGAGGCTGAGCTCTTGGAGGGCTTCAGCGAACAGAATGTCATAAATGTCAAAAGGATCAAGATAAGGCGAGACGGTAAAGAAATTCCGACCAAACACCTAATACTCACCTTCAATTCAAGTGTCCTGCCCGAGTCAATCGAGGCCGGGTACATCAAGCTTCGTGTACGCCCGTATGTGCCAAATCCCTTGAGATGTTTCAAATGCCAACGTTTTGGCCACAGCTCGCAGAGCTGCCGAGGCCGCCAAACATGCGCCAAATGCAGTGCCCTTGAACACGCAACTGAAGAATGTAAGAACTCTCTACACTGTGTAAACTGTGATGGGGATCACGCCGCGTACTCGCGGTCCTGTCCATCATGGAAAAAAGAAATAGTTACAATCAAGGTTAAAGAAAACATATCTTTCAAAGAGGCACGCAGGCGGGTTTCATACCTGCCCAAGAAAAGCTTTGCCGAAGTGGCGCGTCAGGGGGCAGCGTCACAACGGCCTCCGGCGGCTGTCCGACCCACAAGCAATGAGTCGGCAGTCACGCCATCTGCCCCCGCGACGGTTGCAGCTAGCGCTGCTCCGTCAACCGAGGAGAAGGAACCATCGACCCCGAAGGAGGGCGCAGCCGAGGCTGCCTCAACTTCCGAGTTTCCTTCATGCGCTGGCAACGGCCGGCGTAGCCAAGTCTCTCTGGGAGCCCCATCGACCTCCGGGCTGGTGGGCGCAGGGGTCTTGCCCTCCAAGGCGGGACTCCCTCTGAAATCTTCCCGCTCGCAAGAGCACGTGTCCGGCGCCTCACAAGAGGCAATGGACACTACACCCATCCTCAAGGCGCACCAAGCGCCTAAGGAGCGGCGAGGCTCCCTCGAACGCTCCAGAAAGAACAAAACCCCTATTACAGGGCCTCGAAAGGGTTCTGTAATCTAAGGCATCCCGTCCGTTTCCGTAAACACAGCACCAATTTATTTTAAATATGGATACACAAATCATTCAATGGAACATTAGAGGTCTCCTTACAAACCTTGATGATTTGCAAGAACTCATCCACAAACATAATCCAAAAGTGCTGTGTTTACAGGAAACACATTTAAAATCCAGACACGCAAACTTTCTCCGTACGTATGTTACGTTTCGCAAAGATCGCGATGATGCCATCGCATCATCGGGTGGTGTTGCGATTCTCACACATAAAAGTATAGCATGTCAACCTTTACAGCTTCGAACGCCCCTTGAAGCAGTGGCGGTGCGAGTTGTTCTGCTAAACAAACTCATCACTATTTGCTCGCTTTATATACCCCCACATTACAAATTAACTAAACATGAATTTCAGTCCTTTATAGATGAACTGCCAGAACCCTATGTTGTTCTTGGCGACTTCAGTGCGCACAGCTCCCTGTGGGGCGACTCTCGTATAGATGCGCGAGGTCGTCTTGTTGAACAGTTCCTCTTCTCTTCTGGTGCATGCCTGCTGAATAAGAAGGCACCCACATATTATTCTCTCGCCAACAGAACATTTTCATCAATTGACCTCAGCCTAGTTTCCACGTGTATACTGCCTGAACTCGAATGGGAAGTTATGAACAATCCTTACGGGAGCGACCACTTCCCGATACTGATAAGAACATCTAAAGAAAACGAATGTCCTCCACAAGCTCCTAGGTGGAAGATAGACACAGCCGACTGGGAGAAATTTCGAACTCTCACTAACATCTCATGGGCCGATATGTCTTCTCTAGAAATTGATGCTGCTGTAGAGTATCTTACATCATTCATGATGGATGCCGCATCAAAATGCATATCCGAAGCGAGTGGTCTGGCATGCAAACGACGTGTACCGTGGTGGAACAGCGAATGTCGGACCGCCCGTAAGAATCAGAACAAGGCGTGGGGGTTGCTGCGAGCTTCTCCCACCGCTGAGAATCTTGTCAACTTTAAAAAAATAAAATCCCAAGGTAGGAGAACCCGCCGACAGGCCAGAAGAGAGAGCTGGCACAGGTTTTTATCGAGTATTAACTCGTTTAGGGATGAGGCCAAAGCCTGGAACAGAGTTAATAGGATTAGAGGGCGGCAAACACATTCACTCCCCCTGGTGAACACACAGGGCGATACACTGCAAGACCAGGCAGACTCACTTTGGGAATATTTTGAGAGCGTGTCAAGTCCAGCAAATTATACACAGTCCTTTCTCAAATACAAAGAAACAGAAGAACGTAAGCCATTAAGAAGAAAAGGTTGAGAGAATGAGCCTTACAACCGTCCTTTTTGTATTGCTGAATTAAGAGCTGCCTTGAGCGTATGCAACAGCTCCGCACCAGGATCTGATAGAATCATGTATGAAATGCTCAAAAACTTACATAATGACACGCAGGTTACACTACTCACACTTTTCAACACCATTTGGGATGCAGGGTACCTTCCAACCGCATGGAAGGAAGCCATTGTGGTCCCTGTTTTGAAACAAGGCAAGGACCCTTCCTCAGTGGCAAGTTACCGCCCGATAGCCCTCACAAGTTGCATCTGTAAGGTGTTTGAAAAAATGATTAATCGGCGACTCATCCATTTCCTTGAACTGAGCAAAATCCTTGATCCCTATCAGTGCGGCTTCCGAGAAGGGCGCTCCACAACTGACCATCTTGTACGTGTAGAGGCAAATATCCGGGACGCATTTGTACACAAACAATTCTTCTTATCCATATTCCTCGATATGGAGAAGGCGTACGATACGACGTGGCGTTACGGAATCCTAAGAGACTTGTTAGAAATGGGTATCCATGGAAATATGCTTAACCTAATAGAAAGCTATCTGTCCAGTCGTACCTTCCGGGTAAAAGTAGGAAATGTACTTTCGCGTCCTTTTACGCAAGAAACTGGTGTACCGCAAGGAGGCGTGCTCAGCTGCACACTCTTCATCGTGAAGATGAACACGCTTCGCGCTTCATTACCACCGGCAATCTTTTATTCTGTCTACGTGGACGACATACAAATAGCTTTCAAATCCTGTAACCTCGCAGTGTGCGAGAGACAGGTACAGCACGGCCTGAACAAAGTCTCAATGTGGGCAGACAAGAATGGATTTAAGATCAATCCTAACAAAAGCTCTTGTGTTCTTTTTACAAGAAAGAGAGGCCTGGTTCCGGGTCCTTCCTTAGAACTGTGTGGACAACGAATACCTATCAGCAAACAGCACAAATTCTTAGGTATCATACTTGACTACAGACTCACTTTCATTCCACACATTAAATATCTGAAAGAAAAATGTCTAAAAACAATGAACCTAATGAAACTCCTATCCCAGACTACATGGGGTAGTGATAGGAAGTGCTTAATGAACCTATACAAGAGCCTAATTCGGTCTCGATTGGATTATGGTGCTGTAGTATATAACTCTGCCGCCCCGAGCGCACTAAAGATCCTAGATCCTGTCCACCATCTAGGAATCCGATTGGCCACTGGCGCTTTCAGAACGAGTCCCATACAAAGTCTATATGTAGAATCAAATGAATGGTCTCTCCACCTACAGAGATCATACATTAGCTATACATATTTCCTTAAAGTACGCTCTAATCCTGAACATCCATGTTTTGATACCGTTACTGATATGACGTGCGCTACACTTTTCAGCAATCCTCCCTCCATAAGACAGCCTTTCTCGCTGCGTGTGAAGGAGCTTAGCGATGAAATGCATGTCCCACTCATCGAGCATCGCTTAATGCACCTAACCAAGCTCTTACCTCCTTGGGAGTGGCAGGTGATACAATGTTACATATCCTTTATGAAAGTTACAAAGCATGCTCCTGAGGCCGAAATCCGAATGCGTTTCCTAGAACTCCAGCACAAGCACTCCTGCGCAGAGTTCTACACAGACGCTTCGAAATCAATTGCCGGGGTATCCTATGCAGCCGTCGGCCCATCGTTTTCGGAATCCGATGTACTGCATCCGGAAACAAGTATTTTTACGGCCGAGGCCTACGCATTACTCTCTGCTGTAAAGCACATAAGAAAATCGAAACTTCCAAAAGCGGCGATCTATACAGACTCTATCAGCGTCGTGAAGGCCTTAATGTCACTCAGCAAACATAAAAATCCCGTATTAAATGAATTATATTCGGTCTTGTGCAAAGCGTACTCATCTAACCAGAATATCATAATATGCTGGGTCCCTGGCCATAGGGGAATTGAAGGTAACGTTCTGGCGGACGAGATGGCCACGTCAATCACATTGCAAGCGGTTAACCCTACCGCTGCGGTGCCTGTCACAGATCTGAGGCCTTTCCTGCGAAGGAGGCTGCGAGATCACTGGCAACGCATCTGGGACGCGGAAACAGATAATAAGCTCCACCTGATAAAACCACAGTTAGGATTCTGGCCCTCTACTACAAAATCACGCCGAACAGATGTCCTATTCTGTCGTCTCAGAATAGGACACACGTTTGGCACACATAATTTTCTACTAACCGGAAGTGAGCCTCCAGCCTGTGGTAGATGCGGGGAGAGGCTGACCGTACTGCACGTCCTCCTGGAGTGTCGGGAAGCCGAATCTGAGAGAAAGAGACATTTTCCCTTAGCATATCGGCAGCACATTCCCCTTCACCCATTAATGTTACTCGGCCCAGAACCGCTATTTGACACCAATGCACTTTTAAGTTATCTGAAAGATGTTGTATTGCATGTTGTTAGCCCCACATGTTCGTAGCGCCTCCTCTCTTCAGAGGATGGCGCTGTGATAGTTCTTTCGTATAGCACGTGCCTCTAGGCCCTTGTGTTTCAAGGGCTCCGGCGAGGCAACAGTGCTCCAGCTATTTTAACCATCTCATATACTTTCAATTCTATGTCATTCTTTTACGATGGAGTTTAATGTTCATAGTATTCGTCATTAGTTGTCGCCATAATTTTATATCACGTAGATTTTATGCACTTTACAGCAACTATTTTTAGGCCACTTTACAGCCAAGTCACATCTCCATAATACATCGCCAACATCACCACTTGTCATGGCGCTCTTTGGCCACACCTGGCCCTTGCGCCATTAAACACCACATATCATCATCATCATCAAGCTCACCTAAAGGCCTTTATGCTAAGGTATCAGTTAAGAAGGTGTTTGTCATAACTTGTCTTTCAGCAATTCACTCTTGTAGGACAGCTTTGGGTGCCTGCTTTGTGCATTTGAGAGTTGTCATTTGTATCCCAGTCAGCAGACTGACTTGTGGTGTTATTTTGGCTCATAATGTGCTCACATCACAGTCCTGAACATGCATAAAGCTGCATGTTCAGGACGGTGATGTGAGCACAATGTAAATGAACAGTCATTGTAGTAGGCCGTACCAGCAAGTTTTTCTAGCTCGCGAAGACACCTCATGTGCCTTGCTTCATGCGCTTCCTGCCACCTTTGTATGATTTCAAGTGTTAGTGCTACCCACGACCAGAGCCGATGCAGTATTACTTCCTCTCACATAGTGAAGCTGTGCAACAAAGCAAAGAGGAAATGAGCCTCATGCTTTTTAGCAAGAAGTCTTTATTTGTTGGAAGCAAAAAACTGAAAGCTGAGCGACTCGGAACTGATTCACACTGTGGGCTGTCATGATAAACACACGAACGAAAAATGAAAGCGTGGATGACACAGGCATAATCCATGCTTTGATTTCTCTTCCTTGTGTTTATCATGCGACCCACGGTATGTATGTTAGAAGCAAGATTAAGGCCGGGGTTGTCTTGATGAGCTTCATGTACTGTTCTGTTGTTCCATGTACTGTGTGACGAGAAGACAAATATATTTCTTGGAAGATAATGTGCATGCACCCAGGTAACTGTCATCTTGTGATTGACAGCTGCTTCTTTCCTCACGTCCAGGC
Source organism: Dermacentor variabilis (assembly GCF_050947875.1). Taxonomy (NCBI): domain Eukaryota; kingdom Metazoa; phylum Arthropoda; class Arachnida; order Ixodida; family Ixodidae; genus Dermacentor; species Dermacentor variabilis. Next base: position 71,355,414 of record NC_134574.1, on the reverse strand, counting down.
TAAGTGGGTGCTTTCGTACTTTTATCAGTTACTAGCTAATTGCTTGCACAGTTTGGTTTCTATATGATGATGGGATGCACTGTTTCCTAGGTTAAAAAAAGGCATTTATTGTGAAATATGTGTAGTCCATAAAGCTCAAGATAAACTATGCTGCCATTGAATACTGTCACATATTTGTGTGTGTTTATTCACTTGTGTACTTTCTTGCAATAGAGGGATAAGGCAGATGTGAAGAAGGCCTATGATGGCAAATGTTACTTTCTTGTAGATTCTTGCTACTGGTGTTGCTGTTGCCTTCTGAGGTGAAAGTGTTGAGTGCTATTTTATACTACACTAGTTCAACGTACTTGACCAGGGGACACCAGTTGACTTAACTGACCTTGCTGAGAATAGCGTGAGTGATATTAGCTAGAGCTAGGGGCTCTGGAAGTGTACTTGAAATGTGGGGGCAAGAGCCAGACTCGTTACACCTACACAAACTTATCTCTTTCTTATTCTTAGCCCAGTTAAGGCTTAATATTTTGTACATTAGAGGGGGCCAGTTATCCCCTGCAGTGAGCGCCGCACAGATTTCATTGCAAGTAATGAGCTTGGCAAAACATAATTTTTGGTTTGGGCGAGCTATTCGAGGTAATGAACATGAATTTTGTCTATCGAAACTGCCTATTGGTGGCCAGGTATTTATTTATAACTGGGCAGCCACATCTTAAACTTAAGAATCACTCTACTGCAGACGTGTCCATCGCCCTGTAGTAAAGAATTCCTGGGCATGCTTCGAAGCATACAGAGCACCTAGTGTACAACTTAATATGAAGTTTCATAATTTGCGTAACCTAAGTGGTTTGGTTTTTCAAAGAGACCTTTGCATATGGAAAGCGTCATACCCCACGTGTGTTATTTTGTGCAGCTTTGGGATTGTCTTGTATACGTTTCTGGCACTCTTTTGTAAGCCGTGCGGTTTGTGTCCTCTCTTTGCACACTCAAAACTTAAAGCTCCCTATAGCCAAGGGCATGAATTTCAAGGTATTTGGCACAACTGGCAGGATTCAAGGAAATTCTGCTGTTGGTGAGCCGCGGTTACACTTGCAGTTTAACAGGAGGAGTTCCAAGTTGAGATTGAGCTGTTTGAATTACATGCATGCATTTTCGGAGATTCAGCTGTAGCGACTAGTGACATCAAATCAACTGTTGTATGCCTGACATCATGGTAAAAGTAACACGTAAAACGCATGAATACACAGCCTTTGCCACTGCAGGCGATAGATAGCAGCCAACAGCAATCAACGGTGCTTCCTTGATCAGTAGATGTGGGTGTTAACGTGTACCCTATGTTTACACTGGGAAGTCAAAGTGCTACGTAATTTCAGAGCACCATGGTTTGAGTCGTGAGCCCTTGCCATTGTGGCTCCCACTAAAATCATTGATGGTTGCTTTTATTTAATATGACGATTGGCCACTGTTTTGCTTGGTAGATTGCGTTTGGGTCTGAGAAGACGTTTGTACTGAGGGAAAGGTTCTGTAAACCAACATTGATGCTAATCAAATTCTATACCTCCTCAGCTGCATGTATAGAGTTACATTTGTTTGGTGAGGAGCAATTATACAATGTGTATAGCGATCGTGAAGCAGTATGTTCAAAACATTGGTGTGCATGGCTGTTTACATAATGGGTACAGCCTTATGAAATCTGCTGTGGCAGCAATAAAAGAAGAACAAGGACAAATCTGCTCATCCACAATTTGAACCCCTGTAGGAGTCCCCGCAGGGGCGTCTGCGTCAGCAGGCGTTTGGTGTGTTGCGACACCACGTACCCGAGCACATGAGGGTTGGACCCTCCCGCGTGTAGCGGTGCGCGGCTTAGCCGTGTCTGGGGAAAAGGGGATCCTGGCGGTTGAGCCGATGCTGGGTGTTTGGACCTTTAAGGCCCCCCGGCGGAGGCAACACACCTCTTTGGCCTCTGCTTCACATAGACGGCACCTCCAGGTTGACCCACCTGGAGGAAATCGGCAGTCGCCTTTTCCTGTCCTCCTCTCCAATCTTCGTCTTTCTCTCCCACTTTTCCATCTTTCCTGTCTTCTCTTCACTTCTTATTACTTCCGTATTTCCTGGCGGCAAGGGTTAACCGTGTGTAATATATCCTGCCTTGGGTATATATATATTAGGTTATAGCGGTGATGCATGGCTGGCGTCTGCAGGTATTCTTCCAACCTTGTAGCGTCCCCTTGTTGGGCTCGGTGGTGGGTGGCCACCATCGCCGCCGAAATTTCCGATGCTATATGGCAAGCAACTTTCCACCATTACCTGATCGCTCCCTCAAGAGGGGGCGCACCGATGAAACTTTCACCTTTTTCATGCAAACAAAGCAATCTTTTCCCAAGTACCACGTTGTACACAGTGAGCACAATAGCAAAACAGTCAGAATGATCTCACCATTTGTTGTAGCAAAATGCCTCACGGAAGCAATTGGCCCAGGCTATAAAGTAACGAAGATGGGAAGTGGTGATCTTCTTCTCGAACTTCGCGACAAAGCACAATATGACAAGCTCTCGAAACTTGTAGCATTTGGGGAAATTCCAGTCTCAGTGGGCCCACACAGATCCATGAACACAGTGCGCGGGGTCGTCTCAGAAGATGACCTTCTCGAACTGAGTGAAAGCGAACTACTAGAAGGATGGCAAGACCAGAACGTAGTAAAAGTGCAAAGAATCACAATAAGGCGAGATGACAAACAAATACCGACCAAACACATAATCATTACTTTCGGAACCAGCGACCTGCCTGAAACAATAGAAACCGGCTACTGCAAGCTACGTGTTCGACCATACATCCCAAATCCGCGTCGATGCTTCAAGTGTCAGCGTTTTGGGCATGGATCTCAAACCTGCAGAGGACATGCTACTTGTGCTAAGTGTAGTTCTTCTGAACACGCTTCTGACATCTGCACTTCACCAAACCACTGTGCCAACTGTGAAGGAGATCACCCCGCCTACTCGCGATCGTGCCCCTCGTGGAAAAAGGAGAAACAAATAATAGAACTGAAAGTCAAACTGAACCTATCTTTTCCAGAGGCACGTAAACGTTTCGCTCTCCACAACCACTCTAGTCCTTCCTACACCGATGTGGCGCGCCGGGGGGCAGCGCTACATCCTTCGGCGGCCGTCCAAGTCACACGGAGTGTGACGACGGTTACGCCATCAGCCCCCCAGGCGGGAGCAGCCACTGCGCTTCCGCCCCCTACCACGAAGGACCAGCAGACCTCCGAGCCTGCCGGTCCCAGGGCCACTGCCCGTGCAGACAGGCCCGAAAAACTCCCGAGAGTGCCCGCTGAGCGGGCGTCATCCAGCGTCTCTGACGAGGCGATGGATGTAACAAAAACTTCGCCGGCGTCTCAGACGCCGAAGGAACGGCGTTGCTCCCTGGAGCGCGCCAAGAAAAAAGAAATACCCCGCATCAAGGGGCCTGGAAAGGTCCCTTGAGCCAACCTAATTCATATCTCTTGACACACAGCACATAAACACAAACAATATGGATACACAAATATTACACTGGAACGTGAGAGGTCTGATCCACAACCTCGATGATATCAAAGAACTCTTACACAAATACAATCCAAAGGTGCTGTGTGTTCAGGAGACACATCTTAAATCTACGCAAACTTTCTTAGGCAATACGCTATTTTCAGCAACTTTCTACTTCTCAGCAACTTTTTAACTTTCTCCTACGCCCTAAAAGTTAACTCAGATGTTGAACATCCTTGTCATTCCACTATATGCGACTTGTCCACTGCTAGGCTGTTTCGTAACCGCCCAGCCACTAGGCCTCCTCTGCCCCTCCGGTTGGAAGCACTCTCACAAAAAACAGGGGTCCCTCTTTTACACAATGTCCTAATGGCTCCTACACGGCTTCCACCGCCTTGGGAGTGGCAGACTATCCAATACGACATCTCTTTCTTAGAAATATCTAAACGAGCCCCGGAGGCGCAGATACATTCGCATTTTCTGGAACTCAAGGAGAAGTACTCATGTGACGAATTTTACACAGATGCTTCGAAGTCTCCAGCTGGTGTTGCTTATGCAGCTCTGGGACCCTCACTTTCAACATCAGGACCACTAAACCCACACACCAGTATCTTTACAGCGGAAGCATACGCCATTCTTAAGGCTATTCAACACATACGGCTCACAAATATCGCCAAGGCTATTGTCTTCACAGACTCATTAAGTGTAGTGAGAGCCCTAATTAGCTTACAAAAGCATAAGAACTCGGTTTTTAATGAGCTGTATAGCTTGTTATGCTCCGCATATATGTGCAGCCAAGCGATTATACTATGCTGGGTACCTGGCCATAAAGGCACAAAAGGCAACGTAGTTGCTGACGAAAAAGCTACGTCAGTGAGTTTTAGCACCACAGATGGAAATATCCCCATTCCTGCCACAGAACTAAAGCCCTTTCTGCGCCGTAAATTGAGGAATCATTGGCAAGAAGAGTGGGATACACAAACATTGAATAAGTTACACATTATAAAACCAAAATTGCGGAATTGGATAAGTGACAAAACAGCACGGTACAAGGAAGTTTTTCTATGCCGATTAAGAATAGGACACACTTACAGTACTCACTCCTACCTCTTGACTGGCGGGGATCCTCCTACCTGTAGTAGGTGCGGCGATAGCCTGACTGTCCTCCATGTTCTTATCCAGTGCCCTGCAATAGAAACAGAGAGGAAAAAGTATTTCCCTTCTGCATATCGCGAAAATATACCTCTCCATCCTGCATTTTTTCTTAGTGACGAACCGTTTTTCAAACTGCAAACAGTCTTAGGTTTTTTAGATGAAACTGACATCCTGAAAATCATTTGGCCAGGCAATTTTTAGCACGTGACTAACAGCCCTGCATTCAAGGGCTTGCTTGAAACTCTGGTGTCAGTGTTATGTTTTATTTCATAATGTTTTAACGAAAGCCCGTTGCCATAGCCCACATCACTGCCTAGTCACCGTCATTATTTTAGCAACTATATATTCTACGCCATTTACAGCTACAGATTTTAGGCCCTTCTACAGCCATGTCACATATACCATGAGGAATTCATTGTGCACGCCATCCGTAATACATCGTCATCATTACCATTTGTCATGGCGCTCTTTGGCCAAACCTGGCCCTTGCGCCATAAAACACCACACATCATCAACCCCTGTAGGAGTATAAGAATGAGCGTTCCAAGGTGTTTTTTTTTCTTTATTATACCATTGTCACACGGCCACTTTCGATCGCGATCGAGCCCGATCCCGTTCGAAATTCTCGACGGTGACTGGCTTCCTCTCACGGCTTGCTCAAGGAGGGCACACGCGGCCGAGAAATTCGATCCTGATCTGTTTTGATCGCCATGGAGAGCGCGCGGTGTGACACCCGCATTGCACTACTCGGAATACGAACTAGCGCTCGACATGATCGCATCTATTTCTAGTGCGTGAGGCTTTCCATTGAATGTCGCTACAACTAACCAACGTTTTGTTTCTTTTGCGCTACAGTGGGCCGTGACGATTCCGTTTATAACTTCAAAGTGGACAATAGACAGCCGTTTTCTCGCTCGTAGTAGCATGAAAAGGTGGGCTTGTGCTTGGCAATGAACTCTGACCGACACGTTTGCTTCCGGCCGGAGCAGCAGACGCGACAACTCGCCGTTTGTAGGCTGCCGGCCGATGGCGGTATCCCTCGCGAACGGCAAGATATTTCCCTGCCGTAGAGAGGATCGGTCCAGGAACGATTCTTGAGGCGATTTTTGTCGCTGAATGCGAGCATGGCCACGCCGGTTCGCCGTGCAGAGCGGAATCGGAACATTATTTTTCGATGAGTTCGCACTGACGCAAAGCAGTCGGTTGGCTCGTCGGTCGTGCAACGGGCGGCGCGCCGGCATAAAGCCGCGTCCACTTGAGTTACGCGACGTACATACGTTCCAAGTTTCCAACGTTCTGCGGTTCCGTTGGCGGATGCACCGCCACGGCATCGATTTTTGCCATTTCTGCCGCGGCCGTGCCTGTCGCCCAGCATAGGCTTAACTGGATCGGGCGGAGCTTGCATGATTGCCGAGTACAGTGGTAGTATTTAATCACGTGACCTTCGGGTTGGTTCCAGATCACGTGGTTTTAAACTCTCAATGGATGGTTTTTGGTCACGTGATCTAAAACTCGGTACGTCGTGAAGCCGGCTCATGACATCATTTTACTACGTTTCTCAGAGATGGTACTAAAACGATGTAATGTAACGCATTTTACTGCCTCATGCCAGAGTAATTTTCTGGTGCAAGGTAGTCTTCAAAGCTCATAAGCCGCAAAAACCCCAATGTCGGCTAGCTTTTGCTAACAGTGTACAGCTTAAATTGGCGTCGAACAGCGAGTGCGGAAGCGAGTCAGACTGATGAGACTCCCTCGGGACGAGATTGGGCAGGATGGTTGAGTGTAAGCAACGAACACGTTGCTTACACTCGACCCAATACCTACCCTTGGAAATACCCACCCTGGGGTATTTCCAAGGGTAAATATTGGGTCTTGCCGAAGGACATATCAGTGGCGTAGTGGTTTAAATATCCTACTACTGTGCTCGATCGAGGCACTCTGATCCAATCTGGCAAGCGGGAACTTTGCTATGACTTAATATTTGTAATAATGCAATAAATTATTCATAATGCAATCAATGTTCTTATTCAATGCCCTGCAATAGAAACAGAGGAAAAAGTATTTCCCTTCTTTGTATCGTTAAAATATACCTCTTCACTCTGAATTTTTTCCTAGCGATGAACCGCTTTTTAACCTGAAACTTGTCTTAGATTTTTAGCGGGAACAGTTACTCTGAAATTCATTTGAACAGGTAATTTTTAGCACACGAATAACAGCCCGTCTATTCAAGGGCACTCTTGAAGCTCTAGTGTCACTGTTATGTTTTGTTTTGTTCCATCATGTTTTTAACGAAACCCAATTGCCGTCACCTATGTCCCTAACTAATCAGTGTCATCATTTTAGTACCTGTATGTTTTACGCCATTTACAGCGACAGTGTTTTGGGGCTTTTTACAGCCATGCCACATCTACCATGATGAATTCACTGTCCACGCCATTCACAATACATTGTTAAAATTACCATTTGGCATGGCGCCCTTTGGCCATACCTGGCCCTTGCGCCATTAAACACCACGTATCAGCTCAGGGAAGAGTACACATTCAGTACAGAAACACACTCGAATGAGTTAAACGAACTAATTCGTTTGTGGAAGTCGTCTTTGTCTAATGAAATCAAGTACCCCTGTGTAGCAGTCATCATCATCATCAACCTGGTGACGCCCACTGGAGGGCAAAGGCCCTTGGAATCCAGTCCGTAACCCTTAATGACCATCGGTTATCTTCCCTCCTCATTACATGTCCTGCCCATGCCCATTTCTTTTTCTTGATTTCAACTAAGATGTCATTAACTCGCGTTTGCTCCCTCACCCAATCTGCTCTTTTCTTATCCCTTATTGTTACACCTATCATTATTCTTTCCATAGCTCGTTGCGTCAAATAATGACATAAATAATGTCAGTCAAATAATGACATAAATACAAATGTCGTTGTATACAAATCGCATTTAATCCTCCCGTGTGAAAGTCGTTTTTGCGCTATCGAACCCGATTTCACTAAAATTAAAATCAGTTGTGGCTGAGGTGCCAGACCAACGATAAATGTGTGGATTGGATTGTCACACCTACCGGAGGGGGAGAAGCAGAGGGGAAATGCGAGAGGGAAGTCGACAACGCCAGTAGCCTGAAATATTGCGACAAAGAGCAGCTGCTCTTTTTCCTCGCAGCATAAGCAACTCTTCGCGTTTACAAACTGCAGCTATTTGGGCCCGAGCTAGTATCAGGAAGACTGCTCGACGTGTTTCGTCGTCGCGGACGGTTCTGCAGCACCGCGCCGGAGCCCGTCGCCATCACTCTACAAGGTGAGCTGAAAGAATAATAGGCGAGCACAATGTGCAGTCCAGTGATAAAACTTGCTCGCCTATTGACCGGCGCATACGGACGGAAGAAGCGTCAGTAGATCGCTCGGTTTCTATTCCCGCCCAAGAGAATATGGCAAGGTGCGCATCACGTTAAGCAAAGTCATCGGAGGTAGGCGTCGAGCAGAAGCTTTATCTCGCGCCGAAATCTGATGTCCCTTAAATATACGTAATTTGATGCGATTTACCAATTTAGTAAGGATCAATGAAAATTAAACATACCTGTATGCGAAGCGCTGTAATGCTCTCTAGTGATAACCGCTGAACCGATGCCGACTTAATTTGTCACATTTAGAGGGGAAAAAAAAAACAAGACTTAATTCTACCTACTGTCGCAAACGAGATCCTGATTTTGGACCAACTTTTTGCAAAAATTGCTGAAAACTCAGAAGGTAGGAAAGAAAGCAGGAGGTGAAATGGAGAGCCGTCAACCAGATTACGTCTCTGGTTGGCTACTCCGCGCAGGGGGATGGGGGTAATGGAAGAAAAATAACTAAACAAGAGACGATTAAAAAATTCATAAGGTAAAAAAAACAAGGAAGCACTCAGTTTACAAATAATTAACGGGGCACCAAAAATACATATCGCAGTTTTATAAACTGCATCTGTTAAAGCATCTGAAGTTAACGAAATCTATATGTAAACTTACAGCTTTTGCGGAATTGTTACATACTTACTATGGTTTAACAGAAGTCGTACTAAAACACTATTGGCGTATTTCAAAGCGATCACAATACATCACTTTCGTATGCCTTTAGTGCGATCGTACGAGCATTGCAGATGATTTTTATATGTTCTTTTATTGCTCAAACACATGACTGCAAACTTTATGCTTCAGTTTTCTTAAGTTAGTGCACGGGCTATTGTTAGAATAGAAAATTTAACTCCTTTCCCTTTATCACGATGACAAATGCTGGGTGTTACATTGTTGCTGTTCCGACCAGGTAAATTAATGTAATACTTACTAGTGGAAATTGCATTGAATCACGTAACACAAGAGAAGAAAAACAAACACACTGAGCGCATTTACAACTGACGATTTATTCCCTTGTGCGTGCAATAAATACAAGACACGATAGATAAACACAAAGATTGCCTATTGTTACGAAACCGACACACCAGAAAAAAAAGCGGGAACGGGACCATAGGACCCCAAGTTGTGTTTCTTTGTGATCCGGGCGTAAGTGGCTCAGCGGCTAGTGTGTTGCGCTGGTAGCGCGTGGTCGCGGGATCAGATCTCGGCCGCGGCCCCCGCAGGGGCGTCTGCGTCCGCAGGCATTTGGTGTGCTGCGACTCCACGTACCCGAGCACACGAGGATTGGACCCTCCCCCGTCTAAGCGTGCGCGGCATAGCTGCGTTCGGGAAAAAGAGGATCCTGGGGACTGACCTGATGCTGAGTGTCTGGACCTTTGAGGCCCCCGACAGAGGTAACACACCCCTTTGGCCTCAGCTTCACGTAGACTGCACCCCCGGATTGACCTATCCGGGGGAAATCGGTAGTTGCCTTTTCCTATACCCCTCTCCAATCTTCGTCTTTCTCTCTCACTTTTAATATTTCCTGTATTCTCCTCTCTTCTGCATCAATTACAATTTTCTAGGCAGGGATAGCTAACCTTGTGTGAGAAGCCGACCTAGGTCATGCCATATTCCGTTATAGTGGTAATGTATAGCTTGCGCTTGCAGAGCCTGTTTCACAGGTACTGCAGCGTCCCCTTGTATGTCTTCACAGTGGGTGGCCGGCGTTAGCGCGGAAAAATGCTCACTTATGGCTAGTTCCTTCCCCGACTACCTGATCGCTCCCTGAAGAGGAGGCGCACCGATTAAGTCTTCGTTCTTTTGGTCGCCAAAACAGTATCTTTGCCCCGTTTCCATTCCGTTCACTGAAAAACCAGACAAACCAGTGAGAACAATCTCACCATTCTTTGTTTCAGTCTCTTAACGAAATATTTGGTGCAAGTTATAAAGCACCCAGGATGGCAAGCGGGGACCTACTCTTGGTGCTGTGCAACCAGAAATAGTATGAAAAGCTGCCCAATCCAGTGTCATTTAGAGATGCCCAAGTAACATTAACCCGCACTGTACTATGAATACCACCCGTAGCGTTTTTTCAGATGATCTGTTGGAGCTAACTGAAGCTGAACTCCTAGAGGGCGCCAGATAGCAGAATGTTATCAACGTTAAACGAATTAAGATGAGGCATGATAGCAAAAAAAAATCCAGACCAAGCACTTGATACTTATGGCTCAAGTGTTCTGCCCGACTCCATCGAGGCCGGGTCTATCAAGGTTCGTATCAAGCGATACGTACCAAGTTCCGCCCGATGTTACAAATAACAGCGTTTCGGCGTCAGTTCACACAGCTACCGAGGTCGCCAAACTTGTGCGGGATGCATTGCTCATGCGCACGCGTGTGAACCTTTTGAAAAGTTTCTACACTCTGTCAACTGTGATGGGGAGCGCGCCGCATTCTCGCGGTCGTACGCATCCTGGAAAAAACGAAAAGGAAAGAGTAGCAAATTAAAGGAAAATATTTCTTTTCAAGAAAGCGCGGAGGCGGTTATCATACCTGCTCAAGAACAGCTTTGCCGATGTGCTCAACGCTCATGCCCATGCCCATGCCCATGCAGCCGAAGCGCACAATCTCGGCGGCTTCAGTAATCTTCCGCGTTATTTTGCTCCGATCTTTGCGTTCCATACTACGATTCCCGAACAGTGGTCGGGAATGTTTGTGCACATGCTCAAGAACTCTCCTGGGCAAAAAAAAAAAAAAAGGATAGCACTTGCAATGTGCATCTTTTATATTTTTTTTTTGAAGCTGTGTACCATAGAATCAATATAAGGTACCACCGCTATTCTGTAACCTCTGCTCGGGCAGCATTGCTCCTTGCAAGATAATAGTGGGCTAATTGGAGTTTCCTTAAGTAATGAGAGTGCCACTATTTGGACTTCGCCGATCTCCATTGGCAACTGCAGGGAGTACTCTAGCGCCCAGAAAGTTGAAGTTACGGAAGACACTGTAAACATGTAATTGCCCCAATCGACACAATAATAAATTTTGGCAACATTAAGTGCCTTTTTGAATAGTTTATTCATTACATGAGTTTTTGAAACTATTTTAGTCACGTGAACGCCAATGCTTGATCATGCGCCATAAAACTGTCGTGGCGTCGTTATCAATTAGTTTATTCGTGCGAGCCGCTGTTACCGCCCTGTTTTCATGTGTGTGATCGTGCCGTGCTCTTCATAAAGTTCTTTATTTAAAGAATTTTCGACACGATGGTGAGTGCTTGACGCGTTCAGCCTCGTAATTCACGGAGAAGCGGTAGTCTTCTCTTGAACAAACAAGCAAACCGAGCCCATGCGCTCATCGCGAATACGCGTGTTTGAAGCGATAGCACAATTCCGAAGAGATCTAGCAGACAATAACACCTTTCTGTCAGCCGTGCCCAGAGAAAAAAAAAATCTACGCGTACCAAAACAAAACTGCGATGCTGCCAGGATCGCTGTCACCAACGCTATGTTTGACAGTTACTGGTTTCTGAGGTAAGAACAAAAAGAAATGTTCGCTTATCTTATAAAGTTTTGGGGTTTCCTAAATATCTTGCTGCAGAACGTTTTCAGGGTGAATAAGCCGATTTTGTATACATGGACTAATCGCCACCTAATGACTCCTCCTAGATGTATTTCCAAAATTGTAAAGTGCCCCTGGCTGAAATAGTGACAACTTTCGACGATTTCATGTAATGCATTCTCAGAAAAAAGAAAAGGTAGGGAAAGTGATTTCACCTTTTCTGGTTGCGAAAACACTGAATGAAGTTTTTGGTCGCGGTTACAAGTTCTCCAACTTGGCAAGCGGTGATCTCTTTCTGAACTCCGCGATTCAAAGCAAAATGAAAAGCTACCTATTCTTGTGTGTTTTGTGGACATTTCAGCGAGTGTCACCTGTCACCGTACTACGAATGCCATTCGTGGCGTCATTTCTGATGATGATATGATGGAGCTTACGGAGAGCGAAGTTTTGGAGAGATGGAGTAATCACAATGTAATAAATGCGAAAAGAATTAAGTGAGGCATGATGGTAACGGGATTCAAACCAAGCATCTGATTCTAACATTCGGCTCAAGTGTGCTTCCCGAGATTATTGAGACAGGCTATGTAAAGATCCGAGTCAGGCGTTATATTCCAAATCCACACTGCTCCTTCAAATGCTAGAGGTTTGGCCACAGTTCTCAGAACTGCCAAGGCCGACTAACTTGTGGCAAATGTGCCCATGAACATCCGTGCGAGTTTGCGAGAATGCTCCACATTGTATGAATTGTGATGTTGAGCGCGCCGCGTACTCGCGGTCCTACCTTTCATGGAAGAAGGACAAAGACATAAGAATTAAGGTAAAGAGAATATGTAATTCGGGAAGGCACGAAGGCGGGTATCTAACCTGCCGAAGATTAGCTTTGCCGAAGTGATGCATGAGGGGGCGGCGTCACATCGGCCCCCGGCGGCTGTACGGCCCACGCACCATGGGCCAGCGGTGACGCCATCGGCTCCCTCGGCGGCGGCGACGGCGGCGGCTAGCGCTTCTCCGCCATGCCAGAAAGAGACCCATCAAACTACGGGCTGGTGGCCTCAAAGGTATCGTCCCTTGAGAAGGGACCCTCTCATCAAACGAACCGCTCACGAAAACGGGTGTCCAGCGCCTCGGAAGAGGTGGTGGACATAACACCCATACAAACCGAAAAACCGGCGGAAATCTTATTGACCCTGGGAGTATTAGTGACTTGTTTATCGAACGGTTGCCTTCACCCAAAAAGATCACGTTCTAGTGACGCCTGCGGCAGAAAGGATGTTCCACATCCGCCGCCAAGGCCTGCGAGTGGTAGCGCTGGCTAATACTCCCAGGGTTTTACTAGGAAACATAAGTACCCAAGAAAGTGGATGGGGAAACGGCGCCGCGGTAGCTCAACTGGTAGAACATCGCACGCGAAATGCGAAGCTTGTGGGATCGTTCGCCACTTGCACCAAGTTAGTTTCTCATCCTCTTTCATTTCCATTAATTTGTTGTTTCTTTATTTCGTGTATTAAGCACAAGTAATTTCCCCCTAAGTTGTCCTTGGCGTCAGCGTTTGTTGGCTTCTTATGGTATGACATATCTATGTATAATGACCACATAAAGTCAACAGACAATGCAGCCAAGGAGAGCACAGCGGAAATAGCTGTGGTTTAAATTGGAATTCAGAAAATAATTAAGAAAAGAAAAATGAAAGATAACCTATTGCGGCGGGAGCCAAACCCACAATCTCATACCGGCGACAAATTTCGCAGTGTGCATTTTTGGGTAGTTCACGCGTTCTACGAAGTATCCGGTAACTATATCCGACTTCATGAGTACTCACATTTTCTGTGATAATTTAGTGGATCTTGTAACGGCCGTATTGTCGGTATTGCTGACAGAAATTGAACGCCCAAATGTGCTCAACGCTTCTGATTCAGGCCCGAACGAGCATGGAGACCAACGGCAATGCCAGTGCAACGGCGCCGGCTAGCACACAGATTCGGGTGGTGGAGGGCATTCCCATCTCCGGCTTCTACGACGAATCAGTCTTACGCGCTGCGCTGCGCTACGAGCCTCGCAATGACGAGGTGTACGTGGCCGCCTACCCAAAGTCCGGCACCACGTGGGTGCACTTCTTGGTCAGGCGAGTGCTGCATCAGGGGCACGAGAGCCCGGCGGAAAGCGCGGTGCAGTGCATGCTGAGCTCCATCTTTGGCTACGCCGGCAGCGACACTCCCAATGCTGTGATCAAGACGCACCTGCCTTTTGGCAAGACGCCCTTTTCGGAGAAGGCCAGGTAAGGATGCGAAATAGTGGCCTCCAAGATCTCGCTGGCGGCGCCGGGATCTCTGAGGCCACAGTGGAATACTACTCGCGTCTCGTTTAGCCGCATCCTTTGAAGCGCAGCTAGATGACAGAGCGCTGCTGCGAAGGTTTCAACGAAGCATGCGTTCCTGCTGATTCGCAATCGCATATTTATGCCCACGCGCCAGCGCCCAGAAGCCGCACGTAAAAGGGAAATACTCAATTCCTTCGCACTGTCTATTCTCGCCGCGACAGCGTTTGTGGGCTCGAAAGCCTATGTCTAGGTAGGACGCCTGTCGCAATCAAAATATACAATAGCATGCTTAACTGCTAGACCTCTTCTAGTGACCCCGTCATTGCATTTAGTGCTGTAAGACGCATACAAAAGAAAAAAAAAAGGCGACACCTCTATCCTGAGCCGCTGCCTATGTGTGAAATGCGAACACCCAAATCTGAAAAGGAGCAAAGTAAATTTGTTAGCACGCCTAGCTTCAGGTCCGTACAAGGACGCTATCTTTAGTGTTATTCGTCAACCACGTTGGTGCTTCAGGCTCCTGCTAGTGCATGGAATGTGCCTGTATAGAAAGCGAGTGAAAACAAAGAACTCAACCCCTGTAAGCCATAGCTTAGGTCTTTAACGCAGCAGCTATCGCTGGGCTCGTTCCGCGGGCATAAGAAGACTGCTAATTTTGTGTGCCCGGGGGCGCGCGCGTTAATGATGAGTAGGATTTATATGGTGCAGCAGCCAATTTTAGTGTAGTGCGCCAAGCGCAAGGATCATAAAATGTTAGGAGAGCCGTTGTAAAGGGCCCGTTTCAGCACGGGATTGTTACATTCAGTGCAGACGCACACGTAGCCTCAGAATTCAGGATTAAGTGACGTTAGCGACGCAACTGGTAGAATCATATGGGTATTGTCCTTCCAGGTACATTTACGTGCTTCGGAACCCCTACGACTGCTGTGTGTCGTACTACCACCAGCGAGTGCGGCTTGCACACGCGCCGGCAATCAGCTTCGACAAGTTTTTAGACGAGTTCATCGAGGGCGAAGTGCCATTCGGTGACTACTTCGATCATCTAGCTGCCTGGTTTCCTCAGACGTCGAGGCCCAACGTCATCTGCGTGCCCTACGAGCAACTGAAGACGGACGTTCGTTCAGGAGTCCTCCGTATAGCCGACTTCCTTGGTACAGAGTACGGGAATGCTTTGCGCAACGATGACGAAGCACTGGAAGAAATTATTCAGGTATGAGGCAATACCAGATTTTCGCTGGAAGGTTTTACGACAATAGCATCATCATCATCATCATCATCATCATCAGCCTGGTTACGCCCACTGCAGGGCAAAGGCCTCTCCCATACTTCTCCAACAACCCCGGTCATGTACTAATTGTGGCCATGCCGTCCCTGCAAACTTCTTAATCTCCTCCGCCCACCTGACTTTCTGCCGCCCCCTGCTACGCTTCCCTTCCCTTGGGATCCAGTCCGTAACCCTTAATGACCATCGGTTATCTTCCCTCCTCATTACATGTCCTGCCCATGCCCATTTCTTTTTCTTGATTTCAACTAAGATGTCATTAACTCGCGTTTGTTCCCTCACCCAATCTGCTCTTTTCTTATCCCTTAACGTTACACCTATCATTCTTCTTTCCATAGCTCGTTGTGTCGTCCTCAATTTGAGTAGAACCCTTTTCGTAAGCCTCCAGGTTTCTGCCCCGTAGGTGAGTACTGGTAAGACACAGCTATTATATACTTTTCTCTTGAGGGATAACGGCAACCTGCTGTTCATGATTTGGGAATGCCTGCCAAACGCACTCCAGCCCATTCTTATTCTTCTGATTATTTCCGTCTCATGATCCGGATCCGCCGTCACTACCTGCCCTAAGTAGATGTATTCCCTTACGACTTCCAGTGCCTCGCTGCCTATTGTAAATTGCTGTTCTCTCCCGAGACTGTTAAGCATTACTTTAGTTTTCTGCATATTAATTTTTAGACCCACTCTTCTGCTTTGCCTCTCCAGGTCAGTGAGCATGCATTGCAATTGGTCCCCTGAGTTACTAAGCAAGGCAATATCATCAGCGAATCGCAAGTTACTAAGGTATTCTCCATTAACTTTTATCCCCAATTCTTCCCAATCCAGGTCTCTGAATACATCCTGTAAACACGCTGTGAATAGCATTGGAGATATCGTATCTCCCTGCCTGACGCCTTTCTTTATTGGGATTTTGTTGCTTGCTTTATGGAGGACTACGGTGGCTGTTGAGCCGCTATAGATATCTTCCAGTATTTTTACATATGGCTCATCTACCCCCTGATTCCGTAATGCCTCCATGACTGCTGAGGTTTCGACTGAATCAAACGCTTTCTCGTAATCAATGAAAGCTATATACAACGGTTGCTTATATTCTGCACATTTCTCTATCACTTGATTGATAGTGTGAATATGGTCTATTGTTGAGTAGCCTTTACGGAATCCTGCCTGGTCCTTTGGTTGACAGAAATCTAAGGTGTTCCTGATTCTATTTGCAATTACCTTAGTAAATACTTTGTAGGCAACGGACAGTAAGCTGATCGGTCTATAATTTTTCAAGTCTTTGGCGTCCCCTTTCTTATGGATTAGGATTATGTTAGCGTTCTTCCAAGATTCCGGTACGCTCGAGGTCATGAGGCATTGCGTATAGAGGGTGGCCAGTTTCTCTAGAACAATCTGTCCACCATCCTTCAACAAATCTGCTGTTACCTGATCCTCCCCAGCTGCCTTCCCCCTTTGCATATCTCCTAAGGCTTTCTTTACTTCTTCCGGCGTTACCTTCGGGATTTCGAATTCCTCTAGACTATTTTCTCTTCCATTATCGTCGTGGGTGCCACTGGTACTGTATAAATCTCTGTAGAACTCCTCAGCCACTTGAACTATCTCATCCATATTAGTAATGATATTGCCGGCTTTGTCTCTTAACGCATACATCTGATTCTTGCCAATTCCTAGTTTCTTCTTTACTGTTTTTAGGCTTCCTCCGCTCCTGAGAGCATGTTCAATTCTATCCATATTATACTTCCTTATGTCAGCTGTCTTACGCTTGTTGATTAACTTTGAAAGTTCTGCCAGTTCTATTCTAGCTGTAGGGTTAGATGCTTTCATACATTGGCGTTTCTTGATCAGATCTTTCGTCTCCTGCGATAGTTTGCTGGTATCCTGCCTAACGGAGTTACCACCGACTTCCATTGCACACTCCTTAATGATGCCCACAAGATTGTCGGTCATTGCTTCAACACTAAGGTCCGCTTCCTGAGTTAAAGCTGAATACCTGTTCTGTAGCTTGATCTGGAATTCCTCTATTTTCCCTCTTACCGCTAACTCATTGATCGGCTTCTTATGTACCAGTTTCTTCCGTTCCCTCCTCAGGTCTAGGCTAATTCGAGTTCTTACCATCCTGTGGTCACTGCAGCGCACCTTGCCGAGCACGTCCACATCTTGTATGATGCCAGGGTTAGCGCAGAGTATGAAGTCTATTTCATTTCTAGTCTCGCCGTTCGGGCTCCTCCACGTCCACTTTCGGCTATCCCGCTTGCGGAAGAAGGTATTCATTATCCTCATATTATTCTGTTCCGCAAACTCTACTAATAACTCTCCCCTGCTATTCCTAGTGCCTATGCCATATTCCCCCACTGCCTTGTCTCCAGCCTGCTTCTTGCCTACCTTGGCATTAAAGTCGCCCATTAGTATAGTGTATTTAGTTTTCACTCTCCCCACCGCCGATTCCACGTCTTCATAGAAGCTTTCGACTTCCTGGTCATCATGACTGGATGTAGGGGCGTAGACCTGTACAGTCTTCATTTTGTACCTCTTATTAAGTTTCACAACAAGACCTGCCACCCTCTCGTTAATGCTATAGAATTCCTGTATGTTACCAGCTATATTCTTATTAATCAGGAATCCGACTCCTAGTTCTCTTCTATCCGCTAAGCCCCGGTAGCACAGGACGTGCCCGCTATTTAGCACTGTATATGCTTCTTTCGGCCTCCTAACTTCACTGAGCCCTATTATATCCCATTTACTGCCCTCTAATTCCTCCACTAGCACTGCTAGACTCGCCTCACTAGATAAGGTTCTAGCGTTAAACGTTGCCAGGTTCATATTCCAATGGCGGCCTGTCCGGAGCCAGTGATTCTTAGCACCCTCTGCTGCGTCGCAGGTCTGACCGCCGCCGTGGTCAGTTGCTTCGCAGCTGCTGGGGACTGAGGGCCGGGGTTTGATTGTTGTGTTCATAGGAGGTTGTGGCCAAGTACTGCACCAGGGTGGCCAATCCTGCTCTGGTGAGGGAGTGCGTTACCGGTTCTGGTCACCGGGATCAGGCCACACTCCAGGCCTGTTTGTGCAATTTTATCAACACGCGGATTTTTTTTTTTTTTTTTTTTAATCCGGTGGAAAATTGCCGGCACCGGGACAATAGCGACAATTACGACAATAGCGCTTTCCTGCAAATGCTGTGCTCCGGTCTGGGAAGCCGAGGATAGGCTTTGATCCGAGCACCGTTTTTAAATGCATGTGCTGGTGTGGACCTCTACCCCTCTCGTGAGCGCGTCTGCGCACGACTGTGTTAATGGGAGAGCATTTAGAAGCCAAGTTCCTGGGAAGAGACGAGAGCGTACTGACAGATTCTTCTGTTTATTGAGATCGTGGCGCCTTTAGGTGGCACCGGCTTCATTGATTTGGAGATTGATTATGAATCCCAAATGTTGACAACAAGCACAATATGTCGCTTAATTCCCGCATCGTTAAATTAAATTAATCAAATGAATGAAGCACGATGATTCACGAAGTGAAACATTTCAGCCTTTGCTCATCAGTTCGCAGCGAAACGTGAGGCAGCCACATGAAATAAAAAAAAATAATGAAGGGCAACAAATATAAGATCTAACATTCGAGTCAGGCGCATAGACTGTAGAACCGGTCACAGATATTTCACACACTTATACTTTGTAGTTTAAAGCAAAATATGAAGTACGATGAACGTTCATTAGTTTTGAAATACCACTCGAAAAACAACATATATGTTCATATACAATATATGTTTATCTTAGAAACTTCTAGACAATCGTATAAAAGATTGATTCACCTAAAGAGCTCCATTACAAGACATATACATCATCCAACCTGACACGCAGTACACTTATCCTGCGTTGGGAGGTGATGCTTGTTGTGCCAAGACGCACGATAAACACAACATGTGTCGTTTCTTATTGTATCTGAAAGGAAAAGTGAATCTCTTTGGGAGCAGAGAGCAAGAGCACTGCCCTTATCAGATTTCACGTGTTATTTATTTGCTGACGGACCGTGCAAAATCACGTTTATCTTAGTATCAGGCGAGACTTAGTTCAATGCCAAATTAAAATAATGTATTCTCAAATTTGAAAGACACATATCTTGATTACAATGGCGCATTGGGCGTGCTAGTACATAACGAAAAGGCGGCAGCGCAATAAAGGCACGGACGGAGACAAGACGACTCGACCTTGTCGTCTTGTCTTCGTCCGTATCTAGTAGCGAAGCAGCGATCCGTGTTCTGTAACAATGTATTTCATTTTTATTCTTTCTACCCGTTCTAAATGACTCCTACTGTGGCGCATCAAACTTTTCGCGGCGGTGGGCTACTCGGCGTGGCAGATGAAAAGAATTTCAAAATTAAACTTATTCTGCAAAACTGTGGTTTGTGACGCCTGAGCGGACTCAAAACTATAGCTATATTGTCTCATCACTCACAGTTTCGGTCGCCGCCTGCTACCCCCGCCCCCTCTCCACCCACTGCACGTCCCCCCCCCCCCCCCCCTGAGAGATTGCAGCTCTAGAAGTAACGCGCACTCATCTCTCCTCTGAGTCGTACCCGTGAAGAAGAGCGTCGACCTAACTTAGGCGACATCACCCTCAGTGCGCGGAGGCATCATACCACCTAGGGCGTGCTGACGTATCCCTATGAGGCGGCGTTAAAGCTGCAATACACGGTTCATGCTTATTTTCTCACTCGTAAAAATGAAGTCACTCAGCGTCACCACAGATCAGTCGCCGGTAACTTAACTTCGCATTGTTACAAATTCCGGGTGTACGTGCATTTTAGTGGGTGAAGGCAGCCCGCGCGCAGCTGCCGCTGTATAGGTCACTCAGCTGGCCAAAGGCACTTGAACGCACGTGACCAGATAGGCACGCGAACGAAATTCTGAGGGAGTTCGACGAAATTAGGTTTTGCCTTACACATTTCTATCGCTTTAAGTTAAACACAAGACTTGAAGAATACAGATGTACAGAACACGGAGAGACAGGAAACGCGATGAAGGCATATAGAAAAAGCGAACGCCTTGTGTTTTTCATATTGCGTACGTGTCGGTTCATCAGCGGTGTAAATATGTAAGAATATTTAAACTAGCCTAAGGACGCTGTAACGCAAAGCTATCCCAAACTTTTCTATTGAAATTCTGCAATCAGTCCTACGCGATTGGTCAAGAACTGTTTTGGAACACCCCCATTTCGCCTGTCCGTCACGCGACGTCACGAAAACCGAGGTGGTTCCCAATCTGATAAGACGTGTACACACTGATTATGCATTATTCTACCGAACAAAAAAATATTTCTGATTTGGCGCCTTTTCGCGATTAACCCTCTGCTATTGGGCAAAAGGTTTCAGGCTGCACCTACATCACCTGTCTATCACTCGACGTCACAAAACCGCGAAAACTCATTGCGTCAAAGTGACGTGTACGCGTTAAAGATGCATTATTGTGCCGAACAAAACAGGATTTTTTTTCTCAGTAGCCGGGGGCTGCCCCGTTGAGAAAGGAATAGAAGATGGCTGCCGCCGGTGGCTCAGGCACTGGCTACTCGTACGAGCCAGAGAGCGTGGCTTTATTTGCGTATAAAAAAACTTTTTGCGTGGCCGTATAACGGTATCGAGCCCTATCGGCACGTGTACGACATCAATCTGCCAACACTTATTTGCTAATAATCCGTTTTAGCGGCATTTTTAACTGTCCGTTGCACGCCGCCGTGATTTTAGACAAGCCACCACAACCTAAGTAAGGGAAAGCGGACCAAGGACAGACGCCGGCAGCACCCTCTTCATCGTTTTACATATTTTCAGTGCGCTGGCTCGGCCCCATGGAAACCCTCTACACTTCAGCGTGATCGTCGCCTCTTGCCAGTCAATTAGATAAAAAAAAAAACTGCTCAATACACGCAATTTGATTCCTTTTGAAAGCAAAGAAAACTAACCTCCTATAAACGAGGAAGGCGTTTGATTGGGCTGTTCAGGCAACGCTGCAGGCCACCGCCCGATGCTTGCGTAGGAGGTTAGGTAAATTTGACATCAGGAGATTGGAATAAAAAATTTTCTAATAATTTTACATTATAGGGGTCCAGGTTTCTTGACGGAAATTAAAATAGAAAAGAAACATGAGCCATTCTCTTTATTGTGCCGCCTTTCTCTACTTTCTTTCACATTTCAGACAACGTCTCCAAATGTCCTGCGAAAGCATTTTACAGAAGCAAAAGCAGCAATACTTTCCTCCTCAAATGATAAAAAGAAAGCGGAAGTAGCGGCGGCATTTGTAGCAAGGGGCCTTCGAAAGCCAGCGGCTGGTGCCAGCTCCGAGGAGAAGGCAAACCTATTCAAGCTGGTCCGAAAAGCGACCATTGGTGACTGGAGAAACCACTTTTCCGCGGCTCAAGCGGAGCGCATGAGATCCAACATGGAGTCCAAGATGGCTGCCAAGATGGCCGAGCATCGAGACGCAGTGCTGGCTCTGTGGAAGGATCTCTCTCTGCTGTAGCTGATGGTAGAATCGCCATGCCTTCTCTAGAAAAGCGTGCTTACGACTTGCCGCCGGACCCCTTGTCGTCGGTCCCTATGCTTGTTATACCTAATCTATCGTATTCTCACATTATAGCCTAGTCTGCTTTTTTGCGACATTCATCGTTTGCATCCTCAAGGGCATATTTAAGGGTGGAATCAGGATGACGGTGACGGATATTGTCGTTACAGCGAGAGGTCGGTGGTAAAAAATCAGAAACACAGAGTTTCATCGAGATCTCATGCTGCACGCTGCGCTGCCGCGTGGAAGTCACACTCTGTTTAGTCCGGTTCAAATAAAAATAACTTCCTAATAAACAAGTGCTGTTTTGACAACTATTAGTTTCAGGGGGGGATCAGAACATCGCGAAGTTGTGACACTACCTCCGGCGCGCTCGGTTGTCTGACGTGCTGCTTCATCAGGTCGTGCCGCGACCAGTAGCGTAGGAGATAATTCAGTGATCCGGAGCGATCGCCGAAATGTCACTAGGTTCTGCTCGCGCGCGAGCACCTTCACGTGGCGACATATAATAAAAGGTTTCACTGACGTTTATTGTGGTCGCCATATCTTAGTATAGCCGGCGCGGTGAAAAAGCCGCGCGTTATATATCGTATAGACTCGTGTAAGGGCCGCATTCTTGTAAGGACCGCGCCCCCAGCTGGGCAGCCCGAAATTTACAAAACATGTCTAGCGGAGAAGCAATCGCGTTCGGCGCCCTGATGCCGAGCGCGCGCATCTGTGAATTTTCGCGCGCTGCGTACTTCCGCGTGTCGCTATTGATTGGCCAGAACTTCGCTTTGACCTCTGATGCAATAGTACATCCGGGGTGTACACGATTTCGAACGAAAGTTTTGGTCCCGTGTAAGGGCCGCACCTCATCAAAATTGAGAACAAAAACTGCCCTTGTACGATTCTATGCAGTAGATCCCTTTATCACCCGCGGCACATTGAAAGCTGTTATTAGCGTTAAAGTATGGCCTACGTTACATCATTTGCATAGGGAACATACCTCTTGGGAAACGATGCTGAAACTGGCGACATAGTAACATTTTAAACCGCATTTGAGACTTGCTACTATATAATTTCTAGGGTTTTGAGCACAAATGCCCGATTCAAATCGGGAAGTAGCAAAAAGAAAAAGAAACGTTGAACTTATCACGCCAACGCGCTTTAGGCTTCAAGGCTCGTATTCACGAGGCCTTACCTACCTAAGAGCGCATCCTCATTGGCCACCATTAACCCGCTGCAGTTCTTAGTGCCTTTGGTGTTGCGCTGCTAAGCACGAGGTCGCGGGATGAAATCCCTGCTATGGCAGCAGCATTTCGATGGGGGTGAAATGCAAAAACACCCGTGTGCTCAAGCTTAGGTGCACGTTAAAGAACCCCAACTGGTCAAAATTATTCCGGAGTACCCCACTATGTCGTGCCTGTTAATCAGATCGTTGTTTTGGCACCTAAAACCCCATAATTTTAAAGTCGGCCACAATTTCCGCCACTGCCATTTACGATTGGGATTGCTAAGATAACAAGACGATCACCGTGAATTAAGGATTCACTTAAGCGAAGTTAAGTGATTGCTGTACGAGGGACCTAACTGGCGAGAATAAAAGATACTTATTGCGCGAGAACTGCTCGTGAAATCAGGTGCTGGTCTACAGAGATATTAGACATAACGCTGTGGCTAGCACATGGCAAACAACAGTAACGGACGAGAGGCCTTGCGAATGTGGCTCTAGATTACTTCCTTAGTGCAGTAGTGTTTAGTCACATTGCCAGACGTCAAATTTATACCCTTAGCTGGCGAGGGGCATCGGTAACTACATTCACTATCGGCGCAATGTGCAAAAATGCAAATCTGGGGCTGTTTCTTTTACCGATTCTTACCATTTTCTTATTTCGTTGTCTAATTAGTCAGTGGTCTGCACGAAGCCTTGCCAAATGCTTAAAGTCGTGGGGGGTGGGGCGCCATCTTAAGGAGGGGCTCGCCCCTCCGCCTGGCAGGTAAACTGTACCACTGATACACCCATTAAACAAGCGCTGGAGGGTATTTTATTTATTTATTTAAAATGTCCTTACAGGCCTTGTATGAGGCATTGGGTAAGGGGGGCGTCACAGGACTAAAAGAGCCTATATAGTGGGCATATAGCAAAACACAATATACATACATTATTAATAGACAGTATAAAATATATACTCATCTTATACAAACATTAAAGCATTGTACAATAATAATAGGACCGGTAGTACACACCTAGAGAAAAGACAAAAGGTACAGTTCTTTCGATAAACAATGTAAAAATATAGCCACTCTAATGTCATAGTGCAAAAAATACCAGAATAATGAGCGAAATAATAAGCTCATAAACAAGAGAGCACACAACTTGAAAACAAAAGAAAATGCATCATGCATTTTATTGAAGTTAGGCAGTGGAATATGAACTTATGAGCTGGTGGAATTTATTGGGACTTGTTTCGGAGACGATGAAATCAGGAAGAGCGTTCCACAACTGAATGGCGCGAGGAAGCGCCGACCAATTAAATGCATGAGTATTCCCATGGATGCGCGTGAAGCTGAGGTGATTTTTATAATCTGCGAGACGTGCAAGGTGCGACTTGAAGCCGCAAAGAAGATTTCCTAGCCGCATGAACGTACTTGGGAAATAATGGTATGAACGCAAGATCACGTCCCGTACTTAGGGGCTGAAGGGAAATATCAAGTTTTATTTGTCAAATGCTTTAATTGTAGGAGTAGTTACGTGAGATGAATCTAGGGGCCCCATTTCGAACTGATTCTAGTAAGTTGATTAGGTTGTTGTGATGGGGTGACCAGATTGGAGAGGTAAATTCGTGCTGGGGGCAAACAAACGTCTGATACGCTAGCTTGCGGATGTTGGAGGGCGAATTATGTGGGTTTCGGCGTAAGTACCCCAGGGATTTTGAAGCATTAGCACATATAGTAGTAACGTGATGGGTCCAGGAAAGGCTTGGTGTGAGATTATGGATGGATACAACTTTCTTTTACGTCCGGCAAGGTTTAACGCGACCCGGGCTCAGGTCTCCCACGGGGGTACGTCGAGGCCCTGCCTCAACGCCGCCTCACGGGCTTGCTGGACTGCCCACGTCTGGATTCCGAGGTCTGAGCTGTGCAGAACGGCGGCCCACCTCGACTAGGCTGATAGTCCGAATCGGGAACATGAAGTAAGCTGTAGTGATCTTCAGTACTAAATATAGATGAAAAATATGTGAGATGAATGCCTAAGTATTTGTATGAAGTTGCTGGAGAAATAGGCTTATATTTACGTGATATTGGAAATTAGAGATTGAGTGTTTACGAATGAAGGACATTACTTTGCATTTAGATGAATTAAGAGTCATTAACAAAGTGCTACACCAATCCAAAATAAGCTGAAGGTCGTTTTGAAGAATGAGGTTGTCATCCGGGCTGGTTATAGGGCGGTAAATAATGCAGTCGTCTGCGAACATTCGCACTCGGGATGCTAAGTTATTGGGAAGATCTTTAATGTATATTAAAAATAGCAGTGGCCCAAGAACGCTACCGTGTTACACGCCGGAAGTGACATAAAAAAGGGCGAAGCAAGATTGTTAACGATTGTAAACTGTCGGCGATTAGAAAGAAAGTTCTGGAGCCAAGTTAGTGTCAGCGAATGTAATCTTAGTGCGCTTAACTTTGAAATTAAGCGACAATGGGGCTACGCAATCACACGCATTGGAGATGTCGAGGAAGATGCTATCAATCTGTAGGTTATGATCCTTGTCTAAATACAGGTCAGTTGTGAATTCTAAAAGCTGTGTCTGACATGACAGACCCTTTGTGAATCCGTGCTGATTAGTGAAAAAAAAGTTGTTTGATTTCAGATGGTTGTATATGTGAGAAGCAAATATATGCTAGAGAATTTTACAACAAATACATGTGAGGGAAATTGCCCGGTAGTTATCTGGTGAGTATCTGTCATCGTTTTTGAATATGGGAACTACTTCTGCAGTCTTCCAATCTGACGGGGGTGCTCCTGAAGTTAGTGACTGTCTGAGGGCGTGATATATTTTGCTAGAAGTAATAACGGTGTTCTTTAGTATTTTGGAATTAATGTCATGGACGACACAAGAATGAGATAACTTAAGATTGTTTACAAGAGATACAATGCCGTCGATAGTAATGTAAATGGCTCTCATGTACTGATAGTTCAAATCGGGAACATCAGGTAGGGTGGAGTGATTTTCGGTAATAAATATAGCTTAAATATATGTGTTGAAGCACGAAGGACACTCATTGTCTGGAAGGGGCATGTTGTGGTCACTTTTCAGGGTTGGATTTGTGAAGAGATGGAAGGTCATGTGAAAAATATTTATCTTAGCAGCGGATAAACCGGAGCTCTAGGTTTTAAACACTGATTGTATTCTTCCCAAACCGATGGGGTGCCCAATCGTTTAGCACTCCTGTATAAGCGTTTCTTTTTGTTCCGAAGTCGCCGAAGGAAGGAGGTGAACCAAGGGCTCGATTTATAATTGGATATTTTAATTACTAGGATGCGTTGGTTTGCTAATGAACGTAATTTGTCTTGAAAGAGTACCCAGTTTTCCTCGACTGTTCCACTGTAGAAGGAAGGAATTCATTCTTGAAAAAAATTCTAGGTCAGCAATAAAGGCAGTACGGTCACTCTTGTTATAGTTTCGAGTTGTTTTTCTTCTTACTTTGATATTAGGCTTCGGATGTTAGTAAAGGATACCGATATGGATGTTTTAATCGGAAAATATCGTGGTTCTTGACGGTTGTGAGCGTACGTGCGCCTCTCGTGCTATCTATTCCACCGCACAACAGTTTGCGCGGCAATATCATAGACATATGTCGCTGTACCCACACGCAGCCTATCAATAGATGACCTGTACGGTTTGTTCTGTGTTTTAGCAAACTCTATCAGTTTTCTTCTGGCTTGGCGAGTGGTAAACGAGAAGCCTTCGCGTATGAGAAATGATGATCCTTTAAGCTTACGTGCAGCTGCAAGAACCTGTTGTTTGTTTTTTTAAAAAAATAGAACTTTGCTATGGGAGGCCGGTACTTGAATGTTTGATGCTTAATGGCGCAAGGGCCAGGTATGGCCGAAGAGCGCCAATTTAGTGTTAATGAGTTTGTAGTGGTCTAATGGGATCTGTGAAGCTAGTGTGACGTGGCTGTAAAGGGGCCTAAACGACATTGCTGCACATGGCATAAGATCTACGCGTAATAAAATTATGGCAATGATTAATGACGTGTACTATGAACACTAAAATGCATTGGGAAAAATGATGCAATATACAAAATATGTGAGATGTACTTGTCTGCATTGCATTTGTCTAGTCGATGTACACTTTCAAACTGTGCACCAGTTGTGTTTATTTCCAGCTTTTCTGCACAAGACTTTATTATTTTCATCTCCGATGCTGCCCAGTCCTCTGCTGAGTCACCTTCAATATAAAATAAAAGAAAGTTAGATTCTCGCAGCCTGTTTTTCGTGTCATCGTACCTAGAGGTGATTGTTATGAGCTGATTAGAAACACCATGCAGAACATCGGCTCCCGTGGCTGAATGGACCGAGCGCTCCGATGGAGCGCTTACTTCTAGTGACGTTACCCTTGCGTTAAGAAGTTCGATTTCGCTCTTAAGGGCCGCTAGCTCGTCTTTAGTACTTTTTAGTTCAGCATGTAGTCTTGCCTTGCTCAAGCTTGGTTACTTTTGCTAACGCAGCAGCCTCCTCCTTTTTTAGCGCTTTTGAGTTCAGCAGCCAGTGCTGCATACCCTTCCTCTAGTTTAGAGATTCTATCTAGGACGCCAGCAAAACCATCGGCCTCAACATTGGTCATAGGACCAGGATTGCGCCCAGCATCATCAGAAAGAATGAGCAGCAATTTCAGCAATACACAACATCAATCAGATGAAGTAGGCAGCGGTCGTTTCAGTACATCTAGCAACTCTGCAGGGCACCAATAGTGCCTTGTGTGGGGCAGTTGTAACTTCCGAATGTTTGATTAATGATATAACCGTAATTAATCGGTTGATGTGGCATAATCAAAAAGAGGAAGGCAGGTATTGTGCAGCGGCATGCGTTTCTCATGAAGGTCACCACCTTGTTCGACTGGAGTCTTGGCACGGTGTACTGTTTCATGAGCCACCTAAGCGTGAAGCTACCTGCTCTTGAATTGAACGTGTGCCTTGGTTACCGAGTGATCTCTTACACCAATGATGATGTATTTTGTCGACTTTTGTAGGTAACTAGGCGTGAAAACATAAAACATTGTTGTGGTGCCTGAGATTGTCAATGAGGCAAATCAGCTAATGTTCTGTGTTGCGGCAAGACTTATTGGCGTCGAGTTCACATATCTGTTACCCCTTACCCACTTAGTTATTAAAAAAAAACTTTTCAAAATGCCATTTTTTTCCACGTACGTGAATCGGTACGTGAAATAAGTGAGCGAAACACACTCAGCATAATATACTGATTTGCGCAGTACTCATAAATATTTGTTTAATTCTAGGAAATGCTGGCTTTAATACAGTGCTTGAAATTGGCTTTGTCAGGCCAATAAAATAAACAAAAAGTTAATGTCCCAAACTCAAATTCTGTGGCCTCTGACACGTGGTGTGCGCGCGCGATTGCTTTACTGGTCGCCGGCCTGTGAGGGCCAACGCTTCGTTGTAGAGACTAAGCACTGGGCGTACCCCTGCATGTTTTAGAATAGTGCTTGCAAGAGAACAAAAAGGCATTACGTACTTAAAGAAATGCCGTTGTGCTGAATGCGTATGCTTCGTGCGTTCATGCGTTTTACTGGAGAACGGGCTACCGGATGTTACTTTGCTGAGATTAAGGTAGGCGTAATGTTTACGTACGCTAACAAATGGCATGGTCAAACATGGCGGCACCGGCACAGCGACGGCTCCAGCTTCAGCGTGAATTGGCGTGATGGTTACGACCTTGCCATCACAAGGAAATGCTGAAAGGATGTTATGCTTCAGCTCGCCTGCAAGGATAGTTGCGAGCTTATAGCGGGTCCAATTTCTGAGACTGCTCGGCGGATCTGGCGTCCGTACGCCTTACGAAACATGTTGGCATAAAAACGCCAGGATAGTTTCTAATGGACTCTTTCGGCTTGAGCGTGTGTGCATGAGGCACCAGATGGCGCTCCATCTTTTAACGTCTTTTGCGTGTGCCATTCCCGTATTTAAAACCTAAACGTCTTCAAATAAAAGCCAGTTGCCGAGCTCTGCGGTGCGCTTTAGACGTGTCAGCACATGCGGTTTACTGGAATGTGCAATTGCTTCTTTTTAGGTACCTAGTTGTGCTCTCCATTCGGCAGTTTTCTTGTTATTTTGTTATTTTCCATTTCGCGATTTTCAATAATTAAAATGAAACTTGGTGGCCTAAAAGTAAACGAACATCTGCGCCTAGAGTCGGTTAATTTAGACTATTGCATTTATATATTGCAAGGCTCGCCGAATTAAGTGCTGCAGAGGCCGAGAAAAAGGATTTCTCCCTACCAACGTATTCAGACGTGGTAACGCTCCCTTCTTAATCGCTTTTTCTAGAAATCAGGGGATCAGAAACACGGAAGTTTCAAATGCTGGGCTGGCTACACTATGCCGCAAAAATTCTCGTAAAGCGGATGTGGCCGCGCTCCGCCCAGCTCATAAATTATGTCGTGATTCTCGTATGATCACCTGCGCCCCCAAAACATGCGTCAGCGCACGTGCTTGAAGTGAAAGTTGAAATAAATAAAGGCAAGCTGTTGGTTTAACGCGAACGCGTGGCGGGGAAAAAAAAAAGGTAAGGATAACTTTGAGGTAACTGGAACCGAAGTCGTCCAAGCGAATGCTGTGCTTCACAGGAAGCCGATGTGTTTACGTATGCTCTCGCACGGCCTCAAGCCGAGGACTGCGCCCGTTCGTGGAGTGCGACGGGCGCAGCAGCAGATTAATGTGTCGATGTCGGCTGCGCACTTTAAAACTGGAGCAAGCCGCAGGCCCTTCGAAGTCAGTTGCGTTCATTGGAGAAATGAGGTCAACGGGCGAAGACACCATAATTGATGACGTTTAATGTTTAATGGCGCAAGGGCCAGGTGTGGCCCAAGAGCGCCATGCTAATGTTAACGAGTTCGCAGTGGACAGATGGGTGGTGTACCCCGCAGGGGCGTCTGCGTAAGCAGGAGTTTGGTGTGTTGGGACACCACGTACCCGAGCACACGGGGGTTGGACCCTCCCACGTTTAACCGTGCGTGGCTTAGCCGTGTCCGGGGAAAAGGGGATCCTGGGGGTTGAGCCGATGGCGGGTGTTTGGACCTTTACGGCCCCTCGGCGGAGGCAACACACCCCTTTGGCCTCGGCTTCACGTAGACGGCACCCCCGGACTGACCCACCCGGGGGAAATCGGTAGTTGCCTTTTCCTGTCTCTCTCTCCCTCCAACCTTCGTCTTTTTCTCACTTTCCATCTTTCCTGTCTTCTCCTAGCTTCCCTTACTTCCAAGTTTCCAGGCAGCAAGGGTTAACCTTGTGTGAATAGCCAACCTAGGTTATTTCATATCTGGTTATAGTGATGACGTACAGCTGGCGTTTACAGGACCCGTTCATACAGTCCCTGTAGCGTCCCCTCGTAGGGCTCCATGGTGGGTGGCTGGCGTTATTGCCGAAAACTACATTTTTCTATGGCAAGTTCCTTTCCTCCAATTCCTGATCGCCCTCAAGAAAGAGGGCGCACCGAAGATGTGTTCCAGTTCTTTGGTCGTCAAAGACCAAACTTCCCGCGGTGCCATATGTCATCCACTCTGAAAAATCCGATAAACAAGTACGAAATATCTCCCCTTTTCTAGTTTCCAAGTCCTTAACAGATGTCCTTGGTCCAGGCTACAAGGTATCAAGGATGGCAAGTGGTGATCTCCTGTTAGAACTGCATGATCAGAAACAATACGGAAAGTTGCCCAGTCTAGTGTCATTTGGGGATGTTCCATTGACAGTAACTCCTCACCGCACTCTGAACACCACCCGCGGCGTTGTGTCTGATGACGATTTGCTCCAGCTGACAGAGGCTGAGCTTTTGGAGGGCTTCAGTGAACAGAACGTTGTCAATGTCAGAAGAATTAAGATGAGAAGGGATGGTAAAGAAATTCAAACGAAGCACCTAATAATCACATTCGGTTCAAGTATTCTGCCCGAGTCTGTAGAGGCCGGGTACATCAAGCTCCGTGTCAGACCATATGTGCCGAATCCCCTAAGGTGTTTCAAATGCCAGCGTTTCGGCCACAGCTCGCAGAGCTGCCGAGGCCGCCAAACATGTGCGAAATGTAGTGCCTTTGAACACGCCACTGAAGCATGTAATAACTCTCTCCACTGTGTAAACTGTGACGGGGATCACGCCGCATACTCGCGATCGTGCCCCTCATGGAAGAAGGAAAAAGAAATTGTAACTATAAAAGGAAAAGAGAATATATCGTTCAAAGAGGCACGAAGGCGGGTAGCATACCTGCCAAAGAAAAGCTTTGCCGAAGTGGCGCGTCAGGGGACAGCGTCACAACGGCCTCCGGCGACTGTCCGACCCACAAATAGTGAGTCGGCGGTCACGCCATCTGCCCCACGGTGGTCGCAGCTACCAACCCCGAAGGTGGGCGCAGCCGAGACTGCCCCAACCTTCCCGGCCCCTTCCAGCGCTGGCAACAGCCGGGGCAGCCAAATACCTCAGGTAGCCCCACCGACCTCCGGGCTGGTGGGCGCAGGGATCTTGCCCTACAAGGCGGGACTCTCTCGGGGAATATCTCGCTCGCAAGAGCACGTGTCCGGCGCCTCACAAGAGGCAATGGACACTACACCTATTCTCAAGGCGCACCAAGCGCCTAAGGAGCGGCGAGGCTCCCTCGAACGCTCCAGAAAGGGCAGAACCCCCGTTACAGGGCCTCGAAAGAGCTCTGTAACCTAAGGCATCACTTCCGTTTCTATACACACAGCACTTATTTACTTTCAATATGAATACACAAATTATTCAATGGAACGTTAGAGGTCTTCTTAGGAACCTTGATGACGTGCAAGAGCTTATCCAAAAACACAATCCAAAAGTGCTGTGTCTACAGGAAACACACTTAAAACCACTACACACAAACTTTCTCCGACCATATGTCAAGTTCCGCAAACATCGCGATGATGCTGTCGTATCATCAGACGGTGTTGCCATTTTTATTCATAAAAGTATTTCCTGTCAGCGTTTACAGCTACAAACGCCCCTTGAAGCAGTGGCGGTGCGAGTTGTTCTGCTAAACAAACTCATCACTATTTGCTCGCTTTGTATACCCCCACATTACAAATTAACTAAAGATGAATTTCAGTCCTTTATAGATGAATTGGCAGAACCTTATGTTGTTCTTGGCGACTTCAATGCACACAACTACCTGTGGGGCGACCCTCGTATAGATGTGCGAGGACGTCTTGTTGAACAGTTCCTTTTCTCTTCTGGTGCTTGTCTTCTGAATAAGAAGGAAGCGACATACTATTCTCTTGCAAACAGAACATTTTCTTCAATAGATCTTAGCCTAGTCTCCCCGCCACTATTGTCTGAACTTGAATGGGAAGTTAACAGCAATCCTTACGGGAGCGACCACTTCCCAATACTACTAAGAACATCAAAAGAAAACGAATACCCACCACAGGCTCGTAGGTGGTAGGTTTATACAGCCAACTGGGAGAAATTTCGATCTCTTACTACTATCTCGTGGGCTGACATGTCCTCTTTAGGAAGTGATGCTGCCGTGCAGTATTTTACAGCCCTCATTATAGATACCGCATCTAAATGCATAACTGAAGTAAATGGTTTCGCATGCAAACGGCGCGTCCCGTGGTGGAACGACGATTGTAGGACCGGCCGTAAGAAACAAAACAAAGCGTGGGGGTTGCTACGCGCCTCTCCCACTGCGGAGAATCTTATTAACTTTAAAAAAGCAAAATCCGAAGGCAGGAGAACGCGCCGACAGGCCAGAAGAGAGAGTTGGCAGAAGTTTTTATCGGGCATCAAGTCTTATACAGAGGAGGGGAAAGTCTGGAACAGGGTTAACAGGATAAAAGGACGACAAACTTATTCACTCCCCCTGGTAAACACTCAAGTTGATACCCTGCTTGAACAAGCAGACTCACTTGGGGAGCACTTTGAGAGTGTATCAAGTTCAAACCATTATTCCCAATCCTTCCTGAAGTATAAACAAATAGAAGAATGCAAGCCACTCATCAGAAAATGCCGACAGAATGAACCGTACAAACGTCCTTTTAGTGCTGCCGAGTTGAAAGCTGCCTTGAGCGCATGCAAGAGCTCTGCACCGGGATCTGATAGAAACATGTACGAAATGCTGAAAAACTTACACAATGACACGCAAGTTACACTATTTACACGTTTCAACACTATCTGGGACGCAGGGTACCTTCCGACCGCATGGAAAGAAGCCATTGTGATCCCTGTTCTAAAACAAGGCAAAGATCCTTCCTCAGTGGCAAGCTACCGCCCGATAGCCCTCACAAGTTGCATGTGTAAGGTATTTGAATAAATGATAAATCGGTGACTCATCCATTTCCTTGAACAGAACAAAATGCTTGATCCCTATCAGTGTGATTTCCGAGAAGGGCGCTCCACAACCGATCATCTTGTACGTATTGAAGCAATTATCCGGGACGCATTTATGCATAAACAGTTCTTCTTATCGATATTTCTCGATATGGAAAAGGCGTATGACACAGCGTGGCGATACGGGATCTTGCGAGACTTATCGAAAATGGGCACTCATGGTAATATGCTAAACGTAAGAAAAGCTACTTGTCCAATCGCACCTTCCGGGTAAAAGTTGGCCGTGTGCTGTCACGTCCTTTTACACAAGAAACTGGTGTACCCCAGGGTGGCGTGCTCAGTTGCACACTCTTTATTGTTAAGATGACAACACTTCGTGCTTCCTTACCACCGGCCATCTTGTATTCCGTCTATGTGGACGACATCCAAATAGGTTTCAAATCCTGTAACCTCGCAGTGTGCGAGAGACAGGTATAGCATGGTTTGAACAAGGTGTCAGGGTGGGCATAGAAAAATGGATTTAAAATCAATCCTCATAAGAGTTTTTGTGTTTTGTTTACAAGAAAGAGAGGCCTGGTTCCGGATCCTTGTTTAGAACTGTGTGGACAACAGATACCTGTAAACAAAGAGCACAAATTTCTAGGTGTTATACTTGACAATAGACTCACATTCGTCCGACACATTAAACGTCTTAAAGAAAAGTGTCTGAAAACAATGAACCTAATGAAACTTCTATCCCAGACTACGTGGGGTAGTGACAGGAAGTGCCTAATGAATCTCTATAAGAGCCTCATCCGGTCACGATTAGATTATGGTGCCGTGGTATATAACGCTGCCGCCCCGAGCGCGCTAAAGATGCTAGACCCTGTTCACCATCTAGCTATCCGCTTAGCCACGGGCGCTTTCAGAACAAGCCCGATTGAAAGCTTATATGCCGAATCCAATAAATGGTCTCTCCACCTACAGAGATCATACATCAGCGTTACATATTTCCTTAAGGTGCGCTCTAATCCTGAACATCCATGTTTTGATACCGTTACCGACATGACGTGCGCTACACTTTTCAGCAATCGTCCCTCCATAAGACAGCCTTTTTCGCTGCGTGTGAAGGAGCTTAGCAATGAAATGCATGTCCCACTCCTCGAGCATCGCTTAATGCGCACAATCAAGCTCTTACCTCCTTGGGAGTGGCAGGTGATACAATGTGACATATCCTTTATAAAAGTTACAAAGCACGCTCCTGAGGCCGAAATCAGAATGCATTTCCGGGAACTTCAGTACAAACACTCCTGCGCTGATTTCTACACAGACGCTTCGAAGTCAAATGCCGGGGTATCCTATGCAGCCGTCGGCCCATCCTTCTCGGAATCCGATGTACTGCATACGGAAACCAGCATTTTTACGGCCGAGGCCTACGCATTACTCTCTGCCGTGAAGCATATAAGAAGATCAAAACTTTCAAAAGGAGCGATCTATACAGACTCTCTAAGCGTCGTGAAGGCCTTAATGTCACTCTACAAACATAAAAATCCCGTATTCAATGAACTGTATTCGGTATTATGTAAAGCGTACTCATCTAACGAGAATATCATAATATGCTGGGAATCGAAGGTAACGTTCTCGCGGACGAGATGGCGACGTCAATCTCATCGCAAGCTGTTAACCCTACCGCTGATGTGCCTGTCACAGACCTGAGGCCTTTCTTACGAAATAAACTGCGAAATCACTGGCAGTGCACGTGGGACGCGCAAACAAATAACAAACTGCACTTTATAAAGACCCAGTTAGGT
Organism: Dermacentor variabilis; assembly: GCF_050947875.1. Lineage (NCBI taxonomy): Eukaryota > Metazoa > Arthropoda > Arachnida > Ixodida > Ixodidae > Dermacentor > Dermacentor variabilis. Next base: position 71,320,328 of record NC_134574.1, on the reverse strand, counting down.
TTTTGGCACTCCCCAACAAAATCTCGGTGAACAGATGTCCTATTCTGTCGCCTCAGAATAGGACGCACATTTGGGACACATCATTTTCTACTTACTGGAAGTGAACCTCCAACATGTGGTAGATGCGGTGAGAGGCTGCTGACCGTCCTCCATGTCCTCTTGGAGTGTCGGAAAGCCGAACCTGAAAGAAAGAAACATTTTCCGCTTGCATACCGTAATTCATCCCTCTACACCCCGCTATGTTTCTTGGTAAGAAATCGCTTTTTAACACCAAGGCAGTCCTCGACTTCTTAAAGGATGTAGTTCTACACGTTATAAGCCCATTAACTTCGTAGAGCATCCTTGCTCCAGAGGATGCCGCTGCGATAATTGTTTTGAATAGCACATGCCTCCAGGCCCTTGTGCTTCAAGGGCTCTAAGGAGGTAGTAGTGCTCTAGCATTTCTTATAATCTGATATATTTTACCCATCGTTTCATTCTTTATATATGCATCTAAATGTTCATAGTACAAGTCATACGTCACCGCCATAGTTTTATTATACAGATTTTACGCACTTTAGAGCGTATATTTTAAGGCCCCTTTACAGCCACGTCACACCAATTTCACAGCAGTCATAATTACACAGCAAACTCATTACCACAGACATGGAGCTCTTTGGCCATACCTGGCCCTTGCGCCATAAAACCCCATACATCATCATCATCATCACGGGTGGTGCGATCTTAAAGTGTCGTGGCTGTAAAGGGGCCTAAAAGAGTCGATGCAAATTCTATAAAATGTACGAGTAATAAATTTATGGGAATGACTATTGACGTGTACTATGAATATTAGAAGGCATTGAGAAAAAATGATGCAATATATAAAATACGTGAGATGCTAAAATGTCTGGAGCACTTCTGCCTCAACAGAGCCCCTTGAAAGCCAAGGACCAAGAGGCATGTGCTATACAAAGAACACTATCGTAGAGGTATCCTCTGGAAAGAGGATGCACTACAGAATTAATAGGCTTGTAACGTGTAGCACAGCATCTTTCAAGTAAGCGAGGACTGCTTTGGTCTTAAAAAGTGGCTCTACACCAAGGAACATGGCCGGATGCAGAGGGACGTGATGGCTGTATGCAAAAGGAAAATGTTTCCTCCTGTCTCTTTCGGCTTCCCGGCACTCCAGGAAGAGGTGGAGGACAGAAAGCCTGTCGCCGCATCTACCACAGGTTGGAGGTTCGTTATCACTCAGGAGAAAGTTATGAGTGCCGAACGTGTGTCCTATTTTTAGTCTAGTGAACAGGACGTCTGTTCGTGTTTTCGTTGTTGGGTGCCAGAAACCTAACTTAGGCTTAATTACGTGGCGCTTATCACTCGTTTCTGCATCCCACAAGCGTAGCCAGTGGCTTCGCAGTTTGTTCCTGAGGAAAGGCTTCATGTCTGTGGCAGGGACTGCAGCAGAACGAGTACCCTGCGATGGCATTGATTTGGCCATCTCGTCAGCAAGCACATTTCCCTCGATTCCTCTATGGCCAGGAACCCAGCATATTACTACATGTCAATGTGATGAGTAGATGTTACATAAGTGTGTGTAGAGTTCATTGAAGACAGGATTTGTATGCTTTTGTAAAGAAATGAGTGCTTTTACAAGACTTAATGAGTCTGCAAATATTATTGCTCTGTCAAGTTTCAGTGTCTTTATATGTTTTACTGCAGACAGTACTGCATAGGCTTATGCAGTGAAGATACTTGTTAGGGGGTTCAACGCGTCAGATTCAGAAAGAGAGGGACTAACAGCAGCGTAAGATACGCCAGCATGGGATTTCGACGCGTCTGTGTAAAATTCGTAGCAGGAGTACATCGATTGAAGCTCTCGGAACTGTATAGCAATTTAAAGCTCAGGAGCGTACTTCGAGACCTCTACAAAGGATGTGTTACATTCTATCTCCTGCCACTCCCAGGGCGGTAATAGATTAGCAGGAGCCATTAGGTGATGTTCGAGTATCGGGACATCCATTTCTTCACTAAGTTCTCTTACACGCAGTGACAAAGGAAGCCTCATGGAGGGTCTGTTACCGAAAAGTGTTTCACACGTCAAGTCGTTTACTGTCCTGAAACACGGATGTTCCTTATTAGAGCGCACTTTAAGAAAGTAGGTGAAGCTGATGTATGTTCTCTGAAAATGGAGTGACCACTCATCTGACTCTACTTATAGGCTTTCCACAGGGCTTGTTCTAAAGGCGCCAGTGGCCAGGCGGATACCTAGGTGGTGGACGCGGTCTAACATTTTTAGCGCGCTCGGGGCGGCAGAGTGGTAAACCACGGCGCCATAGTCCAGTCGTGTTCGAACTAGGCTCCTGTACAGATTCAATAAACATTTTCTGTCGCTACCCCATGTTGTCTGGGATAGGACCTTAAGTAAGTTCATCGTTTTAAGACATTTTGCTTTGAGATATTTTATGTGTGGGACGAATGTAAGCCTGGAGTCAAGTATAACACCTAAGAATTTGTGTTACTTGTTTACGGGTATTCGTTGCCCATGTATTTCAACAGTGGGATCTGCAGCAAGCCCTTTTTTCCTGGTGAAAAGAACGCAAGAGCTTTTGTTGGAATTCACTTTGAACCCGTTTTCGTCTGCCCACTTGGAGACATTGTTCAAGCACTGTTGCACCTGCCTCTCACAGACTGTTGGTTGCAGGATTTGAAACCTACTGGTATGTCGTCTACGTAGACGGAATAAAAAATAGATGGGGTAATGTTCTACGAAGCGTGTTCATTTTAATTTCAAAGAGCGTGCAGCTCAGTACGCCTCCATGGGGTACCCCTGTTTCCTGTATGAATACACGCGATAGCGCATTACCTATGACACCGTAATTAACGAGCTCACTGTCGGAAATGGAACACCTGCGCACTAGCTACCCGCTCCATTTCCGAATGCGGCGGCCGCATTCCGGCGCACGATAGAGAACCTCTTGTGACTGAAAATCAATCGCGAGCACTCTTCTACGAAGCCTCTTATAGGCCCGGTAATGATCTGGGATGACGAACCTAGTGAACCAATCAATCAATATTCGATTGATAGGTGAATTTTCACCTCGGCCGTCAGCGCTTTGCGGTTATTGCAATTATTAAGCAGAACATTTAGGCATAGCTTAAACAGGAACCCAAACAGATACTCGTCGCTAGTTTTGTGCAGCGGCGTACAAGCAGGCCGACCGTCGATCGGGGATTATAGCTAGCGCTGCAAAACACGAGCAAAACGCACGCTGTGGCGAAGTCTATGCCCACAAGCGCTCTGCGGAGAACACCATGTGCGCGACAATCGTCCCAGTCATTGCTGAGTAAACCGGGAAAAACTAATGTAGTTAAGTGCAATGGTTCTTGTTTTTCTGATATGGTGGCGCGCTGCTCGTGTGCTGTTGTTTCGAGCCCAGCATGCAGCGTCGCTGCGGCGGCGTGTGCCCGAGAAAAGCATATTTGCCTTGCTAGCAAAATCACCGCGAGCGACGCAAACCTGTGCAAGCGGTGAAAAACGTCTGCTTCTCTCCAATTTTGTGTGCACGGTTGTCACAACAACTTTAAGAACACCCCCGGGAAGCTGTGACAGGTAAAGTTTTATGAATTTCCCAGGAAATATTGCGAGGCTGGTCGCAGCCTTTTGACGCGGAATCTAAACAAACGCGTCTTCGCACGCTTTCTTCAGCTTGCTCTCTAAGATATTATGAGGACATAATGGCGCCCCCTTGTTTTTCTTTTGTGATCATCAGTGAACGTATATCGTATCGAAATTCGAGCCATTTTATCTCAGTGCACCGAGCACAAAGCGGAGAGCTCAGATTGCTGCATCTGTCTTTGTTTACGGTCTGATGCGATGCCCTATGGGCTCGCTTTTGAAGCTGCTCTTTGGCGGTCGCCTTACAATTTCTCGGTTGCCGCGCAATGTGAGACGGTGGAGTTTTCAATACAGAAATGAAAACGACAGCTAGCGATGCGAGCATGTCGAGCGCATGGGGCAGGTGGCATGCAAGCGACCTGATGTAGCAGAAGACGCCACGTGGGGAGCGCTCATGCCTCTCATTGTCAGAACGCGGATGCGCCAAGCTGGCGGTAAAACGTACCTTTCTAAAATGCAAGCGCTACTAAACAGGCGTTGCCATCACACGTGGAATGCGTACCAGGAAACTGGCGCTTTCGCCTCTAAGCGCACGTTGTAGTTCAGGTTCCCTGTGTGTGCCGGGACTTTACTATGATTTACGATGGACCGACTGCACTGCTGACGCACTAGGCCATAGAAAACATTTGCTGAAGTACGTTGTAAGTTTTTACTACAACCTTAACACAGTTTCTATCGGAACGACCGTGGGGCACTAACGGCAGTTGCTGTCACGAGTAACTTTAGCAACTGCACCTGCTTACGTCTGTGTTAACTAAGCATGTGAATCGCGTTCGCGGACGCCAGCAGTTATATAGATGGAGAACTGGAATACTGCTATTCGTTATGTTTTCGACAAGTTTCGCTCTGTTTATTTTGTCATCCTACTTCCACATCAGAATTGAGGCGCACGAATTGCCACAGCCCCATACTTTATTGGTCAATTTCCTGAAAGAAAACAAACAATAATAAGAAAGCTGTATAAAGCAAGAACAAGATATGCTAAACTGCTTCTTTTTCTTTAATAAACTATCTCTCTCAATGGGTTTTCGCAGCAGCAGACACCTGAGTGGTATAGCAGAAATCGAGGACAGTGTTAATGATGTCGAACTTTGTCCTAACCATGGCTTGAGCGCCCTTTCATTCATCCTTCCAGATACTCTGTAATAAAATAAATATTTGCCACAGCGAAAATAAATCAACATAACAAATTTCACCGACGAGTACGATACCGCATAACACGAAATTTCAGCGCAGCTCTATGCGCGTTTTCATTTCGCGTTATATTGGCTGGTGCGGACAAACTGTATCGCATGGCACGCTGCAAATAGAGCGATGTGTCGCGCGACTGCCTTGCTAATTGTGAGATCACGAGAGCCAGCGCGTGGGTGACACGTGAGAGCGATTCACAGCTGCCGCCGATGACGGAGCTCGCAGGCACGACACGCGCTTCTCTGGTGCAATGCCATAGCCATCGTCGCCGCACTACACTTCTCGCGCTTTCGTCAGACCCTCCTCCGATTTCCGCCTCTGCATCCTCCTCTCCGCTTTTCTCCTCGCGCTTCCTCGCTCTCGTCGCTCTTTTTTCATCCCGCGCTGCGCGCCTCGTTCGCTCTCATCTTTCGCTGGGTTCGTTCGTTTGGTTACGCCGCCCACGCTAGCCGCAGGAGCGAGCGCCTAAAGGCCCGAGCGCACGGAGCACGGGATTGCTGCCTCGCTAAGCATATACACAACAACGGCACTGCGCAGCGGCGTTGACGCCCCGCAGGGGCGTCTGCGTCAGCAGGCGTTTGGTGTGTTGCGACTATTACGACTTTGAGGTGGTCCCGTAGCGCTCGTCACCCGTTTCATGAAAGAGCGTTGGTAGCGAAGAGATTTTATACACTATTTACAGGTCATTATACAGGACAAGATCGGATCGGCACGGGGGCCGAGGGCTAACAGCAAACGCGACTGTTCCCGCTCGGCGACGTCCGGTGAGACTCCAACGCGTGGCACATCACACTCCACTAGAGAGCGGCACTCGGCTCCCGGTGGGTCGCTGAATCTGGTTCTCCCGGCGACGGCGTCGGGGCTTACAAAGCCCCAAGAAACGATTGTCACTCAAACGGCCCAATACAAAGCCAGCACTCGACGGTCATCCGAGAGGTCCAACCAGCGACCGCGCTGGCCACCCGGTTCAAAGTTGCCGCGCGCGGTGACCTCCACGCAAAAGGAAATACGGCGCCGGGCTGTCTAGCACTTTGTTGCACGTTGGACATTTCGCTTGCGATGCTTCTCCTCAGGACGCCGCTGCCTGACGGCTCAGCATCTTGACTTGTCAAAGGAGAGTTTAGGGCGCTGTGCGTTTCGGCGCAGCCCCGGGTTTGTCCAAAGGGCGTTCGAAGGATAAATTCTGCATCTTGTAGATTCGGATGCCGGGCTGGTGGTAATGGCACAACAGCATCCCCGCCATCAGGTAAGGCGCTGGGAAGACAAGCTGCCTCCACGTGGCTCGGATGCCAGGCGCGCACGGCCAAATTACAGTCAAATCCCTCAGGGAGCCCCATCGACCTCCGGGCTGGTGGGCGCAGGGGTCTTGCCTTCCGGGGCAGGACTCTCTCGGAAAACCTCTCGTTTGCAAGAGCGCTTGTCCGGCGTCTCACAGGAGGCAATGGACACTACACCTGTCCTCAAGGCGCACCAAACGCCTAAGGAGCGCCGAGAGTCGCTCGAACGCTTCAAAAAGGGCAGAACCCCTGTTACAGGGCCTCGAAAGGGCTCTGTAATCTAAGGCATCCTTTCCGTTTCTGTAAACACGGCACTAATTTTCTTTAAATATGGATACACAAATCATCTAATGGAATGTCAGAGGTGTTCTCAGGAATCTTGATGATGTGCAAGAACTCATCCATAAACACAATCCAAAAGTGCTGTGTTTACAGGAAACACACTTAAAACCAAAACAAACAAATTTTCTTCGACAGCACGTTACTTTTCGCAAAGATCGCGATGATGCTATCGCATCATCGGGCGGTGTTGCAATTGTAATTCAAGAAAGCATAGCCTGTCAACGTTTACAGCTACGAACGGCCCTTGAGGCAGTGGCGGTTCGAGTTATTCTGCTAAACAAACTGATCACTATTTGCTCACTTTATATACCGCCGCATTATAAACTAAGCAAACAGGAATTTCAGTCCTTTATAGAAGAATTGACAGAACCCTATGTTGTTCTTGGCGATTTCAATGCACATAACTACCTGTGGGGCGACCCTCGTATAGATGCGCGAGGACGTCTTGTCGAACAGTTCCTTTTCTGTTCTGGTACGTGTCTGTTGAATAAAAAGTAACACACATGTTACTCTCTTCCAAACAGAAGCTATTCTTCCATAGACCTTAGCATAGTCTCCTCGTCTGTACGGCCTGAACTTGAATGGGAAGTTACCGACAACCCTTACGGCAGCGACCACTTCCCTATACTGCTAAGATCACCGAAAGAAAACGAATATCCACCACACGCACCTAGGTGGAAGATAGAGACAGCTGATTGGGAGAAATTTCGATCTCTTACTAGTATCTCATGGGCTGACCTGTCTTCGTTAGGAATTGATGCTGCAGTCGAGTTCTTTACAGCGTTCATAATAGATGTCGCATCTAAATGCATATCAGAAGCAAAAGGTTTGGCCTGCAAACGGCGTGTCCCGTGGTGGAACGACGATTGTAGGATCGCTCGTGAAAAACAGAACAGGGCGTGGGGTTGCTACGCGCTTCTCCCACTGCGGATAATCTTAGCAACATTAAAAAAGTGAGATCCCAAGGCAGGCGCACCCGCCGAGAGGCCAGACGAGAAAGTTGGCAGAAGTTTCTATCGAGTATTAACTCGTTTAGAGATGAGGCGAAAGCCTGGAACAGGGTCAATAGGATAAGAGGGCGACAAGCACATGCACTCCCTTTGGTAAACACAGAAGGCGATACCCTACAAGATCAGGCGGACTCACTTGGGGAGCACTTTGAGAGCGTGTCAAGTGCCAACCATTACTCGCAATCCTTTCTGAAATATAAACAAATAGAAGAATGTAAGCCAGAAAATGTCAACAGAATGAACCATACAACTGTCCTTTTAGTATTGCCGAGTTGAGAGCTGCCTTGAGCGCATGCAAGAGCTCTGCACCGGGATCTGACAGAATCATATATGAAATGATCCAAAACTTACATAAAGACACCCAAGTTACACTAGTCACAATTTTCAACACAATTTAGGCTGCAGGATACCTCCCAGTTGCATGGAAAGAAGCCATTGTAATCCCGGTTTTGAAACAAGGCAAAGATCCTTCCTCAGTGGCAAGTTACCGCCCGATAGCCCTGACAAGTTGCCTTTGTAAGGTATTTCGAAAAATGATTAATCGACGACTCATTCACTTCCTTGAAGAGAGCAAAATGCTTGATCCTTATCAGTGTGGCTTCCGAGAAGAGCGCTCCACAACTGACCATCTTGTACGTGTAGAAGCAAATATCCGAGACGCATTTGTACACAAACAGTTTTTCTTATCCATATTCCTCGATATGGAGAAGGCGTACGATACAACGTGGCGTTACGGAATCTTAAGGGACCTGTCAGAAACAGGCATCCATGGGAATATGCTAAACCTCATAGAAAGCTATCTGTCCAGTCGTACCTTCCGGGTAAAAGTCGGTAATGTACTTTCGCGTCCTTTTACGCAAGAAACGGGTGTACCCCAAGGAGGCGTGCACACTCTTCATCGTGAAGATGAGCACGCTTCGCACTTCATTACACCGGCAATCTTTTATTCTGTTTACGTGGACGACATACAAATAGCTTTCAAATCCTGTAACCTCGCTGTATGCGAGAGACAGGTACAGCATGGCCTGAACAAAGTGTCAATGTCGGCAGACAGGAACGAATTTAAGATCAATCCTAACAAAAGCTCTTGTGTCCTTTTTACAAGAAAGACAGGAATGATCCCAGATCCTTGCTTAGAACTGGGCGGACAACAAATACCTGTAAACAAAGAGCACAAGTTTCTAGGTGTTATACTTGACTACAGACTCACTTTCGTCCCGCACATTAAACGTCTTAAAGAAAGATGTCTGAAAACAATGAACATAATGAAACTTCTATCCCAGACTACATGGGGTAGTGACAGGAATTGTTTAATGAATCTCTATAAAAGCCTCATTCGATCGCGACTAGACTATGGTGCCGTGATTTATCACTCTGCCGCCCCGAGCGCACTAAAGATGCTAGACCCAGTGCACCATCTAGGAATCCGACTGGCCACTGGCACTTTCAGAACGAGTTCCATACAAAGCTTATATGTAGAATCGAATGAGTGGTCACTTCATCTGCAGAGAACATACATCAGCCAAGCATATTTTCTGAAAGTCCTCTCAAATCCTCAACATCCGTGTTTTAATACCATTAATGACATGACATATGCTACACTTTTTCGCAATCGTCCCTCCGTAAGACAGCCTTTCTCGCTGCGTGTGAGGGAGCTTAGTGATGAAATGCATGTCCCACTCCTCGAGCTCCGCCTAACGCCTCCAGCTAAGCTGCTACCTCCCTGGGAGTGGCAGATGATAAAATGCGATATATCTTTCATGCAGGTTACAAAACACGCTCCAGAGATTGAAATCCAGATGCATTTCCGGGAACGGCAATACAAACACTCCTGCACGTAGTTTTACACAGACGCATCGAAGTCACGCGAGAGGGTTTCATATGCAGCCGTCGGTCCATCCTTCTCGGAATCCGATTTACTGCATCCCGAAACTAGTATCTTCACTGCTGAGGCCTACGCAATATTGTCGACCGTGAAGCATATAAGGAAATCAAAACTCAAAAAATCAGTTATGTATACGGACTCCCTTAGTGTTGTGAAGTCTTTGATGTTCTGTAAGCACAAAAATCCTATAATAATTGAACTCTATTCCGTCTTATGTAAAGCATATGTATCTAACCAGCATGTGATTATATGCTGGGTGCCTGGCCATAGGGGCATCCAGGGTAACGTTCTAGCGGACCAGATGGCCACATCAATAGCATCACACACTGTTAATTCTACCGCTGCAGTCCCTGTCACAGACCTGAAACCTTTCTTAAGAAGGAAACTGCGAAACTACTGGCAACGCTTGTGGGACCTGGAAACAAATAATAAGCTGCATGTAATAAAGCCACAATTAGGTTTCTGGCCTCCTGTAACAAAATCACGCGGACAGATGTCCTATTCTGTCGTCTAAGAATAGGACACACTTTTGGCACGCTTAACTTTTTACTCACTGGAAATGAGCCTCCGACCTGTGGTAGATGCGGGGAGAGGCTGACCGTTCTCCACGTCCTCCTGGAGTGTCGGGAAGCCGAATCTGACAGAAAGAAACATTTTCCCTTAGCATACCGGCAGCACATCCCCCTTCATCCTGTTATGTTACTCGGTGCAGAACCGCTCTTTGATACCAGCTCAGTCCTAGGTTTCCTGAAAGATGTTGTATTACATGCGATTAGTCCATACGCTCGTAGCGCCTCCTCTCTATAGAGGATAGCGCTGTGATAGTTGTTTCGCATAGCGCATGCCTCTCGTCCCTTGGGTTAAAGGGCTCTGACGAGGCAGTAGTGCCCTTAGAAAATTTTAGCATCTCACATATTTTGTACATTGCATCATTTTCCCAATGCATTCTAGTGTTCATAGTATTCGTCATTAGTCATCGCCATAATTTTATAGCACGTAGATTTTACGCACTTTACTGCGACTGTTTTTAGGCCACTTTACAGCCAAGTCACATCTTCCATAATACCTTAACATTACCACTTGTCATGGCGCTCTTTGGCCAAACCTGGCCCTTGCGCCACAAAACACCACACATCATCATCATCATCTTCATCATCATCGTCATCTTTTTTATTGTTTAACCTAGGTAGGACATTAGGCAGTATAATAGCAAGAGCTTGGTGGCGCAGTCCACCGCCCCGTTCCAAAGGGGACGCTCATAACATCCATCCATCCATCCAGCTTAAATCCCCTTAAACTTCGTAAAATAGTGGCACTCTCCTCCTCCGCCTTCACTCCTCCTCGTTTCTCTTTCTTTCACGCTCCATCCTCCACCGTGGCGCCGCCTACACTGCTCGAGCGTTGCAACGGCGCCAACATGCGCTGCTCACCACTCCGTAGACGCTTCTCGAGCAAAAATGGCGCTGATGCATGGCGCGAGGGCCCCCGTGATGCTATTAGGCCAATAGCGACGCGGCGTCGGCCTCGGCCAGAGCGGGCGCGTAGGAGGCGGCCTTTTTCAAAGCGTGGCACTACTTTATCAAGTTTAAGGGGTTTAAAGACCGCTACCTTAATATTATAGAGGGATCTTAGGATGAAGCTTTAAGTGCGGACGTCTATCCATGATCGTACGACGAGACGCTCATTTGAGGGATCGGCAGCCGTTTGTGCGCAGGCGAGAGTAAGAGTGGGGGTGATAGAGAAAATCTGGGGGCTTTTGGTCCTTGAATACATGACTCTGCCTAGGCACTACATAGGAGGTTTCTTAGCGCGCGTTGTATTCGTTTGTCCCCAGGCATGCGGGCATTGCGGAGTGCGCTCGATTTTGTTTACGCTCAGCCGCTGGCTGCGCGCGAGGTGAAGAAGTGAGCACGGACGCCCCATTTGGTGATCGCTGTGTCTGAAGGGGCAATGTTCTGGCTGGTGTTGTATAAGTCGCGGGTCGCTTTTTTCGTCGCGACGATAGATTTGCTTTTTTACAAGCACTGCTCCAGGAGGGCATATGTAACCGGCAAACGGAGGCCTCAGGAGAGCATATGAGGTTATTATAAAGTAGGCGGCGCAGGATCTCCAGGGCACCCAAGGGTTAGTAAGGGGATCAAAGCTGGAAGCAGGCTGGCCCCTGGGTTGGGACCGCGGAGGCCGAAGCGTGCCATGGGGTGTTCGCATAAAAAATTTGCTGTCCGCAATAGCGGACAGCCAGTCTTGGCAGCGCAGGCCTCGGCGAGCTCCAACCCATGGACCAGTTCGGGTTCTAGCTTTGGTGTCCCGGAGGCGCTGCCAATAATGCGAAATAATGGCACGTTGTCACAATTAGTAAAAAAACACGATTGAATAAATATAAATACGTCCTGCCGCCAACTTGTGACGCTAAGTTCAGCACTACCGCGCCTAGCGACCTTTTCCAATATATGGGGCCCAGGCTCTACTACGGTCGCTACTGCTCCCACAGAAACATCTGTGATGTTATTTACGAGGTACATCGCCGTAAGGCGCAAGAAAGCTATGATCCGCCACGACCGACTTAGCACGAGCGCCGCAGGTGCGAGACAGTCATGTCCGACAAAGCGGTCGCCAAATCGGGCGTCAGTGCCCGCTGCTTCACCTATTCAGCGCCGGCAGCCAGCGTCACAGCCAGCGGACAAAATGCCATACTTCGCGTGGCATTGTTGCTCACATCTTGTCATCTCGATGGTGCTATTGTGAAAGCATACCGACATCCCTGACGGTAGCAGCGTGCGTAAGCATTGTATCACTTGCTCATCTCCACGCAGCCCGCCCTTACAAAAATTTTTATAGAAAGTCTATAGACAGTCTATAGACGTCTATAGACTGTCTATAGACTTTCTATAAAAAATTTTGTAAGGGCGGTGTCATAGCAATGATATGAAATCGGTCCGACCAGTATAAACACTGATCAACCTTTATCGATCTTCACCGACATTAATTGTCGGACTAGATCGGACCCTTATCACCCTTTATCTGTTGTTACCAACCTTAGCAGGCTCGACCCATGCCTTATCAACGCTTATTGGTTCGCAGCAACCTTGTCGCAATCGATCCGATCCTCACCAACTCTTATCTGGTCTTATCGAACTTGATCCGACCCTTACCATTTCTTATAGGAGGCGGAGAAGGAAAGAAAGAGAGAAGCAGTGATGTGAACCAGGAATGCGTCTGGTTGGCTACCCTACTATGGCGGACGGGCAAGAGGGAATAAAGGTGAGATAGAGAGAGTGAGGGGGGAGGAAAGACGTGATGAGCTCGCGCGGGCATGCGGAGGGCCTGAGCAAATCGAAGTCCCTCAAGGTGACTATTAAACTTATGGGAGTTGCTCCGACCAATATAAGCCCTTACCGCTCTTTAGTACCTTATCCATCCGCGTCAAACCATCATCAACCGTGGTGACACCCACATAACCAATTATCACCCCTTATCATCAGTAAAAACTCTGACCACTTATCTGACCGTGTTGCGTCACGTGAAGCGATGAGCCGTCAGAGATCGGTGGCATTTCGGTCGCGGAAGGAACGCCCCTATCGAAAGGCGCATCCCGCGACCGACTAAATGCATTGGGCATATGACGTGTTTAGCATTTTATTTTCACAAATTCGGATGTTTACTGCTCTGTACAATGCTTCGAGACGGTTCTACATGTGGTCATATAAGTGGTTCTTATTCCACAATCACCAAATCTTTCGACAAAGGCTTCCCAGAAACTGTTCTCCTTTGACATTTGTTTTGTACCGCTGGTACAACACATTCATAAAGTTGAGATATAAGCCAATGAACCATATGGCCAAGTGGCAGAAGAAGACACCGTTTCAAACGTCAGTGTTTTCTGATGCTCTCCACCGCAAGCAAGCAAGCAAGAAAGCTCTCGACCGAAACGGATGAATCGGCCTTGTGTCGATGTACAGCTCGGACCTAATTCAGTATCAGTAGTAGTAGTTACCGCACCGCTCTTCCCTGTCAGCTTGTTCTGAATTCCATCCTTCTTCAAGTTGACCTTGCTGGACGTCGATACCGTGTCCATAATTTCAGAGATGCTATTAGTAACACTGTCGACCTTAAAGAGATCAGCTCTATCGGGCAGTTTCAGTTGTCACACGTTTGGATGATGACCTGCAAGACCACTGCGGTAAAAACAAAGCTAGCGAACTACGCGGAGTTCGTAGTTAAAAACTGGCGCTCTTAGGTGACAGAGTCCGAGCCAAAAGCCATTAAAATGAAGCTCTTGTGGCTTACTGAGCATTTAGAAAATGGCTATATTAGAGAAGAGCTTCACTCTTATGGGAAAAATTAAGTCCGAGCATTTTACCGGATAACTTAAGTTTTCGCTCAACGCAAGACACGCCAGCATGATTGGAACCTACTCGGACGTTATCGTTGATTCTATCTTTTGTGTTTCTTCACGCCGAACCTTGTGCAATCAGATTGTATGCGCGACATGAATTGTGTTGTACTTTCCGGAAGTCACGCTGGCACCAGCGACTACACTTGGACCTTCGATGAGCCATGTATAAAAGCCGACGCGCTTCAATTGCAGATCAGCTTTTCGACGATCCCCTACCGTTGCTTTCTTCTGGGCACAGGTTCATCCAATAAAGATTTACTTTCCCAATTCATCGTTTTCGCTGCTGTGTTTCTGCATCCTCTCTACAACGTGACATCTGGTGGAGGTGCTTTGCTTTCATATACGGGTGATTCCACGAGAGATCAACAGGGGTCCAAAAGTTCACATTGTGGGAAGGCTGCGCGAAGAGGCAGCCGCTGTGGAGACGGTTTATTTTGGCCAGCCAGCCATGGTGCAGCGGGATCTCACCGCGGCCGCTCAAGTCGTGCGCCGTAGCGTGTTCTATTCTCGCAACCCGCCGTCGTTGCTCAGTGGCTATGGTGTTGGGCTGCTGAGCACGAGGTCGCGGGATCGAATCCCGGCCACGGCGGCCGCATTTCGATGGGGGCGAAATGCGAAAACACCCGTGTGCTTAGATTTAGGTGCACGTTAAAGAACCCCAGGTGGTCAGAATTTCCGGAGTCCTCCACTACGGCGTGCCTCATAAGCAGAAAGTGGTTTTGGCACGTAAAACCCCAAATATTATCATTATTATTCTATTCTCGCGCTACCTGCACGTGAGCCTATATTCTTCGCCTGCTCTGGAGGTGATAGCTGCGCCACTACAATATTTTAGCTTTCATTGAATATTCTATATGCGAATGACCACGGGGCGCTAACTACAGTTGGTGGCATGGGTAACCTTGTGAGCTGTACCTGCTTACATCTGTTTTCATTAAGCATTAAGTGAATCGCGTTCGTTGGGTGCCAGTATTCAATTATATAGACGGAGAACAGGGACACTTTTATTTATTACGTTTGAGACAGGTGCCACTGTTTGTAACGCCATCCTGCTTAACAACGCCAGAACTAAACGCACAATTGCCACAGCCGCATGTTTTTGGCCAAATTCCCGAAAATGATGATGATGTGTTGTGTTTTGTGGCGCAAGGGCCAGGTTTGGCCAAAGAGCGCCATGACACGTGATAATGTTGACGATGTACTATGGAAGATGTGACTTGGCTGTAAAGTGGCCTAAAAATATTCGCTGTAAAGTGCGTAAAATCTACGTGCTATAAAATTATGGCGATGACTAATGACGAATACTATGAACATTAAAATCGATCGTAGAAGAATGATTCAAAATATAAAATATATAAGATGGTAAAATTACTTGGAGCACTGCGGCCTCGCCAGAGCCCTTGAAACACAAGGGCCTAGAGGCGCGTGCTATACGAAAGACCTGTCACAGCGGCATCCTCTGAAGAGAGGACCCGCTACGAACATGTGGGGCTAAAAACATGCAGGACAACATCTCTCAGAAAACTTAGGACTGCGTTGGCGTCAAATAAAGGTTCTGGGCCGAGTAGCATTACGGGATGTAGGGGGATGTGCTGCCGATATGCTAGGGAAAAATCTTTCCTTCTGTCAGATTCGGCTACCCGACACTCCAGGAGAACGTGGAGGACGGTCAGCCTCTCCCCGCATCTACCACAGGTTGGAGGATCATTTCCAGTGAGTAGAAAGTTATGCGTGCCAAACGTGTGTCCTATTCTGAGGCGACAGAATAGGACATCTGTTCGCCGTGATTTTGTTACGGAGGGCCAAGAACCTAACTGTGGCTTTATTACGTGTAGTTTATTATTTACTTCTGCGTCCCACATACGTTGCCAGTGGTTTCGCAGTTTTCTTCTTAAGAAAGGCTTCAGGTCTGTGACAGGGACCGAAGCAGTAGGACAAACTGCATGCAATGAAATGGATGTGGCCATCTGGTCCGCTAGTACGTTTCCCTCAATGCCCCTATGTCCAGGCACCCAGCATATAATCACATGTTGGTTAGATATATATGCTTTACACAGTACGGAGTAGAGTTCATTAATTACCGGGTTTTTGTGGCTACAGAAAGACATCAAGGCCTTCACAACACTAAGGGAGTCCGTATATATAACTGATTTCTGGAGTTTTGATTTATTTATATGCTTTGCGACCGACAGCAGTGCGTAAGCCTCAGCCGTAAAGATACTAGTTTCCGGATGCAGTACATCGGTTTCCGAGAAGGATGGACCGACGGCTGCATAGGACACCCCGTCGTGTGACTTCGATGCGTCTGTGTAGAACTCCGTGCAGGAGTATTTGTGCTGGAGTTCCCGGAAATGCATTTGGATTTCAATCTCTGGAGCGTGTTTTGTAACTTGCATGAAGGATGTATCGCATTGTACCAGCTGCCACTCCCAAGGAGGTAGCAGCTTGGCTGGATGCACTGGGCGGAGCTCGAGGATTGGGACACGCATTTCGTCACTAAGCTCCCTCACACGCAGCGAGAAAGGCTGTCTTACGGAGGGACGATTATGAAAGAGTGTAGCACATGTCGTATCGTTAATGGTATTAAAACACGGATGCTGAGAATTAGAGTGGACTTTCAAAAAATATGTTTGGCTGATGTATGTTCTCTGCAGATGAAGTGACCACTCATTTGATTCTGCATATAAGCTTTGAATAGTACTTGTTCTGAAAGCTCCAGTGGCCAGTCGGATTCCTAGATGGTGGACCGGATCTAGCATCTTTAGCGCGCTCGGGGCTGCAGAATGATAGATCACGGCACCGTAATCCAACCGTGATCGGATGAGGCTCTTGTAAAGATTCATTAAACATTTCCTGTCGCTGCCCCATGTTGTGTGGGATACTACTCTGAGTAAGTTCATTATTTTTAAGCATTTAACCTTTAGGTACTTTATCTGTGGAATAAACGTTAATTTCGAATCAAGTATGATGCCTAAAAACTTGTGTTCGTTGTTCACAGGAATTCGCTGACCATACATTTCGATACTGGGTTCTGCAATGAGCCCTCTCTTTCTTGTGAAAAGCACACAAGAACTTTTGTTGGCGTTAACTTTAAACCCGTTTTCTTCTGCCCATTTGGACACTTTGTTCAAGCCCTGTTGAACTTGCCTCTCACATACAGTAAGGTTGCAGGATTTGAAACCTATCTGTATGTCGTCTACGTAAACAGAATAAAAAATGGCTGGCGGTAATGAAGCACGAAGGGTGTTCATTTTCACGATGAAGAGCGTGCAGCTAAGTACACCTCCTTGAGGTACACCAGTTTCCTGTATAAAAGGTCGCGACAATACATTGCCGACTTTCACGCGGAATGTACGGTTGGACAAATAGCTTTCTATTAGGACGAGCATATTGCCACGGATGCCAATTCCCGACAAGTCTCTCAAGATTCCATAGCGCCACGTAGTGTCGTACGCCTTCTCCATATCGAGGAATACGGATAGGAAATATTGTTTATGTAGAAAGGCGTCGCGAATGTTTCCCTCAATGCGCACAAGGTGATCGGTTGTGGACCGCCCTTCTCTGAAGCCACACTGAAAGGGATCGAGGAAATTGTTGAGTTCAAGGAAATGTGCAAGTCTGCGATTAACCATTTTTTCAAAAAGCTTACAAAGACAATTTGTCAGAGCTATCGGACGGTAACTTGCCGCCAAGGAAGGGTCTTTACCCTGCTTAAGAACAGGGACCACAATCGCTTCTTTCCATGTGGATGGGAGGTATCCCGTAGCCCAAATAGCGTTGAAAAGCGTGAGTAGTGTAAGTTGGGTGTCAGTGTGTAAGTTTCTGATCATTTCGTACATGACTCTATCAGGTCCCGGTGCAGAGCTTTTGCATGTGGTCAAAGCAGCTCTCAACTCTGCAATACTGAACGGCCGGTTATAAGGTTCATTCTGTCTGGATTTTCGTATTATTGGCTTACATTCTTCTATTTGTTTGTATTTCAAAAAGGATTGCGAATAATGGTTTGAACTCGACACGCTCTCAAAGTGTTCTCCAAGTGTGTCTGCCTGATCTTTCAGTGTTTCACCTTGTGTGTTCACCAACGGAAGTGAATATGTTTGTCGCCCTTTTATCCTATTAACCCTGTTCCAGACTTTGGCCTCATCTGTATAGGAGTTGATACTAGATAAAAACTTCTGCCAACTCTCTCTTCTGGCTTGTCGACGTGTTCGCCTGCCTTGGGATTTTACTTTTTTAAAATTGATAAGATTCTCCGCAGTGGGGGAGGCGCGTAGCATCCCCCACGCTTTATTTTGTTTCTTACGAGCGATCCTACAATCGTCGTTCCACCACGGGACACGCCGTTTGCATGCCAATCCATTTACTTGTGATATACATTTAGTTGCGGCGTCTATTATAAAGGCTGTAAAATATTCCACGGCAGCCTCAATTCCTAAGGAGGACATGTCATCCCATGATATAGTAGTTAAGTTTCGCAATTTCTCCCAGTCTGCTGTCTCAGTCTTCCACCTAGGAGCCTGTGGTGGATATTCGTCTTCTTTAAGTGTTCTTAATAGTACGGGGAAGTGGTTGCTTCCGTAAGGATCGTTCGTAACTTCCCATTCTAGTTCAGGCAGTATGGAGGGAGAAACTATGCTCAGATCAATTGAAGAAAAGGTATTGTTTGCAACACAGTAATATGTGGGTTTCTTCTTATTCAGAAGGCACGCACCAGAAGAGAAAAGGAACTGTTCAACAAGACGACCTCGCGCATCTATACGAGAGTCGCCCCACAGGGAGCTGTGCGCATTGAAATCGCCAAGAACAATGTAAGGTTCTGGCAATTGATCAATAAAGGATTGGAATTCATGCTTCGTTAATTTGTAATGTGGGCGTATGTATAGAGAGCTAATCGTGATGAGTTTGTTTAGGAGTACAGCTCGAACCGCCACTGCTTCGAGAGGCGTTTGTAGCTGTAAAAGTTGACATGCAATGCTCTTATGGATAGCAATGGCAACGCCGCCCGATGATGCGAGAGCATCATCGCGATCTTTGCGAAAAGTAATATGCTTTCGGAGAAAGTTCGCGTGTTTGGATTTTAAGTTGGTTTCTTGTAAACACAGCACCTTGGGATTGTGTTTGTGGATTAGTTCTTGAACATCATCAAGGTTTCTGAGGAGACCTCTGACGTTCCATTGAATTATCTGTGTATCCATGTTGGTAGTAAATAGGTGCTGTGTGTACAGAAACAGAAGTAGTGATTATGGAAATTACAGATTAGATTACAGAGCCCTTTCGAGGCCCTGTAACAGGGGTTCTGCCCCTTCTGGAGCGTTCGAAGGAGCCTCGCCGCTCCTTAGGCGCTTGGTGCGCCTTGAGGATGGGTGTAGTGTCCATTGCCTCTTGTGAGGCGCCGGACACTTGCTCTTGCGAGCGGGAAGTTACCAGCGAGGGTCCCGCCTTCGAGGGCAAGACCCCTGCGCCCACCATCCCGGAGGTCGATGGGGCTCCCTGGGGGATTTGGCTGCGCTGGCCGTTGCCAGCGCTGGAAGGGAGCTGGGAGGTTGAGGCAGCCTCGGCTGCGCCCACCTTCGGGGTCCGTGGTCCCCTCTCCTCGGTTGACGGAGCAGCGCTAGCTGCAACCGCCGCGGGGGCAGATGGCTTAGCTGCCGACTCACTGATTGAGGGTCGGACAGCAGCCGGAGGCCGTTGTGACGCTGCCCCCTGACGCGCCGCTTCGGCAAAGGTTTTCTTTGGCAGGTATGCTACTCGCCTTCGTGCCTCTTTGAACGATATATTCTCTTTCACTTTGATCGTTACTATTTCTTTTTCCTTCTTCCAGGGGGGGCACGACCGCTAGTACGCGGCGTGCTCCCCATCACAGTTTACACAGTGGGGAGCGTTCTCACACGTTTCAGTGGTGTGTTCTTGGGCACTACATTTAGCACAAGTTTGGCGGCCTCGGCAACTCTGCGAACTGTGGCCGAAGCGCTGGCACTTGAAACAGCGGAGTGGGTTTGGCACGTACGGCCTGACACGGAGCTTGATGTACCCGGCCTCCACAGACTCGGGCAGAATACTTGAACCGAATGTGAGTATTAGGTGCTTCGTTTGAATTTCTTTGCCATCCCTTCTCATCTTAATTCTTCTGACATTGACTACGTTCTGCTCACTTAAGCCCTCCAAGAGCTCAGCCTCTGTCAGCTGGAGCAAATCGTCATCAGAGACAACGCCGCGGGTGGTGTTCAGAGTGCGGTGTGGAGTTATTGTCAGTGGAACATCCCCAAATGACACTAGACTGGGCAACTTTTCGTATTGTTTCTTATCGTGCTGTTCTAACAGGAGATCACCACTTGCCAGCCTTGATACCTTGTAGCCTGGACCAAGGGCATCAGTTAAGGACTTGGAAACTAGAAAAGGGGAGATATTTCGGGCTTGTTTATCAGATTTTTCAGAGTGGATGACATGGTACCGTGGGAAGTTCGGTCTTTGACGACCAAAGAACTGAAATACATCTTCGGTGCGCCCTCTTTTTTTGAGGGCGATCAGGAATTGAAGGGAAGGAACTTGCCATAGAAAAATGTAGTTTTCGGCAATAACGCCAGCCACCCACCATGGAGCCCTACGAGGGGACGCTACAGGGACTGTATGAACAGGTCCTGTAAACGCCAGCTGTACGTCATCACTATAACCAAATATGAAATAACCTAGGTTGGCTATTCACACAAGGTTAACCCTTGCTGCCTGGAAATATTGGAAGTAAACGGAAGCTAGGAGAAGACAGGAAAGATGAAAAAGTAAGAGAAAGACGAAGGCTGGAGGGAGAGAGAGACAGGAAAAGGCAACTACCGATTTCCCCCGGGTGGGTCAGTCCGGGGGTGCCGTCTACGTGAAGCAGAGGCCAAAGGGGGTGTTGCCTCCGCCGGGGGGCCTTAAAGGTCCGAACACCCAGTATCGGCTCAACCCCCAGGATCCCCTTTTCCCCGGACACGGCTGAGCCGCGCACGGCTACACGCGGGAGGGTCCAACCCTCGTGTGCTCAGGTACGTGGTGTCGCAACACACCAAACGCCTGCTGACGCAGACGCCCCTGCGGGGAAATCCCCGAAAAAACCACGTATAATGTAACAGTCATATGCGCTAAACACCTTCCATTTATTTCACCAGTTTTCTTTTTTCGATGGGTTTCCGCCGCAGAAGGCACCCTAGTGGCTCAACACATATCGCTGACAGTGTTGATGATGTCCACCAGTTTCCTAACCATGGCTTGAGCGCCTCTTCTTTTTAGGCTTCCAGATACTCTGTAATGAAATGGATACTTGTTACAGCGTAAAACAATCCACATAAAATGGTACCATAGTGTTGGAAAGTACCTCTATGTCAAAACAGCAGGAAACAGGATGCGGTAAATAAACCGGTGAAAATGCACGAGTGTTTAACTATCATATAATAAAATTTCATCCGCGTATGTCGCACCGGTTCTGTACAAATAGATATAATCTCGACGCACAGCAAAGTAAATGTCAATATTTTAAAATTACATACGCTAAGCACAGCACACTTAGACTGGTCGACTTCTTTTCACGGCGAATGTGAAGGAAAAGTACACCACGCCTCTTTTTTTTTTTGAATATGTACAATGTTAAAATCTAACCGTGCTGGATAGCACAATTCTAATCTTCGACATGTATTATTCTAACAGACGGCCATTACTTGTACAATGAATGAAAATACATCAATATACACTGCAATGGGGGACCGCGGATTAATCTTTACCACCTGGGGTTCATTATTGTGCTAATAATTAGCGAAATGCGTGCGTTTTCGCATTTTGCCACCATCGAACTGCAGTCTCCGCGGCTGGGATCTGACCTCGGGATTAGGGCAGCCGCAAGGCCTTCACGCTACCACAACAGGTGGACATGCATCATTGACAAAATAATCCGAATTTATCTGACTACATTACGGCCATTACTGCAATTTACGAATTGTAGCAGTTGACTTTCTAAAGCATGTTAACTTGCCTCAAATTATGAGGTCACCAAGGGCTTGGAGATATGCGTCGCCAAACTTGATACCTCGAAGCACAAAAATCACTGCAACGGCAACGTGTTTCGCAGCCGAACACTGCGGGAAGAAATGTCTGAAGACTACTGGTGTCATCTCGACAATTTGTTTCGAACGGATAGGCTTCGCTAGTTCACCGGCTACAATGCGAAAATTGCAATATGTGCCGTAAGTTAATTAGTTTAGAACGTAAATATTTATTTTTATTTACTCACACGAGAAATTTTCATGCACAATAAAGTAATGTCCGCTATTACGAATAATCCAGCTCAAGGACAGGAACTGTGCCACGTGAGAAAGATGATATTTTTATATGTTGTATAAGCCACGGTCGAAACGATGTTAATCTACATAAAAAGCCCCTTAGTGTCCAGATGCACCTCTAGGAATTTCCTTACTTGAGCACATGCGCATGCATTCTTCGAACTCTCGGAAATTGTTGTCGTTCCCGGCGCAGCCACCGTAGTAGAACACCTCGCACGTTTCGCTGGTGGCGTTGTAGAAATAGCGACGGTAATTGCTGAAACACGGGCCTGGCTTCTTCGGAAGGTAGCAGAAGGGCCTCGGGTGTACTGCACCGAATGTTTTGGTCACATGAATGACATGCCTTCTTCAGACGGGCAAAGTTATCAACCTACGAGCTGGTGCACTTCGCCGCCTGCCGTATTTCGCAGGCTGCCCCACGGAAACGTTTTGCGACTAGAGCACTGCACGGGCCGGACTTGGGACAGACCCGAGCCCTGCTAGGATTCGGCCCGATAGTTCAAAACTTGGGCCGCACTTGGACCGCGCGCAAAAGATTCCAGCCCGGCTCCCATACTCATACGATCGGGAGGCACCAGAATGAGTTTGCCAGAATAATTTTGGAAGCTGCAGCAATAGGATGAGGACATCAGAATGTAAGTAATGGGCAGGGCTGATGCACAGAGCTATTAAGGCGAAAGGCATAGATGGCTCATGGGTCGAAACATTTTGTGTCCGGCTTTAGGCACCAAAATTCGAGCGAACCAACTTGCAGATATGGGCAAACCGGCTCTATCCCCAAGTTGCATTCTAATTGACATCCTGACGGTCGACAGTCAATCCCACGGCCTTTGGTAGTGTTAAAAGGCAGCGCTAAAATAACAAAATTCATTCACTCAACTTTCGTATGTGTCTTAATGGTCTTCATAAACTTGCCACGACCGTTCACACGTGCTATTAACCACACATAGCCAGTGGGAATGTCTAGGCGACCGAAAAGAGAACAAGTAAACAGAAAACAAGCAATAGGAAGCAACAACGCATTCGAACGAAAATGTCAAAATAATTTAATGTCTCGTGACCTTGCTGGCATTAGACTTCGTCCTCTTTAGTTCATTGTAAAGTGACTGTCAACTTTTGAAATTAGAATGCGCCGATAATTTTTATAGTAACGATAATACTAATATTGCTAGTAATTATGATGCTTATTGTTACTCAAAGGGAGTACACGCTCGCTGTCACATCTAAGAACGCAGTGCTTGCTGGTGTGCAGGTATATCAGCGAAACTGGCTGAGCAGCACTACAGATTAGTCCATGCGACCTAAAAATAGCAATAAGAAAAGAAAGAACAAATATTTAAGAGTACTTCCAACAATGAATATTACTTTGTCCACGTTCACATAACTGAATTATTATACTAGAAAAACTAGATTACTCACGTGAATTAAATAGCGCAGGCTCACGCATATCAAGATCAACGAATAAGTACATGTTCTGCAGCAACAGAAGTGCTGTAGAGCGCCTACTTAGTCACGCTTTAGTTGTTTTTCTTTAGTTAAAACGCCTGTGGCACATACGAGGTCTCTCATGATCACAAGGTTCTTTTATTATCGGTGTGCGTGTGTATGTGTATATACATTTCCTACGCGTTCAAGAAATAACATTTTGTGGGAACTGAGCGCTTGTCCTCGTTCACGAGGTTAGTCACTGAACAAATCTCGGTCGGATATCTGATCCCTGCCTGGTAACGCAAAAAAATGTCCCATACGTAGATTAGTTACGAGATATCTGCGTTGAAACTCCGTTCCTCGGAGTGGAAAACTTACGCTCACAAAAGTGTCTGCAGTCGTCGAGAGTCTGGTAATTGTTGACGTTACCCTGGCAGCCTCCGTAAACGAATTGCTGGCAGGACTTGTTCTGAGTGTTGAAGTAGTAACGAATGTGGGACTCATTGCATGGTCCTTTCTCTACAGGATCCGAGCAGGTAAACTCGTTGTGCGCTGTAAACGAGCGACAAGTGAGATGAGCAAACAAATAAAGTTCCATCTGAATATAATCAAGGCCCACAGCTTGCTTACAAAATATCGGAATTAGAGCAACTGCAATCCGAAACATTGACGGAAGAAAATTGTTCATCCTTTTACGGTAAACCTATGTTTTTCGTTAGAACGTTATTAGGCTTGATGATATAATCATACTATATTGGCGTCAATTTGTTGACACCTCCGAATATAAGGCAGACATTTACCCCAAGAATTGCGGAGAGGCGTACACGATCATGCCTGGAGATTTCGATTGCTTCGTCATATTGCTTGTATAGAGTGACTATTCTCATCAGTTCTGCTTATTATTATTTTAATTTATACGCCCACTTCCTTGGCGTAAGAGTCAGACGAGCAGCAGACCAAAAGGAAGGCCAGAAAGCTTGCACTTCTTACAAGGTGCACGAAGCCTGTCGGGTATTTTTTATTAATTTAACGCTAATTACCGAGAACTACGCATGTACAACGTGTCAGCCTGCACATGTTCCGCGCAGGAACTAGCAAAAATTTACGTTCACCAAGAAAATAAGGCAACAAAGTTAAAAGCACAGCGCCGTTCATGGTTAACTCTTTGTGAAAAACGCAGTAAACAAAAAGTGTATGCTTCTCACTGCACCCACTGCCACCTACTGACTATCGGCGTTTCCGTCAAGTGACTAATATATATTAATTGGACATGAATGGTATCATCATCATCTTTACCATCAGCCTGGTTACGCCCACTGCAGGGCTAAGGCCTCTCCCATACTTAACCAACTACCCCGGTCATGTGCTAGTTGCGGCCATGTCGTCCCTACATACTTCTTCATCTCATCCGCCCACCTTACTTTCTGCCGCTTCCTGCTACGCTTCCCTTCTCTTGGAGTCCAGTCCGTAACCCTTAGTGACCATCGGTTAACTTCCCTCCTCAATAAATGACCTGCCCATGCCCATTTCGTTTTCTTGATTTCAACTAAGATGTCATTAACTCGCGCTTGTTGCCTCACCCAATCTGCTCTTTTCTTATCCCTTAACGTTACACCCATCATTCTTCTTTCCATAGCTCGTTGCGTCGTTCTCAATTTAAGTAGGACCCTTTTCGTAAGCCTCCAGGTTTCGCCCCGTGCGTGCGTACTGGTAAGCCAAAGCTGTTATACACTTTTCTCTTGAGGGTTAATGGAAACCTGCCGTTCATGATCTGAGGATGCCTACCAAAGGCACCCCAGCCCATTCTTATTCTCTTGATTATTTCAAATCTCATGATCCGGATCCGCGGTCACTACCTGCCCTAAGTAGATGTATTCTCTTACCACTTCCAGCGCCTCGCTACCTATCGTAAACTGCTGTTGTCTTCCGAGGCTGTTAAACATTACTTTAGTTTTCTGCAGATTAATTTTTAGACCCACCCATCTGCGTTGCCTTTCCAGGTCAGTGAGCATGCAGTGAAATTGTTCCCCTGAGTTACTAAGCAAGGCAATATCGTCAGCGAATCGCAAGTTGCTAAGGTATTCTCCATGAACTCTTATCCCCAATTCTTCGCAGTCCAGTCTCTGAATACCTCCTGTAAACACGCTGTGAATAGCATTGGAGAGATCGTATCTCCCTGCCTGACGCCTTTCTTGATTGGGATTTTGTTGCTTTCTTTATGGAGGACTACAGTGGCTGTGGAGCCGCTATAGATATCTTTCAGTATTTTTGCATAGGGCTCATGTAAACCCTGATTCCTTAATGCCTCCATGACTGCTGAAGTTTCGACTGAATCAAACGCTTTTTCGTAATAAATGAAAGCTGTGTATAAGGCTTGCTTATATTCCGCACATTTCTATATCACCTGATTGATAGTGTGAATATGGTCTATTGTTGAGTAGCCTTTACGAAATCCTGCCTGGTCCTTTGCTTGACAAAAGTATAAAGTGCTCCTGATCCTATTTTCGATTATCTTAGTGAATACTTTGTAGGCAACGGATAGTAAGTTGATCGGTCTATAATTTTTCAAGTCTTTGGCGTCCCCTTTCTTATGGATTAGGATTATGTTTGCGTTCTTCCAAGATTCCGGTACGCTCGAAGTCCTGAGGCATTGCGTATACAGGGTGGCCAGTTTTTCTAGAACAATCTGGCCACCATCCTTCAGAAAATCTGCTGTTACCTGATCCTCCCCAGCTGCCTTCCCCCTTTGCATAGCTCCTAAGGAATGGTGTGCGTTTATACAAATTTCGTACCGCACAATTTGAAATGAAAGCCTAAGGCTTTTGATAGATTATACCATATATTAAATAGGCTTAGTGGCAGCTCCGAATATGACACTGAGGACTTCTGCTAGCTGATTTCTCCATACTATGGCTCAGCAACGCCATCGTCGCGTCTAAGCCGTCTGGAAAATGAAGCCCAGGAATAATAATTTTACGGAGACGAAAAAATTGGAAGTTTGTGCTCAAACTGACAACGTAAAGTCGCGGTTGATTTTAACTTCAATGTGTCGCATAAGGGTTCATTTGTTAGGTAGAAAATGTGTATATGGATTCTGCCGTCGAAGATACTGCATTTTAAATTACCATATTTAATTTTTACACAACTGAACAACAATGTTCACGCCATCTTTGGGCGTATTGTACTCGTTATTATTTTTCGGTCGTTGGTCACCACGCGCAAAATTCGCGTACTGTTTAGCAAAGTTCCCGGTAACAAACGACGCCTTGGATTACCCGTGCGGTATTTTGATCAGCACTGCAACAATGAAAAAAAAAAGAGCAATCCACACCTTTCTGGCGAAGGATAGGTTCGCGCGGACCAAGAATTATATTCCTTACGGCTGTCTCTCCAACGATACCTGCAGGACAAAACACAGCATCAAGCAGATGTCAGCGTGTGCCTGGAAATAGGGAAACTGGGAAATCTTTCTCAGCGGTGACGGTGTGCTCCAAGCTGTAGAGCGACACGTCTTGCTTCCTGAGAAAACGTGCGCACAGTTATTGATTGGTTTATGTCCTTTTTTTTTCGGCGCAAGTCCCCATCAGGCCATAACGGCTCACAAGACGCCGTTCTTAGAGCGGCAATGTAATCGACACAGAATCCTAATGTTTAACACCTTCGAATTGAACTGCACTCTCTTTCTTTCCCGTAGGCGTCATTCGAAGACAAATACAATTCTTGCGTCAAAACATTACTTCAGATGGCTGTGATCTGTCGTTTTTGCTTTCTTCTAGATAATGGTAGCAAAAATCAAGCGCAACGACTGTACATAATGCCCTCTTGAACTACGATAGCTTCACGCACGCATGAAGAAATGTTCTACGTTAGAGTTATTAATTGATCATGCTTTAACCCCCAGTGTTTCACGGACGCATCAATAAATTTTCTACGTTAGCGTTATTATTTTCTCATGCTTTAACCGCCAGTGTAGGGCAGCAAACCGGGTGCTCGTCTGGTTGACCTCCCTGCCTTTTCTGTCATTTCTCTCTCTCTCTCTCTCTCCTGCTTTAACTTTTTATTTCTATTTGCAATACATTGCAAGACATTTTGGAACGCTTAACTGTTGGCATACAAGCTGTTTAGCCTCCCTTATAAAGCGAGCAAGTTCATGCCACTTCTATGAACTACTGCCCAGAAGGCCCGGCAGTTGTCCGCCTGCGGAATTGTTTGCTCATTTTCCTTTTAGTTTGTGTCTGTGCACGTAATTTGGTCTTTGACGCTATATCGTTGTTCACGTCACTTTTAAAGGGAAGCTTTCTTTGCCTCTTCTTCCGACTTTCCTGGCGGTGCTGCTGGTGTGATCGTCGAGCCGCGCGCACTGCTGGGTTTCTTGCAACGCTACCAGATGGCGCTTGCCTCCGCGCATCCCGGCCGGCTCCGCCGCGGCAGCGTTTCAGAATTTGTGCACATGGCGCGTGCTGTGCTTGCTTTTCTATGCGACAAAAATGCATTATCTTGGGTTGTAGCGCGAAGTGACACGGACGCAGACTAGAAACAGACAGGACGGGCGCTAACTCTCAACTAAATTTTTATTGAAACGAAGAACACACACACACACACACACACACACACACACACACACACACACACACACACACACACACACACACACACACACACACACACACACACACACACACACACACACACACACATATATATATATACATATATATATATATATATATACATATATATATATATATATATATATATATATATATATATATATATATATATATATATATATATAGGTCATTGCAAAAAAAGGCAACATAAGAACATGACAAGGTATAAAGACATCAGTTGAACTTATCAGGAGGCAGGGAAGTAAAAAAAAAAAGGAACCAACACGACTGTTTCTAGTCTGCCGTCCGTGTCACTTCGCGCTACAATCCAAGAACATGTTACCGTACCAACTCGCCCAACTTTCTATCCTTTTACAGAAATGCACGTGCTCGACTGTTGATAGTTTAAACACTACAATCGTTCATAGCCTCAAGAGAGCTGTTGAAGCTGGCCTCTCAACAGCGTGCTGGCCGTGCATGCAGAAGGGGCACGCAATGACGCGCCAGTAAAATGGCTCCGGAGCGTTCACTGAGCGTCGACGACATCCACGCCCGAAGGAAGCGTCGCGACGGAACTGGAGCGTCTTCGCTACGCATCGAAACGTGGCGCTGACCGCGAATGTATGTGTACAATGTCTACATACAATTACAAAAAATAATGGCGAGACGTTCGGTCCTTAATTCGACTAATGCCTAATACTTATGCCACCGAGCGATGTGCCACGTGAGGCAGTGATAATGCTCAACCGTCTCGGAGATTATGAACAATGACGCCCAACAACGCCTCGAGCAAACAGGTCTCTGTGGGCGTTCTGTGGATCTACGCATATAATCAGCAGCGGTGCACCCAAGATAAAGTTTAGCATCAACTCAACACAGTCGTATTGGACTAAACGCTGAAGAACTTACCCATTCGTTGCAAAGATCACCGTTTATTATCGTCAGTCAAAGCAAACAGTATACAACGCTTCGCTTACGTCGATTTCCACAGCGTGTGGGATCCGCATATTTTTAACATAATCTCACGTTCCCTCCTGCTCGCAACAGTAGAGCATATTATCGGGCACCTGTAGGAGGCCGCCGTATTTTGTTGACGAGATGATGATGACAGCGTCAGTGCTGCTTGGCGCGGACATGAATGGCGCGGACAACACGAATGGCGCGAAACACAGAATGGCGCGGACAACAACGCACCACGGCGCGTTGGCGGTTGTCAGTCGCCTGCGATGGCGGGTTCCAAAAGCGCTGTAGCCGTTTTTTTATGCGAAGCATATTAACGTAGGTTTCGGGCCTTCGCGCGACGCCCGGCGGTGGCCACCATTGACCCTGAAGTGGGGTCACGTGACATGACGTCACGTGATGACGTCACACAGGCTGCAGATGGGGCCTCATATCGCGCCGTCGGTCGCCTCCCGGCGGTGGCCACCATTGACCTTCAAGTGACTTTCAAGTAGGTCACGTGACATGACGTCATGTGATGACGTCACACCGGCTGCAGATGGGGCCTCATATCGCGCCGTCGGTCGCCTCCCGGTGGTGGCCACCATTGACCCTGAAGTGAGATCACATGATGTGACGTCACGTGATGACGTCACACCGGCTGCAGATGGGGCCTCATATCGCGCCGTCGGACGTCGCCCGGCGGAGGCCTCCACGCTTCGGTTCGCGCCGTCGCGCGGGACGCGGCGGCGGCGCCACCATCGCTGCATCACGTGATATGTGGCGTCACGCCAGGGATGAAGCGGCGCGCGCCCGCCGTCGCGTCAGTTTCTGTGCCCGCAACCGCGCCAGCGTCTTTGCGCCGGGCGTGTATGCGGTCAAGATGCCTCCAAACGCTAAGGTTACGCTAAGGTAAAGCCCAGTGGATGCGAAGCATCCACTGTAGTTCCAACGATGAGCAGTAGGTCGAGCTTTCTAACGCGACAGCGTTAAAGGCCCCGTGTCGCAAAAAATTCGATACCGGCGTCTGACGTCGATGCCGGCGTCTCAGGAAAGAATATACCAATTGGTATACTCTTTCCTGCTCGAGTGTGGGCGAGTGTACATAGGGAAAACCGGCCGCTGTGTAAATGTAAGACTTAGAGAGCTTGAATTACCCTTGGACAAGAATAATTATGCGCATGTGTCTGCCCATTGCCGGCATTGCCAGCCTCTGCTCAAAGAGGCAACAATCTTGTTTAAGCATACTGACGCATCCACCAGATTAGTCGTGGAAGCAGCCCGCCTGAGAGCGAAAGGACACGTGGTGTATTAGCCAGCCTTCGATCTCGCTTCCTCAGCAGGAATTAACTTACCTAGATAGCTCGATACGGTAACAGATGACCTGTATACATGTGGCCCGGTTCTGCGTTGTTCGATTGACCATGGCATTGCTTGTGTCGCTTATATACCTCATGTATGTTTCAGTAAACGTAGTTGAGAGTCAGCGCTCGTCCTGTGTCCTTTCGCTCCGTCGTCGTCTTGTTCGCGCTGCTCCCATTATGAATGTATACCGACTCGCCCAACTTTCCTCTTTAATATTGAAGGAGGTTGTAGAAAACATTCAATTTATGAAGCCTATTGATTACATTTTTACTGCCTCCCGCATAGAATGTTCTGCTGCACTCATAGACACATTGATTCTACTCCTTCGTTATCGTGCGCCTTATTTGAAATGTTACTACTTTGATGCATTTAAGCGTGATTTTTAAGCGGGAATGATCATTCCTCCAGAGATCAAAACTTTTTTCCCTTTAAGTTACATTCGGCAACTCCTGTCAAAATGTGATTGGAAAAAAGGGGCTATTTCGTACTGTGGCCAACAAGCTGTCGTTTGCCTCCGCATGCTGATAGGATTGATCACTATTTAGTAGATTGTAGGCACGCCGTGTTATTCTGGGACATTCAGCAAAGAACACTTAAAAAGATTTAGATACCACACCACACACATTTAGCTTCACACCTTTTAAAGACCCTGTGACCCACCATATGACAGGTTCATGGTACTTGGCCTACATAGCCTTTGGCGCAGAAAAATGTGCGACAAGCTCATTGAACCACCGCGAAACACGCGGTCATTTTTTCGGGCATCTGTTGCTTAAGTTCGTAGTGCGTACGCTGCACAAGAAACAGCAGGACTGGATGCCTTCATTGGACGCTTTCAGGTGCTTGCCTGACATCTGAATGTGTTTTCAGTCACCTTAAAATTTGTGTAGCTCTTTGTCCTTACTTTTTTGCTGAAAATTCTACTACCATTCTACTACTAACAAGAAAAATATGGGTTCGTAGTGAAGTGGGTAACGCAGTGGGCTCTTGAGCGTAAGTCGTAGATTCGAAACTCACCACCACCAATGTTTTTCTCTTTGTATTTATTTAATTTTACAATGTCATTTTTTTTTTCATTTTTTTATCGATTATAACGTTACCAATTAGCTACAGTTGCACTATTATAAGGAACAGATGTTTTAACTTCACCAGTTACGCAATACTTTCCCAGTTGCAAAGTGTTACAGGATGGAGACGGCTTCATAGACCGATTACGCATTAAAAGTGATTTCCTATGTCTTCGCACGCTGAACGCAGTTGCAGGAAAGGCTAAAACGTGTTACGCAAATTTTAGATACCAAGCAAGTATTAGGCAGCATGGTCTGTATAGGCTGTATTCACACTGACAACGCACTCAGCGTTGCAAGCAATTAGTGAGCCAGTGCGCTGTGCATGAGACAGAACCATTACATTCTAAATCTCGTGTGCGGACTGTTACACGCACTTTACTATGTTCCAATCGCATTCATTAGAAAACACACAATTTGTGTATCCATGTAGGACATTGCTCAAGGAGGCACCAGCTCTGTTAGAAAACAAGTGGACATGCTTCTCGTGTAGCTAAGTGCAAGCATTGCACAATAATAGCAGTTCAAGCGCCCTGACACTGCGCGAAAAAAAAAGAAAGGCAAGTGGGGTGCGGGCTAGTCATATTTGTTATCTTTCGGCGATTACGAGTACTTGACTGTGGCTCATTCTTGTGCATGAAAAACGCAGAGAGGACACGGCAGCCGTCCAGTTGCACGCGGTATTGTTGCAGTAGCAGAAACAGAAAAACAGAGAAAGAAACAGACGTCCGCGGTTTGGTAGCTTCCCGCTCACATCAGTTTGTGTCCAAAACCCAGTTTTCGGCACCGGTTTGACTTCCGTTTGCTTTCCTTCGAGAAAGCGAATCGAACAGACCCAAACAAAAGAAGTGAAAAAGCCGTAAACGGCACTGTTATCGCAGGACCGCAGCGTAGGAAGGCAAGGTGTCCGCTGCCACCTGGTTTACTGCAGCAAACACATGCCCACATGGACTATCTTGATGAACGCGAGGTGTTTCCTTCTTAAGCGACCAATCCGATGGGGATTTTTCAAGCGCCGCGGAAAACTCTTGCAGCGAATACACATCACACAAAACACAAGCTCCTTGTGTCTGCATGCACGTCGCAGGGCTGTTGCAAGAGCTACTTCATCTCTCGGTAGTTGTTGGTGCAGCCAACAACGGCACACTGTCGCCGGGCCAATGACTTACTGCTGCTTACACAATGCAGAAAACAAACAGCTCAGCAGGTGCGGTAAGCATACATATAAAACATCGCAAAGGCGAACATACACTGCGAGCACAGCCATTTTCTCCCGTCTCCTGCCAGCTCCGCCTGAAGGCAGCGCCTGGTGTAGAGGGCAGCGGCCCAGCTCTTAGTCTCGCTACGAGGCTGTAGAAAAGTAGGTCTACACGTCGACTTGCACTCGACGTGCTTTCTCCTTGCGCGCGTTTGATAGCATTGCGATAACGATTATGTGGCTACTTCCGGAAGATGTTCGACGTCCTCATAGCCGTCGTCGTCGCCGTAATGTTCCAAACAAAATCCAAGTACGACAGATCACGCCCCCCTCGCCGTATGCAGTGTCTGCGAGAAAAAAAAAACTTTAGAGGGTGAACCGAGCATGCTGGTTTGATGGGCGCAGTGTTGCGACGCGTCTCGTCCTTTAGCCTAGCGATGGTTGTGCATTCCACTCGGCTTGGCTGAGCTCATACACTGCCCACGCGCTGTATGCAGAGAGTTATCTGCTCGGGGTTCAAACCCTCATGGCGAGCCCAGATGGCTGGTGACTTTATGCGCGCTCGCGTGTTGCAGGCAGACTTGTGCAGGTTGCAGAAAAAGTAACCAGTTCCAATTACTTCAGTCAAAAGTGTAATTCATTAAAATTACTAAGTGACGAAAGTAGCTGCGCAAATTCTTAAAAGTATTCTATTAATTTTGCGTTACTTTCTTTCCCGCTTTTAATATTATTGCATGAATACAGCATATAAAATGAGCGGACTTGGTACTTTGAGCGCGCCGTTGCAACCTTTCACGCGTTGTTTAACTTTACTAACAACTATGTTTGCTTTCAAACTTTTCACCACTCATCGCTGTTTTTCACCAAACCATGTACCGCTATTGAAAACTCGCTCGACGTGGGCGCTGCAAGGAAGTGGGGTATGTAGCGTATGAACGACAAGGTACAAGATCGAGGCAGCACAGTGCGACGATGCTCGCGTCGCGATCGCCTGTGGATCTGTGGGATCTGTGGATCTATGGCGCGATGGAGATAGCTGCTTCGGCCACGGTTCGTTTGAGCCGGCCATCTATGGTGCCGGTGGTTCTCGGGTGCGGCTGAGAAACGCTAACGCTCATTTTGTCAAGTTGTTTTTAATGGTGATACTATCAAACTTCGAAATAACTGAATTCGCGATTTCACGAAGTTTTCGCTGCAAGTACAACTTCGTTATATCGTGGTTTGACTGCATATACAAAAGGCGCGCGTAGAGAAAGAAGAGAGACGGCAAGCCTATTTAGGAGTACATGAGCGGGGCTTTATAGCACCCGTTAAGAAGTCCAAGCAAAGTCCGTGTTGGGGCAAAAGTGGGAAATAGGACTGCGGTGATCGTAGCTGAGAGGGTCGAAAGGGATGAGTGTTGTATGTGAAAGTGTCGCTAGAAAGTGGAAGAATACAGGCGCCTCCAACACAGGTTAGATGCATAGCATTGCACGACATAGGACCACATTGGTGTGCCTACGGTGGAAGCACAAAGATGCGTCTTTGATCTGCATGCCTACTTGCAGACGTGGCCGCAGGAAGACCAAGGCCAGTTCTTGGGGCGTGCTGAGGGAAGAGGTCGTTGAGGGGAAGGGCATTGACGAGTATGAAGACGGTGTTGTCGGACGGCGGTAGTGGCGGAGAACTGTGAGTGCTGCCTTGCATTGGCGCCCTTGCACATTCATGCTGCGTCGCCCTTTCAAAAGTGGATACGCTTGTGAAATGCGGTGTATAGTGGCGACCAGCAAGAATTAAGTCCCGGAATAACGTAGTCGGTACAGCTACTGCTCGCTTCTTGCATTATTTGCCAGGGCTTTCGTGAGAGAGGCGGAAAGCAGACGCTGTCGGCGCTGTTAGCGTCGGGTTCACGTAATCCGCGAGGTGCGCCAGGCAGTGGGGGTAGCATAGGTTGTGAGCGAGGGGCAGCCATAGCGATGCCGTAGTGTGACATCATTGTATCCCGCATGTTCTCATAGATGTCTGGGCCTGGCAGAAGTCGGAGCTCCGAAAGAAGACCGTCTGGGAGCTCGCGACTTGCGCGTAGATAGCGCAGGTGTTGGGCACCCACGTTTCTGCAGTGGGCATAACCAGGCTGATGATGATGATGATGATGATGATGATGTTTCTGATATAGAAGTGGTTCTCTTGCTGAAGAAATGAAACGGGAGGGTTGTTCCTGCATAACTTCGGTAAGCGGTAACTGCGGGAGGTACGAGCACAGTGCGTCGGAATGCCCGCCTGCGGCTGCTTGCGGCAAAATCTTGGTTGTTGGTAGCACCAGCGTTGTGGCAGTCGCTCAATGCATCACGAAGTTGGCGTCTGTGTTGTCGCTATGCCTGCGAGATTCAATTTTGCGCCTAGGCGAGCCGATGGCAGTGCTTCGGAATTCGTGATGAGTGAGGTGCCCCGGAACAGAAGGCGGAGGTCTTGCGGGAACGTACAAGGAAGGAGAGCGGAGGGCCGTAGACTTGCCGGGAGCACTTGCGTTTGACCCAGCGAATTTCTTGAGAAGAGTTGTCGCGGAGCTGTCATTGAGATGGGGATAAGGCTGAGGGAGCTGGCAGATCGATGTTCGATGCTGGGGCCGGCGCGTGCTGGCGATCGGCACGGGTGCTCGCAGGCGATGTGCGACGACAATACACCGAATGGCGCGACGGTTCTAATGGCGATAGCTGTTGTGACGGAGTGTTAGCTGGAGGAGAATGAGCGGTCGAGATGGCGTAGTGAGCAAGCAGGGCTGCCCGCAAGTCCTCGTAAATGTGGGAACCAGAGAGTGGCAGCCCGAGCCCAGAACGCAGTTCCTCTTGCAGCTCCCACTGAGCGTGATAGCATAGCAGTAGCGAGTCATTTGGCTTACTGACGCGTATTTGGCTGTAGAGCTGGATAAACCAGACGTCTGTAATGTCAATGTGCGATTCCTGGACACCGTACATCAGCGGGAAGTCTGCCGGAACGCCTGAGGCCACGTCATTCTGGCCTTGGCAGAGAGTCCCTCCGTTGACACTGACATGACGGGGCTCGGTGGTCTAGTGTCATGAATTAAATGGCGGCGGCGCGAAGAGATACCTTCCGCGACCATGGTTT
Source organism: Dermacentor variabilis (assembly GCF_050947875.1). Taxonomy (NCBI): domain Eukaryota; kingdom Metazoa; phylum Arthropoda; class Arachnida; order Ixodida; family Ixodidae; genus Dermacentor; species Dermacentor variabilis. Next base: position 71,284,551 of record NC_134574.1, on the reverse strand, counting down.
ATTTAAGCCGGCAAGCCGTGCTGTCGACTGTTCTTTGGAGCGGCAGATCGACGCGGCTGCAGTGGCGTAGCAACAGGGGGGGTCGGGGGGCCGGGGGCCCCGGATGTAAGGGGCCAGTGGGGGGGGGTGTCATATACGCCTGAAGACACCCTTTCCGCCGGCTACACCCGGGGGGTGGGGGGTTGACAGAAGACCTATGGGCCCCGGGTGCCAGACGACCTAGCTACGCCACTGCGCCGCTGCAGCAGCCGAGCGCGCTAACGTGTTAATGCGAATATCATTCTTTGCCTACTTCAGCCGTTTTGAATCTATCTATCTATCTATCTATCTATCTATCTATCTATCTATCTATCTATCTATCTATCTATCTATCTATCTATCTATCTATCTATCTATCTATCTATCTATCTATCTATCTATCTATCTATCTATCTATCTATCTATCTATCTATCTATCTATCTATCTAGCTATCTATCTATCTCACAATTAACCCATGGCCCTCAGTCCCCAGCGACTATGGGGCACCTGAACAAAGCTGCGGTCAGACGTGCGACGTGGCATACGGTGCTAGCATCTCTGGATCCGGACAGGCGGATACCGGAAACTGAACGTGGCAACGTTTAACACGTTAGCCCTCTCGACTGAGACTAGATCAGTAGGGGTCTTTGAGGAACTATCAGGAATTTCCTGGTGTCTTATTGGCCTTAGGCAGGTTAGAAGAACTGGTAAGAATTATACACTGCAAACGGCCACGCCCTCTGCTACAGAGGTCTTCGAGAAAGTGAGAATACGGAGTAGGATTTCTAATCCATGAGGACATAGCGGGCAACATTACTGAATTCCACAGTATTAATGAGAGGGTTGCAGTCGTCGTAATAAAGCTAAATAGGAGGTTACATTAAAGGTTTTGCATTAATGCAAAAGTGGGGAGAAAGCAGGCTGGGCAGCAAGCAATTAGCCACTACGGCATCGATTCTAGGAACACCAGCGGAGAGATATCGCTAGAGTTCGCGTAATGGAACAGGCTTCGAATAATGAATACCTTCTTCAGGAACCACAGTAATAGAAAGTGACCTGGAAAAGCCCTAATTGTGAAAGAAGAATTAATTAAATATACTTCATGTTATCTGCTGATTCCAGCATTGTGAAGTGCGTAGAATTTCTAGGTAGGGTAAGGGGCAGCGACCGCAGGTTGATGTCTACGATTTTTCTGTGTTTCAAGAGAGATAGAATAAAGTTTGTCAAGAAGAAACAGGCTAACCGAGACGCACTAAGGGTAAAAGCAGACGAATTCAGGCTTTTGATCGCAAACAAATATTGAGCTTTAGAACAGGAACATGAATATAACATAATGATACTGAATGAAACCATAACTAGGCTGACTTCAGAAGCAACAGTTGAAGTGGGAGGTAAGGCACCAAGGGAATGGTAAGCTCTGCCAAGTAACAAAGGACCTGGTAAATAACCAACAAGCCATGAAGATGTCAAACTCAAGACATCAGGTAGAATTTGCAGAACCGTCAAAAGTGACCAAGAAAAGGAAAGAAGGCATATTCGAAATTATAACGTGGTAAAGGTTTAGGAAGCAGTACAAAATGGCCGCAGCATAAAATCGGTGAGAAGGAAACTTGGCACAGGACACGACAAGTAGTGTGCAGTGAAATATAAGCAGGGTAATGTCATCAGCAATTCGATGATATTGTAAAAGCAGCAGAATAATTCTATAGTGAGCTGTGCAGTACCCAGGGCCGCCAGGCTACCTTTATTCGAAGTAGTGATGAACAGGATGCAGAGGCTCCTTTTATAGCCAGCGATGAAGTTAGAATGGCCTTGCAAGACATGTTCCTGGAAAAAGCGGCAAAGGCAAAATAGAACAGTCGACTTAAGCAAAGATGGTGAAGATATTATGGTTGAAAAGCTTGCGGCCCTTTATATGCAATGCCTCACGACTTCAAGTGTACCACAGAGCTGGAAGAACGCCAACATTATACTAATCGATATGAAGGGAGACGTTAAAGAATTCAAGATTTTTAGGCCACTTAGCTAGCTTTCAGTGTAGTATGGAATATTCACCAAGATAATTTCTAATAGGATCAGGGCAAACCTTGACTTCAGTCCACCAAGAGTACAGGCTGGCTTCAGGAAGGAATATTCTATAATGGATCACATCTGTGTCATCAGTCAGGTAATTGAGAAATCTTCGGGCTCTAATCGATTCTCTATGTGGCTTTCATAGATTATGAAACGGCATTTGATTTGAGATACCAGTAGTCATGGAGGCATTGCATGGTTAAGTAGTGCAGGAGGCATACTTTAATATGGCGGCAAATATCTATAAAGATTTCACAGCTACCTTGGTTCTCCATAAGAAAAGCAGAAAATTACCTTTGAAGACATTGGTCAGGCAATGAGACACAATATATCCGATGCTATTCACTGTATGCTTAGAAGTATTCAAGCTATTAGACTGGGAAGGCTTAGGAATAAGGATCAACAGCGAATATGTCAGGAAACCTTGGTTTGAAGATGAGTGTCTTGTTCAGCAACACGGGATAAATTGCAACAAATGATTCAGAACGTTAACCGAGAAAGCACAAGAATGGGGTTGACGATTAATATGCAGAAGACAAATGCAATGTGTAACAGGCTGGCGCGAAAACAAGAATTGATGATCGGCACTCATTCTCTAGTGCCTGTAAATGAGTACATTTACGTAGGTGAATTAGTCACAGGTGACGTGACCATGACCATGAGAACGAAATTTATAGAAGGATAAAAATGGGTTGGCGTGCATACGGCACGCATTACCAAATCTTGACTGGGAGGTTACCAATGGCGCTGAAAAGAAAAGTGTACAATCACTGCATTCTACCGGTGGACATGTGGTGCAGATACTCGAGAACAAAGAAGCTCGAGAACAAGTTCAAGACAATGCAAAAGGTGACTTCAAGAGACACCAGCAGAGCTGTGCGGATCTGATGGCAAACAGATATAACCGATATTCCATTTGACATTAAGGGAGAAAATAGAGCTGGGAAGGCAATGAAATGCGTAGGGTAGATAACCGGTGGTCAATTAGAGTTACAGAATGGATACCCAGGGAAGTCAAGCGCAGTCAAAGACGGCAGAAAATGAGGAGGGGTGATAAAATTAAGAAATTTGCAGGCTCAAGTTGGAATCAGCTAGCGCAAGAGAGGGGTAATTGGAGTTCGCTGGCGGAGGCCTCCTTCTTGCAGGCGTGATTAATTAGGCTGCTGCTGATGATCTATCAATCATTCCCCTTACGCTGACTCAGTGACAAAAGTCCTCTGCGTGCTGGGCACTATGTGCACCTGGTCGTGATGACGTCGTAGTCGTACGGTAGTCATTACATCTTCGTCATCTTACCCTCGTCACTCCGTTGTCATCACGCCTTCTACCCCGACCTTCTGGCCCGAATGGTCTAACACCTTAGGTCATTAGGTGCAGCTAGGCTCGTGGTCGTGATGACATCGTAGTTGTGGCATGGCCGTCATTCCGTCTTTGTCTTCTCAGACTCGCCAGACAGTCGTCGCCACGCCATCGTCGTCGCACAGTCGTCATGCACTCGTTGTCACACCACCATAGTTATACCGTAGTGGCCCTACATTCATCGTCCTTCCATTTTCGTGATCTGAGCCTCATCATGTCGTCGTCATCGCAGATTCTACGCCGGCCCAGTTCTCCATCTTGTCTAATAGCTTGGGTGACCATGTATGTAATCACGGTCTTGACGCCATCCTGGTTGTTACATCCTCGTCATTCCAGCTTTGTTACGCGACTCGTCATGCAGTGCTCCCGTCATCTTCGTCATGCGGTAGTCGCCATGCTGTCGTTGTAGCATTGTCGATTTATCACTGTCATCGCTTCAATAATGTCATCCCATTATCGTAATGTTGTCGTCGTCATAATATATTCGCCGTTGTATCAACGTTAATCTCTCCACGTCATTGTACTGTAATCCGTCATGATTCTCGTCATGCTGTTGCCATCATGCCATTGCGTCGTACAGCTTTCGTAATACAGCCGTAGTCAAGTCCTTGTAACCATACACTCGCCGTCATTATAGTCTCCTAGTGCCAGTGTCATCACATCATCGTCACTACATAGCCGTCATGCAGTCGCTCTCATACCGTCGTCGGGATTCCATCGTGGTCGTTCCATCGAGATCGTTGTAAAGTCGACATCCCAGTCTCTTCTTGTGGTTGTCGTCATACCTCTGCCGTCCTGTCACCGTCGTCGCGCTGTCGTTTCACGTTCATCATCACTTCAGTACCGTTATCCCATTGTCGTCACGTCGTCATCCTACCACCTCCATCGTTTCCACGCTATTTCCTTATGCTACTGCTGTGCCATCGTCGACGCTGACAGTCGTGATACGGTCATCACGCATTCGTTGTGCTACCGTCGTCAGCATGCCTTCACGGTCAGTGTATCGTTATCTTTGTAACTTCGACATGCGACTCTGGTCAGGCCGTTGCCGTCATACCGTTGTTGTTATGCCATTTTCGTGACGCTGTCGTTTCACCATCGTCATCACTTTGTTATTGTTCTCCCGCATATAGCTTTCATTGATTACGAGAAAGCGTTTGATTCAGTGGAAACATCAGCAGTCATGGAGGCATTGCGGAATCTGGGTGTAGACGAGCCGTATGCAAAAATACTGAAAGATATCTATAGCGGCTCCACAGCCACCGTAGTCCTCCATAAAGAAAGCAACAAAATCCCAATCAAGAATGGCGTCAGGCAGGGAGATACGATCTCTCCAATGCTATTCACAGCGTGTTTACAGGAGGTATTCAGAGACTGGATTGCGAAGAATTGGGGATAAGAGTTCATGGAGAATACCTCAGTAACTTGCGATTCGCTGACGATATTGCCTTGCTTAGTAACTCAGGGGAACAATTTCACTGCATGCTCACTGACCTGGAAAGGCAACGCAGAAGGGTGGGTCTAAAAATCAATCTGCAGAAAACTAAAGTAATGTTTAACACTCTCGTAAAAGAACAGCAGTTTACGATAGGTAGCGAGGCACTGGAAGTGGTAAGACAATACATCTACTTAGGGCAGGTAGTGACCGCGGATCCGGATCATGAGACTGAAATGATGAAACGCATAAGAATGAGCTGGGATGCGTTTAGCAGGCATTCTCAGATCATGAACAGCAGGTTGCCATTATCCCTCAAGAGAAAAGTGTATAACAGCTGTGTCTTACCAGTACTCACGTGCGGGGCAGAAACCTGGAGGCTTACGAAAATGGTTCTATTTAAATTGAGGACGACGCAACGAGCTATGGAAAGAAGAATGATTGGTCTAACGTTAAGGGATAGGAAAAGAGCACACTGGGTGAGGGAACAAACGCGAGTTAATGACATCTTAGTTGAAATCAAGAAAAAGAAATGGGGGGGGGGGGAGGCATGGGCAGGACATGCAATGAGGACGGAAGACAACCGATGGTCATTAAGGATTACGGACTGGATTCCAAGGGAAGGGAAGCGTAGCACGGTACGGCAGTAAGTTAGGTGAGCGGATGAGATTAAGAAGTTTGCAGGGACAACATGGCTACAGTTAGTACATGACCGAGGTTGTTGGAGAAGTATGGAAGAGGCCTTTGCCCTGCAGTGGGCGTAACCAGGCTGATGATGATGATGATGATGAAGATACCATTGTCGTCATGGCGTCGTCCTCCTATCACCTTGGTCGATCCCTTGACGTCATTCTTTCTTAGTCATTCTATCCTAATTATGCTGTCATCATTCAGTGATGATTATGCCGCCGTCGTCATGCCACAGTCGTCATTTTGCCGTCTTCACAAAGATGTTATCATGTATGCGTTGGTATACAGTCGTCGTCACGCCATCGTCGTCATAGAATAGTCGTCTTCTGAGTGTGCTTTTGTCGTCGTCGTCGTCACGTTGTCAATATTGGGGGCGAGGACTCACGGATACGCCATGTCTCGGTAGCGCGTCCCTTGCGTAGTATGAGGGATCACGCGGCGGGCTCCTCGCAGGTTTCGCTTACGGCGCTCAACAAAAACACCACGCGGCAGCGCTCCTGGACATTTCTGTGAGTAATCCTAAAACGAGGGAAGCTTTTTATAGTCGAAATAATATAGTGAACGCCACTGCGCGCGGTCGCCGCGATTGAGTCTCCCGAACCGGTATATTGCGTGAAAGGTAGGCAAACGCTGTGAGCAAACCATGTGAAATATGTTCTTGTAGTGGGCTGTCTGTATAAATAAATGGAGCACAACAGAATGAGGCTCCAATGCAGCGATCGCGCGGGTTCGTGGTGACCGACTGCGCGCCTTCATCCATGTAGCCGCACAATGTTTCTCTTTCGCCGCGAGCGCGTTTTCGCATCGTTCCGTGAGCTTTAGGCAGCAGCATATAAGCATTTGACAGCACACAAGCAACAATAGTTGCGTCGAAACTATCAGAATTGTTCAAAAATAATTTCGTTATAACTACGGACTTCGAAACCTACCAGGGCGACTTGGTATGTCCCGTCGCGATGAATGAAGCTTTCTTTCCTAAGTTCTTGGACGTTTAAATACCATTATTTCTCAAGTTGCCTCGCACTTTATTTTTATCGGTATTATCAGCGAGCAATTACCCGCTGCTTCGTTTATTTAATCCAGCACATTCCGTTGTTTGATGCTACATAAGCGTGAGCTTGTCTTTATGTCATTCCTCTTTTTATGTGCTTTTTATGGTTCCCTTTCCATTACTGTGAACTTGCCAGTATCTAGCATCAACGACTCCATAGACCAAGGCTTGACAACATTAGCCGGGCAGCGGGCGGGCGTGCGTGCGTCTGAGTGCGCGTTTTCTGCTACTCACTGAACATCGTGCATTCCCGGCGCTGTAGCAGAAATGTTCCTCGCGTCTGTGCTTGCCGCACACTTCAGTTGTAGCCGGCGGCTGTCTGCCCGTTCTAAGTTTCGCGAGCCAAGTTTCACGCAGCTTCTTGTGCCACTACGTGTGAATAAGGCTGATACCGGGCTCCGCTGCGTACGTCCGGTACTGTGGCACCGAGCAGTAGCCTACCTTGCTGCACGCCTCCAAAGGCAGCCGCTGCCTATTATAGTGCTTTCAAATGTTGTGAAGCAGACATCCAAGGCGGGAAAGCCTCACTACTTAACCAGAACCGTAGCTCAGGTGGGGCTTTAAACTTTCGTTTTCAGCTCGGTTCGGCGCTTTCGAAGCAGCCGATGCGGCCACTGTGTCCACGTGATCCCTCATGCCAGGTCATGCCTACGGTGGCGCCAGCTTTTCCAATGGTGCAGCTTGCCCCCAATACCATCGTCATAACCATAGAATCAATATCTCATTGTCGTCGTGCCGGTGTCGGTTCACGGTGTTGTTGCGTCAATATTATTCTTTCATCATTACACGTCACTGCGTCAGCCTAATACAGCTGTCGTCATGCCTCAGTTCTCATAGGCGACCTTGGTAAGCGAGTGGAAAGTGGAAAGATATGGAGTATGTGCATATAGATAAGCAACCAACGTCTCGGAAGTACTACTGCACGTGTTAACTAAACTTCACTTTACAAGCGTGGTCTGTCGTTATATTACTCGATTGCTATGCGCTTTACTGTCGACATTCCATCGTGAGATTAGTTCTGCTGTAATTATTTTTTCTTATCTCGCACTGCAAGCACGTGAGACGCCTTCTTCACCGGCTCTGGTGGCGATGGGCGGGCCGCTCTACAAAGTTTCATTGTTGTAGGAATTACAAAATTACCAACAAGTGTAAATGATTAAAAATAATTAATCACATATAATTCGGCAATTATATGTCTGGTTGGACATCGCGCGACATGAGCTTTGGAGACGCGTTGAAGCGACAGGAAGCCCGAAAGGATCGCTCCTTTCTGCCTGCGCTCTTGAATTCCGCAGCGTCCTGCAAGCGAGTGGTCGTGGTAATCCAGTGACGCCGTTGATGTTTGTCGGTGCACGCGTGAGACCATGCTTGTTAATTTATTAGTAAGCAAATGACTCCTGAAATTTATACGGTCGATAAAGCTGCGAAAGTTGTTTCGTGTAGTTTTTTTTAATACTGTGCTATCACAATACATTATTCCCCTTTCTAGCGTCACTACGACATATTTTGTGGCACGCAAGGTTGCCGCTTCGCAACAGCGCCGCCTTTTACAAGAAGGTCCACCTGACGCCCTGCTCCTGGCTGTGCCTCAATGTGCCACCCGCACCTGTGGCGTGTTCGTCGCATATTGCTGCAATGGCAGCTTTTTATCCTCGCTTCAAGTTTCCCCCTCTCTTCTGCGCACGTGTTGCGCGCTATACCACCTGACGTCTGCTTTTGCAGCGAAGCTATTAACGGCTACTTTCCCCAATATGGTGCCCGCGTGTAGGAAAAAAATCCCGAAGGTAGTGAAATGCCGGGCCAACCCGTGGCGGAGGTGACGCAGGCGGTAAAGGGCCCCTGATACGGTTGGGACAAATTTTGTAGACGCGTGGGGTACAGCTAAAGTTAATCATTCGCACCACAACTTGTGTGAAGAGTCTCATATTAATAGAGCTACAGATGATTACAAGTTACCCTGCTCCATAGCCATGCATTTTCTCCTCAACTCGTTCGCCGAGGGATCGGGGCTTTACTGGCCCTGCGTCAGGATGGCACGTCGTGTCGTCTGCTTCTGGTTCTCTAGGAGCGAGCGCGCGAAGCCTGTTCAACCTTTCCTGCAGCTGCTTGGCAGTCAACCCCAAGGAAAAGCTATAAAAGCAGCGTGCGATGTGAGCATTCTGTCGCAGCGCGAACCGTTCAGCTATTCTGGTAAACACAGACGAGCTGGCGTTTCGACGGATGGGCGGAGCCATAAACTCAAGCTGATGAAGCAACCTTAGCGTATGTACCTGAGCGGCTTGATCGGTCTGCACGGTCCAGCCACCTGTTGGCGCAAAGCTTAACCAGCCGAACAAAGAGCACATATTGTTCTAAACAAGTGTAAAACATTTTAAAGATTTACAAAAACAGCATGTTAACGATTACGCTCCTGTGAAAAATTTACACAGGCAGCAAAGAATACACTTCGTTACTGACACTGTGCTTAGTTGAGCTCTGTGCCACCAGGTAGCTGCACCATGCAGATCATTCGCGTTTACACTTCTGCTCATCCCGCGAAACGGCACGGTAAAGCGGCCAGGCCCTGTCCCCTCGTTTACGTTTACCCGAATACCGTACTCGCGAAACGGTATTCTGGTAGTAATCCTCCAGCTTAAAGTGGCGACCGCAAATACACAAACCCTGGAGCCGATCGGATACCGATATTCCGATCCGCTGCAGCCACTCCGCTCGTCTGCTGCCCTGCAGAGGGGCGCGATGTCGCAGCTAGAGATATTGCCAGTCGCTACGTTTGCAGCCCACAGAGGAACAAAGGCGATTCATGGTGCTCACGAAAGAACAGACCGACACTGACTGGAGAGCTCTCTTCAAGACGGAGCATGTTGTAACAAAAGCAAACGACACTTGCTGTGCGCCAGAAGTGCTGAAATGTACTGCGAAATTGTTCTTGTGCATTCTCTTTCTGTATACCCCTACCGTCCAAGGAAATAAGGAAATTTTTGTGTCGCTGGCGTGGTAAACAAAAAATTGGAGGACGCTTAAGCTTCGCCTTCAAGAGTGGAACGCGACAGCGTTCCCATCGACCCGCCAAGGGGTGTAAGACAAAGCGCTACGGCGCAGGGATCACTTACGAGGCGCCCCGCATCGGACTTTGCGCCCACCTATCACACGGAGAGCGTCGAGCAACGCAGCGTTCTGCTCGGCAACGAAACGTGCGCCTGAGCAAACGGAACGAACCAAAGAACTCGGTGTCTCGGAGGGGGAAACGATCTACGCCAGCCAAACGTCGTGATCGGCACGGGCAGAGAGATAGACAGATAGTAATCTAAAGAAAGGAACGGCGCTTGATTCTGCAACCCGCGTGGGAGCACGGCGAAGCGTCGCCAGGGGAGAGGGAATCGGGGCCGCAACGCGCCTGGCACCGGTCCGCGCACAGCACAACCCCAATGCGCGCATGGCGCGCCACCTGTCGGGGCAGCGCCGTACATTGAGAGGAGGGTTCTTCTGTGTTTGCCGCAAGATGGCTCTGCGTGTGCGGTAAGCGCAGAAGAAATGTAGCGGAAACGTACTTCGCTATTCGTGTAAATGCGACTTCTGTAAGTTACGTGCTCATAATTACCGATATACACCGCAGTATAACATTCTACGGCACGTTTTTAAGGCAACACCGCATTCACTAGAAGCGCGTTTGTACCGATTTCAAGCATCGAACTCGTGGCTGAGTGATAGCGTCTCCGTCTCACACTCCGGAGTCCCTGGTTCGATTCCCACCCAGCCCATTTTGGAAGTTGCTTTTTATTTATGAAGTGCCTGCCGTGATTTATCGCTCACGGCCAACGCCGCGGACGCCGACACCCGACGCCGACGACACCGGCTTTTCTGCGACACGAGCTCCTTAACGCTGTCGCGTTAAAAACTCCGGATGCGTGGGCCTATGCCAAAGATAATGCAATGCCGGGCCGACCCGCGGCGGAGATGAAGCAGAAGTTAAGCACTCCCCATACGTGGGCGGATCCAGAAGACGGTGCAATACCGGGCGGACCCGCGGCGGTGGTGAAGTAGGCGTTAAGCACTCCCCATACGTGGGCCGTTCCCGAAAATAGTCAAATGCCGGGCCGACCCGCGGCGGATGTCCAGTTCGCCAGTAGGGGACCCACGTGCACAGCTTCGCTGGTCGTCCTTTTTCACAGAGTGGAAGAGCACCGAGTTTTCTTAGAGCGCATCTCTTAAGGCCCAACCACACGCAGCAAGGGATACGCGTCTCCCTACGCGTACACGTAAGCGTACGCGGGTGATGAAGGGAAGGGCGGCCAGCCACACGATACGCGCACACGTGCGCGCTTCGCTGCGCGTAGCACAGGGCTTACAGACCAGCGATGGCGGAAACGTTCGTCTTTGGCTTTGAGAAAAGTTTATCCTTAATTTCATTATGGCCAGCCATTTTTATTTGATTTGTCAATGTTAGAGCTAGTACCATTGTGTTTAAGTTGATAAATGCACGCTGTTTTTATCTACACATCCTTATGACAAGAAAAGTCACATCAATGATCAACATCACGCGCGTCTGCTTGCCCACGACTGCAGCTGACATCTGCGCGGCCACACACGACGTTGCTGTCGAGCTTTTGCTTAGCCGCTTGCTTCGCCGGCATCAGCTTTCTCTTCCCGCAATGTACCACATGAGGAAGAAGCTTTTGCTGCGGCTGCTCTTGCAAAGGCGGCGGGAGCGCAGAAAGCGTCTGCGGCGACGTTGGAGGGTCCGGCCAGTCTTTCAACTGCGTAAAGAAGAATGACTTTACGGCTGTAACTTCTTTCTTTTCGATGATCTACAGTGGTAGAACTAGGGGCCAGTGTTTGGACATGGGGACTTACCTTCGTCGCGACAGCAATTATCAGCGTTTTTAAGTGCGCGCATATAGGAGACATAAGTGAAAGGGTTAAAGTAGCAATGCGGGGATCGTACTTGCAGCACACGGATGGCCAATTCGCAGAACAGCATCGCGTCGTCGGTACAAGGTTCGTCCAGGTTGACAGCACCGATCGAAACGATAACGTGACGTACGCGAACAGAGGGAACGACAAGAGCAGGAAAGCGCGAAAAAATAGGCGAAGATCGGGCTGATTAGCTGCCGGAAGCACGCGTATCGTATATTGGATACATGGTGACACCTCACGACGTTTCAACAGCCATCTGTCTAACCCATGTATGCAGTACAACATACCGTCACTAATTCTTCAGCTTCAGAGGGGAAGAAGCACTTGATTCTATTTAACAGACGATCTGTAATACTAATTTGGAGCTTCCTTCATTATTAACTGTAGACCGTACTGCTTATACAGATCTTGCGTAGCACGCTCTTGCACAAATTTTGTGAGGATTAAGTTTTGTCATACATTTTCTGCTATTCGATATTTTATTTGATATTCAGCTTATTTTTTCTTCATTTCATTCGATATTCTATTGTAAATCTACTTCTCGGTATTAGCACACTCCTACAAAAAGTTAGGGACTGCTAGTTGTATTTGTGCCATTAGTATAGCACATAGATTCAACAACACCTTTTTACATGTGTTGGTTGTCATATATGGAGCTTGTGGATGAGATACAATTTCCCATATTTTCTGTCTCTCAGAAGTGTGACTTTAGAATATGAAGTGTAATGTACTTAAATTATGACCTGGCAGATTTGAATGCTGTGCAACTAACTTTGGAAGTTTCTTGGTAGTGGCCGCACGATTTTTCTTTAATATACCGTTGACTGGCTCTCCTGTTTTGCCAAACCACTGTTTGTATTCAAGCATATAAACAAAGGAGGGGGTAAAGTTATTCATGCGTAGTGGCTATACGCGTGTGTCAGTGAAAAGTGTACAGCTCCTGATACCTGCGCGTGTATGTGGGCAGGGCATGGTATTGCTGCCAGGTAGTAATGCACCATTTTTTACAGATGCAACGGATACGTCAGGATGACCACGGATTTTTCTACAAGTTCTTTCCTCAAGATGCCGCAGCTCTTGGACAAGCTATTGAGCTTTGTCATAGAAGACCTGACATGGCAGCACCACATTCGAGAAACCCCTGGAGCCTGGAGAACGACTTGCTGTAGCATTGAGGTTTATAAAGGACAGTTGTTCCTAGAGTAATAATGTGCGATTCGAGAAATACAGAACACCGTTTCTTTGTCATTTAATGTATCATTTATCTTATTTTATTTACATATTACTGCCCGACGCCTTTTGGCAGCCAAATCAGGAAAGGGTAACAAAACATTGAAGCAAAACAAAAGGAAGAATGAAACGACTGACAATGAGCGTGCATAAGAAATACTAATACATAATCTAGTTCATTATGCCCGACTAAATATTTATTAACTCGTAAACAAATAAAAAATGGCACACACAATGTTGATACAAAACGAGAAATAGTAAAAGAAATGAAATGATCACATGGTCACAGAGACAAAGTTTCAGCGTAGTGCATCACCAGTGTAGCAGTTATGGCTAACTTTATAAAAAAAACTGCCATCAAATGGCATCGCACAAAAGCTACCTCAGTGCTTTTGACCTTGCGCAACCTTTGAAACATGCACTGAGGAATGCTTGTACATGTAGTATTAAACAAAGGTAGTAGCTAACCTACAAAAATGAATTTTGATCGTATGTCACCCAAAAAGGGCCCCCACAGCCATGCAGATCATTGTCAAGAAAAGTCATGTCATCATAATTAGTATGCAAACAATTGAGACATGAGTACTAATTTTTTTCAACTTGTATTGAAGCTACTTGGAATCCGGGCAAGACATAAAAGACGTTGCCTTGACTTACTGTGTGGGGATTGAGGCGGCTAGACTCTGCAGTGGTGTGTAAGTCGTATAGTGGCGATCGTGCCTGCAAAGTATTAAACAACTGCAGAACAGCACGATAGCCGCAGAACTTACATTTTTTAGCTTAAGAATTTTTGTAAAGCTCACATGCTGTTCACGGCTCCCGTCAGGTAGCCCTGCTTCCTGCCAGAGAAGCAGGGTCATACGTATAAATGTCTCATTTACGCACTGACTTCAATGTCACTGATTACGTACAAAGACTTTGGCGAAACATCCAATGCAGAACATGCAAAACCAACTCTGGAACTGAGCCACGGAACACCAAAAAAAACTGCAAGGAATCTGGCTTGTAGATGATAGTTGTGGGAAAGGTAGAGGTTGTCTATGTTGGCAGTGAACCTCGCCTCCTGGCTATGTGGTGGCAAGACATTTCCCTTTCTGCTACCTCTTCTACTAATAATAAAACAATTTGAAAAAATGCTTACGCTGCTAGAACGCCCCGACAGGCTTTACAACTTGCAACATATCAAAATTTTCAATGGGGACTGGTTGAAGGTCCATAACATTTCTTTTTGTTTACAGGCATGTATAGGCATCTCTAGATGCATGCACAAACTCTACATGCACAGGTGGTGAACTCAAAAAGGTTCATTGCTGCAAGACAGGCTGAATGAGTAAAGACAGATGAAAGCGATAAACATCTGTCTTGCAACAACAAGCCTTTAGTTGCAAGTCAGTGCTTGCTTCTCTATGGTAGGTGTGTTGCTAAAACATGTTCACACATCTCAACAGCAGCAATGGCCAGCCAATCAGGCCCACAGATATCAGCTTTATGAAATTCTTGAATAATACCGCACAAAAATATGGATACAACACAATGTAAAATGAACAAAAAAGAACAGCTGAGGGTCTTTGATATGACAACAGACAAGGAAATGTAGTAGAGCATAAAGGAAAATAGCTGTCGTTTTATTTGTAATGTCGACATCACAAGGAGAAGGGAAATGAAAGTGGACAAATTATAACTTGCCACTGGTGGGTGCTAAACACAAAACCAATTGAGCTGAAGGCTATTCCACGATCAATTTCTTAGAATGTTTATGTGTACTAGATTAGGCTCTGGGAGTGTTCTTGCACGAGTAACACTGGCTAACACTACCAGGATGAGATTTAGTACATGCACATACAGGCTCAAGAAAGTTTGCAGAGGGATAGCCATTGCTGCAGCTCTACTGGTAAAGCAATGCAAACATAATTCAAAGGTTGTGGGGTCGTCTCCTACCAATGGGAAGTTACCTTTTCATATACTTTCATTTTCCTCCTTATTTCTTCATTTCGATATAAAGTAATTAAATTCATCAATAATTTCCTTTTGTTTCATTGTCTCTTGGCTTTATTATACAAAAAGTATACATTAAAAAACATTAATCTTTGAATTACTTTACTACTTGCATCAATTTAATTTTCATATCGAGATGCTTATCCTCACTGACCTCTCTAATGTGTTGGAACAGAGAGACGGCAAAAGTTTGAGGTCGTCTTGTGGTTTGCATCTTTTGATTGCACTTGAAGCATTGCCTAATTCCTCTAATATTAACGGACTCTCATCTTCCTTTTTCCTTTTCCTCCCTCTTGATGTCACTTCAGAAGCAATGCTTCCCAATTTATCCAGCCTGCGACTGCCTGCTGAAGCCAGTGATGCTTGTGACTGCGGCCTGCTATGGTGTGCCTCAGAAGCCTGAGGAACCAGAACTTCTTGAAACATCGGTGATTCAAGAGATTCCAAAATGTCCTGAGACTCCACAGACTCATGCGACACCGAAGACAGAGTCGATGCTGGCGCTTGTGACTCTTCACTTGACGGTGATGGCACTTCAAGTGTTGCCAGATCGGAAAACTGGCACATTTTTATTAAGATGTCTGCAGCACTTCCCTCCTCACTCGATGGGGGCACTGGAGGAAGGTTGGCGGACATCCTGCATGTGAGCGTAATAAGGTTTTTACATATTGGCAATGTGTAAATAATGTGCCAGTCTGAATGAAAAAATATATGAAGGCTCAAATCCGTCCACATTTGTTTTGATGTGTGATTTTATTAGAGAACGCTGAAGCTCTGAGTTAGTTTTGCAGGGACAAAAGTGGCTTGCCTACACAACCAGAATGAACAGTTTCTGCATGCGCTTAAGTGTAGCTTTTGTATCTTTTCTGTTTTTGCTTGTGATGCATTTAAGCAGTTCTTGTGAGATCTGCATGCCTAAAGCGTAGTGATAACTTCTACTCAAAGCAGTGCATGATATTTGGAATGTTTTAGTTTTGAAATAACTAGCAGCAAGCATTCTACTACATTTAATCAGTAAAACCACTTAATAAATTTCATGTTGAAAGAACTATGCTTGCACTTACTAAACATAGAGCAGTAGTATTGTTAGGTCTTGCTTTAGCATAAGGCTCTCTCCTGTTCTAGTTTTTCTACTCGAAACGTTCTTGGCTTTTAACTTTGTTTTCCTTTCATTTGTTTGTAAACTTCATCTCATTCTAAACTGTTTTTCTTAACTGAATGTGCGTCTAAACACAGTGCGAAGCTGCGCATGTAGTAGTCAGTGCATTTGTTGTTTGTATTTAGGAAGTTACGTATAATAATGTTTGTCATCTTGCCATCTGCATTGTAAAGGGTGTTTTGGCCCAGTAAAGCTTATCTTAGTGAGCAAACCCTTCCAGAAGGTTTCTTAAAGCTAAGCTTTTTTTTGCTTCTTTGACTTACCCACCGCTGCTCCTACTGTCTTGCCAAATAGCTTTTACTTAATGCCTCATACTGATATTAATGTAGTCGTTGAACCATTGTCATCCCAGCTGACTACTGGCTACTGTCTTGCACGAGTGACCAGTACCGGACGTAGTGCAAATACCAATTATAATAAGGTAACTAGATCATGGTTTTGGCATATAAAATTTCAGTAATCATTTTTTGCGCAGTGCGAGTGTGTTTAACTGGATCATCTAGTCTTTCATTGGAAATTTTGCTAAGCAGGAACAGCATTCTCCACAAACAGAGTGAAAGCTTCGCTTAAACCAGTAACCACAGCACCTGGGATCTGCAGAATAACCACAGGCTCATAATAAGGTAAGGACACTGCTGAGCAGACACAAAAAGAATTATCAATTACAAAGCTGACGATGTCGTCAGTACTATGGTGCTCTTATTCCTACAGCACGATGACACTGAATGAATCCCTAAGCAAGCTAGGTAATATTCCCCTCAGGGGCGTCTGAGTCAGCAGGCGTTTGGCGTGTTGCGACACCACATACCCGAGCACACGAGGGTTGGCCCCTCCCGCGTGTAGCCGTGCGCTGCTTAGCCGTGTCCGGGGAAAAGGGCATCCTGGGGGTTGAGCCAATGCCGGGTGTTTGGACGTTTACGGCCCCTCGGCGGCGGCAACACACCTCTTTGGCCTGGGCTTCACGTAAACGGCACCCCCGTACTGACCCGCCCGGGGGAAATCGGTAGTTGCCTTTTCCTGTCTCTCTCTCCCTCCAGCCTTCGTCTTCCTCTGACTTTTCATCTTTCCTGTCTTCTCCTAGCTTCCGTTTACTTTCACGTTTTCCAGGCAGCAAGGGTTAACCTTGTGTGAATAACCAACCTAGGTTATCTCATATTTGGTTATAGTGCTAACGTACAGCTGGCCTTTGCAGGACCTGTTTCTACAGTCTCTGTAACGTCCCCTTGTAGGGCTCCACGGTGGGTGGTTGGCGTTATTGCCGAAAATTACATTATTCTATGGCTAGTTCCTTCCCTCCCCTCCCAGATCGCCCTCAGGAAAGAGGGCTCACCGAAGATGTATTTCAGTTTTTTGGACGACAAAGACCCAACTTCCCACAATTTCACGCCATTCATTCGGAAAAGCCAGATAAACAAGTACGCACAATCTCCACATATCTAGTTTCGAAGTCTAACTGAGGCTCTTGGTCCAGGTTACAAGGCATCAAGGATGGCAAGTGGAGATCTCCTTTTGGAGCTCCGTGACCTGAAACAATACGAAAAGCTACGCAATCTAGTGTCTTTTGGAGAGTTTCAAGTGACCGTGACACCGCACCGAACTATGAAGACTACACGCGGCGTTGTCTCAGATGATGACTTGCTTCAGCTGACAGAGGCAGAGCTCGTAGAGGGCTTCAATGGGCAAAATGTTGTTAATGTAAAAAGAATAAAGATGAGGCGCGATGGTAAAGAAATTGCGACGAAACACCTAATTCTCACCTTCAATTCAAGTGTCGTGCCCGAATCAATCGAGGCTGGGTACATAAAGCTCCGTGTCAGGCCTTACGTGCCCAATCCATTCAGATGTTTCAAATGCCAACGTTTCGGCCACAGTTCGCAGAGCTGCCGAGGCCGTCAAACCTTTGCGAAGTGCAGTGCCAAAGAACACACCACTGAAACTTGTGAGAACGCTCTCCACTGTGTAAACTGTGACGGAGAGCACGCCGCGTACTCGCGGTCGTGCCCATCCTGGAAGAAAGAAAAAGAAATAGTAACCATCAAAGTGAAAGAAAATATCTCATTCAAGGAGGCACGCAGGCAGGTAGCATACCTGCCAAAGAAAAGCTTTGCCGAAGTGGCGCGTCAGGGGGCAGTGTCACAACGGCCTTCGGCCGCTGTCCCACCCACAAGTAGTGAGTCGGCAGCTACGCCATCTGCCCCCGCGGCGGTCGCAGCTAGCGCTGCTCCGTCAACCCAGAATGAGGGATCATCGACCCCGAAGGTTGGCGCAGCCGAGGCTGCCCTTGCCTCCCCGGCCCCTTCCTGCGCAGGCAACAGCCTGCGCAGCCAAATCCCTCAGGGAGCCCCATCGACCTCCGGGCTGGTCGGCGCAGGGGTCTTGCCCTCCAAGGCGGGACCCTCTCAGGTAACCTCGCTCGCAAGAGCACGTGTCCGGCGCCTCTCAAGATGCAATGGGCACAACACCTATCCTCAAGGCGCACCAAGCGCCTGAGGAGCGGCGAGGCTCCCTCGAACGCTCCAGAAAGGGCAAAACTCCCGTTACAGGGGCTCGAAAGGGCTCTGTAATTTAATCTCTTTAATTACCATAATTACTACTTCTATTTCTGTACACACAGCACCTATTGACTTCCAATACTGATACACAAATAATTCAATGGAACGTCAGAGGTCTTCTTAGGAACCTTGATGATGTGCAAGAGCTTATCCAAAAACACAATCCAAAAGTGCTGTGTCTACAGGAAACACACCTAAAACCACAACATACAAACTTCCTCCGACAGTATATAACTTTTCGGAAAGATCGCGATGATGCTGTCGCATCATCGGGCGGTGTCGCCATTGCAATCCATAAGAGCATTACGTGTCAAAGTTTACAGCTACAAACGCCTCTCGAAGCAGTGGCGGTTCGAGCTGTTCTCCTAAACAAACTCATCACCATTAGCTCTCTTTACATACCCCACATTACAAATTAACGAAACATGAATTCCAATCCTTTATAGATCAATTTCCAGAACCTTATGTTGTTCTTGGCGATTTAAATGCGCACAGCTCCCTGTGGGGCGACTCTCGTATAGATGCGCGAGGTCGTCTTGTTGAACAGTTCCTTTTTTCTTCTGGTGCATGCCTTTTGAATAAGAAGGAACCCACATATTACTCTCTAGCAAACAGAACCTTTTCTTCAATCGATTTCAGCATAGTTCCTCCTATTATTCTGCCTGAACTTGAATGGGAAGTTACCAGCAATCCTTACGGGAGCGACCACTTCCCCATACTGCTAAGAACATCAAAAGAAAACGAATACCCACCACAGGCTCCTAGGTGGAAGGTTGACACAGCCGACTGGGAGAAATTTCGAAATCTCACTAGTATCTCATGGGATGAAATGTCTTCTTTAGGAATTAATGCTGCTGTTCAGTATTTTACAGCCTTCATTATAGATGCCGCATCTAAATGCATAACTGAAGTAAACGGCTTGGCATGCAGACGACGTGTCCCGAGGTGGAACGACGAATGTAGGATCGCCCGTAAAAAACAGAACAAAGCGTGGGGGTTGCTACGCGCTTCTCCCACTGCAGAGAATCTTATCAACTTTAAAAAAGTCAAGTCCCAAGGCAGGCGAACCCGCCGACAAGCCAGAAGAGAAAGCTGGCAGATGTTTTTAGCGAGCATCAACTCGTACACAGATGAGGCCAAAGTCTGGAACAGGATTATTAGGATAAGAGGGTGACCAGCACAATCACTCCATCTGGTAAACACACAAGGCGGTACCCTGCAAGATCAGGCAGACTCACTTGGGGAGCACTTTGAGAGCGTGTCGAGCTCAGCCCATTATTTTCATTCCTTTCTCACATATAAACAAATAGAAGAATGCAAGCCAATAATTAAAGAATCCAGACAGAATTAACCCTATAACCAGCCTTTCATTATTGCCGAGTTGAGAGCTGCCTTGATCACATGCAAAAGCGCTGCACCGGGACCTGACAGAGTCATGTATGACATGATCAGAAACTTACATACTGACACACAAGTTACTCTACTCACACTTTACAACACTATTTGGGCTGCGGGATACCTCCAATCTACATGGAAAGAGGCGATTGTGGTTCCTGTCCTGAAGCAGGGAAAAGACCCCTCCTTGGCAGCAAGTTATCGTCCGATAGCTCTTACGAATTGTCTGAGTAAGCTCTTTGAAAAAATGATTAATCACAGACTCATACACTTCCTTGAACTCAACAATATGCTCGATCCCTATCAGTGTGGCTTCAGACAAGGGCGGTCAACAACAGATCATCTTGTGCGCATTGAAGGATATATTCGCGATGCCTTTGTACACAAGCAGTGTTTCCTCTCCATATTCCTCGATATGGAGAAGGCATATCATACAACATGGCGTTACGGGATCTTGCGAGATTTGTCGGGAATGGGCATGTGTGGAAATATGTTGAATATAATTGAAAGCTATTTGTCCAATCGTACCTTCCGTGTAGAAGTCGGCAATGCACTGTCGCGTCCCTTCACGCAGGAAACTGGTGTACCCCAGGGAGGCGTGCTCAGCTGCACTCTCTTTATGGTTAAGATGAACACGCTACGTGCTTCACTACCACCTGGCATTTTTAATTCCGTATACGTAGACGATATACAAATAGGCTTCAAATCCTGCAACCTCACAGTATGCGAAAGACAGGTACAGCAGGGCTTAAACAAAGTGTCCAAATGGGCAGACCAAAACGGATTTAAGGTCAACCCCCACAAAAGCTCTTGTGTTTTCTTCACAAGAAAGAGAGGCCTGGTCCCAGACCCTTGTGTAGAATTGGGCGGACAAGAAATTCCTGTCAACAAAGAACACAAATTTCTAGGTGTTATACTTGACTCCAGGCTTACTTTCACTCCGCACATAAAACATCTAAAAGAAAAATGTCTTAGAACAATGAACTTACTTAAAATCCTATCCCACACAACGTGGGGTAGCGACAGACAGTGTTTATTGAATATTTACAAGAGCCTTGTTCGATCACGGTTAGATTATGGTGCCGTAGTATATCACTCTGCCGCACCGAGCGCACTTAAGATGTTAGACCCTGTTCACCATCTGGGTATCCGTCTGGCCACTGGCGCATTTAGGACAAGCCCTGTTGAAAGCCTATATGTAGAGTCAGATGAGTGGCCACTCCATCTTCAAAGCACAAACATCAGCTTAACGTATTTTCTCAAGGTTCGCTCTAATAAGGAACATCCGTGTTTCGCAACTGCTAACGACTTCACGTGTGAAACACTTTTTCATAACAGACCCTCTATGAGACTTTCTTTCTCACTGCGTGCAAGAGAACTTAGCACGGAAATGGATGTGCCAGTTCTCGAACGACGCCTAATGCCTCCAGCTAAGCTAGCACCGCCCTGGGAATGGCAGCTGATAGAGTGTGACACATCCTTTGTAGAGGTCACTAAACATGCGCCAGAGACACATATCAAAATGCATTTCTTGGAGCTCCAGCACAAGTACTCGTGCACAGAGTTTTACACAGACGCTTCTAAGTCGCATGCCGGGGTGTCCTACGCAGCCATTGGCCCATCCTTCTCGGAATCCGGTGTACTGCACCCTGAAACAAGTATATTTACGGCTGAGGCCCATGGACTATTGTCGGCTGTGAAGCATATCAGAAAATCAAATCTTCAAAAAACAATTTTATTTACAGACTCCTTAAGCGTCGTAAAAGCCTTGACGTCACACTGTAAACACAGAAACTCCGTAATTACTGAGCTCTGTTCCATTCTCTGTAGAGCGTATATATCTAAGTAGCATGTCATTATATGCTGGGTGCCTGGACATAGGGGCATCGAGGGTAACGTTCTAGCAGACCAAATGGCCACATCAATTTCATCGCACACAGTTAATCCAACTGCTTCGGTCTCTGTCTCAGACCTGAAGCCTTTTTTAAGAAGGAAACTGCGAAACTACTGGCAACGTAAGTGGGACGTAAGTAAGTATATAACAAACTGCACGTTATAAAGCCCCAGTTAGGTTTTCGGCCCTCCCCAACAAAATCTCGGCGAACAGATGTCCTATGCTGTCGCCTCAGAATAGGACACACATTTGGGACCCATCATTTTCTACTTACTGGAAGTGAACCTCCAACCTGTGGCAGATGCGGTGAGAGGCTGACCGTCCTCCATGTCCTCTTGGAGTGTCGGAAAGCTGAACCTGAAAGAAAGAAACATTTTCCGCTAGCATACCGTTATTGCATCCCTCTGCACCCGGCTTTGTTTCTTGGTAATGAACCGCTTTTTAACACCAAGGCAGTCCTCGACTTCTTAAAGGATGTAGTTCTACACGTTATAAGCCCATTAAATTTGTAGAGCATCCTCGCTCCAGAGGATGCCGCTGCGACAATTGTTTTGAATAGCACATGCCTCCAGGCCCTTGTGTTTAATGGGCTCTAAGGAGGCAGTAGTGCTCTAGCATATCAAATAATCTGATATATTTTTAGGCATCATATCATTCTTTTTAAATGCGTCTTATTGTTCATAGAACACGTCACAAGTCATCGCCATAATCTTATTTTACAGATTTTACGCACTTTAGCGCGATCATTTTTAAGGCCCCTCTACAGCCATGTCACACCAACTTCATAGAACTCGTGATTTCACTGCAAACTCATTAACACGGACTTGGCGCTCTTTGGCCATAATTGGCCCTTGCGCCATAAAATATCAAACATTCATTAAAGCTAGGTGATATTTGAGGGTCTGTGATGAAGCACCGATTTGCACACTGCTGGCAAGCAACAAAATGCAAAATTAAAGCTATTCATTGCAGTGCCCAAGACACACGTGAATATAGCAACATTCAATACTCGGTTAAATACTTGCACGCTGCCTTCTAGGATCAGTGCACAGAATCAAAAGAAACTACTTGCCTCTTTTGTGTTTTGTGTGTGCATCATGCAAGCCCTTTTCTTTTTATTCGTTCTGCTAGCTTGTATGTGATATTCTCTGTACTTCTGTCTTATGCTTTATTGTTAGGTTTTTATGTGCTATTGTACTTGCTATTTTGTACCTGTATTTCTGCTTTCTCTGCTCCCCACTGCAAAGCCAAACTGGCTTTGTGTGTACCTAAATAAATAAGTATGCAAAGCTATCCTTGATCGGATCACCGGATCACATTTACCGAAATATGCGATAATCGGAGCAGCGATGCCGCACAAATATTTTATCGCCATTTAGACAAAGCTAGTTCAGCACAATGCGTTGGCGGGCTAGTTGGTGCGGATCCATAAAAACTTCATTTAGCGCAATACAACGGACACAAGAAAGGCGACAGGACAAGGCGCTTGTCCTGTCGCCTTTCTTGTGTCCGTTGTATTGCGCTAAACGAAGTATTTATAGCCAAAGCTGAATATAATGCACACTGCGCGTCGATTTACTTGTGTAAGCACAATTTTGAATCGATTCCCATAAGTGCGGTGCATTGCCAGCTATAATACAAACATACGGCATCTCTGGTCAACGTGGTAAAGGGAAAGCACTAGAATACCGTGCTTCATTTTTAACACGCCGGCTAAGATGGAAACTTCAAGATCACTTACGGTCTACACTCCATTGAGTAGCGCAGGAACATCATATGGTCGAAAAACAGCCAGATGACGTCGTCCTGAACGTCGTCTGGCGCGGCGCGGCTTTTTTCTTTCCGAAACGTCTCCCCAGGCGCCGAAATTTATTTCACACGGAGTTCCATCACTTCTGCAGCGCTGTGATAACCTCATCTGCACAGATGAAGCGCGTTTTCAATATCTGCGAGTCGGCTGATGAGAGAGGCAGCTTATACCATTGCCACAGAGGCTTTCGATCGCGATCGAGCGCGATCATATTTCTCGATCACGATCGGTTCTACGCAGATTGCGCAGTACAGGCAGTCGTGATCACAAAATCCGATCCCGATCGGGCTCGATCGCGATTGAAACTGGTCCGGTGTGACGCCCGTACAAAATTCCGAGCACTCACCTGTTAGGCAGCGTTGGGCATGACGATCCACGACCACCTCGTCATATGCTTGTTCTTGCAGCGCTTGTGTTTCGCCAGCTACCAAAGCGCAGGTCGAGCCTCAACGCAGGCGATTAGCGCTTCGTTGTTGATCGCCTCCATAGCCTCTGTGCTCTAGCGACGCGAAACCAGCAGCTACTCACGGCGTCTCCGCACGATTGTGAAACTTCAACAGCCTTTCCGAACCGCCGGAACTGTACATGCGGCCTACGTGACGTCGGTGCACAAGCTGTCACTTCCGTCGCGTACGCTCAAAATGACGCCCAAGAGCAAGACCTCCTTGACGCGCGCGATTCCTGCGCGTCTGCCCTCTCTAGACGCGTAGGGCACGCGCGTACGGCCTCGCAGACGCGTGACGCGTAGCCAGGCGCGCACGATTCACCGCGTGTGGTTGGGCCTTTAACGCGCCCATTCCTGGGTTGACCGTCGGTGTAACCGCGCAAACCCTCTCGTGCCACTGTTCGCGTGTTCACCGTCGTCTTCTTCCACAGATGGCTCCGATGCCGCTCATCATTGCCGCGTTACCACAGGGCCTCGCCCTCTGCGAAGGAGCTGACTGCACGTACGCACTGCTAGTCGGTGCGGTGAATTCGGTCTCAAGTTCTTTGCCTCTTTATATCGCGAATCGAAAACACGTATTCAGCTGCCCTCAAATTTCGCAATAGGGAGCATCGTAATCGTCGGACATATTTAACATTTTACTTGAGCGAGCCACGCACACAGCACATAAGTGGATAAACTCTAGAAGACAGGAGCTGTTATACGTATATGTTCCCTGCAAATTGCGGCTACGGTCGGCCGACTAACCAGGTCTGCAAATTTGTATGCACGCAGGGCATGTATTGCGGAGTCAATTTCTTGACTACAAGCGCTATGAATGCACTCTAGCCTATGGAAGAAGCACACTTGGTGACGCCACATTAAGCAAAAGAATATACTAGTTTCATAAAAAAATTAGAAAAAAGACAGGTCATGTTATTAGATACATTATTATTTCATATTGTGTACCCCTGAGGTTGTAAAGCAATATACATATGTGTCACGTCAATGTTTTACTTCAACCTTGATTTCCGCAGTTCTTGCCTTTGCGTTAGTTGGCACAGCTCAATGTTGAGGAAGGTGATGACCTGAGGCATGAAGCTGTGTTGGTGCTCCCTCCTTCGCCTTTTTACGTTCTGTCTACTGATTCCTTGAATCATCAAGTGTTTTTTGCTAGGGGCCATTATATATCCGTACTGACAGGTACCTCGCAATGAAATGTTCGTGCTTTATGTCTCCGCCAAGCTCATGAACAACAACAAAGAAATCCGCAGCGGCATTTAAGACTGCTTGCGTGTGGGAATGCGATAGCAAGATAGTCGCTTTAGTGAAATGTGTTTCTTTTTCTTCTGCGCGTCCCTTGTCCGCGCAAGGGCTCACCCGCGTTTTAACTGCGCCTCGGTAAGGGCAAATGAAAACGCGCCAAGCGGCTCAACGCGCACGCTTGCACGCTAGGAGTTCATAACCCGAGAGACCGCTCGGCGTCATTCAAGTGATCATTAATGTTTTTTTTATTTTGTACGATAATGACGTAGTGCCAACTCCTACCCGCTGGCGGCGCCGTCACGTGCCGAGTTACCCCTCCCCCTCCCCCCCCCCACACGCAGTAGGCATATATCATCATCATTTATCTTTCCTTAAGGACCCCTGTCGGGGTATTACATAAGGGGGGGGGGGGGGTTATAGAAGATAAGGATAGAAACAAAGATATGGTTACAATTTCTTGCAATAGCGTCAGGCATATGGCTGCGACGTGACGTGGACAGCTGACGTGGCAGTGAAGCTAGCTAGTCTCGCATGCTAGAGGCCCCGGTTCTATTCCCACCGAGACCGAAGTTAACCTTATGTTGTTTTCAAAAGCATTAATTTATTTTTTACAGGAAATTCCCTGACGAATTTAGCGTCAATTCGAATACTTTGTGAGGTGTTTTTACTTTTTATTGTCAGTCATTCTTGGTACCACCATTCGGTCACGCCGCCTAGTACAACGCCGGATTTTCGCGTAATGGCGCATATAATGTTTTCTCATGAAGACCCGCCGTGGTTGCTTTGTGGCTTTGGCGTTCCCCTGCTTAGCACGAGGTCGTTGGGTGGCATCTCGGTGGCAGGGGCCGAATTTCCATGCAGGAGAAATGCAAGAACGCCCGCGTACTGTGCATTGGGTGCACGTTACAGAATCATGCGTGGTCAAAAATAATCCGGAGTCTACCACTACGGTGTCTCACAATCGGATCATGTTTTTGGAACGTAAAACCTCAGAATAAAAAAAAAGAAGAGAAGCATTTCTGGGGAAATACGCACACGTTTTTCTAACCTGATATCTGTCACCTTGTGCTGAGACGAGCGCAAATGTTTTATTCTCCACCACCTTGAACCCGACCCACGCACGAAACGAAAGTCTCTGCATGCTGCCCTACAGCCGAACGCCATATATCGATACACAAGCAAAGTCGAGTGACGATGCCAATTGCTTTTATTAATTCAAGGCGGGAAGGTAACTGGAGCCAAACAGCCGTGTCTGATACCCGGTGTATACCGTTTCCTACGATGCATCTGAAGCAAGCATTGAGTCACAGTAGCAAGAACTTCAGCCCGAAAAGCTTAGAGCCGTTATCGCTCTTGACTTTGGCACTATAAGCGAACGGGCAGAGACTTGTTTACGTGTACGCTCGCTATTTTACCGCGAGCTAGTCAGCAGCGTTTAGGTGATGTTGGTTATGGGGTGGTTTTGTTGGAGCTGTTTCAATAAATGTTGCTGCGACTCACCGCATACGAGGCAGATAATCGTCATCAACACGACTGTCTTCATGATGGGCCAGCAAAGCGCTCCAAATCGGTCAACTACCGCTGGGAGTCTGGTTTAAAGCTAGACTACGCGAAAGATAACCCCTGTGCCTTTGTGCGCCGTCGGGAAGAAAAATCGCGTCTTCCAAAAAACGGTTATCAGTTGTCCTACGTGCTTTGGAAAGCAATGATTACAGTCTTGTAAGGGTACTTCCCAGATAGTACGGTTGCATGGCTACAAGAAGCGAAAAGGTCTTAGTAGCAATATTCACTGGTCTTGCCCTATTTCTTATTTATACATGTATATTGAGCTCATCTATGACAAATCATTTTATAACGAATCTGCCGGTTTAGGAGAATAAAGCCTGCGTCACTGACCATAATTTACCCTTCTAGAGAAAAAAGAAAACTTATGCCATCGATCAGGCCTGGACACTGTTGTAACATTGCATTGGCAATATCCAAACCACTGAGCATCTGAATAACAGAGCCAGGAAAGGGAAGTCTCCGCAGTTTTTCCTTGAAGCATGAATCTGTGAAAGCTGAGTTCGACGCCTTGCTGCTGTTCCTCGCGTCACTGCCGAAACTTCCAGCAGAGCACGTTGTTCCTGTCAGAAATATCTCATGCATGGTAGTCAGTTAGATTAGTAGGTGGGTGTGAGCCTAAAAAGTTTTCCTATCTAGACATTCGAGCATGATGACAATAATGTGCAATTTATTTCAGCGCGTTTGTTTTGGTGCATATAATACTCTAAAGGATGCGAACTTTAAACAAAGTGACCCGTAAGAGAAAACGCATCTTTAGTCATCTATATATAAAAGATATCTCTTTACGGTCTTCTATTAAATTACAGAGTATTTTTCCTTAGATCATGTATCGTTTATGCTCGATGCACACCATAACAACAGCATTGCCAAGGAGATTCTTCTTTAGCATTGTTACTTTGTTATTCTTGAAGGGCAAGATTACTCTTCGCTGGAGCAACTTCATCCACCATTCGAGTAATAGCTAACATAGCTCAACATTGCGTCTTTTAAGGAATTGCATTTAGTCTTGTTAACTAAACAGCGCACATCGATTTTGCATTTGTCTTTTTAGGTATACGAATGAAAGTGCCTCTTAATGTGGAAAAATTGTGCAAATATTAAAACAGAAAATGTGCACTGGGTCAACTCATTCTGGAGAAAC
Source organism: Dermacentor variabilis (assembly GCF_050947875.1). Taxonomy (NCBI): domain Eukaryota; kingdom Metazoa; phylum Arthropoda; class Arachnida; order Ixodida; family Ixodidae; genus Dermacentor; species Dermacentor variabilis. The sequence goes on along the minus strand of NC_134574.1, from coordinate 71,256,578 downwards.
GTTATGAGCACGATTTCGCAACGCCAGGCTATGTAATAGAGGTTGGGTAAGTAGTGTTAGAACATTTCTCAACAATTAAAATGAAGTCCGGCTTTTTACTTTCCAAAAACCAGGATTTCGTCATGAGGCACGCCGCAATGGAGGACTCCGGATAAATTTCGACTCCCTCGATATACTTTACATGCCTCCACTGAAAGCGACACGGGCGTTCTTGCATTTCGCCGCCATCGAAACGCGGCCGCCACGAAGGGTATGTGACGCAGCCATCTCGCGCTTAGCAGCGCAGCACTACAGCCGGTTAGCCACCAGGGCGGGTATTTCCCAAGAAACATCGTATGTTTTATGTGCATTCATGAGCCCCCGCGAAGGCGTCTGCGTCAGCCGGCGTTTGGTGTGTTGCGACACGACGTACCAGAGCACAAGTGGTTTGGACCTTTCCGCGTTTCACCGTGCGCGGCTTAGTCTTGTACGGGAAAAAGAGGATCCTTGGGGTTAAGCCCATGCAGGGTGTGCGGACCTTTAAGGCCCCTCGGCGGAGGCAGCACACCCCTTTGGCCTCGGCTTCACCAAAACTGCACCCCCGAACTGACCCACACGGAGGAAATCGGTAGTTGCCTTTTCCTGTCTACCTCTCTGATCTTCGTCTTTCTCTAACAGATTTAGTCTTTCCTGTCCTCACTTCTTTTTACTTCAAATTTCCGGGGCAGCTAGGCTTAACCTGATGTATGGTATCCAACCTTGTGTATGCTATACTGGGTCATAGTAACGTACAACTGGTATCTGCGATTCGGATGGATGGATGAATGGATGGATGTTACGAGCGTCCCCTTTGTAACGGGGCGGTGGTCTGCGCCACCAAGATCTTGCTATTATGCTGCCTATTGTCCTACCTAGGTTAAAAAAAAGTAAAAAAAAGGAAAACAATACATTATGAACTCTCACAACCAAATTTCTGTTGGAAATTTGGTTGTGAAACCAACGGGAAAGAGATCAGTTTCCCGTTGTTCTAACGCTAACAAAGCCAGATGAATGCTGCCAACAATTTCCTACACAGAAATCTGATCCAGGAGTGTGGACGCGGTTTTGCAAACTTATGCAATTGACCTCGCATGGTGATCCCCCGCAGGGGCGTCTGCGCAAGCAGGCGTTCGGTGTGTTGCGACACCACGTACCCGAGCACACGAGGGTTGGACCCTCCCGCGTGTAGCCGTGCGCGGCTTAGCCGTGTCTGGGGAAAAGGGGATCCTGGGGGTTGAGCCGATGCTGGGTGTTTGGACCTTTAAGGCCCCCCGGCTGAGGCAACACACCCCTTCGGCCTCTGCTTCACATAGACGGCACCCCCGGACTGACCCACCCGGGGGAAATCGGCAGTCGCCTTTTCCTGTCTCTTCCTCTCGAATCTTCGTCTTTATCTCTTACTTTTTGACCTTTCCTGTCCTCTCCTCTCTTCCATTTACTTCATTCTCCTCTGCGGCAAGGGTTAACCTTGTGTGGGATAGCCAACCTTGGTTATAACAGATTTGGTTATAGTAATGTCGTACAGCTGTCGCGTGCAGGCCGTCTTTTCACGGTCCTGCAGCGTCCCCTTGTTGGGCTCCATAGTGGGTGGCTGGCGGCGCTGCCGAATTTTTACACATATCTATGGCAAGTTCTTTTCCAACCCTTCCTGATCGCCCTCATAAACGAGGGCGCACCGAAGAAGTTTTCAAGTTTTTTGGCCGAAATAATGACAATTTTCCAAGATTTCATGTAGTACATTCAGAGAAAAAAGAAAAGGCAGCGAGAATGATCTCACCTTTTCTTGTTGCGAAGACACTTAGTGAAGCTTTTGGCCCAGGCTATAAAGTCTCTAAGTTGGCAAGTGGCGACCTCCTCTTAGAACTGCGTGATAAGACACAGTACGAGAAACTCTCTAATCTAGTATCCTTTGGGAATCTTCCAGTGACGGTCACACCGCACCGCACAATGAACACCACCCGCGGAGTCGTTTCCGATGCCGATCTCATGGAACTGACTGAAGCCGAACTACTGGAGGGCTGGAGCGATCAAAATGTGACCAATGTCAAGAGAATAAAAATCAGGCGCGATGGCAAGGAGATTGAGACAAAGCACTTAATTTTAACTTTTGCATCAAGTATGCTACCTGAGACCATTGAGGCTGGCTATATAAAGATCCGAGTCAGACCGTACATCCCCAATCCTCTCCGATGCTTTAAGTGTCAAAGATTTGGCCACAGTTCACAGAACTGCCGAGGCCGCCAGACTTGCGCAAAATGTAGTGCCCAAGAACACCCATCTGACAATTGCGAGAATGCTCCACACTGCGTGAACTGTGATGGGGAACACGCCGCGTACTCGCGGTCCTGTCTATCATGGAAAAAAGAAAAAGAAATAGTCACAATCAAAGTCAAGGAAAATATATCGTTCAAAGAGGCACGCAGGCGGGTAGCATACCTGCCAAAGAAAAGCTTTGCCGAAGTGGCGCGTCAGGGGGCAGCGTCACAACGGCCTCCGGCGGCTGTCCGACCCACACGCAGTGAGTCGGCAGTTACGCCATCTGCCCCCACGGTGGTTGCAGCTAGCGCTGCTCCGCCAACTGAGCAGAAGGGACCATCGACCCCGAAGGTGGGCGCAACCGAGGCTGCCACAACCTCCCCGGCCCCTTCCAGCGCTGGCCACAGCCGGCGCAGTCAAATCCCTCAGGGAGCCCCATCGACCTCCGGGCTGGTGGGCGCAGGGGTCTTGCCCTCCAAGGCGGGACTCCCTCTGAAAACTTCTCGCTCGCAAGAGCACGTGTCCGGAGCCTCACTAGAGGCAATGGACACAACACCCATCCTCAAGGCGCACCAAGCGCCTAAGGAGCGGCGAGGCTCCCTCGAACGCTCCAGAAAGGGCAAAACTCCCGTTACAGGGCCTCGAAAGGGCTCTGTAATTTAATCTCTGTAATTTGCATAATCACTACTTCTGTTTCTGTACACACAGCACCTACTGACCTCCAATATGGATACACAAATAATTCAGTGGAACATCAGAGGTCTTCTAAGGAACCTTGATGATGTGCAAGAGCTTATCCAAAAACACAATCCAACAGTGCTGTGTCTGCAGGAAACACACCTAAAACCACAACATACAAACTTTCTCCGACCGTATGTCAAGTTTCGCAAAGATCGCGGTGATGCAGTCGTATCATCAGGCGGTGTTGCCATTTTGGTTCATAAAAGTATTTCCTGTCAGCGTTTACAGCTACAAACGCCCCTTGAAGCAGTGGCGGTTCGAGCTGTTCTTTTAAATAAACTCGTCACCATTTGCTCGCTTTATGTACCCCCACACTTCAAATTAAACAAACATGAATTTCAGTCATTTATAGACGAATTGCCAGAACCTTATGTTGTTCTTGGCGATTTCAATGCGCACAGCTCCCTGTGGGGCGACTCTCGTGCTGCCGCACGAGGTCGACTTGTTGAATAGTTCCTTTTTTCTTCAGGTGCGTGCTTGCTGAATAAGAAGGAACCCACGTATTACTCCCTAGCAAACAGAACCTTTTCTTCTATTGACCTGAGCATAGTTTCCTCGTCCATTCTGCCTGAACTCGAATGGGAAGTTATGAACAATCCTTACGGAAGCGACCACTTCCCGATACTATTAAGAACACTTAAAGAAAACGAATATCCGCCACAGGCTCCCAGGTGGAAGATTGACACAGCAGACTGGGAGAGGTTCCGAAACTTAACTAGTATATCATGGGATGACACGTCTTCTTTAGAAATCAATGCTGCTGTGGAGTACTTCACAGCCTTCATAATAGATGCCGCATCTAAATGCATACGTGAATTAAGCGGCTCGGCATGCAAACGGCATGTCCCGTGGTGGAACAATGAATGCAGAATCGCACGTAGGAATCAGAACAAAGCGTGGGGGTTGCTACGCGCTTCGCCCACTGCAGAAAATCTTGTCAACTTTAAAAAAGTAAAATCCCAAGGTAGGAGAACCCGCCGACAGGCCAGAAGAGAAAGCTGGCAAAAGTATCTATCGAGTATTAACTCGTTTAGGGATGAGGCCAAAGCCTGGAACAGAGTAAATAAGATTAGAGGGCGGCAAACACATTCACTCGCCCTGGTAAACACAAAGGGCGATACACTACAAGACCAGGCAGACTCACTTGGGGAATATTTTGAGAGCGTGTCAAGTCCAACAAATTATACGCAGTCCTTTCTCAAATACAAAGAAACAGAAGAACGTAAGCCATTAACAAGAAAAGGTCGAGAGAATGAGCCTTACAACCGTCCTTTTTGTATTGCTGAATTGAGAGCTGCCTTGAGCGTATGCAACAGCTCCGCACCAGGATCTGATAGAATCATGTATGAAATGCTCAAAAACTTACACAATGACACGCAGGATACACTACTCACACTTTTCAACACCATTTGGGATGCAGGGTACCTTCCAACCGCATGGAAGGAAGCCATTGTGGTCCCTGTTTTGAAACAAGGCAAGGACCCTTCCTCAGTGGCAAGTTACCGCCCGATAGCCCTCACAAGTTGCATTTGTAAGGTGTTTGAAAAAATGATTAATCGGCGACTCATCCATTTCCTTGAACTGAGCAAAATCCTTGATCCCTATCAGTGCGGCTTCCGAGAAGGGCGCTCCACAACTGACCATCTTGTACGTGTAGAAGCAAATATCCGGGACGCATTTGTACACAAACAATTCTTCTTATCCATATTCCTCGATATGGAGAAGGCGTACGATACGACGTGGCGTTACGGAATCTTAAGAGATTTGTCAGAAATGGGCATCCATGGTAATATGCTAAACCTAATAGAAAGCTATCTGTCCAGTCGCACCTTCCGGGTAAAAGTAGGAAATGTACTTTCGCGTCCTTTTACGCAAGAAACGGGTGTACCGCAAGGCGGCGTGCTCAGCTGCACACTCTTCATCGTGAAGATAAACACGCTTCGCGCTTCTTTACCACGGGCAATCTTTTATTCTGCCTACGTGGACGACATACAAATAGCTTTCAAATCCTGTAACCTCGCAGTGTGCGAGAGACAGGTACAGCACGGCCTGAACAAAGTCTCAATGTGGGCAGACAAGAATGGATTTAAGATCAATCCTAACAAAAGCTCTTGTGTTCTTTTTACAAGAAAGAGAGGCCTGGTTCCGGATCCTTCCTTAGAACTGTGTGGACAACGAATACCTATCAGCAAACAGCACAAGTTCCTAGGAATCATACTTGACTACAGACTCACTTTCATTCCACACATTAAATATCTGAAAGAGAAATGTCTAAAAACAATGAACTTGATGAAACTTCTATCCCAGACTACATGGGGTAGTGATAGGAAGTGTTTAATGAACCTATACAAGAGCCTAATTCGGTCTCGATTGGATTATGGTGCTGTAGTATATAACTCTGCCGCCCCGAGCGCACTAAAGATCCTAGATCCTGTCCACCATCTAGGAATCCGACTGGCCACTGGCGCTTTCAGAACGAGTCCCATACAAAGTCTATATGTAGAATCAAATGAATGGTCTCTCCACCTACAGAGATCATACATTGCCTTTACATATTTCCTTAAAGTACGCTCTAATCCTGAACATCCATGTTTTGATACCGTTACTGATATGACGTGCGCTACACTTTTCAGCAATCGTCCCTCCATAAGACAGCCTTTCTCGCTGCGTGTGAAGGAGCTTAGCGATGAAATGCATTTCCCACTCCTCGAGCATCGCTTAATGCACCTAACCAAGCTCTTACCTCCTTGGGAGTGGCAGGTGATACAATGTGACATATCATTCATAAAAGTTACAAAGCACGCTCCTGAGGCCGAAATTCGAATGCATTTCCTAGAACTCCAGCACAAGCACTCCTGCGCAGAGTTCTACACAGACGCTTCGAAGTCAAATGCCGGGGTATCCTATGCAGCCATCGGCCCATCGTTTTCGGAATCCGATGTACTGCATCCGGAAACAAGTATTTTTACGGCCGAGGCCTACGCATTATTCTCTGCTGTAAAGCACATAAGAAAATCGAAAGTTCCAAAAGCAGCGATCTATACAGACTCTCTCAGCGTCGTGAAGGCCTTAATGTCACTCAGCAAACATAAAAATCCCGTATTTAATGAACTATATTCGGTCTTGTGCAAAGCATACTCATCTAACCAGAATATCATAATATGCTGGGTCCCTGGCCATAGGGGAATCGAAGGTAACGTTCTGGCGGACGAGATGGCCACGTCAATCACATTGCAAGCTGTTAACCCTACCGCTGCGGTGCCTGTCACAGATCTGAGGCCTTTCTTGCGAAGGAGGCTGCGAGATCACTGGCAACACATGTGGGATGCGGAAACGGATAATAAGCTCCACCTGATAAAACCACAGTTAGGATTCTGGCCCTCTACTACAATATCGCGCCGAACAGATGTCCTATTCTGTCGTCTCAGAATAGGACACACGTTTGGCACCCATAATTTTCTACTCACCGGAAGTGAGCCTCCAACCTGTGGTAGATGCGGGGAGAGGCTGACCGTACTCCACGTCCTCCTGGAGTGTCGGGAAGCCGAATCTGAGAGAAAGAGATATTTTTCCTTAGCATACCGCCGGCACATCCCTCTTCATCCTCTAATGTTTCTCGGTCCAGAACCGCTTTTTAATACAAACAGTGTCCTAGGTTTCCTCAGAGATGTCGTCTTACATGTTATTAGTCCCATGAATTCGTAGCGCCTCCTCTCTCGAGAGGATGCCACTGCGATAATTGTTTTGCGTAGCACATGCCTCCAGGCCCTTGTGCCTCAAGGGCTCTAAGGAGGCAGTAGTGCTCTGGCATTTCTTATAAACGTGATATATTTTACCTATCGTATCATTCTTTTTATATGCATCTAAATTTTCATAGTACAAGTCATACGTCATTGCCATAATTTTATCATACAGATTTTACGCACTTTAGAGCGTATATTTTAAGGCCTCTTTACAGCCACCTCACACCAACTTCATAGCAATCATAATTACACCGCAAACTCATTACCACAGACATGGCGCTCTTTGGCCACACCTGGCCCTTGCACCATAAAACTCCACACATCATCGCATGGTGATCGTGCCTTCAGTATTGATGATGCAGTGGCATACTTCGCATTTTTATTTGATGCCGCATCAATATGCATCCCTCAAACTAGAGTTTTGGCTTCTAAACAACGTATTTCCTGGTGGAATGAGGAATGCAAGGAAGCGCGAAAGAGGTAGAACAAGGCGTGGTGTCTCCCATGTGGCTCTCCAAGGGCAAATAACCTCATAAGCTTCAATCACATCAATTCACAAGGCAGGCGAACACGACGGATTGCTAAAAGTAAAAGAGAGAGCTGTTAAAGTTACATCTAGGGAATCAATTAATACACGCAAGAAAGAAGGGTGTGCAATAGCGTAACAAAATTCTTCGGTCAGCCTTCTCAGCATTTGCCCTTGGTTGATGATCAAGACCAGAGTCTGGAAGACCAGGCCAATGCCCTTAGGGAACATTTTGAACGTGTCTCTAGTTTAAAACATTACTCCGAGGCTTGTGCGAAGAAGCACAAGAAGCAGAAAGTAAAGCGTTTATTCAAAAATGGAGTGGAAATAAAAAATACAACCGTCATTTTGTAGTAGCCGAGGTCGGAGTGGCTTTGGATACTTCTGAGAAGTCTGCTCCGGGAACTGATCGCATTATGTACCTGATGGTAAACCACCTTCTCCCTGAGGTATAAATGACTTTGTTATCTGTTTTCAACAGTATATCGGTAACAGGGTACTTTCCGTTTGCATGGAAAGAGGCGATTGTAGTCCTTATCTTCAAACAGGGTAAGGGTCGATGTTCTGTCGCAAGGTACTGGCCTGTAGCGCTAACTAGCTGTCAGTGTAAGCTATTTGAAAAAAAAATACTAATCGCCCGATGTTACCATTTCTCGAATCCAACAAATTGCTTGACCCTTACGAATGTCGATTTAGAGAAGTTAGACCTGCAACTGACCACCTCGTTGGAGTTGGAGTGACAGGTTCAAAGTGCCTTGAAAAAATTGTCGCGATGGACAAACGAGAATTGATTCTAGGTAATTTTTTTGAAAAGCAAATGTGTCCCTTTATTAAGAAATAGAGGCATATGGTATTAGAAAACAATATTGAACTGCATGGTCAACCGTCACCTCCAAGCAGACAACAAAAATTCATGGGAATCATTTTAGATACGAAGCAAACCTTTACTCCACACCTCAGGCCCCTTAAGAACACATGACAAAACAATGAACATTCCTAAAATCCTTTTACACAAAACGCGGGATAGTAACAGCAGGAGCCCCATGAGTCTTTACAAAAGCCTCATACGAACACGTTTAGATTACGGGGCAATGTATGAATCTGCTGCTTTTAGCGCCTGGAAGGCACTGGACCATGTTCACCACCTATGTTTTCGTCTAGCGACTGGTGCCTACAGGACAAGTCTTGTAGAGAGTCTCTAAGTTGAAGCTAACAAGTGGTCGCTTCCTCTTCAGAGGCCATACTCCAGTTTCATGTACTTTCTGAAGTGAACTCAAACTACGATCATCCCTCTTATGCAACCATAAAGGACGTTGCATCTGCATCGCTGTTTAACAAGCGTACAGAAGCCAGATAACCTTTCCCCCAACGAGTAAGAAAGCTTTCTAAAGAAATGGGCATTCCCATTCTTGAGCATAACGTGATGGCCTTAACGAACTCATTGCCGCCTTGGCACTGGCAGCTCATAGAATACGATACATTATTCATAGAGGTAAAAAAAAACACGCCCAGAGCCCCATATTTGAATTCATTTCCTAGAACTTTAGTCGAAGTACTCGTGCACAGCGTTTTAGACTTGCGCTTCTAAGTCGAAGACCGGCATGTTTTACGCTGCTGTCGGACTATCCTTCTCCAAATCCGATGTATTGCACCGGGAAACAAGTACCCTTAGGGCGTAGGTCTAAGCACTATTGTCGGCTGTAAGGCATATAAGGAAACTAAAACTAAAAAAAAGACAATTATATTTACAGATTCACTCAGCGTCGTAAAAGCCTCATATTACTGCGTAAGCACAGAAACCCTGTCCTTACCGAGCTTTATTCCGTTCTTTTATATCGTATGCTGGGCGCCCGGGCATATCGACATAGAGGGTAATATGCTGGCTGACCAAATTACCACATCAATTTCTACGCAAGCTATCAATTCTAACGCTGCTGTCCCTGCTCTTGATCACAAGCTTTCTCACCGAAAGAAACTGAGAAGCAATTCGCAACGCTTGTACGACACTGAAACAAATAATAAGCTGCTCGTAAGTGAGCCACATCTGGGTTCCAGGCACTCGTTAGCGAAAACGTGTGGAACTGAGGTCCTATTCTGTCGTCTCAGAATAAGACACACATATGGCACCCACAGTGTTTGCTGAGTCGTAATGAACCTGCATCTTGTAGTAGGTGTGGCGAGAAACTGAGGGCCCTCCAAGTCTTCCTGGAGGTCGGGAAGCCGAAGCCGGCGGAAAGAAACAATTTCCTCCAGCATACGGGCAGCACATACCTCTTCAGCCGGTAATGTTTCTTGGCCCAGAACCGTTATTTAACAGCAAAGTAGTACTAAGTTTTTTGAACGATGTTTCACTAAATCTTATTGGCCTAATGAATTCGTAGCGCACCCTCTCTCTAGAGGATGCCGCTGTAATGCACATGCCTCCAGGCGCTTGCGTTTCAAGGGCTCTGTTTAGGCAGTAGTGCGTGTTGCAAACGTTTGTCTCTGATATATTTTAATATATCAAAATTATTTCGCAATGTATATTCCGTTAACATGCTGCACGTCATTAGTCGTTCCCCATGATTTATTGCATACATGTTTTACGCACTATACAGCGACATTTCTTAGACCCCTTTATAGCCACGTAACATGCACCTCTCCTAATTCGTCGCTCCACAGTGAACTCATGAACACTGTCCTGGCGCTCTTCGGCCATGCTTGGCCTTTGCGCCACTTAACAACAAACATTCATTCATTTATGCCTTCATGAGGACTAAGAATGGTCTCATATGCTGGTATATAAAAAGTGAAATAATTTTACAAAATTTGACTATGAGATGACATGTTTGAAAAATATGTACGGAGAAACGACGCAAAGTACACGCCATTCAAAAAGACAATTTCGGGATCCTATCTGTCAGTTATCAATCATGCAGAACTGCTAAACATGTAATAGATTCGTCTAAGATATCACGACCAATGAGTAATTCAGAATAGGCCTACAGGGTCCTCCGCTTCAATTATAAAGAATGTTTCAGGGAATCTTCATATATCCTCAAGGCGAAACATTTTGGTATTTCTGAATGTCCTATCCTAGTTAAGATCAATCAGATGATTCCGTGACTTCTAGATTTCTTGTTTGGCAAAAGAGGGCGGTACGAGTTCGATTTGGTTTGCAATATATTTTGCCATTTACACTCTGCGAATTGGGTTGAATTCCATTCAGGTCTTTTACGCGTGATTAATGAGGCAAGCCGTTGCGGGGGGGCTACACCCGATTAGTTTAGACCTCCAGGCGATCTTTAACATGCCCCCAATGCACGGGACACGAGCGTTATTGCATTTCGCCCCCATCGAAATGCGGCCGATGCGGCCACGCTTTGACTTCGTCCTTAGCGCCGCTACACCGTAGCCGCTAAGCCACCGCGACGGGTGAATTGGCTTGGCGCTCAGAAGAGCACATTGTCTGTTTTTTCCATTAGCCGTTCCTCACCGACTATGTTGCAACTTATGGTTCGGCGCAGGAAGCGTCGGTATTTTTTCTGAATGTTGTCGACATTTCTTTAGCGAAATAAACTAGTTTATACAGATTGTGTGCGCAACGCGAATAGTGGTACGCGTTCATGAGCGTACGTGACACCATGCATGACGCCAGAATGTACAATGTAATGATATATGTATAAGAAGACTCAGCTAAGCAAGCTGGTATTCATTCATGTTGAAAATCGTTTCGTACCGAATGCAGACAAAGATGTTCTTTGCTGAATTCTGCGCTAATTTCTTTTTCGAGATGTATAAATAGCCGGCACACTTGACTGATATAGAACAGATTCGGTCAAACCACGACAGTGCTTGGTGCTGTCGTACTTTTCTGCGGACAAGTCCAACCAATAAAGAGTACATTCGTGACTCAGTTTTGGCACTGCCTCGTTCAAAATTAGAAAATACCGAGAAAGGACGGTTTTGTGAAGCCGACGTGCACAGTGCGGGACAGCGCGTTTGCAGGAGACGTTCTGCTTGCCGAGACATGATGCTCATTATCTGTTAACTTTGCATCCACAAGGCGCTTTATCTTTGCAAGCTTCTCGCGATACGCCTTGTACACGGTGCAAACATCTCTACAGCTTATCTTGAGGAACTGAGTGCTATGGCAGAATGTCCGGCTGGGGTCGACATATATTTATCGCATCTCTTGGTCTGTTTCGAGGCAACAACAAGACGCTGTTTGTAATGAAATGCGTGCAACAAGAACGAGTGTGTTTGGAGATTTTCCGAAAGGCACTTGTCTGCGACGCAATATGATGATTCTTACAGGGTTCCTAATTACAAAGGCAGGGGTTAGTTTTTCTGTGGCAACAAAGGCCAAGAAAGCGCTGGGATAAGCGTAGATGTGGAGGAGGAAGAATTATTTAGCACAATAAGAGCTTGTCAGTGTCATGAAATCCTGCATTACCGAACATCGAGAATAAGCAAGAGTGCGCAGAGAGAACATGCCTCGTAATGGAAAATTTAATAGAACTGCCTCTGTTCTGTTTATAATAAATGCTTGCGAAGATAAAGAACCAGTTCTAGATCATAACGAGTGTTTGTAGGAGCCGAAAGTGGGAGCATTCTTGAGAAAAGATTTGTTAGTAGAGCACAGACATTGATTGCATAGTGTTGATTGGCTGGTAGTCACAGTATATATGTGTGTTTATTACTCCCTTGTATTTTCAAAATAGATGCGCACAGTAGAGCGGAGGACATCCTCAACCCTTCTTAAGGAGTCTTTATGGGCTTAATTTCATTGGCAAACTGCCAAAGAAACAAAAGTTTGAATCTTGAGAGCTTTCATTACAATTTTGCACGAATCATGTGTACTGCGAATACTGCCTAAAATGGAGAAGCCCTTCTCACATCATGGCTCGGCTCTCTCCAGGATTGTCAAGTATAGAATTGTTCTATTGTGCTTGCGAGCCGCTGTTTCAAAGGCTTGCGTTGACAGTCGATGTGTGGGATTTTATGGCGCAAAGGCTAGGTATGGCCAAAGAGCGCCATGACAAATGTAATGTTTACGGTGCATTGTGATTGGTGATGATGTGTGGTGTTTTATGGCGCAAGGGCCAGCTATGGCCAAAGAGTGCCATGACAAAGGTAATGTTAACGGTGCATTGTGAATGATGCAGGCAATGAATTAGACAATGAATCTCTCATGGTATATGTGACACGGCTGTAAAAAGGCCTAAAATCGGTCGCTGTGGATGGTGTAAAATATATAGCTAAAATAACGACTCTGTCTAGTAGTGCTGTGGGCTATGGTAATGGGGTTTCGTTAAAAGCATGATGCAATAAAATATAACATTGACACTTTAGCTTCAAGAAAGCCTTTGAGTACAGGGCTGTTATACGTGAGCTAAAAATTTCCTGTCCAAATGATTTCGAGAGTGTCTGTTACAGCTAAGAAGTCTAAAACTAGTTTCGGATTAAAAAGCGGTTCGTTGGTGAGAAAAAATTTTGGGCGAAGAGGAATATTTTCGCGATACGCATAAATGAAATACTTTTTCCTCTGTGCTTCTATTGCAGGGCATTGAATAAGAACGTGCAGGACTGTGAGATGTTGGCCGCACTTACTACAAGTGCTCACTCTTACCCCAGTCAAGAGGTAAGAGTGAGTGACGTAAGTGTGTCCTATTCTTAATTGGCAAAGGAGCACTTCGTTATATCGCGATGTTCTATCCGGTACCCAATATCCTTATTTGGGTTTCATCAAGTGCAGTTTATTTGATATCTCAGCATTCCACTGTTGCTGCCAATGAATTTTGAGCTTGTGACGCAAGTATGCTTTAAGATCTGTGGCTGGGTTGGCTATGTTTATGTCCGTGTCACTAAAAGATACTGAAGTAGCTTTCTCGTCAGTAGCTTCGTTGCCTTTTATGCCACAGTGGCCAGCTACCCAGCATAGTATGATCATTTGTTTAGCGCTATAAGCTGAGCATACCAATGTATACAGTTCATTAACGACAGTGTTTTTATGTTTACGTACATTCATTAGGGCTCGCACTACACTCAATGAGTCTGTGAACACTATAGCCCTATTGAGATTCGTTCGCTTGATGTGCTTCACTGCAAGAGTATTGCATATGATTCCGCTGTAAAGATACATGTGTGTGGGTTCAATGTACCGGATATTAAAAGTGCTAGTCCTAGTGCTGTGTAAGCAACACCAGACGAGACTTAGAGGCATCCGTGTAAAATTCAGCACAATAATATTTCTCCTGAAGCTCAAGAAAATGTGACCGTATGTGTGCCTCAGGTGCTCGTATTTCTGCGAACGAGACGTCACATTCGATAGTCTGCCACTGCCACGGCGGTGGAAGCCGCGTAGTTGCCGTTATGACATTCTCTAAAATCGGCGCACCTGTTTCTTCGGACAATGCTTCCAACCAAGGGACAGAGGAGGTCTAGTGCCTGGGCGGTTACGGAAAAGCCTAGCCGTAGACAGGTCGTAAATAACTGAATGGCATGAATGATGGAAATCTGATTTCACATTGAGGGCGTAAGAGCGACTTAAATATGTTCTTTGAAGATGCAGGCACCATTCGTTAGATTCAGCATACAGGCTTTCTACGTGGCTAGTCCTAAAGGCACCTGTAGCAAGGCGGATACCTAAGTGGTGAATAGGATCTAGCATTTTCAAAGCGCTAGGTGCAGCAGAATCATAGACTATTGCTCCATAGTCAAGGCGTGTTAATATTAGACTTTTGTAAAGTTTTAAAAGGCACCGCCAGTCGCTTCCCCAAGATGTGCGTGGCAAGAGCTTCAGGAGGTTCATAGTCTTGAGGCACTTTGATTTCACATACTTCAGGTGTGGTACAAAAGTCAGCTTGCTGTCTAAAAGGATTCCTAGAAATTTGTGTTCATGGCTCACAGATAGCCGTTCTCCATTTAGATCTATTGCGGGGTAAGCAAGTATGCCTCTTTTGTTAGAAAACAGGACGCATGTACTTTTTGTGGGTTTAGCTTGAAACCGTTCGTTTTGGTCCGCCCACTTAGATAATTTATTTATGCAAAGCTGTACTTGTCGCTCGCAGAAAATTAGGTTGCATGATTTGAACCCTATCTGGATGTCATCGACATATACAGAATAAAACATAGTATGTGTTATGGCGGTCTGGATCGAGTTCATTTTGACAATAAAAAGTGTGCAGCTTAGCACACCACCTTGTGGAACACCAGCGTCTTGCGTAAATGGCGAGACAGAACGTTACCAACTCTAACACGGTACGTGCGATTGGAGAGATAACTCTGAATCACGTTCAGCAAGTTGCCTCGAACTCCCATTTCAAACAGATCACGGAGGATTCCAAAGCGCCAGGTTGTGTCGTATGCCTTTTCCATATCTAAAAATACTGATAGGAAGAACTGTTTGTAGACAAAGGCATCACGGATATTTGTCTCGATGCGGACAAGGTGATCTGTTGTGGATCTACCCTCCCTAAAACCGCACTGAAAGGGATCGAGTATCTTGTTGCTTTCAAGAAAATGGATGAGGCGACGGTTATAGATGTTCCTAAATAATTGGCCTAGACAACTAGTCAGAGCTATAGGCCTATAACTGTTGGGTGAGGAAGGGTCCTTACCCTCTTTGAGAATAGGGATTACAATTGCTTCTTTCCAGACAAAACGAATGTTTACTGCAGATAACATGAAATTGAAGAGTGACAGTAGTGTTTTTTTTAGGTTTCAGGGTGTAAGTGTCTGATCATCTCATCCATTATTCTGTCACTTCCTGGAGCGGACTTGTTGCAACAGTTCAGGGAGGCTTGGAACTCAGCCATTCCAAATGGACGTTTGTATACTTCATTGGATGTCTCTTTCCCACCCAGAGTAATCTGTTCTGCTTGTCGCCGGAATTTTAGGAATGTATCTGTGTAAGGAGATGTACTGGAAATGTGCTCGAAATGTGCTCCTAGACAGTCAGCCTGGTCCTCAACAGTGTCTGTTTGCGTGTTTACTAATGGTAGAGGATGAGTTTCGCGGGCTTTTATGTTGTTTACTCTGTTCAAGGCTTTTCTTTCGTCTGTATATGAATTAATACTAGAGATTTATTTTTCCCAGCTTTCCCTTTTGGCAAGGCGGCGCGTTCTTCTACCTTCTGATTTTATTTTCTTGAAGCTGATCAAGTTCTCGGTAGTTGGGCAGTCGCGAAGGCGGCTCCAAGCCTTATTTTGATTTTTGCGGGCTTCCTTACATTGCTCATTCCACCAAGGAATACGTCGTTTAGAGGATGATCCATTCGTTTGAGGGATAGATAATAACGCAGCATCAGTTATAAATGCCGACAACTATGACACTCTATCATTGACTGAGAAAGTACAGATGTCATCCCAGGTCAAATGTGTCATCTCTCTCCCCCGCAGGGGCGTCTGCGTCAGCAGGCGTTTGGTGTGTTGCGACACCACGTACCCGAGCACATGAGGGTTGGACCCTCCCGCGTGTAGCCGTGCGCGGCTTAGCAGTGTCCGGGGAAAAGGGGATCCTGGGGGTTGAGCCGATGCCGGGTGTTTGGACAGTTAAGGCCCCCCGGCGGAGGCAACACACCTCTTTGGCCTCTGCTTCACGTAGACGGCACCCCCGGACTGACCCACCCGGGGGAAATTGGCAGTCGCCTTTCCCTGTCTCTCTCTTCCTACAACCTTCGTCTTTCCCTTACTTTCCACCTTTCCTGTCTTCTTCTCTTTTATATTACTTCCTTCTTCTTGGCGGCAAGGGTTAACCCTGTGTGGCTATCCAATCTTGGGTACACCATATTTGGTTATAGTGGCGGCGTACGGCTGGCGTCGTGCAGACTTGCATGCAAGCTCTGCCGCGTCCCCTCGTTGGGCTCCGTGGTGGGCGGTCGGCGCTGTTGCCGAATTTTTATACATGTTCATGGAAACTGCTTTCCCCAAACTTCCTGATCGCCCTCAGAAACGAGGGCGCACCGAAGATCTCTTTCAATTTTTCGGACAAGTCCACAACTTTCCTCGATTCCACGTGATTCACTCAGAAAAGCCAGACAAACTAGTGCGATCCATTTCACCGTTCCTTGTTTCCAAGTCTTTGACCTAAGTTTTCGGTACAGGATATAAGGTGTCGAGAATGTCAAGTGGTGATCTCCTTTTGGAACTCCAAAATCAGAAGCAGTATGAGAAGCTGCCAAAACTTGTGTCATTTGGGGAGACCCAAGTAACAGTAACCCCGCACCGTACCATGAACACAAGCCGCGGTGTTGTCTCGGACGATGATTGCTGGAGCTCACTGAGGATGAACTCTTGGCGGGCTTCAGTGACCAGAACGTTATCAATGTTAAAAGGATTAAGATCAGGCGTGACAGCAAAGAAATCAAGACCAAACACCTTATACTGACTTTCGGCTCAAGTATTCTGCCCGAGTCTGTAGAGGCCGGGTACATCAAGCTCCTTGTTAGGCCATATGTGCCAAATCCGCTTAGATGTTTCAAATGCCAACGCTTCGGCCACAGTTCGCAGAGCTGCCGAGGCCGTCAAACCTGTGCGAAGTGCAGTGCACACGAACATACTTCTGAAGCTTGCGTGAACACTCTCCATTGTGTAAACTGTGAGGGCGAGCACGCCGCATACTCGCGGTCGTGCCCGTCCTGGAATAAAGAGAAAGACATAGTCACAATCAAAGTAAAGGAAAACATATCATTCAAAGAGGCACGCAGGCGGGTAGCATACTTGCCAAAGAAAAGCTTTGCCGAAGTGGCGCGGCAGGGGGCAGCGTAACAACGGCCTCCGGCGGCTGTCCGACCCACAGGCAGTGAGTCGGCAGCTACGCCATCTGCCCCCACGGCGGTTGCAGCTAGCGCTGCTCCGTCAACCCTGAATGAGGGATCATCGACCCCGAAGGTTGACGCAGCCGAGGCTTCCCCGGCCTCCCCGGCCCCTTCCTGCGCTGGCAACAGCCGGCGCAGTCAAATCCCTCAGGGAGCCCCATCGACCTCCGGGCTAGTGGGCGCAGGGGTCTTGCTCTCCAAGGCGGGACCCTCTCTAGTAACTTCTCGCTCGCAAGAGCACGTGTCCGGCGCCTCACACGAGGCAATGGACACTACACCTAGCCTGAAGACGCACCAAGCGCCTAAGGAGCGGCGAGGCTCACTCGAACGCTTCAGAAAGAGCAAAACCCCGATTACAGGGCCTCGAAAGAGTTCTGTAATCTAAGGCATCGTTCCGTTTCCGTACACACAGCACCAACTTACTTTAAATATGGATACACAAATCATACAGTGGAACATCAGAGGTCTTCTTAGAAACCTTGACGATGTGCAAGAAATCATCCACCAACACAATCCAAAAGTGCTGTGCTTACAGGAAACGCACCTAAAATCCAAACACACAAACTTTCTCCGACAGTACATAACTTTTCGCAAAGATCGCGATGATGCTGTCGCATCATCGGGCGGTGTCGCCATTGTTATCCATAAGAGCGTTGCGTGTCAACTTTTACAGCTACAAACGCCTCTCGAAGCAGTGGCGGTTCGAGCTGTTCTCCTAAACAAACTCATCACCATTAGCTCTCTTTACATACCCCCAAATTACAAATTAACGAAACATGAATTTCAATCCTATATAGATCAATTGCCAGAACCTTATTTTGTTCTGGGCGATTTCAATGCGCACAGCTCCTTGTGGGGCGACTCTCGTACAGACGCGCGAGGTCGTCTTGTTGAACAGTCCCTTTTTTCTTCAGGTGCGTGCTTGCTGAATAAGAAAAAACCCACGTATTACTCCCTAGCAAACAGAACCTTTTCTTCAATAGATCTTAGCATAGTTTCCCCGTCCATACTGCCCGAACTCGACTGGGAAGTTACGAACAATCCTTACGGGAGCGACCACTTCCCTATACTGATAAGAACATCTAAAGAAAACGAATATCCTCCGCAAGCTCCTAGGTGGAAGATAGACACAGCCGACTGGGAGAAATTTCGAACTCTCACTAACATCTAATGGGCCGAAATATCTTCTTTAGAAATTGATGCTGCTGTGGAGTATCTTACATCATTCATAATAGATGCAGCATCAAAATGCATATCCGAAGTAAGCGGTTTGGCATGCAAACCACGTGTACCGTGGTGGAACAGCGAATGTCGGACCGCCCGCAAGAATCAGAACAAGCCGTGGGGGTTGCTGCGCGCTTCTCCCACCGCTGAGAATCTTGTCAATTTAAAAAAATAAAGTCCCAAGGCAGGCGAACCCGCCGACAGGCCAGAAGAGAAAGCTGGCACAAGTTTTTATCGAGTATTAACTCGTTTAGGGATGAGGCCAAAGCCTGGAACAGAGTTAATAGGATTAGAGGGCGGCAAACACATTCACTCCCCCTGGTAAACACACAGGGCGATACACTGCAAGACCAGGCAGACTCACTTGGGGAATATTTTGAGAGCGTGTCAAGTCCAACAAATTATACACAATCCTTTCTCAAATACAAACAAACAGAAGAACGGAAGCCATTAGCAAGAAAAGGTCGAGAGAATGAGCCTTACAACCGTCCTTTTTGTATTGCCGAATTGAGAGCTGCCTTGAGCGCATGCAACAGCTCCGCACCAGGATCTGATAGAATCATGTATGAAATGCTCGAAAACTTACACAACGACACGCAGGTTACACTACTCATACTTTTCAACACCATTTGGGATGCAGGGTACCTTCCAACTGCATGGAAGGAAGCAATTGTGGTCCCTGTTTTGAAACAAGGCAAGGACCCTTCCTCAGTGGCAAGTTACCGCCCAATAGCCCTCACAAGTTGCATTTGTAAGGTGTTTGAAAAAATGATTAATCGGCGACTCATTCATTTCCTTGAACTGAGCAAAATCCTTGATCCCTATCAGTGCGGCTTCCGAGAAGGGCGCTCCACAACTGACCATCTTGTACGTGTAGAAGCAAATATCCGGGACGCATTTGTACACAAACAATTCTTCTTATCCATATTCCTCGATATGGAGAAGGCGTACGATACTACGTGGCGTTCCGGAATCTTAAGAGACTTGTCAGAAATGGGCATCCACGGTAATATGCTTAATATAATAGAAAGCTATCTGTCAAATCGTACTTTCCGGGTAAAAGTCGGCAATGCACTCTCACGTCCTTTTACGCAAGAAACGGGTGTACCCCAAGGAGGCGTGCTCAGCTGCACACTCTTTATCGTGAAGATGAACACGCTTCGTGCTTCATTACCACCCGCCATCTTTTACTCTGTCTACGTGGACGACATTCAAATAGCTTTCAAATCTTGTAACCTCGCAGTCTGCGAGAGACAGGTACAGCATGGCCTGAACAAAGTCTCAGTGTGGGCAGACAAGAATCGATTTAAGATCAATCCTAACAAAAGCTCTTGCGTTCTTTTCACAAGAAAGAGAGGCCTGGTTCCGGATCCTTCCTTAGAACTGTGTGGACAACGAATACCTATCAGCAAAGAGCACAAATTCCTAGGTATCATATTTGACTACAGACTCACTTTCATTCCACACATTAAATATTTGAAAGAAAAATGTCTAAAAACAATGAACTTAATGAAACTTCTATCCCAGACTATATGGGGTAGTGACAGGAAGTGTTTAATGAACCTTTACAAGAGCCTTATTCGGTCTCGATTGGATTATGGTGCTGTAGTATATAACTCTGCCCCCCGCAGGGGCGTCTGCGTCAGCAGGCGTTTGGTGTGTTGCGACACCACGTACCCGAGCACACGAGGCTTGGACCCTCCCGCGTGTAGCCGTGCGCGGCTTAGCCGTGTCTGGGGAAAAGGGGATCCTGGGGGTTGAGCCGAAGCTGGGTGTTTGGACCTTTAAGGCCCCCCGGCGGAGGCAACACACCTCTTCGGCCTCGGCTTCACATAGACGGCACCCCCGGACTGACCCACCCGGGGGAAATCGGCAGTCGCCTTTTCCTGTCCTCCTCTCCAATCTTCGTCTTTCTCTCTCGCCTTTTCCATCTTTCCTGTCTCCTCATCACTTCTCCTCACTTCCTAGTTTCCCGGCGGCAAGGGTTAACCTTGTGTAGCTAGCCAGCCTTGGTTATGCTGTATTTGGTTATAGCAGCGATGTACGGCTGGCGTTGGCAGGGTTTCTCTAGCAGGAACTCCTGTCACGTCCCCCAGTTGGGCTCCATGGTGGGTGGTCGGCATCGCGGCCGAAAACCCTACTGTACTCATGGAAAGCGCTTTTCCTAAACTCCCTGATCGCCCTCACAAACGAGGGCGCACCGAAGATCTCTTTCAGTTTTTCGGACGACAAGTCCAGAACTTTCCTAGATATCATGTGATCCACTCAGAAAACCCAGACAAACTAGTGCGTAACATTTCACCGTTCCTTGTTTCGAAGTCTTTAACTGAAGTTTTTGGAACAGGATATAAGGCGTCGAGAATGACAAGTGGTGATCTTCTCTTGGAGCTCCACGATAAGAAGCAGTACGAGAAACTGCCGAAACTTGTCTCATTTGGCGAGACCCAAATAACAGTAACACCGCACCGTACCATGAACACCACCCGCGGCGTTGTCTCGGACGATGACATGCTAGAGCTCACTGAGGCTGAACTCTTGGAGGGCTTCAGTGAACAGAATGTCATAAATGTTAAGCGAATTAAGATCAGGCGAGACGGTAAAGAGATCAATACGAAACACCTGATACTCACTTTCGGTTCAAGTGTCCTCCCCGAGTCCATCGAGGCCGGTTATATCAAACTTCGTGTTAGGCCATACGTGCCCAATCCTCTCAGATGCTTTAAGTGCCAAAGGTTCGGCCACAGTTCACAGAACTGTCGAGGCCGGCTGACATGTGCCAAGTGTAGTGACACTGAACAATCCTCCGAAACATGCCAGAAGACTCCACATTGTGTCAACTGTGATGGCGAGCACGCCGCATACTCGCGCGCCTGCCCGTCCTGGAAAAGAGAAAAAGAGATTGTGACAATCGAAGTCAAAGAAAATATATATTTCAAGGAGGCACGTAGGCGGGTGTCATACCTGTCTAAGAGCAGCTTTGCCGATGTGGCGCGTAAGGGGGCAGCGTCACAACGGCCTCCGGCGGCTGTCCGACCCACAGGCAGTGAGTCGGCAGTTACGCCATCTGCGCCCGCGGCGGTTTCAGCTAGCGCTGCTCCGTCAACCGAGGAGAAGGGACCATCCACCCCGAAGGTGGGCGCAGCCGAGGCTGCCCCAACCTCCGAGGCCCCTTCCAGCGCTGGCAACGGCCAGCGCAGCCAAATCCCTCAGGGAGCCCCATCGACCTCCGGGCTGGTGGGCGCAGGGGTCTTGCCTTCCGGGGCAGGACTCTCTCGGAAAACCTCTCGCTCGCAAGAGCGCTTGTCCGGCGTCTCACAGGAGGCAATGGACATTACACCTGTCCCCAAGGCGCACCAAACGCCTAAGGAGCGTCGAGAATCGCTCGAGCGCTTCAGAAAGAACAAAATACCTATTACAGGGCCTCGAAAAGGCTCTGTAATATAAGGCATCCACTCCTTTTCCGTAAACACAGCACCAATTTACCTTAAACATGGATACACAAATAATTCAATGGAACATCAGAGGTCTCCTTAGAAACCTTGATGATTTGCAAGAACTCATCCACAAACATAATCCAAAAGTGCTGTGTTTACAGGAGACACACTTAAAATCTAAACACACAAACTTTCTCCGTACGTATGTTACGTTTCGCAAAGATCGCGATGATGCCGTCGCATCATCGGGTGGTGTTGCGATTCTTACTCATAGAAGTATTGCGTGTCAACCTTTACAGCTACAAACGCCCCTTGAAGCAGTGGTGGTTCGAGTTGTCCTACTAAACAAACTCATCACCATTTGCTCCCTTTACATACCCCCGGATTACCAACTGAACAAACATGAATTTCACTCCTTGATCGATCAATTGCCAGAACCTTATGCTGTTCTTGGCGATTTCAATGCGCACAGCTCCCTGTGGGGCGACTCTCGTATAGATGCGCGAGGTCGCCTTGTTGAACAGTTCCTTTTTTCTTCTGGAGCGTGCCTTCTCACTAAGAAAGAACCAACATATTACTCTCTTGCAAATCGATCCTTTTCGTCAATAGATCTTAGTATAGTCTCCCCGTCTGTACTGCCTGAACTTG
Source organism: Dermacentor variabilis (assembly GCF_050947875.1). Taxonomy (NCBI): domain Eukaryota; kingdom Metazoa; phylum Arthropoda; class Arachnida; order Ixodida; family Ixodidae; genus Dermacentor; species Dermacentor variabilis. The sequence continues at coordinate 71,234,189 of NC_134574.1, read as the reverse complement.
AATGGGAAGTTACCGACAACCCTTACGGTAGCGACCACTTCCCTATACTGCTAAGATCATATAAAGAAAACGAATATCCACCATACGCTCCTAGGTGGAAGATTGAGACAGCTGATTGGGAGAAATTTCGATCTCTAACCAGTATCTCATGGGCTGACCTGTCTTCGTTAGGAATTGACGCTGCAGTCGAGTTTTTTACAGCATTCATAATAGATGTCGCATTTAAATGCATATCAGAAGTAAAAGGCTTGGCCTGCAAACGGCGTGTCCCATGGTGGACCGACGATTGTAGGATCGCTCGTAAAAAACAGAACAGGGCGTGGGGGTTGCTACGCGCTTCTCCCACTGCAGAGAATCTAGTTAACCTTAAAAAAGTAAAATCCGAAGGCAGGCGAACCCGCCGACAGGCCAGACGAGAAAGTTGGCAGAAGTTTCTATCGAGTATTAATTCGTTCAGAGATGAGGCGAAAGCCCGGAACAGGGTCAATAGGATAAGAGGGCGACAAGCACATGCACTCCCTTTGGTAAACACACAAGGCGATACCCTACAAGATCAGGCGGACTCACGTGGGGAGCACTTTGAGTGCGTGTCAAGTGCCAACCATTACTCGCAATCCTTTCTGAAACATAAACAAATAGAATAATGTAAGCCACTCATGAGAAAATGTCAACAGAATGAACCATACAACTGTCCTTTTAGCATTGCCGAGTTGAGAGCTGCCTTGAGCGCATGCAAGAGCTCTGCACCGGGATCTGACAGAATCATGTATGAAATGATCAAAAACTTACATAAAGACACCCAAGTCACACTAGTCACAATTTTCAACACGATTTGGGCTGCGGGATATTTCCAGACTACATGGAAAGAAGCCATTGTGATCCCGGTTTTGAAACAAGGCAAAGATCCTTCCTCAGTGGCAAGTTACCGCCCGATAGCCCTGACAAGTTGCCTTTGTAAGGTATTTGAAAAAATGATCAATCGCCGTCTCGTGCATCTCCTAGAGTCCAGTAAAATGCTTGACCCATTTCAATGTGGTTTTCGGGAAGGGCGATCTACAACCGACCATCTTGTGCGCATCGAAGCGAGCATTCGCGATGCCTTCGTGCACAAGCAATCTTTCTTATCTGTATTTCTGGATATGGAAAAAGCGTACGACACAACCTGGCGGTACGGAATCCTGCGCGATCTTTCCGCGCTAGGTATCCGCGGCAATATGCTAAATACTATAGAGAGTTACCTAGAGCACCGTACATTTCGAGTGAAAATAGGTCCTGCACTGTCGCGTACATATATACAGGAAACTGGGGTACCGCAGGGTGGCGTACTCAGCTGCATGCTCTTTGTCGTAAAGATGAACACGCTTCGTGCATCTTTACCACCAGCTATTTTCTATTCCGTCTACGTAGACGATATACAAATAGGTTTTAAATCCTGCAACCTCACAGTCTGCGAGAGACAGGTACAGCACGGTTTGAACAAGGTGTCACAGTGGGTAGAGAAAAATGGATTTAAAATCAATCCTCACAAGAGTTCTTGTGTTCTGTATACAAGAAAGAGAGGCCTGGTTCCGGATCCTTGCTTAGAACTGTGTGGACAACAGATACCTGTAAACAAAGAACACAAATTTCTAGGTGTTATACTTGACAGTAGACTCACTTTCATCCCACACATAAAACATCTTAAAGAAAAATGCCTGAAAACAATGAACCTATTGAAACTTCTATCGCAGACTACGTGGGGTAGTGACAGGACGTGCCTAATGAATCTCTATAAGAGCCTGATTCGGTCACGATTAGATTATGGTGCCGTGATCTATCATTCTGCCGCCCCGAGCGCGCTAAAGATGCTAGATCCGGTCCACCATCTAGGAATCCGCTTAGCCACGGGCGCTTTCAGAACGAGTCCCATACAAAGTTTATATGCAGAATCGAATGAGTGGTCACTTCATATCCAGAGAACATACATCAGCCAAACACATTTTTTGAAAGTCCACTTTAATCCTCAACATCCGTGTTATAATACCGTTAACGAAATGACATACGCTACATTCTTTTGCAATCGTCCCTCCGTAAGACAGCCTTTCTCGCTGCGTGTGAGGGAGCTTAGTGAAGAAATGCATGTTCCACTCCTCGAGCTTCGCCTAATGCATCCAGCCAAGCTGCTACCTCCTTGGGAGTGGCAGCTGATACAATGCGACACATCTTTCGTTCAAGTTACAAAGCACGCTTCAGACATTGAAATCCAAATGCATTTCCGGGAACTCCAACACAAACACTCCTGCACGGAGTTCTACACAGACGCATCGAAGTCGCACGACGGGGTGTCCTATGCAGCCGTCGGTCCGTCCTTCTCGGAATCCGGCGTACTGCATCCGGAAACTAGTATCTTTACGGCTGAAGCCTACGCAATATTATCGACCGTGAAGCATATAAGGAAATCAAAACTCAAAAGATCAGTTATATATACGGACTCCCTAAGTGTTGTGAAGGCTTTGATATCGTTCTGTAAGCACAAAAATCGTGTTATAATTGAACTCTATTCCATCCTATGTAACGCATATATATCTAACCAGCATGTGATTATATGCTGGGTGCCAGGACATAGGGCCATCGAAGGTAATGTTTTGGCGGACCAGATGGCCACGTCAGTTGCATGGCATTCTGCTAATCCCACCGCTGCAGTTCCTGTCACAGATCTGAAGCCCTTCTTGCGGAGGAAACTACGAAATCACTGGCAACGCCTATGGGACGCGGAAACAAATAATAAGCTCCACGTGATAAAGCCACAGTTAGGATTCTGGCCCTCTGTAACAAAATCACGCCGAACAGATGTCCTATTCTGTCGTCTCAGAATAGGACACACATTTGGCACGCATAACTATTTACTCACTGAAAATGATCCTCCAACCTGCGGTAGATGCGGGAAGAGGCTGACCGTCCTCCACGTCCTCCTGGAGTGTCGGGAAGCTGAATACGAAAGAAAGAAACATTTTCCTTTAGCATACCGGCATCACATCCCCCTTCATCCCGCAATGCTACTCGGCCCAGAACCTTTATTTGACACCAACGCCGTCCTAAGTTTTCTGAAAGATGTTGTCTTCCATGTTTTTAGCCCCACATTTTCGTAGCGGGTCCTCTCTTCAGAGGATGCCGCTGCGATATCTCTTTAGTATAGCACATGCCTCTAGGCCCTTGTCGTTCAAGGGCTCTGTCGAGGCAGCAGTGCTCCAAGTAATTTTACAATCTTATATATTTTAAAATTTGCATCATTCTTCTACGATGGATTTTAATCTTCATAGTATTCGTCATAAGTCATCGCCATAATTTTATAGCACGTAGATTTTACGCACTTTACAGCGAATATTTTTAGGCCACTTTACAGCCAAGTCACATCTTCCATAATACATCTTCAACATTACCACATGTCATGGCGCTCTTTGGCCAAACCTGGCCCTTGCGCCACAAAACACCACATATCATCATCATCATCATCATATATAACTCTGCCGCCCCGAGCGCGCTAAAGATGCTAGACCCAGTTCACCATCTAGGAATCCGACTGGCCACTGGCGCTTTCAGAACGAGTCCCATACAAAGTCTATATGTAGAATCAAATGAATGGTCTCTCCACCTACAGAGATTATACATCAGCTTTACATATTTCCTTAAAATACGCTCTAATCCTGAACATCCATGTTTTGATACCGTTACTGATATGACGTGCGCTACACTTTTCAGCAATCGTCCCTCCATAAGACAGCCTTTCTCGCTGCGTGTGAAGGAGCTTAGCGATGAAATGCATGTCCCACTCCTCGAGCATCGCTTAATGCACCTAACCAAGCTCTTACCTCCTTGGGAGTGCCAGGTGATACAGTGTGACATATCCTTTATAAAAGTTACAAAGCACGCTCCTGAGGCCGAAATCCGAATGCATTTCCTAGAACTCCAGCACAAGCACTCCTGCGCAGAGTTCTACACAGACGCTTCGAAGTCAAATGCCGGGGTATCCCTATTGCAAAAACCAGCGCCACTGGGACCCAGTGCGCCGGATTATGGGCCCAGTACAGCGCGCTGGACGCTGGGGCGCTGGGAAGGCGCTGGGAAGGCGCAGCGTACTGGGAGACACTGGCTACTCGTGCGAAAAACAGCTCTAGCGCGGTAAATATGCGGTGCCTTGACATCGTATATATTTTTTTGAATACAGAAAGCAAGAAAGAGCGCTTTAGTGCAATAAAAAAAGAAAAAAAAACGTTAAAAAAATAAAACTGCTCAGCCAATGATTCGAACGTCTGACCTACAGATCCCAAGCCCGTCATTTTACCACTACGCCACGCCATCAGCGGGAAATACGCGGATAATTTGCCATGTCAAAGCCCAGAAGCAGTTTGTTTCGCAGAGATACGTCTCGTGCATACGTGGTTGATGCGCTATCGCCCAGCAACTGGAACTCACGCCTGTACCAGAAATAAAATGTTGCTGTCCGTATTCAGCAGTATGCTTGGAAGTGCCACACCATCGATTTTCGCTTGCGATTGCTATTTTAACTACCCGCGCCGAGATCGCTCCCCACCGAAGCTTAGGCCTAGCGAATCCGCCGAGTCCGTCCTCTTGGCGTGTCTAGGCGCAGGAATCAAGAAATCTAACACAGATAAATCACTCTATATTTCAGCTTTCGCATCGATGTTCTTAAATAAACGATTTTTTCATGTCTACTGTGCCAGCACAAGAAGCGGTGACCGCAGATGTGACGCGTCATAACACAGGTATGTGTGCTATCGCCGAAGGCTCCCAGCACTAGCCCGCGCTTCTCTGACGAAGATCTATGACTAGACATGCGTGTTGACTGAAAGGCATCACTGAACTAAGGAAACGGTGCATATCCTTTGCGTGAAGAACAAGAAATGGCTATCGAAATCGGCAGTAACAGGCCATACACCATCCAGGGTCGGCGGTTCATTTAGGACTTCTTTTCGAAATTAAAATAGCAATCGCAAGTGAAAATCGATGGCGTGCCACTTCCAAGCATACTGCTGAATACGGACAGCAACTTTTTCTTTCTGGTACAGACGTGAGCTTTAGTTGCTGGGCGATAGCGTATCAACCATGTCTGTACGAGACGTAGCTCCGCGGAACAAACTGCTTCTCGGCTTTGACATGCGAAATTATCCGCGCATTTCCGGCTGATGGTGTGGCGTAGTGTTAAAGTGACGGGCTTGGGATCTGCAGGTCGCACGTTCGAATCCTTGTCGGAGCAGTTCTTTTACGGTTTTTTTTTCTTTTTTTATTGCACTAAAGCGCTCTTTCTTGCTTTCTGTATTCAAAAAAATATATACGGTGTCCAGGCACCGCATATTTAACGCGCTAGAGCTGTTTTTCGCACGAGTAGCCAGTGCCTCCCAGTACGCCGCGCCTTCCCAGCGCCCCAGCATCCAGCGCGCTGTACTGGGCCCATAATCCGGCGCACTGGGTCCCAGTGGCGCTGGTTTTTGCAATAGGGATCCTATGCAGCCGTCGGCCCATCGTTTTCGGAATCCGATGTACTGCATCCGGAAACAAGTATCTTTACGGCCGAGGCCTACGCATTACTCTCTGCTGTAAAGCACGTAAGAAAATCGAAACTTCCAAAAGCAGCGATCTATACAGACTCTCTCAGCGTCGTGAAAGCCTTAATGTCACTCAGCAAACATAAAAATCCCGTATTTAATGAACTATATTCGGTCTTGTGCAAAGCGTACTCATCTAACCAGAATATCATAATATGCTGGGTCCCTGGCCATAGGGGAATCGATGGTAACGTTCTGGCGGACGAGATGGCCACGTCAATCACATTGCAAGCTGTTAACCCTACCGCTGCGGTGCCTGTCACAGATCTGAGGCCTTTCTTGCGAAGTAGGCTGCGAGATCACTGGCAACACATGTGGGATGCGGAAACGGATAATAAGCTCCACCTGATAAAATCACAGTTAGGATTTTGGCCCTCTACTACAAAATCGCGCCGAACAGATGTCCTATTCTGTCGTCTCAGTCTAGGACACACGTTTGGCACCCATAATTTTCTACTCACCGGAAGTGAGCCCCCAACCTGTGGTAGATGCGGGGAGAGGCTGACCGTACTCCACGTCCTCCTGGAGTGTCGGGAAGCCGAATCTGAGAGAAAGAGACATTTTTCATTAGCATACCGACAGCAAATTCCTCTTCGTCCTGCAATGCTTCTTGGTCCAGAACCGCTTTTTAATACAGGCACAGTGCTAGGTTTTCTTAAAGATGTGGTCTTAGATGTTATTAGTCCCATAAATTCGCAGCGCCTCCTCTCTCGAGAGGATGCCACTGCGATAATTGTTTTGCATAAGCACATGCCTCCAGGCCCTTGTGTTTCAAGGGCTCTAAAGAGGCAGTAGTGCTCTAGGATTTTTTACAATCAGATATATTTTACCCATCGTATCATTCTTTTTAAGTGCATCTAAATGTTCATAGTACACAGTCATACGTCATCGCCATAATTTTATCATACAGATTTTACGCACTTTAGAGCGTATATTTTAAGGCCTCTTTACAGCCACCTCACACGAACTTCATAGTAATCATAATTACACCGCAAACTCATTAGCACAGACATGGCGCTCTTTGGCCATACCTGGCCCTTGCGCCACAAAACCCCATACATCATCATCCTCATCGTGTCATCTCTGTATCGTTTCCAGTCAGCACAGTCGAGCTACTAACGGGGCAGATGTGGAGAAAACTTATCGCTTTTTGTTAATTTTAAAACAATTGGGATATGGCCACTCCCATATGGATTTTTGATCACGTTCCATTCCAGGTATAGCACTAGCGTACTTGATGTTATGCTTAAGTCAATGGATGAGAATGTTTTGTTTGCCACGCTGTAGAATGTGGGTTCTTTCTTGTTTAGTAGGCATGCATTGGAGGATAAAAGGGACTTTTCTAATAAGCGCCCTCTCGTATCACAACGAGAATCTCCCCAGAGGGTGTTGTGTGCATTTAAATCGCCTACTACAATGCGAGGTTCGGGGAGTTCTGCGATAAAGCTCTCGAATTCTGTTCTGGAAAGTTGATGGCTCGGAGAAATGTAGAGAGAGCTAACTGTAACTAACTTATCAAATAGCACGGCTATGATTGCCACTGCCTCAAGGGGCGCTTGCAGATGTAAATGCTTACAGGCGATACCTTTATCAACTATAATAGCAACACTGCCTGACAAGGCGTAGGCGTCATTGCGATCTTTGCGGTAAATGGCATATTGTTTGAGAAAGTCAATATGTGAAGGATTGAGGTGTGTCTCTTGCACACACAGCACCCTTGGATTAAACTTGCGAAGGAGTTCCTTAATGTCATCAAGATTGTGTATTAGACCTCTCACATTCCAATGCATTACCTGTGTGGCTATATTGGAAGTATTTTATGGTGTTTGTCAAGAGATATGAATTAGGTTGGCTCAAGGGACCTTTCCAGGCCCCTTGATGCGGAGGATTTCTTTTTTGCTCGCGCGCTCCAGGGAGCAACGCCATTCCTTCGGCGTCTGAGACGCCGGAAAAGTTTTTTTTTATATCCATCGCCTCATCAGAGGCGCTGGATGACGCCCGCCCAGCGGGCACGCACGGGGGTTTTTCGGGCCTGTCTGCACGAGCAGTCGCTCTGGGACCGGCAGGCTCGGAAGTCTGCTGGCCCTTCGTGGTAGGGGGCGGAAGAGCAGTGGCTGCTCCCGCCAGGGGGGCTGAGGGATTCGATTGGTTGTGGACACTAAAACGCTTGCGCGCTTCTGGAAAAGAGATGTTTAGTTTTACCTTCAGTTCGATTATTTTTCTTTCTTCCATGACGGGCACGATTGCGAATAGGTGGGATGGTCTCCGTAACAGTTAGCGCAGTGGGTTGTGGAAGAGCAGTTGTCTGAAGTGTGGTCTTTAGAGGCACATTTTGCACAAGTAGCGCGCCCTCGGCAGCTCTAAGACCCATGCCCAAAACGCTGACACTTGATGCATCGGCGCGGATTGGGAATGTACGGTCGTACGCATAGTTTACAATATCCCGTCCCTAATGAATCAGGTAGTTCACTTGTTCCAAATGTTAATATTAGATGCTTTGTTGGAATTTCCTTGTCGTCGCGCCTTAACCTAATTCGTTGCACCTTTACCACGTTTTGGCCTTGCCATCCTTGCAACAGCTCGCTCTCACTAAGTTCAAGGAGGTCGTCATAAGAAATGACACCACGCACAGTGTTCGTAGACCGGTGGGGGCCCACAGATACAGGAATGTCACCAAACGCAACAAGTTTCGTCAGTTCCAGAAGAAAGTCGCCGCTTCCCATATTAGTTACTTTGTAACCAGAACCGATTGCTTCTGTCAGACATTTTGCGACCACAAACGGGGATATTGTACGGACTGTCTTGGTTTCGTGTTGACTATGTATTACATGGTACTTGGGAAATACTTCTTTTGGTTTGAAGAGAAAGTTGAAGGTTTCATCGCTGCGCCCCCTCTTCAGGGAGCGATCAGGGAGTGTGGGTGAATTCGAAGCCATATATAGGATTACTGTATTAGGCAGGAATGCCCGCCGCCCACCTCGAAGCCCAACCTGGGGACGTCAGAGGATTAGAAAAATTATATTCTGCGTACGCCAGCGGTACGTTCCCATTATAACCTAATATATATATACCCAAGACTGGATATATTACAGAAGGTTAACCCTTGCCGCCAGGAGATAGGAAGTTAAAAGAAATGAACAGAAGACAGGAAAGATGGAAAAGTGGGAGAGAAAGACGAAGATTGGAGAGGAAGACAGGAAGAGGCGACTGCCGATTTCCTCAAGGTGGGTCAGCCTGGAGGTGCCGTCTATGTGAAGCAGAGGCCAAAGAGGTGTGTTGCCTCCGCCGGGGAGCCTTAAAGGTCCAAACACCCAGCATCGGCTCAACCTCCAGGATACCCTTTTTTCCCAGACGTGCGTGCTAAGCCACGCACGGCTACATGCGGGAGGGTCCAACCCCCGTGTGCTCGGGTACGTGGAGTCGCAACACACCAAACGCCTGCTGATGCAGACGCCCCTGCGGGGTTGCATTGACAGTCGTTGCCAACGTTGTTCAGCAAGTAGAAAAAGCATTGCTAGCTACCCAGAGTTTGTAATAATGAATACGTGCGAAAAGGTAGCAAAGTTAGCTAAAGCGAGAGGCAGGGTAGAGGATAAAGAAATCTAGCAGAATCATAACGTCACCGTAATTCCGTATGTTCAAAGGCTGGCCCACAAGTTGAAATATGTGACGTACGGGGATGGTGTGAGATATGTTTTCGGAGCCAAGTGGTCTTACTGACGTATGTGTAACATTAACAAAAAAAAAGAAGAAAGCCAGTCAGGCAGCAGCGAGTCGTTTACTCGGGAACGAGCCCAGTGACCTAAGTCTGCTCGGCAAGACAGCAGCCAGCCCATACCCAGTGATTCAGGCTACTAGACAACTGAGATCTCTGCGTATGTGAAGCAGCTTAGGTACAAAACGCAATTGTCCCCGAATAATGCTAATCGCAATAAAAGTACTTCAAAGAAAACGGAAATTGGCGACGTAGTATCCCAAGAAGTGTTTTCCCGGACTCCCGGCTATTACTGGGCCCGAAAGTTTTCTCTCAAGTATTCTTTTGTATCGCGATAGCAATTATATAAACACTCCAGGCGCATTTCTGACGTCTGCGTTGACTGAGGTTCCGTAATGTCTAAAGCCCGTCTCACATGGTGCGACAGGAGTGACGGAAATAGGTCCAGTCGCTCGTGTCCCAATGCGATTTTTAGAGGTGCGATTTCACATGACTGCGATTTCAACAATGCAACTTATGCAACACCCACGGTTGCCTGCTGCCCAGTTTTGTGGCACACGCCGCATAATTCTTTTAATGTAATCAAGAAAACGTATGCAGTATATTGTTACGTGTAGCTGTAGCCCAATGCTATATACAATTTATTCAGAGGAAGCTAACCGAAGGCCACAATGGCGACGCTATATCAAGCTGGTCCACGTCGTCTTCCTCCTCTTCAGTGCAGCCACACTGTGGTGGCTGTTTCGTAGCAATATTTTATTAACCGGTCTTTTTTAGGAGCGATAAGTGCCTTTTTAATTTAAACACGTTATGATGTTTAAATTTTTTTGGAGTGAGCACCGGCGGTTTCTGAAGTTCAGTGCGAAGAGACAGGGCATAATTAAACGAGAGCTGTTTGCAGCTGTTTCTTCAGCGCTGTGTGTTCTCTCACGTGCACCCTATGTCCGTGCCCTTCTGCCTGCGCTACAACAAATTGCAATATCACCTATCAACAAGCCCATCTAGCCGCCCTCACCGTATATGTAGTATTCGGAATTCTGCTGCAGCTAAGTCGTTGTGTGAGCGCAAGGAAATCCTACTGCTACCGTGCTCAACATCAGCTTCAGGAGAAATGATGTGTGTATATTGCGTGTGATTAAGCACAAGTTGTGGTGCCTGCTCCTAGCCATATTATTGGACCACGCGCAGCAAAATGCGCTAACCCGAGAGTCTGCGTCTGCGCCTGAAGAAAACCGCCGATGGTCTCGGTCTGTGTATGATTACTTTACGTGGAATCGTTATTCTCCCCCGCAGGGGCGTCTGCGTCAACAGGCGTTTGGTGTGTTGCGACACCACGTACCCGAGCACACGAGGGTCGGACCCTCCCGCGTGTAGCTGTGCGTGGCTTAGCCGTGTCTGGTTAAAGGGGGATCCTGGGCGTCGAGCCGATGCTGGCGTTTGGACCTTTAAGGGCCCCCGGGTGGAGCCAACACATCCCTCTGGCCTCTGCTTCACATAGACGGCACCTCCAGAATGACCCACCTGGTGGAAATCAGCAGTAGCCCTTTCCTGTCTCTCTCTCCTCATACCTTCGTCTTTATCTTACTTACTTACTTTTTGACCTTTCCTGTCTTCTTCTCTCTTACATTTACTTCCTTTTACCACTGCGGCAAGGGTTAACCTTGTGTGGCTATCCTAACTTGGGTACACCATATTTGGTTATAGTGACGGCGTACGGCTGGTGTCGTGCAGGCTTGAACACAAGCTCTGCCCTGTCCCCTCGTTGTGCTCCGTGGTGGGCGGCCGGTGCTGTTGCCAAACATAGACATTTTCCTATGGCAGCGCAAGCCTCTGTTTTCTATGATCGGCGTCTGAAAAGATGCCGCACCGAAGTACCATTCCAATTCTCCTTTCGAAGCAACGCTCCATCTTTCCTCAAGTAGTATGTAGTCCACAACCAAACCAATATGCCAGTAAGAAGGCTATCTCCATTCCTTGTAGCCAAATGCCTGAAAGATAAAATCGGACCGACATACAAAGCTTCCAAAATGTCTAGCGGGGACCTCCTCCTGGAACTGAACGATAAAGATCAAGCAGAGAAGCTCACTGAACTTAGCAGTATTGACGACGCGACAGTGACACTTTCAGCCCACAGAACACTTAATACAAGCAGGGGAGTAATATCTGAAGAAAACTTTATTGGTTTAAGCGATGCGGAACTGCTCGAAGGTTTCCAGGAACAAAATGTTACTAAAGTACAAAGAATAGTAATCCGCAGAAACGATCAAGAAATCCCCACCAAACATTTTATACTCACCTGCGCAACAAGCGTAGTGCCTACTACACTCGATGCAGGTTATGCTAAAGTAAATGTGAGACCATATATCCCAAACCCCAGACGATGTTTCAAGTGCCAAAGGTTTGGACATGCTTCACATGCAAGCCGACGACAAACAACCTGTGCTAAATGCAGCTCCAACGATCACCAATCTGAGAATTGAACCTCTTCACCACATTGTGTTAACTGCAAAGGAGATCATTCCGCTTACACGCGGTCTTACCCTTGCTGGAAAACAGAAGAAGAAGTAATTGGACCTACTGTGAAAGAAAAAATCTCATTCTTTGAAGCCAAAAAGCCATTGTCGTACCTTTCGCGACGTAGTTATGCCGATGTGACGAAGGTGGGGGCGTCGTCACAGAGGCCTGAGGAGTCCTGCGAGCGCACGCACAGTGGTCCCGTAGTGACGCCTCCCAGCCGCGTGGTTGAAGCAGCCAGTGCTGCTCCATCATCTTCGAAGGCCCTGCAGACACTAGTCCCGCAGGGCCCTAAGATCAAACGAACCCCAATGCCCGAGGCACGTGTTTCGGCGCCCAACTCGCGGTCCTCCAGCGCTTCAGAGAGAGCGATGGAGATCGACACAAAAACCCCGGTGTCATTGACACCGAAGGACAAGCGCTCTCTCGAGCGCGGTAAGACGGACGGAATCCTAATAACCACTCAAAATAAGAAAGCGATAACCTAAAGGTTATCGCTCTATTGTATTAGCCTTTTTAAATTCATGTCACCTAACATCTCACCTCTTACTTTTTTCGTAGTGCCATTTCTTACCTTTCCATTTCAAGATGGCTTTTATTATCCAGCGGAATTGTAGCGGTTTCTTGCACAACCTGGGTGACATTAAAGGCATGTTCTGTAATTTCTCTCCTGTGACCCTGTGTTTACAGGAAACAAACTTAGGCGAAAAACACAAAAACATCTTAAAAGGTTTCACTGTTGTACGGCGCGACCGTACTCAGGCGAACCGGCTGTCAGGTGGTGTAGCCATTGTTCTGCCAGGCAGTATAGCAGCCAGAGAAGTTCCGATTAACACTTACATAGAAGCCGTCGCTGTTACCGTTTTTGCTCAGAAAACCATCACCCCGCAGGGGCGTCTGCGTCAGCAGGCGTTTGGTGTGTTGCGACACCACGTACCCGAGCACACGAGGGTTGGACCCTCCCGCGTGTAGCCGTGCGCGGCTTAGGTTCCCCCATTGCTGGCTCAATATCGTCGCTCTGCCGCCACTGAACTTCACACGGATGCCAGTGGCCATGGAATTGGGGCTTTACCTGTTCATTGACAATGTAACGCATAGTACGTAATTGCATTCGCCAGCGGCCTCCTGTCACACGCCGCGAATAATTTTTCAATTACCGAACGGGCGTGCCTGGCGTTAGTTTGGGCAGTTATCAAATTCTGCCCCTGTCTTGGCCATTTCTTCTGTGAAGGCCGTGCAGCGCTAGCTTCTTCTCTCGCGCCTCTCGACGCGGCCAGAGATAATGAAATGGCGCTCGCTTCCCAGCCAAATAAATAATACCATCCTAGCTACCCGTCTATCGCGGATAATTCAAGTGAGGTTTTCCCCGCAGGGGCGTCTGCGTAAGCAGGCGTTTGGTGTGTTGCGACACCACGTACCCGAGCACACGAGGGTTGGACCCTCCCGCGTGTAGCCGTGCGCGGCTTAGCCGTGTCCGGGGAAAAGGGGATCCTGGGGGTTGAGCCAATGCCGGGTGTTTGGACCTTTACGGCCCCTCGGCGGCGGCAACACACCCCTTTGGCCTCGGCTTCACGTAGACGGCACCCCCGGACTGACCCACCCGGGGGAAATCGGCAGTCGCTTTTTCCTGTCCTCCTCTCCAATCTTCGTCTTTCTCTCTCCCCCTTTTCCATCTTTCCTGTCTTCTCATCACTTCTCCTCACTTCCTAATTTCCCGGCGGCAAGGGTTAACCTTGTGTAGCTAGCCAGCCTTGGTTATGCTGTATTTGGTTATAGCAGCGATGTACGGCTGGCGTTGGCAGGGTTTCTCTAGCAGGAACTCCTGTCACGTCCCCCTGTTGGGCTCCATGGTGGGTGGTCGGCATCGCGGCCGAAAACCCTACTGTACTCATGGAAAACGCTTTTCCTAAACTCCCTGATCGCCCTCACAAACGAGGGCGCACCGAAGACCTCTTTCAGTTTTTCGGACGACAAGTCCAGAACTTTCCTAAATATCATGTGATACACTCAGAAAACCCAGACAAACTAGTGCGTAACATTTCACCGTTCCTTGTTTCGAAGTCTTTAACTGAAGTTTTTGGAACAGGATATAAGGCGTCGAGAATGACAAGTGGTGATCTTCTCTTGGAGCTCCACGATAAGAAGCAGTACGAGAAACTGCCGAAACTTGTCTCATTTGGCGAGACCCAAATAACAGTAACACCGCACCGTACGATGAACACCACCCGTGGCGTTGTCTCGGACGATGACATGCTAGAGCTCACTGAAGCTGAACTCTTGGAGGGCTTTAGCGAACAGAATGTCATAAATGTTAAGCGAATTAAGATGAGGCGAGATGGAAAAGAGATCAAGACTAAACACCTGATACTCACTTTCGGTTCAAGTGTCCTCCCCGAGTCCATCGAGGCCGGTTATGTCAAACTTCGTGTTAGGCCATACGTGCCCAATCCTCTTAGATGCTTTAAGTGCCAAAGGTTCGGCCACAGTTCACAGAACTGTCGAGGCCGGCTGACATGTGCCAAGTGCAGTAACAAAGAACATTCCTCCGAAACGTGCCAGAACACTCCACATTGTGTAAACTGTGATGGCGAGCATGCCGCATACTCGCGGTCCTGCCCGTCCTGGAAAAGAGAAAAGGAAATTGTGACAATCAAAGTCAAAGAAAACATATCTTTCAAGGAGGCACGTAGGCGGGTGTCATACCTGTCTAAGAGCAGCTTTGCCGATGTGGCGCGTAAGGGGGCAGCGTCACAACGGCCTCCGGCGGCTGTCCGACCCACACACAGTGAGTCGGCAGTTACGCCATCTGCCCCCGCGACGGTTGCAGCTAGCGCTGCTCCGTCAACACAGCAGAGGGGACCATCAACCCCGAATGTGGGCGCAGCCGAGGCTGCCCCAACTTCCCCGGCTCCTTCCAGCGCTGGCAACAGCCGGCGCAGCCAAATCCCGCAGGGTGCCCCATCGACCTCCGGGCTGGTGGGCGCAGGGGTCTTGCCCCGCAAGGCGGGAAATTCCCTGGTAACTTCTCGCTCGCAAGAGCATGTGTCCGGCGCCTCACAAGAGGCAATGGACACTACACCTGTCCTCACGGCGCGCCAAGCGCCTAAGGAGCGGCGAGGCTCCCTCGAACGCTCCAGAAAGGGTAGAACTCCCGTTACAGGGCCTCGAAAGAGCTCTGTAACCTAAGGCATCACCTCCGTTTCCGTAAACACAGCACCAATTTTTCTTTAAATATGGATACACAAATCATACAATGGAATGTCAGAGGTCTTCTCAGAAACCTTGATGATGTGCAGGAACTTATACAAAAACACAATCCAAAAGTGCTGTGTTTACAGGAAACAAACTTAAAAAACAAACACACAAACTTTCTTCGACAGTATCTAACTTTTCGCAAAGATCGCGATGATGCCGTAGCATCATCGGGCGGTGTTGCCATAGTCACTCACAGAAGTATAGCGTGTCAACCTTTACAGCTACAAACGCCCCTTGAAGCAGTGGTGGTTCGAGCTGTCCTACTAAACAAACTCATCACCATTTGCTCGCTTTACATACCCCCGCATTACCAACTAAACAAACATGAATTTCAGTCCTTGATAGATCAATTACCAGAACCCTATGTTGTTCTTGGCGATCTCAATGCGCACAGCAGCCTGTGGGGAGACTCGCGTATCGATGCGCGAGGTCGTCTCGTTGAACAGTTTCTTTTTTCGTCCGGTGCGTGTCTGCTGAATAAGAAGACACCCACATATTATTCTCTCACAAACAGAACATTTTCTTCAATTGACCTCAGCCTAGTTTCTCCTTGTATACTGCCTGAACTCGAATGGGAAGTTACCAACAATCCTTACGGGAGCGACCACTTCCCCATACTGCTAAAAACACACAAAGAAAAAGAATGTCTACCACAGGCTCCTAGGTGGAAGATCGATACAGCCGACTTGGAGAAGTTCCGAAACTTAACTAGTATCTCATGGAATGACATGTCTTCCTTAGGAATTGATGCCGCTGTGCAGTATCTCACAGCCTTCATCATAGATATTGCATCTAAATGCATATCAGAAGTAAATGGCTTGGCATGTAAACGGCGGGTTCCGTGGTGGAACGAAGATTGTAGGATCGCTCGTAAGAAACAAAAGAAAGCCTGGGGGTTGCTACGCGCTTCTCCCTTTGCAGAGAATCTAGTCAAGTTTAAGCAAGTAAAATCCCAAGGCACGAGAACCCGCCGACAGGCCAGAAGAGAAAGCTGGCAGAAGTATTCATCCAGCATTAACTCGTTTACAGACGAGGCCAAAGTCTGGAACAGGGTAAATAGAGTTAGAGGGCGACAAACATATTCACTCCCTCTGGTAAATACACAGGGCGATACACTGCAAGATCAGGCAGACTCACTTGCGGAGCACTTTCAGAGCATATCAAGTTCAAACAATTATTCACAATCTTTTCTCAGATATAAACAAATAGAAGAACGTAAGGCATTAACAAGAAAAAGTCGAGAGAATGAGCCTTACAACCGTCCTTTCAGTATTGCCGAATTGAGAGCTGCCTTGAGCGTATGCAAGAGCTCAGCACCAGGATCTGATAGAATCATGTACGAAATGTTAAAAAACTTACACAACGACACGCAAGTGACACTACTTACACTTTTCAACACTATCTGGGACGCAGGATACCTTCCGACCGCATGGAAAGAAGCCATTGTGGTCCCTGTTTTAAAACAAGGCAAAGATCCTTCTTCAGTGGCAAGCTACCGACCGATAGCCCTCACAAGTTGTATCTGTAAGGTATTTGAAAAAATGATAAATCGGCGACTGATCCATTTCCTTGAAGAGAACAAAATGTTTGATCCCTATCAGTGTGGCTTCCGAGAAGCGCGCTCCACAACCGACCATCTTGTACGTATTGAAGGAAATATCCGGGACGCATTTATACATAAACAGTTCTTCCTCACGATATTTCTCGATATGGAAAAGGCGTATGACACAACGTGGCGATACGGGATCTTGCGAGACTTATCGGAAATGGGCATTCATGGTAATATGCTCAACGTAATAAAAAGCTACTTGTCCAATCGTACCTTCCGGGTGAAAGTCGGCAATGTGCTGTCACGTGCTTTTACACAGGAAACTGGTGTACCCCAAGGAGGCGTGCTCAGTTGCACACTTTTTATTGTTAAGATGACAACGCTTCGTGCTTCCTTACCACCGGCCATCTTGTATTCCGTCTATGTGGACGACATTCAAATAGGCTTCAAATCCTGTAATCTCGCAGTATGCGAGAGACAGGTACAGCATGGTTTGAACAAGGTGTCAGGGTGGGCAGAGAAAAATGGTTTTAAAATCAATCCTCAAAAGAGCTCTTGTGTGCTATTCACAAGGAAGAGAGGCCTGGTCCCGGATCCTTGCTTGGAAATGTGTGGACATCAGATACCTGTAAAGAAAGAGCACAAATTTCTAGGTGTTATACTCGACAATAAACTTACTTTCGTTCCACACATTAAACATCTTAAAGAAAAGTGTCTGAAAACAATGAACTTAACGAAACTTCTATCCCAGACTACATGGGGTAGTGATAGGAAGTGTTTAATGAACCTATACAAGAGCCTAATTCGGTTTCGATTGGATTATGGTGCCGTTGTGTATAACTCTGCCGTCCCGAGCGCGCTAAAGATGTTAGACCCAGTCCACCATCTGGGAATCCGACTGGCCACTGGCGCTTTCAGAACGAGTCCCATACAAAGTCTATATGTGGAATCAAATGAATGGTCTCTCCACCTACAGAGATCATACATTAGCTTTACATATTTCCTTAAAGTACGCTCCAATCCTGAACATCCATGTTTTCATAACGTTACCGATATGACGTGCGCTACACTTTTCAGCAATCGTCCCTCCATAAGACAGCCTTTCTCGCTGCGTGTGAAGCAGCTTAGCGATGAAATGCATGTCCCGCTCCTCGAGCATCACTTAATGCACTTAACCAAGCTCTTACCTCCTTGGGAGTGGCAGGTGATACAATGTGACATATCCTTTATAAAAGTTACAAAGCACGCTCTTGAGGCTGAAATCCGAATGCATTTCCTAGAACTCCAGCACAAGCACTCCTGCGCAGAGTTCTACACAGACGCTTCGAAGTCAAATGCCGGGGTATCCTATGCAGCCGTCGGCCCATCGTTTTCGGAATCCGATGTACTGCATCCGGAAACAAGTATCTTTACGGCCGAGGCCTACGCATTACTCTCTGCTGTAAAGCACTTAAGAAAATCGACACTTCCAAAAGCAGCGATCTATACAGACTCTCTCAGCGTCGTGAAGGCCTTAATGTCACTCAGCAAACATAAAAATCCCGTATTCAATGAACTGTATTCGGTATTGTGCAAAGCGTACTCATCTAACCAGAACATCATAATATGCTGGGTACCTGGCCATAGAGGTATCGAGGGCAATGTACTGGCTGATAAAATGGCCACATCACTCACATCACTAAACACTTCTTCCGCAGTTGCTGTCCCGTTCACAGATCTCAAGCCTTTCTTGCGTAAGAAACTGCGACAATACTGGCAACGCATGTGGAACGCAGAAATAAACAATAAACTGCACGTTATAAAGCCACAGCTAGGTTTTTGGCCCTTCCCATCAAAATCACGGCGAACAGATGTCCTATTCTGCCGCCTCAGAATAGGGCACACATTTGGTACACACAATTTTCTTCTTACTGGAAACGAACCGCCAACCTGTGGTCGATGTGGTGAGAGGCTGACCGTCCTCCACGTCCTCTTGGAGTGTCGCGAAGCCGAACCTGAAAGAAAGAAGCATTTTCCTCTTGCATATCGTCATTGCATACCTCTTCACCCAGCAATGTTTCTTGGTAAGGATCCGCTTTTTAACACCAAGGCAGTCCTCGACTTCTTAAAGGATGTAGTTTTACACGTTATAAGCCCAATAAATTCGTAGAGCATCCTCGCTCCAGAGGATGCCGCTGCGATAATTGTTCTGAATAGCACATGCCTCCAGGCCCTTGTGTTTTCAAGGGCCCTATGGAAGCAGTAGTGCTCTAGCATTTCTTATAATCTGCTATATTTTACCTATCGTATCATTCTTTTTAAATACATCTAAATATTCAAAGTACAAGTCATACGTCATCGCCATAATTTTATCATACAGATTTTACGCACTTTAGAGCGTATATTTTAAGGCCTCTTTACAGCCACCTCACACCAACGCCATAGTAATCATAAGTACACTGCAAACTCATTAGCACAGACATGGCGCTCTTTGGCCATAACTGGCCCTTGCGCGACAAAACGCCATACATCATCATCAAGTGAGGTTTTAGACATGTAGGTCCCTCTGGGCTGGTCTTCTGCCACTTAAGGTGGCCTTGCCATCTACAGGGTTACCTGACTGAGCTATCTCGGATGATCGGTTGCTATAGCCAGAAGTTCAAATACTTGTTTTTTGTTTTAGGAAAAGAACGCCGGCTCCAGCTGCTTACTGGCGCTCCTAGCTGCCACAGGCACCGAAGAATCCTTTCTTCAGACCCAGTCGCTAACCAATCGGGAATGACATGCCATGTAGTAGCTGCAGCAAACGCGCGTGTCGAATCTAAGTGGTGCGGTCAGTTAGAAATATGGTTTGTACACCTCGCGCACGGCAACAACCGTGCAAGAGATGATTACCACAACAAGTCAAGCGCCATATCGAGGTCAGGGTCAGCGGTCGAGACGTAGGTATACTAGAAGGGCTAAGCTATAACTATACTAGAAAGCAGTGCAAAGCTAGCGATGCGCGACTTAACACGATAGGTAGGATAATATTATGTATTCGGCTCGGAAGCGAGCGTCATTCCGTTAACTATGGCCGCCTCAAGAGGCGCGACAGAAGAAAAAAATTAAAATGGAGAAACGAAAAGGGAAGAAAAGATTCACAAATAGCTCTAGGTTCGTTGTTCTGAACAGCACGTAAG
Source organism: Dermacentor variabilis (assembly GCF_050947875.1). Taxonomy (NCBI): domain Eukaryota; kingdom Metazoa; phylum Arthropoda; class Arachnida; order Ixodida; family Ixodidae; genus Dermacentor; species Dermacentor variabilis. The sequence continues at coordinate 71,214,392 of NC_134574.1, read as the reverse complement.
CAGGCGACCGAGAAGTCGACTAGGTACACTGGACATTTTCATCATTCTTTGACAGAACTTAAACGAGAAAAGAGGAGGAGGAATGAACGTTTATTGTAAGAAACAGCGAGAAAGTGTCCTTTCTTCGCCCTAGGTGGGCGGCTCTCTTAGTCCAGAAAGCCGTTGGCTAATGCTGCAGCCCGGGCCCGGTCCACCAGACTTCGCTGATCTTCCAGGCTCTGTGCCTTTAACATTGCTTCCCACGTTTCTTCGATCGCTTGTAGCGGTTCTGAGGCATCATCTTCACTGTTTTTCTGGCGGTGCGGGCACACCAACACCATGTGTGGGAGCGTGTCTGGTACGTCACAATACCGGCATAGGTATGAGAATTTGGTGGGGTGCATTCGGTGCATGATAATTCCATGTACATACGTATTTGTTTGTAGTCTGCGGAGGGCGGTGGCTTCTTCCTTGCTTAATTTTAGATGAGGTGGAGGATATTGTCTTCTTTCCAGTCGGTAATGTTGCAATATTACGGCGTAGTTGATGGGAATGTCCTCCACCCTCGTCGCTTTCCGGAGACCGTGCGGCAGGAAATCGCGGCTGGTATGCTCTCGGGCGACAGCATGTGCTGCTTCGTTTCCTGCCAGGTGTTCGTGGCCTGGGGTCCATGCGACGTAGGTGTCAGGTAGTTCTTGACGTCTTATTTCTTTTACAATCTGCATAGCTGCGGCAGAAATTCGGCCTTTTCGTAGGTTTCTACATGCCGTTTGCGAGTCGCTCAAGATGATTGCTGTGTCTTTGCATGTGGCGATGCCGAGGACGATGGCCACTTCCTCCGCCGTTTCTGGATTCCTGGCCGGTATGGTGGCAGCAATTAGCTCCTTCCCTTGGTTGTTGGTCACGGTAATTGCGTATGCTCTTCTACCTGGGTATTTTGCCGCATCTGTATATCTCGTGTTGGGGTTCTTTGAGTATTTCTTGCTCAGCGCTATAACTCTTGCTTGTCTTCTGTCTTTGTGGTATGTTGCATGCATGTTGCGAGGTATTGGAGCGACTGAGATAGAGTCACGAAGAAGTGGCGGCAATCGGGATTTCGCGTCTGAGTCTGCTATGAAGTTTTCGCTGTATGCGAGCTTGCGAAGTACTGCTCTGCCTGTTTGAGTCAGCTTAAGGCGTTCCAGCTGGCTGGCTCTGTGCGCTTCGCTCAGTTCTTCCCAGGTGTTATGGAGGCCAAGTTTGAGGAGTGTCGTGGTTGAGGTCGTACTGGGGAGTCCGAGTGCGCTCTTGATTGCTTTTCTGATGATGATGTTGAGTTTTTCAATTTCAGCTTTCTTGAGGAGTAGATACGGGGTGCCATATGTGATCCGACTTATAAGGAGTGCTTGGATTAATTGGACGGTTTCTTGCTCTTTAAGTCCTCTTCTTTGGGTGGTTATACGCCGAATGAGATGGGTTACTTGTGTTAGGGTTTTCTGAAGCTTCGGAAGTGTAGCTGCCCCAGAACCGTCTTTATGTATCGTGAGGCCAAGGACGCGGAGGGAGCCAACTTGAGGGATATCGATTCCATTGAGTCTGACGTTGGGATCTGGAGCGACGTAGGCTGGTGGTCTTCCCCGGGTCCTTGCCTTGAGTATAAGTAGCTCTGATTTTTCGGGGGCGCACTGGAGAGCGCATTTTGAGAGGTACTGTTCTATCTGGTCGATTGCCTCTTGGAGGGTAGTTTGCTGTTGGCCGGTTGTGGACGCTTTTGTCCATAACGTTATATCGTCGGCGTATATTGCATGGCTTAAATCTTCGATGCCATCGAGTTGTTGTGGGAGCTTAATCATTGCGAGATTGAACAGCAAAGTTGAAATGACTGACCCTTGTGGAGTTCCTTTGTTGGGCATTTCGAACTTGTCGCTTCGGATGTTGCCTATACCCACCGTAGCCGTGCGATCTTTGAGAAAGTCGTGTACGTATTGGTAGGTCCGGATTCCGCAGTTTGTATCTTGGAGATTTTGGAGGATTGCTTCATGCTTCACATTATCGAAGGCTCCTTTTACATCTATTGTTAAAATAGAGAACTTTTTGTGGCGTTCTAGGTGGTCCAAGAGGTCTTCCTTGAGCTGTAGTAGTATATCTTGTGCTGAGAGGAGCTGTCGGAAGCCAAACATTGTGTCGGGCATGAGTCCTGAGTCTTCGAGGTATGTGGTGAGGCGTTCGTGAACCATGTGTTCACAGCGCAGGAAGTAAGGGAGATGGGCCGTAGGTTGCTGATTTGTAGTGGCTTGTTGTGTTTTGGGATCATAATTACTTTTGCGCGCTTCCATTCTGCTGGGAGCACACCTTTTTCCCAGCAGTTATTCATGTAGTCGAGGAGTCCATTTAGGGCCTTGTCTGGGAGGTTTCGTAGGATCTTGTTGGTCACCTTGTCATTTCCTGGCGATGTGTTACGGGTCAATTCGGCAAAGGCGGCATGGAGTTCAGAAAGCATGAAAGGGCTGTCGAGGGTGAGATTTGGTTCGCCTTTGTACGGTCGGGGATCGGTAACCTTGGGGGCATTGTCTCCGACAAGTTTACGCTTGATTTCTTCCAGAATTTGTTTGTCTGTTCCTGGATGGGAGTTAATGATTTTCTTGAGGTCATGTCTTTGCTGGGTTTTGGTTCTGGTGGTAGCTAGAAGGGCTCACAGTATATGCCAGGTCTTCTTCGTGCTGAGTGTGCCTTGAAGTTGGTCGCACAGTTTATGCCAATTCTGCCTGCTGAGTTGATCTCCGTATTCTTCTGCTTGCTTTGTTATGTGAGCGTTCCGTCTCTGCAGTTTGCGGTTAAGTTTGATCTTTTTCCACCGCCTCAGTAGTCCTCTTCTGGCATCCCAAAGATGTAGGAGGTGAGAGTCTACGGCCGGCGTGTCCATCGTGAGTTGGACGACCTTAGTGTGCTTCTCCGCCGTCTTGACCACTTCGGTGAGCCACTCTTCAATGTTTTCGATGTTTTCTTTTATGTCATGCTCTCGGAAGGCCTTCCAATCCGTCAGCTTTGCCGTTCCTGTTCTACTCGGCTTCTTATGGTGCAGGATTTCAAGCTGAATGATGTGGTGGTCGCTGCCGAGATTTTCTTCCAGTCGGGTCCATTCCGCCTTGGATATTCCTACTGTAAAGGTGAGGTCGGGATTTGTATCCCTGGACACACTGTTGCCTATTCGAGTCGGTAGTTTAGGATCATTCCAGAGGGTGAGGTGATTTTGTTGCGCCGAATCGTGCACTCGCGCTCCTTTCTTGGTCGTGTGCTGGTAACCCCATGCTGTGTGGGGGGCAATAAAATCCCTCATTATTACGAGTTTATGTCCTTTAGATAGTTTTCTGGCTTGTGTGATGAAGTTTACAAAGTCGGATAACGGATCCCTGGGTGGGCTGTATAAGCAGAGTACGTATAGTCTTTGTTGTGTCTTCTTCTCAGGTAGCACTTCCACTAGGGTGTGTTCCACGGTTGTTCCCTGAATTGTGTGATCCTGCGTGGTGAGATTTTTCTTCGTCAGGATGGCTGTTCTCTGAGATCCGGTGTGTGTATCATATCCCTGTATGCGCAGATTGGTGTAATAAGTTTCTTGGATAGCGATGATATCTGGTTCTTCCAGTTTGGTCAGTTCTTGGAGGTTTGTTCTTTTGGTTCGGATAGAGCGACAGTTCCATTGCCACAGCTTCATTGGAAGTTGTGGTAATCTCTTCTTGGTATTACTCGCCATCTTGTTCGATATCGTTCTCTTCGCCCCGGGCCATGGATTCCGGTCTGGCTGCATTGTGGAGGTCTTTACGTCACCCTACCGACGAACCTTTAACCTGGTAAAACTAACCCACCGAGGATGACAAGGCCGCCTGTGACGAAGATAGTTCTTTATAACTAAAATTAAGCCAGCCTTTCTGAAGCACCTTGCCCTGTTTGAAACTTTACACCCCATTCCAACCCATGGGGTATTCTAGTTAGAGCTGCGAAGTCCGGTGCTTCAATTTTAAAGGATCTGTAAAAAATTACGACATGGAGAGTGACGTCAGTACCCTTTCGTCTATAAAACACACAGCCTACCAACTTATTTCATTGTTTTTTGGAGTTCCCTCATGGGTAAGCAACGCATAGTTAGGACTCCCGAGAGGCAGCGTGAATACGAGGAGCCGCAAAGCAAAAAAGAAACCGCAATACGACCAGCGGCGACGTGCTGTCAAAATTATCATTCGTCTCATTCCTACCATTACTGTAAGTTACCATTACTGCAATTACTCTAAAGCAATAAAGCATTGCATACCGGCCTCAGGAGCTGTACTGGTGGCTTTTAACAGCTACGCTGGACATAAACGGATAGAAGTCTGCCCAATAAAGAGTATACATTGGTTAGTACGTTTCAGCACTGCGTAGCTTTAAAATAGAAAATAACGAGCAAACATGGTTATCTAAAACTGACGCGTGCATTTTGTGAAAGCTTGTTTCCAAAGGGGGTTCTGTTTGCCGATACGTTATGCTCACTGCCTGCCATATTTTCATTCACAATGACTTTTATCCCAGCGAGTTTTATTCTCCAGATATGCTTTGTACACGATGGGAAGGTCTCTCGAGTTTATCTCGAGGAACTGGTGGCTACGGCGGCACATTTGGCCGTAGTGAACGGATCCTTATCACAGCTCTTTGTCGGCTTCGAGGCATACCAAGACGCCACTTGTAATAAAGTGTGTGCAAACAAAAACATGTTCGGGTTTTTTTTTGCTAACAACGACATCCGTCATCGCTGCAGTACAGTGACCATTTCAGGTTCCTAATTCAGAAAGCGTGAAACTGTTCGTTCTAGTAGCAAAGTCAATGAGAGTACCGCGATTATGGTCGATGTGGAGGACTTGTATTCTTTAGCTTAACACAAGGAGAGCTCATGAACGATATGAAGTGCCGCATAACAGAATAAAAGATTAAGCAAGTCTTCACAGAGACAACAAGCCTTCCAATGAACGTATTCTTGGAACTACTTCTATTCTATTCAAATTCAACACTTGTGAGGACGAACAATTAGTTGCACATAGAAAGGAGTGGCGTTTATGCTGGATTAATAGTCGAACCAGTGTTGAAAGATGTACTCTTAACTAGAGAGTACCTAATGATTTCATGCCGTCTTAATAGGCTGGTTATCAGACTGACCAAGTATGTCGATAACTACATTGTGCTCCTCAAAATCGGCACTGACTGTCGAGCGAACGATGCTCTTAACCTTTTTATTCAACATTTTATTAACCTTTCATATTTAGCTCTTTCATTAGAACTTTCCGGGATCATATGAGTTGCAAATATTCCGCTAGAACAGAAAAGTCCCTTTTTCATGCTAGCTCGGCGCATTCCAAGATTGCCAAGCATGGAATTGCTGCATCGTGTGAACGAATGCCGCGGTGTCAAAGTCTTGCGCAGATAGCAGGTGCCAGTGTTTTTCACCAAGCAGAAATTTTAAGCAATGACGGCTGCCCATAGTTTCTAATAATGAGTGCTTGCGAAAATGTGGCAAAGTGTGCTAAGACCAAAGGCAGACTAGAGGATAAAAATTAAGCGGAAAGAATAACTTGCTGTAATCCACTTCGCCTACAGGGTGGCCGCAACTCGAAAAATGAGACCTTCCGTTATGATGCCGGGGTGACGTTCTGGGCGCCAAATGAACCTGATGACATATGTCAAGTTAAAAAGAATAATCGGTAGAGCGATCTAAGGATCAACGTCGAAGTTCATGTGATTAGCCTCATTTTTGGTACTAGGCGCGAACACACACAAGGAACAAGGAAGGAGACGGGACAGAGCACCACTTAGAACTGCTGTATTCGGAGGCACACCACCCACTTATACAGCCGTCTTAGACGCAAGGAACACAAACAGATCAATATTGATATGCAAGCGAACTGGTTTAATATTTCTTTTCAGTCATATATAAATATATTGATGGGTCACTGACGCACATGCTTCCTTTCTTCCCGATAAAGAAAGCTTCAATTACTTCGCGAGTTTTTGTATCTTTACTCTTTGCTAGAATCCGCGCCCCTGCAAAACATGGCTCACAAGAGCGTGACGGGCAGGACTCAATGTACTTGGGTATGTTTGGCCCTTCTTTATCTTGCTGTACATTTCTTCCATGTTCCCTAATTCGGTCGTTAACGCAGCGCCCAATTTGCCCTATGTAGGAGCGGCCGCGTGAGAGGGAGATTTCGTACACGACGCTTTCGGCGCACCTCATTAACGGTCACCCATGCTTGGTGCCGCATCCATCTTTATCTTCACGTATTCTTTCGATAAGGGAACAAAGGCTTCCCAGATTTTGGGGGGCTGAAAACACAAGCGGCATCGCATGTATGCTTGCAACCTTTAAATTGTGGGCCATCTCGTGTACATTGGGCACCACCACAGGCCTCACCACCTCTTCTCGAGGGGGATCTTCCCCAGCTCTCACAGCCGCACTCCTCATTTTTCGTAATAGGCTTTCAGCGACTGCCATAACAATCGAATCAGGGAATCCAGCTGAAGACAGCCTGGTCAATTGGTTCTGGAAACTAAGCTGCATCCTGTGAGGGCACGATTTTTCGAGGGCGGATTTCAGGCAAAGTGAAGCAATCTGCCTTTTTATAAACATCGAATGGGCGAAGTCGTATGGCAGGAGCCCTTATTTTTCTCTTTTTGCACGAGGTGCATACGCCCAACAAATCTGATCCGCACAAAACTCAACATTTATATCTAGAAACTGTAGGCAGTTACCCTCAGGCACTTCAATGCTGAATTGCAAGCCCTTTACATGTTGTCGGAATGTGGATAAAATATCATGCACATTCTCTTCGAAGTTGAAACTTCCGTGCTTATTATAATATATCAAAAAATCTTCCACGTATCTAGAAATTTTCAAAACGTGCTTAGCCGGTAAAATCCGATGTAAAACTTGATCCATTTGTGAGAGAAAAATATTAGATAATACTGGCGCCACACAGGATCCTATACATATGCAGGATTTCTGCAGGAAACACTGCTGGTCAAATATTATAACAGTCGATTGTAGTAAAACTCTAAAAGGGTTAAAAAATCGTCAACGGAAATTCCCGCATTGTTCTAAAAGGAAATAGGTTGGTATTTTTTTTTCAATACACTCTCGGACTACAGCAAACAGGGCATTGTGAGGAGCAGTGTAAAATAAATCTACCACATCCACGGAAAAGGCACGCCCAACATCACATTGCAGTTTTTAGAAGTCACAAACTTCGTCGGATTTCTTTGTGAGAAATGGGTCGTCTACTTCAAGTGTACTCAAATGTTTCAACAATAGCTGGCTTAGCTCCTTCCGCCAAGACCCTTTTTCCGTGATTATTGTTCTAAACGGCATACCTTGCTTATGCGTTTTTACTGAAAAGAAGGCTTCCAAGGCATTATTTTTGCTTTTTCCTATCTCTTTGCCAAGACGGTCAAAACCAAATTGCTCACTTAGCGTAACAGCTATGCTCTTAACTCTAGTAGCTTTAACTTTCACAGGCGAAGTATTCTTTTCTAGTGCCTGCGCAGCTCTTTCCGAAAAATTACCTTGAGATAACACGACAAACCCTCCCTCCTTATCGGCTTGTAAGTACCTTAGGCGGTCATTTCTGAAGTACGTCACAATGGCTCCGGCTGAAGTTTCCTTGTGACGTGAACGCCCCCTGTCGCATTGAAGCAATAAAGGGACACGCCATCCTCACAACGCCGAAGCGTGTATGCCTCCAGGGTCCTTTCTCACGCTTCCCACTGCACGCGCTGTGCCGAATAGCGCGGCTTGATTCTGCTTCGCTCGGATTCTCCTGGAGAGCTTCTGTTCAGATACCCATAATCAAATTTGACACTCCGTCAGGTAATTTTGCATTTGAGGGAAGTGGTTCTCGACACAACGTTAAGTGAGGGAGCGGTCAATGTGGGAGGGAAAGGGAAAAAATTGTCGTTGCTTGTTATGTCCAGCCGATAGCAAGAGCACAGCTGTTGTAAGCTTCGTCCAGCTTGCAAGCGATGTGCCACACGTCCACGTCTAAGTGGTGGCTTAACGATGTGTCGAGATACACGCCCCGGTAGGCGAAACTAGCTGAATCAGGGTCATATCTAATTATAAATATCTCGGAAAAGAAACGCTCCAGGAGAATCAAACAAAGTTTTCTTGAAATAGGACCGCCTCAAAATTTGGGATATAAACATATACTACAATTTCAGTGGTATAGTGACTTGTGAATTTTAGTGACGTGTTTCGGCTGAATAATTATCTAAAGAATCGCGTTTGCTAGAGAGTATATACATCCCGGTGAAGCAGATTCTGCACAGCTAGCATAGCGTTTTTGTTAATGTTATTGTCGATTTAACTTTGAATAAATTTCCTATATAGGCAGAACGTACAGAAAGAGACATTGATAAGCACCACAAAGTAAGTGTTAAACCACTTCTTAATCGCTAGTTGGTGATCACATCTATACGGTTGGTCCTGACGCCCGCGAACGAATGGGCAAATGTCTATATTCCAGTCTGAAGTGTTTAGGCAACCAATACTAATAAGCTCTTAAAGGGCCGATAGAATAACAATCAAACGATTTCTCCAAATGAACGCCCCTCAATAGAAAAAACAACAGTAGGGCCATCCTTTGATGATTGCCGCCGCCCTACTCAACTCTGCTTCCACTTGACGCTCAGACCTCTCACTGGCCGAACGTCGTCACTCGCTTTCTTTCTTGCTTCTTTTTCTTCCGCCGCCATCGCGGTGCAAAACATTGCGAGCGGCGTACGCAGGCACTTCGTTGCGCGTTCGCGATGGCGCGTTGCTGTGCCTTCGGGTGCAGCACAAGCGAGAGAGACGGCAGTCGACTATACTGTATTCCATCTGCGAAGCGTGATGCGGCACGGAGCAAGGCCTGGGTCTAAGGAATCATCCGGGCTCATTTCAACCCAAAGCAGTGGTCCCGGCCCTGTGAGGTAAGCGAGTGTTTTCTTCGCACATCACTTATCACATTTGCTTCGTTAGTTTTTTTGCTCCCTTAAGTGCCGCATGTTCGCGTTGCGTTTACTTGCGACTTTCCTGCCCGACTTCAATCAGGTCGTCTTCAAACGAACCTGCTTTTTGTCGACTCCGTCATACATTCCATGGCGTTGTCTTTGTTTGGCCTGAATATATGCGCACCTTTTAGAGTGCATCACGGTACGTTACGAAGCGGTGACGGCACTTAGGCAAACAGGTGCGCTGATGACGTTCCGATCATTATAAGCCATTATCCCTCTTTAGCACCTTATCCATCCGCGTCGAAACGCTATGAACCATGACAAAACGTACTAACTAGGGCGACGGCATCGCTGCGCGGACCGTACCTTGAAAGCGAACGGCGATGCTGACGCGCTGACTGCTGATATAGCTTCGCGCTTTGCGTTCTTGCGGCTTGGCTTTGAAGAGAGACGCGCCCAGAACGCAGAGACCTTCTGAAAGCGTGTGCTAGTTCAGCAACTCATAGGGAGCCACCGCCGGCGCAGGAGGAGGCGAGAGGAGATGGCGCTACCTTTATTCTATTTAGGGGCATTACTCCAAATCAAGTCGAAGTATCACGAAACGAGATTGAAAAGCATTATAGAATTCAAGTACTGATGTCCTTTTTGCATGTTTGTTTCCAGTGCAGCTTTCAGTTCTCTAGGAGTGCTGCGCAGCTACTATATTTTTATTCACTAATTATAGCTTATCTGCAATTATCTTCGAACTCTTATTGGGAACATTCGCAAGTGAAGCCTTTATACCATGATATCCATAAAATATTACAATCAACATTCGTAAGTCTATCCTACTTGTGGTGATCTTCATAAAATCGTAGTCAATATCCGAAACCTTACAGACCTCGATGACGTGCCGAAGGGCAAACTCCTAGCGAACGCGGACGATGTTGTTCAGTGTCGCATAGCTAAAAAGAAGCGTTTGAAAATCTGTCCCTGTGCTAAAAAAAATTGAGGACATCAGGGGTAGTCGCGTAAACTGTGACAAGTGTAAAGTGTGGCCGTCAAATCCTGCGACCTTCACAAATGTAAAAAGGTGCACAACACCTGAAAAATACCTAATATGCCGCTCGAGGCGTACAACATTTCACCTTTTAATGTTAAATGGCCTTTATTGCATATGGCGTTCCTGTATGGTTGGGTTCTATTGTGCGCGAGATATAAGACCAGCTGACATCTATTTTCGAGAGCACGTTAGTCGTTTTCTATACGTAACGGAAACCCATTGTTGTCCTCCGCCACGGCTGACCAAGGTGGAACCTCTGGCAACCTTAAATGAGGTTTGAGTGACAATGCTAGTCGTCACGTGATTGGGGGCGTTCGGCCCTTCCTGTCTGTGGTGTTTATCAAGGTGAAAGAGGCTCGTACCCCCGCTATCCTTACAAAAAACGCTTTGTCCGGTCCAATGGTACAAAAGCTACCATCATGAGCAATGGTTCATACTTCTCTAACCAAGCAAAAATGCAGTAGCTATACAATACAACCCTCTCCTAATGCAGATGCATTACCAGAGGGTTGTATTTTGAGGCGTACAGTGCGTACATTCACTGGAACTATTACGATTAAGTGAGGCGTAGAGTGCATACATTCATTGGAATCATGCATACAACGTAGAGAAACGTGGTGGCTAGTCAAGTCATAAAAAAAAAAACACGTGACCTTCTCAATGGCTCATAACCCAGAAAGCAAGCAAAATAAAGTTATTCCATCCATCCATACTCCCATGCGGCTGAGACAACAAGCACACAACAAAGTGAAGCGAACATTGCATAGATTTGTGGGATGTCGTGTCTGCCGAAGGACGAATCCCAACATAAGAACGTAACGCTTCTTTATTCGACTAACGATGGCAGCGGACGGGCATACCGACGCTACGTTCGTCCCAGTAGAGGAAGGTAGAAGGCGGTCTTTGTCAGCCAGGCAGCCTGTTTTTATAGCCACCGTCGGTGACGCATACCTCGGGTGACGTGTTGGTCGCGCTATGTTTTATCGACCATGCCGTCCAGCGTGCAGCTGTGTTATGCCGGGCCAGATGATAAGAAGACAGAGGGTGCGCAGAAATATGCGCGGAGTGTGTCGCCACAGATTCATTGAAATCAACCACACAACACACACCAACAACATAAGTTTCAATCCCCTGCTGAGAGGATGCAATGCAATGCCGAAGAGGAACATCCTTGGCGCGAGTCAGATCCCGCTATACGAGCGCGCGAATCCGCAAACAAGCATTGAAAACGAGCCGAAGAAGCCGAACTGCGAATGCAGCAACGCGACGATGCGAGACGGCGCATTACAAAGTGTGCAGCAGGCGTTCGCCTTCACGTGTTACAAGAGTGTATGTAACATGCTGCCGAATTTTTTATGCTGACTTGATTGTGCACATTTCTGCAGGCGTATCTCACTTAGTGTCCTGCTAAAATTAGTTAAATTCTGGGATTTTGCTTGCCGAAACCCCAATACGACATGAGGCGCGACGTAGGGAGGAACTTCGAGTTAAATTTGACCGCCTAATGTTCTTTAACGTGCACCCTAATGTAAGTACGAGAGAGTTTGCATCTCGCCCTCACCGAATTGTGGCCACCAAAGCCGGGATCGAACCCGCAACCTCGCGCCCAACAGTACCATGTCCTAACCACAAAATATTGTATCGCTGAAATCCAGCTATAAAGAAGAAAAAAAGACAAGAATACAGGGGTCACATGATTAGAGCATTGGACTACTGTGATGTGAGACAGAGGTTCGTTCACACCATAGGTCACGCACGTTTATTCATTTATCGAAAACCTCCCAAAGAGCCGAGGCAGCAACCTACCTACCTAGTACGAAGTTATTGATACAAAGCAGAGATTGTTTTACATTAAAGAAGATTGTGCACTAATGGTTAGAGCACCGGGCTGTTGTGGTGAGAAACCAAGCTTTGAACCCACACATTCGGCCAGACAGCAGCAGCAGCCACAGGTCAGTGAATTCGGGGATGGTTCGCGGAAAAAGCTTCGCTTTAAGATGTGCCGCGTGCCTTCGCACAATCGCACCTCGAGGTGTAAGTGGTAGGATATGTGTAGAGCTCGCGTGGCAGGGCCGGCCTGATGGCGTCCTTTCGACCAGGCGCTGAGACAAGCGCCATTCGAGAGCTGATAAGCGCGAAGGAAGATAATGAAGCGGACAGTGTCCTTCGTGACCCCCTCACCTGTGAGTGTACAAGAGCCAGAGTGGCTACCTCTTCACTCTCGATAAAATGGGTCCAAGCGGGAGCCGGCAATCGGAGCGGGCCGACGTGGCCACGAGCACTGTCTTCGCGTGGGCGCGTGAGCGCGTTTATTCTAAAATAGAGGTGGGAGAGCATCAACTTTTTGAAATGCCAACCGATGACGAATAGTAAGCATGAAGTATCCTATGCTCAAACACAGCCACATATAACTTACAGCACGAGTGTTTATTTCGGTATAATTGGGTTCCACTTTTGAACTGACTAGAGCAAAAGAAACGCAGGTAATTATAGGAGGTAATTGAGATCCGTTTTAAAGAAGATATAGCTAACTATCGTTAAGAAACCGCACAAATAGCCGCTCAAAATCTGTAGAGCCTGGTTGCAAAAACCCCTTCCAAGAATAAACGGTTGCTGTATGACTACGTCTCGAAAAAGGATAAGTAACTGTGCTTGCATTATATATATGTATATATATATATACATATCGGCGTTGATGTTGCGCAGCCGACAGCCTCGGCGCAGGTAGGGCGGTCTCCGCGGTGTCCGCTGCCCTCTCGGCAACCGGCGCCCCATTACCAGGGGCAGGCGCCGAGAGATTGACTGGCCAACACTTCAGGTACGGCGCGATCCGGCACTTTTTGGTCCCGCGAGTTCATGACGTTGCGTAAAACAATTAGATGCATGCCTCTAATATGAATAAATATTTAGCCTCGGGCGTCGCACCGAAGGGTCTTCAGGTAAAACAGAAGCTGGCAATGGATACCTTTGACGAAAAAGAAAGAGAGGAAGAAAGAGTGGAATGCTATACTACGGGAGGCCTCGCTTGGGCTCATTGGGCTGGCGGCACAACATAGCGTGCGTGGAGCATCGCAGCTTACAAACGAGGAGCAGCTGCTGTTGTGTCAGTCAAAGCTCACAGAATTGGAAGCGCTGGAGCTAGTAAAATACGAAGGAAAGAAAAATGTCAGCATTCAAGAACAACAAAGAAAGAAACGGGAGCGTGACAATATCCCAACGGCCGTCAGAGGTGATTCTCAAAGCCATAACGTTGAATCCGAAGCGACCGGTTCTTCAGAAGTAATCAGCGAAAAAAGCATGGGACAGTGGGCAATGCCTTAAATGTCATAAACTTGTCGAGTAGCCCATTGTCGAGTGCACAACTATATCTCCTTTTGAAAGGTCTAACTTTTTGTCCGGCGTCAGGAAGGATGAACGAGTTTCAATTGTGTCAAGATTTGGATGATTTCGCGAGAAATTTGCGACTACGGGAGTACTTTTATGATCGAAAAACTACAGAAGGGTGTCTTGATCAGCTACCTGAACCCTCCGAAAAATCGTGGACACCTGGCGAGGCACGCGACAAATACGTGGGCATGTATATTTGTGCGGTTCAAAAGGACATTATAAAAGAGTACGAGAGGCATCCTCCCATCCGCAGTAACCTCTCCAAAGAGGAAGAGCAGGCGCTGCGAACCCTACGTGATGATCAAACAACTGTCATTAAGCCAGCGGACAAGGGTGGTGCAGTGGTGGTACTTGACCGGAGTGTTTACATAGCCGAAGGTTTCCGTCAACTGGGCAACTCTAACTTTTAGACAGAACTGCCCAGCAATCCTACCGAGAAATTTGAAAGCGATATAAAGGACGCCCTAACCACTGTACGCAAGGCAGGGCAGATAAACGATAAGACGTTCAAAGCATTGATACCAAGAAACTGTGGCCCCGGCCGGTTCTACCTACTACCCAAAATTCACAATATAAACAATCCCAGTCGGCCTATTGTTTCCAGTGATGGAGCAGTGACTGAGAAAATATCCAGCTTTATTGACAGTCTCATTAAGGACATTCCATCTTCATTCCCCTCGTACATTAAAGACACAAATCACTTCCTTCGGGAGGTATCAAACCTGACGGTACCGGCGGGGGGTTACTTAGTCACTATGGATGTCGCATCTTTGTACACCAACATACCTCACGCCAAAGGCACAGCTTCCGCAGTTTAAGCTTGCGCTGGCTCCAGCCAACCTAGACAATTAGATAAAGATACAGTTGAGACTTCTAAATCTAGTACTGAAATATAATCACTTCGAGTTGGACGACATGCATTATCTGCAAACAGCGGAACCACCATGGGAATGAAGATAGCGCCAAATTATGCAAATATCTTTATGGCATCTTTAGAAATACCCTTCCTCGCAAACTCGGCCGTAAAACCAGTATCTTATAAGCGATTCCTGGATGACATTTTCTTTGTGTGGGCCGACAATGAACAAAGTCTCTTACACTTCATTTCCAATTTCAATTCTCTGCACCCATCAATCTGCTTTACGCACAACTTCTCCCAAGATAGTATTCATTTCCTCGACGTCATTCTGACACTGAGTGGCGGTGGCATTTCCACATCCCTATACAAAAAGCCAATAGATCGTCAGCAATATCTGCATTTTTATAGTAGCCGCTCCCATCACTGCAAAACAAGCATTCCCTACTCCCAGGCCCACAGATACAGAAGAGTCTGTTCCGAATCTGCGCAATTTGAGCGACACGCGGAGGAACTGAAATCTGCTCTCATACGCCAAAAATATCCTCCAAAAATAGTAGAGGATGCCATTGAACAGGCCGGCAGCTTAGATCGAGCAATGGGAGAAAGGGTAAGCACTACCAATACACAATCAGATCCAAACTTGGTCCTCACATACACTACCGGTGCTCCGCGGGTCAATGCCATTCTCAACCGCCATTTCAATATCATGAAACAAAGCATCCGACTCGCTACTATCTTCAAGCAGCCGCCTCGGGTTGTGTATAGAAGAAACAAAAATTTAATGGAATTGTTAGTAAGGGCGAGGACACAGAAGTGAAACACGCCCAAGGGCTGTCGACCGTGTGGGAAACCTCGTTGCAAGGTATGCCGTCACATGACAACAGACACGGCTGAGGCATCGAACTCGTCCTTCGTATATAACATTAACGAAAATCTTGACTGTGATTCCAGTAACATCGTGTACACAATTCGATGCGAGGTGTGTAAGCAGGAATATATCGGACAAACAGAGACCCCTTTCCGCCTGCGGTTCAACAATCACCGCGCGCATGTGAAAAGTCTCCCGAATTTACCCTTCTCCAGGCACGTTCGGCTGCCAGATCACTCCTTTGAACGCATGAGCGTTGTGCTCTTGCAATCTGGTTTCCAACACACCCGTGCCCGCGAGTAGAGAGAATCTTTTTTCATCCATAAATTTGGAACGTACGCTAAAGGAATTAATGAGAGTCCGGGGCGGCTGACGTGCCTCCGGGATATGCCGTGAGAGTGCATGGGAAACGCGAATACATGTTCTGTGCTCTAGAATTGAGACGCTGGATACTTATTCACTGCTTGCTCGTCCCTCCGCATGCGCCTAAGGGGGGGGGGGGGGGGAGGAGCGGGAAACCAATTAATTCAGCTTCGTGCACCCTGCCACTCAAGTGGTTATTCTGAGTGACCTAGTGCCCTTCTTGGAATACATACGAACTGACTTGATGTCATTGGTCGGTTAAACGTTCAAAAACTGGACCACAAGCAGGCTATCTAGCTCCCTAAAAGTAAGCCCAGGGGCGCACTTGCTTTGCGAATCCCACGCATATATTCTTTTTGGAACTCTATATATTTTTTTCGCACCGTAGCTGGACCACAGAGTTGCCGAAACGGGCGGTGCCTTGTATATGTGTACTGTGACAATATGTTTCTTTCCACAAGTTGCAGCTCTTCTGTCTTCCTTCTGGGCCCCTTTTCTATTGTGCCCCCCGCCGCCCGATTCAACTTGCCCTCTCTCCCGCTACAACGGTAGCATGCGCGCTGGTGCTGCGCAGCGAGCGTTTTCTCCCTCCTTGCCTCGGGTGAACGGGAGCTTAGCTGCCGCTACTTCCCACCCCCCTCACTCTCCGACTTACGTCACCCTCCCCCTGTTTGATTTTTTCTTTTTTATTTCTTTTTTCTTTTTTTGACTGACCTCCTTGTTCCACATACATGGAACTCCGCCTTCCTCTTGCCCTACATAGCTGCCAAAGGCAGCAGTAAATCTGCCAAAGCGCCGAAAATCAATCACTGTCGCAACTGTCCCTCCCGGTTTGATGTATCTGAGAACGACCGGGCACCCGGTCTGGTGTCTTCACTACCAGGGCCGAACTGCCATTTTTTTGTAAACCCCGGTGAAGATAGATCGGTCCACCGATCGAAACTGTAGAAATTAAATACTTGTTCTGTTTACCTTGTAGCACCACTCAATTTCTTTACGTTTGAAAGGTAGCCTGAAGAATTCCGCTTTGCCTACTATATATATATATATATATATATATTGTGGCAACGTGGCTTCTCGGGCTCAGCCGTTGCCCCCAAGCAAGGCAGCGAGACCACGACATCCGAGGTATATTCTGCTTTCCAAAAAGTATTTGATTGCTGGGCGTTCCTAGCGTGCCACGGCGCCCCATACTTCTCCCTCTCAGGAAGTCGACGATCCAGCGAGAGGCGCGTAGACAAACGCGGGAGGAGCCATCAACGGCAAAATGTTGGCGTGCACATTAACATGGCAACTTAAACTGGGGGTCAATTTTCAGGTGCGGTGTGCGACACAGATTCACCAGGTGCGTAATAAGCCTTTATTTCCGCAAAAAGTACAAGACCTGCCTCTTCGATACTCTCGCAGCGAGGTAGCCTGCAAGATATGGTGGACATTTTCTCGGTTATTGCGTACCTTACGTTAGGGGTTAGAAATGCAGCGAAGGCCCCCGTAGCACCGCTGATAGAGTGCGTCCGGCGTAGTTTGAGATCGCCGACCTCAAATTCCTAGACTTTGCGACATCGATTGCACTGCTCAACCTACTCCATACTTGCAGCATGTAAGGGTACCCGTGTAACACCCAAAGCATATCGCAGAGACGACGGCGAAGCTGATCCGCTGCAATGGAAGAACCACTTGACGGAAAACGCGAGTTTTGCGCGGGAAAAATAACGCACGACCAAAATTAAGCATCGCGGGAGCGCATCTAGCGCAGCAATTAACAGTAGTCATCGCGGCAAAAACCATCTCAGGCAGCTCTGTATCCTGAACAACTGTGCCCCTGTATGTGCACTGAACATTGTTTTCAGATTGTGGTAGGCACTATTTCTTTATTCCTTATTCAAGTTTACCACCGCATTGTCCTTGGGCGTTACCACTTTCGTTATATTTATTTATTTATCTATTTGAGCGCCTTGTAGGTCTGGATATAACTTTCACTTATGTTAGCTTGGGGATGGTAAGCTACCGCCCGCTTATGCTTCCAACCAAAAGAAGTGTAGGTTCCAAAGACAGATTGCTAGAAGCTGCACGAATATGGTTTGCAGGTGAAATATGAAGCATTTTAAAAAAATCAGTGCCTAGACCACGATATCACTATCTACGTTGATGCAACATTGCATAATATTGGCACATACAGCACAACGCAAGCACCTATCAAAGAAGCGCCGCGTCCACCAATTCCCACGGTGCATTGGATCCGCGTGCATAGTGTTTGCTCAATTTTATATCACCAATAAAGTTACATTAGCGATGAGTATTTGCTTGTATCATCAGTTTGGTTGAGTCCACATATATACGGATGGCTCTTCCACTCAGACCAGCTCCACCGGCGCAGTGCTTATACCATCATGATCAATAAGCATCCGATACAAGATTTCTCACTTGAAAACATCCACCGGTTCGGAGCTTGTTGCCCTCCGAGGGGCCATTGATTATATTAACAAACAACCGGCTAATCGGTGGGCGATATTCTGCGATTCAAAAGCGGCCTTACAGTGTCCTGTCATCTCTTCGTCGCGGGTCCCGAGAGCGACTCGTGTTGCAGATACGAGAAATGCACCATCATATGATCGCGAAAGGACACGACGTCGTGTTTCAGTGGCTGCCTGCCCATTGCGGTATCTCCGGTAATGACCTCGCTGACAAAGCTGCTAGGAAAGCACACTAAGGAGCAACACTCGTTTCCGTACCTATATCGCGGACTGACGCAGCCCAACACTTAAGCAAGCTAGTGCACCGTATGACATTGGGGAAGTGGCACACACTTGAATTTACTCAAAATCGCTTGCATTCCCTCGATACATCTATGCAAATGCGGCTGTTACCGGAGCTTCCGCGTAATGACGAAACAGCGCTGTGCCGCTTACGCTTGGGCGTCGCATTCACCAATGCATACACTTTTTTGATCGGAATGGCTGAAAGCGCCGAGTTCGATGCCTGCGGTGTCGAGAAAACTATAGAACACCTACTGTGCTACTGCCCATCTTTTGAAAATGAAAAAAACATAACCTCTGCACAGCTCTCAATCAGTTATATAGAAAGCCGTTCACCTTGAACAAGATCTTGGGACCATGGCCCCGCATATCGCAGCTGCAAAAGGCCGCAAAAGCGCTGCTGCTATATGTTAAAGCTACCGGATTGAGTCAGCGTCTGTGATCCGGACTGAGAAACAGAATGATATCCCCAGCGGACTTTCTCTTATTCTTTTAATCTTCCCGTCCCCTTTTCCCTTTCCCAGTGTAGGGTAGCCCACCGGGCTCACTCCTGGTTAACCTCCCAACCTTTCATTTATCATTTGCTCTCTCTCTTTCTAGAGCACAGCTCTTTGGCGACCGTTCCTGCGGCCAGCGTCGGCGTCCCTCGTGGCCGAGCGAACGAGCACAGCGAAGAATGAAAGCAAACGCGAAGCGCAGCGGCGAATGAAAGACGGCGATAGCAGAGCGATAGGAAGAATCATGAGGCGGAAAGCAGAGGAGGAGAGTATGGCGAAACCACGAGAAGAAAAGCGTAGTTCCACACAAGACGGGCTATGCGGCGATGACGGCTACGTGATGGCGCAGTGTGGCGCGCGTCGTCTGTTCATCGATGACGCCACCGATGCCATACAGAGAAACAATGCGCTGCATGCTGGAGGTCTGTCTTTGGCGGCTGCTGTGAATCGCGCCCACGCGTTACCTACGCGCTGCCTCTCGCGAGGCCGACGAGCCACACTTCGTGCCATTTGAAACGTACTGCACGAGACAGACTGTCCATGCCAGCCGATATATCGCGAAATAAAGACATGTGGAGCGCTGCGCATATATTACGCGTTACTGATTATCGTGATCGTCGGAGAATTTTTTTCGTCTTGAAGACCGCAATAGAGAAACTTTTCTATGGCTCTAAGCATTTGTAGGTCTGGATAGTTGATTATGATGTGATCTCTATTTTGTGATGATAATATAAAGCGTGAGCAGCTGCTGAAATTTATCAGAAGTGTACATCTTTGCCAACTTCGTTTGCGGCCAAGGTGCCTTGTAGAAAACATCAAACGCCGCTTGCAGACGCGTGTGATATCGTGCTTCGATGCTTTTTACGGAGGCAAAACTTCTGTGCACTTTCATAAACGTTTCCCCGAAAGGCATCTTCATGACGTCTCATGACACCTTTGCCTCTGAGCAGTGCCGCTCCATTGAAATGTAAAGGTAAGGCTTATCTTTGAACGAAGGCCGACCTTTATAGTATGTAACCTATTCTATGTTTTTTTCTGAAAACGGAGAGGGCGGGGCGCGGGGAAAGGCATTTATTGCTCTCTCTCTCTCTCTCTCTCTCTCCATATCGAGCAGCTTTTTTCCTTGTGGTATACACATTTGTCGCTGTCGTATATACGCCGTTGTGAATGTGCAACGCAATTTGACAATTCTTATCATGACTTTAGCATAAGTACGCTAGCATAAAAACAGGCGTAATCATTTTTGAAAGAGAGTGAAATTAGTGACTTGTGCGGAAATTGGGTACATACAAAATTATACCCAACAATCTCAGAACCAGGACGGCCTGGTTTAATTACACCTTTCTCGGCAGCACTGTCTGCATGTATTCAGAGCCATAGACACGAACAGTAGCGCATGGGTACTGCATAGTGTTCCTTGTTTCTATTTTCACAAAACTCTATGGTATCCTTTAGGATTTTCTTTCCACATAAAACTGTAGTTTGTAACCAATACTGAGATGAGAAAGTTTTCTTGAAGCCGCCTTGCTAGGTCACAAAGCCATACGACCTAGTGACTGTTACAAGTGAATAAGATTGAGTGCATTTGATATTCAAATGCAAATGCAGATTTTAGTTGTAACAATGTCGTGCGTTCACAGCTCGAACTCATACTAAATATATCAATAAATATCCACCCTGTGTTACCGTACATGAACTTGTTCTTGCACAACAATGGCGGTAGTCCAAAGAGTGCAAGGACACGGGCTAGACTATCCTGACACCTTGGCCCCCCTAAACATTCTCCAACACCCCTGTTCCTTCTTGTCAGTTCAGCCGCAGCGGCAGTTTAAATGGAGTGAAGCAAGAAAAAAAAAAGAAAGAGTCAGTGAAGATTGCTTTCATGGCAATGCTGACCTTAACGTCGCCAGTTTCCTTGTATCAGAGAACATAAGCTGTGTTTCGCTGAGGTACCAGAATCAAAATTTATTATTATATTGGCACGTGTACTTGTTTACCGGGTGACCG
This sequence comes from Dermacentor variabilis, assembly GCF_050947875.1. Taxonomy (NCBI): domain Eukaryota; kingdom Metazoa; phylum Arthropoda; class Arachnida; order Ixodida; family Ixodidae; genus Dermacentor; species Dermacentor variabilis. Next base: position 71,193,643 of record NC_134574.1, on the reverse strand, counting down.
CGTTTTCTAACATGGTCACCCAGTAAACAAGTCGCCCAATCTCAAGACAAATAAATTTTTCTCTGTCTCTCTCACCATCTAACAAATGGTATCGCTCAGCGTAGGACGCACGTGCATGTATCGGAAGTTTGTCGAATGTTATCGATGTTTCTATCTGGTGTCTATTGTCGCGGAATCTTGTGTAATCTGACTGTATGCGCGACGCCAATTACGCAGTTCTTTCTCGAAGACACGCGGGCACCAGCGACTGCTCTGGAACACTTGATGACTCATGTATAAGAGCCGACGCGCCTGACCCGATGATCATATTTTCGACGGTCACCACTGTGCTCGCCGCTGTCGTTCTTCTTTGAGCGTAACGTGTTTCTGAGGGCGCAGGTTCACTCGATAAAATGCAAGTTTCGTCATTCAAAGTTTTGCTGATTTCTTCACAGCCACTATGACGTGACAACTGGTGGAGCTGCTTTGCGTCCATGCACTGGATGCCCACAACAAGCCATGATCCAAGCCCGAACCCCGAACGCAACACCAACGTCACCAAGCCGCACGCTGCAAGGACTGTCCCTGGAGAACGACCAGGAAGATCGTTACCAAGTCAACAACAACAATGGTAGTCCCGGCGCCCTCATCGTGCTTCAACAGACCAGGGAGCCGCCTACCTTTCGGGGAGTTTCGTCGGACGATCCGGAAACCTGCTCGATACTTTCGAAAGAATGCCAACCTTCAACAACTGGACCTCTCAGCATAAGCTAGGCCACGTTTACTTCTCCTAGGAAGATGCCGCGAGGACGTCATTCGAGAACCGGGAGTCCACCCTTAAAACGTGGGACCTATTCCACGGTAACTTCCTGAAGACATCCACGAGCGTCGTCCAAGAGGAAAGGGCAGCCCGAGTGAAAGGTAAGGAAAGGAAAGGGAAGGAAAGGGAAACCCGAGCCACCTAACGAAAACGTTCTCACCTTTACGGCAGAAATTAGCCATCTATTTAGCCACGCCGACCCGGAAATGTCCGAGAAGAAATTCCACCTGCTCAGGCGTGGTATGAAGCAAGAACTTTTCGGTGGACTGATACGGAGCGCACCGAAGACAGTGGAAGTCTCTTCGCGCGGCCACCAGCATGGAGAAAACACTGTAAATGTGGAACCGACAATTCAACCGCCTCACGAACTTAACAAACTACGGCGGAGTTCAATCAGTGGGCGCCAGCATCCTGCGTGGGATTATCACAGCGGTTGTGCGCGAGGAGCTTCATATATTGTTTCCTTCGACGCAGCCCCAAGTAGCATCCATTGCTGACATCGTCCAAGAGGATATTCAGCAGTCACTTGGAATCCCCGAACCACCGCGGCCTGAACCGCAAGCGCTGACCTACGCCGCCGTATCTGGCCATCACGCTCTTCCTCCGTGCCCGCGCCAAGGCAAAGTCCTGTCGTTCACCACCACCGCGACCGCCGCCAGCTCCCCCTCCCGTTGCCCAGCGCACCTACCTAGGGAAAGCAGTTGTGTGGCGCCCTCCGGACCACCGCCCGCCCTTACTACCGGTGATGGCCATACCAAGTTTTGGGACTGCGAGGCTTCGCCGTCAACGCGCCGTGTCCACAGCTTGGCGAACAGCCTAGGGACATCGCCGACTACATCGCCGCGACACAGTGGGAGCTCCGATGTCATTCGCGTTCGCCGTCACTAGGAGGCTACGTGTCGCCGGAGCGCCTACCATACATTGGTCCAGCCCGGGGCCGGTCCGTAAGCCCCTGCCCGGAAGACCTTTTAGAGCGCAGCTCTAGGCGCCCGTTGGTCGGTTGAGCGTCGGCGTCCTCTCTCGACACAACCGAGCGAGCGAGCAGAGCGAACGCTGAAATGGCGAACGCGGAGCGCAGCGGGAAGAAATGACGGGGAAAGCGAAGAGGAAAGTGGAGAATGAGGGTGCAGCGAAAGCATGAGGAGGAAAGCGGAGGAGGAGAGTATGGCGGAAGGGTAAGGTGGAAAACGAAGTGCTGCACGAGAAGTACTTCACGTTGGCGACCAGGCATGCGGGGAGCGCGTCCACTGATGCCATATATGAAAACAAAGCACTGGCATGGGCGTCGGATTCACTGCTAATCGCTCTAAAGTGCGCTCTAATCGCTCTAATCGCTCTTTAGAGCTAAAAGTCGCTCTAAAGCGCGTAAAATCCATCCACATGCCAACAAGTATAGGCATTGTCTTGTCAATAAGCTGCTGGAACTTTGCGATGGCAGCTGTCTTCGGCGGGTTGGGGCGGACTATAGCTTTGCTGAAGACGTGGCCCATGAACGGAAGCTAATCGTAAGTGAAGCGGCACGTTTCTGGCTCCAGAGTGAGCCATGACGACTTGGTGGCCTGTAGTACTGTCGCAAGCCGCCTAAGTGTGATCGTCGAAATTTTCGACGAAGACGACGACGTCATCTAAATAAACAAAACAGGTCTGCTACTTCAATCCCGCTAATACGGCGTCCATCACGCGCTAGAACATTGCAGGATCCGAACACAGTCGAAATGGCATGGCCTTGAACTCATAGATGCCACATGGCGTGATGAAGGTGGTCTTTTCGATCCCTCTCGTTGACTTATATTTGTGAGTAGCGAGTCTTGAGATCCATCAATGAGAACTACTCAACATTGCAGGCCCGATCCAATGCGTCGTCTATCCGTCGGAGGGGCAACCGTCCTTCGTGATGTTGTTCAGTCGACGATAATTGACGAAGAAACGTAGGGTTCCGTCCTTTGTTACTTCAACAAGACTACATAATAATGTGGTCGCGCAGCATTTCGTAGACTTGTTGCCCTATAGCTTCAAGTTCTCACGTTGAAACTCGGTAACGGCTCTGGCGGAGTGGTCGAGAGCGCTCTTAGACTATCATACGATACTTTGCAACCGGTTTTCGCCGAATCACCAATGACGTCGAAAAGCAGTGTTTGTATAGTCGGAGAAGACTTCTGAGCTGTTGCTGCTTACTCATGGGGAGACATAGACTTATGTCCAAGTCTGGTCTGGGAACTATGGTCAGCGGGGTAGATGCTGCAGAATCCGAGAGGATAAACGTATCACTCGTTTCCACAATTTCCTAGATGTACGCAATCGTCGTGCCTTTGTGATGGGCTTGAACTCCTGGCTGAAGTTTGTGAGCATCACTTCCGCATTCGCTCCCTGTAGTCGAGTGATCCCTTTTGCGACGCAAATTTCACGGCCGAGCCGTTGGTCGAGCTCGATGATGCCTTCTAGGTCTTCGGGTGTTTGGGTGCCGACGGAAATGACAATGCTGCAGGGAGGTGGAATGCTGACTTAGTCCTCAAGCAGAATCTAACCACGCTGACTTAAAGGCCTCTCCATCGGTATAGCTTGGCCTGTGGACATCGTTATCGACTTCGACCCGAGGTGGATAACTGTGCCGTGTTGGTTCAGGAAGTCCATGCCGAGAATTACGCTTCGTGAGCACTGTTGGAGGACAACGAACGCCGCAGTGTAGGTGGTCATGACCTGTAATTCTTCCCGTGCAGATTCCAGTCACCATTGTCAGGTGTCCTTCAGATGTTCGAATTTGAGGGCCGTTCCATGCAGCTGTGACTTTCTTAAACTTGACGGCAAATAATCCAGTGATGACGGAGTAGTCGGCTCCAGTGTCACAAGCACGGCGACTACGTGGCCATCGAGAAGCACATCGAGGTCACTGGTTCTTTGCCTTCCGTAGTAGTTAGGTCTTGGCGTCGGCTCACGGCTGCATAGCGTTGACCTGTTGCTCGTACGCGGCGTTGTCAGGTCATCTTTCCTAGGCGTATTCCTGACTTCAAGGCTTCGTCGGGATGGCGGCGTGTCGTTGCTACGTCGTCGCAGTAGATCTTGAAGTGTTGTCGTCGTCGGCGGACGGTCTTCGGAATTTAAACGTGCAGTAACCGCACCTCCATCGGTTGCTGTCTTTAGTTTTCAGATAGCTGCTTGCGGGACCGACCAGGGCTGGGCAAGTGCATGGTCCGCACTGCGGTGACAGGTAGCGGCCTGGCGACGGCGAACGAGACGGTTGTCGAGAGCTCCACTGAGTGGCCGCGAGGCAGTCGCATGATGTTACCAGGTCGCTCCCCGAGCTTTGGACGCGGCGCGTTGACGGCGAACCCTTGCAGTCGCAAGTCGCGGTATGGGCCTCGGCGGTACACATGGCCGCCTTCTCCGCAATGGTAGCAGAGCAGACGGTAATCGGAAGCGCGAAATGTCTGTCTTCCTCGAGGCGTTTCGCTAACTGACGGGTGGCTGAGGTAGAGTCGCGTAGGAAGAGTCTGGCGGCGGGCGACGGCGGCGTTTGTCATAGCTTCTGGCTTGGGCTGTGGCAATGGTGGTTGGAATTCAGTAACCCCAAGTGATCGCATAACCTATTTCACGACGTCGGCTATTGAGGCCACTTGAGGCTGCGACCTTGGAAAGAGCTTCTGCAGTTCCTCGCATACGACCGCTCTGATGGTCGCCCAGTGTAGTTTACCGTCAGCGTTCGGCGGTTACATTTCCTTGTCCGCACAACAAGCGTCTTCTCAATGGATGTAGCCTCAGGAACAAATTCAGCAACAGTCTTGGGCGGGTTGCATGTCAATGCGGCGAAGAACTCTTGCTTGATACCCCTCATGAACAAACGAACTTTCTTATTGTGTCATATCGGGATCGGCGTGTCTGAACACGCGAGTCAGCTCATCCGTGAAAACCGCGATGTTCTTATTGTATAACTGTACTTGGGCTTCTAGCGTATCTGCGACCCTTTCCTTTCGCACGTCTCTCCTAAATGTCCGCAAGAAGCCGTTACGGAACAGGTCCCATGTTGTCAGGGTCGACTCCCGGTTTTCAAACCACGTTCTCGCGGAATCTTCTAAGGCGAAGTATACATGCCGCAGCTTGTCGTCGGAGTTCCAGTTGTTGAAAGTCGCGATTCATTCATAGATCTCCAGCCGATGATCCACCAATGGTTGATGGCTCCCGAGGTTGTTGCAGCAGGATGGTGGACGCTCGGTCAGCCATCGGGCTTGTTCACTTGGCCTTGATTCCTGTCGTCTTATCTAGAAGGGACACCTACTCCGGTAGCAGTCCTTGTAGTCTACGGCTAACTCGCTGGTCCTTGGCGACGTTGGCGTTGTCCTCGGGTGTCGGGCTTTGATCGCGGCTTTTTGGGGGCGATCGGTACATAAACGCACTTGCGCCTCCGCCAGATGGAGTTTAGTGCCCACAAAAGCAAGTTGCACTCAAAGCACAGCGGTAGCGACGAACAGGATCGGATAACGTGTGAAGCGCGTCGGCTTTTATAGATAATTCATCGAAGGTTCCAGAGTAATCGCTGGTGCCCGCGTGTCTTCCAGAAAGTACTACACAATTCGCATCGCTCATGCAGTCAGATTACTCAAGGTTTGGTGGGAACACACAACGGATAGAATCATCGATAACATTTGAGTAACTTCCGATACATGCAGGCGCTGCCTGCGCTAAGCGTTAATGTTTAATGTTTGTTATCCGGTGAAAAGCGGTCGCCCGAAAAAAGTTGAACAAGTACACGTATCAATACAGCAACACGGACCATAGCAACTATGGTCACTTAGCGCAAATTCACAAACATATATCGCTAGTTATCTCAATAGTAAGTGCGGTCGCTTATTTATCTATGGGCGCAACATTTACTCTGTGAACCCTCTGCAATGTTAATTACAACCAGCGTGAACGCCCGTGCTGTGCGTGTATTGTGAAGAAAGAATGTCTATCTCAATCGCGGAATTGTTTCCCACTTATTTCGTATATGATGACGCAAAGCGAGAATAACGGCGATGCATTTGTTAAGGCTAAGCTCTGAAAAACAGCTAGGAACATCCGATACCTTCCAGGGTTTCACAATGAGACAAAGTACTGAATTACTGATTCAACAGTGCCCTTTCAAAACAATAAACAAATATATACACGAAAGTGATGATGATGATGTATGGGGTTTTGCGGCGCAAGGGCCAGGTATGGCCAAAGAGCGCCATGTTTGCGGTGTAATTATGATTACTATGAAGTTCGTGTGAGGTGGCTGTAAATAGGCCTTAAAATATACGCTCTAAAGTGCGTAAAATCTGTATGATAAAATTATGGCGATGACGTGTGACTTGTACTATGAACATTTAGATGCATTTAAAAAGAATGATACGATAGGTAAAATATATGTGATCGTGAAAAATCCTAGAGCACTACTGCCTCCTTAGAGCCCTTGAAACACAAGGGCCTGGAGGCATGTGCTATGCAAAACAATTATCGCAGTGGCATCCTCTCAAGAGAGGAGGCGCTACGAATTCATGGGACTAATAACATGTAAGACCACATCTTTAAGATAGCCTAGCACTGTGTCTGTATTAAAAAGCGGTTCTGGACCAAGAAGCATTTCAGGATGAAGAGGAATGTGCTGTCGGTATGCTAATGAAAAATGTCTTTTTCTCTCAGATTCGGCTTCCCGACACTCCAGGAGGACGTGGAGTACGGTCAGCCTCTCCCCGCATCTACCACAGGTTGGAGGCTCACTTCCGGTGAGTAGAAAATTATGGGTGCCGAACGTGTGTCCTATTCTGAGGCGACAGAATAGGACATCTGTTCGGCGCGATTTTGTAGTTGACGGCAAAAATCCTAACTGTGGTTTTATCAGGTAGAGCTTATTATCCGTTTCCGCATCCCACATGTGTTGCCAGTGATCTCACAGCCTCCTTCGCAAGAAAGGCCTCAGATCTGTGACAGGCACTGCAGAGGTAGGGTTAACAGCTTGCAATGTGATTGACGTGGCCATCTCGTCCGCCAGAACGTTACCTTCGATTCCCCTATGGCCAGGGACCCAGCATATTACGATATTCTGGTTAGATGAGTACGCTTTGCACAAGACCGAATATAGTTCGTTAAATACGGGATTTTTATGTTTGCTGAGTGACATTAAGGCCTTCACGACGCTGAGAGAGTCTGTATAGATCGCTGCTTTTGGAAGTTTCGATTTTCTTATGTGCTTTAGAGCAGAGAGTAGTGCGTAGGCCTCGGCCGTAAAGATACTTGTTTCCGGATGCAGTACATCGGATTCCGAAAACGATGGGCCGACGGCTGCATAGGATACCCCGGCATTTGACTTCGAAGCGTCTGTGTAGAACTCTGCACAGGAGTGCTTGTGCTGGAGTTCTAGGAAATGCATTCGGATTTCAGCCTCAGGAGCGTGCTTTGTAACGTTTATAAAGGATATGTCACATTGTATCACCTGCCATTCCCAAGGAGGTAAGAGCTTGGTTAGGTGCATTAAGCGATGCTCGAGGAGCGGGACATGCATTTCATCGCTAAGCTGCTTCACACGCAGCGAGAAAGGCTGCCTTATGGAGGGACGATTGCTGAAAAGTGTAGCGCACGTCATATCGGTAACGTTATGAAAACATGGATGTTCAGGATTGGAGCGTACTTTAAGGAAATATGTAAAGCTAATGCATGATCTCTGTAGGTGGAGAGACCATTCATTTGATTCCACATATAGACTTTATATGGGACTCGTTCTGAAAGCGCCAGTGGCCAGTCGGATTCGCAGATGGTGGACTGGGTCTAGCATCTTTAGCGCGCTCGGGGCGGCAGAGTTATACAGAACGGCACCATAATCCAATCGACACCGAATTAGGCTCTTGTATAGGTTCATTAAACACTTCCTATCACTACCCCATGTAGTCTGCGATAGAAGTTTCATTAAGTTCATTGTTTTCAGACACTTTTCTTTAGATGTTTAATGTGTGGGACGAAAGTAAGTTTATTGTCGAGTATAACACCTAGAAATTTGTGCTCTTTGTTTACAGGTATTTGATGTCCACACATTTCCAAGCAAGGATCCGGGACCAGGCCTCTCTTCCTTGTGAACAGCATACAAGCACTCTTTTGAGGATTGATTTTAAAACCATTTTTCTCTGCCCACCCTGACACCTTGTTCAAACCATGCTGTACCTGTCTCTCGCATACTGCGAGGTTACAGGATTTGAAGCCTATTTGAATGTCATCCACATAGACGGAATACAAAATGGCCGGGGGTAAGGCAGCACGAAGCGTTGTCATCTTAACAATAAAAAGTGTGCAACTGAGCACGCCTCCCTGGGGTACACCAGTTTCTTGTGTAAAAGGACGTGACAGCACATTGCCAGCTTTCACCCGGAAGGTACGATTGGACAAGTAGCTTTTTATTACGTTGAGCATATTATCATGAATGCCCATTTCCGATAAGTCTCGCAAGATGCCGTATTGCCACGTTGTGTCATACGCCTTTTCCATATCGAGAAATATCGAGAGGAAGAACTGTTTATGTATAAATGCGTCCCGGATATTTGTTTCAATACGTACAAGATGATCGGTTGTGAAGCGCCCTTCTCGGAAGCCACACTGATAGGGATCAAGCATTTTGTTCTGTTCAAGGAAATGGATCAGTCGCCGATTTATCATTTTTTCAAATACCTTACACACGCAACTTGTGAGGGCTATCGCGCGGTAGCTTGCCACTGATGAAGGATCTTTGCCTTGTTTTAGAACAGGGATCACAATGGCTTCTTTCCATGCGGTCGGAAGGTACCCTGCGTCCCAGATAGTGTTGAAAAGTGTAAGTAGTGTCACTTGCGTGTCATTGTGTAAGTTTTTCAGCATTTCGTACATGATTCCATCAGATCCTGGTGCGGAGCTGTTGCATGCGCTCAAGGCAGCTCTCAATTCGGCAATACTGAAAGGACGGTTGTAAGGCTCATTCTCTCGGCTTTTTCTTGTTAAAGGCTTACGTTCTTCTATTTCTTTATATATGAGAAAAGATTGCGAATAATTGTTTGAACTTGACACGCTCTGAAAGTGCTCCGCAAGTGAGTCTGCCTGATCTTGCAGTGTATCGCCTTGTGTATTTACCAGAGGGAGTGAATATGTTTGTCGCCCTCTAATTCTATTTACCCTGTTCCAGACTTTGGCCTCGTCTGTAAACGAGTTAATGCTCGATAAATACTTCTGCCAGCTTTCTCTTCTGGCCAGTCGGCGGGTTCTCCTGCCTTGGGATTTTACTTGCTTAAAGTTGACTAGATTCTCTGCAGTGGGAGAAGCGCGTAGCAACCCCCACGCTTTGTTTTGTTTCTTACGAGCGATCCTGCAGTCTTCGTTCCACCACGGGACCCGCCGTTTACATGCCAAGCCATGTGCTTCTGATATGCATTTAGATGCCATGTCTATAATGAAGGATGTGAGATACTGCACAGCAGCATCAATTCCTAAACAAGACATGTCATTCCATGAGATATTAGTTAAGTTTCGAAACTTCTCCCAGTCGGCTGTATCGATCTTCCACCTAGGAGCCTGTGGTAGACATTCTTTTTCTTTATGTGTTTTTAGCAGTATGGGGAAGTGGTCGCTTCCGTAAGGATTCTTGGTGACTTCCCATTCGAGTTCAGACAGCATACAAGTGCAAAATAGGCTGAGGTCAATTGAAGAAAATGTTCTGTTTACGAGACAATAATACGTGGGTGTCTTCTTATTGAGCAGACACGCACCGGACGAAAAAAGGAACTGTTCAACGAGGCGACCTCGCGCATCGATGCGAGAGTCTCCCCACAGGCTGCTGTGCGCATTGAAATCCCCAAGCACAACGTAAGGTTCTGGCAATTCGTCTATGAAGGACTGAAATTCATGTTTAGTTAATTTTTAATGGGGGGGTATGTAGAGCGAGAGACAGTGATAAGTTTGTTGAGGAGAACAGCACGAACCGCCACTGCCTCAAGGGGCGTTTGTAGCTGCAAACGTTGACACGCTATGCCTTTCAGAATAACAATGGCAACACCGCCCGATGATGCGAGAGCATCATCGCGATCTCTGCGAAACGTAACATACTGTAGCAGGAAATTTGTGTGTTTAGATTTTAAGTGTGTTTCCTGTAGACACAGCACTTTTGGATTGTGTTTGTGGATGAGTTTCTGCACGTCATCAAGGTTTCTAAGAAGGCCTCTGACGTTCCATTGAATTATTTGTGTATCCATATTGGAGGTCAATAAGTGCTGTGTGTACAGAAACAGAAGTAGTGATTATGGAAATTACAGAGATTAAATTACAGAGCCCTTTCGAGGCCCTGTAACGGGAGTTCTGCCCTTTCTGGAGCGTTCGAGGGAGCCTCGCCGCTCCTTAGGCGCTTGGTGCGCCTTGAGGATGGGTGTTGTGTCCATTGCCTCTAGTGAGGCTCCGGACAGGTGCTCTTGCGAGCGAGAGGTTTTCAGGGTGAGTCCCGCCTTGGAGGGCAAGACCCCTGCGCCCACCAGCCCGGAGGTCGATGGGGCTCCCTGAGGGATTTGGCTGCGCTGGCCGTTGCCAGCGCTGGAAGGGGCCTCGGAGTTTGGGGCAGCCTCGGCTGCACCCGCCTTCGGGGTCGATGGCCCCGTCTGCTGGGTTGGCGGAGCAGCGCTAGCTACAACCGCCGCGGGGGCAGATGGCGTAGCTGCCGACTCACTGTTTGTGGGTCGGACAGCCGCCGGAGGCCGTTGTGACGCTGGCCCCTGACGCGCCACATCGGCAAAGGCTTTCTTGGGCAGGTACGATACCCGCCTACGTGCCTCCTTGAAACTTATATTTTCCTTTACTTTAACTGTTACAATTTCCTTTTCTTTTTTCCAGGATGGGCACGACCGCGAGTACGCGGCGTGCTCCCCATCACAGTTTACACAGTGGAGAGCATTCTCACAAGCTTCAGATGTGTGTTCGTGGGCACTACATTTAGCACAAGTCTGGCGGCCTCGGCAGCTCTGCGAGCTGTGGCCAAAGCGCTGGCATTTGAAACAACGGAGTGGGTTGGGCACGTACTGCCTAACACGGAGCTTGATGTAGCCGGCCTCGATTGACTCGGGCAGGACACTTGAACCAAAGGTGATTATTAAGTGCTTCGTCTGGATCTCCTTACCATCTCGCCTCATCTTTATTCTTCTAACATTGATAACATTTTGCTCACTGAAGCCCTCCAGGAGTTCCGCTTCAGTCAGCTCAAGCAGGTCATCATCGGACACAACACCGCGGGTGGTGTTCATTGTACGGTGTGGCGTTACTGTTGTGTGGGTCTCCCCGAATGACACTAGTTTCTGTAGTTTCTCAGATTGCTTGTGGTCGCGGAGCTCCAAGAGGAGGTCGCCGCTTGCCATCCTGGACACCTTGTAACCTGGTCCAAAAACATCAGTCAAGGACTTTGAGACAAGGAATGGTGAAATGTTTCGCACTGCTTTGTTTGGCTTTTCAGAGTGAATAACGTGGAACCGGGGAAAATTCTGGATTTGGTGTCCGAAAAACTGAAATACATCTTCGGTGCGCCCTCGTTTCGGAGGGCGATCAGGAAGTTTGGGGAAGGAAGTTTCCATGGAAATATATAAAAATTCGGCAACAGCGCCGACCATCCACCACGGAGCCCAACGAGGGGACGCGGCAGAGCTTGTGTACAAGCCTGCACGACGCCAGCCGTACGCCATCACTATAACCCAATATGGTGTACCCAAGGTAGGATATCCACACAAGGTTAACCCTTGCCGCCGTGGAGAAAGGAAGTAAATGGAAGAGAGAAGAAGACAGGAAAGATATAAAGTGAGAGATAAAGACGAAGGTTTGAGAAGAGAGGGACAGGAAGAGGCGACTACCGATTTCCCCCGGGTGGGTCAGTCCGGGGGTGCCGTCTATGTGAAGCAGAGGCCGAAGAGGTGTGTTGCCTCCGCCGGGGGGCCATAAAGGTCCAAACACCCAGCATCGGCTCAACCTCCAGGATCCCCCTTTCCCCAGACACGGCTAAGCCGCGCACGGCTACACGCGGGAGGGGCCAACCCTCGTGTGCTCGGGTACGTGGTGTCGCAACACACCAAACGCCTGCTGACGCAGACGCCCCTGCGGGGACACAAAAGTGAATTACTAGCCAGAGGGAAAAAGCGTGTCGTGGAGGGCTTAAATGACATAGATAGTTTCTTGTATTTGGGTCCGTGCGTCATATCTGTAAAGCTTTCATTTTAGCACGCTTTGACGTCTCCTTACCATCTCCTTACCGATATATATCGCGCGATGACGACAGGCAAAATTTGACGTCATTAGCTTATGTGTGTCAGAACCAGAGCTTCGACACAGTTTCACTGGACTCAGTGCACGGCTGTGACATTCGCAGCGATCATTTCATATTGTCAGACAATCTGTATGCCCTTTTAAAGCGAGCTTTTCCTTTAAATGTATCGCACTTGCAAACTTGAAGGTGACAGCTTAATTTGGTCGAATATTTCAAAGTTTTCACTGTGCGGCCTATGTGAACTACTGTGAGGGCGTCTAACACGGCTAGTCTTAAGAAGGCTCCGTGCAGCGCAGCAGCCTCCAGCATTTTCAATAAAAGAAAACGTGCATAAAACTGGAATGAAAGGAGAGGAAGTCATAGACTTGACCTTGAAGGCTAACTTTCTAGAACTTTTCGTTAAATATGGGTCACATCTGTGGATGCTTACAGGAGCTCTACGACATTATCATACGTGCAGACGTAGCCTTGGTGTCAGTATTAGTGGGTAATGGAAGGATACAATACTACATAGATATCCTCTTGTCACGCAAGCGCATACCAAGCAACAAAGAACATGCACATGCACGTCAAAGGCGGTTGCGCAAGAAGTCAAATACGGCATCTAGTAATGATATGGAAGGCTCACTTACACACCTATCTATATGCTTCTTCATAAAGAAGGCCTCAACTGCAAGCCTATAAGACGCGTTGTCATTCGTGCGCAGAATAGTAGCCTCAGAAAATCGTGCGCCCCCCCCCTCCACCCCCCCACAAGCGGTAGCAGGCGCCACCATTTGTGCGCCCTTATCCTCCGTTTTCTTTAGTTTTCGCGCATGTTTCCTTAAACGTCATATGTCATATCCTTATATGTCATATGCTTACTTGCCATTTCTTTAACCTCACTTACTTTTTGTGGTACCAGTGCGTGAGCGTTTCTTTTGAATAAGCTTAAGAAGCTACATGTCGACAATCCATTCTGTGTGAAAAGTCGGTCGGAGGTAGCGCAATTTATTAAGTGTAATGACGACATTAAGTATGCTTTTTGTGTTGACGTAGAGTATCTATTCTACTCAATTCACCAGGATAAGCGGCTAGTTTCCCTAAGGGAATGTATTGAGTAAAATGATGTGTTAGAGTTCCAGAACTCAGCGGGCCTGTCAGTGGACAGCTTTTGAACATTCCTGGAGTTTTATTTAAGTGTGACTTTTATTATTTTCAACGAGCAGCTGTATCTGCAACGCCGGGGAGTGTGTACAGGTTCATGTGTCGCTCCTCTATTGTGCGACTTTTTTTGTCTTTTGCTGATAGGTCTTAGGAGCTCGTTTTTTATGGAGGGAAGGTTTTAAAGGCTTTTACGTATGTTGATCTTTTAGTGCTTTTAACCTATATGGGTTATTTTCCATCCAAAGATTTCATTTTAGAAGCTTTCAACAACCAAAGCCCAGGGCTCGTTTTCGCTCATGAACTTCCTGATGCCACAGGCTTGCAATTCCCAGAGGTAAAGCTGTTTTTGAAGCTGGTCACGTCTGTTGGGCCTGGGAGACGTGAAATCGGAGATGGGTAAGGTCAAAACAAAATACACTGTACTGATGGGCGACTTCAATGCCAAGGTAGGCAAGAAGCAGGCTGGAGACAAGGCGGTGGAGAGTAGCAATAGCAGGGGAGAGTTATTAGCAGACGTTGCAGAACAGAATAAGATGCGGATAATGAATACGTTCTTCCGCAAGCGGAATAGCCGACAGTGGACGTGGAGGAGCCCGAATGACGAGACTAGAAATGAAATAGACCTTATAATCTGCGCTAACCCTGGCGTCATACAATATGTGGACGTGCTCGGCAAGGTGCGCTGCAGTGACCATAGGATGGTAAGAACTCGAATTAGCCTAGAGTTGATCCCACAGGGGCGTCTGCGCCAGTAGGCGTTTGGTGTGTTGCGACACCACGTACCCGAGCACACGAGGATTGGACCCTCGCGCGTGCAGCCGTGCGCGGCTTAGCCGTGTCCGGGGAAAGGGGCATTCTGGGGGTTGAGCCGATGCCGGGTGTTCGGACCTGTAAGGCCCCCCGGTGCAGGCAACACACCTCTTTGGCCTTAGCTTCACGTAGACGGCACCCCCGGACTGACCCACCTGGGGGAAATCGGCAGTCGCCTCGTCCAGTCTCCTTCTCCTCAAACCTTCGTCTTTCTCTCTCACTTTCTAGCCTTTCCTATCTTCTTCTCTCTTCTGTTTACTTCCTTTCTCCTTGGCGGCAAGGGTTAACCTTGTGTGGCTATCCAACCTTGGGTACATCATATTTGGTTATAGTGGTGGCGTACGACTGGCGTCGGGCAGGCCTGTATACAAGCTCTGCCACGTCCCCATCGTTGGGCTCCGTGGTGGGCGGTTGGTGCTGTTGCCGAACAAACACGTATTCTTATGGCAGCACGAACTTCTGTCTATGATCGGCGTCTGAGAAGATGCCGTACCGAAGCACCGTTCCAGTTCTTTCGGAGCAACGCCCCGTCATTTCCCAAATACTATGTCGTCCACAGTGAAAATAACATACCAGTAAGAAAGCTATAGCCCTTTCTGGTGGCCAAGTATTTCAAAGAAAAAATTGGAACTGTATATAAAGCTTCAAGAACGTCTAGTGGGGACCTACTCCTAGAACTAAATGACAAAGATCAAGCGCAAAAGCTATCGGAACTTACCAGTATTGGCGATGCCACAGTGACAATTTCACCACATAGAACACTGAAGACAAGCCGGGGTGTGATATCAGAGGAAGACTTCATTGGCCTGAGCGATGAGGAACTCCTTGAGGGCTTCCAGAAGCAAAACGTGACAAAAGTACCAAGAATAGTCATGCGCAGAGATGACCAAGAGATCCCAACAAAACTTGTCATACTTACATTTGGAACAAGCGAAATGCCTACCTCTCTGGATGCAGGCTATGTAAAAGTAAACGAGAGACCATATATCCCAAACCCAAGACGGTGCTCCAAGTGCCAAAGGTTCGGGCATGCTTCACATGTAGGCGGAGGCCAAACAACCTGTGCTAAATGCAGCTCAAACGATCATCAATCTGAAAACTGAACTTGTTCCACACATTGTATTAACTGCAAAGGAGACCATCCAGCCTACTCGCGGTCTTGACCATGCTGGAAAAAGGAACAGGAAGTAATTGCACTAACTCTGAAAGAAAAAAATATCGTTCTTTGAAGCCAGAAAGCGGCTATCGTATCTTCCGCGAACAAGTGAAGCCGATGTGACGCAGTCGGGGGCAGCGTCACAGACGCCTCCAGAGTCCTCCGAGCCCACGCGCAGTGGCGCCGCAGTGACTCCTCCCGCCCCCTTGATGGAAGCAGTGACGCTGCTCCATCGTCTTCACAGACGCTGCAGACACCAGTACCGCAGGGCCCTAAGATCATGCACACTCCAAGGCCCGAGACACGTGTCTCGGCGCCAAATTCTCGTCCTCCAGCGCCTCAGAGAGAGCGACGGAGGTCGACACAAAACCACCGGTGTCATTGACACCGAAGGACAAGCGCTCTCCCGAGCGCGATAAGAGGGACAAGATCCCAATAACCACTCTAAATAAGAAATCAATAACCTAAACGTTATCGCTCATCAGTATTAGCCGTTTTAAATCCATGTCACCTAACATCTCGCCTGTTATTCTTTCCGTAGTGCCATTTCTTACCTTTTAATTTCAAAATGGCTTTTATTATCCATTGGAATTGTAGAGGGCTTTTACACAACTGAGGTGACATCAAAGACTTGTTAAGTAACTTCTCTCCTGTGGCCTTGTGCTTACAAGAAACAAACTTAGGCCAAAAGCATAAAAACATTTTTAAAGACTTCACTGTTGTACGGCGCGCCCGTACCCAGGCGAACCGGCTGTCAGGTGGTGTAGCCATTGTTCTTCCAGGCGGTATAGCAGCCAGAGAAGTTCCCATTAACACTCACATAGAAGCCGTTGCTGTCACCATTTTAGCTCACAAAACCATCACCATTTGTTCAATGTACATTCCACCACATTCGGGTTTTACCGTAAGAGATCTAGAGGTAATTTTAGACCGGCTACCTGATCCATTTTTCATAGGCGGTGATCTTAACGCACATAAAATGTTGTGGGGTAGCAACAACTGACACCAGGGGTCAAACACTTGAAGATGTTATCCTAACAAAGGACATATGTCTTTTAAACACCGGTGCGGCAACTTACTATTGCCCAAGCACAGGAGCTATGAGTTGCCTAGATCTGGCACTGTGCTCTCTCCCTCTCTTTTTAGAGATATCCAGTGGAGTGTTATTGATAATCCCTATGGTAGTGACCATATGTCTGCTATCATTAAAAGAACATCTCCTTTTCCTACCATCCCACTGAGGCCACCCCGTTGGAAACTTCATCCAGCAGACTGGCCTCTCTTTACTGAAAAGGCCACTCTGGATAACATATCAGGTGAGCCAACCATAGATGAAATGAATGATAAGATCACCGCCAGTATACATGCTGCAGCAGCAGAAACAATTCCACAATCGTCTGGCTTCCTAAGAAAAAACCTAAAAACCTGGTGGACGAAAGAATGTACGCAAACAAAAAAACTGCAAAACAAAGCGTGGGGTATCTTTCGGCGATACCCCCCACCCCAACACAAGATAACCTACTCTCTTTCAAAAATGCAAAAGCGAAAGTCAGGTACACACGCCGACAAGCCGAAAGACAGTCCTGCAAAACTTATGTCTCGTCCATAAATAGCTCAATAACTTCCAAAAGAATGTGGGACCAGGTTGGTAAGTTTAGAGGCGACTACGCTCCTTACACGGCACACATACTTTCACCCCAGACAAACAAATAAATTTAGTAGAACAAGCAGACATATTAGGGCAACATTTTCATGATATATCAAGCTCGCCAAACTATTCTGCTGCATTTCTAAAACATAAGCAATCAGCGGAAAAACTCCCAACTTTCGAGCACTGGAAGGTCAGTAAGATCGTTTAGTGCCCCCTTAACGCTACCCGAAATCAATAGACTACTCACAACTGACAAAACAAAGCACCTGGTCCGGACAGAGTGCATTACGCAATGCTCGCTCATCTATCTCCTGATGCAGTTGAAACCTTGCTTCGTTTTTTTTATACAATCTGGGAAACGGGAAAAATGCCGCGAGAGTGGAAGAAAGCCATCATTATCCCTTTCCTGAATGCTGGAAAACCACTCGCAACAGCAACCAGCTACAGGCCTTTAGCACTGACAAGTTGCCTTGCAAAGTCTTATGAAGCCATTATAAACATAAGATTGACATACGTCCTTCAAACGGAAAACCTTCTAGACAACCATCAGTGTGGATACAAGAAAAGTTGCTCGACAACGGACAACCTAGTCCGGCTAGAACACGAGATACGTGCGGCCTTTCTACACAAGCAGTATTGTCTCCCTGTTTTCCTTGATCTAGAAAAGGCGTACGACGCAACATGGAGGTTTGGTATCTTAACGGACTTAGCAGATTTAGGAATCGGAGGTAGAATGCTCAAATGTCTAGCCGATTTCATGTCTGACCGAACATTCAAGGTGGGTTTAGGAACGTCGCTGTCACGTGCATTCATTCAGGAAAATGGTGTGCCACAGGGATTCGTTTAAGCACAACATTGTTTGTGGTGAAAATGCACTCGGTGAATAAGGTAATTCCATCTTCTGTAATGCATTTGTTAAATGTGGATGATCTACAAATTGCGTGTCGTGCCACTAACCTGACATCCTGCGAACGGCAAATTCAAATTACACTAAACAAACTAATGCAGTGGGCGTCTGAAAACGGTTTCCGCTTCTCAAAAGAGAAAAACTATTAGTGTTGTCTTTACACAAAAAAGAGGCCTACAACCACATTCCACCCTTAAGCTACAAGAAGCCACACTACCAGTAAAACAAGAACACAAGTTTCTGGGTGTTCTGTATGATAAAAAGTTAGACTTCCTGGCGCACATAAAGAGCCTTAAAATAAAAGCGAACTTAACGTCCTCAAAGTCCTGTCCCGGAAGCGCTGGGGCTCTGACTGTGAGTGCCTGCTACGCATCTACCGTACTTTGGTGCGCAGCATGTTAGATTATGGTAGCACCATATACGGTTCGGCCAGACAGTCTTACGTCCGTCGACTTGATCCAGTTCATAACCTTGGACTACGACTGGCAAGTGGCGCATACAGAACATCGCCTGTCCAGAGTTTGTATGTTGACTGCAATGAACCTTCTCTACAGCAGCGCAGAGCGCTACTAACTTTTTCGTACGTACTAAGAATTCAGTCCTCACCACAACACATATGTTTCAACATTGTCACACCGTGTAATTCACGCTTACACTATACAAACAAACCAAAAGTGGTTAAGCCGCTTGTCCTACGATATGAGGAATATATTCGGGATTATAACATTCCTCGCGAAGTCCTTCAGGTTGCGAAAGAACCACAGTGTTTGCCCCCGTGGCACGATTTCGCACCGTTATGTGATTGGACATTGACACATTTGAAGAAGAAAGACACCCCACACGAACACATTATACAAGAATTCCGCCTTCTACAGGACAAATATCAAAATTACAAAGAATTTTACACTGATGGCCCTAAAACAAAAGTACGCGTGGGTGTGGGGGCCGTACCAGAACATTGGGAAAGAAGTATACGCTTGCCACAGCACACCTCTGTCTACACAGCTGAAGTCTATGCATTATGGACTGTGGTTAAAAAGATCATCGCTGAAAAACACGAAAACACAACTATAATGTAATACAGGTTTACCTACTCTAATGTTGCATTTCATTTTGTCTTGTGTCTGGCGCAGCATGGCCTTAGTTGCCTTTGTGCCATTAAACCCAAACTAACCGACCAACCAACCGAGCGTAGACTTGAGGAGGGAACGGAAGAAACTAGTACATAAGAAGCCGATCAATGAGTTAGCGGTAAGAGGGAAATAAAGGAATTCCGGATCAAGCTACAGAACACGTATTCGGCTCTAACACAGGAAGAGGACCTTAGTGTTGAAGCAATGAACGACCATCTTATGGGCATCATTAAGGAGTCTGCAGTAGAAGGCGGTGGCAACTCCGTTAGACAGGATACGAGTAAGCTATCTCAGGAGACGAAAGATCTGATCAAAAGACTCCAATGTATGAAAGCCTCTAACCCTACAGCTAGAATTGAACTGGCAGAATTTTCCAAGTTAGTGAACAAGCGTAAGACAGCGGACATAAGGACGTATAATATGGATAGAATTAAACAGGCTCTCAGGAACGGAGGAAGCCTAAAAGCTGTGAAGAAGAAACTAGGAAAAGGCAAGAATCAGATGTCTGCGTTAAGAGACAAAGCCGGCAATATCATTACAAATATGGATGAGATCGTTCAAGTGGCTGAGGAGTTCTATAGATTTATACAGTACCAGTGGCACCCACGACGATAATGGAAGAAAGAATAGTCTAGAGGAACTTGAAATCCCACAAGTAACGCCGGAAGAATTATAGAAAGCCTTGGGAGCTATGCGAAGGTGGAAGGCAGCTGGGGAGGATCAGGTAACAGCAGATTTGTTGAAGGATGGTGGGCTGATTGTTCTAGAAAAACTGGCCACCATGTATACGCAATGCCTCATGCTTTCGAGCGTACCGGAATCTTGGAAAACGCTAACATAATCCTAATCCATAAGAAAGGAGACGCCAAATCTTGAAAAATTATATACCGATCAGCTTACTGTCCGTTGCCTACAAAGTATTTACTAAGGTAATTGCAAATAGAATCAGGAACACCTTAGACTTCCGTCAACCAAAGGACCAGGCAGGATTCTGTAAAGGCTACTCAACAATAGACCATATTCACACTAACAATCAGGTGATAGAGATATGTGCGGAATATAACCAACCCTTATATATAGCTTTCATTGATTACGAGGAAGCGTTTTATTCAGTCGAAACCTCAGCAGTCATGGAGGTATTGCGGAATCAGGGTGTAGACGAGCCGTATGTAAATATACTGAAAGATATCTATAGCGGCTCCACAGCCACCGTAGTCCCCTATAAAGACAGCAACAAAATCTCAATAAAGAAAGGCGTCAGGCAGGTAGACACTATCTTTCCAATGCTATTCCCAGCGTGTTTACAGGACGCATTCAGAGACCTGGATGGGGAAGAATTGGGGATGAGAGTGAATGGAGAATACCTTAGTAACTTGTGATTCGCTGATGATAATGCCTTGCTTAGTAACTCAGGGGACCAGCTGCAATGTATGCTCACTGACCTGGAGAGGCAAAGCCGCAGAAAACTAAAGTAATGTTTAACAGTCTCGGAAGAGAACAGCAGTTTACGATAGGCAGCGAGGCACTGGAAGTGGTAAGGGAATACATCTACTTAGAACAGGTAGTGACTGCGGATCCGGATCATGAGACTGAAATTATCAGAAGAATAATAATAGGGTGGGGTGCGTTTGGCAGGCATTCTCACATCATGAACAGCAGGTTGTCATTACCAGTAGCTGTGTCAGCAGCTGTGTCTTACCAGTACTCACGTGCGGGGCAGAAACCTAGAGGCTTACGAAAAGGGTTCTACTTAAATTGGGGACGGCACAACTAGCTATGGAAAGAAGAATGATAGGTGTAACATTAAGGGAGAAGAAAAGAGCAGAGTGGGGGTGAGGGAACAAACGCGAGTTTGTTCCCTCACTAGGGGGGGGGGGGCATGGGCAGGACATGTAGTGAGGAGGGAAGATAACCGATGGTCATTAAGGGTTACGGACTGGATTCCAAGGGAAGGGAAGCGTAGCAGAGGGCGGCAGAAATTTTGGTGGGCGGATGCTATTAAGAAGTTTGCAGGGACAGTATGGCCACGATTAGTACATGACCGGGGTAGTTGGAGAAGTATGGGAGAGGCCTTTGCCCTGCAGTGGGAGTAACCAGGCTGATGGTGATGATGACGTCTGCTGGGCCTATCAACCACGAGCCTTGAAGCAACTGCTGCCGCATGATTCCGAACATTCTAAGACAGTGAAGCGAGCAGTAGGTAGTTTTTGCTTGGATTAAGCTTTGCGAAAGTCGTGCGTGTACCAAAGCGGTGTCGTTTCTCAAAGTAAGTTGGATGCCTTTGGGCAGCTGGTTTCTCTTTGACGGTCGTCATCGCTATAGTAGAGTCACTTCTGCAAAAAGTATAGTTTGGATCACAAAGAGCAAGAGTACAGTACGAATGACCGAAGGCGAGAGCGGAGGTTATACCCCACGTCAACAAGGTGTCACACAATCTTGAAAGAATGCTAACAGTCATGCTATTCCTCTAGCTTTTTTCTGCGCCCAACAAGCTTTTGAAGCTGTACTCTCGAGTTGTCGGTGAGAGCAGGCGGGGCTGCCGCACGAGGCATGAGAAGCCCTTTGTTAAGTGCTCCAGGGGGGTTGTATAGTTGTATATGAAATTCCCTTGCCCCTTTGTGGGCAGCTCTACATTAGACAAACCGAGCGTTGCGTGAATGACTGTCAAAGGGAACATGCGCAAAAACTAAATAAAAATGAGGATAAGGGCGCACATATGGTGGTTCATGTAACCGCGTGTGTGTGTGACGCTTGATTTTCTGAGACTGCTATTCTGGGGAGGCGTGGCAACGCCTCTTGCAGGCGTGCACTTGAGGCCTTCTTTATCAAGAAGAATAAAGATAAGTGCGTAAGTGAGCCTTCTATCTCACTACTAGATGCCGAATTTGACATCTTGCGCAACCGCCTTTGATGTGCACCTGCATGTTCTTTTTCACTTGGTATTGGTATGCGTGGCAAGAGGATAGATATATTGTACGATTGTATCCTTCCATTAAACAATTGTGAGTAGCGCTTCTCTTTGTCCACGTTTATTCTCTGTGATTTTTATCGCGCTAACCTACTACTTCATTTATGGAAAACCCACTAGCCCAGCAATTAACTCTTCTATAATTTGATACCAATGTGTAATCAGCAGGTAACAACCAAAATGAAACATCAACAGGCACTTTTCAACATTCGCCTTGCATGCTGCAATGAACAGCCGATGTAACTTTTTAAAATACTCACATGACAAATTTTTATCGGTGGTGGAGTCGTGGAGATGCCTGGGAAGCTCGTGCGCAGTACTCAGTGAGCAGGGGCTGCGGTGGTGTGGTTGATCGATCGACTACAATCAAGATGGTGGCAGTGCTACTTCTGAAAAACCGGCGCGTGCGCAGATCGGTCGGTGGGATCGGTCGGTGGGATCGGTCTATTACTATTTCGAAATCTGAAAACGCACGCCCGATTTTGTCAATGTACAGACGATTAGAACTGCGGGTTGACAACAGGCACAGTTACTTTAAAAATACGCCTGACTGGATGTTTGTTACGGTAACTTGGCATGTTTGGCAGGAGAACATGATAGTGAATATTGACACGTGTACTTAACTTTATCTGGTGGCCACGTTTCGCCGCCTAACAAATGTTATCGCACAGCGCAGGACCCGCCTGCATGTAAAAGACGTTTCAGGAATGTTATCGATGGTTCCGTCCACTGTCTTTCACCGCAACTTGCGTAATCTGATTCGATTTATGCGCGACGCGAATAGTGTAGAACTTTGTGGAAGACACGCGGGTCCCAGCGGTTAATCTGGAACTTTCGACGACTGATCTATAAAAGCCGACGCGCTTGACCCGCTGATCAGATTTTCGACAATCGCCGACCGCGTTCACAGCTATCGCTGTGCTAAATGCGTAGCCTGTTTTGTGGGCACAGGTTCGCCCAATAAAAGTAAGTTTTGTCGTTCACAGTAGTGCTACTGTGTTCTTCAACGTCGCCACCACGTGACATCTGGTGGAGGTGCTTTACGTTCATGTACCGGACGTCCCCGACAAGCCGTAATCCAAGCCCGGACCGCAAAGACAACACCAGCGTCGTCCAAGAACACCGAGCAAGCCGCCGGCTACAGCATTTGCCCCCGGAACACGGTCTTCTACCAGATACGACCAAGAAGACAGTCCAAGAAGATCGTCCAGAAACGACCAAGAAGACATCCCCAATGCCAGCCGCAGCGGCCCCAATAATTCTTCAGCAGCCAAGGGAACCACCGAAATTCCGCGGTTCCACATTTGAGGACCCGGAAAGCTGGCTGGAAACGTTTGAGAGGGTGGCTACGTTTAACAGCTTGGAAAGCAACGACAAGCTGCGACATGTCTATTTTGCATTGGAGGACGCCGCCAGGACGTGGTTCGAGAACCGAGAAGCCACCTTAACCTGTTCCGAAGCGCCTGCCGGCAGACATTCGCAAGCGTCGTACGCCGAGAACGAGCCCAAGTGCTATTAGAAACCCGTGTGCAGCTACCTAATGAGACAACCGCGATCTTCACGGAGGAAGTGAGCAGTCTGTTCCGCCACGCCGACCCTGAAATGCCCGAGGAGAAGAAAGTCCGTCTACTCATGCGTGGTGTGAAGGAGGAACTTTTTGCCGGAATGGTACGAAGCCCACCGAAGACCGTCGAAGAGTTTCTTCGTGAGACCACCAGCATCGAGAAGACACCCGAGATGCGAAACCGGCAATTCCACCGCCGCACCAACTCTACAAACTATGCCGGAGTTGAATCACTGGCCTCCGACGACCTGCGCGAGGCTATCAGGGCAGTCGTTCAAGAGGAGCTTCAGAAGATCTTCCCGTCGTCGCAGCCTCAAGTGGCCTTGATCACTGACATCGCCAAAGATGAGGTTCAGCGGTCGCTTGGAGTTTCGGAGGTGCAACCTCAATTACCGCAACCCCAGCCAGAAGCGATGACCTACGCCGCCGTCGCATGCCGTCAAGGTCCTCCTCCGCGACCGTGCCAGGGCCCTGTAACGCCGCAATTCCGTCGACCACCGCCGCCGCCGCCGCCGCTGCGGCCAGCACGCGCACCAGTCGCGCAGCGCAGCTACCCGAGGAAGACAGACGTTAGGCACGCTCCTGACCACCGCCCGCTCTGCTACCACTGCGGAGAAGCGGGTCACGTCTACCGACGATGTCCATACCGGGAGATGGGACTGCGAGGTTTCGCCGTCAACGCTCCGCGCCCGCAGCAAGGTGAACGCCCTCGCGATATTGCTGAATACCTCGCCGCTACTCAGTGGAGCTCTCGACGACCGTCGCGTTCGCCATCACCAGACCGCTACCTGTCGCCGCAGCGCCGACTATACACTGGTCCAGCCCGGGGCCGGTCAGCGAGCCCATATCCGGAAAACTAAACGCAGCAACCGATGGAGGTGCGTTTGCTGTTCGTCGAAGTGACGAAGATCCTCCGCCGCCGATGAAGACGCCAAAGAAACTACCTCGACGACATAACGCCACGCCGCCGTCCCGACGAAGTCTGGAACCAAAGAATGCGACGACGAAAGACGACCTGACGACGTAACATACCAGCCACAAGTCAACGCGACGCAGTCGTGATCCGACGCCAAGACCGAACTGTAATGCAAGACAAAGAACCACCGACCTCGACTTGCTTCTCGACGGCCACGCAGTCACCGCCTTAGTCGACACAGGGGCTGATTACTCCGTCATTAGTGGACACATCGCCGCCTAGTTGAAGAAAGTTAAGACTACGTGGGAAGGCCCTCAAATTCGGACCGCTGGAGGACACCTCATAACGCCGACTGGAATGTGCACGGCAAGAATTACTATTCACGACCGGAATCACCCTGTCACCTTCGTTATCCTCCAACAGTGTTCACAAGACGTCATTCTCGGCATGGACTTCCTCAACCAACACGGCGCAGTCATCGACCTGAAGTCAAAGTCAATAACGCTGTCGGAAGATCATGCGATACCGCCGGAGAGCCTTCCTAGTCACCGCGCCTTGAGTGTGCTCGAAGATCAAGTGAGCATCCCGCCTCGCTCGAGCTTTGTTATTTCGGTCGGCACCGAAACATTTGTTGACATAGAAGGCGTCATCGAAGGCGACCAACGTCTACTGCTCGACCGTGAAATTTGCGTCGCAAGAGGGATCGCTCGACTGCACGGAGGAAACACGAAAGTGTTGCTGACAAACTTCAGGCAGGAGTTCAAGCACATCAACAAGGGCACGACGATAGCATACATCGAGGAAATTCTGGAAAACAGCAGTGCGTTTGTCCTCTCGGATTCTGCCGGATCTACCCCGGCGACCGTAGTTCCCGAGCCAGACTTCGACATAAATCCAAGTCTCCCCACGATTAAGCAACAACAGCTCAGAAGTCTACTTCGACAATACAAAGAGTGCTTTTCGACGTCCTCAACGATTCGACGAACCCCAGTCGAAAAGCATCGCATAATAACCGAAGAGTGCACTCGATCTCTCCGCCAGAGCCCACACCGAGTTTCGACACGAAAACGTGAAGCTACAAGGCACCAAGTCGACGTAATGCTGCGCGACGACATCATCCAGCCGTCGAAAAGCCCGTGGGCATGTCCTGTAGCCTCGGTGAAAAAAGGACGGAACCCTACCTTTCTGCGACGAGTATCGTCGTCTGAACAAGATCACGAGGAAGGACGTATACCCCCTACCACGGATAGACGACGCATTGGATCGGCTCTGCAACGCTAAATACTTCTCTTCGATGGACCTCAAGTCTGGCTATAGGCAAATAGAAGTCGACGAAAGAGATCGCGAAAAGACTGCCTTCATCACCGCAAACGGCCTCTACGAGTTCAAGGTTATGCCATTAGGACTGTGCTCGGCGCCTGCAACGTTCCAGCGCGTTATGGACACGGTTTTAGCAGGATTGAAGTGGCAGACCTGCCTAGTTTACTTGGATGACGTCGTCGTCTTCGTCGGAAATTTCGACGATCACCTGAGGCGGCTTGCGACAGTAGTAGAGGCCATCAAGTCATCAGGGCTCACTCTGAAGCCAGAAATATTCCGCTTCGCCTACGATGAGCTTCTGTTCCTAGGCCACGTAATCAGCAAATCTGGTGTCCGCCCAGACCCGCAAAAGACAGCCGCCATCGCACAGTTCCCGCAACCCATCGACAAGAAGGCAGTGCGTAGATTCTTTGGCATGTGTGCCTACTACAGGCGCTTTGTCAAGGACTTTTCACGCATCGCTGAGCCGTTGACAAGTGTAACTAAATGTGATGTTGAGTTCAAGTGGGAAACGCCGCAGTCCGACGCATTTCAAGAACTCAAACGACGCATGCAGTCGCCGCCGGTACTTGCGCACTTCGACGAGTACGCCCATACAGAAATCCATACTGACGCCAGTAGCCTAAGCCTCGGTGCCATCCTAGCCTAGAGAAAAGATGGACATGAACACCTGATAGCTTACGCTAGCCGGTCGTTGTCAAAAGCGGAAGGTAATTCTTCTACAACCGAAAAGGAATGCCTTGCAATCGTTTGGGCTACAGCGAAATTTCGCCCTTACCTCTATGGCAGGCCATTCAAAGTGGTCAGCGACCATCACGCGTTGTGTTGGCTAGCTAACATAAAGGACCCTTCAGGACGGCTGGCACGGTGGAGCCTCAGACTACAAGAATACGACATCACTGTAACATACAAGTCCGGGCGAAAACACTCAGATGCCGATTGCCTATCACGCGCCCCCATTGACTCGCCGCCGCAAGATGACGAGAATGACGACGCATTCCTTGGAATGATAAGCGCGGAAGACTTCGCTGAACACCAACGGGCAGACCCGGAGCTAAAAGCCCTCGTAGAATATTTGAAGGGCACACCGACGTTGTCTCCAGGGCATTTAAGCTCGGGATATCTTCCTTCACGTTTGAAAACAATCTATTTGTGAAGCAGAACTTCTCACCAGTCTGCGCGAACTACCTTCTTGTTGTTCCGTCGCCGCTGCGTCCAGAAGTACTGCGCGCCCTACATGACGATCCGACCGCCGGGCACCTCGGCTTCTCCCGGACGCTATCGAGGATGCAAGAACGGTATTACTGGCAGTGCCTAACAGCCGACGGCGCCCGTTATGTCAAGACATGCCGAGACTGTGAGCGACGCAAGGCACCACCGACAAGGCCAGCGAGATTACTACAGCCGATCAAGCATCCTTATCGACGTTTTTAGCAGATCGGGATGGACTTGTTGGGAACGTTTCCGACATCAACTTCCGGAAATAAGTGGATCGTCGTGGCGACGGACTATCTCACCCGCTTCGCTGAAACTAAAGCTCTACCGAAAGGCAGCGAAGCCGAAGTGGCGAAATTTTTCGTCGAGAACATCCTACTGCGACATGGTGCTCGAGAAGTCCTCCTCACCGACAGAGGAACGGCTTTTACAGCAGAGCTCATGCAAGCCATTCTGCAATACAGCCACACAAGTCACAGGAGGACAACTGCCTACCATCCGCAGAAGAATAGTCTCACGGAGCGCCTGAACAAGACCCTCGCCGACATGCTTGCAATGTTCGTCGACGTCGAGCACAAGACGTGGGATGCGGTCCTGCCGTACGTAACATTCGCTTACAACACGGCGGTGCAAGAAACAACACAGATCACGCCATTCAAGCTGGTTTATGGCAGGAACCCGACGACGACGCTTGGCGCCATGCTGCCGCACGTCACTGACGAGGAAAATCTTGACGTCGCTACCTATCTCCAGCGCGCCGAAGAAGCCCGACAGCTCGCGCGCGACGCGAATAGTATAGAACTTTGTGGAAGACACGCGGGTCCCAGCGGTTAATCTGGAACCTTCGACGACCGATCTATAAAAGCCGACGCACTTGACCCACTGATCAGATTTTCGACGATCGCCGACCGTGTTCGCCGCTATCGTTGTGCTATATGCGTAGCCTGTTTTGTGGGCACAGGTTCGCCCAATAAAAGTTAGTCTTGTCGTTGACAGTATTGCTACTGTGTTCTTCAACGTCACCACCACGTGACAATGTCATATTGCCTAAGCCCTCACGCCGGGTCATTCGAAGTTTTCGTCAGTGGTTCGCTTCCTGCGATAATCTCCTTCCACGATTCCTTCCGGGGCCCCATGAAACAGGAGTGACGGTGGTCTTGACGAACAGTCAAATACGATACTTCTTTCCCAGGCAGAGAACTGCAGCACCGGTCAGGTGAGTAGAATGCGCCGCTAATGAAGCAACTGGTACATGCGACGTTCGTCCGATTACTTCTTACTCAGTGAAGATTAAATTCTTTCAAGTTCCGGTGTGTTTGTTCCTACACTTGTCGAACTTGTAGACTCAAATCCAGAGCATTCGAATCGTGGCCATTTCATGCCAAGCCTTCTAGGCGTCACTCACCTTGTGGTGAGTGACGAAGTCACCCGATATACGCATGAAAATCGTCAGTGTGTTTGGATTCCGGTTTCGCCAAGGAGGAGGAGGAAGAAAGTTTATTTAAGGGCAACGCTAAGGTCCAGTAAAGTAGAGCGCTTGCTCCGCTAAGGCCAGTTTATCCGCCGAGTCCGAGTGAAGCCATGCACTCCAGGAAGGAGGGGAAGGGTAAGGAAAGTAAGGATAGGTAATGGCAGGGTTACAAGAGTACAGAATGTGTTCTGTACCTGAGGCCCTTATCTCCTGACAGTTGAGGCAGTGAGCTGTGCTACCCCAACCGAAGTTGTAGAGCATTAATGGCGTGCGAAGAGTGTTCGTTTGAATTTTTCGAAGGTCATGTGCTTGTTCCGTGTTGAGTGAAGGATCAGGTTCGGGCAAAATAGTGCGGCTTTTCTTGACCTTCTTGTAGTGTTCAGCTGTTTGCTCTTTGTACGTAGCAGCGTCTTCCACTGTCGTTGGATTTGGCCAGGGAATAGAGGGCGCCCGGAGGTTAATTTCGAGGGCACGTTGATGAACTAACTCATTTCCCTTGATCCCAGCATGACCAGGAACCCAACGCACGGTGATTGTAATGTTCGGTTTGCGGTTACAGGGTTCTATTAGGATGTCATATAGGTGTACTTCCAACAGTCGGTGAAATTTGTTGTCAATGGTTTAGCTGGAGTCTGTATTAAGGTTGATATTACTGGACTGATCCTTAGTGAGTAGAGAGGCTTCTTGTATGGCATATGTTATCGCGTGAGATTCCAAAGTGGCTATGTTGGGAGTGTTCGAATATGGCCCAGCTGTTTGGATGATCTGTGCTAAGAGACGCTGCGGCTCGGCTGCGATTGATATCCTGTGAATATACTTTGCCCCTGTGGGACTCGAAAGCTTTCCCGTGTGTCGTTTGTGTTCGCTGCCTCCGGATATACAGATGCATCTACCCTCTGGGTTACCACGATATGAACGGACCATGCTCTACCGTCTGTGGCTAGGCGTTGCATTCGCCAACTCTTATGCCTGATGATGTGTAGTGTTTTATGGTGCAAGGGCCAGGGATGGCCAAAGAGCACCATGACAAAGGTAATGTTAACAGTGCACTGCGAATGATGTAGGCAATGAATTAGACAATGAATTTCTCATGGTGTATGTGACATGGCTGTAAAAAGGCCTAAAATCGGTCGCTCTGGATGGCGTAAAATATATAGTCGCTAAAATAATGACTAAGTAAAGCTGTGGGCTATGGTAATGGGGTTTCGTTAAAAGCATGATGCAATAAAACATAGCACTGACACTTAAGATTCAAGAAAGCCTTTGAATACAAGGCTGGTATACGTGAGCTAAAGATGTCCTGGCCAAATGATTTCGAGACTGTCTGTTTCAGCTAAAAACGCTAAAACTAGATTCGGATTAAAAAGCGGTTCATTGCCGAGAAAAAATTTCGGGTGAAGAGGAATATTTTCGCGATATGCAGAAATGAAATACTTTTTCCTCTGTGTTTCTATTGCAGGGCATTGAATAAGAACGTGCAGGACTGTGAGGTTTTGGCCGCACTTACTGCAAGTGGGAGGATCGCCCCCAGTCAAGAGGTAAGAGTGAGTGCCGTAAGTGTGTCCTATTCTTAATCGGCAAAGGAGGACTTCGTTATATCGTGACATTCTCTCCGATACCCAATATCCTAATTTGGGTTTTATCAAGTGCAGTTTATTTGATATCTCAGCATTCCACTGTTGCTGCCAATGGATTTTGAGGTTATGACGCAGGTATGCTTTAAGATCTGTGGCTGGGATGGGTATGTTTATATCCGTATCAGTAAAAGCCACTGAAGTAGCTTTCTCGTCAGCAGCTTCGTTGCCCTTTATGCCACAGTGGCCAGGTACCCAGCATAGGATGATCGTTTGTTTAGCACTATAAGCTGAGCATAGCAATGTATACAGTTCGTTAAAGACAGTGTTTTTAAGTTTACGTACGTTCATAAGGGCTCGCACTACACTCAATGAGTCTGTGAATACTATAGCCCTAGTAAGATTCGTTTGCCTGATGTGCTTCACTGCAGAAAGTATTGCATATGCTTCCGCTGTAAAGATACATGTATGTGGGTTCAATGTATCGGATATTAAGAATGCTGGTCCTAGTGCTGCGTAAGCAACCCCAGAAGAAGACTTAGAGGCATCTGTGTAGAATTCAGCACAAGAATATTTCTCCTGAAGCTCGAGAAAATGTGACCGTATGTGTGCCTCAGGTGCTCGTTTTGATATTTCTGCAAACGACACGTCACACTCGATAGTCTTCCACTCCCAAGGCGGTGGAAGCCGTGTAGTTGCCATTATGACATTCTCTAAAATCGGCGCACCTGTTTCTTCGGACAATGCTTCCAACCGAAGGGACAGAGGAGGTCTAGTGCCTGGGCGGTTACGGAAAAGCCTAGCCGTAGACAGGTCGTAAATACCTGAATGGCATGGATGATGGAAATCTGATTTCACTTTGAGGGCGTATGAGAGACTTAAATATGTTCTTTGAAGATGTAGGGACCATTCGTTAGATTCAGCATACAGGCTTTCTACGGGGCTAGTCCTGAACGCACCAGTAGCGAGACGGATACCCAAGTGGTGAACGGAATCGAGCATCTTCAAAGCACTAGGCGTCGCAGAGTTATACACAATGGCTCCGTAGTCAAGGCGTGACCGTATAAGGCTTTTGTACAAGCTCAATAGGCATCTTCTGTCACTTCCCCAAGATGTGCGGGACAAGAGCTTCAGTAGATTCATTGTCCTCAAGCATTTCATTTTCAGATATCTTAAGTGTGGGATAAAAGTTAGTTTGGAGTCTAAAATCAGGCCTAGAAATTTATGTTCATGACTAACAGATAGCCGTTCTCCATTAAGATCAATAACGGGCTCCGGTATTACCCCTCTCTTATTGGAGAAAAGAATGCATGTACTTTTTTCAGGGTTTAGTTTAAAGCCGTTCTCGTCTGCCCACTTAGACAACTTATTCAGGCCAAGCTGCACTTGTCGCTCGCAGATACTAAGATTACATGACTTGTAACCTATTTGGATATCATCCACGTATACGGAATAAAACATTGTACGTGGTATGATAGTATGGAGCGAATTCATTTTTACAAGGAATAAAGTACAGCTCAGCACTCCACCTTGTGGCACACCTGTTTCCTGAGTAAATAGACGAGACAGGACATTACCAACACGAACATGAAATGTGCGGTTGCACAGATAACTTTGAATCACCTTTAGCAAGTTGCCACGGACGCCCATTCCAGCTAGATCACGAAGAATTCCGAAACGCCAAGTTGTATCGTATGCTTTCTCCATGTCTAGAAATACCGATAGGAAAAACTGTTTGTGCACAAAGGCATCCCGGATATTTGTCTCGATACGGACAAGTTGATCTGTTGTGGATCTATGTTCCCTGAAGCCGCACTGCAAGGGATCTAGTATCTTGTTAGTTTCAAGAAAATGTACCAAGCGACGGTTAGTAATTTTCTCAAAAAACTTACATAGGCAGCTTGTTAGGGCTATAGGCCTATAGCTGCTGGTCAAAGACGGGTTCTTGCCCTCTTTCAGAATGGGGATTATGAGTGCTTGCTTCCAGGCTGACGGGATGTAGCTGGCAGAGAATATGGCGTTAAAAAGGGAGAGGAGCGTTTTGTGTGCTTCGGGATGCAGATGTTGGATCATCTCGTAAATTATTCGATCGGTGCCAGGAGCTGATTTATTAAAACTATGTAGTGCAGCCTGAAATTCAGCCATATTGAAAGGACGGTTGTACGATTCATTGTTCTTTCCTTTTAGGTCCAGAGGCCGTCTCTCAGCTTGTTTCTGGTATCTAAGGAATGCATCGGAGTAATGGATTGGGCTAGAAATGTTTTCAAAATGTGCCCCAAGAGAGTCAGCTTGGTCCTGAAGGGTATTTCCTTGCGTGTTTACTAATGGTAGAGGATGAGTTTGCCGACCTTTGATTTTATTCACCCTGTTCCAGGCTTTTCGCTCGTCAGTATAAGAGTTGATGCTAGAAATATATCTTTGCCAGCTCTCCCTTTTGGCACGGCGCCGCGTTCTTCTACCTTCAGACTTTATTTTCTTGAATATGATCAAATTCTCCGTAGTTGGAGCGTCTCGAAGGTTGTTCCAAGCTTTATTTTGGTTTCTACGCGCTTTCTTGCAGTCATCGTTCCACCATGGAACACGTCGCTTACAGGACGATCCATTTGTTGTGGGGATACATACTGACGCTGCATCAACTATGAACGCCGTGAAATATGTCACTGCATCTTCAATAGATAGATTACAGATGTCGTTCCAAGTCAAATGTGTCAGCTCCCTGTATCGTGTCCAATCGGCACAATCAACTTTCCACCGAGAGACATGTGGGGAGCACTCGTCACCTTTTGTTAGTTTTATGACAATGGGGAAATGATCGCTCCCGTAAGGATTCTTAATTACGTTCCACTCCAGATGCGGTAAGAGTAAACTCGATGCGATGCTTAAATCGATAGATGAGAATGTTTTGTTTGCGACACTGTAAAATGTAGGTTCTTTCCCATTAAGCAAGCAAGCATCTGTAGTGAGGAGGAAGTTTTCAACTAAGCGTCCTCTGGCATCACAACGACGGCTTCCCCAAAGGGTGTTGTGTGCATTAAAATCTCCAACGACAATGTAGGGTTCGGGCAGTTCATAGATAAAGGTGTGAAATTCTGTTTTTGAAAGTTGGTAGTTCGGGGGGATGTATACAGAGCTAATTGTGATAAGTTTATTAAACAGTACCGCACGGACTGCAACTGCCTCTAGAGTTGTCTTAAGCTGTAGTTGCCGGCAAGCAACACCCTTATCTACTATTATTGCCACGCCGCCAGACGAGGTGAGGGCGTCATTGCGGTCTTTTCGATAAATGGTATACTGCCGGAGAAAGTTCGTGCGTGAAGGATTAAGATGTGTTTCTTGGACACACAGCACCTTTGGACTGTACTTATGTAAAAGTTCCTTAATGTCGTCTAGGTTGTGGAGTAAACCCCTGACGTTCCATTGTATTATCTGTGTATCCATAATGTATGTGTTTTGTGCTGTGTGTCTAAGAAATATGGACTAGATTATCTCACGAGATCTTTCCAGGCCCCGTGAAACGAGATCTCTCTATCTTCCGGGCGCGCTCAAGGGAGCTGCGCCGTTCCTTCGGCGGCTGAGACGCCGGATTTGTACTTGTATCCATCACCTCGTCTGAGGCGGTGGATAGTGCCTGCGCAGCGGGCACGTTCGCGGGGGTGGTGGGCCTATCTGCACGCGCAGTGGCCTTTGGTCCAACAGGCCCGGAGGTCTGCTGGTCCTCCTTTGTGGGGGCCGGTACAGCGCTGGCTGTTCCAGCCGGGGGGGCTGATGGCGTGATCGCCGTCACACTCCGTGTGACTTGGGCGGCCGCCGAAGGATGTAGCGCTGCCCCCCGGCGCGCCACATCGGTGTAGGATGGACTAGATTGATTGATGGAGAAGCGTTTGCGCGCCTCTTGGAAAGAAAGGTTCATTTTTACTTTGATTTCGATGATTTGTTTTTCTTTTTTCCAGGATGGACAAGAACGAGAGTATGCTGGGTGATCCCCTTCACAGTTAGCACAACGGATGGTGGAATTGCAAGTGTCAGACGAGTGTTCATTTGATGCACATTTTGCACAAGTATTGCGCCCTCGGCAGCTTTGCGAACCGTGCCCGAACCGCTGACACTTGAAGCATCGGCGTGGGTTAGGAATGTATGGCCTTACACGGAGTTTGCAGTATCCTGTTTCTATTGAGTCTGGTAAGTTGCTAGTTCCAAAAGTGATGATTATATGCCTGGTTGGTATTTCTTTGTTATCGCGCCTTATTTTTATCCTTTGTACCTTGACGACGTTCTGTTCTTGCCATCCTTCTAGCAATTCTTCTTCGGTAAGTTCGATAAGGTCATCTTCCGAGATGACACCGCGCACTGTGTTCATTGACCTGTGTGGGCCCACAGAAACGGGAATGTCTCCAAATGCAACAAGTTTCGAGAGTTTGTCGTATTGTGGCTTGTCGCGAACTTCGAGTAGAAGATCGCCGCTTCCCATCTTCGTTACTTTATAACCGGGGCCTATTGCGTCAGTGATAGATTTGGCTACAAGAAATGGTGATATCATTCTGACTGTCTTTGTTTCGTGCTGACTGTGGACAACGTGGTATTTGGGAAAGGACACTTTCGGTTGCATGAAAAAATTGAACTGTTCATCGGTGCGCCCCCTCTTCAGGGAGCGATCAGGTATTGGGGGAAAAGCTTCTGCCATAAAAAATTTGAAAATTCGGCGGCGATGGTGGCCACCCACCACGGAGCCCAACAAGGGGACGCTACAGGATTGGAAGCCTGAAGACGCCAGCCATGCATCGCCACTATAACCTACTATAACGTACCCAAGGTTGGATAATTACACCAGGTTAACCCTTGCCGCCAGGAAATACGGAAGTAAAAGAAGTGAAGAGAAGACAGGAAAGATGTAAATGTGGGAGAGAAAGTCGAAGATTGGAGAGGAGGACAGGAAGAGGCGACTACCGATTTCCCCCGGGTGGGTCAGTCCGGGGGTGCCGTCTATGTGAAGCCGAGGCCGAAGAGGTGTGTTGCCTCCGCCGGGGGGCCTTAAAGGTCCAAACACCCAGCATCGGCTCAACCTCCAGGATCCCCCTTTCCCCAGACACGGCTAAGCCGCGCACGGCTACACGCGGGAGGGTCCAACCCTCGTGTGCTCGGGTCCGCGGTGTCGCAACACACCAAACGCCTGCTGACGCAGACGCCCCTGCGGGGAACTCTTATGCCTAATAAGAATGTTGTCCAAGATATATATGCAATAAGCTATTGAAATGGGGCCAACGACCGCAGCTGCGACACGTGCAGCTGTGAAGAGACGCTCGCACACATTATCTGTGTCTGCCCGCGCCATAGTGCCGAGGGGCAAGTGATGTGCGCAGTGATGGACCAATCGAACAATCGTCCACTATGAGAATTGTTGGAAACTCAGCGCTGACGCCCGTTGTTGCACCTGGGTCGCAAGCCCCAAGGGTAGCGTTGGCCTGGCGGCCTGGGGCACAACTGGAAGCATCCGAAGGTCCTGGCAAAGCATGAGTCGACTGCTAACAGAACAACTGGTTTATTGTAACATCGCATAAGAGTGGGCGGTCAGGTCGACCGAAGTGGAGAGACGGGAGAGCACGTAACTCAACTGAAGAAATCGGAGCCTCTCTCTTGGCGTCCGGGGGCAGCTGCTTTTATACTCTCGCAGTTGAGGGCAAGAAGGAACGCCTCTATAGACGCGCAAGTGACTGTGCCGCTCAGGCACGTTGGGATGAGTAGGTGGCGCATCCGCCGGGCCGGCGCCGCTCGGGCACGTTGGGAAGAATAGGTGACGCATCCGCCGGGCCGGCGTCGCTCGGGGACGTTGGGACGAGTAGGTGACGCATCCGCCGGGCCGGCGCCAGTCAGACCTCCTCGCTTCACAGTTGGGGGAGCTCCTCTCCCCGGCTGCCGCGCTTCGACAAGCGTGGGCACCAACATGCACACACACACGCACACGAAGACACGTGGCATTGGAACATGCCTGGACGCGCTTGGCGGGGAGGCGTAGCGGCGGCGCCGAACGGGCCAAAATGTCTGCCGCTTTGAACGAAGCCCCGGCGTCCGTTGCATCCGCGCCGGCTATACCGCGCGTCGTAGGCGAAACGTAACAGACCGCCCCGCCGGGGGAAGGAGATCCCGATGGTCAGGGGACTGCATCCGCTGTCTGGAGGGATGTCGCTCGATGATGCTCATAACCGAAGTCGGCCTCGACGTTTCTTGAGCGCAGCGCACAGAGAAGGCCTCGTTCTCTCGTTCAGGTTCACACAGGACACTGCAAAGTGACTTCGGGAGAGTTGACATTTTTGTTGTCGTTCCCGGCAAGCGTTAGAACTACGCTGAAACTCAACCGCTCAGTCAGCAAGCACGGCACAACCCTCACTAAGCCCTGCCAGGCTCTTTCCCCTTTTATACCACTGCCTAGTTCCTTACAGTAGTCTAGCAGCACTCAGAACGCGTCCACAAATTGGAAAATTGCACTAGAAAGCACATCATCACTTTGAAACACTACACAAAAGCAATATGTTAAAAATCCTGCCTCAGGAAGAAAAACATCAGTAACAAACAATTTTGAGGCTGATTCCTACGTTAGGGGCTTCGACTTAAGACATCGGCGTTACCGTTGAGACTCCCCCTTTTGTAACGCACCTCAAAGGAATATTGTTGCAAAGCGAGGCTCCAGCGCAGGAGGCGGCCATTTTTGGGAGAGATGGTCTGCAGCCATTGGAGAGGGCAGTGATCCGTCTCAATGATAAACCTCGAGCCGGCTAGATAGCATGACAATTTCTGAACGCCCCACACGAGACACGCACACTCTTTCTCGGTGGCGCTGTACGCCTGCTCACGACTGGTCAGCTTACGACTAGCATACAGGACGGGGTGTTCTACTTCTCCATTTTCCCGTTGGCACAGTACAACGCCCATGCCTCGCTCACTAGCATCGCACTGAACAACGAACCCTTTTGTATAGTCTGGCGATCGTAGCACAGGCTGGCTTGTTAGGGCACTCTTTAGGGCGCTAAAAGCTCTTTCCTTTGTCTCGTCCCAGACGACTGTTTGCGGCTCTGTCTTTCTTAGAGCATCCGTCAGGGGAGCCGCGATATCAGAGTACCTGGGGATGTACCTCTGATAGTAGCCGGCGACACCTAAGAACGACCGAATATCGGTCTTCGTGCGCGGTTGCGGGAAGTCTCGCACAGCGGCCACCTTTATTTCAGAGGGGCGGCGACGACCCTGACCAATCACGTGACCAAGGTAGACAACCTCGGCCTGTGCTAACTGGCACTTAGGAGCCTTGACTGTCAAGCCCGCTTCGCGCAGGCGGGTTAGCACTGCCCGCAAGTGTGCCATATGCTCAGACCAGGATGCGGAGAATATCGCTACGTCGTCTAGATACGGTAAAGCGAATTCTTGCTGTCCCCGCAACACTTTATCCATGAGGCTTGAAAAGCAGTATGGCGCGTTCTTCAAACCAAAACTCAACACTTTAGGACGGAATGTTCCCATTGGTGAAATGAACGCCGCATACCTACTAGCCTCTTCTGTAAGTGGAACCTGCCAATAACCCCTGACAAGATCTAGGGTGGAAATAAACTGAGCGCTACTAACTTTCTCAAGGCGCTCCTCGATGTTAGGGATCGAATAAATTTGATCCTTAGTGATGGAATTAAGCCTGCGGTAGTCGACGCAAGGACGAGGTTCCTTGCCCGGTACCTCAACTAAAATCAAAGGGGAGGTATAATCACTCTCACCCGCCTCAATAACACCGAGCTGTAGCATTTTCTTTACCTCAGCCTCCATAATATCGCTCTGGCGGGGTGACACCCGATACGCCTTGGATCGTACTGGCTCTGGGGAGGTAAGTTCTATGTCATGAGTAAGGACAGAAGTCCTACCAGGCCTCTCAGAGAACAGACCTTGAAACTCTTGTAAGAGCTGGTGTAGTTCGGTTTTCTGCTCAGGCGACAGC
The DNA here is from genome assembly GCF_050947875.1 of Dermacentor variabilis. Taxonomy (NCBI): domain Eukaryota; kingdom Metazoa; phylum Arthropoda; class Arachnida; order Ixodida; family Ixodidae; genus Dermacentor; species Dermacentor variabilis. The sequence continues at coordinate 71,155,781 of NC_134574.1, read as the reverse complement.
GATGCTCCACTGACTAAGTCACTAATGACTTGATCGGTGTTTTTCCTGTTCGTCACTGAGCCTAGTCCCGGAAGCTCGACCGGAAGCTCTTCAGGAACGTTTACCATCATGCACACCACTGCTTCCCTTTGTCTATAAGGTTTGAGCAGATTACAGTGGTAAACTTGCTGTGCTTTCCGCTTTCCTGGCAGACTCACCACGTCGTTGACGTCCGACAGTTTTTGAACAATTCGTGCTGGGCCCTCCCACTGCACGTCTAGTTTGTTTTTTAGCGGTGTGCGCAATATCATGACCTCCTCGCCCACCTCAAAACGACGGGCCCTGGCTGTCCGATCATAATAAACCTTGGCCCTCTGCTGGGCCTTTGCCATTGCTTCACCTGACAACTCCTGTGCCCTTCTTAAGCGTTCGAGGAGCCTAAGCACGTACTCCACCACGACTGGGTCGTCGCCCCTGCCTTCCCACGATTCTCGAAGCATGCGAAGCGGAGATCGCAGCGAGCGACCGTACACCAGCTCAGCTGGCGAAAACCCCGTAGCCGCATGCGGCGCGGTCCTTAATGCAAACATCACCCCAGGCAGACACAGCTCCCAGTCAGTTTGATGTTCAAAACATAATGCTCTCAACACGCGCTTCATGACGGAGTGGAGCTTCTCAACGGAATTCGACTGTGGGTGGTACACTGAGCTGTGTAACAGCTTTACCCCACACCTTTCGAGAAAAGTTGTCGTCAAAGCGCTAGTAAACACTGTGCCCTGATCTGATTGGATTTCCGCAGGAAAACCAACTCGTGCAAATATGGACAGTAGTGCATTGACTATCTCAACTGAGCTGAGTTCTTTAAGCGGCACTGCTTCAGGGAACTTTGTCGCTGGGCAGATCACAGTCAAAATGTGTCTGCACCCCGTGGCTGTTACCGGCAGAGGTCCCACTGTATCAATAACGAGCCGTCTAAAAGGCTCCGTAATGATAGGTACCAATCTCAACGGCGCCCTTGATTTGTCCCCTGGTTTGCCCACCCGCTGACAGGTGTCACATGTCCTCACGAAATGGTCTGCGTCCCGAAAACACCCTGGCCAATAGTACTCTTGCAAGAGACGGTCCTTAGTTTTCTTAACTCCTAGGTGTCCGGACCACGAACCCCCGTGCGACAAGCGCAACAGATCCTCACGATAGTATTGAGGCACGATCAGCTGATCGAACTCCACTCCCCTGCGGTCTAGATACTTCCGGTACAGGACCCCACCTCTTTCCACAAAACGAGCATTTTTCTTGGCGATACCTTCCTTGATAATGCAGCGTATGTTTTCTAGGCTGCCATCCTTTTTTTGCTCGGCTATCAAAGCCGACCGGCTGACTTTTAGCAACCTATTAAGTCCGTCTGACGTAGGCGCGATGAGCAAATCTGCAGATAGCTCTTCTAACTTTCCCGCATCGGGAATTTCCTCTCCAGTATCTGGTGCCTTTAACGTTACAGACTCAATTTTATTCAGTTCGGCCGTGCTCTGAATATCAGCTTGCTGCGCCTCTGACCCTTTTTCATTGTTTGATAACGTCGGCCCCGCAACTACCGCCTTTGCAGCGAGCTCCCGAACCTTCGATCTGGTTAAGGCCTGAACGCTAGCCTCACCAAACAAAAGCCCCTTCTCGCGCAGGAGGTGATCGGACCTGTTCGAAAATAGGTACGGGTACTGGGGGGGCAGCATAGATGACACTGCGGCCTCCGTCTCAAGTGCTCCGAAAGGTCCTTCAATAAGCACTTTTGCTACGGGCAGACACACGCTATGAGCTTCCACGGCTTGCTTGATCCATGCGCACTCGCCCGTGAACATATCGGGTTCTACGTAGGAGGGGTGAACTACATCCATCGTAGCTGCGGAATCGCGAAGCACTCGGCACTCTTTCCCGTTCACGAGGAGGTCTCGCATGTAAGGCTCGAGAAGCTTCATGTTCTCGTCAGTGCTGCATAATGACAAAAACACGACTTTTGTTTTTGTTTCTGGACACTGCGCCGAAAAGTGACCCGGCTTCTGGCACGTATAACAAACGCGCGCTTGCCTCGTCTCGAACCGCTTTCTGCGTTCGGCTTCGGCTGCCGCCGTCTCCTTACGTTCTGTCGGACTGCTTTCACTCGCATCCGCACTTCGTGTGTCCCCCTTTAATCTCATGGGCGTGAACTTCGGCCTCTCAAACTTCGAGCCAAATTCACCCTTTTGACCGTCCTTAGCTCCGCGAGCCCGACGCGTCACAAACTCCCCGGCTAGCTCAGCGGCTTTACCCACTGTACTAACGTCTGGCCTATCCAAGACCCAGTACCGCACGTTCTCAGGTAACCGACTATAAAACTGTTCTAGCCCGAAACACTGCAGAACTTTCTCGTGGTCACCAAACGCTTTCTCTTCTTTGAGCCACTCCTGCATGTTTGACATAAGCCTGTAGGCAAACTCTGTATATGACTCACTTTTGCCTTTCTCATTTTCCCGAAACTTCCGACGGAACGCCTCCGCTGACAGCCTGTATTTTTTTAGCAGACTCGATTTCACTTTGTCGAAATCCTCTGCCTCCTCTCTATTCAAGCGAGCGACTACGTCGGCCGCCTCGCCGGGTAACAAAGTGAGCAAGCGCTGTGGCCACGTTTCCCGAGAGAACCCCTGCTTCTCGCACGTTCGCTCGAAGTTAACCAGGAACAAACCAATGTCCTCTCCAAGCTTGAACGGCCGCATCAGGTCAGTCATTTTGAACAATACGCGTTCTCCTGCACCGTGTGCCTGACTTCCATTACGAGCGCGTTCGATCTCTATCTCGAGACGCTTCATTTCCAAAGCGTGTTGACGGTCGCGCTCTTGTTGCTCTCGCTCTTTCTGTTCTTTACTTTCGCGCTCCTGTCTTTTTGCCGTCTCCCTCTCCTCAGTGGTCTCAAGGCATTCCGACAGCTCGTCATCCTCAGCTTCTAACTCAAGAATAGCCCTTAGCAGTTCTGGTTTTCTGAGTTTGTCTGAGACATCCAGACCCAACTCTCTTGCAAGCTCCAGCAATTTCGGTTTGCGCAACGACTTCAAATCCATGGCTGCTCTGAATGCTGCTTTCTCTACTGCCTATTATTGTCTTGCCGCAAACTAACCCGGCAGCAACGACAACCACAATTACCAGCTCTGTTTCTTACACTAACAAAAGCCTGGCAAAACTCAGAAGAAGAAAGTCCCGCACTCACCAAACCTCGCAGCCAAGAATTCAGCGCAGTCGTTCCGCTGCAGGCAACCAGTCATCACACAGGGCTCGTTGCACTGCTCCCGGATGGTCGTTGAGCTGCTCAGCATACAGTCAACTGCATATCTTCGCTGCTGGCCTCGGTTGTCGCGATCTCACCGCTGGCAGACAGTTGTTGGAAACTCAGCGCTGACGCCCGTTGTTGCACCTGGGTCGCAAGCCCCAAGGGTAGCGTTGGCCTGGCGGCCTGGGGCACAACTGGAAGCATCCGAAGGTCCTGGCAAAGCATGAGTCGACTGCTAACAGAAAAACTGGTTTATTGTAACATCGCATAAGAGTGGGCGGTCAGGTCGACCGAAGTGGAGAGACGGGAGAGCACGTAACTCAACTGAAGAAATCGGAGCCTCTCTCTTGGCGTCCGGGGGCAGCTGCTTTTATACTCTCGCAGTTGAGGGCAAGAAGGAACGCCTCTATAGACGCGCACGTGACTGTGCCGCTCGGGCACGTTGGGACGAGTAGGTGACGCATCCGCCGGGCCGGCGCCAGTCAGACCTCCTCGCTTCACAGTTGGGGGAGCTCCTCTCCCCGGCTGCCGCGCTTCGACAAGCGTGGGCACCAACATGCACACACACACGCACACGAAGACACGTGGTATTGGAACATGCCTGGACGCGCTTGGCGGGGAGGCGTAGCGGCGGCGCCGAACGGGCCAAAATGTCTGCCGCTTTGAACGAAGCCCCGGCGTCCGTTGCATCCGCGCCGGCTATACCGCGCGTCGTAGGCGAAACGTAACAGAACTAAAAGCTCTAGGCCAGTGCTCCCAAAGAACAGAAGGCCTTACTCGCGTTACTAACACGCCTGCGGTATATGGGCCTTCACGACAGACCTTAAGAAAGGCGCCCCCTACCGCTCTATAGAGTACGCGGCTTGTTTGTGCTCGTCTCTCTTTCTCTCTCTTCCGCCTCCCTTTCTCTTTTTATCCCTTCCTCCTTCCCGCCGTGGAGGGCAGCCAACCGGAACTACCTCTGGTTAAGCTCCCTGTCTTTCTATGCGTCCTTTCTGTCGCTCTTTATTAATGACTAATCAACACACAAATGGTCAATTTTCTGCGACTCGAAGACGGCACTACAGTGTTTATTGTCACCCTTACGGTGCGGTCCGCATGGACAGTTGGTATTTGAAATGACAGAGGCCACACACCACTTGACTGAGAAAAGACATTAAATAATTTTTCATTAGCTACGAAGTCACTGTGGTATCGGGAATGGACGTGCTGATCAAGTTGCTCGTTCAGCTCATGTAGAGGACAACCTCCTATCGACCCCGCTTTCTAGGATGTTATGATGATTGGACTTTAATGGCGCAAGGAACCAAAGTGGCTAAAGACCGCCAAGGCTTTGATAATAAACTGCCATTGGTAAATGAATAATGATAATCGGGACGTGGATGAAACACGGCTGTATAGAGGCCTAAAGATATTCGTTGAAAAGTGCGTAAATATATCCGTAATAAAAGTAGACAAGGATACCTGACATATGCTATGGAGAAACGATGTACTAGGAAGAGGTGATGTACTAAAATATGCCGCCACAGGTAGCACTACTGCCTCACCGAGGCCCTTAAGCACGAGGGCCCGGAGGCATGTGCCATACAGGTCGCTACTATCGCAGCATCAGCCTCTCGTGAGATGATGTGCTACGAATATCGTGGGCTCATAACGCGCAATAAATCGACATCTTGTAAAAAGCATAAAACTGATTTATGATCAGAAATTTGTTCTGCTCTAAGAAACATTACCGGATGAGGGGTAATGCGGCATTGGTAAGTTAGAGGAAAGTGCATTTTTCGTGCATCTTCTGCTTCCCGACACTCCACCAAGACGTTGAGAATGGTCAGCCTCTCACCGCACCTACCAAGAGGGGAGGTTAACTACCAGTCAGCAGGTAATAATGAGTACCATATGCGGGTGCTATTCTCAGTCGACTGAACATGACATCAATTTGTCGCGCTTTTGTTACTAAAGGCCAATTTCGTTCGTGCGGCTTAATTAAATGACGCTTATTAGAGGTTTCACGGTTCCAGATGGGTTGCCAGAAGTTTCTCAGCGTTCTGCGCAGAAACGGCTTGAAGTCTGCGGAAGGGATAGCAATGGTGGTGTTACAGGCGCTTATTTTTATGGATGTAGAAAGTTCGTCCTCGATCATATTGCCCAATATGTGTCTGCGGCCTGGCACCCAACATACTACAATATTTTGGTTAGTTGCATACATAGTGCACGCACATGAGCAAAGATTCCAGCGGACTCCCTTGGGTGGCGCCTAGGACTCGGATAGCACGCTCCCGCATGAGAATAATATAAACACGGCGCCTGGCCGTGGCATGCGAAGCCATGGCTCGCAGTTCTGGTCTGGCGTTGATTCGGGTCAGCTGTCTCTTCGCTCCTGAGGCATAAGTCTACAAGTGGTGAACTAGGACAAACACATTGACTCACCCGCCCCAACCCTTCAGGGAATAGGACTCACGTCCGCACATCGGCTCGTCACTGCAGCTTCATTACGCTCCATTACACCCTGCCCTATTACTAGCAGATGATCCCCTAGTGCCATTTTCTAACCTGTTCGACGTTTTAGAAAAAAACTGGTGATTTACACCAACTATAATGTAATACAGGTCTACCTACTCTAAAGTTGCATTTCATTTTGTCTTGTGTCTGGCGCAGCATGGCCTTAGTTGCCTTTGTGCCATTAAACCCAATCTAACCAACCAACCAACATTTGTCTTTTTACGCTCAGCTACTTCCTGCTGAGACCCGATAGAGCGTCCTTGGCCGAAAACTACTAGCCCTCTGCATTGTGAAACGACACTTTGTGAATTTCCTGGAATGATGCCAGTTTTACGTGCTGACCGATCACAAGCTACTGGCGTGTGTTTTTGCACAAACTCATCGAAATACGTGTCACGCGAACTCCATCTCGCTTATATTTCGGAATTCACAACCGTCATTCGCCACGTGAAAGATACAGACAACACAGCCGCTGATGTCGTTTCTCGTATAGCCGTGGTTGACTCTGCATGTACAACCATCGACTGGGTCGCATTCACTTCCTCACGGCAGAATGACAGAGAACTCGTCGCTTATTGGTAGAACCCCCGTTCTTTCCGACTATGGCTTGTGCTCCATCCATGCTTGCCTGAGCCCTTGTGGTGCGATGTCTCACCAGACCTTCCCCGACCTTTTCATCCGGTTTCACTAGGTCGCACAATTTCCCTTCTCTACACGACATGTCACCTAGGTATTAGGGCTACTCAGCGCCTTCTCACATGGTGCCGGAATTAACGGTGTTGTGCGCGCGTGGACGCGCACGTCTCTGCGCTGCCAGACGAGAAAAGTCTCTCGTCATACCAAGATGCTTCCCCAAGCATTTCTTCCACCCGGCCGTCGTTTCAACCATGTTCATCTCGACATCGTGGGCCTTCTACCCGTGTCTTAAGGTTATCGTTATATAGTCACGATGGTCGACCGTTTCACATGCTGGCCGGATGCTGTTCCCATTCATGACATCACCGTTGAGACTGCTTCCCGCGCTTTCATTTCTACATGGGTAACTCGCATGGTTGTCCTGGCACCGAGACAATGGACGGTTGCAGGCAATTTGAGTCCTCCCTGTGTGCTTGCCTTATTCGCATTCTCGGTGCCACACAGACTGCATATCACCCGTGTGCCAACGACATGGTCGAGCGCCTTCACCGTGTAAGTGAAGGCCGCCCTAGATACCCGCCTCAGTTGCCCCACCTGAGTTGACGCCTTGCCCCTTGTGCTCCAGGGTTTACGGGCCGTCCTCCAGGCAAACCAACCCTGCTCAGCAGCGGAGCTGGTGTACGGTAGTACTCCCCATTAGACAACGAATATTCGCAGGACGTTCGGGAACGTCCGGGAAAGAACCGAACATCCAGAGCCGATAGTGGACATCCCACCGGCGATCGGAATACATAACAGTCTGGGCGATATTTTTTGTCCATAAATGAAAATCCCGAGGACGTCTGCACAAAATCATCCGCGGACGTATTAGTACGTCTGGTTTCCGATTTCAAAAGGACGTCCGCAGGACAACGCCTGCAAAGTTTTGCGACGTACGCTGGATGCAGATTGTGTAATGCAGAAAGCCACGCGGGCTGTTGTATCTGGCTGCTGCGCTTTTTCGTAAGTAGTTTACCCATGTTAACCAATTTTTCCATGTGCGTGGAATATATTTACTCATAGGCCGTAGGAAACTATGTGTATTTCTCGACATTCAGTGCGCAGGGCCCGCTTTAAATGTACATGCACCCCCTGCGTCACCAATTACGCCGTCACATAAACGTCGCACGATGCACGTATAATAATTACTAAATGTAACCGAGACGTGTTCATTAACGCAACAGAAAAATAACATATTCAGTCACACTGTCGTGATAAACTGTGTGGTTGGACGCTGAGCGCCGCCAACTTTATTGCTTTCCTTCTATGAGCGATATTTTCATTCCTGTAGCATAATTAAATCATGACGGATGGATTCGTCGGCTGTCCTTTTCTATATTCGCAACTTTCACCGAGTACAAGGAGCGCCACTGAAAACTAACATGGTTGCCCTTGAGATGACAGCCCAGCCAGCCCAGCCCAGTGATAGGCAGACAGCGTTTTGCAGACAGCAACGCCCACGGACTGCACGATGGCTCAATAACGCCCTCAGTCAAGATATTATCAATTTCTCGTTGAATCACATATTCAGCATGTGAAACGCGGTACGGCCGGCGATGTATCGGACTGGCGTCTCCGGTGTAAATACGATGGGTCACCATGGATGTCTCGGCTAAAGGGCGGCCGTCGAGGTCAAAAATGTCTCGGTAAGTTTCCAAGAGACGGCGTAGGTGAAGAGCTTGTGCTTGAAGAGGGTCACGTGCAATCATCTCGCTAAGTTCGTCTGTGAGAGTAGGCGAATCGGAGGTTCCTGTAGAGGGCGGAAAAATGTTGGTGCCAAGAGCCTTAATCTTGCAATCGTTCACAGCGAGGTGTTGCCCAAGACATGCCTCTGGGAACAATTTGAGTCGAGCAGAGGGAGCGAGTCTGATTGCCTGTAACAGTGAGCACCGTGCGGGAAACGGCCAAGTTTCATTCAAGCAGTATGTCAGCTGTGCGTCATAGTACATAGACGCCGTCAGGAACAGATGGGAACGACAGCAGAGTGACGTACGTAGCGGCTTGAGGCGACAGGCGGATGTCTTCCGGAGAGCATAACCTTGATTGCGTAACTAGTGGACTATAGCAGCCGTGGGGCCGTTCAAGCTAAATTACACTAGACACGCAATCTAAAAGGGCTCAATGGGACGATAAAAAGCATAAGCCGAATATAACGTCGTAAGGGCGTTGTTCCAAACGGCGAACAACACAGTCGTTAGGCGCCCCGCGATGCCAGTGCCAGCAGTGCACATACCAAGCATGGTAAGCGTTTCTCCGTCGGTGATTCGGAGAGTGCGTGATGCAGTGGGGGTGAGAAGTTTGTCCAGGCGTCGGTGCAATGAGGCACTCATCAAAAATAGGTGTGCTCCAGTGTCAATGAGTGCTGGGACACTGACGCCATCGACAAAAACGTCTATCAAGTCATGTTTGGTCGTCTAAGTGATTACGTAGTTTTGCGGTCGAGTCGTCAGTGTAGCGACACCTCCGGGAGCTGCTTCGTTTAGTTTTCTGGAGACGGGCGCCGGAGCTGCATTTGGGACGGTAGGCGATGAGCCAGCGGTGATAGGGACGATAGTCGACGAGCTGGTGGCGAACGGGACTGGCGACGTCGGAATAACGACGATGTACTGTTCCAAGGAACGCGAGCGTTATTGTTTGGCTGTTGCGGTGGCAATGAAGGCTGATAACGACGCTCGCTCTGTTCAGGACTATAATGACTTGTGAATGACGGTCGCGAAGGGGAGGAGACAGTACGCTATTTACGATGGTCAACAGCGTGACCGATAGACCGGCAGGCAAAACAGATTGGCCGATCGTCTGCTGTTGGCCACTAGGCTAGATTTTGTTAGCGTGCAGGACACCGCGCACCAGACGATTGAGCTAGAGCATGAGACAGCTGTGAAGCGGCAACGGCACATGCAGAATCAACAAGATTAGCGAGTTCATCGCGGACACTTGCTTGGACAAATGGTGCTGTAGGCAATTTTTTTGGCTTACTGGGGCGGGAAAAATGACTGTAGGAGCTATGGCTTCAAGTTCTCGACTCACTATCCGCGTTAGGTCATCTGATGATGATGGTCGGCTGCACTATTAGCCTGTCGTGACAAAAGGATGTTGCAGCTGAGTTCGGCAGACGCGTAAACGACGTTGCAATGTGGCGCCTCTTGGCCTGCTCAAAGCGTTGACACTATTTTACGACGACCCGTACTGGGGGGGGGGGGGGGGTTCACAATTTCTGCGCATGAGTAGGTTGCAAGCATCGTCAGCGATCCCCTTCAGTACGTGCCCAACCTCGTCTCACTCAGCCATATCGTTGTCGGCCTTACAGCAGCCAGCACTTCCTGGATCTAAGAGACGTATGATTCGTAGGACGCCTGGCTGCGGGTCGCTTGTTATTTTTAGCGGTGCTCTTCCGCAAAGCAGGAAAGTCGAACTAGTCCCTTATCTGTTTCCACGCGTCGGTCGTTAAGCTCTTCCTCGTGGTTGTCATAGCACACCTTCGCCGTGCCTTGTAGGTAGAAGACCAAGTTAGCCAACATAATCATCGGTCACATTTGTTGTGGGCCTTTACGCGCTCATTCAGTCTTCCACGTCGAGATGGTCGGTGCCGCAGATCGTTCCTGGATCCCACGGCTGAGCTAGCACAACCGTCGGGGTTGTAGGCGTTAATATGGGCCGCACAATTTCGGTTCCTGTTTCGTCCGTCATGTTGTCCAGTCGAGGTGATGACCACTGCAGAGCTGCGTTGTTGTTTCTTGTGGGTACCCAGCAAGCCTCGCCATATTTTTACGTTGCAGAAGTCAGCTATGAACATGTATTTATAACATTCACAAGAGAGGCGAAAATGCGGTAACAAGATGGCTGTTGAGACCGATTCTATCGCCACCCGCCAAATCGTCTTCTGACTGGCGCCACTCTTGCTTGAACCGTAACAATATTACGTACCCTTGTATGCTTACCAAGCATACGCACCTCTGTTGTGCGATAAAAAAATAAACGTCTCTACCTATAATCTCAACCTATAAAGCACACCGAAATGCTAATGGAATGGTGAAATATGTTTACCCATTAATTCAACTTATTAGCTTTGATTTGGCCACTCATTATGTGCCACTGTATATGTGCCGGTCCTGGTCCAGCTCTCCAGAATGGGCATGCCCCATGTGAAACACGAAGTACGAAGTCCCTAATCTTGCTTGATGCGTGTCACATTTTCTGCGCGTTCACCTCTTATCACCATTCCTCTTTCGACAAGCCTCATACATCGCCTTAGTCTTTGTCGCCCACACTGCGCCCACACTGCGCTGCATCCGCCTAGTTTGTAGTTGGCATTTAGGCATAGCTGGTGAACGATACAGTGTATAAACACAAAGATTGCGCGGCAATAAAGTTGTTACTTATGCAGTGGATAAACATAAGCATTCGATGATATTACACGCTGCGTCGGATGAACTTAAACTTCTACGCATCTCGTTAGTTCTAAAGCATATATTTAACCCATTTTCTAAATTTTAGTTCAAACAAATTCCCAAATAGCCGTGAGATCATCACATATTGTTGTTAATATATTGCATTTGTTTGCACGTTCATTCTCGCCGGTTCTTATAGTGCTTTTTTTAGGCGCTATTCTTAATATAACGATGGCAGCGCCACGAGTGGAACTAGAAAGTACGCGTAAGAGTGAATGTTGTAAAGTCAAGATATTCAAACCATATTGATATCCGTACTCATCCTGTCATAAGGCATACACGAAGCTCTTAGGCGATATTCTTGGTGTGACAGTGCGCGCCGCCTTTTAACTGCGTCTTCCGCGCCAGCAGCATGTATATTTGAAAAGTAACACGAAAAAATCGGCGGATCCCACGTATATGCGAGAATCGGTTATATATGAAACCTAGTTTGGCGTTTACTAAAACGCCTTCACTTGTATGTTGCTCAAGGATCCTCTCACAGTGCACGCATTGGTTTCATCAGATTTTTATCTTTTATTCTTTTGTTTTTCACTTTTGTTTCCTGTTCGTTTTACATCCTAACCTTTCAGTCAGAATGTCTCCAATTGGAGAGAAAATTTAGTTTTTAATCTTCTGAATAACGACGACGAGATAAAGATCTTTAACATAACACAGAATGCGAGCGTAACGCTTCGTCAGCCAAAAAATAAATAAAGCGTCGTAGCTCATCTAACAATACCTGTTGACGGTAATGCGTTTAGGATTGAGTCAATAAAGCCGCAATAAGCAATAAGCCTTGCTTAGTAACTCAGGGGACCAACTGCAATGCGTGCTCACTGACCTGGAAGGGCAAAGCAGAAGGGTGGGTCTAAAAATTAATCTGCAGAAAACTAAAGTAATGTTTAACAGTCTCGGAAGAGAACAGCAGTTTACAATAGGTAGCGAGGCACTGGAAGTGGTAAGGGAATACATCTACTTAGGACAGGTAGTGACTGCGGATCCGGATCATGAGACTGAAATAATAAGAATAAGAATGGGCTGTGGTGCATTTGGCAGGCATTCTCAGATCATGAACAGCAGGTTGCCATTATCCCTCAAAATAAAATGCATAACAGCTGTGTCTTAGCAGTACTCACGTACGCGGTTGAACCCTGGAGGCTTACGAAATGGTTCTACTTAAACTGAGGACGACGCAAGGAGATATGGAAAGAAGAATTATAGGTGTAACGTTAAGAGATAAGAAAAGAGCAGATTGGGTGAGGGAACAAACTCGAGTTAATGCCATCTTAGTTGAAATCGAGAAAATGAAAGGGGGGGGGGGCATGGGCAGGACATGTAATGAGGACGGAAGATAACCGATGGTCATTAAGGGTTACGAACTGGATTCCAAGGGAAGGGAAGCGTAGCAGGGGGCGGAAGAAAGTTAGGTGGGTGGTTGAGATTAAGAAGTTTGCAGGGACAACATGGCCACAATTAGTACATGACCGGGGTAGTTGGAGAAGTATGGGAGAGGCCTTTGCCCTGCAGTGGGCGTAACCAGGATGATGATGATGATGATGACGTACTACCACCGTCGAAACGAATCATGTGTGAGGCTTGTACTGCAGCGCGATAGCTCTTTCTGGCATCGCTAAGAACACTCGGTGCAATCGAGTGCCGCCGACTCGATGACTGCACGTTGCCTCCGAAATACTTGGCGCGCCGCTGAGGAAAGCGTCACGTGGCCACCGGGCTCCTCCTCCTCCTTTCCTGCGCTTTTCTCCGCACGCGTTGCCGCATCTTGTTGCTCGGCCGAGCAGGCCACGCTGCCTCCAAAACGAGAAGCGTGGCGCGCCGGTACCTAAGAACGCGGAGAATTGTTCCCTTTCTTGCCGCACACTCAGTGGTGCATACTCTGTAACGAAAGTTGGCGAGAAGTTCATTCAAGAGCCGCACATACCCAGTGCACCAATGGCGCTGCTCGCCCAAATGTCAGCGTGAAAGGCGTTCATTAAAAGCGGCACATACCCAGTGCGTATGTGGCACTGCCTGCTAATGCGCCGGGCTGCTGTCCTGCAGGGACCGTTGCGACGTGAGTTTGATTCCTTTCACCATCGGGGAAATCTAAAATATATTTGTACTCATTGCAGAGCGGCACATTACAGTAGAACATGCCTGGTTACCCAAGTTGGCGTTAAATACGTTTGTTGAAGAATGGCACGCAACTGCTGGCCCGTACCCAATGACCCAAATTGTCACCAAAGAAGTTCATTGAAGACCCGCTCACGTCCAATGGCACATACCCAGTGCTCCAAGTCGGCTTCGAAGAGCTTCCTCCAATAACGGTACCTGCCCAGTCCCACATCTACAGTGACCCAGGTCAGCGTGAAAGTAGTTCTTTGAAGAGCTGCACGTATGTACCCATTGCCACACACATTGTGACCCAAGTTGTTCCGATGGTAGGCCTCGAACGCCGTTACCTCACTGCAGCAGCCCGATGCGCTACCTATTCGACCACGGACAACACAGTGACCCTGATAGGCGGCAAGAACATTAGATTCAAACATATCGATAGAGCTAAATAGAAAGGTAACCCTCAGAAAGTGCGTGAATTACCTTAAGAATTCTAACGCATGGAAAGAAAAGTCAAGAACAGAAAATATAAGAGAGAACGGCACAAACATAAAAAATTCCTCTGCGCATCTTATGCTACAAGAATATAATATTATATTTCCGCTGGTCGCGCGTCCTATTGTAACGAAGCACACAGAGCCCATCTGTCAGTTTTGAAGGCTACAAATCTAGACTTCCTGTTATAGCTTGCCATTCTCCTTGAGGTTATGCCTTGAATTATAGGCCACTTGCCGGGCTTCGCGCCCGTTGAATGTATGGATCTAAGGCAGTAATCGGAGCATAAAAGATGCCGTAATATGGGCTGCCGCATTGATTTTGGCCGCCTTAATCATAGTAGCGTGCATTGATATCTCGGTACACGTGCCTTTCTACATTTCGTCCTCGTAGTCGGAACCGCGTTCTCAGCCGCAGAACGCAATTTACACCGACATCAACGCGGCCATTGTTAGACAACACGTTGTAGAGAAGCCTGCTAGACTCAGTTTCGTTTATGAAATGTAAAGAAAAGTCTGTAGACTATATACAATATTAGAGTCGACCTGCAAAATGATTTAGTCGTACTTCGCAGATAGTATGCTAACGTTATAATGCGTTTCGTACACGTTCACGACCGGCCTTAATGGCGCGAAGTTATTTTGTAAAAAGTGATTTTTTTGATCGACACACCTCACATTTTCTCCCGTATGACGTCACCAAAACTCAACCTTTCAGCTAGTCTTCTCTGGAGACGCAGGAGCGTCACACGGTTGCCCCGCCTGACGCTCACAATAAAGTGTCAAACACATGTGCACATTATCTGGCACCTTGTTTTTTTTTTTATTGCCACGACAGGGTCAACACCACGACAGACATCACGTTAAAGGTCTCTAACTTGCGTTTTTTTTTTTGGAAAGCGGACTTGCGAACACACTTTGTGAGCTTCATGTCGGCTTCAATTTGTTTTCTGCGCTCTGATGGGCAGATGACGATAACAAAGGTTTACAAAGCAGCAAAGCTTTTTTTACAGCAAACCAAGCCTAAAGCACAATGACGTGGCGAGTCTTGTAGTAAATGAAGACGTCACACTTGTCCTGAAGCCTATTTGACGTAAAATTTTCTCCATGCCACATGCTACTTCAATTACATACATTCATTACAAGAAGGCCGATTCTAATGCATGTTTACTACAAGAAACGGTAATGGCAGCAAACGGAATGTGTTGCCCGAGTTAGGACGCGAGGGAAAATCGCCGCTGCACGTCTGCATATAACCCATATAGCCCATGCAAACATTTAAACAATAATATTTAAGGACAGAGTTGCAATGTAGCGTCGTGACTACAGCAAGGCGTGCATTTTCATGACGACAAATGGCAGAAAGAATGTCACTTGCTTGATTGCGCCCCTTCACCTAGACGGGACCGTAAAAAAATCCATCAACTCTAATTTATCTCCGTCGCAACAAATTTTGCTAGCGCAGTTATAGTTATGCGTTTATCATCTGAGCTGGTGCTGATATTGTGCAAAAACTGTACTGCTTTCATTGTATCACACTTTGAAAAACCACAACCTAAAATTCTGTAATGACATCGTATGCCTCAAAATCGTTTCTGTGAAAAGCTTCACCGGACAACTTGCATATTTGATGAGATCAGCAATTCAAAGCTAATCTTAACGCATGTTTATCGAGATTTTTCAGTTCTAGCTACATATGTGCTTTCAGCTTTAACCAAATATATTTATGCTATAATTACTAAAGAAGAGCATGATTAAAAGCACTGTTCCAGTGCTGCGAAATATAGTTGGCTTCTTTGCAGACAGCCCTTGAAAAAGAAAAATTTGAAGGACGCTTAAATTTCGCCTTTAAGAGTGGAACGTGATAGCATCCAAAGATCCCTGACTACTTCTCACACTTCCCTCCAAGTGCAGCGTATGTAACCGTCATGTTTCCCTGAAAGCGCTGGCGGCGAACGCTATGCACGAAGGCGTGCTTTCTGGGGCGGGTCGCTCCTATTAAGATGCCCTCAAACGGCAGCTGGAAAACGGCTTTGTATTCGGCTTTCCGGGTAACAGAATGACCTTTTCTTGTATATTCAAGTTACAATCCAACGCTATCATGTGTGGAGCTAGTCTGGAAGTCGTACCTTACGAATTTTCTGAAGCATTTTACTTTAAGAAATGTATTATTTCAGCAAGGCGTCTGCGCAACGCGGAAGGGCTACGTGGATCGGGATGCGTAGTTCTGGATATATTCCTTTTTTTTTGCGACGCGGCGCCCCTAACAGTATTGCGTAATACATATCAACTTACTTCTGCACTTTTTGGACATTACACGCGTCACCAACGCCTACCTTTAGAACGAGGGACGTACGTCCTGGAGTGGAATAAGCAGTCCTGGCCACCTACCACAGCCACTGCCATCGTTAGAGAGCGGTGTAAGAAGGCTTGCCTAGTGTATCTAGCTCCGTGTCGGCAGCCTCTGGCGCTGCTGCAACTCAAACTAAAAGAGGAAAACTCTTACGCTTTGTTTCCCTGGCAGACAGTGTAAAACCAAACAAGGCACAGTGGAGCGATCTCAGATGGTGACTTTTTTTTCATCACTACGAATATGTATATGTGTGTGTGTGTGTGTGTGTGTGTGTGTGTGTGTGTGTGTGTGTGTGTGTGTGTGTGTGTGTGTGTGTGTGTGTGTGTGTGTGTGTGTGTGTGTGTGTGTGTGTGTGTGTGTGTGTGAAATTAGGCTAACAGCAGCGGCATTGCAGCCATATATCGATACGAGAAGAATATTTATTTATTTATTCCGCACAGGCCCCGATGAACAATCGATGAGGGAGGCATATCAATAAAAACACTTTACAGAAATAAACGAGAGCAATGGTGCTACAGACGCGGTACAAGACAAATACACAAAAGACACAAGACATACACAAGACGTACACAAGACATAGCGGCAACTTCCAACCATACTTTGTTCCTGGAAAGGGCGATTTATTAAGCTCAGCAGCAGCACGTTAAATGCATGCTTTCATAGCCTTCTAGGGAGGCGATGAAAGTGGTCACACAATGTGACTTAAGTCTCAAAATCATGTAGGCTTCGATAATTTCGAGCTATAACGGGTGGCGTTCCTTGCTTACCATTGTAAACGAATTAAAGGACGGCTTACAATCACAGATATTACAGCGCTCTCTGAGCCAGCCTTGACATGCGTTTTGTTATTATTTACATGTTCTCTGAGGCGGTCATTGAAGCAGCGACCCACCTGACCTATCATGGTTTACAAAATAGCGGTATCCTATACACAACATAACATATAGAGCTGACCCGCTGCAGTTCTTTTATTGCGACGTCACCTATATGGACACACCACACGAATTTCCGCCGTCATCGTGGTCGTTGACCTCGCTGTCGGCGTTGTCGTGAGGCTCCGCATATATTTAGGTACGTGTACCCTACATGCTTATCCATACCGTATATGCATGTTCTATTGCTACACTATCCAATCTAGAAAGTTGCTCACGTCGGGTCTTATGTTTTAGAGCGCAGCTCTTTGGCGTCCGTTCCTGGGTTTCGCGTCGTCGTCGGCGTTGTCGTCGGCCTCGTAACCAGCTCCGCCCCCCTTTCATCCCCCCAGCGCTAGCAGCGACCGACTGATACCGCTGGATGCCGCTGACGCCGCTAGAGAGTCAAGATAACGTGACTGCATAGAACACCGTCGCCGCCATGCAGAAAGAGGAGGAAAGGGTCCCCCCCCCCTGTTCTTGTGTGGCGGATAGGGTGCTCTTCAGTTGCCGACGCGCCGGTTATTTCACGTAGGGCCCCGGCACGTCGACGAATACGTGACCACCTTCCCACGGCTAGACCTGGTTCTTAGCGCTGCGGAAGCAAGGGTATCATATTGTTTGTGTCGGCATCGGCGGCGTTGTCCCTGAAACCAACTCCGCAGCTGGGGTTGACTCACTATCGGCGTCAGCGGCATCAGTCAGTCGCTGCTATCTCTTCCCTCCTCCCTTTATCGTGTTGTCCGCTTGCTGCGCGCGCTTCTTCCCCCATCGTTTGCCGCTGGGTGTACACGCCGCCCCCCTCCCCCCTCTTCCTGCGAGTCTCCGGTTGTCAAAGCGCCGGCTCGAACTTAATTCCTTTCTTCGCTCCTCCTCCAATGCAACCCCTGTGCGGTGGCAATCAGAGAGCCAGATCGGTGGCGGCGGATCTGTATATGTGCACCGCCCGAGCCGAAATTGCCGCTGCCGTTCGCCACTGCGAAATTATCTGCCAGTTCTTTCTGAGCCATGAGCGAGACGACCGATGGAAGTCCTCCGTCTGCTGCTGCTGCTGCTGCTGCTAAACGAGCTGCCAGAGCAGAGGCCCAGCGCCGTCGCCGTCAGAATCCAGAGGTGCGTGCCGCCGAAGCAGAAACTTACCTAGTGGAGTCTTTGTTAAAGGAATACGTGTGAAAAATAAAAAAAAATTCTGTGATAGCGCATACATGTGTTGCTCGATTTCTTTGCCTCAATCTATCGAAAAGGTGAAACAGCTTATTTGCTGCGCTCAAATTTCGCATTAGGAAGTAACGTAATCGTCGGTAATTTTTTTTGACTGAATTTTTTCTCAAAATTTTGAGAATGGCAGCCCGCAAACACTTGTCATTGTACATAACGTTTAAAGCGCATGCGTTTCATTTAAATTTATTTAGGCAATTAGATATTCAAAGTGCAAAACAATGTCGCTGCTCAAACCTGAAAGGAATACAATTTTACTGGCGTGGCTCTTTACGGGCAGCCTATAGTGGCAACTGTTAGGGGACCAGACATTCTGGCCCACCCGCGCATGTCACGTTAAAGAAAGCACCGTCTATGAAGTTCAAGCGCAGCGGCAAACCTTGCTGTCGCAGTCAGAACTTCGCCCTTCGGGCGAAATTTACACGCTTATTGTGCCACAACATTCTTTAGCTACAAACAGGGGGCCACGACACTAATTACAACTATATACGCCAAAGTCTGCCACGGTTACAAGGCACAGAAAAAAAAACAACTTTACCTTTGGAATGCTCCGTTATGTTTAGATTGCGAGAAACCTTGTCTATTTTATGGAACCACTGCAGTGTTTTTCCTCTGCTTGTCTGAGTGGGGACGCTCAGAACTTTTTGAGGAAGGCATTTTTCTAAGCGCAAACTGCAAATACCGTTTAAACATACGTTGGATAAGGGACATCAGAGGTGGCTACGTAGATTGAGTTCTATGTCAGTCACTACCTCGTGTGTGCAAGACTTGAAGTGCGCGGTAGTAAAAAGTGTTTAAAATCACTGTCTTAACGAGCTGACCATGCGTGCAGAATGAAAGGGGGGGGGATTGATTTGTGCCACGTGGCTGACAGCGCCAGCAACTCTTCTCAGGGTAGAAGAACAGAGCATTAATAGAACCATAATATCAACTTCTCGAGGCAATACTTACGTTAACAGTAAGGGAAGAATTCTTCTATGAAGAAAGGCAGGATACCAAGAACACGCGGTTGCACCTCACCGAAAGTATTAACGCGATATCGTTAAGGAGCCCGTGTCGCAGGAAATCTGGCGTCCCGCGGCCGGTGTCAGACGTCGCATCGACAAAAAGATTTTCGTACCAAACCTATACAGGTCGTTCGTCTGACGGAAGGAATTCCCTCAATTAATTGAATTTCTCGACGTTATTACGTGGAAGAATCGTAAACTACGACTAACAAATACATGATAGCTCTCGGATTGTAATTTGAATATACCAGAAAACTTAATTCTGTTGCCCGGAAACCCAAACAAACCTCTTTTCAAGCGTTTCTACAAAGCACAGACCAGAGACGGCGTCCGCCATTTGCGCACCCCGCAGGGGCGTCTGCGCAAGCAGGCGTTTGGTGTGTTGCGACACCACGGACCCGAGCACACGATGGTTGGACCCTCCCGCGTGTAGCCGTGCGCGGCTTAGCCGTGTCTGGGGAAAAGGGGATCCTGGAGGTTGAGCCGATGCTGGGTGTTTGGACCTTTAAGGCCCCCCGGCGGAGGCAACACACCTCTTCGGCCTCGGCTTCACATAGACGGCACCCCCGGACTGACCCACCCGGGGGAAAATCGGCAGTCGCCTTTTCCTGTCCTCCTCTCCAATCTTCGTCTTTCTCTCTCGCCTTTTTCATCTTTCCTGTCTTCTCTTCACTTCTGCTAACTTCCTAGTCTCCCGGCGGCAAGGGTTAACCTTGTGTAGCTAGCCAGCCTTGGTTATGCTGTATTTGGTTATAGCAGCGATGTACGGCTGGCGTTGGCAGGGTTTCTCTAGCAGGAACTCCTGTCACGTCCCCCTGTTGGGCTCCATGGTGAGTGGTCGGCATCGCGGTCGAAAACACTACTGTACTCATGGAAAACGCTTTTCCTAAACTCCCTGATCGCCCTCACAAACGAGGGCGCACCGAAGATCTCTTTCAGTTTTTCGGACGACAAGTACAGAACTTTCCTAGATATCATGTGATCCACTCAGAAAACCCAGACAAACTAGTGCGTAACATTTCACCGTTCCTTGTTTCGAAGTCTTTAACTGAAGTTTTTGGAACAGGATATAAGGCGTCGAGAATGACAAGTGGTGATCTTCTCCTGGAGCTCCACGATAAGAAGCAGTACGAGAAACTGCCGAAACTTGTCTCATTTGGGGAGACCCAAATAACAGTAACTCCGCACCGTACCATGAACACCACCCGCGGCGTTGTCTCGGACGATGACATGCTAGAGCTCATTGAAGCTGAACTCTTGGAGGGCTTCAGTGAACAGAATGTCATAAATGTTAAGCGAATTAAAATCAGACGAGACGGTAAAGAGATCAATACGAAACACCTGATACTCACTTTCGGTTCAAGTGTCCTCCCCGAGTCCATCGAGGCCGGTTATATCAAACTTCGTGTTAGGCCATACGTGCCCAATCCTCTCAGATGCTGTAAGTTCCAAAGGTTCGGCCACAGTTCACAGAACTGTCGAGGCCGGCTGACATGTGCCAAGTGTAGTGACACTGAACATTCCTCCGAAACATGCCAGAAGACTCCACATTGTGTCAACTGTGATGGCGAGCACGCCGCATACTCGCGCGCCTGCCCGTCCTGGAAAAGAGAAAAAGAGATTGTGACAGTAAAAGTCAAAGAAAACATATCTTTCAAGGAGGCACGTAGGCGGGTGTCATACCTGTCTAAGAGCAGCTTTGCCGATGTGGCGCGTAAGGGGGCAGCGTCACAACGGCCTCCGGCGACTGTCCGACCCACAGGCAGTGAGTCGGCAGTTACGCCATCTGCCCCCGCGGCGGTTGCAGCTAGCGCTGCTCCGTCAACCGAGGAGAAGGGACCATCCACCCCGAAGGTGGGTGCAGCCGAGGCTGCCCCAACCTCCGAGGCCCCCTCCAGCGCTGGCAACGGCCAGCGCAGCCAAATCCCTCAGGGAGCCCCATCGACCTCCGGGCTGGTGGGCGCAGGGGTCTTGCCCTCCAAGGCGGGACTCCCTCTGAAAACCTCTCGCTCGCAAGAGCGCTCGTCCGGCGCCTCACATGAGGCAATGGACACTACACCTGTCCCCAAGGCGCACCAAACGCCTAAGGAGCGTCGAGAATCGCTCGAACGCTTCAGAAAGAACAAAACACCTATTACAGGGCCTCGAAAGGGCTCTGTAATATAAGGCATCCACTCCGTTTCCGTAAACACAGTACCAATTTACCTTAAACATGGATACACAAATCATTCAATGGAACATCAGAGGTCTCCTTAGAAACCTTGATGATTTGCAAGAACTCATCCACAAACATAATCAAAAAGTGCTGTGTTTACAGGAAACACACTTAAAACATAAACACACAAACTTTCTCCGTACGTATGTTACGTTTCGCAAAGATCGCGATGATGCCATCGCATCATCGGGTGGTGTTGCGATTCTTACTCATAGAAGTATTGCGTGTCAAGCTTTACAGCTACAAACGCCCCTTGAAGCAGTGGCGGTTCGAGTTGTCCTACTAAACAAACTCATCACCATTTGCTCCCTTTACATACCCCCGCATTACCAACTGAACAAACATGAATTTCACTCCTTGATCGATCAATTGCCAGAACCTTATGCTGTTCTTGGCGATTTCAATGCGCACAGCTCCCTGTGGGGCGACTCTCGTATAGATGCGCGAGGTCGCCTTGTTGAACAGTTCCTTCTTTCTTCTGGAGCGTGCCTTCTCAATAAGAAAGAACCCACATATTTACTCTCTTGCAAACCGATCCTTTTCGTCATTAGATCTTAGTATAGTCTCCCCGTCTGTACTGCCTGAACTTGAATGGGAAGTTACCGACAACCCTTACGGTAGCGACCACTTCCCTATACTGCTAAGATCATATAAAGAAAACGAATATCCACCGTACGCTCCTAAGTGGAAGATTGAGACAGCTGATTGGGAGAAATTTCGATCTCTAACTAGTATCTCATGGGCTGACCTGTCTTCGTTAGGAATTGACGCTGCAGTCGAGTTTTTTACAGCATTCATAATAGATGTCGCATTTAAATGCATATCAGAAGTAAAAGGCTTGGCCTGCAAACGGCGTGTCCCATGGTGGAACGACGATTGTAGGATCGCTCGTAAAAAACAGAACAGGGCGTGGGGGTTGCTACGCGCTTCTCCCACTGCAGAGAATCTAGTCAACTTTAAAAAAGTAAAATCCGAAGGCAGGCGAACCCGCCGACAGGCCAGACGAGAAAGTTGGCAGAAATTTCTATCGAGTATTAACTCGTTCAGAGATGAGGCGAAAGCCTGGAACAGGGTCAATAGGATAAGAGGGCGACAAGCACATGCACTCCCTTTAGTAAACACAGAAGGCGATACCCTACAAGCTCAGGGGGACTCACTTGGGGAATATTTTGAGAGCGTGTCAAGTGCAACAAATTATACACAATCCTTTCTCAAATACAAAAAAACAGAAGAACGTAAGCCATTAACAAGAAAAGGTCGAGAGAATGAGCCTTACAACCGTCCTTTTAGTATTGCTGAATTGAGAGCTGCCTTGAGCGCATGCAAGAGCTCCGCACCAGGATCGGATCGAATCATGTATGAAATGCTCAAAAATTTACACACGGATACGCAAGTTACACTACTCACATTTTTCAACACCATCTGGGATGCAGCGTACCTTCCAATCGCGTGGAAGGAAGCCATTGTGGTCAATGTTTTGAAACAAGGAAAAGACCCTTCCTCAGTGGCAAGTTACCGCCCAATAGCCCTCACAAGTTGCATATGTAAGGTGTTTGAAAAAATGATAAATCGGCGACTCAGCTTTTTCCTTGAACAGAGCAAAATGCTTGATCCTTATCAGTGCGGCTTCCGAGAAGGGCGCTCAACAACTGACCATCTTGTACGTGTAGAAGCAAATATCCGGGACGCATTTGTACACAAGCAGTTTTTCTTATCCATATTCCTCGACATGGAGAAGGCCTATGACACAACGTGGCGCTACGGCATCTTAAGAGACTTGTCAGAAATGGGCATTCATGGCAATATGCTGAACATAATAAAAAACTACTTGTCCAATCGTACATTCCAGGTAAAAGTCGGCAATGTACTGTCACGTCCTTTCATACAAGAAACTGGTGTACCCCAGGGAGGCGTGCTTAGCTGCACGCTCTTTATCGTGAAGATGAACACGCTTCGTGCTTCACTACCACCCGCCATCTTTTACTCTGTTTACGTGGACGACATTCAAATAGCTTTCAAATCTTGTAACCTCGCAGTCTGCGAGAGACAGGTACAGCATGGCCTGAACAAAGTGTCAATGTGGGCAGACAGGAATGGATTTAAGATCAATCCTAACAAAAGCTCTTGTGTTCTTTTTACAAGAAAGAGAGGACTTATCCCAGATCCTTGCATAGAACTGCATGGACAACAGATACCTGTTAAGAAAGAACACAAATTTCTAGATGTCATACTTGACTACAGACTTACTTTCGTCCCCCACATTAAAAATCTTAAAGAAAAATGTCTAAAAACAATGAACATAATCAAACTTCTATCCCAGACTACATGGGGTAGTGACAGGAAGTGCTTAATGAATCTCTATAAAAGCCTGATTCGATCGCGACTAGAGTATGGCGCCGTTATTTATCACTCTGCCGCCCCGAGCGCGCTAAAGATGCTAGATCCTGTTCACCATTTAGGTATCCGGTTAGCCACTGGCGCTTTCAGAACGAGCCCGATTCAAAGCTTATACGCGGAATCAAATGAATGGTCCCTCCATCTACAGAGAACTTATATCAGCCTTACATATTTCCTTAAAATACAATCCAATCATCAACATCCATGTTTTAACACTTTTAACGATATGACCTGCACTACACTTTTCCATAATCGCCCCTCTGTAAGAAAGCCTTTCTCGCTCCGAGTGAGGGAGCTTAGTGAAGAAATGCACGTTCCACTCCTCGAGCTTCGCCTAATGCATCTAGCCAAGCTGCTACCTCCTTGGGAGTGGCAACTCATACAATGTGATATATCTTTCGTGGAAGTCACAAAGCATGCTCCAGAGATTGAAATCAAGATGCATTTCCGGGAACTCCAGCACAAATACTCCTGCACGGAGTTCTACACAGACACATCAAAGTCACACGACGGGGTATCCTATGCAGCCGTCGGTCCATCCTTCTCGGAATCCGACGTACTGCACCCGGAAACTAGTATCTTTACGGCTGAGGCCTACGCACAGCTCTCGGCCGTAAAGCATATAAACAAATCACAACTCCCGAAATCAGTTATATATACGGACTCCCTCAGTGTTGTGAAGGCCTTGATGTCTTTCTGTAATCACAAAAATCCAGTATTTATTGAACTCTACTCCGCACTGTGCAAAGCATATATATATAACCAACATGTGATCATATGCTGGGTGCCTGGACATAGGGGCATCGAGGGAAACGTTCTAGCCGACCAGATGGCCACATCAATCTCATCGCATGCAGTTAACTCTACTGCTTTGGTCCCTGTCACAGACCTGAAGCCTTTCTTAAGAAGGAAACTACGAAACCACTGGCAACGCATGTGGGACGAAGAAATAAATAATAAACTGCACGTAATAAAGCCACAATTAGGTTTCTGGCCTCCTGTAACAAAATCCCGCCGGACAGATGTCCTATTCTGCCGTCTAAGAATAGGACACACTTTTGGCACGCATAACTTCTTACTCACGGGAAACGAGCCTCCAATCTGCGGTAGATGCGGGGAGAGGCTGACCGTCCTCCACGTCCTACTGGAGTGTCGCGAAGCCGAACCCGAAAGAAAAAAAACATTTTCTCTTAGCATACAGGCACCACATCCCCCTTCATCCTGTTATGTTACTTGGTCCAGAACCACTCTTTGACACCAACGCCGTCTTAGGTTTTTTGAAAGATGTTGTATTGCATGTTATTAGCCCCACACGTTCGTAGCGCTTCCTCTCTTCAGAGGATGCCGCTGCGATAATCATTTTCAATAAGCACATGCCTCTAGGCCCTTGTGGTTCAAGGGCTCTGGCGAGGCTGTCGTGCTGTAAGCAATTTAACGTCTCGCATATTTTAAACAATGCATCATTCTTTTACGATGGATTTTAATCTTCACAGTCTTCGTCATTAATCATCGCCATAATTTTATAGCACGTAGATTTTACGCACTTTACAGCGACTATTTTTAGGCCACTTTACAGCCAAGTCACATCTTCCATAATACATCGTTAACACTACCATTTGTCATGGCGCTCTTTGGCCAAACGTGGCCCTTGCGCCACAAGACACCACACATCATCATCATCCATTTGCGCACGCGGGCGCGTAAATATCTCGGAGTCCGCGGAGCAGCGCGCCTGCTTCCTTGAAACACTTACTGCCACGTACGCTGCAGTTGCCGGGAAGCGTGAGAATCAGTCAGGGATCTTTGAATGCTGTCGCGTTCCACTCTTAAAGGCGAAGCTTAAGCGTACTCCAAATTTTTAGTTACAATTATTCAATTATGTAACTAAAATCATTAATGTGTGCCAGCTGATCATGCTAGAAAAATAGATGGTTCGGGAGATTTAAAATGCTTCCTTTCTAGAACTCACCGCACCTCTTTAAAAAATTCACGCAGAAACACCTCTGGTCTATGCAAGCGTAAGCATTCTGCAACTCCGCGCAGCCAGGTGTCATAGTCAGTGTTATGGAACTTGATCCGACCAGTATAAGCCGTTATCAACCCTCATCGGTCGTTCACTTATCATGTTCGACAGGTAATGTGATGAGGCAGGTTTAATTAGAGTTCATTACAGCGCTTGAATCCATAGCGCTCGAATCCACGACCATTTGTGTTCATTAAAGTGACGTTAATTAGTCGCAGTTAACATAGATAGGATTACTTAGGGCACTCAAACCCTCCAACTATGGTGGGAGTCCAACCCACGGCTTTTGGCGGTAATTAATGTCAATTGCATTTAATTTAGCTAAGCTGTTGCAAAACCCCCACTACATTTGCTGCCGGAGGTTTTATTGTTGGTTCGGATGCTTGTTTTGAGCTTCTTCTTTATTGATGCGTAAGCTGTATTGTGTGTTGTATAGGTGATTTCACTGAAAGTATGCACTGTTCGCTTCATTTTGCCGAGTGCTTGTAGCATCTGCTTTACGCGGGTATGAACCATTGTATTTTTTTTTGCTTGCTTACGGGAGCATAAGCCATAGCTTAAGGTGGTATGAGCCATTGATGGTCTTCGATCACAGACAAATTTTCCGTCCGGTATGATCACGCGAGCCTCGAAGAGACACCATGGCTTATGAGAAGAAGACACACTCAACCTAGTTATAAGTCTGGTGGTCAGCCGAATGAAATACAGCCTCCCGTACCAAAGCCACATCAAGAGCAAAATCCAACAAGCAAATTCGATAATACTCAAGGCGTACAAAACTGCGCTCCGACTACCACACAACACCTAAACCGAAAACCTCCCAGCACTGGGACTGCAGAACACGTTCGCAGAACTAAGAGAAGCACAACTCACGGCCCAAATGTGCAGACTACAGCAGACAGCCACAGGGCGAGCTCTCCTCCAGAGACTCGCCTACGTTTAGCATATACCGGAAATCTCGAGGACCGAAGCTATCCTCGACGAGTACCGCAGCATGCTTAACATAGCGCCAATCCCAAGGAACATAGACCCCAGCCTCCTAAAGGTCGCAGGAAGCAAGGGCCGAATACCTACAGAAAACTTACGCTCCCCAAAAGATAACGCTGTATGTGGACGCAGCCATATACACCAAAGGGAAACCAAGAATGTAGTAACAACGATGGTCGACTCGGCGCGACGAGAGAGAACCAGCGTTTCGCTACAACACTGCACGGTAGTCGAGGCTGACGTGGCCGTTGCTTTAGCGGCAGCGGAGAGCTATCGAGTCGCTAACAATACTCTCGGACTTGCAACAGTCTGCCGCAACTACTTGAAGAGCAAGATCAATCACCGAGCACTCAGCCTACTCTGCTGAGTAGACTGTGAAACGCAAGAACAGGCAGGCACAGAACCACATGAAGCGATCATACGCAAGATTATATGGGCACCGGGACACACGAGGGTGGCAGGGAACCAAGAGGCGGACAGGATAGCCGGAGAGTACACTAATTACCGAGCGTGCAACGTCGACAGCCTCGAGGAATCCGCGCCTGTACTCCGAGAGTACTCGGCCATTTTAGACATATACAGAGGCAGCAGGAAGCTATACTTCCCGCCACACAAGTCCCTTAGCGGGGAAGAAGCTGTCGCATGGAGGCAATTACAAACAGGGCCGTACCCTAACTTTAACGTGCTAAGTAATATGCGCCCAACACTATATAAGGACAAATGTCCATGGTGCAATGAAAAACCCACATTACACCACAAAACATGGGCATGTCAATAAACTGACCTAGTCCCAATCACATCACGCCTAAGTGCAGAGCAATGGTTGGAACTGCTGTCCAGCGACCGCTGGGAAGACCATCTAAGTCTAGTGCGGCATGCACGATGGGCAGCAGAAGCCAGCGGAGCCCAGTACTGAGGGCAGACGACCATTGCGATAGACGATGGACGAAGCAGCGGTTGAAGACTTCCGGGGAAGACACAAGAAGGAAGACTCCCCTGATGAATCCGTCCCAGCCGCAGAAGAGCACAATTACTAGAGCTCAAGTTTTACTCACTCACTCACTCACTCACTCACTCACTCACTCACTCACTCACTCACTCACTCACTCACTCACTCACTCACTCACTCACTCACTCACTCACTCACTCACTCACTCACTCACTCACTCACTCACTCACTCACTCGTTGGGTTAGCATAAAAATGCTTACGCATTTAAAAACACAGAATACTGTTGAAATATCAGAATTGTGTAATAAAGGTTACTATGCTTTCATAAGAAGGTAACACAGGACAGATCGGACAATTTTCTGAATTCAGCGGAACTTGAGCGAAACGCAGCTTCCGATCTTTTCCGATACAAACCTTCTCGTCACGTTCCACTTTCGCTCACGCAGTACGGAGCGCACCGCGTCCAATATATCTTGCGAAGGACATTGAACCACTTTGACACCCTGCAAACATATGTTTCATTGCTTTAAAAAACTGTCGCAGTTTCGTCCGAAAGGGGAAGCATCGATTGCGATAGCAAATGGGTGGATAGCTATACGAAGTATAGCCTTATAACATAGGCATACTAACAAAACTAACAATCGGGGTGTCACGCACGCACAAGGAAACATGAACACACCTCACTCGATGACCACGCAAACTCGCTGCCAAAAGGATGGAGTGAGAAAGCGCGGGAGCAGCAGCGATAGAGTTGGCCTTCGCGCTGCCTCTCGCATCAACGTAAGCTAAGCCGCGGAGACTCAACGCAAGGCGGACCCTGTCCCCGTTGCCGATGGCTTTCAAGGTACAGTGGCCCTGACGGGCGGGCGCGGCCGCCATCGCAACCCGGAGTAGAAGAGCGGAGTAGATAATCCCGGAGTAGAGAAATTTTTAATAACAGAAATTCCAGAATATGACTGCCATAAATTTTTCACATGTTTTAAAAATCAACATAGCCATGCTCTTCTAAAATATTCTACGATAATAATATTGATGTTTTACGTCCACGAAGAAAGCGTTCTTGTTTTTGTTTTTCACCAGATATGATTCAAGAAAGTCTAGAACATCTTCATTACTTCTGACAATGAACGGATGTTCAATTACTAAATGCTTCAAACGTTCACATAATTAGACAGACATCGATCTGTACCACGTACGACGTTCTGAAATGATTACTGAACGGCACCTAATGTTTATCCGTCTTCGCACTAACAAACGGTTCTGAACAATCTCTTGCATTCAGAAACGCTATTAAGTACTCGATACAGAGTTAGCTGCTCATAGAGCTTTGTGGCTTGATCTACCACTTCGGAAATATTAGCCTTGTAACCGCGGGCAAATACAGAGGAGTAGATAGGTTATTCAGGAAGCGGTACTTAGGCGAGACGGGTCGCTACATCAATCTCCATGTCAGAGAACACGCAGATAATCGTGAAAAACGCACGTGCTGTCTCGTTCCCACGTCATTCGAACGGCTGTGGTAGTAAACCGTCCTTCAATGTAGGCACTATTAATACCGCGACAAGTTGACATTCAAAATCGTTGATGCGCGCACGATCTTAAGATGTAGTTCGGAGCGTTTGACCCTTGTTTCTTTTTATGAGCGCAAAAGCGTTTGAAACAGTTATAAGGTGACGCAAGCATGTCATTAACCCGTTGTAGCTGAATTGTATAAATCGCCGTTTGCATTTATAAAATTCTGTTGGAAGACAATGCTTTGTTCTGTGTAATGTTTTATTTGACACGTGCTAGCGCTAACCATTCTTTTCCTATTTAATGACCATACCTACAAGGCCAAAATAACACGATGGTGAAGACACTCTTATTCTAAGCAAAGGAGACGCGGAACACGTAGAAAGGCGTTGTACTCTGTCTCACTTCATTTACAAGCTATTGACACAAGACAGATGTTTTCGTAGCGAAACCTACACCAACGCCAAGTCTCGCATCATTCACTTGGGCAGTTCTGATGTGACGCACGCAAAAATCAACGTTACGCGAATGAAACGATCTTATTTTTATGGATGCAATCCGTGTATGCACCACAGTAAGACGCGGTAGCTCATTTGTGACATCATCAAGAACATCTCGAACGACGGCTGAAATGGGTCTGTTCTCAGAAAGAATTTCGGTCGTCCCGTGAAAAGTGAATGCCGAAGATGGAAAGTTTAAATGTGGCATTCCCCGCAGGGGCGTCTGAGTAAGTAGGCGTTTGGTGTGTTGCGACACCACGTACCAGAGCATACGAGGGTTGGACCAGCCCTCGTGTAGCCGTGCGCGGCTTAGCCGTGACCGGGGTAAGGGGGATCCTGGGGGTTGAGCCGATGCTGCGTGTTCGGACCATTAAGGCCCCCCGCTGGAAGGAACACGCCTCTTCGGCCTCTGCTTCACGTAGACGGCACCTCCAGGCTGACCCACCAGGGGGAAATCGGCAGTCGCCTTTCCCTGTCCCCTCTTCAATCTTTTTCTTACCTATCTTCTTTCTTTTACTGTCCTATCATCTCTTCTCTTACGTCACTGTCTAATTTTCTTAGGGCGGCTAGGGTTAACCTTGTCTATGTGCCCTTACTTGGCTATAATATATTAGGTTATAGTGGCAATGTACGGTTGGCGCCGGCAAACTTGCGCGTTAAGTTCTGCAGCGTCCCCAAGTTGGGCTCCGTGGTGGGTGGCCGCCATTGCTGCCGAAAACAAACCAAAATACTAAGGGAAGACCCGCATTCCCCCGCCTACTTGATCGTCACCGTCAGAAGAGGGGACGCACCGAAGACTTAAGCATATGTTTCCCCCGCACAAGCATGTGTTTTCCCCGCATATGTTTCCGCCAGCGTACTGCCAGAAACCATCGAAACCGGATATAATAGGGTAACTGTCCGACCATATATCCCCATCCCCAGACGGTGCTTCCAATGTCAGAGGTTCGGCCATGGATCGCAGAGCTGCCGTGGTAAAAACACTTTTGCAAAGTGTGGAGTCCAGGGCCACCTCTCCGACAACTGCAGTGGCACACCTCACTGTGTGAAATGCAGTGGTGACCATCCAGCCTACTCCCGCTCCTGTCCGAACAGGAAAAAAGAAACAGACATAATTACCCTCAAAGTCAAAGAAACCACTTCGTTTAAGGAAGCCCGTAAGACGTGTTCACCTTTCCACAGCAAACCTTATGCTGATGCGACGCGTCGGGGGGCAGCGTCGCAGCGGCCATTGCCAAGTGCCCAGCCCGCGTGCAGCGAACAGGTACCTTTGGCTCCTGCCCCCAGGGTGGAAGTAGGTAAGCGTATACTCCATCCAACCAGCAAACAGGCTAGGCTGCCTATCGGTTGCCGGCCCCACAAGAGTTATCTGCGGCAACCTGCGCTACACGCAGCGATCCCGCAGGACCGGGGCGGTTGTGCGGGGTGGCGCAGCAGCGGTGGTTCGAGTTCTTCTGCTAAACAAACTTATCACTATTTCCTCGCTTTACATACTCCCGCGTTACCAATTAAACAAACAGGAATTTCAGTCTTTTATAGATAAATTCCCAGAACCTCATGTTGTTCTTGGCGATTGCAATGCACACAGCTACCTGTGGGGCAACCCTCGTATAGATGCACGAGGTCGTCTTGTTGAACAGTTCCTTTTTTCCTCTGGTGCGTGCCTGCTGAATAAGAAGGAACCCACATATTACTCTCTTGCAAACACAACCTTTTCTTCAATCGACCTTAGCATAGTTTCCCCGTCTGTACTGCCTGAACTTGAATGGGAAGTTACCAACCATCCTTACGGGAGCGACCACTTCCCCATACTGCTAAGAACATCTAAAAAAATGAATATCTTCCACATGGTCCTAGGTGGAAGATTGCTACAGCCAACTGGGGGAAATTTCGAACACTCACTAGTATTTCATGGGCTGACATGCCTTCTTCAGGAATTGATGCTGCTGTGGAGTATTTTACAGCTTTCATAATAGATGCTGCATCTAAATGCATAGCCGAAGTAAGTGGTTTGGCATGCAAACGACGTGTACGGTGGCGGAACCACAAATGTAGGATCGCTCGTAGGAAACAGGACAAAGCCTGGGGGTCGTTACGCGCTTCTCCCACTGCAGATAATCTCATTAACTTCAAGAAAGTAGTCTGAAGGCAGGAAAACGCGCCGACAGGCCAAAACAGAAAGTGGGCAGAAGTTTTTATTCAGTATCAATTCGTTTACAGATGAGGCCCAAGTCTGGAAAAGGGTGAATAGGATAAGAGGGCGACAAACATATTCACTCCCTTTGGTAAATACACAGGGCGATACACTGCAAGATCAGGCAGACTAACTTGGGGAGCACTTTGAAAGCGCGTCAAGTTCAAACCATTACTCGCAATCCTTTCTCAAATAGAAAGAAATAGAAGAATGTAATCGACCCATAAGAAAATGTCGACAGAATGAACCGTACAACTGTCCTTTTAGTGTTGCCCAGTTGAGAGCTGCCTTGTGCGCATGCAAGAGCTCTGCACCGGGATCTGACAGAATCATGTATGAAATTATCAAAAACTTACACAATGATGCCCAAGTTACACTACTCGCACTTTTGAGCGCCATTTGGGCTGTAGGATACCTTCCAACCGCATGGAAAGAAGCCGTAGCGGTCCCCGTTTTGAAACAAGGCAAAGACCCTTCCTCAGTGGCAAGTTACCATCCGATAGACCTCGCAAATTGCCTTTGTAAGGTATTTGAAAAAAATGATTAATCGGCGACTCATTCATGTCCTTAAACTGAGCAAAATGCTTCATCCCTGTCAGTGTGGCTTCAGAGACGGGCGCTCCACAACTGATCATCTTGTGCGTATTGAAGGTAATATCCGTGACGCATTTGTACACAAAGAGTCTTTCTTATCCAGATTCCTCGATATGGAGAAGGCGTACGACACAACGTGGCGCTACGGAATCTTGAGGGACTTATCAGGGCATTCATGGCAAAATGCTAAACTTAATAGTACGCTGTGTGTCCAATTGAACCTTCCGGGACAAAGTCGTCAATGTCCTGTCACGTTCTTTTATACAGGAAACTGGTGTACTCCAGAGAGGCGTGCTCAGCTGCACACTCTTTATTGTTAAGATGACAACACTTCGTGCTTCATTACCACCGGCCATTTTTTATTCCGTCTACGTGGACGACATTCAAATAGGTTTCAAATCCTGTAATCTCGCAGTGTGCGAGCGACAGGTACAGCATGGCCTGAATGAAGTGTTAAAGTGGGCAGAGAGAAATGGATTTAAAATCAATCCTCACAAAAGCTCTTGTGTTCTTTTTACAAGAAAGAGATGCCTGGTCCCGGATCCTTGCTGAAAACTGTGCGGACAATAGATACCTGTAAAGAAAGAGCACAAATTTCTAGGTCTTATACTTGACAACAGACTCACTTTCATTCCACACATTAAGTATCTGAAAGAAGAATGTCTAAAAACAATGAACTTAATGAAACTTCTATCCAGACTACATGGGGTAGTGACAGGGAGTGTTTAATGAATCTATACAAGAGCCTAATTCGGCCACGAATGGATCATGGTGCCGTAGTGTATAACTCTGCCACCCCGAGCGCGCTAAGGATGCTGAATCCTGTCCACCATCTAGGTATCCGCTTAGCCACTGGCGCTTTCAGAACGAGCCCGATTGAAAGCTTATATGCCGAATCGAATGAGAAGTCGCTCCACCTGCAGAGATCATACATCAGCTTTACATATTTCCTTAAAATGCACTCTAACCTTCTACATCCATGTTTCAATAACGTTACCGACATGACGTGTGCTACACTTTTCCGCAATCGTCCCGCTATATGACAGCCTTTCTCGCTGCGTGTGAAGGAGCTTAGCGATGAAATGCATGTCCCACTCCTCGAGCATCGCCTAATGCACCTATCCAAGCTCTTACCTCCTTGGAAGTGGCAAATGATAGAATGTACAGTACAAGCCCTCGTGCACAGAGTTCTACACAGAAGCTTGGAAGCCGCATGCCGGAGTGTCCTATGCAGCCGTCCGTCCGCCCTTCTCGGAATCCGATGTACTAAATCCAGAAACAAGTATATTTACGGCTGAGGCCTGCGCACTGCTGCCGGCAGTGAAGCATATAAGAAAATCAAAACTCCAAAAATCAGTTATATATACGGACTCCCTAAGTGTTGTGAAGGCCTTGATGTCATTCTGTAAGCACAAATATTCAGTAATTAATGAACTCTATTCCGTCCTGTGTAAAGCATATATATCTAACCAACGTGTGATTATTTGCGGGTGCCTGGCCATAGGGCCATCGAGGGTAACGTTCTAGCGGATCAGATGAGAACATACATTTCATTGCATGCAGATAATGCTACTGCTTCAGTCCCTGTCACAGACCTGAAGCCCTTCTTAAGAAGGGAACTACGAAACCACTGGCAACACGTGTGGGACGCAGCAATAAATAAAAGACTGCACGTGATCAAGCCACAGTTAAGTTCTTGGCCCTCCGCAACAAAATCACGATGAACAGATGTCCTATTCTGTCGTATCAGAATAGGACACACATTTGGCACGCATAACTTTTTACTCACTGGAAATGATCTTCCAACCTGTGGTCGATGCGGGGAGAGGCTGACGGTCCTCCACATTCTCGAGGAGTGTTGGAAAGCCGAGTCTGAAAGAAAGAAACATTTTTCCCTAGCATACAGGCAGCACATCCCCCTTCATCCTGTAATGTTACTCGGCCTAGAACCGCTTTTTGACACCAACGCAGCCCTAGCTTTCCTGAAAGATGTTGTATTACATGTTATTAGCCCTACACATTCGTAGCGTCTCCTCTCTCTAGAGAATGCCGCTGTGATAGCTGTTTCATATAGCACATGCCTCTAGGCCCTTGTGTTTCAAGGGCTCTGGCGAGGAAGTAGTGCTCCAGGTAATTTTACCATCTAACAAACTTTCTATATTGCATCATTCTTTCACGATGGATTTTATTGCACATAGAACATGTCATTTGCCATCCACATATTCTTATTACAGATAGATTTTACGCACTCTAGAGCGACTATTTTTAAGGCCCTTTTACAGCCACGTCATATCAACCTCATAGAACTCATATCTACATCGCGAACTCATCACCACGGACCTGGCGCTCTTTGGCCTTACCTGGCCCTTGCGCCAACAAACACCATACACTCATTCATTCATTGAATGAGGGATTTTATTGCTTGAAAACCTATATTGGGTGCTTCACATAAAATTAAAAACGTTCTCCATTTAGGCTAGGTGAGTTCAGAATTCTCTGAAATATTCGCTTCGAAAGCAACTCAGCTGATGTAAGAATCACAAAAATGAAATGGTAACGTAAGAGGCCAGTGCTTTGGGAGAAGCTAGGCTTTCGGTGCTCTCGCGAAATGCGGTTAGAAAGGCCGTGAAATGTTGCTAAACGTGATTTCGTGCAAACTGGTTAGGAAGAGTGGACGAGTGAGAGAGTGCTCGAAATTTGGCGCCATCTCTATGCAGTGAGAGAGACAGAGAGATACTAGCTTTACAATATGCTGGAAATAGCAATAAGAAAGAATAACGCGGGGAATCAACCGCCTCATATTTCTTCTTACAACCACATCCCACCAACCGAAACCAGGGAGAGGATAGGAGAAAGCAGTTGTTCTATGAATTTAGATGCAAAAACAATAATAAAAAGGAAGATAAAAATATACAAAAAAGACAAATTGCCGCAGGCGGGAACCAGACATATAATTTTCCGCGTTAGTTTGTGATGCTGTAACATCGAGCGCGGTGTCCGTACTCCCGTCAACCTTTATTGGGTCTTAGTGTATCTGAACAAAAACAAAGGAAGGAGCGCATTGCCACAGTAGGCAAAGTCGACGGGTATCGGCGACTGTTGGTAGACTTGACATGTACCTTCACGTGCGCGCAAAACTAGTGCTCTTCCTCTGCCAGTCTTTCTCTTATGCCGTCGTTTTTTCTCTTTCCCCCAGTGTAGGGTAGCAAACCAGACGTGCGGTTCGCTAAACTCCCTGCATTTCATCTCCGCTCGTGTACGAGCTGTGTACTAGTATTTGCATTGGCTGTAGGCTTGGCAATGGTTATCGGTAATAAATGATGTCCCCCTTGAATCGGCGTGGTCCCAGATAACCACCTAGCCTCTTTGAGCTACTTACATGTTACCATACCGTGAACTGGAATTCCGCCTACATGCCTTTTTCTCGTAGAGTAATTAACCAAGCCCTATAATGACGTCGTACCTTATATTTGGTTACTTCTTTTCCACCCTGTTCCAAACGTCGCTGGGCTACTCTCCCTCACTGACAGCTCAACCCTGACGTTAGCATTGCAACCCAGCGCGTCTGGAAGGTAGACGTTACGTACGGTCCATTCCTATGCAATTCGCTCAGTCGACTCTGAGTTTTTTTATGCAGCAGACACAGGTCTAACTTGGCTGCGAATATTTCCACGTGTGTGTTCTTGCCCACTTTCGAGCTTCTATATGCTCTCACAGTAATATCACCTGTTGCTGTGAGGAATAGTACCAACGCCTATGGCGCTTACGGGAGGATAGGACACTCTAATCGCCCGGCGCTCGCCTTCTGCTGCGATTATCCTTTATACGCTAGGGATTTGGCTGAAAGAATCCGTGCCTGGCAACCTGCAGATTCAACTACGTGCAGTAAGACGACTAGAGGATTGCAAGCGAGTGATGAACGCGTTGATGCAGATCCTTTAAGATTTTTTAGGGTACTAATTTTCGTCAAGTTTTTTGTAATGCACAGTATTCTTCAGCTGTCGTGAACGCTTGAAATAACCGAGGAACTCGCTTTCTCCGCTGAATAAGCGAGAGGGTGAAAGCACAAAATTCAAAGCGCCGACTAACAGCTGAAGAAAGCCGATCGTCGAAGTTTCGCGAATGCGCGACAAGCAACCGTGTTTAGCAGACCATAAAGCCTACAAGGGTCCTTGCAAAATCTCCACGCTAACTTGTTCCGCAAGAAAGGCTACATGGAGAAAGCTTGCACGTCAAGGAAGTCGAAAGCGCGGCAAAACGAGAGAAGCCATAATCTGGAAGGAAGAAATCTGAAAGAAAGAGAAAGACCACAACCTTACCGGATATCAGACTGGTACGTAGCTAAAGCACGTGGCCACGTTCGCCGTGACAGCATGGCTATCTGATCGGCTACTCTAAAATGGGAGGAGAAATAACTGCTTACCTAAATTCGTCGCTGGCCCGACACTGCCGCTGTATTAAGAGAGCGCAATATCACGGTTTAAATATGGCCAGTATAATGCTTAATCGAATGCCTAGTCTCCGCGGTCATCACTGTTTCTACGATTAACAAAGTGCATTAACCAGTTCGTGAGGATAGCGAGATGAGTAAGTTTGATGTGACGCAATTAGTTTACAGATTTTGGAATTCCATTGAAAAAAATACACTGCAATAAAAAAAAAACGCGCCGCCGCCCAAGTTCTCTTCTCGAGTAACCGCTTACTGGGGTGGTCGTGGCAATTCACAGGGTGATGAGACAACTGACTAACGTGATGAGACAACTCATATGATAATACCAGTGGCGTAGCCAGAAAATTCGTTCGGGGGGGGGGGGGGGAGCTCGCGTTGCAGTTCAGGCTCCTCCTCAAGAGGAAGCTTTATCTCACGTGCTCCTATCTAAATACATGTAGAACGAGAATTAGTTTTTCTCGGCAACCACTGCACCAAATTTGACGAGGTTTGTTCATTTAAAACAAAAACTTAACTTCTAGAGACTGTTCGTTCCGAATTTTTCACTTAGAGGTTGTCGATTCTTCATTAAAAATTGGCAAAAATTTCACATTTCCAGAAAGCGAAACTATGAAGTTTAAAACTTAAACTCAACAATAAAAAATGATATCACAAATATGTGAAGTGCACCTAATAGTGCATCTACAGCGGACAAAATTGATATGTTATCATTGAATCTCAAAAAAATTTAGTGTTATGGAAATACGGCTTTTGCAGAACCCTCGTACACAACGTAGCCAATTCACGTAAGATATAAGCTGACATACCAAATTTGTCCGCTTTGACTGTTATAGTAGATGCCGTTTACATGACGGCGATATCTGTTCTTGATGCAAACCTATTAGTTTGTAAACATCGTGCTTCTATCTTTTTCGAACTTTCAAATTTTTGGAAATAATTTAAACAAAATTCAGGCCCTAAATCGAAATTCCGCTTCCAACAGGCACTAGAATTTAACTTTCTCTCTCAGATGCAACAAATTTCATTAGAAGCGATCCAGGGGTTTTATCAGAAAAGCGTTTCTGCGTTTTACATGTATCTGAATAGATCGCGTCGAAGTTGGGCCCGAGCTAAAGCTTCCACTTAAACAATTTGCCTAGGGATCAAATTCATGAATAAGAACTGCATTGGTATTGCCAAAGATGCTGCAAGCGATCTCCTGAACGCTACGCACTGTCAGAACAAGTAAAATATTTAGTTTGTTTTTATGAAAAAATATACTCTTATGTGCCGAAAATTGCGCCCGGAGTAACTGATATCAATGCTTCCATGTTTTTGTCTATTCAATAAGTAAAGAAAGTATTACACCAACTTTAGAACTATATCAGTTCGAAACCAGCAGAGCATTGCATACCGCTGATATGAAAAATGTAAAGGTCATGAAATGAACAAGTTGAGGACAAATATGTTAATGAAACTTTGTCATTCAAGAACCTTGTTTACATTCTTGCACACATGCAACGTCCAGTGAAAAATCTCAATGATGCTGTCATTTACTCCAATGTATTACGCAGGAGCAGAAGTCACCGGCCCTGTATTGTGAGTAATTGCACCGAAATTATAGTCGCAACCGAGCGCACGCATAAAAAGCAGGAGTTCTGCAAAATATACGAGGGCGAGTCAAATGAAATAGATCCAATGCGAATATATTACCGGCGGAGTACTTTATTTAAAAGTAGTCTCCATGAGCAATCAGATATTTGTCCCATTGATAACTGAGTCGTGTGATTCCAGTCTCATAAAATTCCTTGGGTTGCTGCTCCAAGAAGTCTGCAACTGACTCTTTCACGTCATCGTCCGACAAGAATTTGGTTGCCTTGTGCTGTTTCTTTGAGTTGCCCCAAATTATGGAAGTCCCAAGGCGACAGATCTGAGCTGTATGGCGGATATTGCAGCGTTTCTCACTTTAACTTCGCCAGTTTTATATTAACCACATCAGCGACGTGAGGATGGGCATTGTCGTGGAACAAGATGACCCCATTCGTCAATTTTCCACGTCGTTTGTTCTTGATTGCAACACCTAGCCTATCCCGCGTTTCACAATGTCGGAAAGAATTGGTAGTCTCTCAAGATTTAGCAAATTCTATCAGTAATGGCCCCTGATGATCGAAAAAAAAGTCAACAGCACCTTTTCGGCGGAAATGACGGCCTTTGCTTTCTTGGGGGTGGTGAATGCGAATGTTTCCACTGTAAGCTTTGCCGTCGTGTTTGAGGCTCGTAGCAGTGGCACCATGGTTCGTCCCCGATCACAATTGCAGAAAAGTCGTCACCCTCATCCTGATACCGGATCAGATGTGTCAAAGCAGCGCCGAACTTCTCCATCTTCTGGCGATGGTTCACCATCTTGGGCATCCATTGCGCGCACAAGAGTCGATAACCGAGATGTTAATGAATTATGGCGTGAGCGGAACTCTGACTAATGTTCACACGCTCGGCCGGTTCATCGATGCTTATCCCCCGTTCTTGTCTCATCAGCTCATCAACCTTTGCAACTTTGTTAGGGGTGATTGCATGGTGGCTTTGGCCCAGTCTTGGATCGTCTTTGCAACTTTCACGTCCTACTTTCAATAGTTTGCTGCAACGCTTCACAGTGGCCAATGAAATACAATGTCCAAAGTACACGGCAGCCATACGGCGAGTAATTTTTTGGAGGGAAACACCTTCAGCTATCAGAAAACTCACGACACCACACTGTTCAACTTCTGCAGCGTCAATTATGTCACGCAACTATGTTCAACCGAGTGTGTGAGAGCGTTAAAGAACATTTATCCTCATACCTACTTGTCACTTTTGTAAATGAGAGATGCCTGTGTCTTACGCGCGTGCCTCGCAGATAATGAACCAAACCATTATTGCGTGGTTCAAATCAAGAAAAAGAAATGGGCATGGGCAGGACACGTACTGAGGAGGGAAGATAACCGATGGTCATTAAGAGTTACGCAATGGATTCCAAGGGAAGGGAAGCGTAGCAGAGGGCGGCAGAAAGTTAGATGGGCGGATGAGATTAAGAAGTTTGCAGGGATAACATGGCCACAATTAGTATATGACCGGGGTAGTTGGAGAAGTATGGGACAGGCCTTTGCCCTGCAGTGGGCGTAACCAGGCTGATTATTATTATTATTATTATTATTATTATTATTATTATTATTATTATTATTATTATTATTATTATTACTATTATTATTATTGCGTGGGGTGGGTAGACGCACTTTCATTTGACTCGCCCTTGTACATTAGAAATGCGAAGATACGATGGAATATAGAAATGCGAAGATACAGATTGTTAACGGGCAAAAATATACCACTGGAAACAAAGTTCGCTGCACGTATACACAAAACCTCGCAACAAGATATTTAAATATACGTGTAAGTCTCCAATAAATCTACGTATCTAAGAAAAAGTCCCTGTATATAATGCATCAAATAGGGCAAATAAGCATGTCGTGCAATCACAGATTCACGGAATCCTAGATCCCGCCCCCATTGCATCACTCCCCCCGATGTACCGCGCGCGACGGTAGGTGGCACGCTTCCTCTCCGCTTTTCTCCTTTGCACACACAAGACTGAGCCAACATCGTCGGCCCACCCATGCCACCCCCCTCCCCCCCTACACTTTCACTCGCGCATACAGGACGCGGCGCGCGGTGCCGCCTTTGGACTTTACATGGAACGTGAGGGCGACGGCGACGACAGAAATGCGCCCGTAGCGTCCGTGTAATTGAATAGTATAGTAAGAGTATCCGGCAAATGAAGCGTCCCGTGGCACATCGCTTTCCTTCCCGCAAAAGAAGTAACGAAATCGAACTTTCACCATGCGATAATTCGCTGCGCCACAACAATGTCCGTTTTTCTTCCTTCTTTGGGGGGGCGGGGGGGGGCACCGAAATGAAGAAACGCGAAGTATCTCCACAATTGAATGCCTCTTTTGGGCCCCTAATGTGGCTACCGAAGGAATATCGAAGAAAACGTGAGACGTTTGGTCCACCGAGAACCATGGGTGTACTGCTGGGTGTCCTACACCGGCTAGACAAGACTTCCCGGAGATGTTGCTCTCAAGCAAACGCGGTGCAATCCGTCGAGTCCCCCCAGAGATGGCGGCGAGTGACCATTGTTCCCTTTTCTCGTCTGCTAGCCAGAAAACGTACAAAACTCCGCTAGGTGAAAATCCACTCGGCCAGAGAAAACCGAGCGCGCACCGAACTACGCCGCACGATGGTCGGGGCAACATGAGAAAAACGCATGCGCTCTGGCTGGCCCTGGCAGCCTGCGGTTAAGGTAGCGAGAACGCAAAAATTGAAAAGGCTCAATGTGTCCTCGTAAATAAAAGTCAAAGTAGAAAAAATAAATAAGAACACAGCTACCTTTGCTGGCTTTAGTGTCTTGACATGGCTGCTTTGGAGTAGGTGAAAAAAAATCTTGATATTTTTTGTGGGAGACGGGGCCACAAATGAACCACTTCAACGCTTCGTCTCATCGGACTTCGCTGCGCGCTTTGTCAACTTGTCTGATAGTGTGTTGATTTGGCTTGCCTTGTTGTATGTTCCGATGTACGACATTTAAAAGATCTATACATCTTAGGCGTCAAATGTTTATAACAGCATTAAACCAACAAAGTTCCGCAAATGAAAATAGAAAGCACAACTTTGGAAATGCCAGTGCACGTTTCACATCAAAAATTTATCAGAACTTTATACCCATAAATATTCGGAGTTTGACATCCATGCGCTCCGTAGATTCCGCGGCCTCCGCGAGATGCCGCGGCAAGCCCGTTCGCCATCAAAA
Source organism: Dermacentor variabilis (assembly GCF_050947875.1). Classification (NCBI taxonomy): domain Eukaryota; kingdom Metazoa; phylum Arthropoda; class Arachnida; order Ixodida; family Ixodidae; genus Dermacentor; species Dermacentor variabilis. Next base: position 71,114,167 of record NC_134574.1, on the reverse strand, counting down.
CGCCCTTGAAACTTTGTGTTCGGATGGGGCTGCTTGCGTTATGTAACTCCTGGTACATGGGCGTTGTCGCAAAATCACGCCCGAGTTCCCAATGCTCGCGGTGAAATGTTTTTTCGAGCGTAAAAAAGAGATTCTAGACAACATCCAGAATTATTTCCGGCGCCAGGGGTTGCTTTGGTCGGCGGTGCTTGGACAGCACGAAAAAAATTTCGGGGGGGGGGCGCTGAAGCCCCACAGGCCCCTGATGGCTACGTCCCTGGATCAGACGGCACTTTCTTCATAAGGGTGTCAATTAAGAACATCTATATATATCGAGTGAGAGATTTATTGCAGCGACTTCCTAAGAGAAATGCGCTTTTGGATTCTTGAAGCACCGTTTGTAGGCTCTTGCCCCAATCGGCAGAAATGGTCAGGAAGTACTGGTTGCGTTTGCTTCAAGGACATCCAGAAATGAGAAAATGAACTTCCCTGAACAAGACAACAAAGAATCGGAAGGTGTATCCATCGTTGGTGAGCTTGCACTCATTCTTCAGAGGAGCATTCCCTTCGCAGAATAATGTGCAGCTGGTAAAAAATTCAGCAGCAATTCTCTCAGCGCGAATGCATTGCTGGTGCGTAATTTCGAGCGCCTACGATAGGAACGGTTGGACGTGGAAACGAGTCATGACAAGACGAGCCATTTCTGCTAGCTGCAGCTGGCTTCAGTTTCGGATGGCCGAGCGGAGCTGGTTACATTTTCATGATTAAATGTGCCCGAGAACCTCTGTTAAGCACCGAAGATATAGTGAAGCTATGCGTCGAAGATTCCAAACTCTCTGAATTTTACGAGTGTCTGGAAACAACATGCAATGCCTTATCAATAACACTAGCTTTCAGTCCTAGCAAAGCCGTGCCCAAAAATTTGAACACCCTCGAGTCACGTACTGTGACATGCCAAGTGAACAGCGGCTTGCCAGTACGCGTGATTCCACAATGGCCAAGTCCACGCGAACCATCCAAATTGCTCAACATTGGTATTGCCGGGGAGTTGAACAGTTAATTTGCCATCATAATCAGTGTTTGCTGAATGTGGTTAGAGGCTCACAAAATGCATGCATAGCCCATTTGTCGCTACTTTAGCAGATTGCAAGGGCTGCTTTCTGGCAATGATGCGGCGTACGTTTTGTCCAAAATACAGCAGCTTTCCCCAATTGCCAAAGTGAAGAAAATAACACCAGCTTCATACCAACTAGCTACGAAAAGGCAAGTGCTACGGACGGTGGCACAAACAAAGACAACACTTGAAAATTCTACTCATCGTAACCTCACCACTACAATGAAAATCCTAGCGAAGGTAATCAACGGAAGGCACCGTTAACCCATCCGGATCCGGCTAAGCAATCGACAAGACATATAAATCGTGAGCGAGAAAGAGAGCAAGACATATAAGGCGCTAAGTTACGAGGTCGTAATGAAGAGTTTCGTGTACCTACAGAGTGTCAGTCCAGAGCAATACTTGGATTGCGGCAAAGTGTCTTTTCAAACAACAGCCGACGTTGGCACGAGGGTCACGTAAAGAGAAGACATCCCGCCTTTGGGAACACAACCCAAAGAGCAGCATTTCACTGTTCATTTACCGAAACGAAGGACCTTGAGAACACTAGTCTCGCTGCCGTGCCACTTACCCAAATAGCGGACGTAGATATTTTGACTGCAGATTCGCATACACCTATATGCACTCTTGCCTAACTTGACGCTGACTGCCAATGTGCGCAAAAAGCAGGAACCGTACAGAGAACGCCATAAACAGAAAAGCTGCGGGGCATACCACACACTGTGGTGCGTACTTGGTGTGCGCGTGTATCGAAGTTGCCAGCGGCACTAGCTTCGCAATGCTTAATCCACTGCAGTTCATTTGAAAATCACTGGTGAGCGGAAGTATTGTACTTCCATGCCTGTGTTAGCAAGCGATTAAAAGCCAGAAGCTCTTCGCTCGCTCCTCAGCTGACCCTGCCTTGGAGCCGATGGGCATAAATTCTCATCCAGAAGCCCAGTGAAGTGAAAACAACAGATATTTTACTATGCCGGAAACGTAATATGTCAGGCACGTAATTGTCAGGTGGCATGGCGAGGACATGCTGCATTTTAATGTAAATTTATCCACGTTCGCTGCTCTAGCACATATAATTTTTTTTTTCGGTGCAGCGGTAAGATTTTCACATTTAGCGGCCTCTTGCTGTGCCTCGTTTCCAGCGGTGGTGGGTGAACGCAGTTGCGAATTGTGAGCACGCTAATATTTCTGTGAAGTCACTTTTTGTCGACATATCTCCGAATTTCCTACCATCGTGTTGTAACCTTTCAGCGACCCTTCTCTGCAGACACATGTGCGCCACGCGACTCTTCGCCGGTCCCTGTAATGTACAGGTCAGCCGTCACCCTTGTTTATGTTTTTCGCTGTTTCCGTGACCGTGACAAGAGCACGAGTCTGACGCACTTGACTTTCAGTGTCACTTTGTTTACTTGAGAAGCGGAGCGACGCATATCTCTTGGGAATCCAGCCTCTTATTTTCTTTTGACCTGAGCTGCCGGTGATTAAAGGACAATAGTAGGGCTTCTGTAAACGACACCAATATTTTTTGTACAACAAACACATCAAGGCCGAAATACTATGACGTCGCGCTCTTTGTGATGATCGCAGATGTCGTGAATGTCGTCAATGCTGCTTCGTGTGCTTCCACCCTCTTTGCCAGCTGGTAGTAAAAAAGAAACATGACTGAAGACGCAGGTATGTGTCAGGAGCAAACGTCTATAGATCGGTTCTTAGAGAGCGGAGCTGGGTATTCAGCATGCAGGTGCTGGTCACGCCGTTAGACCGTAGCGTTCGTGGCGCATACAACAAAAAAGATATTTATCCAGCGAATTGCTTACAAAATGTCCAAATTTCCTGTCCCAGTTAGACCGATGGTTCACTTTTGCAACGCTGTGCGTCTGCTTCTCATCGGGGCTTGCTTAGGTGCTATATCTGGAGCCCGTGCTTCCAATGTATCATGCAAGAATTCACACGGCAAGGCTGTAGACTGGTAAGCAATTGTTTCTTTCATACTAATGCGATGCCTATTCTAACTTAGCTTTTATGGATTGCTGAAAAGTATTAGTACCGTTTTTTTTTTAAAGAACGTATTCGTGCAACTACAATTAAAGCAATGCGCCTTGTGACATCTTTTATCCACGGGCAAACATTCGATTATATTCTGGAGGAAAATACCTTCGCTATTACGACTTGGAGAAAACTGCGGAACGTGAACATAAAAAAGACACTAACATTTTACTTCTGTAATGTATATCGGCTGTCCAAATACTTCGACATGAGAAAAGCCTAGCTCTGGTAAATTATGAGACCGCAGTACCGGGAACAACTCTCTCCCTAATGTGAAATAGATGTTTAACCAGAGTCTCAGCTTGCGGTAAGCGTCATCCACAATGTGTGCATGTGGATTTTGAGAATTCTCTACATACTTCAGCGACAAACATATGAGCTCTGTTTGTAGTGCAACGTCATTAATCTAGCTGTATCCAGATACCAAGCAAAATAGCTGCAAGAAGATCGATGTTTCTACAAACGTCACAAGTTTATTGTTCACTTGTGATGGCGGGGCGCGTAATTCAACCCGAGTGTGTGTAACACGGCAAAACGGCAGGTACAATGACGTTACTTGTTAACCAATGTCTCTTCTTATTTTGATTCATTTACGGACTTTAACACCCTAAAGCAATGTAGGGACACTGAAATAAGCCGTAAGGGATGGCTCAACATTCTAATTGTGACCGCTTCACGTTTTGCTACGTTGCATTGAGTGCGCGGTAGTGAGACGTTTTATTTTATTTTATTTTCATGTTTCTTGCATTTCGTTCCAATGGAGATGCCGCCTTCGTAGCGTGGTAACGGGATGAACGTGGTAGCGGGATTAACCCACTGCCATGCTTGACCAGTTCTTTCATTCTAAGAACGAAATAGCCACTACGCAACCGTAGGCCTTTCTGCTAGTAACATGATCAACGAAAAGACAGAACGATGGGTGATTTGGAGTGAATTATTACTTAGTTTCGGTATCATACGTTTCCGATATCGAACGTGCTGATGCTGTGAGATTGTCGCTTGGATTTTAAACGATTGAGTTTCCAGTTGCTATTGTTATCAACAAAATATAATTTTTTTTAGAATAGCGCATGTCTTATGAGTTCAAGTGTTTTACCCTCATGTTTTCGCGCTACCGAAACAAACACGGTCAGTTAACGCTGGTCAGATTTTATCAGGCAATTTGTTTTCCTTAGACCCAATTGCTTACGGGCGCATGTTCGACCAGATTACTTTTTAGCCATCGTATCATGACTACTAAAACAATAGACCTTCTGCTGTACTTCTCGCAATAATTCTGTGACAAACGGCGCACTATCGACAGCGATCAAGCTTGATTGAAACCAGATTCATCGATCGCCATTGGTTCTTTCTGCGAGCAGCAGGAGGTAGCCAATAGTGAGGGAGAAATTCAATCCGGATTTTGAAAGTGTCTCGTGTGATTGTAGACACAACGGAATAATCGCGGTTAGGTTATTGTCATCAGTCAGTCGGCAGCCGCAATGTAAGCGGTGCCAACTCTTACTACCTGCCCTAGTAGTACCGCCACTACAGTCCTATATTCTAGCGCTAATAAAACGCTATTAGCTACGCGAAGCGTCTGTGACGTCATCTCGTATGGGTCATCAGCTGGGCGACTCCGTTAAGGCGCCTCGCGCGTGACCGCTATGTGATGGTAGCTTGACCCGGACATCCGATTTTCGCTCTCAAGTTTCCGAGACCACATGAGTTGGCAAGTCTCTTCCATAAAGGAAGAAATATTCTAGTAAAATTTAGTTTTGTATACGTTGAATTGGTGAAGCGTTATATTGCCATAAAATTCTGATTCTTCGTTGCAGAGGCAACCCAGTACCCGCCGTGGTAGCTTAGTGGCTATGGTGTTAGGCTGCTAAAGCACGAGGTCGAGGGAACGAATCGCAGCGACGGCGGCCGCATTTCGATGGGGGCGAAATGCGAAAACACCCGTGTAGATAGATTTAGGTGCACGTTAAAGAACCCCAGGTGGTCGAAATTTCCGGAGTCCCCCACTACGGCGTGCCTCAGAATCAGGAAGTGGTTTTGGCAAGTAAAACCCCATAATTTAATTTTTCTTAGAGGCAACCCAGCCCTTTTTTGCCATAAGGTTCATTGCGACCAAATGCGCATGTACAGGGAGCATTGTTTTGTTTCGACATATTGCGAAAGCACGATTTCCCTATAAACTGGCCTCAACTTATTATCTACAACAACGTCACGCAACTGGCGATATACGAGGGAAGTCAGCTGGCTGCATATTTGGTAACAAACGAAGCTGTCGATACAACCTGGCTATTAAGTACTTTTGGCAGTAATGCAATTTAATACACCATTTGAACAAATTCGGCGAGAAATATATATATATATATATTAGTGGGTAGAAGAGGCGAAGACTTGTGCTGCAGCGCTGGTATATCCATGGTAATTAAACTTGCTTAATACCACCCCGCCTCCAGCGTCACGCTACAGGCGATGGAGGACTGAGAACAGCTCTGGTGCGTTATACGGCTCAGATTATTCTTAAAGGCAATAAATTGTGTTAGGAACTCAGTTCTTGACACGGAGTAGTTTCGTTCCTCGAGTTAGGGCTAAATCTCGCACTTCACGGACGACATTTGTGAAACAGTGCGATGAACACTATCATGCTAGGAAAACAGGTAGGCAGCTGGGTCAAATACAGGGTAAATACGTCATGCATTGTCTTGAATATACTTTTCTGTCAACATATCATGTTTATTTTAAAACTAAGACTCGCAAAACTATTACCCGCCAAGCTGCGCCTTGAAACGTGGGCTTTACGTGAATATTTTCAAGAAAGTAATAATTTATATTCTACCACTTGCAATTTCTTTTTATGCTGCTCTGTGGAAATGTGACAAAATTTTTTACCGAAAAAACATCTCATTAGGCTAACCAAAATAACTTCAATTTGGATAAAGTGACATCAGGGGCCAGGAGCTGGCTAGAGCGAACTCGATATTGGAAAACATGATAAGGCATCTTGCAATTACCTTGACAGAAGGGGTTCGTGAGTGAAGTGACATTTTCCGCGTCAACCTCAAATTGCACAGTGTCAAATGAGTAAGGGCTTAGAGAAAGATATATAATGCGTTTCACTGCACTGCCACCAAATAAACACGCCATTTTGTCATTGAGATTAGAAACCAAGGTTGTCCGTCGGTTCGGACGATACGTGGACTCTAGTTTGATTGCTTTGTAAACGTCACGTGATAGGGGATGGGCTACCTGCCTAGGACGTCTATGGTACTATAAGCGAAAAAAAGAACCCGTTTGTTCGCCTACCATCACTGACTTTTCTCAAATTAAAGGGCCTTGGTGGTATTTCAGAGAATTAGTGAACGCCCACACAGGAGGTCCTTCTTTTGTTCAAATTCAGGAACACATCCGAGGCTAAAAAACTGCTATGAAAAGTTTCAAGCCAGTCTTTTTGACGGTTGCCTAATTTTCGAAAGCATATGAAGCTCGTTCGCCCCGATTGTGTGCGATTGTTTATTGATGGTGTCTGAATCGCCAATTGCAATTTAGTCACAGAAGACTGTACGCAACATTGAAGCAGATCGTGGTAGAAATATTAACAAATGAAACATAAAGCTGCAACTATTATCACTCTTATCGTATTCATGATACAATGTGCAAGCGTGACCGAATCTTGTGTGTGCATCTGTTTCTCTGTTCTTGTCCGGTCGCGATTGCACTATTATGAATCTAGACCTACTAGCCCTCCAACGTGTTTTACCCATGTTGTTGTATGTGACTGTGCAGCGTGCGGTGCAGAATCGTCTCTTTCAGCTGTTAATTTGTTCCTCGGAAATAGTTGTTGAGGCAAAAAGATAGAAGCAAAGTTCATATTTTTGAACATTTTGGCAGAAACTTAGCTGCCTAAGCAATGCATACTATAATCAGCGCTGTGAAAAGGAACGCAGGAGCAGGTATGCAATAGCCTGAAACCCAATGTCGAGCAACTCGCGGGAGCCACTGTCAAAAACAAAGCGGTTTTTGCATATATGATTCCTGATATATGATAGGTGCTCTCAGGTTAATCGGTAGCACACCCTGTCCATCTGCATCACTACAATGCAAGTATCATTCCTTCGGCAGCTAGGTGTGATAACAACTTTAAGCATCAGAGAAACGGGTGACGTGATCGAGCGTAGCGATAACTATGACTGCTCTGAGAATGCCCACCGCGAATGGCAACGGTAATATGGGCCTACAGGGAAATGAAAGCGGGTTGATCGGGTCCGTCAGATGCCGACTTCATTCTGCTGACACTACACGCACTGTAGAGAGCGCCTACGTCGGGATCACCTGCATATATACATATATATCCATATATATCCACTGCAGCAAACCTGATGAGGTTAGTTGGATCTGAAAAAAATTGCTCCGGTCACTGTAGGTCGCAAAGATTTTATTTTTGACGTAAATTGTTTTCACAGTAATTGCCGAAATCAGAAAAATTGAAAAAGGAAATGCTGACAAGTTTTCATGTTCCCGAAAAAGAGGCATGAACAGACAGACAGGAGAAGGAACGAAGAGGACAAGTATATATCTTGTGTTTTGTGTTCGATGAACTCCCACCAACTTCTTGCACGCTCAGTTGTTCTAAACCGAATTTTATACAGTGTAACTCAGTAACAATAAGGACGAGGAAATATCCACGCTGGTTAAAATTAGGACATCTAAAAAGGACAATACTGATGCTTGATACATCATCATCATCATCATTAGCCTATTTTATGTCCAATGCAGGACGAAGGCCTCTCCCTACGATCTCCAATTACCCCTGTCCTGCGCCAACCGATTCCAACGAGCACCAACAAATTTCCTAATTTGGTCGCACCACCTGGTCTTTTGCCGTCCTCTACTGCGCTTCCCTTCTCTTGGTACGCATTCTGTCACCCTCATGGTCGAACGGTTATCTAATCTGAGCATTACATGACCTGCCCAGCGCCATTTTTTTCTCTTAATGTCGATTAAAATATCGTCTATACCCGTTTGCTCTCTGATTAAAACAGCTCTCTTTGTGCCTCTTAAAGTTATGCCTAGCATTCTTCCTTCCATCGCTCTCTGAGCGGCCCTTAAAGGGACACTAAAGGTTACTATTAAGTCAACGTGGACTGTTGAAATACCATCACAGAAACCTCGAAACGCTTGTTTCGTGCCAAGGAGAGACTTATTTTAAGAGAAAATGCGTTCTGAAGCGTCCGCGTACCTCTAGCGTAGTTCAAATCGCCCGCCCTCCGATCGAGGAGTACTGACATCATGGTCTCATAGTGACGTTGCGCAATCGGTGAGTAGAACGGCGTCCGCAGACGGCGCTACGGCTTTTCTGCGCAAAACGCGAACGCGCGGCCAGAAACAGAGCCAAGACAGAGCCGAGAGCAGAGCGAAAGCGGGAGTATGGTGGCTAGCGGAAGGAGAAACGAATTACGTCCCACATTACGTCCCACGGCACACAGAGAGTCTGTTTTCGTCAAACTATAGGCTGCGGCGAGCTCGCAGCGTGGTCGGCGTGGTCTATGAGAAGCGACGAGCCGTTTCGCACTAGCAACAGGGCATAAAAATGTGCGAAACGACGCAAAACTCGGCCTAGAAACGTGCTTCGCCACAGCCAGGGCTCAATACGGCCCAAGCTGGCACGACCCAGATGTCGTTTCCCGCACCGCCACCAGGCGCCGCTACTATACCTCAAACTCCAGCGCAAGACGCCCATAAGCTGGTACTTCATTCTATGACGCTAACTTCGACGCTCGTCGCAATGGACCCTGACACCGACAGATTGGCTCGCGATGGTGGGCACAACTTCAGCGATTTGAGGACCGACGAGCGCGACCTGCTGCCGAGGGCTCGCACTGCCGGCGTCGTTGCGTACTACGACGGCGGCCTCGACACCGGCTCTCCCGAGCGGGAAAGCAACGAGGGCTTCCCACGACATCACATGGACGTGGCATTCTCGCTGCTTGTTCCAAATGAAAGTTTCGCGAGCCAGCAGAACCCTCGCAGCACCACGCGATAACGAAACTACTGAAACTCGAAAGCGTGCGCGGCGCAGAGTCGAGCGCGCAGAGTCGAGCGAAAACGAAACCTTTCGAACACCCATATTACTGAAGGGTAACGTCAAAATGCTATTTTTTCTTAGAATCGAATAGACGTAGACAAGTAGCATTTTTTTCCGTCTTATAATCGAATGAAATGATATTTTTAATACGAGTAGTTGAGTATTAGTAACACAAATTATGAGGAGTCCTTTCGTCATCGGGCTAGTACCGGAATGTCGCTGTGGGGTCTCAAATCGTGTCGTGCATTTACCTCAATTTCTCGGTTACTAAAGTTCTGTTCGCGATTATATTAACGCCTGAGACGTTCTAGAACATTGCTCTACCACTTTAACATGAGTTTCTGGTAACCTTTAGTGTCCCTTTAACTTGTTCTCAAGCTTCGTCTTCAGTCTCCAAGTCTCTGCGCCATATGTCAGCACCGGTAAAATGCACTGATTGTATACTTTCCTTTTCAGTGACAACGGTAAGCTCCCAGCAAGGAGCTCACGATGTCTGCCGTATGCGATCCAACCCATTTTTATTCTTCTGTGAATTTCCTTCTGATGGCCAGGGCTCCCCGTGATTAGTTGACCTAGGTAAACGTATTCCTTCACAGACTGTAAAGACTGACTTGAGATGTTGAACTCATGTTTCCTTGTCCGGTTATTTATCATTATCTTTGTGTTCTGCATATTAATCTTCAGCGCTACTCTTACACTCTCCCTGTTATGGTCCTGAGTCATGCTGTCGCAGATGCTGTTCACAGAACTGCAGTATCTTTGTTTTGCGTGCATAGTTACGCATTTCCAAACGTCCCGTTTATTGGTTTTAAACTTGACAGTTTTCGGTAATTTTCGTAAAAAATACATGGTCTGAAATCAAAATGTAGCCTTTCTTTTCAAGCGTAGCAAAGTTTATTTGAACTTTCTGGGCGGTTGTCTAATGGGACCATGTCTACGTTTCACGTGTTTCGAATAGGGAAATCGGAGGTGACTCCAGGCTACAGCTTATTCTTAATAGACCACCAATTTACACTTTCTTTTCGATGTTGGCACTCGTGTATCAGCCATCGCTGGGTTTCAGCTGACCTGACACGCAACTTTCTTTCATACTCCCCACAGTAGTAATCTATCATGTTTTAAATATAATCCAATCGTCGTAGCCCCATTGTTTAAAGAACTCAGGGTCGCTATAACGTTAAGCTATTTCAAACTTTTCTGTTCCGAATCGGCAATCAGCCCTTCGTGATAAAAAACATTTTTTGGGTCACCCCCACTTCGCCTGTCTGTGACGCGACGTCACGACAACGGCGACTGCTTGCTCTTCTGATATCACGTGTACACACTGATGATGCATGATCAGAGCAAACAAAAGAAAAAATTGTTATTTGTGATTCGACGCCCTTTCGCCATTAGCCCTCTGCTATTGGTCAAAACTTTTAGGGTTGCTCCCACTTTGTCTGTCTATCACGCGACGTCACAAAGCCGCGAAAGCTCACCGCGTCCAAGTGACGTGTACTCGTTAAAAATGCATTAATATGCCGAGCAAAACTGATTTTTTTCTGAATATCCGGATACTGGGCCCTATGACGTGAAAATATTCCAATCTGTTTTTATTCGAATTTCCTGACATCATATTACGTAACCACTGACGCAACCATCGGGCGGCAAGTCACAGCGCTTTTTGAAAAGCCCAACGAAACGCACTCCTTGTTTATTGGAGGTCGTTTTTTTTCTTTCAAAGCCAATAGCATTGCCTGCATTAGGATTTCCTTATCAAATTGGCTGAAAAGAGGCGAGATGGAAGCTCAAGTACGGAGGGGTTTGATGGTCGCACCACCACTGGTGCCGAGGCCAACAGTGAAAATATATAACCGACTGAACGAGCTGGTGCCGGCGTCTGCGATTGATCCGCTTCGACTTACTTAGCTTGCGGTGGATGGTCGAAAACCGCGGTGGCGAGCGGCGGAACGTTAAATATGCCACCAGAACAGACTCTAAGCAAAGAATAGTTGGCAAAGTGATGTCGGATACATGCCGAAAGGGCTCGATAACGATGCAGTACAACGGAAAAAGGTTTATTATACGCATATAAATCCATGCCTCGCGGCCACTCTCAGTAGCTAATGCCAGAGCAATCGGTGGGGAGCCAGCCTCTATTCCTTTCGGAACGGGGCAGCTTCCGGCTATTCATAAAAAAAAAATTCAGATTTTTTCGGCGTACTAATGCGTGTTTAACGCGTACACGTGACTTTGACGCTAGAAGTTTTTGTGGTTTTATGATATCGCGTAACAGAGAGGCGAAGTGGGTGCAGCCCGAAAAAGTTGGACCAACGGCAGAGTACTATGGCGAAAAAGACGTCAAATGAGAAATAATTATTTTTCTTTCATTTGGTCTAAGCAGGTATAAACAGTGTGCACACATCATGTTAGATTGGGAGTTTTCGCGGTTTTCTTGACGTGGCGTGAGAGACAGGCGAAGCGGGGTTGGCCCTAAAATTATTTCACCAATCTGGAGAACTGATAGCAGAATCGGAATGTAAAAGTTAGGAATAACTTTGCGTTATAGGGACCACTGTCTCGTTCCGACAGGAATAGAAGATGGCTGCCTGCCGATCGCTCAAGCACTGGCTACTCGCACCTGCCGGAGATAATGGGTTTATTTGCCTATAATACATCTGGCCGGATAACGTTACCGAGAGCCCTTTCGGCACTATGCTAACGCTTCTTTGCTGAGGATCCGTTTTAGTGGCATTCTTACCCTTCCGTTGCACGCCGCCGCGGTTTTCGACCAGCCACAAAAACCCAAGGGGAAGGGGGGCAATCGCACACGCCGGCACTACCCTCTTCATCCGGCTATCTACTTGAATGCGCAAGCTTGGCCCCATGAAAACCCTCTCCTCTTTAACGTGCTCCTCTCCCTTCGTCAGCCAATTAGGAAAAGCCACTCAATGTAGGCGATGTTATTCGTTTTGAAAGCGAACAAAAGTGACCGCCTATAAACAAGGAGAGCGTTTTATTGGGTTGTTCAGACAACGCTGCGGCTCACCGCCCGCTGCAACGCGTCGGCGGTTACGTAAATTTGACGTCAGGAGATTTAAATAAAAAGACTGGAATAGTTTCACGTTATAGAGCCTCAGGGTTCATACCACGGAAAAACGTTCACGCATAAATCTAACGTCTTTTACCAGTGAAAGAGCTTATGAAACCAGTGTTTGAAGTGGTTGCGTGGAAGAAACACGATAAAATGGGTTGTGCGTCGTATAAGAACCGTTGGAGTGGTCGTCCTTGCCACTTCACGAAGGAACATTTCACAGGACCATTTAAATGTGAAGTTCATCTTGGCCATTGATCGCAGGCAAGACACATAAGCATAGAGTTGTTGTCTAGACTTGAATGGCTGCGCTTTTCCTGCCGTTCGAATACGGTAGCGTTTCACGTGCAAAAATGTGACTCCCTAATCTACTCTGTACATAATATACAGCTATCACGTGTTTTATTTTACACCAGTGCTCGAAGACCTTTGTAGAGCAGATATAATTAGACCACCTTTCGCATCATGCCTTGCATTTATCGTTGGAAATGCTCGTGGAAAGCACATACATAACAAAGATTTATTGCTTCTTTTTCCAGGAATTCCTTCTTTTTCTGGTGTAGATAAAGTGACTTGTTATGAGACCCTTGAATTAGCTTGGCAACCATCAGAATTTGCTTGAATAATTTTGAAGGTGGGTTTACATATGCTGCTTTACAGGTTCGTAATTTACAAGCTGCCAAAAACTAACGATGATAACAAAAATACAAGGTCACTTTTAGGTGGCGAGATGGCATATTACGACAGTAGTTCAAACAATTCGGAGTGGATCTTGTTGGACAAAGATATTTACGCGAAAAAATTGAATCCTGTTAAGGAAACACTGGCGCCGTTGTATGATTCTACGAAAAAAGTAAGTGTTTTATTATTTTTAAAAAATCTGAGCAATTAAACATCACGCATCTACAGCCGGGTACCAGATAATTATGAACTTACAGGAATAAATCGAAGTCGTTTTTCAAGGTCCTTTTTTGTATATATTAAATGATGGTGATGGCGGGGAGACAACTTGGCATATTTCTTTGCGATAAGAGGTTCCAAAATTATCTTGTGAAACCAATCGCTCGTAGAAGCGGCTTGCACATAGGTCTTAGGACAAAAAACAGGTTTTGAAGCCTGAACTGACCATGAATAAAATTAATTCCTCCAATGGTAATCAGATACATCAATCCACTCATATATGACGCTCCTCATAACCTACGTCGCCTATTATATTCCAGCTCGCCCACTTTTTAACAGCGTATGTCCCTTTTATCTTAGACACCTTATCGTAATCATCATATCTTCAAGAATTTTACGTTACTGAGGTCACACTATAAATCTGACGTGATCGGACGGCTACCAAAACAGCACTCATACATTTGTTGGCATCTCTGTTCTAAAAACATAATAGCCCTCTTACCATGGTCGCTTTCGATGCGATAGCTTTAAGGGCCCCGTTGCGCAGAAAATCCGGCTTCAACCGTGCGTTGACTGTGAGCGGAAATTTTCTACCAATAACACCACGGCATGCGCCGCCTTTCCACCAATACCAGAGCGGCGCGCGCTGCTCGGTTCCTTGCAGCACCACCATATGGCGCTCACTTCCCCGCATCTGTAGGCGGTACAGTCCGTGCGGGGTACAGAAAAAGAAAGAAGCAGAAGATCGCCTTCATGCACGGAGTTCGCCGCAAGCATCTCCCGGAAAGATTACGGCTGCCTAAGCTGCAGTTGCCGGGAAGCGTGAGAAGCAGTCAGGGACCCTTCAGTGCTACCGCGTCCTGCTCTTAAAGGCAAAGCTTAAGGGGAAGCTTTAGCTCGGGTGCTCCTATCTAAATACATGTAAAAGAAGAATTCGTTTTTCTCGGCAACCACAGCACCAAATTTGACGAGGTTTGTTGCATTTAAAAGAAAAGCTTAACATCTAGTGACTGCTGTTTCGAATTTTTGAGTTAGATTGTCAAATTTTTATTATAAATTGGCAAAAATCGAAAATTCTCGAAAACGAAACTATCAAGTTTACAACTCCAACTCAACAACGAAAAATTATAATACAATTCCGTGAACTGTATTTAATAGTACATCTAAAGCAGACAAAATTGATATGTTACACATGAATGTAAAAAAAAAAATTAGTAATAGGGAAATACAAGTTTTGCAGAACCCTTGTGTCCAACGTAACAAATTCACGTAACATGTAAAATGACATATCAAATTTATCCGCTTTGAATGGTCTAATGGATGTCGTTACAGAACTGTTCTTGATGCAGAGCTATGGACTTGTAAACTTTATGCTTCTATTTCTTTCGAACAGTCAAATATTTGAAAATCTTTTTAAGAAAAGTCAGGACAAAAATAGAAATTCCGCTTCCAACAGACACTAAAATTTAACCTTCTCTCTGAAATGCAACAAATTTCATAAATATCGGCCCAAGGGTTATCTCAGAAAAACGCTTTTGCGTTGTACTTGTATTTGAGTAGGCCGCGTCGAAGTTGGGCCCGAGCTAAAGTTTCCTCTTAAGAAGAAGCTTTAGGTCATTTAGCTTAGTTTAGCTTAGTTTAGCTTAGCTTCGTTGTTGAGTTACAGAGTTGTAAACTTGATAGTTCCGTTTCTTGAAAATTTTCAATTTTCGCCAATTATAATAAATAATTGACGACCTAACTCAAAAATTCAAAACCAACAGTCACTAGTTCAAATTTTTCTTTGAAATGCAACAAACCTCGTGAAATTTGGTGCAGTGGTTGACGAGAGAAACGAATTCTCATTTTACATGTATTTAGCTAAAGCTTCCTCTTAAGCGTCTTCCGAGTTCTATCATCGTCTGTTGAAATTCGCAGACGTTCAGAGAACGCCACAAAATGTAGCTCAACGCAGTGACGCAGCCACTGATCATCTATTGTCGGCAGGAATTATTGTGATCGTGGCTCACTAAAGGATCGACAGACACCACTGACAATGACTTGCTGACTGGGAAAGACTAGGCACGAAAGGATACGTTTAGCGCTGTGTCCGCCATTTCGCTCCTCCATGCCCGCCCAACCGTTATATCTCAGTTGCTCATGAGTTTGCACTTACATGCATCACAACATAAACTCATATACACATATTTTGTTATTACTGCCTGTATATTTAAAGTAGCATGCAACTTGCGAGATATACAAGAACAGCATGACATTTGTGTATCTTTCTGCTAGGCTGTGAGATGCAGCTACTGATTGATTTGTTCTTTGATGTGGATCAATGGCAGGTGTGCGCACACCCCACAAAGCTATAGTCAGCCATACCTCACGCGTACTCAGACTCGGCCAAAATTCGACTCAGCCTGGCTCACACGAACTTAGCCTGATGGTTTCGTCCAAGTCTTAGTAAGCTGACTCTTGAGTGAGTTCCCCCACATATATATACATGACAGTAATGTTGTGACCTGTGCGATGCATACGCAAACACTGTAGAGGAGTCCGTATTGCATATGATGAAAATAAGTACTGTACACATTCCAGCTAGTTTCATAAAATTTAATTGGCTGTTCCATCAGAACTTCACCTCATGTAGATTCCGGCAAGTGCATTGAATTTGCATTAGAGTGTACTACATATTGGGAGTGTGTACAGCACCGGTTCCGCGCTGAGATTTTCTTTTTTGTTACAAAGTTGGTGGCGCTACCGTCGCCTTCACCTGAATTAGCGGACGCGCGCCCCCGGCGGACGCTTGTCGCATCGGAGACCTTACCGCAGCTGCAAGGAGCTTTGGCAAGCGCTTCACTCTGCTGCATCTAGCTTTTATACTCGGTGGCGGAAACACTGGTTTTATTCCCCACCGACCTGTAGTCAATAAAATGCGAAAGAGCGTCGGAGACGTTGTAAACGACGGCGCGTCGGGCAGACGACAGCTACTCGGGCCGTGAGCTCGCCCAGCGAGTGGGCGCTGCCGAAAGAGCCGCAGCTTCAGGATAAGGCGGCAGCAGCGCCGCCGCAATTACAGTGTTCTCTAAGGGAAAAGCTTTAAGGGACCCGTTGCCCAGAAGATCCGGCGTTGAGCGTGACAGAAACTTTTCTACCACTCACTGTGTGGCGCGCGCCGTTGGGTTCCTTGCAGCACCCCTAGATGGCACTCGCCTCCGCAGCAGCGGCAGAGCTGTCCGTGCTAGGGAAGGCAAAAAAGCAATGCAGAAAGCTCGCATTCGTGCATGGCGTACGCCGCAGGAGTTTCCCGCCAAACTGTGTGGTTGCGTAAGCTGAAGTTGCCAGGAAGCATGAGAAGCAATCAGGCACGCTTGAGTGCTATCGCTCTCTACTCTTAAAGGTGAAGCTTAAGAGTTTCCCAAGTTTCTGCAGCAGCCTCGGCGCTTGCCAAGGCGGCCGATGGACTCACTCCTCCATTCTAGGACACTCTGATCTGCCTCGCATTTTCGGTCGATACTGTTGGGTATCATGGCCATTGCTGAGTAGCCACATTTTGTACATTTCAGCACGAAGTTAATTAGCTGACGGCGGTGCAATATAAAGAAAAACACTTGCATCACAGCAAGTACAAAAGAATCAGAACATGATACAAGCGCATGCGTATAATAATATGCACACGATTGCTAAGTGCATATAGAGATGGAATTGCACTTCGGCCAAATTGGCCGCCATCTATTGGAAAATAAGCACAGGCCGACACGGCAGTGAGATGACTCGTGCTCGTTCCGCTTGCCGGGTGCATGGGTTACAGGGGAAACATAAATCGAATCGAGCACTTCCCACGAGGTAGCAGCTACGCACGCTGGCGCAGTCCGCAGCACTCCACTCAATCACTAGACAAGTGTGTTCAGCCTGTACTTGCACTTAGGCACATTTTTATTGTCTCTGTCTTAATGATTTAATGTCGTCTCTTCTAACATTGTACAATGTTCGGATTCTGGGACTTGCACAGGCAAACAGTTTTATTCCATTGTTCGTAATGAGGTAAGGTCATAAAAGAGCTAGGAGATATTTCCAATGCATAAGACACCTTCAAAACAATATGCAGTATGGCATTGACATTCAAGCAGCTTTTGAACAGCAAGAAAACAAATAAGTCTCCCCGATTTTGAGCATTGGGGTAATGCAGGCAATTCAAGCAGCCTTCAACTTTTGCTAATACAATCTGTTTGGGAATACCAGATTAAATTCTACGTAGAGGCTTTCCTTACACTTCCTTATTTTGGCGGATTATTCTATTTTGAAATGGCCCCTATTTTCGCTCTAATA
Organism: Dermacentor variabilis; assembly: GCF_050947875.1. Taxonomy (NCBI): domain Eukaryota; kingdom Metazoa; phylum Arthropoda; class Arachnida; order Ixodida; family Ixodidae; genus Dermacentor; species Dermacentor variabilis. Next base: position 71,096,671 of record NC_134574.1, on the reverse strand, counting down.
CAGGTTAAGTACACGAGTAGCTTAAGAGATTTGGACAGTTGCTTTAATAACCAGTGAAGGAACAACTTCTCGCGTTCCATATGTTTGTTTTGTAATTTGGGGTAAGCTCCGCTTTAAAGTAGTGCGCGGAATCAGGTAGAAATACACGCATATCAACGAGGTTTGCCGATAGCTCTGATAGCTCCCTACTTTGCGCTTTGTACTAATAATACAAAATTCTTGCGAAATATTTTATTATTAAACAAATAAACGTTCTCTTAACAAGATGTTTAATGTTTTCTCTGACGCTACGCCGCGGCGCAACGCGCTTCAGCATATTGATAGACAGCACAAATTCCATTCCGCGCTCAGTAATCACACACAGATCATTTGAGGCTTTCCCTGAGGGACAAACGTGGACTTTCGGGTTGGTGTGTCTAGTGGAAGAATATGACTAGCAGAAGGCACCGCTTAACTGCAATTATGAGCAATAAAAACACATCATTTATTGGGAAGCTGACGCTTAGCACTGGTAGCGCTAGGGTCTCTCCGCGCTTACGCGACGACAATGACCCCGCATCGCGTGATGTGCACCACCCGTGGTGTTGTTTGCGATGATGACCTGATGGAGCTCACAGAAGTTTAACTATTAGAAGGCTGGAGCGAGCAAACCGCAATCAATGTTAAGAAAATTCTGCTACGGAAAGACGGAAAACAGACCAACACAAAGCACCTAATACTTACTTTTGGTTATGTTATGTAAAGCCCCGGGTCAGACCATATGTCCGAAACCCTCTGCGATATTTCAAATGCCAGCGATTTGGCCACAGTTCACAGAACTGCCGAGGCCGCCAAACTTCCGCTAAATGCAGTGCTCATGATCGCTCCACTGAATTGTGTGAAAGGTCTCTCCACTGCGTGAACTGTGATGGGGAACATGCCGCGCAATCGCGGTCGTGCCCATCATGGAAATAATAAAAATAAATTCTGACAATCAAAGTGAAAAAAATATCGCATCCAAGGAAGCAGTCAGGCGGGTGTCCTACCTGCATAAAGTGAGTTTTGCCGAAGTGACGCGTCAGAGGGTAGCGCCGCAACGGCCTCCGGCAACTGTCCTGTCCAAAGTGGGCCGGCGGTGACGCCATCCGCCCCCTTGGCTGCTGCAACTAGCACAGCTCTCACGTCCTAGAAGAAGGGGCCATCAACTTCCGCGTTGGTGACTTCCATAGTCTCGTCTCCCCAGACGAGGCGCTCAAGCCAAGCAAACCGCTCGATAGAGCGCGTGTCCAGTGCCTCGGAAGAAGTCCTGGACACAACAGCCATTCTGACGGTGCCCTTAGCAGCCAAAGAGCGGCGCGATTCTCTCGACTGCTAAAAAAAAAAGACAAACCTCGCATCAAGGCGCTGCAAAACTCATTTACATCGAAGCTGTATATGGCTAGCCTATTCGTCCGTCCATCCTTCCGTCCGTCTGTCGGTCACCTGTACGCCGAAAACGCCTCCGGCGCAACCCCATGCACATACACGAAAGAGAGAGAGAGAGAGAGAGAGAGAGGGAAAGAAAGAGAAAAAGAGGAACGTGATTCGCCAATGCCACCTAGATTGCACAAGGCCTGTTTACTCCAATCCATGACGTCACGCCAACCTTCTCAATGGAAATTGTGGGCCAGGTGGCCAGGCTGACGTCACGCCACCTGGCCCACAATTTCCATTGAGAAGGTTGGCGTGACGAAAGCGGTGACGTCAAAATTACTGTTGCCTACTCGGGAGCATCCCAACTAGATTCTATGGCAGTCGGGCCAGGTAAAATGACGTCATAGACCGGAGCGAAAAGGCCTTGTGCTATCGAGGTGGTGTTGGATTAGCTGCGCCAGTAGTGACATAGTTCCTCTCCATCGCAGCCGTGCGCGCTTGCAGCAGTTTCTGTCCGGCTTCGAGATGGGTAGGCCACGCGTCATACGTACTGCTAAAGAGCAGGCCGCTTTCGATCAGCAACGCCACGAGCAGAACCGGGAACGAACTCGTCTACGCCGTGCCGATTCTGCTGCCTGGGGTGCAAGAACTGGCTCGTACAGCCGAGCGCAAACAGCAACTTGGTACCGAGGATCCGGCATGCTACCAAGCGGTGGCTTAATGAACCGTCGGGATTAACCCAGTGACAAACACCGGGGCCGCACGTTTCAGCTTCGATGGTTAACCATGTGTGCGTAGTGCTCGGGCGGTGATTTTTTCTTTTGTAAGCAACCAGTACAAAAGAAACATTCAACGTGGACGCACAAATATTTCAATGGAATATCAGCAATCTCCTCCATAACCTCGATTACATCAGAGAACTCCCATAAAAATGTAATCCGAAGGTGATGTGTGTTCAGGAGACATACTTAAACGCCACGAAAGTTAATGTTCTCCTACAATATGCTGTTTTTCGTAAAGATCGAGACAACGCTTTTACATCGTCCGGTGGTGTGGCTATCATAGTCGACAGGGGGTTGCCTGCCGGGAATTGAAACTTTGTTAGCTCCTAAAGGCAGTTGTTTTCCGAGGGGTGTTGTGTGACAAGCTGGTCACTATCCGCTCTATATACATCGCTCCCAATCATCAACTTCGTAAAAGCGAATTTCAAAAATTACATAGACGAACTTCCGGCGCCATACATAGTTGTCGGAGATTTAAACGCACATAACACTTTGCTGGGAGACTCTCGTTGCGATGCGCGAGGTCGCTTAATCGGAGACCTTAACTTTTCCTCAGGAGCACGCATGCTTAATACGAAAGCGCCAGCGTGTCACAGCGTGGCACATAACACATACTCCTCTATAGATATAAGCATAGTGTAAAGTAGACTAACGCCGTACCTTGAGTGGCAGCGACCACTTCCAAATTATGTTAAGCCTAACAAAACAATATGCATCGTCGCCACACGTTCCCCGATGGGAGGTTGACTCAGCCAACTGGGAATTTTTCCGAGAAGTAACGTATTTAAGTAACGTATTTAAGTAATAGTGCCTCTTTTAATATAGATGATGCTGTGGCGCATGTGGGGTGTCTTAGCTAATTTGAGCCAGGGTTCAAAAATATGCTAACGTCATATAGCTGGACAAAACCAAACTAACCTTGTTTACCGTCGCTTAAAGATACGGAAATTATTTTTTGGATGCCGCCTAATTAGATAATTAGTCTTAAATAATTAATCACCTTCTCAAATATTATAATTACATGAAAAGAGTCAATGCGAAAATTGTAGAGCGACATGGAAAGCTCCCGATACAGCTTTCTGCTGCTTCATCATCATCATCATCAGCCTAGTTACGCCCACTGCAGGGCAAAGGCCTCTCCCATACTTCTCCAACTACCCCGGTCATGTACTAATTGTGGCCATGTTGTCCCTGCAAACATCTTAATTTCATCCGCCCACCTAACTTTCTGCCGCCCCCTGCTACGCTTCCCTTCCCTTGGAATCCAGTCCGTAACCCTTAATGACCATCGGTTATCTTCCCTCCTCATTACATGTCCTGCCCATGCCCATTTCTTTTTCTTGATTTCAACTAAGATGTCGTTTACCCGCGTTTGTTGCCTCACCCAATCTGCTCTTTTCTTATCCCTTAACGTTACACCCATCATTCTTCTTTCCATAGCTCGTTGCGTCGTCCTCAATTTCAGCAGAACCCTTTTCGTAAGCCTCCAGGTTTCTGCCCCATATGTGAGTACTGGTAACACACAGCTGTTATACACTTTCCTTTTGAGGGATAGTGGTAACCTGCTGTTCATGATTTGAGAATGCCTGCCAAACGCACCCCAGCCCATTCTTATTCTTCTGGTTATTTCAGTCTCATGATCCGGATCCGTGGTCACTACCTGCCCTAAGTAGATGTATTCCCTTACCACTTCCAGTGCTTCGCTACCTATCGTAAACTGCTGTTCTCTTCCGAGACTGTTAAACAATACTTTAGTTTTCTGCAAATTAATTTTCAGACCCACCCTTCTGCTTTGCCTCTCCAGGTCAGTGAGCATGCATTGCAATTGGTCTCCTGAGTTACTAAGCAAGGCAATATCATCAGCGAATCGTAAGTTGCTAAGGTATTCTCCATCAACTTTTATCCCCAATTCTTCCCACTCCAGGCCTCTGAATACATCCTGTAAACATGCTGTGAATAGCATTGGAGATATCGTATCTCCCTGTCTGACGCCTTTCTTTATAGGGATTTTGTTACTTTCTTTGTGGAGGACTACGGTGGCTGTGGAGCCGCTATAGATATCTTCCAGTATTTTTACATATGGCTCATCTACACCCTGATTCCGTAATGCCTCCATGACTGCTGAGGTTTCGACTGAATCAAACGCTTTCTCGTAATCAATGAAAGCTATATATAAGGGTTGGTTATATTCTGCATATTTCTCTATCACTTGATTGACAGTGTGAATATGGTCTATTGTTGAGTAGCTTTTACGGAATCCTGCCTGGTCCTTTGGTTGACAGAAGTCTAAGGTGTTCCTGATTCTATTTGCGATTACCTTAGTAAATACTTTGTAGGCAACGGACAGTAAGCTGATCGGTCTATAATTTTTCAAGTCTTTGGCGTCCCCTTTCTTATGGATTAGGATTATGTTAGCGTTCTTCCAAGATTCCGGTACGCTCGAGGTTATGAGGCATTGCGTATACAGGGTGGCCAGTTTCTCTAGAACAATCTGACCACCATCCTTCAACAAATCTGCTGTTACCTGATCCTCCCCAGCTGCCTTCCCCCTTTGCATAGCTCCTAAGGCTTTCTATACTTCTTCTGGCGTTACCTGTGGGATTTCGAATTCCTCTAGGCTATTCTCTCTTCCACTATCGTCGTGGGTACCACTGGTACTGTATAAATCTCTATAGAACTCCTCAGCCACTTGAACTATCTCATCCATATTGGTAACGATATTGCGGGCTTTGTCTCTTAACGCACACGTCTGATTCTTGGCTATTCCTAGTTTCTTCTTCACTGTTTTTAGGCTTCCTCCGTTCCTGAGAGCCTGTTCAATTCTATCCATATTATAGTTTCTGATGTCCGCTGTCTTACGCTTGTTGATTAACTTAGAAAGTTCTGCCAGTTCTATTCTAGCTGTAGGGTTAGAGGCTTTCATACATTGGCGTTTCTTGATCAGATCTTTCGTCTCCTGCGATAGCTTACTGGTTTCCTGTATAACGGCGTTACCACCGACTTCTATTGCGCACTCCTTAATGATGCCCATGAGATTGTCGTGCATTGCTGCAACACTAAGGTCCTCTTCCTGAGTTAAAGCCGAGTACCTGTTCTGTAGCTTGATCCGGAATTCCTCTAGTTTCCCTCTTACCGCTAACTCATTGATTGGCTTCTTGTGTACCAGTTTCTTCCGTTCCCTCCTCAAGTCTAGGCTAATTCGAGTTCTTACCATTCTATGGTCACTGCAGCGTACCTTGCCGAGCACGTCTACATCTTGTATGATGCCAGGGTTCGCGCAGAGTATGAAGTCGATTTCATTTCTAGTCTCACCATTCGGGCTCCTCCACGTCCACTTTCGACTAACCCGCTTGCGGAAAAAGGTGTTCATTATCCGCATATTATTCTGTTCTGCAAACTCTACTAATAATTCTCCTCTGCTATTCCTAGAGCCTATGCCATATTCCCCCACTGACTTGTCTCCAGCCTGCTTCTTGCCTACCCTGGCATTGAAGTCGCCCATCAGTATAGTGTATTTTGTTTTGACTTTACCCATCGCCGATTCCACGTCTTCATAAAAGCTTTCGACTTCCTGGTCATCATGACTGCATGTAGGGGCATAGACTTGTACCACCTTCAATTTGTACCTCTTATTAAGCTTCACAACAAGACCTGCCACCCTCTCGTTAATGCTATAGAATTCCTGTATGTTACCAGCTATTTCCTTATTAATCAGGAATCCGACTCCTAGTTCTCGTCTCTCTGCTAAGCCCCGGTAACACAGTACATGCCCGCTTTTTAGCACTGTATATGCTTCTTTTGTCCTTCTAACCTCACTGAGCCCTATTATATCCCATTTACTACCCTCTAATTCCTCCAATAACACTGCTAGACTCGCCTCGCTAGATAGCGTTCTAACGTTAAACGTTGCCAGGTTCAGATTCCAATGGCGGCCTGTCTCTCTCTGCTGCTTATTGCGAGCCAAATAAAAGTGTTTTTCTGAGTATGAAAGAAGCCCGCGAATACATCCAAAGTGCGTCGAGCAGGCCGTCGCCTGGAAATTTTGCGTTCGTCCGCTTGTAAAGAGTGTTGATCGCTGGCAACAGTGAAAGAATGGCGATAGAGATATGGACGAAACTTCATAACTGCCCATACCACCACAAAACATTCCTTTTTCCGTGGTTTAATTATTAGATTCAGTACGTGAGGGCGTCCTGCTTGCGTTTGCAATGATTCTCTCGGCTGAGTCTTGCCACTGCACGAGCACAGCGCCTAGACCTTCGTTGCTAGCGTCCCTATGAATCATTGTGGGAGCGTCAGTGTCAAAGTGAGCCAGTACAGGAGGCATTTGCAGGCCCTGTCGGAGATTATTAAACTCTTCTAGTTCTTCTTCGCCCCCTAGGGAGGCAACGTCTTCGGTTGAAAGGTGCGTTAACGGCGAAGCTATATGTGAAAAATTGGCAATAAATCTTCGGTAATGCGCCCAGAGACCTAGGAAACGCCTCACTGCCTTCTTATCTCTGGCGCTGGAAGTTTTGCCATGGCCGTGACCTTGACGGGGTCAGGATGGACGCCTTGATTGCTCACATGACCTAAGAACTGGGGTTCCACGAAACCAAAGTGATACTTTTCTGCTTACAGTGTTAGGCCCGCGGACCGTATCCTTTGTAAAACTGCCAGTGTTCTTCGAACAGTTCCGAAAAAACCATGACGTCGATCGTCGAAGGATACTACGCATGTCTACCACTTAAATTCTTATAGAACGGTGTCCATGGGTCGCTGAAGATTTGGTGGAGCTGAGCATAAACCGAAAGGCAGGACCTTAAATTCGTAAAGCCGTCAGGCGTTACGAAAGCGGTCTTTCCTTCGTCTCTCTCGTCGACCTCGATTTCCCAATAGCCACTGTTTAGATCCATCGACGAGAAGTAGCGGGCATGTTACCCGGTTCAGCTTACGGTCGTCGACAAACAAAAAACGTAGGCTGCCGTCTTTCTTTTTGACCATCACCGTCGGCGATGCCCACAGGCTTTTCGATGGTTGCATAGCGTCGTCGTTGAGCATTTTCTTAACTTGCTCTTGGATCGCTTCGCGTTTTATTTTTTTGGTGCTACAATGTTTGGGTTTTGTCGGATTGGTCTCGCTGCCTCCACCGTAGTAATCCGGTGCTTCGTCAGTGGTGCCTGGCCGACTCTGGATGCAGACGAGAAGGAATCGTGAAACTAGTGCAGCAGTTCCACAAGGCGCTGCCTTTCCGCTGGTGATAAGCTCGCGCTCACGTCAAGAACAGGTACCGGTACTGAAGCGTCTCGCTCTCCCTGTTGTAATGCAACGTATTCGCGGAATTTCGCAATCTCATCGAGGTAAGCAACTGCTGCGCCTTTTGGAATGTGTCGTCGTTCCTTGCTGAAATTTGTCAGCAGTATTTCTGTTTGCCCATGCGTTACTAGGGCGAGACCTCTGGGTATGGCAACACCTTCGGTGGGCAAAAGCATAATTATCTCCTCCGCAAGACCTTCTCCATGGTACTCTTTGTCGCGCCTGATGGAAACAAGACGGCAAGATAACGATGGTACGGTCACGTCGTAATGCGCAAGGACTTGAAAATGCCTTCTGAACTTGCGCAGGATTCTTGTCTGCTCTCGCCTTTACTATGGTGTTATAATTTATCATTCTGCAACGCCAAGTGCGCTAATTATCTTAGACGTTGTGCACTACCTGGGTATCCTCCTAGCGAGCGATGCTTTCAGGGCAAGCCATGTAGATCGCCAATACGTAGAATCAAACGAGTCGTCACTCCGTTTACAGATGTTATATTCTATCTTCACATATCTGAAAGTAAACTAGAATCCAGAACATCCTTGTTACACAAGTGTAAACTATTTTTCCTATGCGACACTTTTTAATAATCGTCCCACAACGAGAGAACCCTAGTGAGTGTTTGTTAGGAATCTCAGTGAAGAAACGTGTGCCCCACTTCTAGAACACCATCTACTGCTTCCAGGAAGCTGTCACCGCCGTGAAAGTGGCAGCTGGTGGAACGTGACATGCCATTTGTTAAAGTCAGAAAGCGATCTCCTGAAATGCACCTTCGAATACACTCCCTTGAACTTCGGTCGAGGTGCTGCTGCCCGGGGTTTCACACCGATTCTTCAAAGTCACAAGGTGGCATGTCTTATGCCGCAGCTGGTCTGTCCTTTTTGGAGCCTGGCATTCTGCGTGCGCCCACGCAGGGGCGTCTGCTTCAGCAGGCGTTTGGTGCGTTGCGACACCACGTACCCGAGCACACCAGGGCTGGACCCTCTCGCGTGTAGCAGTGCGCGGCTTAGCCGTGTCTGGTGAAAAGGGGATCCTGGGGGTTGAGCCGATGCCGGGTGTTTGGACCTTCAAGGCCCCCTGGCGGAGGCAACATACCTCTTTGACCTCTGCTTCACGTAGACGGCACCTCCAGACTGACCCACCTGGAGGAAATCAGCAGTCGCCTTTTCCTGTTCTCATCTCCAAACTTCGTCTTTCTCTCCCACTTTTCCATCTTTCCTGTCTTCTGTTGATTTCTTTTAACTTCCTATTTCCTGGCAGCAAGGGTTAACCTTGTCTAATATATCCAGTCATGGGTATATATATATATATATATATATATATATATATATATATATATATATATATATATATATATATATATATATATATATATATATTAGGTTATAGTGGGAACGTACCGCTGGCGTACGCAGAATAGAATTTTTCTAATCCTGTGACGTCCCCAGGTTGGGCTCCGAGGTGGGCGGCGGGCATTCCTGCCGAACACAGTAATCCTATATATGGCTTCAAATTTCCCCACACTTCAATTTCCCCAAGGGGCGCACCGATAAAACCTTCAACTTTCTGATGAAACCAAGAGAAATATTTCCCAAATACCACGTAATACACAGTCAACTTGAAACCAAGACAGTCCGTACAATATCCCCATTTGTGGTTGCAAAATGTCTGACAGAAGCAATTGGCTCTGGTTACAAAGTAACTAAGATGGAAAGCGGCGACCTTCTTGTGGAAATGCGTGACAAGCTTCAATACAGCAAACTGGCTAAACTTGTTGCGTTTGGTGACATTACTGTCTCTGTGGGCCCCCACCGGTCAATGAACACTGTGCGTGGTGTCATTTCTGATGACGACCTCCTTGAACTCAGTGAAAGCGAGCTGTCAGATGGATGGCAAGACCAAAACGTTGTAAAGGTGCAACGAATTAAGTTAAGACGCGATCACAAAGAAATCCCAACAAAGCATGTAATAATAACGTTCGCAACAAGTGAACTGCCTGATTCGATAGAGACGGGATATTATAAACATCGCGTACGACCATATATCCCCAACCCGCACCGATGCGTCAAGTGTCAGCGTTTTGGGCATGGATCTCAGAGCTACCGAGGGCGTGCTACTTGTGCAAAATGTGCATCTGAAGAGCACACATCAGATAACTGTTCTTCCGCAACCCACTGCACTAACAGTGATGGAGACCACCCCGCCTATTCGCGATCGTGCCCACCATGGAAGAACGAAAAAGAAATAATCGAACTGACGGTCAAAGTAAACATTTCTTTTCCAGAAGCGCGCAAGCGTTTTTCTGTCCACCACCAATCGAATCCGTCCTACAGTGATGTGACGCGCCGGAAGGCAGCGTGAAATCTTCTGCCGGCCGCGCAAGTCACACGGAGTGTGACGGCGGTTACGCCATCAGCTCCCCTGGCGGAGCTGCCACTGCTCTTCCGCCCCCTGCCACGAAGGGCCAGCAGACCTCCGAGCCTGCCGGTCCCAGGGCCACTGCTCGTGCAGACAGGCCCGAAAAACTCCCGAGAGTGCCCGCAGAGCGGGCGTCATCCAGCGCCTCTGAATAGGCGATGGATGTAACAAAAACTTCCCCGGCGTCTCAGACGCCGAAGGAACGGCGTTGCTCCCTGGAGCGCGCCAACGAAAAGGAAATACCCCGCATCAAGGGGCCTTCAAAGGTCTCTTGAGCCAACCTAATTGATCTCTTGACACACACCATAATACACTTCCAATATGGACACACAGATAATGCATTGGAATGTGAGAGGTTTAGTACACAATCTTGATGATATTAAGGAACTCCTGCGCAAGTTTAATCCAAGGGTGCTGTGTGTGCAAGAGACACACCTCAATCCTTCACATACTAACTTGCTCAAACAATATGCCATTTACCGCAAAGATCGCAGTGACGCTCTCGCCTCGGCAGGCGGTGTTGCTATTATAGTTGATAAAGGTATCGCCTGCACACATTTATATTTGCAAACGCCCCTTGAGGCAGTGGCAGTCAGAGCCGTGCTATTTGATAAATTAGTAATAGTTAGCTCTCTGTACATCCCTCCATGCCATCAACTTTCCACAACAGTATTCCAGAGTTTTCTCGCAGAACTCCCGAACTTTACATTGTAGTAGGTGATTTAAACGCACATAACACCCTCTGGGGAGATTCTCGTTGTGACACGAGAGGGCGCTTATTAGAAAAGTTCCTTTTATTAAAGTATCCTCCAATGCATGCTTACTAAACAAGAAAGAACCCACATTCTACACGTGGCGAACAAAACGTTCTCATCGATTGACTTAAGTATAACATCAACTACACTAGTTCCATACCTGGAGTGGGACGTGATCAAAAATCCATATTGGAGTGACCATTTCCCAATTGTCTTAAAATTAGCTAACGGCGATAAGTGTTCCCCACGTCTGCCACGTTGCAAGGTCGACTATGCTGACTGGAAACTATACACAGAGCTGTCACATTTGACCTGGGATGACATCTGTACTCTCTCAATCGATGATAGAGTATCTTATTTGACGGCATTTATAACTGATGCTGCATCAATATGTATCCCTCAAACGAATGGATCACCCTCTAAACGGCGTATTCCTCGGTGGAATGAGCAGTGTAAGGAAGCCCGCAAAAATCAAAATAAGGCTTGGAGTCGCCTTTGCGACTGCCCAACTACCGATAACTTTATCAGCTTCAAGAAAGTAAAATCGGAAGGTAGAAGAACGCGCCGCCTTGCCAAAAGGGAAAGCTGGCAAAAATACATCTCTAGTATTAATTCTTATACAGGCGAAAGAAAAGCCTGGAACAAGAGAAACAAAATAAAAGGCCGCGAAACTCATCCTCTACCATTGGTAAATACACAACGAGACACACTCATTGACCAAGCCGACTCTCTAGGGGTACATTTTGAAAGGATTTCTTGCTCATCCCACTATTCAGACACATTTCTGAGATGCCGGCAACAAGCGGAACGACTGCCTCTAGGTCGTAAAGGAAATAGCAACCAACCTTACAACCGCCCATTTAGCAAGGCGGAATTTTAGGCTGCGCTCAATGGCTGTAACAAATCCGCTCCAGGAAGTGACAGAATATTGTATATAATGATCAAACACCTACACCCTGAAACCCACAAAACACTACTGTCACTCTTCAACTCTGTTCTCTGCTGGCTACATTCCATCCGCCTGGAAGGAAGCAATAATTATTCCAATACTAAAAGACGGCAAGGACCCAACTTCAGTAAACAGCTATAGGCCTATAGCGCTGACAAGTTGCCTATGTAAACTCTTTGAAAAAATGGTTAACTGGCGTCTCCTTCATTTTCTAGAAAGTAACAAACTATTAGATTCCCTACAGTGTGGTTTCAGGGAAGGTAGATCCACAACTGATCACCTTGTCCGCATCGAGACGAATATTCGCGATGCTTTTGTGCATAAGCAGTTCTTTTTGTCAGTATTTATTGACATGGAGAAGGCTTCCGACACCACGTGGCGGCTCGGAATTGTCCGTAACCTGGCCGAAATGGGAGTCCGAGGTAATTTGCTGAATGTCATCCAAAGTTACCTGTCTAACCGCACGTTCTCCGTCCGAGTTGGTAATGCGCTATCTCGTCTATTTACACAGGAAACAGGTGTACCACAAGTTGGCGTGCTTAGCTGCACTCTATTCGATATAAAAATAAACTCACTTTACACTGTCATACTACGTACAATGTTTTATTCTGTGTATGTAGATGACGTACAAATAGGTCTTAAATCATTTAGTCTTTCCATCTGTGAGCAACATGTACAGCTTGGGCTAAACAAATTGTCAATGTGGGCTGAAGAGAATGGGTTTAAATTAAACTTGCAAAAAAGCACGTGTGTTCTCTTCTCGAACAAGAGAGGTATATTACCTGAACCCGCTATTTACCTTAATCGACAACAGCTCCCAGTGAGCCATGAACATAAATTTTTGGGCCTCATATTAGACACTAAATTAACATTTATCCCCCACTTGAAATATCTGAAGGCGTAGTGCATGAAGACAATGAATCTTCTGAAGCTCTTGTCCCGTACATCCTGGGGAAGTGACAGAAGATGCCTTTTGAGCATGTATAAAGGTTTGATAAGGTCACGCCTTGACTATGGTGCCATAGTGTATAACTCTGCTACGCCTAGTGCCTTGAAGATGTTAGATTCGATTCACCACTTGGGTATACGTCTTGCTACAGGTGCCTTCAGGACTAGTCCTGTAGAGAGCCTGTACGTTGAATCCAACGAATGGACTCTTCATCTACAAAGACCATATTTATCTTTCTCTTACACCTTGAAAGTGAATCAGATATTCAGCATCCATGTCATTTTGCAATTAGCGACTTGTCCCCTGCCAGGCTATTCGGTAACCGCCCAGCACTCAGGCCTCCTCTGTCCCTCCGAGTGGAAGCACTGTCAGAAGAAACAGGCGTCCCTTTTCTAGAAAATATACCATCCTACTCAGTTCCCACCACCTTGGGAGTGGCAAACTATCCAATGTGACATATCTTTCTTAGAAATATCGAAACGAGCGCCTGAGGCTCACATACAATCACATTTTCTTGAACTAAAAGAGAAGTATTCCAGTGCTGAATTTTACACGGATGCTTCCAAGTCTGCTGATGGTGTTGCTTACGCAGCTCTTGTACTATCATTTTCAATATCTGGGACACTAAACCCATACACAAGCATTTTTACAGCGGAAGCATACGCTATACTCTCGGCTATTAAACACATTAGGCTCACAAACGTCGCTAAGGCTGTTCTCTTCAGACTGAATAAGTGTCGTGAGAGCACTAATTAGTTTACAAAAACATAAGAATTCCATTTTGAATGGGCTGTACAACTTATTGTGCGCCCTATATATGTGCAATCATGTGATTGTCATATGCTGGGTACCCGGTCACAAAGGTATAAAAGGAAACGAAGCAGCTGACGAAAGCGCTACATCAGTAACTGTTAGCGACAGAGATGGAAATATTCCCATCCCTACCACAGAGCTAAAGCCCTTTCTACGCCGTAAATTAAGGAATCATTGGCAAGGCAAGTGGGACACACAAGTAATGAATAAGCTTCACATAATAAAACTAAACCTGGGGAACTGGATAAGTGGGAGAACAGCACGTTATAAGGAAGTAATTCTTTGCCGATTAAGGATAGGCCACACATATGGTACTCACTCTTATCTCTTGACTGGAAACGATCCCCCGACTTGTGCTAAGTGCGGCAATAGTCTGACAGTACTCCATGTTCTTATTCAGTGCCCTGCAATAGAGACAGAGAGGAAAAAGTATTTTTCTTCTGCATATCGTGAAAATATACCTCTTCACCCTGCATTTTTTCTTAGTGATGAACCGCTTTTTAACATGAAATTAGTCTTACAGTTTTTATTGGAAAGAGGTACTCTCAAAATCACTTGGACAGGAAATTTTTAGCACACGACTAAGAGCCCTTCTAATAAAAGGGCTCTCTTCAGGTTCTACTATCACTGTTATGTGTTGTCTTCTTTCATCATGTTTTTTTAACGAAAGCCGATTGCCATCGTCCATGCCCTAATCAGTGTCATCATTTTAGTACCTATTTATTTTACGCCATTTGCAGCGAAAGTTCTGAGGCCTTTTTACAGCCATGTCACATTTACCATCATGAATCCACTTTCCACTGCATTCACAATACATTGTTAAAATTACCTTTTGCCATGGCGCTCTTTGGCCATACTTGGCCCTTGCGCCATTAAACACCACATATGATGATCATTCTGCGTGCGCGAACAAGTATCTTTGCGACCGGAGCCTATGCACTATTATCGGCTGTGAAACACATCATACAACTAAAACTAGAAAAGGCAATTATATTTACTGACTCTGTAAGCACTGGCAAGGCTTTAGTATCGCTACAAAAGCATAAAAATTCTGTAATTATTGATCTTGATGCGCTTGTACGCTTTTTATGTATGCGACCAACGTGTCATAATATGCTGGGTGCCCAGGCAAAGAATAATCGAGGGTAATGTGCTAGCCGGCGAAATCGCCACATCCACACCAACAAAAGATTCCAACATTTCCATAGATGTCCCCGCCATAGATTTGAAACTTTCCATTCGGATCAAAATAAGAGGATATTGGCAACGCTTGTGGGTCACACAAACCTCGAATAAACTTCATCTGATTAAGCCATAGTTAAGCACCTCCCCATCAATAATAATGACACGTGTGCTTATCTTTATCGAGCGACCACGTTTCGCCGTTTAACAACTGTAATCGCACAGCGACGGACGCGCCTGCATGTATCCGACGTTTCTGGAAAGTTATCGATGCTTCTACTCGGCTGTCTGTTGTCGCCGAACCTTGTGTTATCTGATTTCATCGCGTAACGCGAATGGTGTAGAACTTTGTGGAAGGCACGCGGGTCCAAACGATTAGTCTGGAACATTCGACGACTGCTCTATAAAAGCCGACGCGCTTGACCCGCTGATCAGATTTCCGACGATCGCCGACTCCGTTCGCCGCTTTCTTTGTGCTATAAGTGTAGCCTGTTTTGTGGGCACAGGTTCGCCCAATAAAATCTACTTTTGCCTTTCACAGTATTGCTACTGTGTTCTTAACGTCACCACCACGTGACATCTGGTGGAGGTGCTTGTGCGTTCATGTACCAAACGCCCCCGCAAAGCCGCGATCCAAGCCCGAAGCCCGAGGACAGAACCAACATCGCCCAAGACCAGCGTGCTAGCCGCAGACTGCAAGGACTGCCCCCAGAGCACGGACTTCTACCTGAGACGACAAAGAAGATCGTGGTCAAGACAACCCCAATGGCTGCCCCAGCGTCCCCCGTTATCCTACAACAACCTCGGGACCCACCAACCTTCCATGGAGCTACGACTGAAGACCCGGAATCATGGCTGGAGACCTACGAACGAATCGCAACATTCAACAACTGGGACTCCGACGAGAAGCTGCGGCATGTCTACTTCGCCTTTGAAGACACCCCCAGAACTTGGTTTGAGAACAGGGAATAGACCTTGACAACGTGGGACCTGTTCCGTGCCGGCTTCCTACGCACCTTTGCAAGCGTCGTGCGCAAGGAAAGGGCTGAAGCTATGCTGGACGCCCGAGTGCAGCTGCCAAACGAGAACGTCGCCATCTTTACGGAAGAAATGAACCGTTTGTTCCGCCACGCCGACCCGGATATGGCCGAGGAGAAGAAAGCCCGCCTACTGATGCGTGGTGTAAAGGAGGAACTTTTCGCCGGGATGGTAAGAAGCCCACCGAAGACCGTCGAAGAGTTTCTTCGTGAGGCGACGAACATTCAGAAGACACTCGAGATCCGGAACCGGCAATTCGATCGCCGCACGAACTATACAAACTACGCCGGGGTTCATTCACTGGCCACCGACGACCTACGCGAGACTATCCGAGCTGTCGTGCGGGAGGAGCTACAAAAGCTGTTCCCATCATCACAGCCTCAAGTGGCTTCGATTGCCGACGCCGTGCGTGAGGAGCACCAACAACAGCTTGGAGTAGCCCCTGAATCGCCGCAGCCTGAGCCGCAAGCGATGACCTACGCCGCCGTCGCGCGCCGTCAAGGTCCCCCTCCGCGACCGCGCCAGGGCCCTGTCACGCCGCAGTTCCGTCGTCCGCCGCCGCCGCAGCCAGCACGACCACCCGTCGTCCAGCGCACCTACGCGAGGAAGACGGACATTTGGCGCGCTCCTGACCACCGTCCGCTCTGCTACCACTGAGGAGAAGCGGCTCACGTCTACCGACGATGTCCATACCGGGAGATGGGACTGCGAGGTTTCGCCGTGAACGCTCCGCGCCCGCAGCAAGGTGAACGCCCCCGGGACATCGCCGACTACCTCGCCGCTACTCAGTGGAGCTCTCGACGACCGTCGCGTTCGCCATCACCAGGCCGCTACCTGTCGCCGCAGCGCCGACCATACACTGGCCCAGCCCAGGGCCGGTCAGCGAGCCCATATCCGGAAAACTAAAGGCAGCAACCGATGGAGGTGCGGTTGCTGTTCGTCGAACTGACGAAGATCCTCCGCCGCCGACGAAGACGCCGAAGAAACCATCTCGACGACATAATAACGACATGCCGCCGTCCCGAGAAAGTCAGGAAGCCAAGACTACACCGACGAAAGACGACTTGACGATGCGACGTGCCAGCTTCAGTTCAACACGACGCAGCCGTGATCCGACGCCAAGACCCAACTGCAATGCAAGACAAAGAACCACCGACATCGACGTGCTTCTAGACGGCCACGCAGTCACCGCCTTAGTCGACACAGGCGTCGATTACTCAGTCATGAGTGGACACATCGCCGTCCAGTTAAAGAAGGTTAAGACTGCATGGGAAGGCCCTCAAATTCGGACCGCTGGAGGACACCTGATTACGCCGACAGGAATGTGCACGGCAAGAATTACCATTCACGACCGCACTTACCCTGTCACCTTCGTTATCCTCCAACAGTGTTCACGAGACGTCATTCTCGGCATGGACTTCCTCAACCAACACGGCGCAGCCATCGACCTGAAGTCGAAGTCCATAACGCTGTCGGAAGATCATGCGATACCGCCGGAGAGCCCTCGTAGTCACCACGCCTTGAGTGTGCTCGAACATCAAGTGAGCATCCCGCCTCGCTCCAGCATTGTTATTTCGGTCGGCACAGAAACACTAGCTGACGTAGAAGGCGTCATCGAAGGTGACCAACGTCTACTGCTAGACCATGAAATTTGCGCCGCAAGAGGGATCGCTCGACTGCACGGAGGAAACACGAAAGTGTTGCTGACAAACTTCAGCCAGGAGTTCAAGCACATCAACAAGGGCACGACGATCGCATACATCGAGGAAATTCCGGAAAACAGCAATGCGTTTGTCCTCTCGGATTCCGCCGCATCTACCCCGACGACCTTAGTTCGCGAGCCAGGCTTCGACATAAATCCAAATCTCCCCGCGATTAAGCAACAACAGCTCAAAAGTCTACTTCGACGATACAACGAGTGCTTTTCGACGTCATCAAGGATTCGACGAACCCCAGTCGCAAAGCATCGCATAATAACTGAAGAGGGCGCTCGACCTCTCCGCCAGAGCCCATACCGAGTTTCGACGCGAGAACGCGAAGCTATAAGGCACCAAGTCGACGAAATGCTGTGCGACGACATCATCCAGCCATCCAAAAGCCCGTGGGCATCTCCTGTAGTCTTGGTGAAAAAAAAGGACGGAACCCTGCGTTTCTGCGTCGATTATCGTCGTCTGAACAAGATCACGAAGAAGGACGTATACCCCCTCCCACGGATAGACGACGCACTGGATCGGCTCTGCAACGCTAAATACTTCTCGTCAATGGACCTCAAGTCTGGCTATTGGCAAATAGAAGTCGACGAAAGAGATCGCGAAAAGACGGCTTTCATCACCCCAGACGGCCTCTACGAGTTCAAGGTTATGCCATTCGGACTGTGCTCGGCGCCTGCAGCGTTCCAGCGCGTGATGGACACGGTTTTAGCAGGATTGAAGTGGCAGACCTGTCTCGTTTACTTGGATGACGTCGTCGTCTTCACCGGAAATTTCGACGATCACCTGAGGCGGCTTGCGACAGTACTAGAGGCCATCAAGTCATTAGGGCTCACTCTGAAGGCGGAAAAGTGCCGATTCGCTTACGATGAGCTTTTGTTTCTAGGCCACGTCATCAGCAAATCAGGAGTACGCCCCGACCCACAGAAGACAGCTGCCATCGCAAAGTTCCCGCAGCCAACCGACAAGAAGGCAGTGCGCAGATTCCTTGGCATGTGTGCCTACTATAGGCGCTTTGTCAAGGACTTTTCACGCATCGCGGAGCCGCTAACACATCTAACCAAATGTGATGTCGAGTTCAAGTGGGAAACGCCGCAGGCCAAGGCATTTCAAGAACTCAAACGACGCATGCAGTCGCCGCCGGTACTTGCACACTTCGACGAGGACGCCGATACGGAAATCCACACTGACGCCAGTAGCCTAGGCCTCGGTGCCGTCCTAGTTCAGAGGAAAGAAGGACTTGAACGGGTGATATCGTATGCTAGCCGGTCGCTGTCAAAAGCGGAAAGCAATTATTCTACGACTGAAAAGGAATGCCTCGCCATCATTTGGGCTACAGCTAAATTCCGCCCTTACCTCTATGGCAGGCCATTCAAAGTCGTCAGCGACCACCACGCGTTGTGTTGGCTAGCTAACTTAAAGGACCCTTCAGGACGGCTGGCACGGTGGAGCCTCAGACTAGACTACAAGAATATGACGTCACGGTAATATACAAGTCCGGAAGAAAACACTCCGACGCCGACTGCTTATCACGCGCCCCCATCGATCCCCCGCCGCAAGACGACGAGGACGACGACGCCTTCCTTGGGATAATAAGCGCGGAAGACTTCACTAAACAGCAACGAGCAGACCCGGAGCTAAAAGGCCTCGTCGAGTATTTGGAAGGGAACACCGACGTTGTCCCTAGGGCATTTAAGCGTGGGTTTTCTTCATTCACGCTACAAAACAACCTGCTCGTGAAGAAGAACTTCTCACCAGTCCGCGCCAGCTACCTTCTTGTTGTACCCTCAGCGCTGCGTCCAGAAATACTGCACGCCCTACACGACGATCCAACCGCTGGGCACCTGGGGTTCTCCCGGACGCTGTCGAGAATACAGGAAAGGTATTACTGGCCGCGTCTGACCGCCGACGTCGCCCGTTACGTCAAGACATGCCGAGACTGTCAACGACGCAAGACACCACCGACAAGGCCAGCAGGATTACTACAGCCGATGGAACCTCCTCGCCGACCATTCCAGCAGATTGGGATGGATTTGTTGGGGCCGTTTCCGATGTCAACATCCGGGAATAAGTGGATCGTCGTGGCGACGGACTATCTCACCCGCTTTGCTGAAACTAAAGCTCTACCAAAAGGCAGCGCACCTGAAGTGGCGAAATTTTTCGTCGAGAACATCCTGCTGCGACATGGTGCTCCAGAAGTCCTCATCACCGACAGAGGAACGGCTTTTACAGCAGAGCTCACCCAGGCCATTCTGCAGTATAGCCAGACAAGCCACAGGGGGACAACTGCCTACCATCCGCAGACGAATGGTCTCACGGAGCGCCTGAACAAGACCCTCGCCGACATGCTAGCAATGTACGTCGACGTCGAGCACAAGACGTGGGACGCGGTCCTGCTGTATGTAACCTTCGCTTACAACACGGCAGTGCAAGCAACAATACAGATCACGCCGTTTAAGCTGGTTTACGGCAGGATCCCGACAACGACGCTCGACGCCATGCTGCCCCACGTCACTGACGAAGAGAATGTTGACGTCGCTAGCTATCTGCAGCGCGCCGAAGAAGCCCGACAGCTTGCCCGCCTACGGATCAAGAACCAACAGAGGACCGACAGCCGACACTACAACCTCCGACGACGCTTCGTCGAGTACCAGCCCGGCGACCGTGTTTGGGTTTGGACACCCATACGCCGACGAGGTCTGAGTGAGAAACTATTGCGCCGCTATTTCGGACCCTACAAGGTCATTCGACGTGTTGGCGCACTGGACTATGAGGTCGTGCCAGACGGAATTTCGCATTCACAGCGGCGCCGCGCACGATCTGAAGTGGTCCACGTTGTGCGTCTGAAACCCTTTTACGGACGCTGACGAACTTCCTTATTTTATAGTTTTCTTTGCTACGGGTGTTTTTCTTTATTACTTTCGTTTGTGTGCAGCATCGGGTCGATGCTTTTTAAGAGGGGGGGTAATGACACGTGTGCTTATCTTTATCGGGCGACCACGTTTCGCTGCTTAACAACTGTAATCGCACAGCGACGGACGCGCCTGCATGTATCCGACGTTTCTGGAAAGTTATCGATGCTTCTACCCGGCTGTCTGTTGTCGCCGAACCTTGTGTTATCTGATTTCATCGCGTAACGCAAATGGTGTAGAACTTTGTGGAAGGCACGCGGGTCCAAACGATTAGTCTGGAACATTCGACGACTGCTCTATAAAAGCCGACGCGCTTGACCCGCTGATCAGATTTCCGACGATCGCCGACTCTGTTCGCCGCTTTCGTTGTGCTATAAGTGTAGCCTGTTTTGTGGGCACAGGTTCGCCCAATAAAATCTACTTTTGCCTTTCACAGTATTGCTACTGTGTTCCACCACCACGTGACAATAAGATCATGAGAAGCTGGTGTCCGATTCTGCAGATTAGGAATAGGCGAAACATACGGAACAAACTTCTTGCTGACTGGAGATGAACCTCCCACATGTAGTAGATGTGGTAAAAAACTGACCGTCATGGAAGCCCTTGTGGAGTGCCGCAAAACAGAAATCGAGAGGCAAAAGCACTTTCCTTTAGCTTGTCGACAGCGTATCTTATTACATCCAAGACAGTTTCTTGCCGCAAACGCATTATTCGGCAACGAATTTGTTTTAAATATTTTAAATGACTCTTACACTGCACATTATCCCTCCGAAAGTTACGTAGTACGGCCTCTTAGGTACATCTGGTAGAGCACGTATCTCGAGGCCCTTGTTTTAAAGGCTCTGACGAGGCTCTGGGGCTCTGTTCATCTACACGCTTTATTACATCATCCTTGCGTAACAAAACATTTATGGTCAAATTTCACATCTCTGATCATTGTCATTGTTTCATACTTATATATTTTACGCCACATCCACCATTCAAAGTACAATTCTCGATTTCATAAACGATTCGTTGGTAAATGATCGCCATGTGTATGGCCCTTGTGCAAACCATGATCATCAGGCCATCATCAGACCATTCTTCTCACATTGTTTTGGGACACCGCTTTATGTATATTTAAGGTTAAGGTGGGGCCAATTTAGCCCTGAAAATTGATTCAGTTCGGACAAGGCGATGATTTAGAAAAAATAGATGTTAGAACGTGATGTTACTACACCTCATAGTACATAAGCCTGACTCATTTTCCTAAACATTCAGTGCATAACTAATGTATGTTTCTTTCACAGAACGTCGCCTTTCTGGCATACAACGACCAACCTCCTCCAGGCTTCGGCGGCACAAGAGGAGGGCACACAAAGGGTTCGTATGACGTTAGATGTGTGACGTTGCACCCGGAACAAGCGGTGTATACTTGTCTGAACCGTTCTTTCTTTCTTCGTTTGAAGTTCGCATTTAGTGACCTATTAGAATGCTTTCCATTCGACGACTAAGCCACTTAAACGCCTTTGACATTATGTTTGTGTTGCTAATGAACAAAGACTGCATAGTTGTTCCTAGGTGCTATAACGTACTATAATAAATGTTATAATTATTATTATTATTAATAATGAAGCCAAGCTTTATTTGCCTCTTCCGCCGATGTCGTGGGTGCTGGCTGCTACCCTTGCAGGAATAGCCGTGCTGGACATAGTGCAATGGGACACCGGAATCTGAGGTGGCAGGTGATGCGCTAAAGCGCGGTCATTAGCTCTACCGTAAGTACGTCATTGTAGTTATTCTGTCGTCATTCCATTGCCTTCAGTTTATTGCAATCTCTTCCTTCGTTTTTATGCAGTCGTAATCGTTCCGCCGTCTTGACGCTTCAGTCATTGCGTTGTGATACCGTTGTCATGACGCCACCCTAGTCAAGCTGTGTCTCGCGAAGCTTGTTCAAATGGTACGGGTTTTCCTCAGTTTATTCAGCTGATACCATGAGCCGCTTTCCGTATTAGCTGACACAAAATACTTAAATTTAAGCTCTACCACACATAGAAAGTGACTTTGTTCAATTTGGTGCAGTGTGGGCATGTGAATCCGAAATAAAATGAAGCGTTGACGTAGCCAACCGAGTTCCGAGCAGCCTAGTAATGTCACTGACGAAGTTACATAATGGCGAGTAACAATAGATGGCCCCTGTCAGACTGCTAGTTTTCACTGATTTGTGTGCTTTGTGTATATCTGTTTTGTTGTAAGAACAATTGTATGGGCACTCCACAAATATCCACCATTGTCTCCGGCGAAGCCCTCGACGTCGGCGTAGCCGCGATGTTCCGTATAAAGTCCAAGTGCGATGGCATCGCGGCCGCTCGCCGTACATGCTACAGATGCGTGCGAAAGCTTGCTAGGGTAAGCCGAGAAGTATAATGGCTTGATGCGGTGGTTCCTTCTCTCGCTTGCAAGGGACGAAGGCGAGGAGGGTGCGCGTTATCATCTCATTGCGCACAGGGAGAGGGCAAGAGGAGTTGGAAAATGTGCTCACGCTAGGAGGGAGGGAAAGGGGCAGGTTAGTGCACATCTCACCTTCTACTTCCAGCTGCGGCGGCTCAGCGCAGCCACACGCGTCGTATCTTGGCGGCAATTTGCACTGTGTTTAAAGGCTAGTCGGCTTCGTGCGCGCTGTGTTCTCGCTCGCCTAGTACGCGTTGAAGCGAAAGGAGGCACGGAGGGGAATTCACTCACCGCTGCTGCCGGTCTTTATCACGCCCGCACTTTGCCAGTGCGTGTCATCGGTCATCGAGTGACATGTGTTCCTGCTTGCTTGTGGGTGAATGACGATGTGCTTGTTAATTTAGTTTGTAACAGACTTTGCGATGTAACTTCGTAAAGCTGTCTAATAATTTGCTATAGCAATCATTGTTTCTCAGGCGACCTTAGCATTATTGACGTGAACCTATCACGTTCAGCAAACAAACAAGCATATTAAAAAGTTTTCACACGCAAATTATAAAGCGTTATGCAATAATTTAAAGCCGAACCAGTTACATCAGTGACGTCGTTTAGATACCTGCTTACAGCTGAGTGCAGCCTTGTTCTGTTCGTCGTATTGCGTCGTTCCTAACAAATGGCGCAAATGATTAACTCGAGCGGATACCGCTTCCATGCAGGTGTGTTATTGGCGGGTACTGGACGCAGCGAAGGTGGCGTGTGGCTTCAGCACAGCGTGCCGAGGTTTGTGGAGGACGTGAAGAAGAAATACGAATACCCGGAGAGTGGTCGAGAGAACGGTCAACTCTTCTTTTGCATCTCGTTCCCTTTGCAGGCAGTCCAAAATATAGGTATGGTGACGGCTTTCCTGCGTTTTTTTTTCTGTTGTTTCTGACTGAAATGTTTATGTACACTGTCGAATAATTATATTTTGCGCATATTTCCCGTTAGCTTGAAGGCAGTTTGTAAAATATGCTGATTATGCTTCATTTCTAAACCTAACAGTGAGGAGAACATGTATACTGTTGATACCGGAAGATTAACACTGTTAACTCCTTGCAGGTGCACAGGAATAGTGATTGATGCACTGTGGTTAAAATTCTATGACCGCAAGCAATCAAATCATGACAGTTTAGTCTTATTTTCAAGCCAGATCAGCGAGAGTTTCACTTAGCCACAGTGGTACCACGACAAAACGTTTGTTTTCTGTTATACTATATTAATCTTCTTATCAAATGTTGAGCTGTATTGCTTGCTAGAAAATAAATAAAAGCAAACACCAAGGGACTGGCACTGGCGATGCGGTTTACTCAACTGTTTTCAAAGCAACGCAGCCCTGTTTGTTTACAAGTTCAATAATCTTCGTACAATGTCACCAATGTTAGTGACCTTTCAGAGAACTGTTACGAAATTTTTCCGGGGCACGCCAGTACAAATACCTCTCGTCTCTGTGCTTACGTTCACATACTGCCTACGTATTAGTTGCGCATGTACCGTCCGCTCACCCTCACTGACCCTCACCCACACTCATTTAAGCGCCCACTCACACTCATCGAAAGTTACTTGTGTTCACGCTAGCGCCCACTCGCGCCTTTTCTCACTTACACTCACACTCACGCCCTTGAAATGAGTGATTTCGAAATCACTGGTATGCCGACTTTCCATTGTGTCACAAAATGGTCTGGACACATTTGTAAGGAGCACACTAATACCACCCAATTGACAAGGACATGTGGACAGTGCGTTGTGTGCGCTTTGCGCTTCGTGTGACATACTGCAGCGCTTGTTATTCGAGTGTCTTGCTTTTCTTGGGCAGCGCACGTCGCTAAAGAGGGATTATCGTCTTCTTGGCTGGTGATATACTACCCTCGATTAATGCCTGTGTCACAGCGGTTGTTCTGCCCACGGGACCAGGATCATCATGCCCTCATTTTTCTGAAAGATAATTATTTGGCTTCCCGTTTGTTGTTCTCTATTTTCTCTTGTTTTATTTGTGTTGTGTTGTAATGACAAGACCGTGGACAATGATGCTCGTATTTTCAACATTCTTCTAATAGCGCAGTCTGTAGCGACATCCTTTTTTGTTGGCGTTGTCATACTCTCTTCTTTGCCATTGTTTTACCGCAGCCTTTGAAACCTGTCGTTTGGTTCTTTCTTTCCTCTTTCATTCTCTTCTACCTATCTTCCGTTTCTTTATTTCTGTCTCCTTCTTTCTGAAGAGTAACCACAGATGGTGCCCCTTCCCAAGGCTGTCGCCAGCCTGGTTCTTGCTTTCATTTTTTATCTCTCAATTGTATATACGAAGTGTTTCATGCTATAATTAACAGAATTTTCTAAAATCAAGTTGCATTTAGTCAATTATTCATCAGCTAGATTACTCTCGCAAACAGATTTGCACGAAAAAATCAAAATCAATCTTTGAATAAATAAGTTCTTGTTAATGAACTTTTAAACCAATAACTTTAAAGTACAATTGCATTCTTCCAATTGTAGCCGGGGACTTCTAAAATCCAACCCACTTAGATTAAATTTTAGAGAGGACACCATCTTCGATATATGTTTTCACAAATTTTACGGCAAATTGCATTGGTGTCCCAGTAATTTAAAGGGACACTAAAGGTTAATATTAAGTCAACGTGGACTGTTGAAATACCATCCCAGAAACCTCGAAACGCTTGTTTCGTGCGAAGAGGAGACTTATTTTAAGAGAAAATGCGTTCTGAAGCGTCCGCGTAGCTCTAGCGCAGTTCAGATCACCCGCCCTTCGATCGAGGAGTATTGACCTCATGGTCTCATAGTGACGTTGCGCCGTCGGTGAGTAAAGCGGCTCCCGCAGATGGCGCTACGGCTTTTCTGCACAAAACGCAAACGTGCGGCCAGAAAGAACCAAGACAGAGCCGAAAGCAGCGCGAAAGTGAAACTATGGTGGCTAGCGGAAGGGAAAGCGCACAACGATAAGCTGGTTCTTTATTTTATGACGCCAACCTCGACGCTCGTTCCAATGGATGACCCTGACAACGACACATTAGCTCGCAATGCTGGGATCGAGTTCAGCGATTTAAGCACTGATGAACGTGACCTGCTGTTGAGGGCTCGCGCTGCCGGCGTTGTTGCGTACAACTACGACGACGGCCTGCTTTGTAAGGCACTTCACGCGACTTTAGTAAGTCGGTGTTGAACTCGTAATCCTCTGGACGAAAGTGCAGCGAGCACACTACGTGATTTTTCAGCTCTTTGCCAGCGTGCTGTGGCATAGGTACGGCACTTAACCACTTCGAACGGAGAGGTACACTCGTTGGCACACAGTGATAAGTAACGTTGGATTCGCCGCTGCAACTGCCCTTGGCTAAGTTCCGCGGACCGTTCGCGCATCCCACGACATCACATGGACGTGGCATTCTCGCTGTTTGTTCCAAATGCAAGTTTCGCGAGCCAGCAGGACAACCGCAGCACGACGCGATAAAGAAACAACTGAAACTCCAAAGCGCGCGCGGCGCAAAGTCGAGCGCGCAGAGTTGAGCGAAAACAAAACCTTTCGATCACCCATACTACTCAAGGGTAACGTCAAAATGTTATTTTTTCTTAGAATCGAATAGAACTAGACAAGTAGCATTTTCTTCCGTCTTATAATCTAATGAAATGATCTTTTTAATACGAGTAGTTCAGTTTAGTGACATAAATTATGATGAGGAGTGCTTTCGTCATCGGGCTAGTACCGGAATGTCGCTGGGGGATCTCAAATCGTGTCATGCATTTACCTCAATTTCTCGGTTACTAAAGCTCTGTTCGCGATTATATTGGCGCCTTAGACGTTCTAGAGCATTGTTTTATCACTTTAACTTGACTTTCTGGTAACCTTTAGTGTCCCTTTAAGAGCTTCAATGCTTAAAACAGCGTTTTTTTTTAAAACGTAAATGGAACAACACGTCATGTTTACTCCACGTTTAACTGCGACTCTCTCTAAACTGCAATTAGTTCTAAGTGGGCGTGTCTTGTAAAATACTGGCTGCAGTTCGTGTAGTGCAATATGTGTGTAGAAGTATTAGCTAATTGATTACTTAAATTTAAAAATTAGTCAATTACGGATATCGATTTCCAGCGCATTATGTCGGCCTTGTAGAGTAATCTTGCTCAATAGGTAGATTTCTGCTATATGCCACAGGCGATTGCTTAAAGGTGTGTTACCGTAAAAGAAAACACTGGTGTGTGTTCAAAGCCAATAAAAATAATAATAATAACCAGCTTATAAACTTCAAGCATCCACTAGACCTCCTATTTTATAGAAGAGAAGCTTACACAACTCATTGTGAAACCTGACACCTTACGTATGAAAAATAGAAATCATCGAACTTGAGTTCATTGTTGGCATGTTCTCACGGATGCTCAATGGTTGCGACGGACAATCCTCGTGAACACAGAGTCAGATTTACTCTGCACCATTGCTCAGTTACCCTCACAGGCGGTTTCTTGGACTAAAGAACCGTGATATCGCTTGAGATTTATACGTATATAAATTCATTGAGCCTTCGACAAGCTTTAGATTACTGGGACGCGCTGAGTCTTCCAACTGCAGCTTGTCTACACTGACTCATAATACCTGGAATCAATTTTATTCAGTCACACTTAGACTTGCATCAGCTACTTTTGATGCCGCCAAACCCTATGTTCGTTTACTTACACCTGACTGGGCTCATTCAGGCTTACGTTCACACTACGTAGGACCACCCTGTCAGGCGCGCTCAGTCTCATGGGTCGGTTGGCGAATGAGTAAGGCGATTTGTAAAAACTCAGTCCATGTACATATAAACAAACATTCAGTCACTCTGAGAATATAGTAATTCTTGAAGTAGGCAAGAAACCTTGCTGAAAAAATTTTCACAGATGATGCCAGGCTTACTGGATACACGTCACTCAACAACAAAATACATAGGCAATGTCAAACAACTTTACTTTTGTAGCTTCAGAGAGTGCCATGTTTAGGTTGCTGTCTTTCGCGTACGTGGAATTTCAAAACAAAAGCGTAAGGGAGTTTCATGAGTTCAATAATTATTTCTACTTTCTAACTATATTTTACAGCGAAACCTTTTGATGAAATATTGTACGAAACTTTCTTTTTGCAGCTCTGCATCTTCGAGTCCAAGGGGCCAATGTATACCAGACACGTGCACCGAAGTGGGCCGCCGATTTTGATGAATTTTGGTATTTGCTGCACAAGATGTATAGGAGAGACAAAAAGGGTCACTTACGGATCGACTTTCTGCACACAAATGCGCACAGGCTTGTGCTGGCCATTGCCAAGCCTCCACGATTGTCGAGAGGTAATGCGCTGTGCCCGGAAGGTACTGCTGTCGAATAGTTAACATGTGCACGAACTGCTTGTGCATATGCTACTATGTAAACTTGCAAATGCAATGTGCTTACTAGCCAAAAATCAATGAAAATTCAGTTTTGCTGACATTTCTGTACGATATAACATTACTGCGCGAAAAAGACATACTAAGCAGGATTACATTACAACTCAACTCTAAGAACATTTCTCCTTTACTATTTCCACATTCGAAGACAAACAGCTCGCCTTTGCCGCCTGCCTTTCCCTCATTTTCGCAAGTCTCCTATGACAACTGCATACTTATTTGACTTTTCTGAGGGTGATTTAACGTACGGATAAGATTATACTACTACTTGAATATATGGGCAGAATTTGGTGCATATAAGCGTTATTTTTAATGTGCATCTATTATTGAGTTTCGTTACAACTGTTCTGTAGAAATGAGCGATGTTCACCATGCTACGAGGTTTATTGACTATTAGCGGGAATCGCAGTCACGCCGGGTCCAGCACAGAAAGCAGCCGAGCAATTCTACCGAAGCGCCAGCGCTAGCGCGAGCAAGCACCGCGGCACTTACCCTTTGGACTTTGTCTTTCTCACTTCAGGAACCACTCGGCCGCAGTAACGCTTTGTCCTTACAACTGCTTCGTTCTTATATATCAGAAATCCTGCCCCGTGTTTTCTGTATAGGTCGGCAAGACCTCTGTGACAGAGGGCAAGTTTATTAGTCAGTGCAGTATATGCGTCATAAGCACTGCTAAGCACAATGCGATCCGAGGTAACCTTTAATCATTTCTGAAAGGGCTGCGTTAAAGATGCTTCAGTGGATGGGGTTTACGAGATGCAATTAAAGAGAAGATGATCCTAAAGCAATAACCCGAGCGTTAAACGACGGACACTGGGCTATAAAGATGGAACAGTCCATACGCCTACATATTCCAAACCCGTCGTTAACTAAATAACAGTGTACAAGAACACCAATTATCTCTGAGAAATCAAATAGCTACCTTTGTTACCTGTAACGCATGAAATTATGAGCTACGAATACGTACGATAAGAAAATTCAGTCAGACCTCATCTACAATTACCATCCTAGTATGCGAATAGCCAAAAAGAGTCATGTGTGAGGCATGTACAACAGCCAGGCTCATTTCTCGCTCTTTCCACTGGACACGCTGCGCCATCAAGAATTCGCGCAGCTAAGAAGTACGCGCGAATATTTCTATGTAGCTTGTGAGATCGCGTGGCATCCGAGATTTGCACCAGCGGCGCACCGGTGCGTTGGAGTAGCGTACTTCGCGTACTTCAGCCGGGCTCCATTCTGGCACTTCCCCTCATAGACATCCTCCGCCATCCAGCGGCGCCCCCGGCAGGTCCGGGTGGGGCCTTTAATATGTACGGCACGCTGGTGCGTGCAAACAGTGAAGAAAAAAATGTATGTTTTTACGTGCCGAAACCAGGATCTCATTATGAAGCACGCCGTAGTGGCAGACTCTGCAATAATTTGGACCACTTGCGGTTCTTTAACGTGCACGTAAATCTAAGTACGCGGGTGTTTTCGCATTTCGCACCTCATCGAAATGCGGCCGCCGGGGCCGTGATTCGATCCCGCGACCTCGTGCCTAGCAGCCTAACACCATTCCTACTGTACACCTACGGCGGGTTGCTTGCGGACAGTGAGACTTAATTCCTGCCTCCACGAAAACGTTCCTAGCTTGCGGAACCCGTCGGATGCGGGTTCCATTCTGCCCAGCACCAAGGAAACTGTTAGGGGTTCCTTTTTTCGTTGAAGAACGCCGTCAACGAGGTTTAGGAAAAATTTTTAGACTTCAATAACTGCCGTAGCGGCCAACAATTGTGGTGGAATAGTTTGACCGCCGGAAAAACAAAGAACTGGTCTGACAATATCATGAATGTAATCCGGAATTATATTGGGTAGGAGCAAGATCACAAGCGCGCATTAACTTCTAGATGCGTGTGACACTGCGAAACGTCCTGTTGCTTGTACCAGTGACACGTCAATCTTGCTGCTCTATGCAAAAGTCAATGTACTTGATGACAAATGCTAACAAGAAAAGGTAGCGTTAGTCCCGTTCTTCTTTTTTTCTTCTTCGTATTAATGCTATGGGCATTTTTTTTTTTTTGCATATGAGCTGAGTAACCTTAGAACAAGAACAGGTGGGAGTCAAATACTGTTTCCCCGAGGTTGTCTTTTTGCAATGCAACAGACCACTACTTAAGTAGTGCAGGCTCACTAGGCTTAGTTTGATTGTAAATATGCTTCTATTTGTGTTGTTTGTATCAACGGAGCTGAAAACACCTAAGTATGTAAAATGTTGTTTTACTTCAATAAGCCAGAAACAACTGAAAGGTCTTCCCTATATTGCAATAATAAGATGGAGCGTTAGCAGTGAACTGGCGCAATTGCCTTAGCTCGAAAGTTTGATTCACCCAAATTTAGTTTTCTCTCATCAATGCAAAAACCAATTATGTGACATCAACAGAAGAAAGGAAATTATAAATAGATGATTTAGAGTTTGTGAAAATGCAGGTTTTCTTGGGGTCTCTTATGGAGGTATAGTGGTAACAACAACCAGAGATTTTTCAAAGCCTACAAGACAGCATTCGGCCGGCATGTAAGATGCCTCCGCCAGAAACGGTCATAGGCGGCAGAGCTCTGTTGACGGCGGTTCTTTTAATAAACGTTTCGATTTCTTGCTATGGTTCGCACAGACGTCTACACATAGGATTTAAAAAACCACATGAACGACAGCATCACTGTCCAGTCCTGGAAAAATGGGGCCGGCGGTGCCCAACAAAAGCACTGCACCAAAACGTACAGCGTCACCGACGTCGAGACGATAAGGATACGTACGAAAACAGACGATCTATATTTCTCAACTAGTGAGGACCACAGCAAGTGGTATGTCACCAAATCAAACGGAATATTCTGCTTTTCTTCGCTTAACCGCATGGTAAGTATGGAGTTGCGCATTCCATCCAGCTCCGCACCGCGTACCTTTTAATGCCTAAAGACTGGCTGAGCAACACTGAGGAAATCGCGTCTATTAAAACATGAAACAGATAACGACAGGTCGCACCAAATACATAGAACTGACACAGGGCACGTGATTCGCGTTGGACTAGCCAGTTCTACAGTTAACGTTAGCCCATAACTGTGATAGCCGAGAAAAGCTTTTTTGCTTTCCAGTGTCACTGACTACCGTGGTGCAGCACGGTAAACCTCCAAAGTCCTCGTTCTAAGTGACAAGTTGGGAGGGGGGATGTGTCCCTTTCGCGATGTATATTGGTTAAAATTGTCAAGACACAATAGTGACCATGTGATGTATCCTGCCGGTGCCTTTCTGTTAGACTTGCAGTGGTTCAGTCCTTTATTAAAAACTAAAACGTTAGCCGTAGACCGTAAATGCGGTGCATCGTATACATAGAGGTGCATGCGTCATTAGCGTCATTAAAGGACGGACGCAGATTTTCTAAAAACTAATGCAGATAAAGTGATTCTATAAACATACCTGAAGGCTAGAATTTAGCGTAGGGTGGCGGCGTGTCTGCCGACATAAATAGTTCCCTGCAATGCCATCAATATTCAAGAAGCAAAAGTACATTCTGTCAATATTCTTTATGTTGTGTGCTATGCTCGCTACTTTACGTAGTCCGGTGGTATGCAAATTTCTGTTGTACTAGCGTCTGTGGTATCTGCGTCTTCACATTGTGCTCCATTTATATTATTGCACTGGTACAATGAAGCAAGAAGCATCGCAAGATCCTCATAAAATGCAGTACAGTACTGAAGCATCATACGATCCATAGGCAGGTTAGTTTGTGTGCATATCTGAGGACGCTGACTGATAATTGAGATCGCAAAGTTCAAATTTTTTGACAATATTTTTCAAATATTCCTTGCTAACGTTCGGAAGTGTAATCTGGATAACCTTCAGCAGAACGCAATGCCCTTTATCAATACTTTTGGCATTCAGGGATGTCGCTTTCAGGAATATGATTCTTTAGGGACCGACGGCGGTAATGCACTCTTCAAAGAACAGAAGGGAGCATGAGTATAAGGGGCTTGCATAAGTCGCCTAAAATATCACTAGAAACAGGTGGTTTTGTGCGATATAAGTGATGTCTCTCATTGAAATATTCTGTAAAGTGAAAAATGATCAGGCAATAGCCGTAATGTTTTACTGCTCTTAATACCAATTACGAACTCTCAGAAATTTTAACGAACGGTCGTTCTTTATTTTCGCTTTCGGAATCCCAGTTCTTGTGTAATTTATTCGCATTCTACTCGAGCCTTACGTCTACATAGCGTATTTAACGGCTAGCAAACCATGGCGGCCTGTTATTGTGTCACGAAATGGGGCCGTGAGTAATCATCGCATTGAGTTCTATAGAAGCGAGCTACATCATGTCAAATCTACGAAACACTTGCTCAGGACAACGCTTATGCCATTCAGCTTTATTGCCAGACGAAATCGCGTCAACCAAGAAACAGTCCGCTTTTAAACATTTCTACAAGGACGGCTCATGCGACATCGTGCACTACAAATTCTTTATTTGTTGTAGGCTCAACGGCGTCGGTTTATAGCATTCTCGCGAAAAACAACGTAAACTGCAATTCCGTAAGCTGAGCGACAAGGGTCACTGTGGCGCCTCTTCGCGGGTGTGGACGGCAGGCGACGGGAAGAGCGCATATATCGGCGCTAGAGCACATTGTGTCGAAGTGCTCAGGGTGGTCACTTTTGGCTTGCTAATGTTTACCTTAGTGCTAACGTTTACTTAGTGCCTGTGTGGTATATTTAGGAAGCCTAGAAAGCGTGACACTTGGTAGTGCGAACAAGAATGAATGTGTCGGCTTTTCCTCGCCCGCGAGAGCCCGAGACTTTACCGGTCTACGTGGTCGCTCGTCGCCATAGTTTGGTGACCCGGACGGGATAATAGGCGCGAACGAGATCGATCTTCGGAAAGATCGTCGCACAGTGCAACGCAACCATGAAGTCCTGTGTGTTCGGTAAAGGGTAGCCATCAGGAACTGTGACGTTGTTTATTGCCCGGTAATCGCCACATGGGCGCCAGTCTTCCGTCTTCTTAGGCACCATGTGAAGTGGTGATGCCCAATTACTGGAGGAAGGGCGGATGATGCCAAGTTGCAGCATGTGTTCGAATTCCGCGTGAGCGGTCTTCAGTTTCTCCTGGGACAAAGGCCGGTGTCGGAAATAGACTGGTGGGCCGGAGGTGACGATGTGATGGCACACGTCATGTTGCACCGGTTGCGTCCAGTCCGTCAGGCGCGTCAAAGTGGGAAACTCGCTTAGGAGCGCGGCGAAAGCTCCGGCCCAACACACAAGTCGCCTTTTCTACGTGACGGACAGCGTTGCGGGACAACGATTCTTAGTCGACACAGGAGCTGACGCCAGCATTCTCCACGCCCACCACTCCGACCGAAAAGCGACATCTGTGTCGTTTTTGCAAGCCTTCAACGGCATCAGGATCCCAGTTTTCTCGTCACGCTCCGTCATGCTAAACCTTGGCCTTCGACGAGGGTTCCGCTGGATTTTCCTGGTTGCAGACGTCCTTCGTGCAGTCATTGGAGCAGATTTCTTGCACAACTGCTCTTCAGCAGCGCAATCTCCGCTCGACTCCTTGTGTGAGCGCCTGGAACTCATCATCTGTGGGGCGGAGGATCGCCGCACGTCATCTCGTCGCCCACGCAGCCGTAGTTCCAGCAGATCAAGACGCACGGGCACCCGCAATGAGACATCAGCTACAACGTCTGGCATTTGCTACTAGCACTGCCGTTTTGGAAACGACGCTCGTCACTGTCGGCGTAGCTCCGGTGCGTGTCTGCTTACTAAGAAGGCACCCACATATTACTGTCTTGCAAACAAAAAGTTTTCTGCAATTGATCTTAACCTAGTTTCCCCGTCACTACTGTCCGAACTTGAATGGGAAGTTAACAACAATCCTTACGGAAGTGACCACTTCGCCATACTGCTAAGATCACCTAAAGAAAACGAATATCCACCACAGGCTCCTAGGTGGAAGATTGACACAGCTGACTGGGAGAAATTCCGAACCCTAACTAGTATATCATGGGATGACAAGTCCTCGTTAGGAATTGATGCTGCTGTTGAGTATTTTACAGCCTTTATAATAGATGCCGCATCAAAATGCATATCAGAAGTAAATGGCCTTGCATGCAAACGGGGTGTCCCGTGGTGGAACGACGATTGTAGGATCGCTCGTAAAAAACAGAACAAAGCGTGGGGGTTGCTACGCGCCTCTCCCACTGCGGATAAAATTATTAACTTTAAGAAAGTAAAGTCCCAAGGCAGGAGAACCCGCCGACAGGCTAGAAGAGAAAGTTGGGAGAAGTTTTCATCGAGTACAAACTCCTATACAGATGAGGCCAAAGCCTGGAACAAGGTTAATAGGATAAGAGGGCGACAAACATACTCACTCCCTCTGGTAAATACACAGGGCGATACACTGAAAGACCAGGCAGACTCACTTGGGGAGCACTTTGAGCGAGTGTCGAGCTCAACGCACTATTCCCAATCCTTTCTTAAACATAAAGAAATAGTAGAGCATAAGCCAATAATACGAAACTCCAGGCAGGAAGAACGGTATAACCGGCCTTTCGGTATTCCCGAGTTGAGAGCTGCCTTGAACACATGCAAAAGCACTGCACCGGGACCTTACAATGACATGATCAGAAACCTACATATTGACGCACAAGTTACACTTCTTACACTATTCAACACTATTTGGGCTTCGGGATAACTCCCATTCACATGGAAAGAAGCGATTGTGGTTCCTGTTCTAAAGCAGGGAAAAGACCCTTCCTTGGCAACAAGTTATCGTCCGATAGCTCTAACAAATTGTATGTGTAAGATTTTTGAAAAAATGATAAATCGCAGACTTATACATTTCCTTGAGCTCAACAATATGCTCGATCCTCATCAGTGTGGCTTCAGAGAAGGGCGGTCGACAACCGATCACCTGGTACCCATTGAAGGAAATATCCGCGATGCATTTATACATGGACAGCATTTCCTATCGATATTCCTTGACATGGAAAAAGCGTATTATGACACGGCATGGCGTTACGGGATCTTGCGACACCTGTCGGAGATGGGC
Source organism: Dermacentor variabilis (assembly GCF_050947875.1). Taxonomy (NCBI): domain Eukaryota; kingdom Metazoa; phylum Arthropoda; class Arachnida; order Ixodida; family Ixodidae; genus Dermacentor; species Dermacentor variabilis. Next base: position 71,061,521 of record NC_134574.1, on the reverse strand, counting down.
ATCCGTGGAAATATGCTGAACATAATTGAAAGCTATTTGTCGGATCGTAGCTACCGCGTGAAAATCGGCAACGTATTGTCGCGACCTTTTATACAGGAAACAGGTGTACCCCAGGGAGGAGTACTCAGTTGCACTCTCTTTATCGTTAAAATGAACACACTTCGTCCTTCACTGCCACCGGCCATTTTTTATTCCGTCTACGTAGATGATAGGTTTCAAATCTTGCAACCTTACAGTTTGTGAAAGACAGGGTACATCAGGGCTTAAACAAGGTGTACAAGTGGGCAGAACATAATGGATTTAAAATCAACCCGCACAAAAGCTCTTGTGTTCTTTTCACAAGAAAGAGAGGCCTGGTACCTGATCCCTGTGTAGAGCTGGGTGGACAACAAATTCCCTTCAAGAAAGAGCACAAATTTCTGGCTGTTATTCTCGACTCCAGGCTCACTTTCATTTCACACATCAAATATCTTAAAGAAAAATGTCTGAAAACCATCAACTTACTTAAAGTTCTATCCCACACTACATGGGGTAGCGACAGGAGGTGCGTCTTAAATTTTTACAGGAGCCTAGTTAGATCACGACTAGATTATGGTGCCGTAGTATATCACTCTGCTGCACCGAGCGCGCTAAAGATGTTAGACCCCATTCATCATCTGGGTATCCGCCTGGCCACTGGCGCATTTAGAACAAGCCCGGTGGAAAGTCTATATGCAGAGTCAGACGAGTGGTCACTACATTTTCAGAGAACGTACATCAGCTTTACCTATTTTCTCAATGTGCGCTCCAATAAAGAACATCCGTGCTTCAAAACCGTTAACGACTTGACGTGTGAAAGACTGTGACGTATCCATTGTAGAGGTCACAAAACACGCACCTGACCTCGAAATCGCTATGCATTTCCGTGAACTTCAATCGAAGTGCAGCTGCTCCGAATACTACACAGACGGGTCTAAATCACAAGCTGGTGTATCTTATGCTGCTGTTGGTCCCTCTCTTTCTAAGTCTGATTTATTGAACCCGCAAACAAGTATCTTTACTGCAGAAACTTAAGCAGTACTGTCTGCAGTAAAACATATACAGAAATTAAAACTCGACAGAGCAATTGTATACACAGACTCGCTAAGTCTCGTAGAAGCAATAATTTCATTACAAAAGCTTAAAAATCTTGTTTTCATTGAACTTTACTCCCTCTTATGCAGTATTTATCTACCACATATACATGTAGTGATATGCTGGGTACCTGGCCATAGAGGTATCGAGGGTAATGTACTGGCTGATAAAACGACCACATCACTCACATCACTAAACACTTTTCCTAGAGCTGCTGTTCCTGTAACAGATCTGAAGCCTTTCTTGCGCAAGAAACTGCGACAACACTGACAACGCATGTGAAACGCAGATATAAACAATAAACTACACGCTATCAAGCCACAGTTAGGTGTTTGGCCCTCCCCAACAAAATCACGGCGAACAGATGTCCTTTTCTGCCGCCTCAGAATAGGGCACACATTTGGTACACACAATTTTCTGCTTACTGGAGATGAACCGCCAACCTGTGGTCGATGTGGTAAGAGGCTGACCGTCCTCCACGTCCTCTTGGAGTGTCGCAAAGCCCAACCTGAAAGAAAGAAACATTTTCCTCTTGCATATCGTTATTGCATACCTCTTCACCCAGCTATGTTTCTTGGTAAGGAAACATTTTTCAACATCAATGTAGTCCTCAATTTTTTAAATGAGGTGGTCCTACATGTTATGAGCCCAATAAATTCGTAGCGCATCCTCTTTCCAGAGGATGCCGCTGTGATAGTTGTTTTATATAGGACATGTCTCCAGGCCCTTGTGTCGCAAGGGCTCTAACGAGGCCATGGCGCTCAAGTGAATTTTAGAAACTTATGCAATTTTTTGTATCATATCATTATTTTGAAATGCACCTCAATGCTCATAGTACGCATCATTTGTCATCGCCATAATTTTATTACACGTACATTTTGCGCAATTTACAGCGACTATATTTTAGGCCTCTTTAAAGCCACGTCACATCAATTCCATAGAACCCATCACTCCAGTGCGAAATCATTAACACTTGCATGGCGCTCTTTGGCCATACCTGACCCTTGCGCCAATAAAAACCACACATTTGTTCATTTCATCTTGTCTTGCGCTGAGTGTCCCCTGTGCGACAAGCACACCTTGTCACATTATCGCGTCCGGAGGCACCGAAGAAAACCAATTATAAAGCAGTAGCCTTCTTTGGCGCTTTCGCGGGTGTTATGATGGGCTTCGGGCCGCAGATTCATTGTGTCAATCAGAGGCGCATGTGAGGGCAGCCTGGAAGGAACGCCAACACTCACCGCACACAAGCATATATTCACACATCCAAAATGCAAGTACAAGGGCAGAGGGCATGGGAGCAAGCGAGACCAATCGTCCCTACACAGCGGTCAGAGCGACTGCCGCAACGTACTCTCAGTTTGGCTGGTGTTGCGTCGCTCAACCAACTGCGCGAGCGGATACGGCAGGTGAGCTCTCGCAGGCTCTTGTTCCTGTGGTGGGTGACGGGAGCGGAAGACGTTCCCTTTAGAGGTCCCCTCGTGCGTTCGCGCCCGAACGAGTCCCTCGGACAGCTGTTGGCATCCCGAGCGTTGACGTCCAACCCAAGCCAACAAGTCTTCCTTGCTCCGCTTCTCAGCTGCCGTCTGTCTTGCCGACGTGGTCTCTTCGCCTTCTTTAGGCTGCATGAGCCACGCGTTAGCTGCCGATTAGTTGCGCGCTCTTTTGTGGTGCTTGCTGATTAGCAGTATTATTCTTGACTTATTATGTTTTCTACACCACGAGCGCACGTGCAGCGAGCTGTCGTCCTTGTTGTCAACCTTGCACGTGGGCCGGTGCAGGTGCTTCCATATCTTCGAAAGTGCTTCGTATTCATTTTGCACGCGTCGTCAAGCACTTCAGCACAGGGGGATTTAGTGGTCGTTGCTCGTTTAACCGCGTACGGAATTAAGCCTGTCGTTCGAGCAGAAAGAACGTGACGGAACATAAAGAAGGCCGCTACGCGGAGATGAGAGCATCATCATCATCAGCCTGGTTACGCCCATACTTCTCCCATACTTCTCCAACAACCCTGGTCATGTAGTGATTGTGGCCATGTCGTCCCTGCAAGCTTCTTTATCTAATCCGCCCACCTAACTTTCCGCCGCCCCCTGCTACGCTTCCCTTCCCTTGGAATCCACTCCGTAACCCTTAATGACCATCGGTTATCTTCCCTTCTCATTACATGTCGTGCCCATGCCCCCATTTCTTTTTCTTGATTTCAACTAAGATGTCATTAACTCGCGTTTGTTCCCTCACCCAATCTGCTCTTTTCATATCCCTTAACGTTACACCCATCATTCTTCTTTCCATAGCTTGTTGCGTCGTCCTCAATTTAAGTAAAACCCTTTTCGTGAGCCTCCAGGTTGAGATGAGAGCGTCTCACACAAAACTTTCTTTGAAGTGTTTTCATTTCTGCCAAGCAAATGACGCCACTGCGTTAGCGTGAGCGAAATGTTAGCTGATAAGCTTATCCCACGCTATAGCACTGTACGCGCTGACCGCCCATCTCAAGATATTCGACTCTTGTAATGCGCTCCGCGATTCCGAGACGAGGAGGCGCATGTGCAGAGGTCCTAACGTATTACATATAAAGGTAACGTATCACGCGAAGCCAGAACACTCCAACGTGAAGAGAGGTGCTGAATTTCAGCGCATGAAGCTGCATGAGCACCAGTTCCGTCATTTTGGTCCTGCTGCCCGTGTCCTCACCAGTGTTCCTGTGTCCCGTGTCACCCGTGTTCACCCGTGTCCTGCTGCTCGTGTTTCGTCATTTTGGTCCCGTGTCCTGCCCTTCCGGCGTCCTATATATGAATACCCACAATGTACACTGCACAAAATGAGCGAGGTGGAATGTGTGTAATGCCCGGTGAAAGCCAGGTGGAATATGTTTAATGTCAAAATTCAATTCGAATAGGACGGCCGGCGACCGTCCTCTACAGCGGCGGTGACATAGACAACATCATGAAACTGTATGGAGGAAGGGCAGGACTGCCTTGTGTGCCCGGCCTCAGCGGGTTCATCCACCTGGCACTCGGGGGCCCTTAGACAGAATGGCTAGCCAGATTTCAGTAAACCGTGGCTTCGGCGCCTCCCTCTTCGGTCTGTCTAGAGTAAGCGCTCCCGCTGCGCTCACCCGGTAAATACTCTGATTCTTCCAATGCCTCTCTAATGACTTCGCGAGAGTACTGCATGCTTTTCAAACGAAACATCACGAAATAATTGAGGTACATTTCACCCACTTCCCCCAAAAACCACTAGTACATCTAAAGAAGTTGGTGGAGGAATACACTTAATTTATAGAAATAAGCTGACAGTGACATCGCCCGAGGTGGGCAGTGTCCTTAGTCCAGGATACCATGGGCCCGAGCCGATAGCTCGGCCCTGCTCACCAGATGATACTGGTCTTCAGGGCGCGGGCTTCGCAGTTGTGCCTCCCACTGATCGACAGTTGGCGCGGCGATGCTTGTTTTCGATGGGTTTTGCCCAAATTCCCATATCATGTGGTATATGGTATTAGGCACAGAGAAGAAGGCGCACTTCTGAGTTCGTAGGATACATGGCGTGTATCAGGGTGCCATGCGGAAATGTGCCGATCTAACGAAGTTATAACTGCTGTAAAATGCGGCATCAAACCGCCGCGTCATGTGCGCGCTGTCAATGCACATGCGCCAAGTTTCTTTTCTATGTTAACTCTCCAGATCCCCCCTTTCCCATTTACTTTATACACGCGTGCAATAAACATTTGTGCGCTCTTCTCGGCTAACCACTGAGTCGTGAAAGTCTCCCTTCTTGCATGACGGCAGCTAGGCTGCCGCTGCTACGCTACAGTGGCGACGAGCCAGGAAGGCACCCCCGCAAGGAAAAACCCAACGCTAAGCATTCAGAGACAGCCGTACCGCTGACAACTATGTCCTCCTACATCCTTGCGGAATTCGACGGCGTCACAGATAAGTGGAGCCTTACCAGGCCTTACCTCATCAAAGTGGAAGCGTATTTTGAAGCTAATGCTATTTTGATTCTATTAAGAAGATGGCACTTCTAGTGGCTGCCCTTAGCACATAGAAGGTCCAAATCCTAATGGAAAAAATAGCACTTGCAAACCCCAATGCCTTACGTTGTGAGGAAGTCGTCAAGGTGTTAAATTGCCACTATAATCCAAAGCACGCCGAAATCTCTGAACGTTTCCAGTTTTTGAACCGCTGTCAGCATGAGAACGAATCCATTCATGATTTTGTGGTTGCAATCCGGCGCATAGCTGACAATTGCAATTTTAGAGACTCGCTGAGCAGGCTATTTCGAGAGAGAATTGTCTGCGGTGTGCGTGTGCAGAAGCAATTTATGGAAAAGAACGAGTTAACACTGGAGGAAGCGGAGTCTATGGCAATAGCCATTGAAACTACCGAAAAAAGACGCCAGGAGAATGTCTGTAGTACCGCCTGTGAAAGCAAGTCGAAGCACGTCGCAAGCTACCATCGAGATAAAGCATGGGAAGAGCAGAGCGATTGGAGTGTGGAAGGTGTGGCAGTTCTAGACATCGCAGCAAGAGCTGTAGATGGGCTAAAGCCCGGTGTTACTCCTGCGATCAGAGGCTTCATCTGGCAAAAATGTGTCGCAGCCGCAACGGTAACGATGTTGCCACCAATCGGCGAGTCCCTCACGCGAAAGCTTTGGCGGTGGAAGACGCTACTTCAGAAGAGGACAGCAGCGAAACTGCGCAAATCCGGACGATGGCGTCAGCACGAAAGAATGTTTTTGAGCCACCAATTAGACGAACGTTTAGTTGAGTAGGCGTGGATTTATTCATGAAAGTCGATACAGGCTCCGGGGTGTGCATAGTATCGCGACAGCTTTTTGATAAACATTGCAAATGCTTGCCAAGCTTGCAACTTTCGCATGTGAAGCTATCCTGCTACAATGGAAGATTGCCGGTGCTGGGGCGAGCTTTAACTTTGTGTGACATACCTCGCTATTTCAGTTGACTCTTCCCTTGTGGTGGTAGATTGCCCTGAACCAGGCTTGTGCGGACGAGACCTGCTAATCCTACTGGAACAAGCGGGTGTTCCGGTACTATGAGACACGTGCGAAGGCGAGGCGACGGCGAGCCAAGTGAACTGCCACAGCATCCATGCCATTTTCGACACATGCCAGCACGTTTTCTCGGGAACCTTGGGGTTCATCAAGGGACCACCGGTCTGGCGCCTGCAGAAGGGCGTCGCTGTTCCCAAATTCTGTAAGGCGATACCTATTCCATATGCTCTACGTGATACATTACGCAAGAACTTGGCTAGTTAGTCTCGCTGCTTGTAATATCGCCAGTCAAGCATTCGAATCGGGCGACGCCTATTATACATCCTGCTTGCGCCCTGGAGCAGTACCCGCTTCCTATAATTCAAGACATCTTTGGGTCTTTAGGAGGAGGTCAATTGTTCAATACGTTCGACTTGCGGGATACATATAACCAGGTGCTTTTGGACGAGGACGAGGAAACTGTGCGTTAGTAACACTTACAAAAGCCTGTTTTGTTACATTGGGCTTCCATTCGGCATTTCCACCGCGCCAGAAATTTTCCAAAGAAAAATTGATACAATAATGTTTGGTTGCCTGGCGTTTAGGCTTACTCGGATGACGTTCTTGTCTCGGAAGGGTTTGGAGATTGCGGAGCACGATTGATAAACGTGTTAGAACGGTTCAGAGAACACGGCGTGAAGCTCAGATAAGTGTAAATTTAGCCAGCAATCTGTCACTTCTCTTGGGCACCGTATTGACCGTGCCGGCCTTCACCCAACAGAGAAGAATGTGGATGCTATCATGACTCTACCCAATCCCGATAACCTAAGTGAGCTGCGTTCGTTCCTTGGGATGATATCATTCTATTCGAAGTTTTTTTTCGAATATGTCAGACACATTGTTCCCATTGTACCAGTTGTTCGAAATAAAAACGCGCGGTGGCAGTGGAAGTCCTCGCAGGAATCTGTATTTCTCTAGGCAAAGCAGTGTCTTAAACATGCATTTTGTGCATCTTGATCCATCGAGACAACTGAAGTTGAAATGCCACGCATCCACTCGTGGGATAGGAGCTGTTTTTCACACAATTGGACGCGCCAACGAATCACTTGGGATCCCTTTAAGAACCCAATCACTGGCGCTTGTTTTTGGCGTGTCTAAATTCCAGGATTATCTTTTAGACCGAGAGTTCTTCCTGGTTACCGACCATCAGCCACTTTAAGGACTGCTGGGGCCAGACGCCTGCCATTGCTGCAGCTCGTATCCAACGCTGGGTACTCTACCTAGTAGGCTACCGTTACAAGCTCGAATATGCTCCAGGAAGCCTGCCACTGCGGGGCTCCGATCCCGTTACGGAACCTGACCCTGACGAGTACGTATTTTCTTTTAAAGCCTGGATCGAGGGATAGTCGCAACACGCGAGCTGAAGGTGCTGACCACCAATGACTCAACCTTAGCTCGCGTAAAGGAAAACGTGTTGCACGGGTGGCCGAAAGGCACAGAACGGCTTGACCCTTCCTTGGTTCCCTTTGCTGATCGCGAGTTGGAACTATCTCCGGCCTCGTCTACTGGGGATATCGTGTAAACGACCTCGTCTACTGGGGACATCGTGTTGTCATACCTGTCGCAGCACTGAAGCGCTTGTTACAATCATTACATGAAACGCATCAGGGGTCCTTGGGAATGAAGACAGTTGCGCGGTCTTTGTTTTGGTGGCCAGGAATAGACCACGAAGTAGAGTTCACGGCAGCGATATGTAACAATTGTATTGACAATTTGACTATGCCGCCAGCCGCCTATGCCCGCCGTTAAACTGGCCGAAAACGCAGGAGAGATGGTCCCCGGTTCATGTTGACTTCGCAGCGGTAATAGAAAGTAAAATGGTTATCGTGGTAGTGGATTCCCACACTAAGCGTATAGAAGCGGTGCCACTGAACCAGGCTCCTTCGGCAACCACCACTGACTGCCTGCGGGATATAATTAGCCCTTTCGGGGTACGAAGAACCCTCGTATCTGACAATGGAATGCAGTTCACCAGCCATGATCAGCAACGTTTGCTGACAGGAACAACATTAGGCGCCTAAGAACCGTCCCCTATAATCCGCAGTTAAACGGAGCGGCGGAAAGAGCACTCAGGACAATCAAGGACGGTCTCCCGAAGATGAGAGGCGGAAAGCTGGAGCATAACTTCAAGCGTTTGCTGCTCAGTTACAGGACTCCCAAGAAAACCGGAAAGTCGCGATCGGAAATGCTGCTGGGGTACCAGATACGATCGCACCTGCACAGCAGCTTGCCTGCGGCCACAGTGTCAAATTCTAAAAAGGAAAACGACGAGTGGTTGCCACCAATGGACTGTAGTGTGCATGTCCGCAACTACGGGTCAACTGGTAAATGGATACCTGGACGGGTAACAGCGACGTCGGGAGGACGAAGGGTCACAGTGGAGACTCCTCAAGCAATCGTGCGGCGTCACATCGATCGAGTGAGTGCCCGTACTGGATCTTCTCAAGATGAAACACCGGGCAGCGGACCAGGCACGATCAGCAGAGACATTACACCGAGCGCACCGCCACTCTGCCGACAGCTATGCGCGAGCCCCGACGACGCGGGGGAATCTTCACCCCAAGAAGCGTTTCCAGACGTGGACCGCCAGGCACCTGTTGTTCGAACACTCGTGGCATCCGGGGCAGACAAGGTAACCACACGGCCGCTTCGACGCTCCACAATATCACGCCAGCCAGTGCGGCGTTATTAAGAGGGAAGAAATGTTGTAAATGCGGTGTGAAACCGCCGCGTCATGTGCGCGCTGTCAATGCGCATGGCCAAGTTTCTTTTCTGTGTTAACTCTCCAGATTCCCCCTCGCCTTTCGCCTTTACTTTATATATGCTTGCAATAAACATTCGTGCGTTGTTCTCGGCTAACCACTCAGTCGTCAGTCTCCCTTGGATGATGGCAGCTAGGCTGCCGCTGCTATGCTACAATAACAAAATATAAAGGATAGACGAGGCAGACCTTTGATAATATACCTGCCAGTAAATGTCTAAAACTTTCCAGGTAGACTGTGGATATCGCTTCGGTAATGTAAAAGCCTGTCCTTTTCTTCGATAGGGTGGGGTGGGGGGGACTTCTGCCTATGACCTGCTGTCGCATAACGTAATGTCTTATCTTTTCCAGCTATCCCAAATGAAGCGTGGGGGCGAAATTACTTGTGTTGCGGACAAGTCCCTGGCAACCCTATTCATAAAAAGTATCTATAAACGGAGCCTATGTAAAGGTGAAAAAGCAGACTAGACGCCTCAAACTGTGCCCATGTAAAGGAGGATACAAGGCCATCAACGAAAAGATCCACTCGTCTACCACTTCCGTTCCAATCATTCCCATACTCTACTCTTACTTTGTCGCATGTCGTTCAGGTGGACCTTTCCAGCCTTCCATTAATAAAGCTTACACTCGCTCCTTCCAAAAGTGTTTACTTGAGCATTCCTATATTTCCAAGTGAAATGAATCAATAGACATATGCTTACTGTGGCTTGTTAATCGCGTCTAAAATAAGTAGATTCAAGTGCATTATTACTAGCGGGGACCAGGCCTCTCCTCGCAAAAGTGCCGAGAAGCTGTTGTGGCAATTTAGTTTAAGCCCGTTTTCAGTGGCCCATATTGACAATCTGTTCAGGGCAAGTTGTAACTGTCGCTCGCACAATGTTACACGATCGGGCGTCAGTAATGTGCAGGAAGTGGCGCGTGGATCGTGAGCCGGGTGACTCTTTCGTGCTAAGGCACCAGCGCCACACGAATGCTCGTCGCCCCATTACGAAATAAATCGGCATGGGGCGTTCTATTGTGTGTGAGTGTGGAGGGGGGGGGTGAGGGTCCAAGGGCCCACCAAGGCAGGGATCGCACCTGGGCGTCCATTTGAGAATTTGTCTCTTATTACACAGACTTCTTCACAAAACAAAACTCAATTAGAATAAGAAAAAGTGCTTCGCACCAAGAATGGAGTAAATTGTCTCTGCCCCAAAACATAACTATAGGTACCGAGGGGAGGTCCACTACAACAATGAGTGTGTCGGTCAGCGAAAGGACTGAGGACCGTTCGGACCGACAGCAGGAGCAGGAGCTCTCTTTTATTCGTCTTGCCACGTTTCTTCTAAGCTCTCAGCACGAGGCACACGCACCTGAGCGCGCCATGTGTAAAAGGTGGCCTAGGAAAGTGACGATGGCTGCTAGAGGCTTATCCCCCCCCCCAACCTCATCATCCCTTTCAGGAAAAGAGCAACGGTGCCCGAGAAACAGTCTTTGATGCCGGACGATCGGGTAGATCCGTCGTTTCAGCCGTTCTGAATTCGTTCAAAGCGGCTAATGATGGCGAGGTCACTAAGTAGGCTAGTTTGACCCTTTCTATCGCCACTACTTCACGTCCGTTGAGGTCGATGGTAACAGCTGTTTTTGTTCGCATAAATACCTTGGGCCGTCATAGGGAGGCAAAAGATGGTCGGATGTCATCACGCAGCATGAAGACGTGGATCGCTGTAGGTATGCCTTTGCTGACAAAAACATTACTACAGGATGCAACGACACAAGCGTGCAAACAGGAAGCGGAGCAGCTGAGCATAGCTGTCCGGATCGGACGTGGCAACAGTAGCTGGTGCGAGAAATTCAGCGGGCAAGCGCAACCTTGTGCCATAGACCAGCTCCGCAGCTGTGGAGCCGAGGTCTTCCTTGAAAGAAGAGAGTATGCCTAGCAAGTCATTCAGGGAGGTATTCAGCGCAAGAAGAGCGAGCCTGGCAGGCCATCAAAGCTACATTAAGTTGATGGTGAAGGGTGATGTGTGATGGTTGCCGATGGGTGATACGCGTTGGTATGGATATGGTGGACGCCCACTGGGCGCGTGAGTCCGCGGAACAGATCACATTGGAACTATCGGCCACGATCAGTCGTAACAACGCTGGGGCATCGGAAGCGCGGCATCCAACCACTCACAAACGGTGAAGTCACAGCAAGTGCCATTAAGCCAGTGAGAGGAAATGCTTCAGGCCAGGAGGTATAACAGCCTGCACAAGTGAGTACGTCGCGAGCACCACCTGGGCGTCAGCTGGACGAACGGAGTTAACTGGCGACTTCGTGTGCCGTTTCGTCTTGGAGCATTGACAGTGAAGGCATTCACAAACCCAGCGACGCGCGTCAGAGTTCACGGACGGCCGCACAACGCGGGAAGTGATTAGAAGCTGGGATGACGAACTCTGGGATGACTGGCGCCGTGTAATTTGTAAAACAGTCGACGGGGGAGTCGGAATGGGACGATTGGGCGTGTGTGACCTTTTGACGCGTTTCAAGTGATAGTGCCTGAACAAAATGGAAGGGGCATGTCGGACAGCGCTAATGACGTAGCAGAACACCGGAGGTCCCAATAGCAGGAGCAGAAGCAGTTCTTTTTCATTCATAAAGTCTAGGAATCCTAAACATCCACTCTTGCGGCGAAGCCGACCTTGGGGCAATGTGGTCGGCGTAGCTCTATCGGAAGGATTTGTTAAAAATCGATTGTTGAGCAATGCCTGTTTTCGCAAAGCGCGCTTTAGGCACTTAATCGTGAGAACGGTCTCACGCTATATGTGGCGTCTGGTTTAATTCCAAGGGCTGGATTTTTTCCTGAGGCACTTTCATAGAACAGTTTAAAATGTAAGGGGTCATTTTTTTTAATGCTGATTGCAAGGCAGCGAGAACTGATCCGCTAATTGCACTCTCTCTAGTGGAACATACTCTAGGTCTCCCTCTATATGTAGGTCCTGTTTCTTTTTATTCCGCTGGCTGGATTTTTTCTCTTGGGCCACTTTGTTCGCCTACAACGCGGCGAAGCAGCACTACAGGGGCAAAAAATTTGTCCGTCATTGTATTGAAGGGAAAGATTTCATCGGTCATGTTAAAACTCATGTATTCGAGTGCGCAGAAAGATGGACATTCGCACCCAGATGTACAAAGAAAGATGACACTACCAGATTTTGCAACAGGCAGCGGGCCGAATGGCTTTACTGAACGGCAGTAGCCTGTATTTAGAGGGAACATGGGCCTTTTTCAAGCCGCACCTTACCGGCTTTTTGCCCATGTTTTTGGCATTGTGTAATCATGATGTCGAATAAATCTGCCTTACTGTCTGTCTGACATCCACGCATCAAGCCTGGCCACGCGCAATATTTTTTTTTCTCAAATGGCGACGTAGGGTAAAATGTTTTATTTGGCATTTACAAAGGTGGAAATTACGTTTTACATTAACTTGCGAAAACCAATCAGTAATTAAATTAAATCAATGAGACATTCACTAATTACATAATGCAGCTAACTCATAGCACTATAGCCACTAGTTATCACTAATCGCTATCATACAAAGTTCTCCCGATATTACACACCTGTACGTCATGGATATGAAATGAAGTATTGTCACGTCGTAGTGACGTTGAAGAAGGAAACAAAACTGTGATTGATGAAACGATCGTTTTATTGGGCGAAGTTGTGCCCTCCATAGCAGGCTACACTCAAAGAAGAGCGATAGCGGCGAACACTGTCGGCGATCGTCGAAAATCTGATCAGCGGGTCAAACGCGTCGGCTTTTATACGTCAGTCATCGAAGGTTCCAGAGTAGGCACTGGTGCCCGCGTGTGTTCCAGAAAGTTCTACTCCATTCGCGTCGCGCATACATGAAATCAGATTACACAAGGTTCGGTGACAACAGACAGCGGATAGAACCATTGACAACAATCCACAAACTTCAGACACATGCAGGCGCGTCCTGCGCTGTGCATTAACATCTGTTAGGTGGTGAAACATGGTCGTCCGATAAAGATAAACAAGTACGCGTGTCAATACTCAAAAAGCATCGTCCCGATGCTGCGAACAAACGAGAGCGATAAAGAAAAACACCCGTAGTAAAGAAACAACAAAATAACAAAGTTTGTCAGCGTGCGTAAAAGGGTCCATCGTGCACTGCACCGCTGTGATTGCGAAATGTCGTCTGGCACGATCTCACAGTTCAGTGCGCCAATACGTCGGATGATCTTGTAGGGTCTGAAACAGCGTCGCAATAGCTTCTCACTCAGTCCTCGTCGGCGTATCGGGGTCCAAAGCCAAACACGGTCGTCGGGCTAGTATTCCACGTAGCGTCGTCGAAGATTGTTGTGTCGGCTGTCAGTCCTCTGCTGGTTCTTTATGCGCTGGCGGGCGAGCTGTCGGGCTTCTTCGGCGCGCTGGAGATAGGTAGCGACGTCAAGATTCTCTTCGTCGGTGACCTACGGCAGCATGGCACCGAGAGTCGTTGTCGGGTTCATTTGGTAAACCAGCTTGAACGGCGTGATCTGTGTTGTTTCTTGCACCGCCGTGTTGTAAGCGAATGTTACCTACGGCAGGACGGCATCCCACGTCTTGTGTTCGACGTCGACGTACATTGCTAGCATGTCGGCGAGGGTCTTGTTCAGGCGCTCCGTAAGACTATTCGTCTGTAGGTGCTAGGCAGTTGTCCTCCTGTGGTTTGTCTAGCTGTATTGCAGAATGGCTTGGTAGAGCTCTTCACCTCATCACCTCTGTCAGTGATGAGGACTTCTGGGGCACCATGTTGCAGCAGGATGTTCTCAATGGAGAATTTCGCCACTTTTGCTGCACTACCTTACGGCAGAACTTTCGTTTCGGCGAAGCGGGCGAGGTAGTCCGTCGCCATGACGATCCACTTGTTTCCAGATGTTGACATCGGAAAGGGTCGCAACAAATCCATCTCGATCTGCTGAAGTGGTCGGCAAGGTCGCTCGATCAGCTGTAATAATCCTGCTGACCTCGTTGGCGGTGTCTTGTGTCGTTCGCAGTCACGGCAAGTCTTCACGAGTAATTCAACAATGAGGCCTGCTGGGCACCGGTATGATGCAATCAATAGTGATAAATAATAATCTACTGCTACAACAGTTGTTTTGATTCATGCACGTCGTCACTGAGGTAATTTGCACTTTAATGCAATGAGCATTTTGGTTAATATTGGTTACTGATATCACTTAGTCTACCTTTCATACAACATTGTGTCATGGATATCAATTGAAAAGTCATTCAAACAGTTACTAAGGTATTATAACTATGAGTGGCAGGACTGAGTTAATAGTGATCACGAGTTACTTTGTTTAGTATGATACCGGTATCCTTTACCCATATACGTCGTCACAGATATCAACCCAAAAGTCATTATCCTCACAGCTGCTGACCGATTCCGCCCCGTTATTAGTGATCCCTAGTGATATTAAAATTAAATTATGGGGTTTTACGTGCCAAAACCATGATCTCATATGAGGCACGCCGCAGTGGGACACTCCGGAAATTCTGACCACCTGGGTTTCTTAACGTGCACCTAAATCTAAGTGCACTGGTGTTTTCGCATTTCGCCCCCATCGAAATGCGGCGGCCGTGACCGGCATAGAGATTTCGCTTATCGGAAATAAAAAAAACCACCGTAATTACGACAGAGTATCGATTCCATAGTCAATCTGCAAAAAATCGAAAGCCGTGCCACATATTGAACGCATGAGAACTTTTCTATAAACACAAATGAACATTCGCATCACTTATACTCAATACCTGCGTTGGATTTGACGTAAAGGTATCATTGTTGTTGTTCTTCCAATAATAGTAATAATAATAATAATAATAATAATAATAATAATAATGTTTGGTAGTAGTAGCAGCAGTAGTTAGTGGTAGCAACAATTATCATTGTTACCTTCGTTTTCACATGGGCATGCAAATGGTCTGCGGTAGTGTCTCAGCGAAAACGATAGACCAGGGTCGACATGGATGAAGTAGAAGAAACGAAGCGGATGCTGATAAGAGGTAGAGTGAGTGGAGACCCTAAATAAATACAAATACTCGAAAAGTAGGTTCGCCCTTGCAAGTGACTCGAAGATCAGTGAAATCATTCTTATCCAACAGGTTTTCGAGAACGCAAGGAGTTGTTGTTTTGGTCGTAGAGCTTTCAAACATTTTGACAAAGGAGAAAAATGTCACAAATACGTAGCTCTATACTGAAAATCGCAGTGAAACGTTTGCGAACGTGTGGCGCTGTTTGATGTCTTTCGAAATATTTACTATTGTGCATAGGTAGCTACAAGAAAACAAAAAGAGGGTGCCGTATAACTTCACATAAACCAAGCGCAGCACAATGGCAATGGCAAAGAGTATCTACTTGCTTGTGTATCTTAAATTTTAGCTGAGCTAGGCTAGTCTGTTTTCCACCCTTACGGTTTCTGACGCTAACAGAGGCGTCTCTTCGACTCCTCGAAGGAGGGCTAAGTACAGAGGTATGAACGGCGTGTCATAGCTGATCGCATTACGATTTATTTGGAGTTCACTTAGCCTAGAGTCTCAGGCCATAAGCTCAGGTGAAATTAACCTCACCACTTCAATACTTTATTGTGTAATTGCTGACGCATGCAGCTTCTATTCTAATGATTTAGCCTACGTTTTATTTCAAAATGAAATAAAAACGTGAACTCTTTCCATTCAAGCTGGTCGAACATTTTACCGCCGTTGCGACATGGCAAGCGACATTAGCCACACCCGTATTAAGTACGCAATCATGCTGCACGATTTTTTGGGCTGTGAGACAGCTAAAAAACAGGCACCACGAGAAACTTTTGCTGACTTATGTCGCTCGGCTTGTAATATATCGGTAGTTTTCTTTCACTGACTTTATCAACACAAATCTGAACAGGGAGCAATGGGGAATGTCGTAGTAGAGGACATGAAATAAATTTGATCTTGGGTTTCTCAACTTTCATTTCAACTTAAAGATATACTTGCCTGCAGTATGTTTATAAAAAAAAATAAGCGACCGTAATAGCCCGTTTTCAACCCACGACCTTATACAAAGCAGGACACCGTCAAAATGATGATGTTAAAGAACCTCAGGTGGTCGAAATTTCCAGAGTCCCCCACTACGGCGTGCCTCATAATCAGGGTGTGGTTTTGGCACGTAAAACCCCATAATTAATAATGGCCTTGTTATTCTTATTATTTTTTTGGGTGCATCGTGTTTCCGCTTAGAAAACTGCGTGCGTGATCGCGCGAACTTTGAGTCTTGATGATCCGTAGGTCACGTGGTGTAAAAACAGCGAACTAAAGGCGATGTCCAGAATTGCTGGGGTTACTTCCTTTTTTTCTTCTCATTTCGCAGCTCGCATCACAAGGCACGAGACGCATGCGCCAGAGCGCGCATGCGTCTATAAGGGGCTCCCGAGGAAGATAACGACGGCTGCTAGACTAACAAAAACTTCTAGTGCTCATTGTTGTGCGAAGCGCTTGCGAATCTTGCTAGCACAGCACGGCTGGCAAGAACATATTGTCTCTTTCTTCTTCTTGTGTTTTCCGCTTTCCGGAGCACGCTATCGTCCCTCTTGGTTTTGCAGCGCTTGTGTTCTAGTTTCAGGCACGTAGCGAAGTTTCGCACGCAGTTAGACCAAATCGCGTATAATCTTTTTTTATTTAGTTAGCCTATCCATATGTTCACAAACGTCTGGGATTTCAGCCCCAGATTACTAAATGGTCACGGTAGTACTGCAAATAGTAATTGCGAGCTCGTAGTACTGCAAGGGGGACGGAATACCACATCTACACGTATGTAACGCGACCACAATTATTACAGGAGGGGGGACTTTCGGGCTTTCGCAAAAAGAAAAAAATATATATTTTACCATTATACCGCGATAACATACCGCAAAGAAACAGGCAACGAACAGAAAAGCGGATGCCCTCGGGGCTCTGGTAATTGTTACAGCGAACTGCAGTCGCAAAATAAAGTGAAAGAATGAATGCTGACGTCTTTTTCGCTGTTGGCGAGAATGGCGCCATCAAACGCGGCGATCGGACAGGCAGCGCAACAGAAATGCTCTCGCCACAATCGAACACGGCAAAGCCATTCACTGATTACGTGGTGATCCAAGGGGCGAGTTTGAAGACCACTCGCCTGACGCGCCTACACAACAGCGCCGATTGTCTTGCTCCAGGCTCCGTTTAATACGCCGTAGCCATATTATTGCGGTACTAAAAGCGTTCCAAATAAAAAGACGCCCCAATTGCGCCGCTTTCGTGCGACGTGGAGTGGCAGCCCGCACGGAAAACACGGCAAGCCAGATAGCCGAGGGAGGTCCAGTAAGGTTTTGCGCCATAGTTTCAAGCGCTACAGAAAATAGAAGAAAAAGAAAACGAAACCGCTGAATATCGGTGCCGCGATTCCGAAAATAACGCGAGGCCCGTTCTGAGCTCAGAAATTAAAAGAAAGACGCCGATGACGGAATTGGAAAGAACATTATCTGAGCACCACCAATTTGAGGAAAAGAACACGCGTAACGCTTCGTCGTTGTCCACACCCGGCAATTATATATATATATTATGAAAGAAAGCAACATGAAACTTTGCCCCGAAAGGACACATGATGCATCATAGGTGTAAAAATAATCTGAAGAACTACGCCTACAAGGGCGCCGTCTTCCTACCGACACCATACTATACTCAATGTCAAAACCAAACTAAAACAAATGTCTGGTGAGGACTTAGCGTGAACAAGCAGGTAGAGCTCATTACAGAGTAGATCAGTGTAGGTATTTGGGTTTGTTGGTGCAACATTTTGCAGTTTTTTCCTAGTAGCACAAGGACGTCTGTTTTCTCTTCTACGTCATTGTACTATTTTCGCCGCAGGAAAGAAGTGCAAAACCATCACAAAGTATTTAATACCTTGCAGTTGCAGGCAACGTATTATTCGATCTTACATTCTATGCATGGTGCGGCATTACATGTTGAAAAGCGATACAGAAGGTATTCGCTATGACTCGGCATATTACTATAAATTAAATATTACTCCTATATGTGCGGCGTGTTGGGGACGTTTCAAGTTCACAGCATCAATATGCATTCTCTCTGGACTCATGGTGTTCATCTACGAGAGTCAGCCATAACGGGTGGAACCTAATAAATGGTATATTTTCTGTAACTACTTCAACTTCTAAGAAACATTCAGACACGATGCGCAAAGGAAATACTTGAGGAATTATTCTGAACTCATACGCGCTGATTTACGGACATAGCTAGCTAACAAAGAAAAGTTTTACATTTAACCGAAGAGTGTGTGACACGACATATGTCTTAGAGTATATTCCCCTCTGCTTCTGGTAGAAGCAGCGAAAGCTTCTGTCTAATCTGTAATGCTGGTTTCATTGAAAGGCTCTCGCATGACCTCAAGTTTTGGGTAGTCGTCGTTCCACCTTTTAAGATTGTTTTTCTACTGATCCATGGACGTCATCAAGTCGAATCCTCTGTCACAGCATCAAAGAGGGCAGCCATAAAATTAATTTCTTTTACGTAGCCCTCCATCTCCCCACGGCAAGAACTCAAGCATGAAAGATACGAACATTTGAAAAATTCATAGCTACATTTGGCTCGCAACCTTCAGTGACGCTTTAGTCGTATGCCTCATTCACCTTTAACTTTCTGATTTCTTGCCTGGTTTGAAGGCTAGCGTAATAACAATAATCCAAGGTGCTAAGTGTCAGTTCTCTTGAAGAAACCACCCCATGACAACAGTAGAAAAAGTAGTTCCCGGAGAGCGCAGATGTCGCGCTTGTCGTCAGAGTGAATGGTATTTTACCCGCCTGCTCTTTCCACGGTGCAGATAGACTTCATCATCAGAAGTACATAAAGCGCTACTTCTAGAAAGCTTCAGTGGATACCTGTATGAAGTTTACAAGCCCAACTACAGCGACCGCAGTACAGCGAAGAAACTCAAAGAAGCGGTTTTACGAAGCTTTACGAAGTTACGGGGGATCTGCGTCCGCCGTCCTGTGGAAATCATCTCAGGAAAAGTGCAATGGCTACCTTCCACATATCTGCACAGCTCGTTATCATTGGGACATGCATGAGCTTTTACGGTGAATTTGTGAGTGCAAAGCTCTCTTGCAAGAACGCTAAAGGAAAGGATGTTGACTGGTAAGGCATCTTTTACATTTTTTCCTCAAAATGAAGTTAAGCCTTTTGTTTTAGGCTGCGTGGGGCTGGATGCTCGCGGAAGACTTTCAATGAGAGGCAGTGCAGTCAGCAGAACCTATACATTTCGTGGCATACATTGCAGTATATAAAAGCTCAGTTAAGGCACTTACATTGCTCAATGTATCTATCATATATCATTGTTTGCTACGATTTGTCTATCCGCGGATAGCCGCGGCTGTCTATCAGTGGCTATGGCATCCTGACGCAGGGCGCCATGTGGATGGTTAATATACAGGTTGTGCGTGGCAGCCTCAATTTAATAGGCATAGCATGATAAAATTATCATTTATTAAGCACTGAGTACAAGTTCAAGATCAAGTTATTGAAATTTACCTGGGATCGTCGGCCAATAGACCATCTCTCACTGCCTGTTGTTCCTAAAGTGTCGTTCAACCGAATTATTGAAGAAATAAATTGGTCGGTTTGCCAAAATGCGATTCTTTTTAAGAAAAAAATAAATTATGGGGTTTTACGTGCCAAAACCACTTTCTGATAATGAGGCACGCCTTAGTGGAGGACTCCGGAAATTTCGACCACCTGGGGTTCCTTAACGTGCACCTAAATCTAAGTACACGGGTGTCTTCGCATTTCGCCCCCATCGAAATGCGGCCGCGGTGGCCCAGATTTGATCCCGCGATCTCGTGCTCAGCAGCGCAACACCATAGCCACTGAGCAACCTTGCTACAGAGACTCGGCAGTACAACTTGGTGAGCACTAACGCTTCAGCACTATCGGCAATGTGAAGGAAGTTCATTAAATGTAAATGTCACCATATAACTCAACTTTGCACGAGGGCACAAAGTAAACATGTAAGTGCATCTTAAAAAAGGAAAACTTTGCACTTGAATACGTGTACGTCTTGGTACGCGAATCGGAGCAGGGATCAAAGATTTTCCTAGGCGATCGCATTAGCATCTCGTCTAGGCAGGAGGCTAGCATACTGCAAGGCGAGGCCCAGTTATTCGACAACTCGCAGCGTAGGAGCACTCAATAAAGAAATAGGTACTGCTGAATTCCGAAAGGTGGAGAAAGTCTTATCAAAGGCAAAAATTATTGTCATCCACGCCGATGCAAACAAAGCTACAAATCGAACCCATGCAGGTACAATAGAAAGGAAGGACCGCAGTTGAAAATTTCATCGTCGTCCGGGGGATCGAACCCGGCAAGAACGCGTTTTCTTGTGCCTTCCTCCTCATGCAGTCTTAGGAAGTACAATGTTGAAACGTTTTACAACATCTTACGATGTTTTGAAGGTGGCGATCTCATCGCCGCCAGTGGCACCCGTGGCCCGGCTTGACTTCCTTTCATTAGGATCCCTTCATTAAGGTCAGGGTACAAACGCCGCACAATGAGTTCGTGATTTATCGATATTTTCATTGCATCAAGTTGCAAGGAAACACAGCTATGGCATATGTTAGTACTCCGTCTATCACATTGCCGCATTCGTGATGGCATCCCTTAAGGCACTCGGGCCGACCCGAGGTGCCAAATTTAAAACAGTACAGTTTTGAATCAGGGGCCCTATAACGTAAAACTATTCCAATATGTTTTTATTCCAATCTCCTGACGTGAAATTTGCGTAACCACCGACGCAAGCATCGGGCGGTGACCCGCGGGGTTGTCTGAACAGACCAATCAAACGTTCTCCTCGTGTATAGGAGGCCAATTTTCTTTGCTTTCAATACGAATAACATTGCGTACACTGAAGGGCTTGTCTTATCTAATTGGCTGACAAGAGGCGAGCAGCACGCTCAAGTGGAGAGGCATTCGATGGGGACGACCCGGTGCACTGAAAATCGATAACCGAATGAAGAGGGTGCTGCCGGCGTCTGTGATTGGTCAAGGCGGCATCACCCTCTTAGCTTGCGGTGGCTAGTCGAAAACAGCGACGACGTGCAACGAAAGGTTAATAACGCCGCTAAAATGAATCCTCAACAAAGAGTTTGTACAACAACGTCGTAAACGCGCCGAAAGTGCTCGAAAACGATGCACGGCCGCAAAAAAAGTTTTATTATACGCATATAAACCAATGCTCTCCGGCAGGTGCGAGTAGCCAGTGCCTGAGCGATCGGCAGCAGCCATCTTTTATTCCTTTCGCGACGGCGCAGCCTGCGGCTATTCAGAAGGAAATTCAGTTCTGTTCAGCATATAAATACATCTTTAACGCGTAGACGTCACTTTCATATGGCGAGTTCTTGCGGTTTTGTGGCGCCGCGTGACATGCAGGTGAAGTGGCTGCAGCCCTAAAATTTTTGAACTTTTGACCAATAGCCGAAGGCTAATGGCAAAAAGGTGTCGAATCAGAAATAACAATATTTATTTTGTTCGGTCAAAATATGCATAATCAGTGTGTACAGGTCATATCAGATGGGGACAATCACGGTTTCCGTGACGTCGCATGACAGATAGGTGAAGTGGCGGTGGTCCAAAAAGGTTTTTGACCGATCGCGGACAGCTGATTGCAGAATTGGAATAGAAAACATTGGAATAGTTTTACGTTATAGCGCCCCAAGGTTTGTACACGCCCGTCTAAATCAGCACAGAGGCGGCACGCGTTCAGCAGTTGCCGTGGGATACTGCATTGTTCATTTGCGCGTCTACAAGTCGCCCTATTTAAATGGGGGGGGGGGGGAGGTGCAGACGCTCTTAGCTGCCCGTGCTTGGCTGCACGTGCTTCTGCCGTCTATGACTATTTCTGAAGTTTCTCAATAATTTCTCAATTCTCCTTAGCGGTATGCGTGTCAACCAAGCTAGGTAGAATGTGAGATTTCTTGACAGCGCAGACGTTTGGACATCATCACGAAGCAACAATTACCAGCTTAAGGGGACAGGGTAGGTCCTATTCTAGCCATGCATTTTAGGCTATGTTCGTGACCCCTTTTCTCGTGATCTGCTGGGGTTAGAACATTAATCTTGGTGGCGCTGTAATCAGCAATGTTAGGTAGTGTTACTGAACCAGGATTATTTCTTTTTAGAGATTAGATTTTTTGTTTTCATTTTTTTACTGGACCCACCAAATTTTAGAGCCAAAATCTGCAGTAAATAGCCTGTAAACAACAATCCCCTACAAGAATATTTAAAATCCTGGTTCAGTAGACTTTCTGTAATGTTTGCTCAATATCTGGAAAATGTTATCGCCCTAGCGCTTGTAGTTTCTGAAAAAAAGGGTCAAATGCAGCAAAATTTGGTGTTTTAAGATAATTGGCTTTGAAGTGGAAGAAAGAGCTTTATTGCAATATAGGACTATAGAAACAAATTCTGGCGCATTTTTTCAATAGCCACCAGCCTGGTAGCCCCCTCCATCGTCAACACTTCTTTTCTGTGCTAGCTGCCTTGTTTTCCGGGCCTCCTTAGTTACCAGTCGTGTAGTCCTCTCTGCAAAGTACAGTCGCCGCCGGTCAACTTCGCGCAACCACTGGACTAGGAACCGTCCTGGAGAAACTCCGAATGACCTCAAAATGTCGGCTCGAGCAATTCTGCGGTCATTAAAAGTTAGCACAGCATCCATTGTCGCTATTTTCAGCGTCTTGAGGCCAAGAAAGACATTCTACGGAGCGCGCTCCCATACAACCTTGTTGAACGCCTCATTCGCGTTCTGAGTTTTTCCATGGAGACATTTCTGGAGAAGCTCAGGCTTTGAGAGCTTCTGAAACACCGGCGTTCTGCTTCGAGCGTTCCGCCGAGCGCGAAAGCTTCGATGCAGACGCGCGCGTGGTGGCCGCGGCGTCCACTCCTGGATTGTGTTGCGGAGAATTGGCGTCATTGGAGGTCGACTTATGCCGGTTTCCGTGGAAGAGACGTTTTTTAAAGCACTTCTTTCGCTTCGTCATTGCATTACCGCTAAATAACCAGCACCAAAGTATAAATAAATTCGATTTTCCGCGAAAACACGCCAAAGCACGAGCAAAGCGCCCCGCGTTGCGAGTAATCCAGCTGCGTCTTAGAATTCGTTTGGCTAAGTGAAATATGCTAGCTAGGTTTTCATTCTTGCCAGATGAGTGACAGCCATTCCGCTAAACGTGACAAAAAATAGGCGGTGAAAAAAAAATTTTTTTTTCCAGTTTAGGAGAGGCAAAGATCCCGAGCATGTGTCAAAGGGGGCGTGGCTGGATGAGGCCTAGGTTCCGAAAAATGTTGATGTTGAGGTAAATATTTCGCGTACGCACAATTGAAACCCTGGGCCATGTTAAGGAAAGAATAGAGATTTTAAATTACACAAAAACAAAAAATCGATTTTTTTCGGAAAATTTGCCTACCCTGTTCCCTTAGTAAGAGTGCGTAATGCAGTAATTTGTATGACCCAAATTCAAGGGATTTCGTGCCTTGAGGTATTGATTTCCTTAGTTTTTTGGGTCGGAGAAATCTGATTCAACAAAAAAAAACATGGTCTGCATACACAAAGTTGTTCTAGAGCTAAAATGGTTCGTAAGAGCACATTTCAGCCATTCATCATGTTCGACTTAGAAATAACAAATGTAGCCAGAGAATGTCAAGAACACTTTGAAGCGTTGTGGATTCGAACCCGTTATTCAGGAAATTTTAAACATGCACGCTCAGAAGCCCTAGTGAAATTTAAGTTATAGATTTTCGCTGGCATTTAGAAAACCAAGATGCGAACGCCGCATACAGTATGACATCGATAGCTTTACAAGAATTTATCATAAGCATTTCCCTTATAAAGTTATAAAATCTCGAAGAAAAGCTGGGAAAGCATGGATCACTAAACAACATTTGAAGATTATTAAAGAGAAACATCGCAAGTACCATTCATTATTACGGACAAGTCCTGAGAACGCAGTAAAAGAATTTAAAATATACAGGAACCGGTTGAATGCTGAGCTCAAGCAAGCAAAAAATACATATTATCAAAGTATTTTTGCGAATGTCAGTCGACAGCAGCTGAATGTAACGTCGAGAATGATCAATAGTTTACTGGGTCGTAAGAACAGAACCAATGCCCCGAATACAATAGTACACAACGGTTCCATACTCAGCGGTAAATCACTTGCAGATTTTTTCAACGAGCACTTTGTTAACACCCCCCTCGCATATAGCGATCCCGCAAACACACCCTTTACCACCAAAGGTTTAATTAACACTGTTCAGCAAACCATTTTCATGCAGCCCACTAATGAATATGAAGTTTACAGTACCTTCGCTAGCTTAAAAAAATAGCAAAGCAATCGATATTGAAAATCTACAGGTAAAGGCCATAAAATACTCTTTATGTTACATTTCTAATTTACTGGCACATATATTCAACCTAGTGTTGCAACCGGGAAGCTTCCCAGAACGTTTGAAATGTGCCAGCGTTTCAGCAATCTTTAAAGGTGGTGATCACAATGTACCGAGTAACTATAGGCCAATATCTGTATTTCCTGTTTCTTCTAAGGGTCTCGAAAACATGTTATTTTCTCGCATGACAAAATTTTTCGACAAGTATGACGTTTTAACAAATGCACAGTTCAGCTTCAGAAAGGGGAGATCAACAGAGACAGCTCTACTTTCTTTAAAGGAATACATCCTACAAAATATAGAAAAGAACATGTTTACGCTTACCCTATTTGTGGACTTAAGCAAGGTGTTTGACTGCCTTGATCAATCCACACTACTCGGCAAATTGCAGTCTTATAGTATACGTGGTAATTCTTTAAATTTGTTACAATCATATCTCAGTTAACGCCTACAGTGCACATGTATAAATGGCGAAACCTAAACCCTCTTACACAATAAATTTGGGGTACCGCAAGGGAGTGTGCTGGGACCACTTTTGTTTAAAATATATATTAAGGATATCGTAGATTTAGACAGAAGGGCAAAATTTAATATATGTGCAGACGACAGCACCATTTTAATGGAAGGATCTGATATAAACCGGTTATCATCACATTGTAACGATCTACTGAAGAAGCTATCTATATGGCCTAAGGAGAAAACTTAAGATAAATGCAACAAAGACAAAGGTTATGATATTTCATGCGAAAAACAAAAAGGCAACATTGAACCATAACATAATTTTTGAGGATTGAGAAATAGGGATTGTTGACAGTTACAAAATTCTTGGTGTTCATTTTTCATCTACTTTACCTTGGGATACACATGTAAGCTATCTATGTAAAAAAACTATCCTCTGTGGCAGGAGTACTATGCCGTTGTCGCGGCATGCTGCCAGCCTCCGTCAAACTACAGACATATTACCTTTTCAATTCACTCCTCAACTACTGTGCATTGGTCTGGTGTACGACAACTAAAGCCAACATAAACAGACTTTAATATTACAGAAAAATATTATTCGTTACATCGGAAACCTGGAACCTTTATATACGACTAGAGATGCAATTGTTTAATATTGCCAGAACACATACACATACCTTTACACATACCGTTTATTATATGTGATGAAATTTTTTGACACATTAGTAATAATAATATTTTGGGGTTTTACGTGCCAAAACCACTTTCTGATTATGAGGCACGCCGTAGTGGAGGACTCCGGAAATTTAGACCACCTGGGGTTCTTTAACGTGCACCTAAATCTAAGCACACGGGTGTTTTCGCATTTCGCCCCCATCGAAATGCGGCCGCCGTGGCCGGGATTCAATCCCGCGACCTCGTGCTCAGCAGCCCAACACCATAGCCACTGAGCAACCACGGCGGGTGACACATTAATAAAGAACTTCATTGAACGTCTAGCATGCTTAGAACATGGTTAGCCTAAGCTAAACACAAAGAAATCCAACAAATGGATTACTCCACATTTCCGTACATACTGCTACAAACACCAATCGCTAGCCCGCAACTTACCGTTTATTGTGGATATTACAGATATGTGGATATTGCAGGTTACAGTAGGAAGCAACTCAGACAATATTTTGTTCAGTTATGATATCTTGTTTCAGTTATAAATTTCCGTTTCCATTGCCTCTTTTTCTTTCCATACGCTTTTTGTTTTCTTTAAGTAAAATCTTTTTTTTTTAGTGTCTAAATGTTTTTTTAAACGCATATTTTTTTCTTCTGCATATATGCATTTGCTGTCATTACTACTGTGCACTACGACATAGTTATTTATAATGCAGTCATGACAATTATGATTTTGCCTCACATATATGTGTATATCTATTATACTGTCTGATCATGTGTCGAGTTGATGTTGCCATGTAAGGTCTTTTATGCCCCGTCGAGCTACTATCGTAGCCTTTAGCCCAAAATGACCATCCTGTTCTGTTTCTTTTACTGGAAAATAGATTGATTTTATTTTATTTGGGATTATCCTTCAATCCGCGCGAACTCCTTCGGGCAGGCGACCATTCCTTAGAAAGCTAAGTGGTGGGTATATGCACTTGTGCGGTATCTATTTTCTGTTATATTGTTTCTAGGGATTTTTGATGGGGAACTCGAGCGCCGCATTTGTCTGTTGTTTTTCTCGAGTTTCCTCCTGCGTTCACATTTACTTCGTTTGTGCTTACAGCGATAGTCACCCGAGGGTTCTTTCAGTTATTCAAGGAATCTGGCGTAGGGTGGACACACTCTTTTGCGTTTTCAAGCAACGTGGAGTCGACGAATGGTTACTCCGTGGCCAGATGCAGATTCAGTGCGTTGTTTGAGACCTTTATCTTGCCAAACATGAAATGCTTAAGCCCGCCGCACGTAAATCATCGGTGTGGTTTAACCAGAGTGCACTGTTCTGCAATGCATGCATGATTGTCGTTAAACATCGGGGCACCATATTGCAGACCGGAATCATATAAACTGTGTGGCAAGACGATTGACGTCTAATATTAAGCACCAAACTATCAGCGTTACAACCGTGACAGATCACGTGGTAATATCCTGCAAACGAAATTAAAGTAAGCGAAAGATGTTTAAAAAATTCTTTTTTTTTCTTTTGAGATGAGGAGCACGGGCTCCCTTCATAGATGTGTTTAACATTTTTTGAAACTTTTCGAGGCGCTGCCACTTGCTCCTACGAGGAATGTCAGCGCGCGGTGATCGACATTTGTCTGAAGTCAACGGCTCTGCTCTCATATCGCTGCGCTAGTTGTGTGTCCTCTGTGGCGCGCCAGCCGCGCAGTCATCCTGAACGAGGGTGTGTCATGAACTAAGTTGTTGAGCGCACAGTCGGTGGTATTTTATTCCTTGACAGAACGATTTTGAAGTACTTAAGAGATGCTTTGCGATATGGGAAAATTTGGGCAGTCTTGAATAACTGCCAGATATTCGTGTTCGTAAGCGTAGCAGAAAATAAAATTTAATACATTTCCCTTGAACTTGCGGGATCAGTGCAAGGACTGCAAGAACTTCTGATTTTTTTCTTCTTTTTGCGCGTTGTGATGTTGGGAATCTTTTTAAGTTGTGAATGCAGTGATCAAAAGCAGGGCTTTTTAAAATAATACCACCTTTGAAATAATACGTTATGATTGAAGACGTGGACGACACCGCTTGTTTTTAGCGGCCCAGAAAATAACTCGTGTTGCAAAATAAAGATAAAATATTTCTACGGCCGACGCTTAAGCGCACCTTAGCTTCAAATAAATGAAAACAATGAATCATCGTGCTGGTTACTGGCGAGTGGACAGAATAACGAAAACTTTCTGATACGGCCTCGTGAAAGCCTTGCAGGGCCTATGAGTTCGGGTGTTCAACATTTCATAAATGACATATATTGTTTCGTCGATACGGCTCTAACGACTCAAGTTCGTGCTAAAGATTAGGTTTTAAAACAAAAATATGTTTCAGTCACAGTTGTTCATTTCGAAATCCAGCAACAATCGTGTAACAGCGCGTTCGTCTCGTATTTCAACAGCAATATATTTACCTTTTTTCCACCAGCAGGACTCACAAATGATTAGTGCATAGTGAAATAATTAAATGTGAATTGTATGAAATAAGTGGAAGCGTAGTTATGTTCCCAACAGCCTCATCAGTTCGCTTCACAGTTTCAACAGGAAGCAAATGTTTGTTGCTGTAAATAATTGGCACTCATTTTTTAACTTCTTAGCAAATACGCACGTGGAAATAATTTTTTTCCCGTGTCTACAGAGGTTTTTATAGCAACGTCATTTTAACCGCAGCTGGTGAAACGTGCACAAGGCCTTTTTTTTCAAGTATATTTTTCAAACACGCCGAAGCAAGTAGGCTAGATAACGAACGCTGTGTGATCAAGTATGGAAGTCATTAAACTAGTTGACAAAGACAACCTCAGCAAAAGGGCAACATTGAATGCAGGCCAAAAGACATGACTATTTTAAGCGCTTTCACGTGATTTCGAACCTACCGATCAGAGGTTCTGTATCTCAACTTAACAATTAACAATTAAGGAAGATTCCCAAGCCCGTATTCACAGACCTGCCTTGTGCTTATCTTTCCCATTTCGCAATTTTTAGCTGCTCTACATGTTGCAGAAACAAGCAGTATGCTCACCCGCGTATATTCCTTCAAGTAACAGCTTTGCAAAGGTGGTATATCTAAGGTACAGGAAGCTCTGCACTTAAGCCCGTACATTCCTCAATGTAATGACCCCACAACAGCACGCTTTATAACGATGCATTAGATTTTTCGCTATAATCCTCCAGATCTGAGGGGGTACACGCCTGTTTGGTCCGTAATAATGAGCAGAAACTGTAGCTACCCGTCGGTCCAAGGGCTGAGAAATTGGGTTCTACAAATGGCATTTTTGGGTTCTGCGAGCGAGTACAGCGATCTAACTACATCTATGTCTGGTGTGAATTTTACATCACAGTTTGTATTTAAGCAAACCAGTGCACGGCGTACCCGCTCTTCGGTAAACTAGGCTACGCTGACGCTTGGCCTCAAAAGAAACAGAAGAGCCAAAAGAATCAAGAAATCTTCTCGATATACTGCCTACGCGGGCACAAATCCAGGCGGCGGGTGAGACCGGTCTGCACCGATTTCTTTTCCCCACAACGAAATTTGAAAGTATTTCGGCTTCACTGGGCGCTCAACCAGCACGTTAGCCTCCGTTTCTAAATTGAACTTGGCGACCAAAGTGTCAGCGACGATACTCATCGGCAGAATAAAGAAATTACTCCGTGTTGTACGATAAAACTTGCGGCCTCTACAAGGACACATCCCACAAGAGCGAGATATTGCGATAGAAGCTCGGTATTAGTAGAAGGTACAGCAGTGAAGCCTTGCCGTGTCCCAAATTTTCCCGATTTTACAGAGTCGGGCGAATCCATCACTGACGCTTTCATGGTGCCCGTCTCTAAAGCTCAGCTTGGTGCACCTTTAGAAGACACGATAAAATGATTATTACCTTTTATTATGGCGAAAGCCTTGGACGGCTCATGAGACGAAAAATCCGATGACCGGCGTTACTCCGTCCGGTGGTATGGGACTAAAAATTCTTACGGCGTTGAACCCTAGACCTTTGGTGGGGGTCGAACCCAATACGTGTGTTGTTAACTAAGCCTCATTTAGTTAAGACATACGACCTTTCGTGAGAGTCGAACCCACAACATTTGGTGTTAATTAGGGCGAATAAGGCCATCATTTTTTTAAGAAAGCGTGAAGCCGAAGGGAAGAAGCGTCAGCACTACCTGTGGTGCTGATTCATGAAAGGGTAATTAGGGTACAGATAAAAAAGGTATACTTAAGGCACACTAGCCACGACCTCTGGTGGGCGAAGAACCCAGTAGGAGGCATGGACGATCCGCCCTTATCTCCAAGTTTGATTCCAACTGCCATCGCGAATGTCGAGAGTCACACCCACGAGTTTTCGTGGCAGTCAAAGCCTCAATCATTGGTGAGAGTCGAACTAACTTGGAGATATGAGCGAACCGGCTATATGATTCCAATGGCCGTACTGAAGGTCGAACACACTACCTTTATTCTTAATTAAATCGAAATGAGAACGCGGCATTTAAGATAGGAATAATTAGGGCATTCAAAACCACCACCTTTGGTGCGAGAATACAATAGGAAGTAAAACGCATAAAAATGATAATGTCAAGTAATGCAATGAATGTCTGAATAGACGGGCAGGCTTTCGCCTTCAGCGTCTTTAGCATATGTTAAGTGACTGCCAACTTTTTCCTCTTCTATATTCATCTTTAATGTTCCGTGCCGAAGAAAGGCGCAGATGAGAGGCCAAGTGATATTCAATGACTCCTTTTCATGACCGCTGTATCAAGGCATGAATGTACTTCTTGAAATGGTGTAATGACGGGACGGCATTACGCGGACAAATATGCCCACAGTAAGTAGATGCGGCGAAAGTGACCGCAGTGATCGCAAAACAAATCTGGACATCTTGGACATACGCGGCAAATAATTCTCGGCCGCTGCGGCAGTTTCACTGTCTGGCTGCTTCCTGACTGCGAACGCCGCTGAAATTTTTGAAGAACGCTCCCTATCGAGGCAGCGGCATTCAGCACTCATCGTTGTGTGACGCGCAGGCTCACGATGTACGTGCTAGACGCGTTTAATTTGTGCTCGCAGGACGAACTGAAGGAGAATCGTCGAGTCAAAACCACATGAAGCCATCAGACAGTAACAAGAAGGAGCACTTAAGGAGAATTACATGTTTATCTATTACAAATATAGAAATTAAAATTGCGTAAAAATGGAAAGGGTAGGAAGCAAGAAATGGCTGAATTCATAATATTGCGAAGGTCTCGTCTCTGGCAGCCTGGATGCCTTTACGGCGCGTACGAGGGTTCATTGGTCAAGTTGCCCTGTCCAAAGATCACATACGTTCACGTTCGCTCCCAAAAACACGGGAAAAGTGCCACGTGGCGAGGATGCGCGGGCCTACTACGATGGGCATATATATATATATATATATATATATATATATATATATATATATATATATATATATATATTATAATACCGAGACCGATCGAGTTGTCCAGCGCTGTTTATTCCACAAAAGGCAACGCCCCCAGCTCACGCGCGAAGAAGTCGAAGAACTAAGAAGATGATGATGGCTATGTACAAATGAAAACGACGAAGTACGTTAATAGTGCTTACACTAACTTCCCCCCGTCATGGAAGCGGCCAGCCTGGCCGCAGATTAGAGATTATCTAAACGGGGAGTGAAGGGCTTCATCCGCGAGACGTGAACAATTTCGGCATTCCGGCGGCGCCGGTCAGTGACGGAGTGTACTGGGCGGACGAGATAGTTCACTGCAGATGTTTGCTGCACAACGGTGTATGGGCCAATGTAGCGTGGAAGGAACTTCTCACAGAGGCCTGGGGTGCGGACTGGAGTCCAAAGCAGGACTTGGTCTCCAGGGTGAAAACGTAGGTCACGGCGTTTGTTGTCGCAGTAACGCTTGCGCTCAGCTTGGATAGCTTCTGTGCTTTGCCGGGCGATTTGACGGCAATGTGCAACTCGGGCAGCAAAATCTTCTGGAAGCGACGCGTTGGGCGAAGAAGGTGCGAAAAATAGTTCTCTGTCGAATATGGTGGAAGGAGATCGTCCATACACAAGGAAGAAAGGGCTGTAGCCGGTAGTCCGTTGAATAGCAGTATTATATGCGAATGTCACAAAAGGAAGAATTTTATCCCAGTCAGTGTGGTCAGGACGGATGTACATGGAAATCATGTCAGACAGCGTACGGTGGAAGCGCTCAGTAAGGCCATTGGTTTGCGGATGATAAGTAGAAGTAGATTTGTGGACGGTATTAGTGGCTCGAAGAACTTCCTCGAGAACTTGTGAAATGAACGCCTTGCCACGGTCACTGAGAAGAACGCGAGGAGCCCCATGGCGCAAGACGATGGCGCGCAAGAAAAAGTCGGCGACCTCAGAAGCGGTGCCGGATCGCAGAGGGGCAGTCTCGGCATATCTTGTTAAATGGTCGACCGAAGTGACAATCCAACGGTGACCGGAGGGTGTCAACGGCAAGGGACCATATAAATCAATGCCAACAAATTCAAAAGGTGCCTCCGGGCAAGGGAGAGGTTGTAGTAAACCGGCAGGAGGGGATGTCGAGCGTTTGCGGTGCTGACATGACGCACAAGAGGCAATGTATTTGGCCACCGTTGAGGATAGGCCAGGCCAGAAGCAGCGGGTCTTTATGCGGTCGTAAGTCTTGTGGAAGCCTAAGTGGCCAGCCGATACATCGTCGTGAAGTGCCTCTAATACCCGCAAACGAAGGCAGCGAGGTAGAACTGGGACCCACCGGTGACCTGTTGGGTGGTAAACGTAGCGGTGTAGCACGCCACCTTGAAGGCGGAATTGTCGAAGTTGGCGTCGCAAGCGGCTGTTGGGTGGTTCGGCGAACCCACTAAGGCGATCCATGAGAGCTCGACAGTAGGAGTCGGCCCGCTGAAGCCAGACGAAATCAGAGCGTGATGAAAGCGGTACTTGGTCCAGGGGCGTTATCGAGAGTTGGTGAGAGGCAGGCGTAGCATCGGAACGACGTGGTTGGGAAGGCGACTGCGCGTTACCTGGAGAGAGTGAGAGTGGGCAGCGAGACAATGCGTCTGCATCATGATGGTGTTTTCCAGACTTGTATGTTATAGTGAAGTCATATTCCTGCAAGCGGAGTATCCAGCGTCCGAAGCGTCCTGACATGTTTTTCATTGATGACAGCCAACACAGAGCATGATGGTCGGTGACGATGGTGAAGTGGCGGCCGTAAAGGTATGGGCGAAATTTCTGAATCGACCAAACGATAGCCAGGCATTCTTGCTCTGTTATGGTGTAGTTCCGCTCAGCTGGAGAAAGTGTTCGGCTGGCATATGCTATGACTTGCTCTTTAGATGCTGTATTACGTTGCAGAAGTACTGCGCCAATACCTTGTGCGCTTGCGTCAGTATGGAGTATGGTGGGGGCACGATTATCGAAGTGGCGAAGCACTGGTCCGGAAGTAAGATGCCGCTTAAGAGCTTGAAAAGCCGACTCGCAGTGGCTAGTCCACGTGAAAGAGGCACCGGCAACCAGTAGCTTGTGTAGAGGTGCTGCTATTGCTGCGAAGTTGCGTATAAACCTACGGAAATATGACGCCAAGCCGAGGAAACTACGTAGATCTTTCTGTTGCTGGGGCGAGGAAACTGAAGAACGGCACTAATCTTTTCGGGGTCAGGCTGGATGCCATCTTTTGAGACGACGTGACCCAATACTTTTATTGTTTTGCTTGCAAATTTACATTTTTTTGTATTGATCTGGAGACCAGCATTCGCAAGGCACTTGAGAACTTCGTCTAATCGATGAAGATGTTGGCTGAAGTCAGACGAAAAGATGACAATATCGTCCAGATAACAGAAGCATGTCTTCCATTTTAGACCACGAAGTACGTTGTCTATCATGCGCTCAAATGTGGCAGGAGCATTACAAAGGCCAAAAGGCATCACGTTAAATTCATAAAGGCCATCTGGTGTAGCGAATGCGGTCTTTTCTTTGTCAGTCTCGTTCATCGGAATTTGCCAGTACCCTGATCGAAGATCAAGGCTGGAGAAATACTCCGCCCCTTGTAGCGTGTCCAAAGCGTCGTCAATTCGAGGTATTGGATATACGTCCTTGCGTGTGATCTTATTGAGCGCTCGATAATCCACGCAAAAGCGAACTGAGCCATCTTTTTTCTTTACCAGGACCACGGGAGACGCCCATGGGCTAGATGAAGGTCGTATTATCTTCCGCGCAAGCATGTCAGCGACCTGTAGTTCAATGACCTTTCGTTCGGACGGCGATACACGATAGGGGCGTCGTCGTATTATAGCGGAACCATCGGTTTCGATGCGGTGTGTAGCCGCAGGAGTTTGGCTCAACACAGGGGAACAGCTATCGAAACAGGCTTTGTGTTTTGCCAAGACCACCATTAAGGCTTCGGATTGCGCGGCTGTTAGGTCAGAACCAAGAACGGCTGGAGGAGGGAAAGAATCATCCAAACCTGAGGTTGGTGCTGGCGATGAAGAAGGGCAAAGCGTGACTAGAGAGATAGGTTGAGTGTCAGCGAGGGTTGCCACAGTCATCCCTTTGGGCAGCATCACAGGATCTGAGGTCGTGTTGCAAGCAGACAGAAGGGCGCGGCCGCGTGAAAACCGGACGAGACAGGTGGCAATGAGAATTCCGCGAGAAGTACAGCGGGAAGAAGGGGCGACTAGGGCGTCTCCGTCGGCGATCTGACTGGATGTCACGGCTACAACGTCTTCGTGACCAGGACGCAGGACGTAGTCTGCAGCGATGGCCAAGTTCGCGCATGAAAGTGAAGAGTCCGCAACAGGAGCAAGCTCTGTATCCGTGATGTGGACAACTTCCTCTCTACATGAAATGACGGCTGAAGCAGAATGTAGGAAGTCCCAACCAAGTATAAGTTCATGGATGCACGTTGGAAGGATGATAAACTCGATGTGGTGGCGTATGCCGTCGATGAGAACACGAGCAGTACACTGTCCGTCAGGGTGAATGAATGCATTATTAGCACCACGCAAAATAGGTCCAAGATAAGGCGTTTTTACTTTACGGAGCCGGGAACACAGATCACTCCGAAGAACAGAAACGGCGGCACCGGTATCGATGAGAGCTGACGCGGGAACACCTTCGACAGTCACAGAAAGCATGTTGGCCGGGCGAACAGGAGGAATTTTTGAAGACCGATAAGAAGCAGTTTCCCCTCCAAAAACTGCAACAGTTAGTTTTCCGAGTGCTGGTCGACAAAATGGGAAGTGGGACGAAGCGGTGATGTAGAGCGCCGGTAAGGGGATGGAGAACGACGTCTGGCCGAACGGGAACTATGAGGCAGATTGGGAGCAGCTGGTGGAGACGGAGAACGCTGTTGAGGGAACGAGTGCGGTCCGGGATAGTAGTCGTCTGATCGGCGACTGCGGTCTCTTTCGTGCTCAGCATAGCCTCGCCTTTCATCCTGCTGGCGCCGGCGGCAGAAGCGAGATATATGGCCGCGTATGCCACAGTAAAAACAAACCGGACGAGGTGGACGCCACTGAGGGTACGATGGCGCAGCAAGTGCTCTGGTTCCCATCGAAGCTAAATGGTCATAGGAAACGCCAGTAGGCACGGAAGTCACGGTAGGGGTGGGTATCGAAACAACATCCGCGTAGGTAGGTGTGGAGCGCGCTACCGGAGCAAGATGCGTCGTGGGTGTAGTCATCGCTGTCAACTCCTGCTTTACGACCTCGCGCAAGTCGAAGGTGGGGGTTGTTGCGCAGGCAGCAGGGGGACGCTTTAGGTCTTGTAGTTGAAGCTCCTCGCGGATGATGGTGCGGATAAGAGCACGTAAATCTGGAGAATGAGGAACCTGAGGATCGCTGCTCTCATGTGGAAGACGAATAGACTGCAGCTCGTCGAGGCGTTGACACGTTGAAGTGATGTCTTGGACAGAAGCCGGATTTTGAACGATTAAGGCGTTGAACGCGACAGGCCCAATGCCTTTTAAGATGTGGCGAACGCGTTCGGCTTCCGTCATGCTAGGATTCGCACGGCGGCACAGAGCCAAGACATCCTCTATGTATGAGGTGTAAGACTCTTCGGGAAGTTGGCGGCGCGTTCCCAGCTTCTGTTTGGCGACTTCTGCACGGCCAGACGAGGAAGCGAAGATTTGCCGCAGCTTCGATGTAAACGTGGACCAATCCGCGATGTCGGATTCGTGGTTGAAATACCACGTCTTTGCAACACCGGTCAAGTAGAAGGCGACGTGCCTCAATTTCTGGGTGTCGTTCCACTTGTTGCAAGAACTCACGCGGTTGTAGTGGTCGATCCAATCGTCTACGTCATCACCGCGGAGTCCCGCAAAGACAGGGGGATCGCGCTGAGGGCTCGTCACAGTCCAAGAGGGCGCCGCAGGTGGGGTCGTCGGTGTGGTAGGGTTTGAGGCGCCGGAAGGGCCGGGGTTGGAAGTGTCCATAGTTGTAGGGGTAGCTGGGTGCAGGCGGCGACCGGAACGGAGCTCCAGGGAGGACGGGAACGCGAGAGGACGTCGGGATCTTGACGTACCTCCACCACTTTATAATACCGAGACCGATCGAGTTGTCCAGCGCTGTTTATTCCACAAAAGGCAACGCCCCCAGCTCACGCGCGAAGAAGTCGAAGAACTAAGAAGATGATGATGGCTATGTACAAATGAAAACGACGAAGTACGTTAATAGTGCTTACAATATATATATATATATATATATATATCACAGGCGATGTCTGCACTACAACAGAGTAGGTTCCTTGATATTAGAGACAAGCTTGGATGAGAGGCTAGCAGGAACAGCTGGATCCTAAAGCCACACGAGGGAATCTGGAGGAAAGTGCCAATGCGGGCGGTCATTGTCACGTCGAGATTTTCGTTGCCATTGGCAAACAGTTGTAAAGGAACGGCCGAGTTGATGGCATTCCTAGACGCGGCGGGCAGCTTAAGAGATGGGCGTGCATTCAAATGAGGCGGGTCGGTACGGAAGAATGGTGTCGAGTGAAGTCGTATAATAACCGCCATACAAGATGAAGAATGGGGAAAAGTTTGTGGTCGCCTCTGGTGCAGTGTTGTAGGCGTACGTGATTAACACCAAAATGAGGCCCCAATGAGTGTGATCTGAAGAGGAAGTCGCCAAAGGTGCGAGTAAATATTTCCATCAAACGATTAGGTTGAGAATTGTAGCAGCGGTGGTGAATGTGAAATTCGGCAAGGCGTCTACGACTCCGGAGAGGAACACACGTCCTCTATATCATAAAAAGTTCACGAGGTGCGCCGTTGGGGAGAATAAACTTTTTCAGGAAGAAGGATGCTATGCAACGAGCTGTGGCAGCAGGCAGAGAGGCTGTTTCGGTGTATCGCGTGGAGTGGTCGATGGCGACAACTATGCAGCGGTTTCCGGAAGCCGTCTGGGGATGGGGCCCATAGAGGTCAATGTCAACGCGATCGAAAGGCCTGGCCGGACACGGACCTGGCTAGAATGGACCAGAAACATGCTGAGCAGGAACCTTACGTTGTTGGCAGTGTGGGCATAATAGAATGTACTTGCAATCAAAGGCGTACATGCCGCACCAATAAAACCTGGAGCGAAGCGGGGTCTGCGTCTTGAACACACCCGCATGCGCACTCTGGGGGTCGATCAGCGTGAAAGGCAGAATATATTTCACCACGACGATGTCGAGGTATGACCGGCAACCATTTGCGGCGGTCAGAGATGTAGCTCCGGTGATAGAGGAGGCCATCCCACATTTTGAAGTGTGAAGCTTGGCGGCGCAAAGGTCGAGAAGGTGGAGGCTGAATCCCAGTGTTGACGGGTTTGAAAGGAAGCGGATAACGGCATCCTAGCGTTGCTCCGAATACGTGTCCCAGCCTGCTGGGAACGAAAGTACCTGGTCAACAGCAGACAGGCAGGCAGAGCTTTCGGTTGACACGTGCGAACGGGAAAGAGCGTCGTCGTCGGTGTGGCGGCGGCCAGAGCTGTAGACTATGAGCGCGTCGAAATCTTGCAACTGCAAAGCCCAGTGGGCTAATCGTCCTGAGTGATATTTCAATGTCAACAGCCAACAAAGCGCATGGCGGTCTGTAATTACGTCGATGGGGCGGCCATAGAGTTGCGGTAGAAATTTACCAACAGCACAGATTATGGACAAACATGCCCTCTCGATAACGGAATATTCTTTTTTCTGCTTTGGAGAGGGCGCGGCTTACGTATACAACGACGTGCTCGTCGAAACCAGATTTACGCTGCGCGAGCTCAGCGCCGAGTCCAACACTGTTGGCGTCGGTGTGCACTTCGGTAGGAGCTGTGTGGTTAAAGTGACGCAGTACCGGTGGTGAGGTCAGTAGACGTCGGAACACTTTGAAGGCATCGTCAAAAGCGGGCGATCACGCGTAATTGTTGCAGACGCTGCGCAAAAGCTGATTGAAGGGACCGCTGATGGACGTAAAATTGGGAATGAAGCGGTGAAAATAAAAACACAAGTCAAGGAAACTGCGAAGTTCTTTTATGGAAGAAAGTTTCCGAAAGTGGGCAACTGCACGGAGCTTGGTGGCGCCAGGAAAAATACCGCCTTTAGTTAATAGATAGCCAAGGATGGTGAGCTGACTTGCGCCAAAGTGGCATTTCTTCAGGTTGAGCTGAAGGCCGGCGTCAGTTAAGTAGTGTAACACTTTGCCCAGCTACAGAGACGAGAGAGAAAAATCGGACGAAAAAATAACCGCATCATCTAAATGTCAAAGTCGCGTTTTAGACTTCAGGCCACGCAAAAGCTTGTCCATCATAAGCTCAGATGTTACGGGAGGCTGCAAAGCCCGAAAGACATAACACAAAATTCATATAGGACATCTGGTTGGTCCTATATGGTGGTTGGTGGATGTTGGTCAGCTGGTGCAATGGGGACTTGCCAACAGCCACTGCGCAAGTCGATAGAACAGAACTCCGCGCCTTGCAGGCAGTCAAGGGCATCGTCAATTCTCGGGAGAGGGTAAACATCTTTACGAGTTATTTTGTTCGGACGACGTAAATGTACGCAAAATCGAATCTATCAATTCTGCTTATTAACAAGAACAAATTGAGGTGCGCAGAGGCTCTTCAAAGGCTGAGGCGCCATAACGTAAATCTATTCCGAACTTTTCAATTCCGATTCTGCAATCAGCCCAGCGCGATTGCTCAAATACTTTCTGTCTGTCACGCGACGTCACGAAAACCGCGATAGCTCCCCATCTGATATGATGCGTGCACACTGACTATGCATAACTGGACCGAACAAAAGAAAAAGCCATTTCTGATTCGACGCCTTTTCGCTATTAACCCTCGGCTATTGGTCAAAAGTTTTCGGGATACACCTACTTCACCTGCCTGTCACGCGATGTCACAAAACCACGTCGTGTACGCTACGTGTACGCGTAAAAGATGCATTAATATTCCGAACAAAACTGAATTCTTTGCTGAATAGCCGCACGCTCCCCATTCCGAAAGGAATAAATATGGCTGCCACCGATCGCGCGAGCACTGGCTACTCGCACCTGCCGGACAGCATGGGTTTATTTGCTTACGATAAAACTTTTTGCGTGGCCGTGTAACGTTTTAGAGCACTTTCGGCACATTTGCGAGCTCTCTCTGCCAACCCTTGTTTGATGAGGATCCGTCTTAGCTGCATTCTTAGCCGTCCGTTGCATGCCACCACGATTTTCGACCAGCCACCTCAAGACACGTAAGGGAAGCGGACCAATCGTAGACGCCGGCACCACCTTTTTCATGCGGTTATCGATTTTCAGTGCACTGGATCAGCCCCACGGAATCCCTCTCCAGTTGAGCGCGCTCCTCGCCTCCTGTTAGCCAATTAGATAAGACAAGCCGCTCAGTGTAGGCAATGTCATTCGTTTTTAAGGAGGCAAAAGTGACTTCCTATAAACGAAGATAGCATTTGATTGGTCTTTTCAGACAAGCTT
Organism: Dermacentor variabilis; assembly: GCF_050947875.1. Taxonomy (NCBI): domain Eukaryota; kingdom Metazoa; phylum Arthropoda; class Arachnida; order Ixodida; family Ixodidae; genus Dermacentor; species Dermacentor variabilis. Next base: position 71,022,028 of record NC_134574.1, on the reverse strand, counting down.
ACGGGTCACCGCCCGGTGCTAGCCTCGGCGGTTACGCAAATTTGACGTCAGGAGATTGGAATAAAAATATGTAGGTACAGTTTTACGTTATAGGACTTCTGGATGATGCCGCGCTTGAGCATGTCAGCTACTTTTTCGTCCCTAACACGGTGCTGTGTCGTCGATACACGACATACTCTTTGTCTTAGTGGTGCGCTGGTACACGTGTCGATGCGATGACAAACAGTTGACGTTCGGCCCAATGGAACATAATGGCAGTCGAAAGAAGAACGGAACTTGTCGACAAGGCGTAAAAGCTAGGCACTTTGGCAAACAGTCAACGTGTCGGCGATGGAACTATTTAGAAGATCAGACAAAGTTGGCTCTTGAGCGGTTGTTATAGGCCACTCCGGCTGCCTCATGAGTCGTGATAGAAGCAGTTGGCAGGTAAATGATGGCAGCAGGGTCGATGAACTGCACGCGGCCTACGCACTCGCCACGAAGCAAAGTGAGGGGACATGGCAATTGTTTAAAGAGCAGTCTAATGACGCCGGCATGAGCTTCTAAAGGAGCGAAAGGCAGCGGGGGACACATTTGCGATGAACGAAAACGGCAGCTGGCGTAAAAAGGGCGCTTGCATCAGCAACAATGTTACATGACATCTGGAACTGGAACATCTGGAACTGCGGCGGTTATCCTGTTCCAGTGAAGATCGACGACGCCGCATCGGCGAAAGCGAGCGGCGTCGAGGCGATGGCGAACGGCGGTGAACAAGAGTGCGGTGGTCGGAGTATGAAGACATTTGGCCGGGGTTACGAAGCCAGGTAGACCACACGCAAAACATATTGGCCAGTTGTCGGGAGTGCGCCATTGACCACTGATGTGTCGGTACCTGGGCTGAACTAAGCGAGGAGATGGATGCAGTGGCGTGGCTGAACGAAATAGCGCAACAGCCTTAGCTGGTGGCCGTGCGAAAGCATCGGCATAACTGAGCGATGCATTCACCTCGGTATAGGCGACGGGAGTCCGCACCAGCAGAGTCACCTTGGCAGAAGGCAGGGATTCGAAATCTTGCTCCTGTACGACCTGGTGGAGGTTGGTAAGGAAAGGACAGGGCGCTAGTCCGACAATGGACAGCAGCGAAAGCTGGCGGGCCACCTCAGCACGGACGAATTTCTTTACTTGGCAAAGTAGTGAATTAACGTCAGGAGCGGAGCCCATGCTAGAGAGGGTTTCGTGGGACTTAGGTGGGCACACTGCGTGCGGAGACGCTGTTGGCGAATGTTGTCGAAACTCTGCCAAAGCTCAATGACATAAGAACCAGTGCCAGGGTTTTTGACAGAGCTGCAGCATATGAAAAGCATCCTTGGAAATACACTTCCTGATATGACGCACCTTGTCCGCCTCCGGCACGCCGGCAGAGGTCGACGACGTCCTCTACATAGCTGGTGAATGTTTCACCAGTTTATACACCAACATAAATTCTTATACACCACATATACGCCCTGATACACCATTATACGCCCTTATACACCAACATGAGTTCGCTCTGTGTCAGCTCAAATTTAGGCCCCGAGTTGTCACTAATGTTTAGGAGGCCTGAAAGATAGCTCACCATAGAATAGCACTCTACGCCCTTGTGGGGCTCTGGGCGAGGAAAGCTTATTTTTATTCATCATCATTACCAAAAAGCGTTGTATTATAGCACTGAAATACTCCACGGCTAACAGGCACATTATCATGATATTCGGGTTTTGAAGCTTCCTCGCCAGTATGCCTAATCTTAAACACAACAACCAGGAATGCTAAGCCGATTGGTACATGCTGATAAATGCTTATTGTACATCAGTCTTCTGAAATACCAGACGAACCTATGAAACCGCAAGCGGGTTCTTGATAAGAAATTATAAACGGCTTTCCAATTGTTGCGAAGATTATTTAATGTTGTGCCAGGTCCTTCTCCTATCCTGCACCTTTTTCGTAAAAACGACGTTCAGCGCGAAGGACAAGGAGTGAGAGAGATGACAAAGACTGCGCTAGCTTCCAACAATATTTTATTGCCGTTGCCACATCCTGTGTGTATATAGTGTATATACATGAGGGGGCATGCGCAGAAAATGAAAGGCGGTCATAAGGGGTGTATCAAGTACATGGTCACGTGAAAAAAAGCACGAAAATACCGCCGTCTGTTCAGATACATGATTTCCCGAGGCGTCAGCGCGATAGAGAAGGCACTAATGCACAAACTACCCAGTCTTCTGATGAAATCTGCTTCTATTATTTCCCGCGTCTCTATCTTGCTATTATTTCCCGCAACTCTGTCTTGCTAAAACTACCATATCTTCAAAGAGAGGCACGCAGCTGACGCCGCCACAATTTTGAGAATACATGCCCAAGGGGCCTTGTACACTGTTATGAACCTTGTTGTAGTGCTCTCTTAAGCGATCGTTTAAGCACTTGCCAGTCTTTCCAACATATTTACTGTCAGAAAACAGGGGAGTCTGGTAGACCACATTGGTTGCGCATGTCACGAAACGTTTTTGTGCCCGACAGAGCAACTCTGATGCTATTGAAGTACATTAACAAGCTTACAGAGCCTTTCCTGGTTTACGGGGCCGAGTAAACCACTGTGATTTCTGCACGCTGCCCAATATTTTTATAGGCTATGGGAGACATCATGCCCATACATAAGCACTGCAAACCGACGCCTTTCAACCGGCTAGCTCCATGAGTTGTTGCTCTGCCGTGCACTAAACGTTTTGGGACATGCTGGAAAAGAACAACAGATATGCCACGAAGAGGTGATGTTCTAAAACATGTGCCTGTCAGGAGTACTACTGCCTCATCAGGGCCCTTCGACAGTAAGGGCCTGGATGCGTGGGCTGTACCAAACACTACCATCGCAACATCGTCTTCTCAAGAGAGGCCGCGCTACGAATTCTTTGGGATGATAACGTGTAGCAAGGGACTTCATTGAAAAAAAAAATTAATACTGTTTTCGTGTTGAACAGTGGTTTCTTACAAAGAAACATTGCCGGATGCAGAGGGAAATGTCTACGAGATAGAGGGAAGCGTATTTTTTTTTTCATTTAGTGTCCGTTGCTTAGCGCTCCAGTAAGATATATGGATGACGGTCAATCCTTCACTACATTTACCACAGATGGGAGGTTCATCGCCGTTCAACAAGTGGCTGTGTGCGCCTACGTGTGTCCTATTCTAGGCTGAGTTAAGAGCACATCCGCTTTCCGTGATTTCGTTGTTGATGGCCAAATGCCTAACTTTGGTTTAATGAGGTGAAGCGTGTTAGACGTTTCAGTATCAAAATCAAAATCAGAATTCATTATTAGAATTTGGGTCACACTAAAAGCATTTAGCATATGGAAGGAGGTCCCATAGTCAAAGAGCGCAACTGGAACGTGCCATTATTCGATCCAAAACTGGCTTCAATATTCAGTTCTCTTTGGAGGGCAAGCTCAAAGTATGGGAAATTTCAGCTCTTGCCTTTGCCAACGACCCGGTATTGTTAGATGAGGATGGACGACAACTACACGAATTGGTTGATATAGCAGCCAACCACCTGAAGACCCTTGGCCTCGCCTTTAACCCTAAGAAGTCGGCAGTCTCGAGGTTCTCCGAAAGGCGAAACTGAACCTAGACCCTCTGCCTACCAGACGGTGAGACCATCCCAACAATGAGGACCTACCGATACCTGAATGTTACACTCAGTACCAATGGTGAGCAACAGCAATGTTGAGTGGAACACAAGACACACTTGAGGCAGAGCTGCCAACGAGGCAGCAACATCTTAGGCCGACAGTTTATGCGGTGGTGAAGTCGCTTCATGATGGTGCACGTGCCGAGCCTGACATTCGCCTGTGCAGTGCCGTGTCTGTCGGCGAAAACACAAGCATGGTTTGAGCGCGCCCAGAGAGAGTTTGACCGACTGGCGCAAAGATGTTATGGCTGCGTTGCAGTGGAGGCGGTGCAGGGCGACGTAGCATGGTCTTCTTTTGAGGCCCGAGAAGCTGCAAGTAAGATTAGCTTTTAGTGACGGCTGCGTTGCATGGGAAACACTCGCTGAGGACGTACGGTGCTCCGATTCCTGTGCTTCAATGGCATGATGCCACAATGGAGAGCTTGAGTACAGTTCTTATGGCACCAGACAAAGCACCGACCAAACAGAGCGAGAGTGGGTAAAGGAAGCGGAAACTTCTCAGTGGAAAACTAACATGCAGGCGAAAACAATACTTGCACCGTACCGAGCCCACAACGGAGAAATCGCCGTGGAACCCCTGTATGACACCAGTGGCGGCAGCGCTCTGCTCTCTCAAGCCCGTGTGGGAGCGCTGAGCGCACTTGTATACCGCCAGTGTTTTGACCCTACTTCAGACGTCTTGGCGACATGTAGGGTAAGTGGGCGAAACGCCGAAACGATCGAACATCTCGTTCGATATGTACATTGTCGGCTTTGTGGGCATTACCTTCCGCAGCTATTTTCAGGCCTTTCCACTCATGTAGCTATCAACTGCATACACGTCCGACCATGTAAGCACGTATGTTGGTCTCCATTCATGCCAAATCGCAGCCGAGAAAGGCCGCAAGCACAAATTCCCCATGGTTGGAGAGGACGGAACAGGGAGCACTCATCACGGTGCTTGTAAATTGGAAGTCTATGTCGCTATGCGAACTGCAGGAGCAAATGCTTACCCCAAGAGACTGCTTCCCGCTGCAACTGACCACGCGGCCACATCCGACAAACGTAACGCGGCAACCATGACCAAGAGGGGCAGTGCTGAAACAAGACTCTGCAATGAATCACTTTGGCATACCACTCACATAAGAGTCAGAATATACTCTATACAGATGCACATGACAACAGTGAGCATTCACGTACACTTGTCGCTTACGGCACATTGAGCCGCCCGCCACTAGGCATAATGCTTGACATCATTGCACATGGTCGTCTGGTAGCGAGCGACAACCAGCAGCGCAAACTAGTTGCGTGGCGTGTCTTACTTCTTTGCGCGGACAGACATCGTTGAAGATAAGCAACTTGCATTGCGAGGCAATCGGCTGAATCAGGCACCTGCTGCCACCGCCAACACAGCGACATGGACTATTCCCGGCATTTCAGCGTTAATCCCTTCCCAACCTGCACATTTCTTTTTGTTCTTTTGGGGGCAGCGAATATCCCTCACACTTGGTGCCCCTCTATCTCTCGATAGGAACATGGTCGATATCGTGGGCATCACCAACAGCAGCCACATTTGACAGCCCTTCCACACATGTGGCTGCTAACTTCATACACTTCCGACCAGGTAGAAACGTATGCTGGCGTCCATTCACGCCAAATCGCAGCCTAGAAAGATCATAATCAGAATTCGCGCATGACTGCGCCAAGAAACGATGAAACGGGGGGCGCCAATCATGGTAGGTATAAGTGGCGAGTTTATGTCGCTGTGTGGACCGTAGGAGCAGGTGCTTGCCTCGTGAGACTGCTTCTCAATGCAACTGACCAGGCCCCCCATTCGAGAAACGTAACACAGTGACCATGACCAAGTGGGGCAGAAAACCAGATTATATACTCAATCTCTTCAGTGCAGCTTGCGCAAAGAACTAGGCTATCGAGCAAGAAGAGCAATCCTCAATGAGACTAGGAATTAAATATGGGAATAAAAAAGAGGCCACTCGCTCTGCAAGCACTGAAGGCCAAGAACATTAAGAAAATTCAAATCCTAGAAATGCTACATTGCACACGGTGCATCGGTTAATGCAAGACACATGCCGATGCTGCATCAGCTATTTCAGGAAAGGAATCGTACATGACAACGTAAACTAGGAAATACTGGTACTGTTATCTTATGCTACTAGACAGAGACTGTTATTAATTATGAGCGAGGAGCCGGTTAACCTTTATATTTGAATGACGAAGACGAATGACCTCTATCAACAATGGGCAATGAAAATGATTGCATTCATAGAAAAAAGGCATAATTGGCACAAATTGAATATGACATGGCGAGGAAGCTTATTATGGAAGGCCAAACTGACAGAACTCTATTGGCCAGCGTCGTCCGTGCTTGTTGAGAGCTTGCAGGGGCAACTGAACACGAAGAATTTCTAGAAAGTATTTGTTGAGGTACCTGGATGGCACGGCAAATATCCGTGCTGGTGGAATGATGGCTGAAGCTCTTTTCAATCTTGACACAGTTCGCCATAGACTTAATATCTCCTTCAAATACTTCTGCATCCGCTTCTTTGTTCGTGGTGTAAAAGCTTTGCAAATTCGGCTCCGTCCCCTTTCTGTTAGTGTAGTTGGGGGGCTCCTGTGGTGAGCAAGATGTGCTTGGTACAGACTCTGTTGGGGCAGAAGAGTAACGCATGAGATACACCACAGATCAGCCAAACTCGCGTAGTGCTTTCGTTTATGTTTGAAGCAGTTATGCTGAACCGCAAATATGAACAAACATTCATATGATCTGCTACAAATGACATGAATCACAAGACTAGTCAATACGGCATATATCAAGCTTATTTATTTTTGCTTGTGTTGTGTACCTTGTTGTAGCAGCCAAAGTCAACACAAAAGCCTTGTAGCATGCAGTAGCTTCTCTTTAGTGTGTGTAGTGTGTTGCTTTGCACTGATGCCGTCCTTTCTACTACATGTTTGGAAAGGAAATTTTCACTGCATCAGAAATCGAAAAAAGCACAATTTTGAAATATGATATGCAAAAAGGTGTGAAATACATTTTGCAATGGTTTGCCACAGCAGAACAGATGCAAATGTGCAGTGTTTGTTGCAGGGTGCTTAAGCATCATGTCAATTAAATAAATATTGCTACAGTCCATGAAGTTGATGTCTGCGTAACTAAAATGCATATCACCACTCAAGCATTATTAGGAGTAGAAATGAGAAGATCTGTTCGCTCATTTATACGCTAGAAGTGATCACACTGCTGGTTCCACAAGCAAATGCATGAAAGACACAAAGGTGTTAGAACTGATGCGTTCTTTTTCTACATGATAGTGATACACCGCTTCACTACTGCAAAAATAAATACCTTAAGGTACACCGAACGGAACAACAAGAACATTTGGAACCAACAATACGAAATATTGGTGAATTATCAAACGCTCAGCAGTCTAATACATAAAATGCAGTACTTTTACTTCGCTTTACTAAACGGCTTGTTCGGTTTTGCGAACTAAAAAGTTGCCGGCGGACTCGAAAAGAAAGATATCTATTGATCAGGTTACTCAGTCGCCCATGGCCACGGCTACAATGAAGTGAAAAATATGACGCGCGTTCAGATGTCGCTCTCTGTCTTCGGCGATTGTGTGTGTATAACGACGGCCTCACAATTAAAGGTTTATTTCGAAAACAGGAACAGAGGGTTCTGACTGCCCCTATGTAATGCAGGATCTAGTCCGGCAATTTGTCTCCGCCTGTAAGTTTACGAGACGAATATTGCGTAACGGTTCAAGCAGCCAAATTACACGACTCACCGGTATTGCCGTCGTCAGCCACAGCAGAATCCGGCTCCCGTTTCGATGTACACCGGTTTCGCATGGCTCACGACCGAAACCTAGCTTTCGGCATTCGTTCGCAACACGACATTTCACCCCAAGTTGAATAACGCGACTTATCGAAGCGCAAAAAAAAATGCTTTTAGCACAAGCCAAGCAACCCGTTTGAGTATACAAACCAAGCAATCCGTGCTTGCCGCGCACGAGAACATACCGGTCCAATTTTAAACCAAGTCTAGAGCTCACGTGGGAGGTCGATGATGCTGAATGCTATTTCACGTATGAAGTTGCAAACAAACAGCAATGTTGCAATGAAGAGTACAATGTATAATTAGGAATGAAAATTTTGTGCTCATTGTGACGTAATAAAAACGCTTCGATAAAGTGTGGCAGAACGTTTATTTGTTAAATTTACGCTTACTACGGCGCCTCTAGCGGGAGATATTGGGCTGACGCAAGAAGACTTTGAATGGGCTTGCCTTATTAGGAGCGCTGCGCGGTCGATCATGTTGCCCTCTGTGGTCATTTGCTGATCTTGAGTGTGTGCTGCCTCAAGTTTCAAAATAGGCAAGAAGAAAAGAGCGCGGAGCAGCACCGTTGCATGTTGCGCCACCTTCGCTACTGGCGCTGCGCTTGAATGAAGCTTTCTAATAATTTCTCATGCTTACATATTTTCCCTTTAAACCACTTTAATGCACAGTTATGTTTTTAACAGCGTTTATCTTATTTTTTTGTTCGTCTTTATGTACATGTTAAATTGTGCGCCCCCTTTGTAGGCGCAAGTCGCAGCATGCTATCAATGTGGTGCCAGATTTCAACCGGCGAAGGTGCGCGCGCATAGCGAAGGTGATCGTGCGTAGGAATTCTACGAAGAATCGGTTTCCCCACACTCCATTTGCGGCGCTGATTACGCAACACGGAGTTTCATATGCCCTATTCACGCCATTATCAGCTATCAACACCACTACCCCCTGACCTTTTCCAAAGCATGCCGCCGATTCGGCGCTCACAAAAATGACCATGTCGCCCCCCCTCCTTCCAGACCCCCACCATTCGTGGAGGCTTCCCTGGATTCTCCGTGGCAATGCATCCTAAATTTCGACACTTTTTCTATTTTCTTCACAATGACTAGAAGCATATGGCTTGGAGACATCAAGTGCAAGCCATCTTTAAGATGTCTAAACTGTAGCTTGACATAGCTATAGTTGCTTCTAGCTTGCCCATGCTTTATCAAGCCGGCTAGTAGCCAAATTCTGCTTCCTGGGTACGTTCGCACCGCCCTCTCTTTGTCGGCGTTCCAAGCGCTTGCGTATCTCCTTACCTTCCGCTCTCCCGTAGTGGCGTTCCCGTAAGCGTGCTGCCCGCCAGGACCGTGAGGTGGAAGGAAATGTGAGCCATTCATGTGGCCCCAATCCCGCAAGCTTGGAACGTTTCACCGGAGCAACGGCTAGGTTTCAGAAAGAGTTTGTGGGGAACCAATTTTGAGTAGCCTGTGTTGCGTTTGACCACTTGTGATTTTTGACTGACCTCACAACCATTACTGCACTGCGGAACGTCGACCAATGCACGATCGCCTTGCCTACGTTAAAGCAATGTGTGCCATAGAAGTGCGGTGAGGAGCGTGTCTGTTCTACGTGCCGGGATTCTTTAGTAAAAGGTGTCGTGCCGCGTTGTGCAGCAATACATGCCTATGTATACTCCTCCGGTGCCACATGATCTTCCGAGGTTGAACGCCGTGGAGGAGCGACTAGTCGGGTCTCGCCTTTCATTTATGTGCATACAGTGTTTGGAGCGTGGCAGTGGACTGCTCGCCATTGAGAGGCCCACATACACAGCTCCACTGGTAATCCACCTTCAGAGAGTGGAATGACACTGAATAATTTTATGAAAGATTTCGCTTTTGCACAGGAAGCCGATGTCTTCACTGGCTTTAGGACATTTTTACCCTTCGCCACCCGCAAAGGTCGGCACAAATGCTATTCCACCTGGCATAAATGCTTTTCTTGCCCAGACAGAGCGTTGTCAAGAGTGTATTCTCGATCACTTTAACTTACCTTTGCGTAGAGCCGAGCACAACTACCCTCTCATCAAATGGGAGTGCCTTGTGCTGGTTTCGGTAAAGCTAAGTTGCGCACATGTCTGTTTGGTAGCGTTTTCAGTGTAAACGCTTATAGCTGTTTCGTTGAAAGACCCGTCATCATCGCTTGGCTATTGAGCGTTGCGTTTTTACCATAAGGAAGGTTCGCACATTTGTCTGCCGTATTAACTGCAATAAACATTCGCTTATTCATATTACTAATCTTATATTTATTTATTTAAATATTATGTTTGTATTCTAATTTTATATATTATATAAATTTTATATTTACATATATCTTTACATAAATTATTATAATTATTAATGTTATCAATTAACACGCATGGTATCACGCCTGCACACTCAAACATGAACAGATCTCACTCGATGACTGTGAATAACCGCTGCGACAGCGCCGGCGTGACGGAGAGCGCAAACCGAAGGCAGCGAACGCTTCTGCTGTATCTCGCCCCTACGCGTCTCCAAAACTCGAGATTACGAGACGCCAAGCATTAGGCGCTCGGGAAGGTGGCGTCCGTGATGGCGCCAGCCATCTCGGTTCGCTCAATTTTTATGCTTGTCAGAGATTACCGAAGACATAGGGCGCGGGTGATGTACTTACGCAATCAGCCGTTCAAATAGCCGCGCGCAGTCACTGCTGGGAGACACGCACACCTCTGCCCCACACTCCTGTCCTATCGAGCGCGCTTGATCCCGGAACCGCACGTACAACTGCCCCAACCCCCGCCTCGAGCGCGCGTTATGGCGTGACCTCCGAGATCGTAGGCGCATCAAGCCATCATCATCTTGGCTCATTGTCGCACTTGCCTTTGCACCCTTTCCACAGAGGAGATACGCACTTTTCTGCCACCCACCCCTGCCCTAGTGAGCGCGCTTGATCCCGGTAACGTACGCATAACTGCCCCAACCCCCGCCTCGAGCGCGCGTTATTGCGTGACCTGAGAGATTGTAGGCGCAACAAGTCACCATCATCTTGGCTCATTCTGGCACGCTTGCCTTTGCACCCTAATCACTTGGCGCGCAGGGCGCGATAGGTTGTTGTAGTGGTTGAGCTTCACATGGAACCTTACGCCCACGCCCAATCCGACGGCGACATTTGGACTGGGGTAGCCACAGAATTGTTATCGCAATAAAAGCGCTGCAGTGCCGCTTTCGAAAAAAGTTATTCGGACAGATATGACCTTAAACTACTTAACAGGTCATGGCGTCCTCACTCTTTGCACGCTCACGGTCCCTAGCGCACACTGTCTGCTGCTTCTACACGGTACCTACGCACTCCGGCAATTATGACACGACAAATTGTAATAATTTACTCTGAAACGCGCAAGTATCTTTTGAGTGTGTTGGTGATTCAGAGTTGCGGTGAACTATGGGTCTGCGAGTCCGAATAAATGGGGTTGCAGCCCACGATTCAGAGTCATCCGCTGTTCACAATTTCTTTACAAAATGATTTACACAGTGCTTTACTTTAAATCTACGCGTTGAGTGATTTACAAGTCGTTGCATGCTTGGCCAAACGTAACTCATGTCCAACCTGGTGTCCACACTACGATTCGCAATTATCATAATGGCAAGACGCAGCACTCACCCTCATTACAAAGAAAGTTGAGTGCTTCGACACATTATTATATTTTTACAGGTTTGTCGTCTACAAGATACCAAAGACAAAGTACGATCAAAGGAGTTTCAAACAGCCAAAGGGTGGTGAAATGGCGTACTTCGACAGCAATGAAACTAGCACTACAAGCCCAAACTGGACACTGTATGATGACATTTATAGTAATAAGTCTAATCCCATCAAACAGACGCTGGCTCCAATTTACAAGAAAAATCCCGTAAGCATGTATTCTGTATATGTAAAAAGTACTCGCGAAAGATTGCAGTGGTTAGGTGGGCAATTAGTCCTGTACTGAGGCACTCGTCCTTCTGGAATGTCACGGGCATTTAGAGCATGGAACTTACACATAATAACAGAATTACCTGTCTGGTGGCGTTTATGAATAGTTAATCTCGTCTCCAACCTAAAAAGTCAAATCTACAAAAGTCAAAGTCTCAAATCTCACAGTCCAAAAGCCTCAAAGCTCAAATATACAAAGTTTCCCAGTCAACCTGACTCCTGCTTCAGAAGTCAACGGCGAGTGGTGGCAGAGTGTAGGTTTATCGATCTTTATAAGAGCAGGAAAGGTCGTTCATGCTGATAAGCGTGTTTTTCTAATATGATCTACAGACGGAAAAATAAAGGGGTAGATAAGGTTTGGGAGTACTAAAAGTGCCAGAGTTGACCCTGCGGAGCGCAAGCTACTATTCTACACTGGGCCGTCTATCAGCCATTGTCACAGCATGAAGACAAGCTTATTAGCCTAAAAGCGAAACCTCGCTATCTAAATTACCGAGATCTCCTTCATAGCTGGATTCTGCTGCTACTCATAATTCACCCCTGAGAAAGTAGCCCAGTTGACCTCGAAATACGGGGTTAATAAGTGCGACGTTTTCGTTGCGGACATAATTTTGTACTTCATTAGCGTGACAAGATGCGTAATTCTATCAAACTATGCAGCGTATAGAAGATAGGTACCAAAGCATGATCGCCAGCAGCCATGATTAGCGTTTTCTTTTTGTGCAGTACTCGAACGACGTGAAGTCATCGAAAATTTACACTGGTACACAAATAAACCCAAACAACAAATAAATTCTGCCTTTCTTGAACATCTTGCTACATTCATTGCCTTGCAGAACACGCGTTTAGCGCATTTTGTGGAAAATCTGATATAAGTGCAGTTACCGCGAGCCAAGAGATCAGACCACGTAGGTTTGCGAGTAATAAAAGCAGGAATCTAATCATAACAATGAAAGAGTCCTTGAAGCGATTTGCTTGGTTGTGTACAAATGCAGTAAGCCCGTAGGGTAGGTCTCATCTGATCATCAAGACAGAAATTCAAGTGCTTTGCGTAAAGCGTGTGATTTATTATTGAGTTTTATCTAACTGCACCACTAGTAATTGCAGTGGCGTCGGGCCCTGCGTTCTAAGGTGAGTCTGCCCACTCTACGTAGAATTAGCGAGTCATGTCATTCGGGCGAACGATCCGGTAGGCTGCACACTTAACATCAATGGGAGCGCTTGAAACATGCCGCTTCATTAACCTTATTTTACAGCGAAGCTGTATATGGCTAACATTCCGGGATTCTTTCGCGTCACTCGTCTGAAAACTATCATCATCAATGGCTCATACTTCCGCAAGCAAGAAAAAATGCTATGGCTCATAGCCGTGCAAGGCAGAGGCTACAACCACTCAGCAGAGTGACGCGTACAGTGATTACATTCACTGGAATCACGCAGACTACACACAGAACAGCGTGTCGAAAACTGTCATCATCAACGGCTGATACCCCACTGATAATGACAGTTTTCGGCGTAGCTAACGAAGTTTTCTTCCCAACTAACTCTAGCCAGAGTTAAAGAATATGCGAATGTCGCGTAGCCGGACAAACCCATGGTAATGTTTTTGTCGTCGCTTGGACATACTCAAATTATTTCTTTCATTCCACCTAATCAGTTCATTAGGTTAAATTAATTATTCGACTTCTCAAATATTACAATTAGACGAAAAGTGTCAATGAGAAAATTGTAGAGCGACATGAAAAACTACCATTACAGCTTTCTGTCGCCCAATACATGCCACAAATGTTTTTCCGAGCGCGAAAGCTCGCAATTGCACGCAATATTGTCCCGCGACTGGCCGCCCGAGGCATTTTGCCTGTATTCGCGGGTTTCTTTCACGCTTGGAAAAACAAAGTGCCTCGAGCGGCCAGTCGCCTGAGAATATTACGTGCAATTGCGAGCTTTCGCGCTCCGAAAAACTTTTGTGGCACGTATTGAGCAACAGAAAGCTGTAACGTGAGTTTTTCATGTCGCTATACAATTTTCTCATAGGCACTTTTCATCTAATTATAATATTTGAGAAGTCGATTAATTAACTAATAGTAATGGTCTACTTAGACGAATGAGAAAAATAATTTGAGTATGTACAAGTGACGGGAAGCAACCTTACCTTGGTTCTGTCTAAGTACGTGGCATTCGCATATCTTTAATCTCTGGCTAAATTTAGCTGAGACACCCTGTATATGGATGTGTTATCACGCGATTACCAAACAAAGATAATACCTCAAGCAGGTAGTTATTTAGATTGTACATTGTACATACGCTCGCGGCAACGCAACTAACGCCCGGCGGCGTCTGCCTCTTTTTTCCTTTACGTAGCACAAATCAGCGAGCATTTCATGTCGTGCTCCTGCCTCTCCATCTGCAGTGCAAAGTTCACCGCGAAAGCTCGCTCCATGTAGACCATACTCAACGAGAAAACTTGCGTAGGAAAGAGACGGCGGAACACACTCTGTTCAAATCAACCAGAAGGGAACAACACTTGCGTCGCGGCATGGCGTTTAGCCAAGCAGGCGGGAAATACCGATTGCTGCATGGTGTAAAGGCTGAGGGGGAACGCCACGGCTTGAGTCTTAGGAGGGTAATGTTTGACCGCTCGCACATGTTTTCTTATAGCGTCCTCCCACAAAAGCTTTGTGAGAAAACATTTCTTGAGATACTCTCTATGTCTAGGCGTACGAGAAAAACCGTTTCAAGGAACCTTTAACGAGAGAGCCTTTGGCGCAATTTCGTACTATTTTACTCTTAAAGCGTAAGAATGCCTTTTCTTTGAAATGCACCGGTTGAGGACCAACTTCTGGTCAAGACATAAAACAAGATGTACCTGTGTTTATAGTTTAAGAACTTTAGCTCAACACCTTCTCTATACGCCTTGTTGTATGTGCTCATTCGTGATAAAATAGTTTCTTGACCTGGTATTTAATTTTCAAGTACGAAAGTAAAAAACAATAAATACTTCTCAAGTACGAACTGAAGTTTGACTGAACCTTCCCTTTGTTTTTGCTTTTCAGACAGTCGCGTTTTTAGCTTACAACGATCAGCCTCCCCGAAATTTCAACGGAACGAGAGGAGGACATACAAAAGGTGCGTGCACTCGCGACAGAGAAAATGCCTTTAGGATAGTCAAACCACGGACACATTGTTGTTTGACCGGCTCTCTTCGCTTCTTTCTGGAGTTCTTATTGTGATGGTTATCAAAGTATATACAACCACAGTGCTCTTCCGGCCTCGCCGCAGTAGGGCTCCGGGAGCTCTCGCACACGATCTTCAGATGCAAAATATTAGTTTTATTTACTAGTACAAACAGTTCCATCCTCTAACATGGATAAGGCAGAAAATCTGACATAGTGACAGCATATAGGTTCTTAGAATAGGGAGCTTCTGCGGAGTAGTTGGCGCCACTCTCCCGGCGTGCTGTTGTCTTGCGTTTTCTGCAACAGACGACGGCAAGCCCAACAGCGCGTGCGCTGCAAACGAAACTATCTTCTCAAGCCTTTCCGCGAATACTGGAAGTAACTACTGTCGCTACAGCAACAAAAGTACAACACCATGATTCTTGTGGATGTAATAGCTCAATAAGGATTTAAACAAGGCTGGCACCACGATTATTTCTCACTCAGCTAAGGCCTTCTTTGGTTTGTAATTTGTTAGGTTGTTTACAACGCTCGACCTTATGTGGGCGGTTATAGATGAGTGTCGATTTACCAAATTCTGTGTGATCAGAAGCTGCACTTCTCTCTCCTCTATAACATTTGTTGAATTCTGATGTCACAGACCTCAAATTTACTAATGTGCCTTGAGCTTTAGCTCTCGTATTTGGGGCGCTTTAAAGCCAGGGGTTGAAAGCTGTTAATGACAGTTGGTTGCCACATGCGTAGAAACTAAACTCTACTTAATAGAGACATAGCATTACAAGCATAACAGCAGCGCCAAAAAACACACAAAACAAAGGAACACTGAAAGACATGGATTGTCCGTGTCTGTGTTCCTTTCTTTTGTGTGTGTGTGTGTGTGTGTGTGTGTGTGTGTGTGTGTGTGTGTGTGTGTGTGTGTGTGTGTGTGTGTGTGTGTGTGTGTGTGTGTGTGTGTGTGTGTGTGTGTGTGTGTGTGTGTGTGTGTGTGTGTGTGTGTGTGTGTGTGTTTTGGCGCTGCTGTTGTGCCTGCACTAAGTGACCAACTCGCCCATTAACTCGTTTTACTGAAGAAACATACCAATTCGTTTGACATATACGTGCGGCATCTGAAACTATACTAGTTGACGAACAACGGCTCTGGCTGGTCCCGTAACGTGAAATTATGCGTGTTTACGAGCTATTGCAGCTACGAAAGCGATGGTACGTACGGCGCAACCAAAAAAATTGCGATTCACTCTCATGTTGTCACTGCACTAGAACATCAATGTATGAACGGTATTTTATAATAGAGAATCAAATACAAATCGAATAATTTTTTAATATTAGACAACTTCGTGCAATACATTGCTATTACGCCAAATTTCGCTTGAAACGTTAGTAAATTTCATGCAGCGACCAAACAAGGTCCCAACCCTATGCTTTGAAGTAAGCTGCTGCACAGTCGCACAAAGTCAGGCATCGAAGTTAAACAAAATGCTTAGAAAATATCAACTTTACAATGAAGTGAGAGTACCAGAGTACTGCCAAGATCATACTGAACAGAAACATCTGCGATAGAATGCGCTAGATCAAGCAAGTGTCTAACCATACGATAATATCAGATCGATGGCACATGAGCATCGCTGTCACATAAGCATTAACAAACATCTATCCGAAATCAATACTCTTCCCACGGTAGTATGAAAGCTTTGGCTATTCGTTTCAAACGCGCAGTCTAAGCATGAAAAAGAGAAAAATGAACCCCGCGCTATCTTTTATTTTCCTTATCGAGCACATGCTCGTCGGGGCTAATTGTTGGAAAAGTATTCGATAAATATTCGCTGTATAGAATGTTTGCAGACGAATATTTCCACACTCCTATATCAAAGCCACAGGCCTTCACGGCTTTGCAGTGTCGCGCTCATCGTGCTTAATAGTCGAGGCAATCGCAGCACTCATGAGCCGCAAGCTGACGTATTTCTGACAAGATTTTAGCCCCTCATATAAAAGTAAGTTTAAACCATTTCGAAGCAGGCAGTGCATGAAGATATCTTGCAGCGCAGTAATTGAATTACTACGAGTAAATGTGACGCGTTTACACGTTCTTAGAGACAACATAATATTGCGAGAGGTGAATACGACGGTTCTGTCTTTCCGTTCTAGATAGGGTAGTGCTGAATGGAGACCAACTGTATCCATTTGACACAGCACACTTCCAGCCGTTATAACATTTCACTTCTGTGCAAAAATGCTTTAAAATAGATAAATAAATAAATCATAACAAGAACGCTTTAAAACGCGTAAACACTCGCACATACAAGAGCTAAAGAACAAACACATGAAACTTAACGACGTTAGAGAGTGACTGCACAAAGATTGTCCTTAGTAGACAGTTTTAGTTCAGCGTACGTTACTATATAGCGTACGCTATACGCTAAGCAGCGCACGTTTTCTACAAATTTAGTTGGCCGGCGATATCTTTGGATCTCAGAGGCCATATGCCGTCGTTGCGGCTATTTCGCGCCTGAAGCGATAGGTGGCGCTGACATCTCGAACGTTTCTTTCGTTAGGCTTCGACTCGTTCGAAACGAGAAGCGATCTCGAAAACACCACGAGGTTATCCATAATACTGTGTCGTCGAAGCGTCCTGAGATTAAGCTAAAGCCGTGTACACAGTCATTTGCTACGAACGAAGTGCATTTTACAAAAGCAACGCCAAATTCAATTCGAAGCGGGCAGCCAGGACCGCCGCCATGTTTCCCGCAAACTCCGCAAACCCCGCAAGAACGCTAACGCTAACTCGTTTGCATTGCGTTACCCGCTATTTCGTTCAGCGTTCAGCGCATGCGCAGTGACGACCCGCTATTCTTTAGCGTACGCAATGGTATAGCGTACGCTATACTAAAGCTGTCTAGTAATTCGAACACATGTCTATCCCGATAAAAATGTATTTCACTGCACTAAAAGCTATCCATTCAAGGCCGCTAACTAGGCATGGTCCAATTACTGTCCGAATGGGCAATGATGGCTCCCCAGAGCGCTTAGGTTAAAGCGCAGCTGGCGCATTTGCTAGGCGTATACGGAGCAGTCCAGCAGCAGGTCAGCTATCTCCTCGTACTGCACTCTGCACGAACACGGCAAGGAGTTTCACGATACATTTTATTTAAACAAATGACTTATGTATGTCACACCAAAGTGAAGCTGTTGAAATAGTCTCACACTTTGCGATATCTTCCCATGTACACTGAATGTCAGCCCAAACTCCACGGCATAGGAGGAGGAATAAACTTTATTAGTTGAAATGAGCCGACGGTAAAATCGTCCGAGGTGGGCGGCGTCCCTAGTCCAGGATGCCGTGGGCTTGAGCTGATAGCTTGGCCCTGCTCACCAGGCGATGCTGGTCTTCAGGGCTCGAGCTTATCAGTTGGGCCTCCCACTGCTCGACGGTTGGTCCGGTGATGGGCGGTGTCGATGGATTTTGTTGACATTCCCATACCATGTGGTAGAGGGTATTAAGCGTAGAGCAGAAGGCGCATTTGTGAGTATAGGTCGTAGGGTACATTGCGTGTAGCAGGGTGCCGTGCGGGAATGTGCCGGTCTGTAGTTTTCGGAAGATCACCGCCTCTTCTCTTGTCAGCTGGGGATGCGGGGGTGGATAGATCCTTCTACCCAGTCTGTAGTGGCTCAGGATATCGGCGTATCTTTTCGGGACGCTATCTTGTTGGTCTACCGGTGCTCGTGAACCTGGTGGGATAGCCCGGAGAATGTGATCTCGGGCAGCGGCATTAGCCGCTACATTACCCGCCAGGGACTCGTGTCCCGGGGCCCAGACAATGTACACCTCTGGAAAATTGTCTCGCTTTTCGAGGATGCTCAGGGCTTGTTTGGAAATGCGGCCCTTTTGATAATTTCTACATGCTGTTTGTGAGTCGGTGATGATCGTGATTAGATCTTCCTCTCGCTGGCCCGTAGTGGCCGCCAGGGCTATCGCCGTTTCTTCCGCGCAGTCGATGTCTGGAGTGCTTACCGAGGCCGCTGCTACCTCTTGTCCTTGGCCGTTGATCACGCTGATAGCGTGGGCCGCTCTGTTCTTGTACTTCGCCGCGTCGGTGTATCGGACTTCTCCTTGTTTTGGTCCTTCGTAGGCCTTACGCAGAGCTTTCACTCTCGCTCGCCTCCTTTCTCTGTGGTATTCAGGGTGCATGTTTCTCGGGATGCTGGCCACCGTGATCTTCTCCCTCAGGGGTAGAGGAACCCGCTGTTTTCTGGACTCATATTCGACTGGGTAGCCCAGTCTTATTAGCGTGTCCCTACCCGTGCTGGTGAGCTTGAGTCGCTCTATCTGGCTCGTCTTGTGGGCCTCTACTAGTTCCTCCCAAGTATTGTGGATGCCCAGGCTGAGTAGCTTCTCCGTCGACGTCGTCGGTGGAAGCCCCAGTGCCAGCTTGTAGGTCTTTCGTATTAGGGTGTTCAATTTGTCTCTCTCGCTGTTCTTGAGACCCAGGTACGGGGTGCCGTAAGTGACTCTGCTGATTACCAGGGCTTGTATTAATCTGATTGTGTCCTGCTCTTTCAGGCCGTGCTTTTTGTTTGTCACTCTTCGCACCAAGTGCGCGACTTGGGTAACTGTCGCTTGCAGTTTTTTAATGGCGGCGAGACCGGCACCGTCCTTCTGGAGAGTGAGGCCCAGAATACAGAGTGTGTCCACCTTGGGTATGTTGACTCCATTTAGTGTCAACGTTGGGTCAGGTGTCTCCTGCGGAGGCCGCCCTCTTGTCCTCTTTTTGAGGATCAGGAGCTCCGACTTTTCCGGCGCGCATGAAAGACCGCAGCGGTGCAGATAATGCTCGGTCCTGTCGATGGCTTCCTGCAGGGCGTCTTGTTGTTCGCCCGCCGATCCCGTGCACGTCCACATGGTCAGGTCGTCTGCATACATTGCGTGACGGATACCCCTGATATTCTCCAAGAGGTTCGGCAATCCCCTCATCGCTATATTGAACAGCAACGGGGAGATCACCGACCCCTGGAGGGTTCCTTTCTGCGGTATTTGGAACTTCTCGGTCCTGAGATTCCCCAGGCCTATGGTCACCGTTCTACCCGTCAGGAAGTCCCGGACGTAGTTGTATGTCCGCCGTCCGCAGTTGGTATGTTGTAGGCTGTTTAGCACTGCTTCGTGTGAGACGTTGTCGAAGGCTCCCTTCACATCGAGTGCCAGGATGGCACTCTTGTGGAATGTGCTGAGGCCGTCGATGACTTCTTCTTTCAGCTGAAGTAGAATGTCCTGGGTGGAGAGGTTAGGCCGGAAACCGAACATAGTGTTCGGCAGGTGCCCACCTTCTTCCAGATAGGGCGAGAGACGATTGTGGACCATGTGCTCGAAGAGTTTTCCCGCGCACGACGTGAGAGAGATCGGACGCAGGTTCTGTAGGTTGATGGGCTTGCCGGGTTTCGGGATCATCGTTACGTCCGCGTGCTTCCAGGAAGCCGGTATACTACCGTTCTCCCAGCTTTCATTGATAAACTTTAGTAAACTCTCCGTTGCCCCGTCGTCCAGGTTACGGAGGGTCTTGTTGTTAATTTTATCCCTGCCGGGCGTCGTGTTTCTTGTGAGATTTCTTAAGGCTGCCACGATCTCCGACTTGGTGAAAGGTTGGTCTAAATCCGGATTGGGTTCCCCCTCATACTCCGAGTGAATGACCGGCTGCGTCTTCCGTTGTTGCTCGTCTCCGATGTATTTCTCGGTGATGGCTTCGAGCGCTTCTTCTTCAGTTCCCTGGAAGTTGTGTATAAGTCTTTGTATGTGTTGCCCCGTGACAGTTTTTGATTCCGTCTTCGCGAGAAGGGTCTTTAGAATGGCCCAGGTCTTTCGGTTGCTGAGGGTTCCCTGTAACTGGTCGCACATTTGATTCCAGTTCTGAAGTCCGAGTTTTTCAGCATACTCCTCCGCCTGCCGCGAGACTGCGGCAATGCGGATCTTGAGTTTGCGGTTTCTCTTCTGCTTCTTCCATCTCTTCAAAAGTCCTCGCCTGGCCTCCCAGAGGTGAAGTAGGTGTGGGTCGACTTCGGGATTGTCCGCAGTGAGTTGGATGGTCTTTGTGTACTTGGTAACCAAGTCCATCACGTTCTTGGTCCACTCCTCGATGTCTTCTAGGCTTCTGGGGCATAAAAAATGATGTTTCTGCCTCTTGGTTGAACCATAATGCAGTTCATCTTTTCGCATAGCGTTTTCCTAAGATGTTTCTAACTTCGTTGTTGAACGGCAGACTGGCGTAGTCTTCTCCATATTCGTGTTCACGTTTGGCAATTCTCTTGTTCTGTCTGAATTGTGTTCCTTATATCTGTTCTCAGGCGTCCAGACAGGCGCAATGTTAGCATGGTGTGACCCAGTGATTGTGAACTCATGAATAGCGAGCGCTTAGGAACAGGGCCGTATTAAGCAAAATGGGGGCCCTGGGCTAATGCGCATTCAGGCCCTCTTTCCCTATACTGACGCCCCCCCCCCCTGTCGCCTGCTACGCTACTGGAAATATGCCATGTTTCATTTTAATTCCACCAAATTAAAAAGAACGAAGTGCGATCAACGGGAATATTATTATTGTGATTATTATAAGGAAAACAAAAAAACTTGCTTGAAACGCGTGTTGTATACACCAACGCATATGCTCACTTTGTCGTTAATCTGCATTCTGTTTTAAGCAAAAGCTAGGCTTTAAGGAAAAGTTTAGTGCACTCAAGACGAACAAGAACGTAGAAAAGAGAACACAGCTCAGATGTCGATCCTTCTGAAGCTAGGCTTTGTTTGTATCACTAAGTTTAATACCGTGAGGAGACGCATGGTTGTATACAAAACATTCTTTATTAAAATTCAAGCATCAGACTGCAGTAATCGTTATACACGCTACTCTATAAATATGCAATAGATATATACAATACTTAAGGCAATACAAACACCATAAAAATGCACTAGAATACAGATGAAAATTGCCGACTGTAATTACAAAACATTATTTGAAAATATTTTCGTCAAAGGTAAGACAAGCAAGGACGACACCAAATAAACGTGGCGCTATCTAAAACAACAAAATACAGTTCTTTATAAGCACGCTAAATATCACAAGAACAAAGAATAGACGAACAACGAAGATTTGCATAAATTGAATTACACCGCTCAACGTTTCATTGGCAACGTGGAGGCTGGGAGGCGACACAACGAACTTATTGGAACTATTCATGTATAGCGGAAACAGTCCTTTCTTAAAATGGCATCTTTCGCGCCTTCGCTTTGGCGAAATCAGATATAGCGTGTTCGAAGGATAGATTTCAACGGACATTCAACGGACATGACACTTTCAACGGACATGATAGCAAGCGATTTCACCTTGTCGTCAAGGAGGATCGAGCGAAGGCGATTTTTTATCAGCGACAACTTGGAGAGCGATCGTTGGGTCTCACAGTTTGCCACGGGTATGCTTAAGTACATTCTCAAAGTAATATAAAGGTTCGGAAACACATCAATAAGCTTTCTTTCGTGCAGCAACTTCATTAATCCCAGGAGACTCGTGTACTGGCGCACAGAGTTGTGCAGAAAGTTCGCAAACTGAACGATTTCAGCGGAAAATGCTGGCTCCAAATCATTTTTGTAGGTTTTCACCAGCTTCTCAGCCTGCTGTGCCAGAGAGGCCTCGCTCCCAACTTCTGACAGCAATTTTAAGAATCCGAACCTTTCGCAAAGTTCAGTGTAGGCAGCTTTTCGCACTTGCAAAGCAGAGCCTAGACTATCAAGTACAACATTGTAGGTCTCTACGATAAACATTTTTCTACCTTGTAGCGCACTATCGCTTTTTCCGTCCGGGTGCTTACTCAAAACGATGTGTTTGCCCTCATCCTGATAACATTGATTGGTACTTAGCGTGCGTGCTCTCTCTTCGAAGGTATCAACGAGAGGTCGCAAAGAATTAACAAAGCCTTATAGAGAGCTCAGCAGGTCTACAGCAGTTGAAATGTCTAAGCGTGGTTTCTGAAGCGCTACGCTTGTTTTGTCAAAGCGCTCCAAGATTTCACTCCAGAAAATCGCCATGAATGCGGTCGCTATGCTTTTGTCATTTTCTTGAAGAGACAGTGCGCTTCGTTCCTAGTGTCACCGTCTTCTTCCTCGTTTTTTGATATAGCTTCAAGGCAACACAAGACTGCATTGAAATTTTTCAGAATGGCCTTGCATGATTCAGCGTGTCTTGAACACCGTGTCTCAGAGAGACTTTTCAAAGCAAGCTGCTGACTAGTTCCGCCCATGCTGTCCAAAAGATACCTTCGTCGCTTAGGTGAGGCAGCAAAGAACACATACAGTCTCTGAATTACAGTGAAAAATTTGACTGCCTCAAGGCAACTGTCAACGCTACACGTGCCAACTAAGTTCAGTGAATGACCAGCACACGGGACGTAGACTGCCAATTTGTTCAGGTGTTCGATTTGAGCTTGCAGGCCTTTGTATTTTTCTGACTAATTACTCCCATTATCATAAGCTTGGCCCCTACAATCATCAATTGAGTTGCGACCGGTCGGCAAGAGGGACATTATGGTATCGAAAAGGTACAAGCCGGTATGCGATTCAATTGGAACAAATCCAAGAAAGCGTTCGTACACTTTCTCATTTAAACAGTACCGTAAAACAACTGATAGCTGATCAACGTGAGTAAGGTCTGGAGTCGAATCAACAATTAAAGAGAAGTATTTTGCGCGTTTCACTTCGTCAACGAGACGTTCGTTGACAGCCTTTGCCATATGCTCGATAAATTCATCGCAAACGGTTTTTGACACATAAGATGGGTGACCTTTTCCTTTGTTCCCGTAGCGCTTGATGTGCTCCTCTAGAAAGGGATCAAACTTGGCAATGGCCTCATGCACTCCCATATTATTGTCATTTCTCGGTGAACCAAAAATCTCCTCACTGCCCCTAAACGCTAGGTTGCACTCAACTAGAAGCTTAACTACAACGACTACGCGCTTCAACACCGCCGTCCAGTAAGCAGTCTCAGTGACAAGGTGATTAACCGGCTCCTTGTCAATTGTGCTGCTCGAGTTAGAGCGGGCGAGCCATGCTGCCACGTAGTTCCGGTGCTCGACGCTATTCTCATGTGCGCAAACCTTTTCTTCTACTCTTTTCCAATCAGAAAAGCCGTGCGTGGTGAAAGCACTGGGGTTGCTTGAAATCAAGAATAGTTCGCACATAAAACAATGAACGGAACCTTCGGACTCCGAGTACATTAACCAGTGCCGCTCGTAGGCCTCCCCATTCACAGCCTTTCGCACGAAAAGATAAGGTGACATATACCGTTTCTGAGTATTGTATTGCCTTTCGGAAGACGGAAACTTTTCTGCCCGATATTGAAAATACAATGGCCCTTTCGCAAGGCATACACTACGAAAGCTGTCAGTAATAACGCCCGGCCACTTAGCAGGGTCAGTTTGCAGAATCTCGCAAGGTACCTCTTGCTGCGGGGGTGTCTGTACTTCTCTGTTGCCGCAACGAGGAGCCGTCTCATTTGTCCTCTCGAGGCACACTTTGTGGGTGGGAACATGATTATTTGAAGCCAAACAGGAAAATAATCAGTCGGTTCTTGGATTGTTGTTTCCTGGCGCTCGTCAGTAGACAGAGGCTCATCGGGGAGGTTCGGCACCTGTTGATAAGCAGTAGTAGAAATTGGGCGTGGCGGACCGGACACCTGAAGCTCTGTGGCAGGGGCCCGGCCGAGTAGCATAGACGTTGGTGACTCAGAAACAGGACAGGGCTCGGTTAGCGTCGGTTACTCAGAAATATGAACGACCCAGGTTGGCACCGTTTTCAGAGAATCCAGACAACCAAGATGAGTCAAACCTTGGTTCTTGCCAGGAAACCGTGGTGATGGAGTTGGCAAGTCCTCCACAGAGGCACAGTCGGTACTATTGGGATTTGACACGGACTCTGGGTAGAGCGATCATACACTGTAAACGGAAATAACTCCGAGGTGGGAGTATACTGCTTGTCCTATAGCGACCCCCCGGTTCGGAGTTTTTTTTGCTCCGTATGATCGGAGTAGAATTTTTACTCCGTACGAGCGGAATTTTCGCGTGGAATTATGGGAGTTTTTTTCTGTCTTTTCTTTATTTTTTGCTTTGCTATTGACGGAGTTCTTTCGAGGTGCAATGGGAGTATAAAAAGAGCCATCGCGTGAGTTTGCGCGAACATGTTTACATGCAGAGGCTGCTGGTCAAATTTCGAAATATGCACACGAGACCGCGTCGAATTCGACGGAACAAGTCAATGAAAGCACATATATCATGACATACATAAACATTTCAGAAACACCCAATGCAGAAATTTGAAAGACATCACACGTACACGCGATACTCAAGAAGCAACGGTGCCAGTATATATAGCCACGATATTGTGTGCCTCGAAACCGCCTAGGGAGCAGCTGTGCTGTTTTCAGAATTACGACTCACATGCTCGTTCATACGAGATCTCTCTCTCTGAAATTAACAGAATACCTTAAGCAACACAAAACTGTTAATTCAAAATAGTGAGAGAGAAAAAGTTAATGGCGTAATTTTTCAAAATTATCATGCCATTCTGTGAGTGCTGAAGCGACTTCGCACACTGCCGGCGTTCGCGGCCAAAAAGTAGTGCGTTAGTTACAGTAAGCAAGAAAAATGTAAGTGCATGTGTTGCATAGGCATAGCAAAATTAAATTTTTGCGATATAGTGGTAGCGTAGCAAGAAATTATTACGTTTGAGCATGACCCGCAGCAGCCGACATAATTAACACCGAGAAATGCGCAGTCATACATTTTATACACTGCACTACTTGCTCTGCGTCCGAGCAATCTGTCTCGGTTGCGAAAAGGAGCTACATCGCTGATCTGTCGAGTGAATCCCTAAACTCGGAGCCAGCAGGCATGCGTCTAAATCAATGTCTCGGATAGAGCGTAATGTTAATGCAATATAGGAAGCAACGACGTGACCAAAACATATATGCGCGATAACAATTCGATTCACATCGCTCAATAAGAAGCTTTATTTTCAGTACGCATACTTATGTCCTACCGTTTTTCTTCGGGCGAGGATATCCGTTCACAGATACATAAAAACAGTTGCTTGCACTCCGGTCTTTCTCACTGGCAACACAGCACCGCAACGAACTTGGGTTACGCCATTCATGCGCGACTAGCACGGATGTCGTCGCTCGAACAGTGGCTACTGTTGCCATTGCTACGCGGTCCTTTCAAACACTACACTGGACGTTGTCAGCATGTACTAAAAGGTCATAGAAGTCGCATTTCACGTACTGAAGAACAAAAGACAGGGTGACGCAGCACGAAAACACAGCCAGAACGTGAGCCGACATCACGAGCCAGTGAGCAGCTTCGAGGTATACGTAAGCCTTTTTCCGCACTTGAAAACGTGGTTCTTGCAATCATCGTTGTCAGCAAAGCGATCACAGCTAATGTACTTGATGCTGAGATACAGTGAGCTTCAGGCATGCCAATAACACTTTCTGGAAGGAAATACGGGAAACAAATTGACGAAACGCTGTCGCGGAACGACACTTCACAGACGTAAACAAACCGTCAGCCATGAGCACTGCCCGCTCCGCCGAACGCGCCCGGTCGCTGGCGAGGCGCACAGCCTCATGGGAAGCGCCACGTGACCAACCTGTATCGGCGGATGGGAGTTTTTTTAAAACTCCCTGTCGGAGTTTCACGGGAGAACAAGATTTTTAAGCGGAGTAAAATCGCGTCATGTCGCCTTAATACTCCCGCAGCTAGCCAGCGGAGTGAAACGAGGGGATGGCGCTGTTTTGCTCCCATACATCGGAGTAAATATTTGAGAGGGGAGGTTTTAGGGCACATCACCTCTTAAAAACTCCCAGGTGGGTTTATTTTCGTTTACAGTGTACTGCTCCGCGGAAGCTGCATTCAGTAGGTACTTTGTCATCTTTGGTAGCTCATTGTCCCGCTCTTCTCTTTCTAACTTTGCCTTTCGTTTAGACGCACCACTTTGATGCTCCCGACCGAGAATTTTCGCATGAATGGATGCTAATTGTTCACCGGGCACTTCGTCAGTCCGACGCGACCGCAGGTTTCCAACGGTGGCCGTCCCGATGACTGGCGCACGCTGCCTGGTTGGTCCGTGGCTGGCCGAGAGTGGTGCGTCACCCGGGAGCTCCACAGAGGGCGGGCTTATGCAAGCTTAACCGGCGGCTCGGGGCTGAATCGCAGCCCGCGATATACCGCGCCGCGTCTGTGTGTTACTAGCGCCAAAGCAAGCGTTCACATACGCATAGGGTTCCTCGTACAAATTCCCTCCTTCTCCGTAGAAACTCACTCCTTCTCCTGTTCCGGTCTCGTCTTCCTATTGGCTAGGAGCAATCGTCTATTCTGGAAGGTTCTCGGTTTTTCTTTCGCCCCGTCGACGCCGAGCGCGAGAACGAAGGGGAAAGGGCGACTCCTAGCGCGGGCGAAGTTACGCGCCCTCCGTCGCCTCTGAGTCATATTTTTCTACTCCTTTCTGGAAAGTTCGGCGGCCAGTATGACAGTTTTTCCGAGGAGCGCGCGCGAGGGTGCGCAGCCACTAGGCAGGAGTGGGTCCTGGAGACAGGCCTTTGTGTCCAGCACTCCAACTTCCCCCTTCACTCTTTCACAACCCTAGCCCGAACAGTGAACATTCCATGTCCCACGGCACGCGGAGAAAAGCACGTGTGACGTCTTCTTTCCTTTCCTGCCTAGACTCTGCCATCACACTCATCATCATCTGTTATCGGACTCATCCTCCCCCGCCCAAATTACCATCACGGTAAAGAGAAGTCGAATGGGAGGCACTGTTGGGTACTGCAGCACATCCTTTCTATCAGAAGGTCAGCGGCGGAACTATTTGAGAGGTGGAGGGTGGCGTGGGGGTGACGAGGGGCAAGGGTGATTTAGGTCCTCATCCCAGATTACATGTTTTAGGTGTGCCCCCTTGCCCCTCCTCTTCAGCCAGCACTGGACAGACGGACTCACAGGAAACCACGAAAATTCTTCCAACCAAACGCACCTCGCTTAGTAAGAGGGGTCCGCCGGGGTGGCGGGGGTTTCCTGTTCTTGCAGAACGACACGCTCTCCCCAAATGATGAGGCTAAACGCTGCTGTTACATTAGGCGGGGGCCCCGTCTGCTCGTTCTGGTTTTCTTGCTTCATACATGGCGCTCGAAGTTCCGTTGACCATGGTTCCATATACGAAGCAGGTTAGAATAAATCGGCCCCCTTCTCCTACTGTCCGAGGTGAGGCCCTGGGATGCAGCCCCCTTAGCCCCCCCCCCCCGCCCCCCTAATCCAGCGCTGCATAGGAACAATACCACTGGTAATGAAGGCAGGGAACGGCGCTTTAATAATTAATGTAATGCCGGACTCGCTGTTCGTGGCGCTGTCGCTGCGTACCGTTGCGTCCCATCTATTTGACGAACACTCTGTGTACAGATTTATGTTAGCACCCTATAATTCAAAAATAAACTCACATAAGGAGGATACCTGCTAACATCTTCTAGCAAGACATTAGTGACAGCTACAAAATACGACACCAAACAAAATTGAGTACAATAATGGTAGCGAATATTCTATATATATACACACGAACAATTTAAGCAAATTAATGAAAAGTAGTATACTATTCCTTACATAGAAAAACAAGAACTTTTCAGAACAAGTGTTTGGGCCGCATCTCAAGAACTTCGCGGATAACACAAAAAGACAAAAAGAGCAATTTTGATAGTTCGAAAAATTACAACCATTTTAGGACAGGGACTGCAATATTTTATGAGAGCTGATACGAGTCTCTATCTCTGCTTAGATAAAAAAAACGCCATGCTTGATTGAATTGCTAAGAAATCTATATTCTCTAAAATCTTCCTTTTGTTTGCTTCGAGTGTTGGTGGAGTGACAAAAATACAGGCATTCATTGTCTTCGGTTTGTGTAGGGAACGAAGCAAATCCCCGCCCATCAGTTACGAGCTCATCTATTTTAGAACTGCTGCGAGGCTTGGTACAAAATACACGGATGTCTTAGAATGAATGTGAGCGTAGATTTTGTGAGCATTATTTTCGTCGAATATTAATAACATTAGCAGGCGAAATGAAGCAAACAATATTAAGAAATTCTATATCTCGCCTCGCAAGAGACGATACGTACTTCATTAGGAACGCTGAACAAGAGGCAACTTTCACCGAGCTCGGACACTGCCTGGCTTCGCCTTCCGTTCTGGGACACAAACCAGCAGGCCGTGACTGAAATTCATACAAAGGCCAGTAACATTGCTTTGGCCGCGTTACTCGTACAACGGCAGGAGTGCGTTGAAAGAGCTATCGCTTTCGCTATTCGCCCTCTATCGCGCCCATAGTCCAACTACACCAATACGCAAAAAGAGTGCCTTGACGTAGTACGGGCAAAGTTTCGGCCTTACCTTTACGTCCGCCCAATCAAGGTCGAGACAGGTCATCACTGGTTGTGCTGGCTCGCAAACTTAAGGGATCCTTCTGGACGGCTAGTACGGTGGAGCCTAGGCGTCGAGGAATACGACTAGCCGTCGCGTACAAGTCCGTGCGCACACCTGAAGGCGCCGACACATTGTCGCGCGCGTCTGTCGAACCTGCGGATGAAGACACTGAGGAGCACAGCGCTTTGCCTGGGGCTGTAAGCGTGACAGATTTGGCCAAAATGCCGCGCGCAGATAAGGAATTACGGCATATTATTGAACATGTGCCAGCAACAAAACCTACATTTTGGTTGTGCCAACAGAGCTACGGGACGAAATCCTGTTTGCCCTCCACGACGAGCCTCCGTCTGGCCACCTAGGCTAGACCAGAGCCCCTGTAAGAGCGCGCAAATCGTACTATCGGCTGAAACTCGCCACTTGTGTTAAACGGTATATCCGACTCTATTGTGAGTGCCAGCGCCGGAAGTCGGCAGCTGTGAAGCCTGCGGGATTACTGAAACAAATTCACCCACCGCGAAGACCATTTGACCGAGTAGGCATGGATCACTTGGGCTCGTTTCCTCGGTCATCTTTGGGAAACAAGTAGATAATAATCGCCACAGATGCTTTAACACGCTATGCTGAAGCAAAGGCTTTGCTTCGAGGCACTGCTTCCCAGGTTGCGCACTTTTTTGTACACAACAGTGTACTGCGTTATGGCGCCCCATCGTGCGTCATTGCCGACCGAGGAACGGCATTTACCGCGCGGCTCACTGAAGACGTTTTCCATCTAAGTTACACGACGGATCGAAAGACGACTGCCTATAACCCGCAGACAAATGGCCTGACCGAAAGGCTTAACAAAACGATGGCTGGCATACAGTCTATGTACGTAGACTTAAAGCACAAAACAGTGGGATGAAGTACTTCTGTACATAACGTTTGTGTACAACAACGCTATGCAGACCACACGCTTCACGCCGCTATAGCTTGTTTACGGTCGGGAAGTCCTGACCATGCTTGAAGCCATGCTCCCATGCCACATCTTTGATCATCTCTGACCAAGACGCCGAGCTTCTTGTGCAACGCGTGGAGGAAGCACAGCAACTGGCTCGCACAAACATAAGGAAACAACAAGTGCATCGACGCACGACACTACAACCTTCGCCATCGACAAGTCGAGTGCCAGCCAGTAGATCGGGTTAGTCTGGACTCCTGTTCACTGCAAAGGCCTATCGGAGAAACTTGTCAATCGATATTTCGGGCCTTACAAAGTGCTGCGGCGAGTGAGTGAGGTCGATAATGAAGTTATCCCTGACGGAAACTCGACATCGACACACACTATCTGAAATTGTGCACGTTGCGCAGCTGAAGTCATGTGCACGCTATAACCACCATAGCTTTTCGGCCATAATGTTCTTCTTGTTTTATTTATTTTTCGCGCAGAGAATCATTGAGTGGTTTAGTGAGCATCCCGTGCATTCTATGACTACGCTTCAGCAAGCGTTTGTGCCTGCATGTTTTTTTGCGCGCGTATTTCTACATTCGCCCTGTAGTGTGTGTGCTTCTTTTAGCATCGAGTCGATACTCCTCCGAGGGGAGAGAATAATGCCACTCCTTGCAACAGGAGCTGCAGAATTGGAAAGCAAGAAAAACGCGCGCCACTCCACACGCCATGCGCCGGCAGCTGTTTTGACGGACTCCAGTGAAGAGGCAGACGAAGACACTCCGATCCACGCGCGGGCGCTTGAGCTTTTCGTGTGCTCAGCCGACGGTTAAAGAAGCGGGCTCAGCGTTTCAACTAAAGGTCGTCTCTTTCCTAGAACGTGAAAATGTGCACGAATATTATTTGGAGTACTCGTTTACAAGTTCATATTGAAAAAATATTGAAGGCAGTGTGCGATATAATGTGCAAAGGGTCTTAGGCGGTTGATGGAAGAGACAAGACTATTATCAGTGTGATTCATGCACAGAAGGATTTGTTGCCAAGACAAGAATTTCGACGTGCCGATGTCTCATGTCCTTCATCGCGACTCGCAGAACCAAAAACAGAGCTTTTCTTTGAAGAAATAATTCCAAAAGGAGACTTATTCATGGTTGCAGCAAAATTGTCCTTACATATCAGATATCTTTCAGATATCTAGGCTACATTACAGAGTATCCAGACGGCTCTTGCCAAAGTAATTCCACTTCAACGTTTATCATGCCACAATGCAACTTTGAGCAGACCTATAAGCTATCGGAGATACAATATCTCCGATGCTATTCACAGCGTGTTTACAGGAGGTATTCAGAGACCTGGATTGGGAAGAATTGGGGATAAAAGTTAATGGAGAATACCTTAGTAACTTGCGATTCGCTGATGATATTGCCTTGCTTAGTAACTCAGGGGACCAATTGCAATGCATGCTCACTGACATGGAGAGGCAAAGCAGAAGAGTGGGTCTAAAAGTTAATCTGCAGAAAACTAAAGCAATGCTTAAGTCTCGGAAGAGAACAGCAATTTACAATAGGCAGCGAGGCACTGGAAGTCGTAAGGGAATACATCTACTTAGGGCAGGTAGTGACGGCGGATCCGGATCATGAGACGGAAATAATCAGAAGATTAAGAATGGGCTGGGGTGCGTTTGGCAGGCATTCTCAAATCATGAACAGCAGGTTGACATTGTCCCTCAAGAGAAAAGTATATAACAGCTGTGTCTTACCAGTACTCACCTACGGGGCAGAAACCTGGAGGCTTACGAAAAGGGTTCTACTCAAATTGAGGACGACGCAACGAGCTATGGAAAGAAGAATGATAGGTGTAACGTTAAGGGATAAGAAAAGAGCAGATTGGGCGAGGGAAAAAACGCGATTTAATGACATCTTAGTTGAAATCAAGAAAAAGAAATGGGCATGGGCAGGACATGTAATGAGGAGGGAAGATAACCGATGGTCATTAAGGGTTACGGACTGGATCCCAAGGGAAGGGAAGCGTAGCAGGGGGCGGCAGAAAGTTAGGTGGGCGGACGAGATTAAGAAGTTTGCAGGCACGGCATGGCCACAATTAGTACACGACCGGGGTTGTTGGAGAAGGCCTTTGCCCTGCAGTGGGCGTAACCAGGCTGATGATGATGATGATAAGCTATGTCATGCGGCATCACCAACTTCAGCAGAACTTTCAGCCATATTGTCTGTGCTACGGTGCATAAACACAGTAAACACAGTAAAAGAAGGTAGAAATGGGTTATTCTGCGCGATCACAATGCTGCCTTATGATCTCTATGTAATGTCAACTTCGGTTCACAGAACAGTTTACGAGGCTCCAAAAAGCTTACAAATGCAGGCAAGGAACTTCACATAATAACTCTGCAGTGGATACCTCCCCAATAAAAGATCCCAACGAATTTAACTGTTTATGAGACGGCACAACAGGCACTTAAGGATTCTGTAGCATCGGGTACTCCTTTATTACCAGTGGAGTGGCGCATGTCTTAAGGCACACTTCAGCCC
Source organism: Dermacentor variabilis (assembly GCF_050947875.1). Taxonomy (NCBI): domain Eukaryota; kingdom Metazoa; phylum Arthropoda; class Arachnida; order Ixodida; family Ixodidae; genus Dermacentor; species Dermacentor variabilis. The sequence continues at coordinate 70,989,397 of NC_134574.1, read as the reverse complement.
GTAGTTGCAAAGAAGCCTGGTTTGACAAAAATTCAAAATTTTGAGCGTTATTTAGCATTGACTCTTGCCTTTTGTTTCGTATTCAGTGCTAATTAAATAACAGCAGATGTTTCGAATGACTAGTTTACAGCTCGAGAATTGAAATGCGGTTTACGAAAGGTATTCTACAGAAAAATTGTCACGGTGACTTTCCGCAATGCATTTGTGGCCACGCAGGAGAAAACATACGTCATATATTACTTGAATGTCCACGATATATGATACTGAAGGACGCTATCTGATAGGAACCTTAAGGGCAATAGTCTGGCACGATCATAATAACTAAAGCTATCCAAGGCCGAAAGTCAACATTTGTTTCAGAGAGGCGAGCGCTAATGGCCCTCCAAAGATTTCTGGAAAAGGATAATATTGTTAGAAATGATTGACTGCATCTTCTAGTTCTTTTTGTGCCTATAACAATTCGAGTTGCTCTGACCTGTCCTGGTATGTTTTGTAGTTATTGTATGACAACTCACCTTATGTTCTGGAGCATTACTTCTGCTATGATTCGTATTTATTGTGTTTGAACTGACTTGTTGTTCGTGTGTGCTCTGAATTGTCTCCGTTACATTTATGCGAGATGCCCTTATGTTCAAATGTGTTTTTGATGTTATCCGTGCCGTAAACTGGGGCGCCATAACGTAAAACTATTCCAAACTTTTCTATTCCAATTCTGCTATCAGGCCTCCACGATTGGTCAAAAACTTTTTTCGACCACCCCCACTTCACCCGTCTGTCACGCGACGTCACGAAAACCGCGATAGGTCCCCATCTGATATGATGTGTACACATTGATTATGCATGATTTGACAGAAAAAAGAAAAACAGTTATTTCTGATTCGACCCCTTTGCGCCATTAGCCCTCGGCTATTGGTAAAGAGCTTTAGGGCTGCACCCACTTCACCTGCCTGTCACGCGACCTCAAAAACCGCACAAACTCACCGCGTCAAAATGACGTGTACGCGATAAAGATGCATTAATATGACGAACAAAACTGAATTTTCTTTGGAATAGCCGCAGGCTGCTCCGTTCCGAAAGGAATAAAAGATGGCTGCCGCCGATCGCTGAGACGCTGGCTACTCGCACCTACCGGAGAGCATGGGTGTATTTGCGTATAATAAAACTTCTTGCGTGGCTGTGTAACGTTTTCAAGCACTTTCGGCACGTTTACCACCTCACTCTGCCAACTCTTCTTTGCTGAGGGTCAGTTTTAGAGTCATTCTTATGCTTCCGTTGCATGCCGCCGCGATTTTCGACCAGCCACCAGAAGCTAAGTAAGGGAAAGCCGACCAATCGCAGACGCTGGCACTACCCTCTTCATCCGGTTATCAATTTTCAGTGCACTGGCCCAGCGGATCCATCTCCACTTGAGCGTTCCCCTCGCCTCCTGTCAGCCAATTAGATACGACAAGCCGCGCAGTGTAGGCAATGTTGTTCGTTTTTCAAGCAAACAAAAGTGACCTCCTATGAACGAGGAGAGTGTTTGATTGGTCTGTACAGACAACCCTGTGGGTGACCGCCTGCTGCTTGCGTCGGTGGTTAGGAGATTAGAATAGAAACATATTGGAGTAGTTTTACGTTATGGGGCCCTGTTTTAAAGCATTTATGTCACCTGATTGCCTGGTATTTTTGCTGTACGTTTCTTTCGTTGATTACCGGCTTGTTATGTGATATTGAGTATGATATTTGGTGTATACCTATTCTATCAGAAAAGGAGTAGCCGGTTCCGCCTAAAGTCACCGACATCTGAAAATTATCATGCAATAAAGAAAGGGTATGGGTGACAGCTAGTGAAGGTAGTACAAAAATAATTTGCTGCAGCAGCAAACCATTCATTTCTTTACTTTTTCACTCACATCATACATTTCGACAGTGCTCATATGTAAGGAGAGGACTTGAAAAAGTTCAACCTAATAATCTTTGTCTAAGCCATGCATATTTGCGAGTTTGCTGCCGACACATGATGTGCTCAGTATAATCGCCTTATGGCAATTAAAGCTTCTGAAAGTAATAAGCTACCAGATGCAAATGGTTTTGTATTTGTTTTTGTTCTAGCAAGAAAGTGAACTGTTGTGACAGAACAGAAAATATTTATAGCCACGCTCCATATCTTAGGTGTACTGATGGTGGGAAAAGGACGCGACATCGGCGCAGTCTGGCTGCAGCACAGCGTACCTCAGTTCATCCAGGACGTTGGCAAGGACTACAAGTACCCAGACAATGGACGAGAGAATGGCCAGCTGTTCCTTTGCATTACGTTTCCTATACAAGAGGTGGAGCTCATCGGTACGGCAATATCCTTCTATTTTTGCTATGACGTAAAGGAAGAGCCAACGTAGAAAATAGTTTCCAGGTGTTTCAAAATTCAGTAATATCTAGCAAATTTCCCGTGGTCAACTCAGCCACTTCCGGTTACTTCTTATGTACAATGAAGGGAATCGCTGTCTCTTGTTTCTTTTAAACAGAAGCTTTCTTTGCAAACCTTGCAGTACTTTCCTGACCGTGGCTGCCCCCTGCTGCTGATACTGCGCCTGCGTTATCGCCGAATAGCTAAGGCTCGTATGGATGAATAGATGCCATGAGCGTTCCCTTCGGAACGGCGTGGTGGGTTGCCCCACCAAGCACATTGCCTAATGTCCTACATACCTTAAGGAAGAAAAAAAGAAAAGGAAAAAAAATACCTAGAAAAATTCCCACAACCAAGTTTTCTGAACCCCTATTGTGAACTTCGTTTTTGTACCCCTCCATTGTTTGTCCTTTCCCTAATTTTCTTCCACCAATCTTCCAAAAGCCTCTTATTAATCTCTAATGCGGACATGTCTACTTTCCCCCTGCTCTCGCTCAACCCAAGCGCTTCAAGGAGGCCAGAGGTGCCTAAATATACCGCTGTGCAGATATCACATTCTAATAAAACAAGCTTCCTTGTTTCCCTAGCCTCGCCGCAGCAAGCCCTGGCTCGATCTTCCTTGTTTTATCTCGCTTTATATGTGCGCGTTTTAAAGCATCCTGATTTCGTTTCTCGAAAGGTAAAGAGCTTTCCTTTCAGTTATTATAAATTGTTTCTTTCCTGATTTCGTTTTGTCCTCTTAAGTGGTTACTCATAGTAGTTTCTTCTCCATTGCCGACACACATGAGATTATCTCAGCCTCTCTAATTTTCCGCTTGACATTCTTTGTTGTTGCCATGTTGCTCATCACACAGGTTGTATACTTGCTCGTAAGCTTCCTAGCTCTTTCTCACCGCTGTGAATCAAGGTTTTCCCTGTACAAATACGTGAACACTCTCCCGGCCCATTTGCTTTCTTCCATATTCCTCAGTCGCTCTTAATAATCAATTTTACTGTGAGCTTACCTCACTTCTAAACTTGGCCAGCCCATATCATCCTCCACAGCCACATTTGTAGTCTTCCCGTAAGCGCCCAATGCGAGGCGTCCCAACTGGCCTTTGGTTCCCATCGAGTCCTGATTGTACCCCTGATTTCAAGCACACAACCGCATTTCGAAATGTGAGTCCTGGAACCATTACACCTTTCCACATACCCCGGAGCACCTCGTACCTGTTGTATCCCCATAGCGCCCTGTGTTTTTTTTTATGGCCGCATTTCTCTTCCCCTTTACTGTTATTGTTTTTTTCCTGTGTTTTGATATATCTATTGGCTTCGTTTACCCCATATGCCAAGGTATTTATATTCTTTCCCGCGAGGTATTTCCTGGCCCTGTATTGAAACTGTCTGTTCACTGTTTCACACACCACCTGATATTTTTATCACACCACTTTATTTTTGAAGGGTAAATTTCAGACCTAAATTCTTGCCTTCCTATCCACAGATATAAGCTAGACGTTGCATATCCCTTTGCTTGTTAGCTAGCAACACGATGACGTCTGCAAAAACAAACCTAGAAGCTGCTGTTTTACTGCTTGGCCCACCTGTTTCTACAAGAGATTAAACCCGATATTACTTCCCTGTAGCACCCTTTCCATCATCACTATGTACATCATAACAGCAGTGGGGATAAAGGGCACCCCTGCCTCAGTCCCTTGTTGATGTCAACTTTCTCCTCGCTCCTCATCCCTCCCCATTCAACGCAATCGGTATTTTCTAGGCGAATCTCCCTCAAAAGCTGTATACAATCGTCGTCTAAGCTTTCCCCTTCCAGAATTACCCACAAAATGTTGCAGTCTACGTTGTAGTACGCTCCTCTTATGTCTAAGAAGAACGGTCTCTTTTCAACTCTATATACTTCAATAGACTGAGTAAGGAAAAATAAGTTAAATAAGTTATTATCCAGACGCCTACCTATTATGAAGTCATTCTGGAGTTCTCCCAAAATGCCATTATTCTCTGCCCAAGCTTGCAGCTTTAATTTCATTGCCTGCATTGCTAGCCTGTAGATTACCGATGTAATGATCAACGGTCTATACGAGTGAATTCTATCTTTCTCCCCCTTTATAAATTAAATTCACTCTACTTTGTCTCTTTTAAATCTTTTAAAAGAGACAAAGTTTTTAAATCTTTTAAAGTTTTTTCCACTGTTTTCACCAGAGCTGCCCTAATTCTTGGCCCTAGTATATAAATCAGCCTAACTGAAACCTCGTCTAGCCTAGTGGCTGTGCGCTTAGGAATTTTCTCTTCGGCTTTCTTCCAGTTGAAATTTGTCACCACCAACTCTTTTTCCATCTGGTTCTCTTACGCGGTCTTGTTTTCTTCGAATACAACCTCGTCTTTGCCTTGGAAAGATTCAGCTGTTATTTCTCGGGTGTAATTTAAAGCCGCTAACCCTTTCTGTTTGTTTCCATCTTTGTCTAGGATATGTTGGTGTAGTGTTGCTGACTTCCTGCCTAATAATATTATGTGGTTCCAAATATTCTAGGTGCGGCCTTCTTTTTCTCGCGTATTTCTGACAACCAACGTTCACTTTCACCTTTTATCTTGGCTTGCACTAGTATTTGAAGCAGAGACATTTTCTTCCGGTATATTTCTTATTTACTGGCTACTTCATCCTGCGGCATCTGCGCCTTCTTTGCCTGCCTGTGCTCTCGGGATGATCTTTGTCGTTCGGCGATCGCTTCTCGTATCTCCCTGTTCCACAAACTTTTCGGTTTCTTTTTTTCCTTTCCGACGAACATGTTATTTCTCTGCCCCTATTTCTGTCGTTATTACACTTAGAAGCTCACTGTATTCGCACTCTTTACATGGCCATTTGCCAAGTTCTTCCTCGTTTCTAGTGGCTATATTTGTTATTTGTTAAGCGTTCAAATGTGCACTGGCTAATTTGCACTTCGCTCTCGTTCCCAACTACGTATCCCATTTTCAACATGATGTGTTTATGGTCACTCCCTATGCTGCTATACCCTTCCTCATCAATGACCATTTCTCTCAACTTATCATGAATTCCTTTTGTCATCAGACAGTAATCAATGGTTGATTGCCGTTTTCCTGCTTCCCACGTGATCTGCTCTTTACACTTATGCCCTGTATTCACGATAACGAGGTTATGTTGCTCACAAAGATCTAGCATTAGCTTCCCGTTGTCGGTATAGCCATCTAAATCCTGTATGTGGGCATTCATGTCACCTAATTGCATAATTTCGGCATCATTCCCGAGATCCTTAATATCAACACTTAGGCATTCCACTAACTCTTTATTCTTCTCTGTGCAATTACTTCTGGTCACAAATACGTAACACCCAGCTAAGTTTTTTCCCACTCATTGTACCTGATAACCAAAGATGCTCCTGCCATTTTGAATTTACCCTTTTCCATTTGGCTCCCTCATGGATGAGCATTCCGACTCCCCTCCCTTTCTTTCCGACTTAGTTCTGTTGCACCCTTTCTAAAGAGAATTCTCAATCACTGGCGAATCTTAGTCTCTAAGGTGCGTTTCAGTAACCGCATACACGCCTTTTTGTTCTCTATTTAACTGCTCTTCAATTTCTCCCCACTTTTCCTTTATTCGGCCGCCCTGCATGTTTATGTAGCCTATTGCATGGCGAGCTCTCTTTCTTGCTTTCCTCCTTTTTCTGTTATTGACGGCGATGCTATTCTGAGGTTCCCCTACGGGACCTTCTTCTATACTACCTACTCTGCCCTCCTGAGCGCCCGTGGGCCCCCTAAAAAGCAACAGCGCGGCCACCAAGTCGCCAGCCCACCTCTCGTGCCAACATGTAATTGAAGTGGATCCCGTCTAGTTTAAAACCACACCTTCTCACTTCCCTGTTCACTTCGACAACCTCGAAGCCTTCCTCTCCTCATTTTCCATATTGCCTAATTAGCAGCAGCTAGGGCTCTTTGGACGTGACTGTCACGTACAGGCACCTCCGGCACCGTGCCCACCACGATCTGCACCTGAGGGGATAGCACGCACAAACCCCCTTCGCCAAGAGCTGGGCTAGTCCTAATCTTTTCCTGTTTAGGACGTCATTTAGTCCACCTGCTACTATGGCAAGGTTGTGCACGTGGGCATTTTCGCGAGCTTTTCTTTTGCTCGCTCCATAACAGAACCCAGTGTCCGGCCTGGAAATGTCCCTACCACCACTACGTTATAGTTTTTTACGCTCTCCACGATTGCTTCTGAGCACTTAGCCCGGCTTGAGTCGCCGGCGATAATCATCATTTCACTCTCTGCCACCTCTCCCTGCTTCCATTTGTCTGTTCCCGCGTGATTCGGACTCGACAACGGGCATTGTCCCCTGTGATTTTTCTTTTTCCGCGAGGCGGCTTCAAGGTAGGTGCCGCTCTTTCCAGCTAACCCTTCACCACGTTGCACGCACTCTACGTACTTTGCTGGCACTCCCTCTCCTGTCACGTTGGGGAACTGCGTTCCATTGTCACGACCATTCTCGTTCGCAATGGCGGCCCTGTTCAACTTTTCCTCGGCTGCTTCAAGTCTTCTTCAATTACCTTCCGTTCATCACGCTCCCTCTTTAGCTCATTTTTGAGCTCTTCCTCTGTTTGACAACTCTTGCTGGACAGCCTCCATTTTCTTCACCCTAGCATCGCTATCAAAGTGTGTGCCGGTTGACTCGGTTCCCTCTCCATTCTCATCTGTCCACTCATATGCCTTGAGGGACCCCCCACGCACTGCCTGCTTTCCCGGCTTTCTTGCAATGTATTGCACGGCTTTTTCTAATGCAAATACTATAATACTATAATAATTCAGAGCACGTGCATTTTAGCGAAAACCGATACGGACAGGATCGAAATCCTCAAAATGTCGCAAAGCAACTCACCACTGCTTCAAAAGCTTCCTCGATTTTTCACTTCAGGCTACCCTCGGGCTGCCAGAGCTAACCAGAGCGCCTTAGTTTTTCTCGGATTACTCCGCCCATAGCGCCGCGCACTTCCGCCGGACGTTCGTTTTGCTCGGGCCGGACGGTTCCGGCTACCCGCAGGCTCCCAGAATGAGCCAGAACAATTTTGATATGGCTGCTCTCTGTAAGTACTCTGGCTAGCACACGACTAAAAGAGGCGATGAGCGCTCGCCACCATGTTTGTGAGGACTTGACGGATTGCAACACGGGCGCTTGAGGACTTCGCTCAAGCGCACAAGTAAATACCAAGATGACCTCGCTCAGCCAACTGGCTACGTTCATCTTGGGATTTACTTACTTTAGCGCTATCTTCTCAGGCTCTAATGCACCGTTTCGCATTGTGAGGTGGTATGATAGGAGCGGCTGAGAACAATTTGAAGCGTTTGTGTGTGTCCCGTGAAGGTTTCTTCCTGGCAGTGAACACCGCGCCGCGCTCTCATGCGTGCATGTCATCTGCATCGTGTTCCGCGCAAGTTGTAGACGCTCATTCACACACCTTGCGGCGCATTTTCGGTTCCTCTTTCTCTGGTGGTGTTAGTTTCACATATCTCTTGCATATATGTGGAGATATCTCCCCTTTCTGCAGTTAGCGAGAGCGTTGCAGCTAGCCCGTCTTTCCGTCGCATTTTTGGGTTGCAGCTCGAAACCGATATGTGTTCGAAGTGCAGGCTGTTTATGTTGAGAATGCACTAGTTGAGTACAATAGGCACACGTACATTAGCTTATTGTTCTCGCAATCGCGACCATTATTGTTTTTCGTGTCAAACTTTTCGCTGGTCACCGATGGCGTTCATTGTCATGCTGCACAAGCCGCATCCCCAGCTCTTTAGGATCATAAGAGAAGCACTCCCCGGCCGTGAACTGTCCACGGATTCCATAAACCAGATACATCTAGAGCTACCAGGGCCGTAGCTCGGGATTTCACAGCAGTCATTAGCCGAATGCGCGGTCATTCACCCCGCGCTTACTTAGGTGTTCCTTAAGCAATTAAAATCGACCTGCACAGCTGAGAGCGCCATTATTGAAGCTCTTAACACACGGCTTAATGCTTCCTGGCAGAAGCATAAGATGCCACATATTACAGGGCAGAGACAACTTTACCCTAGTTTGAGCCCACAAAAGCTCCTGGATTCTCACTCGAAGCACTAGAGCGCATCGACGAGCCTTGATCCGTCAGCGGCAACTATGCGAGGACGCGCGCGACGGTTCAGCAGAGGGGCTCGCTGTTTGCACAAAGCGTCAGTGCGGCGAGTCACTATTTAGTGTAAGGGATCTCCTATTGTGCCTTCCCAAGTGCAACGAGATAATTTCTGCAAAACTTGCAAGCTTTTGGAAGCAGACAATGCCGCACGCCAAAGTCATCTTCTACGACTAGAGTGACAATGAAGTCGTATCAGAAACTAAATTTGCAGCTTGACCGAGTATAATGATGCAAAGCAGGCAGCGCTCGGAATGAAGAAAGAGAAGAGGCAGAAGTGAACCAGGTATTCCGTGGAGCGGCCTCTTAAGGTCAAATAATAATTCTGCGATGGAGTCTTGAATAAATCCCCACCAAACCTGATACTTGTGGTACCAGTATTACGCCTTTTTTACCTTACGCATGGTATGTGAAGATCAGAGTGAGACCGTACATCCCAAACCCGAATCAGTGTTTCAAGTGCCAGAGGTTGGGGCATGCGTGACAATCGTATAGAGGTAAATTGGCAAAATGTAGAGCCAATGAACATCCGCCAGACAAGAACAATGCTCCTGCACATTGTACAAACTGCAAAGCACAGAATTCAGCTTATTCAGGATCTTGCCCATGCTGGAAGGAAGAAAAAGACTGCACTCTCGGTGAAATAGAAAATATCATTTTCTGAAAGAAGGAAAAGCTACCGCACGTAACTCAAGCAACCTATGGCAGCGCAGAGATGGAGGGGCCAGCATCACAGTTGTTCCTCGGGTCTATAGTGGACAAAATCAGTGGCCACGTAGAAACTCCACCCGCCCTTTTGGTAGCAACAGCCAGTGCTGGTCCATCATCATCGAAGACAGGCTCGCAGAGCCCGGTTTGGCAGGGCCCAAGGCTAAATCGAACTCCAAGGCCTGAGACGCGCGTTTCAGCGCCTGGCTCTCTATCATCCAGCGCCTCGGAGAAGGCTATGGACTTTGATCCAAAAACTCCGGCGTAATGAACGCAAAAGGTCAGCGCGCCCAGGACCGCGCTAAGAAGAACAAGGTCCTACTTACTGCACCAAAAATAGGACCAGTAATCAGAACGGTTACCGCTCTTGCAAATAGTGCAGTTCCTTTAACACATCTCACTACAACTTTCTAGCTCATACGTATGAATGAACATATTTAATTCCATTACTCTGGCTTTTATCCTACACTGGCATTATAGAGGCCTGACTCACAATTTGGGTGACAATATAAACTTAATAAATAACTCGCCTGTAGCATTTTCCCTCCAAGAAACAAATCTAAGCGCTAAAATTAATTAATTGTGTGAAGATTTTACTGCTGCCCGAAGGGGCAGCGAACATTCTAGTCCTTTGTCAGCAGCAGTCGCGATAGTCGTGCAGGGCGGCATCCTACCCGGAAAGTCCAAATAAAGACTCCTTTGGGGTCGTAGCCGTTACACTTTTATCGTACAAAACTGTCCCCATCTGTTCAATTTACATTCCATCTCATACCCACCTTACTGTAAGTGAAGTGGAAAATTTAATAGAACAGTTGCCTGAGATTTTTCTTTTAGTGGGAGACTTTATTGCTCATTGTACTCTTTGGGGCAGCGATACGAATCAGCAAAGAGGACCCCTTATTGAGTATTTTATTTTAACAAATGACATTTGTCTTTCAAACTCCGGTCATCCAACTTATTTTTCACCAAGTTCATGTAATTTAAGCTACCTTGATTTAGAATTTTGCTCACAGGATGTTTTTGCCGATTGTAGATGGGTAATGCTTGACAGCTCCTACGGCAACGATCATTTGCCGCCCGTAATAAAACTCTCTTCAACACTACGCACTGTTTCAAAAACCGCGCTGCTGGGAACTACAAATGGGAAACTAGTCTGTTTTTATGGAAAGTGTCAGGCTGGAGCAGCTCACTTTGATGGAGTTAAGCATTGACGAAATTAATGAAAAACTTACCGAGTGCATCATTGCTGCAGCTGAAAAAGCTATACCTCAACATCCTTACCTTGTTCGAAAAAAAAATCTAAATTCTTGGGGGACACCTGAATGCGCGGAAGCAGGAAAAATATAGGCAGAAAAATAAGGCGTGGGGTATTTTGCGCAGATACCCAATGCGTAGCAACTTCTTGAACTTCAAACGAGCCAAAGCGAAAATTCTATAAATGGTGAGAGTAGCTAAAATTTGCCGTGGTATAAGTACGTGTCTACTGTTAATAGCATCATTTCATCCAAAGATATATGGGAACAGGTTAGGAAGCATAAGGGGGTCAACTCTTTATATATGATACCCTTAGTTACAAATTCAGACGCCCAGACAACGCTACAGGAAGAAGCCAATGTACTTGGGGAACATTTTTATAACGTCTCTAGCTCGGCGAACTATTCAGACACGATTTCTATATACAGTGGGCAGCAAACGAGAACAACTGCTTGGGCGTCAACAGAAGAATATAACGCCCCATTTACTCTGCAGGAACTAAAGAGTGTACATTCTGCTGGCAATGACACTGCAGTAGATCCTCACCATATCGACTATTCAATGCTCGCACACCTGCCGAAACATCAGTAGGCGCTCTCCTTGAATATTTCAATAAGGTATGGGAATCTGCCAAAATGCCAAAAGATTGGAAAAACGTAATAATAGTGCCATTTAAAAAAGCAGTGAAATGCCCTACATCCGCGACCAGCTTGACGTCCATTGCCTTGACAAGCTCTTTGGGAAAATCGTACGAAGGGGTTATAATTACGAAATTGACATTCATTCCTTAACGTACCGAACTTACTTGATTTTCATCAGTGCGGGAATAACAAGGCTGTTCAGCGATTGACCATTTTATACGACTTGAACACGAAATACGTGGAATATTCTCACAGAAACAACACTACTTGACAGTTTCCTTCTATCTACAAAAAGCGCATGACACCACTTGGTGATTTGGAATCTTACGTGTCCTTGCTTCTTTAGGAATCAATGGCGAAATTCTGAACTGTCTCGCTGATTTTATGTCCAAGAGAACATTTCAAATACTCCTCGGCACTGTGCTCTCGCGCATATTTGTCAAGGAAAACGGAATGTCACAAGCTCGCACACTTAGCACAACAGTATTTATGGCAAAAATGGGCTCCGTTAACATGGTCATTCCACGTTCTGTCAAGCACTCCATCTACGTCGACAATCTGCAAGTAGCCTGCCGCTCGACAAATTTACCAACATGTTAAAATCAGCTCCATATTACAATACATAAATGGGTACAATGGACTGCAAAAAAATGGCTGCCGCTACGCCACAAAAAAAAAAAAAAACCGAAGATTACGATACTCCCTAATGCGAAATTTGAGGGCAGCGCTATACGTGTTTTTATTTCACGGTATATTCGCTGCCGCGGACAGCCCATCTTGTGCGGCACGTTACAAACGGAACGAAGTGTGGCGCGACAGCCTCCCTAATCTGGAGATCGCCAGAGCCAGCACGTGGGTGACGCGTAGGCGCGATTCACAGCAGCAGCCTCCGACAGACCTCCCAGACAACGCATGCTACTGTTCCGTTAGCTCGTAGCCATCGTCGCTGCACTACGCTTTTCTTGTCTCCATTTTGCCGTACCCTCTTTCTCCGCTTTCTTCCTCGCGTCTTTCATCCCTCGCTACGCTCCGCGTTCGCTTTCACGTTTAGCTGTGCTCGTTATCGTTCACTCGGTTACGCCGATAATCGCCCAAGGAACAACCGCTCAAGAGCTGCGCTCTAAAACTGATACAGTGCTCTTTTGGCACAAACGACGATTGCACTTGGGCCCCGTCTTAAAATTGAATGATGTGACGCTGCCGCTAAAGCGGGAATATAAATTCTTGGGAGTAATCTTCAATAAAAAGAAGCAGGCAAATCCCACGTCCTGTGGGAATCGTTGTTACGCGAAGCAGTGTGCGGGGAGCCTACCAAATTAACGAAACGACCATGAGAGCACCACGACGTAGGCGGCTGTTTTCTGACCTACAGGACACGCATGTCAGGACTTTCATGTCATGACCTATCATTTATGTTCGTCATACACTCTTCTCATAGTATGCCAATTTTTGTACATACCAAGACGTAGACGGCTGTTTTATGACCTACATGACACGCAAGTTATGGAATTCTTGTCGTGACCTATCATTTATGTTGGTCGTAGATTCCTGTAAAACTATGCCAATTTTGGTGCATACCAAGACGTAGGCGGCTGTTTCATGACCTACATGACACGCATCACATGATATTTATGTTATGACGAATCATTTGTTTGTCTTACAATCTTGTTATATTGTGCGAATTTTGGTATTTACCAAGTTAACGAAACGACCATGAGAGCACAAAGACGCAATCGGCTGTTTGATGACGTACATGACACACGTCACGATATTCATGTCATTACCGATCATTGATGTTCGTCATACACTCCATGCGTTGCACCGGTACGATTACTTGCTACTTCTGCTGATGCAATAAACCGCCGCCCTTTTTCTATGTTGGGATTCGGTCCTTAGACAACGCAAAATCCCACACCTATTTTGGTACATACCATGATGCAGGCGGTTTTTCATGACCTACATGACACGCGTGTCATGATCTATCATTTATGTTCGTCATACATTCTTGTCATACTATGCCAATTTTGGTACCTAGCAAGAAACGACCATGAGAGCACCAAGACGTAGGCGGCTGTTTCATGACCTACATGACAGACATGTCATGATTTTCATGTCATGACATATCATTTATGTTCTTCATACTCTTGCCATATTATGCCAATTTTGGTACATACCAAGTTAAGAAAACGACAATGAAAACACCAAGACGTTGGCGGGTAGATCGATACATATTGTCCAAGTGGCGAATGTTCGCCAAGAAATACTTTGCAGTAAATAATAATCTTGGGAAAACAGAAAGCACAGGATGGTTTACAGACACTATCTCTTTACTGAATGCGTACAGCGCACGCCCACTGCGCGCAGACGCCGCGATGGAGTCCCCCGAACCGGTTTCCTGCGTGAAAGGTAGGCAGTCGCTGAGAGCAAGCTATGTGAAATATCTTATTATAGCAGGCTGTCGGCATAACGAAATGGATCATAACAGAACGAAGCCTGAATGGAGTGATCGCAGTGGTTCTCAGCGACTGACTGCGCGTATTTATTCATGTCCGCGCTGAACGTTTCGCTTTCGCTGCGAGCACGTTTTCCCACCGTGCAGTGAGCTTCAGGCCGCAGCATATGAGCATTTGACAGTACACAAACAACCGTTTTTGTGTAGACGCTGTGAGAGCTGTTCAAAAATAATTTGGTTATAACTAGGCACTTCGGCGTCGTCGGCGACTTGCGATGTGCCGTAGCGACGAATCGATCTTTTTGCTGGCACGAGCATCGAGTGACTCTCTTGATTTTTGTGCAGCACTCCCGGCTCACCTCCTGAGACGACCGGGCACAAAATTCAACATAGCTCAGAAAAGAATAGAAAAAAACTGATAAAGTAGAAAATTCATGAATTTCATTACGCGTATGATATCACAGCGTAAGCTTACTTCCATGTGAGTTACTGAGTAGTCTGGAATAATTAACATTAACTACAAATCGCTGATTACGACGCACCAAAGCATAGGATCCTAGACTTTACACACCCGCCACGTGAGCACGACTTTGGCGAAATTCCTGGAAACCAGGAAGTAGAAAGCGGAAGTAATGACGTCACTAATCACGTTACACACAAGAAGGTGGCACGATATTTAACCGGCTCATTAATGGACAACAGTTGCCTGGCAGAGGCACTGCGACGCCGAGCAGTAGCTTGCCATGTTGGACGCCTTCAAAGGCAGCCACTACCTTTTATAGTGCTTTCAAGCGTCGCCAAGCAGAGGAAAACCTCCACACTTAATCACAACCGCAGTGCAGGTGGGATGTTAAACTTTCGTTTCCAGCTCGTTTCGGCACTTCCTAAACAGCCGACGCAGCCGCGTTGTCCACATGATCCCTCATACCATGTCACGCCGATGCCAACTTTTCCAGTGGTGGAGCTCACCCCAAATACTCCAGCTACCGGATATACCCATATTGAAACACAGAGGCGAAAACTGTAAGGCACAATTTATGGAAATTACGCATACCTTTGCACCCTGCTTTAACTTTACGAGGCGATACACTAGTGCCATTACCTGACGTACTTAAATTTCCACAAGACACCGGCTTTTTACGCAAGCTGTACAGCAGCACATCTTTTCCATTTTTTAAATGTGATTTTACAACTCCTTGTGGTTGGCTCGGCATACCCTCCGTCGCCTTTGCGCTACAAAGCCCAATTTAACTAATTAACTGTCACATTAGAGCAGATCAAAAGGTTGATGTCTCTTATTCGTGATGGCATCAGGAAAGTAGTAGCGGCTGCCTCGCGGCACGATCCTAGTGCTGCTCTTCTCCTCAGGGATCATTATTGCCTAGTGATATTCTCGTGATGGAAAGACCGCTACAACTTTGACATCCTTAATTCCCGTTAGGTTTCCCGCAACCGCCTGTTGGATAATTTTTAAAAATAATTTCAAGCGTCATCACTTCACATGTTTCTCGGATTTTTCCTGTTTGATTAGCCGATGAGTAGCGACTTTAACCGGAGTTCACTAAAAGTTGTGTTCCGTTTAACCCAAGTCTCCCACATTATGCCTATGGCCATCCAACCAAGGTTAACACCAATGCTCCGTTTATCAGGCATTTTTGTTGAAGCGAGCTTTGTCTATGTGAAGTCCACAGTATATATATATATATATATATATATATATTTGTGTTTGACGCATGATAGCCGGAGTTCCTTAAGTGCCATTAAATCCAACACAAGAACATAATATATATATATATATATATATATATATATATATATATATATATATATATATATATATATATATATATATATACATATATATATATATATATATATATATATATATGTTATCCGTGACTTCCGCGCGTCTGTTAATAATAACAAACGGTCCAACGTAGGTGGCCAAAAGCTTTTGGCATAACCCGCGTTTCCGTACTGGAGTCCACAGCGAGACTAAATCACCAGGGCGATAGGTTACCGGACGGTGGCGAACGTCGTAGCGTGCTTTTGATCTGTCCTGCGATGCCAAAGGTCGCAAACGAGCAATACGACGAGCTTCTTCGGCGAGGGAGAGATTCTCGGTGACAGTGGGATTTTCGTGACTACAGAAGGGGAAAGCAGTGTCGATTGTGTACCGGGGTGGCCGTGCGTACAGCAGGAAGAAAGGGCTATTGCCGGTAGTCTCGTGCTTGGCGGTGTTGATCGCGTACGCGATAAAAGGCAGTACATCGTCTCAGTTCTTGTGGTCGGATGAAACATACATACATAGCATGTTTACAATTGTTCGGTTGGTGCGCTCCGTAAGCCCATTCGTTTGTGGATGGTATGGTGTCGAGTGACGAAAGTTGGATTCACACAAACAAAGCAGCGTCTCTACAACGTCCGCTGTGAATTATCGTCCACGGTCGCTGATGATCCCGCGAGGTGGACCATGTCGCAGGATCACATATTGCAGCAGGAATGTTGAAACGTCAGTGGCAGTTGTGAAGGGCACGGCCGCCGTCTCACAGTAGCGTGTGAGGTAGTAGACGCAAACAACTATCCAACGGTTTCTCTTGGCTGATTTTGGAAATGGGCCTACGAAGTCAATGCCCACTTGTTGGAAAGGCGTGCTTGGAGGCTGCAGGAGACCAGCTGGAGCAGTAGATGGCCGTTTGTGGCGCTGACACTGCATGCAGCTGGCCACATACGTCTCAACAGACTGTCGCATTCCAGGCCAATAAACGCGTTCCTGAATCCGGTAGAGCGTCCTCGCCGAGCCTAAATGGCCAGAGGTAGGGCCGTCGTGCATAGCACTCGGAATAGCTGTGCGAAGGCTCTCCGGTACCACTAGCAGAAAACGTGCGCCAGTGCCGCAAAAGTTCTTCTTACACAGGAGTCCATCACGTACACAGAAATGGTTTGGTGTCGTCGAGGTGGTAGTAGCGGTGAAGAGCGGTGTTAGTTTATCGTCTTTTCGCTGTTCAGCTTTGAAGCAGTCGAAGTCTGGAAAACGCGGCGACACAGAAGCGGCGAGGTGATCGAAGTCGTCGGCGTCACAGTCCGTAGTGCTAAGTGGCATACGCGAGAGGCAGTCCGCATCAGCGTGTCGTCGACCGCTCTTATAAGAGACGGTGAAGCTGTATTCTTGCAGTCGGAGCGCCCAGCGCGCAAGGCGGCCACGAGGGTCACGAAGATTCACAAGCTAAGACAATGAGTTGTGGTCGGTGACCACTGTAAAGGGGCGTCCATACAGGTAAGAAGGAAACCGCTGAACCGCAAATATTACCGCGAGGCATTCTTGTTCCGTCACAGTGTAATTCTGCTCGGGCCTACTTAATGAGCGGCTTGCGTATGCGATCACGTGTTCGCGGCCACCGTAGCGTTGAACTAGGACGGCACCAATACCTATGCCACTGGCATCCATATGGAGTTCCGTCGGAGCTGAAGGACTGAAGTATTGAAGAACTGGTCGTGACGTCAGCAGGAACTTTAACTGACGAAAACAAGAGTCGCACTCCGGATTCCACTCAAAGGCGGCGTCTTTTCGTAGCCAGCATGACAGCGAATACGCGACGTCGGCGAATTCAGGAATAAATCGGCGGAAATAGGAACAAAGCCCCAGAAAACTGCGGAGCTCCTTCACAGAGCGCGGTGCACTCAACGCTTCAACGGCTGCAGTTTTGTGGGGATCAGGGCGGATGCCATCCTTGTCGACGAGGTGCCCAAGCACAAGGGTTTAACGGTCTCCGAAGTGGCATTTCTCAGAGTTTGAAACTAGACCAGCGTATCTGATGCAGTTCAGGACAACATCCAGACGAGAGTTGTTTTCGCTGAAGGTGCGGCCAAAGATGACGACGCCGTCGAGGTAGCACATGCAGATGTTCCACTTCAAGCCGCGCATAACAGTGTCTATAAATCTCTCGAAAGTTGCCGGAGCGTTCCACAATCCAAATGGCATCACATTAAATTCGAAGAGCCCGTCAGGGGTTACAAAGGCAGTCTTCTCCTTGTCGCCAGGATGCATCGGAATTTGCCAGTAGCCGGATCGTAAATCTACTGAGGAAAAGTAAGAGGCGGAATGAAGGCAGTCTATTGCGTCATCAATACATGGGAGTGGGTACACGTCCTTTCTTGTTAGAGCATTCAAACGGCGATAGTCTACGCACAATCTCCAAGATCCATCTTTTTTTTAAAACAAGAATCACTGGAGCTGCCCACGGACTCGCTGAGTCTTGTACGACTCCGTTTTTCATCACTTCGTGCACTTGTTCGTTGATAATCTGGCGCTCTGATGGTGAAACACGATATGGCATTTGTCTAACAGGATTTGCCGAACCCGTGTTGATGGTATGGCGCGTTCGAGACGCAGGGATTGCAGGTATTTTGTCGTGCTGCGCAAAGTCTAAAACCGAAATGTGCTTCGAAAGCACACCCACTAACGTTTGGCGTTCGCTCGTGCTGGGCGCTTTGTTTAGCATCGACAAAAGGGCCGTTTCCGAACTGTGGCCATCAGGTTCTTCCGGCACATCTGTAAGTTCAGTCACTGATAAGGATGCGTGTTCCCTGGCGAAGGCTAATTTCATGCCGTCTGGTAGTATAATAGGCTCCTTAGAACAGTTTACGGTCCATAAGCCAGTGCGTCCGTCTTTGATCGACACCACACAATGTGGCACCAACACATTCTTCTTCATACAGTTAAAGTGCATCGGTTCTACGGTAGCTTCGAAGCTGTTGGAATCGGCGCCGCAACAGACAAGGGGAACGCAAGCGGTAGACGATGCAGGTATGACCGTATCGCCACAAACACACAGTGTAGCTTCGTAATCTACAGGGTTCTCCAGGAGTCCTGATGGAATCCTACCACTTATAAATACCTTCCCTGTGCGGCAGTCGACAGTAGCACCGCACTCCCGCAAAAAGTCCATGCCGAGAAGAACATCACGGGCCGACCGAGGAATAATTACAAACTCTGTCGTAATAACATGACCTCCGAAAAACACGTCAGCACTACACACACCAATAGGTCGCAACGGCTCGCCACTCACTCCACAGAACTTTGAATCTTCGTCCCATTTAAACAAAACCTTTCGCCCTAACACGTGTTTAAAAGAGACACTCATGACTGAAATTGTTGCGCCTGTGTCCACCAGAGCCATCACAGGCAGATTATCTACAAGAACGCGCACTTTGTTTTTCAGCATCAACACAGGAGGTCTTTCAGTAGCACGTCTCCAGCGTCCTCACCGGCATCGGCCGCGCTAGCTAGTTTTCCGGTGACGAAGGGGACGTGGTGCGACGCAGCGGTGAGGGAGAACGGGGAGCACGATGTGGGGGTGGGGGTGTCAAACTCCTGTCAGATGCCGGGGAGCGATTCCGGGAGCTTCTCGGCCAATACTGGTCGCCAGATAGTACGTGTGCTGGCCACGGGGCACCGTGTGGCCGTTCGGAGGGCCGAGAAAACTCTGAGGGCTGGCCATACCACGTGGTGATACACTGGTTACAAAACCGCGATATATGACCCCGGAAACCGCAGGAATAACACACCGGGAGAGGTCGAAACCTTGGTTGTTCGTCGATGAAGCGGATATTATAATTTTCCTGCGTGTAGTGGGTTGGTTCATGGCGTGTGTCACGACGATACATCAGGCGTCGAGAAGGCGTGCGCTGAGCGCATGGGTCATAGCGCGGAGTCGGCGGGCGTGTTGTCATCCTCGACTGTGGGGATGCGGTGTACTGTACGGCCGCTGCGGTAACCATCGGTTGCCAAGGGGCCGAATGTGGCGCCGTCATAGCCTCACGTGACGCGTACACACCATGGTGGTCAGCAGTTGAATGCAACAACTCTTCGCGGCGGGAAAGTTCCTCGCGGACAATCTGTCGGATGGTCGAAGGAAAATCGAGACAAGGACTCGTGTCCACACTGGCACCCGTCGTAACGTTTGCCAACCGACCAAACTTTGGAGCAATCCGACGGATCTTGAGCGTTTCAAAAGTTCTGCAGTGCCGGATGACGTCGGGCACAGAACTGAGACTCTCTTTTCCAATTAGAAAATTGTACACGTCCTCAGCCACTCCTTTCAGCAAATGTCCAACTTTATCTTCTTCCGACATGCGAGCACTGACCACCTTGCACAGCTTTAACACTTCTTCGATATATGCTGTGCATGTCTCACCTGGTAGCTGCGCCCGTTGCTACAGTGTCTGCTCCGCACGCTTCTTTTTGGCTACTGAGTCCCCAAAACACGCCTTTAACTCGTCAACAAAATGTTCCCACGTCGTAAGCGCGTCCTCGTGGTTCTCGCACCATACGAGGGCGGTATCGGTCAGGGAGAACACCACATTGGTGAGCTGAGCGGTTGCATCCCACCCGTTGGACTTGCTCACTCGTTTGTAGTGGACGAGCCACTCGTCGGCATCTTCCCCCGCTTTGCCTCCGAAGGTGGGTGGAACTCGGTAGTATGGCAGTGGACTGCTAGGCGCTGCCCTCGGAGCAGCTCCTTCTTCTGGAATGTCGAAGACGGTCACGGCTGATGGTGGGAGGCCGGCAAGTCGACGGCTTCGACTAAGCTGCGGCAGTGACGGTTCTGTTTTTGTGAGCGGTACCCCGCACCTCCACCACTTTGTTACGCGCGAAGCAGACCGTTTAGAGCCCTTACGGATGAAGGGGACCGTTTACTTTAGGTCGCGAAGGTGAGCGCAAGAGCGGCCAGCTGGTTGATCAACTGAGCGTCGTCCTCTTCTTCCTTCCCCCACTCGGTATCGCAAGCACGTTCACTGGTCTTCGTTTTCTTCATGCATAACCTCATATATATATATATATATAAACTACATTTATATATATATAATATAAACTACATTTGTATTTGTTTATATCTGTAAGCCTTCATGAAGATCGGTCCACCGATCGTCGAAACTGTTGAAATTAAATACTTGTTCTGATTACCTTGTAGCACCGCGCAAGTTCTTTACGTTTGAAAGGTAGCCTGAAGAATTCCTCTTTGCATATACATACATATATATATATATATATATATATATATATATATATATATATATATATATATATATATATATATATATATATATATATATATGTGCGAGCACTATAGCTTTACCATGGTTGGATGTATGGCTGGCAAATGTACATTACAGCGGAAATTCTAATAGAAAACAGCCACAAGAAGCTTCTGCGACACAACTTAATTCCTCAGCGTTATCTTCATGTCATCGCTTTAAGGACGTATGAACATTTTGGTTTTTCCTAGAAACACTAGAGAGCCTTTGATACGAATGTTCAGCCATGCCAGTCATCTGCTTATTGAATGGTTTGGGATGACAATGAATACTATTGAAGTTAATACCTTAAACAAATATAAAATGGTTGCCATGATTTAGGAATGCGGCAAGCTGTATTTTAAAGCGCCTGTTAGTGCACAAATTTCGCTTACTTAGGACTACACCCCATCTTTCCGAAATTACCTGGACTTGGCCCGACCCAACACATCGTCCTGTAACAGTAGTCTTCCGTCTATCATCTTACTTTTAATTTTGTTCGCATTGTGGCGTAGTGCCTTTGGTGTTGCGAAGCTAAGCCCGAGGGCGCTGGGTAAAATCCCGGCCGCGTTTTAATGAGGTCGAAATCGAAGAACACCCTTGTGCCGTGCCTTGGGTGCACACTAATGAACTTAAAGTAGCCAAATTGATCCGGAGGCCACCAGTATGGCGTGCCTCTAATCATATCATGGTTTTGGGACGTAAAGCAGAAGTGTTTTATTTATCTAAATAAACGCTCATAGATTACATTTGTGGATCTTTGCTGAATGTGGTTTTTATGGAGTCTTTATTGAAACGCATTCCACAGCATACCAGCTCCAACTACAGGCTATAAATGTGTACCAGAGCAAACTTCAGAAATGGGCCCTCATTTTCCCTTATTTCTGGATGCTCCTAAACAAGATTTACTTGAGGAATACCCGTCACCTTCAGATTAACCTGATGTTGTCTCACGGGCGCAGACCTGTCCTGGCGATTTCGAAGCCTCCAAATTGGCCAAAAGGTAATGTGCGCCGCATGCGAACGCTTTATCATTTTTCAGTTCATTCTGTACAGTTACAAAGTGGCGTACCTTTCTCGATATGCATTGTTTATTTATAGTAACAACGTCACACTTCCATACAGAATGCCGCTAAAAGAGAATACAAATGCCAGGAAAGATACTTGGTATCTTCGTATATTTCGTGACAGCAGACGATGTGACACAGCTAACAAACGATCCATTTTCAAAGTGAAGTGACACCACGAAACTCTACATAGGTGCACAGCTCATGGAAGCAGAATAGAGCGATAAGGGCTCTAACGCAGGTTTTATTTTAACATGACATTATGGGACGTTTTTATTTCTAGCGCTTAATGTAGAATGGCCAGCAAATTTGAGCACAAAAGCATAATAAACATTATGCAAATGACTGCCGCAACTAGTGCGACAACTGCAGCCTATGACCTTCGTGGACCATTAGGCGCGCTCATAAATTGATAGCGCAGCTTCCTTGTTTTCGCTATGGTTAAAGTATGCGGCTGTCAAGAATTATTACGTTGTACGTAATAACGCAATAACGTAAAGCTATTCCAAACTTTTCTATTCCAATTCTGCAATCAGCCCTCCGCGATTGGTCTAAAACTTCTTTGAACCGCCGCCACTTCGCCTGTCTGTCACACAACGTCACGAAAAGCGCGATAGCTCCCCATCTTATATGACGCGTACACACTGATTATGCAACATTGGACGGAACAAAAAAAAAGTGTTATTTATTATTCGACGCCTTTTAGCCATTAACGCTCGGCTGTTGGTCAAAAGCTTTCGGGCTGCACCCACTTCACCTGCCTGTCACGCGACGTCACAAAAGTGCGAAAACTCACCGCGTCAGAGTGAAGTGAACGCGTTAAAGATGCATTAATATGCCGAACAAAAGTGAATTTTTTTCTGAATAGCCGCAGGCTGCCCCGCTCCGACAGGAATAAAAGATGGCTGCCGCCGATCGTTCCGGCACTGGCTACTCGCACCTACCGGAGAGCATGGGTTTATTTGTGTAGAATTAACCTTTTTGCGTGGCCGTGTAACCTTGTTAAGCACTTTGAGCATGGTTATGACCTCGTTCTGCCAACTCTCCTTTGCTTAGGATCCGTTTTAGCGGCATTCTGAACCTTCCGTTGTATGCCGCCGAGATTTTCGACCAGCCATCGCAAGCTAAGTAAGGAAAAGCGGACCAATCGCCGACGCCGGTACCACCCTCTTCACCCGGTTATCGATTTTCAGTGCAATGGCTCAGCTCCATCGAATCCCTCTTCACTCGAGCGTGCTCCTCGCTTCTTGTCAGCCAATTAGATAACACAAGCCGCTAACTGTAGGCAATGTTGTTTGTTTTTAATGTAAACAAAAGTGACTCCTATAAACGAGGAGAGTGTTTGATTGCTCTGTTCAAACAACTCTGTGGGTCACCGCCTAATGCTTGCGTCGGTGGTTACGCAAATTTGACGTCAGGAGATTGGAATAAAAACATATTGGATTAGTTTTACGTTATAGCGCCCTTAGACACGTACTCTGATAAATGTATAGAAAACGAATTGTTCAGTTCACCATTCACACACCAAAAAGTTTGAGGGTTACTACCAGAAACAGAGCAATTATTTCATTCTGGACGATTTCGACATACTAACTACCGCTCGACTCAGTTAGTTAAAGCTTGCCACTTGTGTACTGAAAATAAAAATGTCACATGCCTTGGCAGTTTGCTCTCAGAAAAAGAATGAAGTGGAGAGTGTACTAGACAATAGAAGTCGCGAGGGATACACTAGCAGTTATCGACGGCTTTTAGAAATTTCGCTAACATGAAAGAGTTTGCAAACAAGTACAACAGCATATAACAATTGCCTAGCTGATGCCAGCTCAACTTCCACAGATTTTATTTATTTATTTATTTATTTATTTATTTATTTATTTATTTATTTATTTATTTATTTATTTATTTGGCATTCGTTCAGACCCAGTGAAGGTCTTGGATGGCAGAACATTGCCTGCTTGACTAAGGCCTCGTCACCCATAAAATACTCAACGGCGAGGTAGCATAACATAAAATATAGCATGTATACTTATCAATAGCGTGGATTACACCTGCATAGCATACATTATAAACGTACGTGCATTAAACAGCTGTGTCATCATACAACTTTCTAAGTAGGAACAGTTTAGGTCCAAACGGAGTATAACATCTGTAAGAAAAAATAGATAAATATACACAAGCGCAATCTACAACTGACTTAACAAAAGGTAATTATAGATAAAACACACAAACTAATTGCTTGCATCATAAAATGCAAGCAAATACATTTTCATATCATTTTTAAAGCACTTCAATTATCTGAAGTTCTGCCCGATAGTGATCGCGTTAGGATATGCATGTGAAGAATGGGACTGCGTATCCTAGTTCTTTTATACAATAGTTGGTCCTGCTCAATGTAATTCTAAACTGGTCATGACTGAAATTGTATTGGTTGTTACTTGAAAGGTATTTCTGATAAAAAATGATTATTTTTCTCGAAATCCCCTCGTATGTGCATCGCGAGTTTAAATTCGTATAGTTGATTAATTTTTAAGAGGCAATGTTTCAAGAGTAAGCGAGCGCGCCAAGCAACTTTATCAGGAACGCCTGCAGAACGATTAGCCTTCCCCTGTAAGGGAGGCATCACCGTGACGCGGCCATGACGTCTTCCCGGTGTGTGGCGCCTTTGCTCCGGCCATGGCCGCACTACTCCGTTTGGTCGACCGCGCCTGCCCCGCGTGATCGTGAGGTCCGAGGTTTTCAGTGCAGCGAACTGCATCTTTTTGGAGAGATATCAGTCGATACCAATTTGATTGGATCCCTAGGGTTAGAGCAAGGAGGACAGTGATAATGGAAATATATAAGGCAGAGAAGAGGCAGATGGACCGAATGGAGCGAGAGCCCACACTGTCGTAGCTGAGGGAGTGAGAAATAGAGCCAGTGGCACGGTACTGATGCGCATGCTGACAGCTGTAGGACAACGTACATGATAATAGCAGCTCACATAACGAGCCTGGACAGTCGCTAAACAAGCGGACATGAAAGGAAGAAATACAGAGCGAATGAATGCACAAATCCTCATGTAAACAAATTACCATAATGTCACGGCGAGATAAGTATGCAGATACAAAGCAGTAGGTTTCATTATTGTGTCTTTAATGTTTGGAAACCGTTATTATGCATTGCCATGCAAGATGACAATAATAATAATAATTAATCAATGGATCCTTTATTTACCGTGCCCGGGCACAATCCTGAGGTCTGAGCTCTGTTTGGTCATACATAAGAAAAAAAAACGCTGCATGCGGAATATTAGTAAAAACAAAGAATCAATAAAAAGAAAACTTTTCAGAAGAAAAACGTACATACAACAAGGCGCAAGGTGAATGAACAGAAAAAGGAGAAATGCCGGTAAATAATACGTGAAAATATCACAAAACAACGCAAAGCTTGGAAAATAACAATGACAGCGAGTTATCAAAAATATTGAGATACAAAATACACGTTATAAAGATTCGCTATTCTGTGGACGGATGACTGTTGGTCATGATAGGCAGGAACATGGAAAGGTTTATGTTCTCCGGTGATCTTGCGCGGAATGAGAGACGTCATACAACTGATGAGTTCGGGGCAGATCAGGATAGTGTGCAGTTTGAAAAGAAATGGAGCATGTAAATTAAACAGAGAAAACTAATATAGGAAAGAAACAAAATTTAAAAAGAACTCCCATTAAGAAATGGAACAGTTTCGAATCAACAAACGCTAAAGTGAAATAACAACAGAACGACGACGGGGAAAAACACGAACGTGCATGAGAGCCAATGAAAATAAGTTATTCAATTCAGCGTTTAGCATATGTGCCCGGAAAAAGAACTGGGAGGTTTTAATATTGGCGTTCAGGTAATCTCGCAAAAAAATATGCGCGTCCTTAAGAAAAGGGTATAAAGGCAAAATGAAGAAAGCATGTACAGAAAAGCCATTTGGACATACAATTGGCACACGACAAAGGACATGGAAAGTTACTAACACGAACACTTATCTATTGACAAAATTAAGGCAAACTAAAAGTGAACAGAAGATTAGTGGGCAAGTACAATGGAAAAAATGTACGGATAAAGATGTACAAACGTAAAGGAAAGTGAACTCATAAATGCAATACACCAAGAATATGCAATGTACAAGAAAAAAAGCTGGCAGATCACACGCCCTGTGGAAATCGATATTATGCGAAACATTGTGCGGGGAGCCTACCAAGTTAACGAAACGACCATCAGAGCACCAAGACTTAGGCGGCACGTAGAACCCGTACACGTAGGTGTCATGACCGCCATGACACGCACGTCATGACATTCATGTTGAGATCTATCATTTATGTTCGTCATACAATTTTGTCATACTGTGGCAATTTTGATATGTACCAAGACGCGTGCAGCTGTTTAAGGCCCTACATGACAAGCATCTCGTACCATTCATGTCATGACCAATCATTTATGTCCGTCATACATTCTTGTACTATGCCAACTGTGGCAGATCCCAAGTTAACGAAGCGACCATGAGCGCACCAAGACTAGGCGGCTGTTTCATGACCTACATGACACACGTCATGATATTCATGTCATGACCAACCATTTATGTCTGTCATACGCTCTTACCATACTATACTGATTTTAGTACCTGCCGAGTTAACGACACGACCATGAGAGCACCAAGACGTAGGCGGCACGTAGAAGACGCAGACGCAGGCGTCATGACCTACATGACACGCATATTATGACATTAATTTAATCACCTATCATTTATGTTACTCATACACTCTTGCTGTGCTATGCCAATAGTGGCATTGCCAACTTAACAAAACAACCATGAGAGCACCAAGACCTAGGCGACTGTTTCATGACCTGTATACATGACACATATTTCATGATATTCATGTCATGACCAATCATTTATGTTCGCCATACACTATTGTCATACTATGCCACTTTGGATAAATACGAAGTTAAAGAAACGACCAGGCAATGAAGGGAAAGCTACGGGTGCGTGGCTGCTGCACATGTGTTACGGCGCCAAGTAGTCCGCCAGCGTTTGACAGTGCTTTTCGTTGGCAGGAGCAGACGCCGAATCGACGCAGTTTCACATGTGACGGACGGGGAAGGGAACATTTGCAAAATAAGTAAACTTTTACATTCAGTGATGTATTTTATCTTATTTAACTGCGGCTAATAAGGTGTTTACGTTTTCTCTTCCCCAGCTTAAACTAGCGTGGATGAAAACACGGGACTATTTTCAGAAGCGCTCTCACTTGAGCGCCCTTTGCCTCCGTAGCTTTCCCTTCATTGCCACAGAAGGTTGTCCGCAAGTACAGATACATATATACTATCGAAGTGGCAAATGTTCGCCAAGAAATGCTTCGCATTTAGAAAGTCTCTGAACCGTTAGACACATCTATCTCCAGGCAAGCTGAAAATGTACTAAATCAAACGACAAAAGAGAGAACTTACTTATACCAAGAAAAACTAGCACACGACCATGCGAACAGAATGACGTAAATGAAAATATCAGTTCCCTTCCACTCTGTAAAGAAGGCTGACCAGTGAAGCTATGCATGTGGGCCCCTAATGGCTGGCACTGCCCTGTATTCGGGATCGGCCCATGTATGGGCATTGCTTCATACCTGATTCACCTCCGCTGCGGGTCGGCCAGGCCTTGCACTACCTTCGGTATCGGCCCACGTATGGGGAGTGCTTAACGCCTGCTCAACTCCACCACGGGTCGGGCCGGTATTGCACTATATTCGGGATCGGCCCACGTATGGGCAGTAATTAACGCCTGCTTCACCGCCGGCGCAGGTCAGCCCGGCATTCTAATATCTTGGGGATCGGCCCACGTGTAGGGAGTGCTTAATGCCGGCTTCATCTCCACCGTGTGTTTCACATATACCGGTTTTCTCCAAATCACGGAACAGATATTTACACAGAGGAGCTGCGGGACAAAATGAATAGTAGCATCACCGTTCAGTCCTGGAAAAACGGTGCCGGCAGTGCCCAGACACAGTACTGCACAAAGGGCTACAGCGTTACCGATGTCGAAACCATACGTATCCAGACTAAACAAGGAAGTATATATTTTTCAAGCCGGGAGGATCACAGCAAGTGGTACGTGGCGTGGAAAACCGACATTTTCTGCGCTTCTTCGCTAAATCGGATGGTGAGTACGAGCCTCTGGATTCCATCTACTTCAGTGCTTGTTTTCGCAGCCTTTTCATGTGAGAGCTGAGCTGTATGAATAAAGAACACATCAAGCGACGCTTTCGCTCATGGTTCCCGTAAAGATGCGCATGTATGAGATTTGAAATCATAATAATAAAAATAATATTATTATAACGCTAATAATGTTATTAACATATTACTCGGAATTTATTCTTATTGCATTCCACAATCATTTGAATGTTTTATTCTACACTCAAAAGTTTTGCTTGTAGCCACGTATGCGGAAGTCGTAAAATTGCCAGAACCGTTATGTGGCTGAAACCCATGCAAGCAGTGGCTGCAGACGGCCCGCGCAAGGCCTGTTATCAAGCGAATTCAGCAGGCACGACTGACGGCTGTTGCAGCCAGTGAGAGGTAATATGTCCACAGAGCATGCTGCATAAAATGAACAGATAACGCGACCTTGCTTAAAACAGTTCATTTCTTTAAGCGACACTGTTCTGCCAAGTAACTCGCATCGGATTATGTTCGGCTGCCTGCAAATCTATTGCTTCAGCTCTAATCAAGTGTTTGTATATACCGCACTGTAGTTAGTCTGTTGCGGCTACAAATGTGTATGAGGTCACATGTGGACGCGAGTATAACTAGAGCTTTCAGAATCCATTTCTTTTCATAGCGGCATAAATAAACATAATACAGCGTATATGTAATTAGCAAGACTTTCTGCATAAATAGGGCTACTGATTTCAACTACTTCAATATATTGATCAAGTACCATTACCACACATTAAGATGGCGATGCTTTTAGGTTCTTGTGTCTTATTTCGCATGGAGCTGAGGAGAGTCTTGTGCACCTTCATGGTTTAGTTGCAACATATGATGGAAAAAATAAGCTTGTTTAAAATTTAAGTCAAGGGTGTTATGTCCAGAAACTGCGCAGCATGTAATGACGAACGCTGTTTTGGCGGGACTCTGGAAGAAATTTTACCACATGGGTTTTTTTTTTAAAAGACGAACCATATCAAGGTACACGAGCGTTTTTGTCTTTCGCCCCTGACGAAATGTGGACGCTGCGGCCGGTAATCCACCTTCCGTCCTCGAGCATAGCAGCGCGACGTCATAGCCACTAAGCCAACGCAGCCGGTTTATATAACCTATATTTATTTATTTTGTTGTCTCGTTATTTACGCATGCACGCTTACATGGGTATGATGAAGGGTGTTTTATTATCCCCGACAGACATCCCCATGAGCAGACATTACGTAACTCGTCGGTTCTTGGCCCATCAGACAATTTGATCGCGTACTGTTCTGCATTGGTTTGCGCTTATATCGTAACGCAAGAAAAAAGTTCCAGTGACGTTTCACTTTGCGAACGTGGGTGACGCGCAAGCGCGTGGGTACTATGCGCACACGACGCTATCGACCCTCGGTGCGCCTTGGCGCCTACACAGTCCGCATCGCAGGTCGTATTCAAGACAGGGCTGGCGAGGCTGCGCCATACGCAGCAGTAACCGGAGAAAAACGCCCCGTTCTAAACATTCGCTTACTATGTAAATTAACTACTGTGCGAACATCAACAGGCAGACATGAACAGACAAACACGAACAGGAACAGAAAAACACAAACAGGCACAGGCAAACGCGAACAATTCACAGGCGATGGCCGTGGACATTCGCTGTCAAAAAGCTTGCCTGAGGAATCACGGCAGCAGCAGCGAGCGTAGTGACCTTCGTGCTGTTTATCGCTTCAAGACAAACTGAGCGGTGAGAACACAGCGCACGCAAAGCTACGAGCCGTCGCCCCGCCTAGGTTGTGCCCCCAAAGCAGATCGCTTTCAAGATAAAACCCGCGCGACCGTGCGCGGCCAAAGTCAAACTTCCCCTTCCCTCCCCTGGTACCATGTTTGCGACAGAATACAGCGCGCTTCTTCCCCACGCACACGCAAGATTTAGCCGCCATCGCCGGCTCACCGTCTTGCGCTTTCACTCGCACACACAGCGTATGGCGCGCCAGGACGATGTTATCGCGAGACGAACCCGACACGCATGCATCGCAAAGAAAACCTGTAGTAACTACCAGAGGAGGTCAACCCAGTGGGCCACCGCCTACCTTCCTGGGAGCAGTGGGGGTGAGATAAAGTGCAAAAAACCTCTCCCTGACCAGTTTCAATATGAAGTTTTAGCCGATGGCAATCGGGATTGTAATGAGTGGGCTCATTCCCGCACCAACTAGCCTGGCAGCAGATACTATTTGGTTTTGTTATGCTTCCGGAAACACATGTAGGATTCAAAGGACACAAATGGCTTGCATAGACATAGATAATAATGGAAATATTAAATACAAGAACATGACCCACGAGCGTGTGTCAGCACACAGAATGCTTTAAAATATTGCGGACTTGCCAGCCTTCATTGCACAGCACCCTATGGGGGCGACATCTGACCACCCCCAATGGCTTCAACGTTCAAACGGGCTTCATAACACAGAAAGCAGCCAGCCCTCCTTGGGTTTGTCCGTAACTCATGAATATCTGTGCGCGATAAAATAAGGCGATGTTTAACGGGATGAGGACCCGAGAATGCATCAGCGACCACAATTAGCACGATTTCCATCCAGATATCTGTTGAGCAAAAAAGGATGCCAGAATACCCCTATTACTTCCCACAACAGGACGATGAGCAAAACGAGAACAAAGTGAAAGCGGGAGCCAACTTTTCGACAAGTGGACGCCTTTTTCAAAGCTTTTCTCGGCACAGTATATATAGGTAGGGTTCTTCTAAAGAGGACAGGGGGTAACGCGGGCGGGCGAGGCGCCCTCGGTCTTTCCCTGATCCGACCTCTCGGCGTAGCCGTGCGCGCGGGCCTAATTACACTTTCTTGCGGGGGAGCGTGGCGAATAGGACGTTCGGAGCGAAACGAGCCAGCGCGCTTAGATCTCGGAAGCCATGCGACTGCTCTCGGTTGCCGCTACTTAGGGCGAGGTGGCGGCAGGAGTATTCTGGGCGCATCCCGCTGCATGTGAAAGTAGCAGGCATCGCCAGAACTAAAACTACTTTGAAAGCGGTGCTGTCCTGAGTCGAGCTTCGCCGTCCACTGTCGCTCAGGAGGGCAGGTTCCGGTGCTCACCTGCAGAGGGCACGCCGACGGTCGGAGCGGTGGTTGCTGCGGTAAAGCTAGGGAAACGATGGAGCATGTTTTATTAGAATGTGAAGACATCTGCCCAGCGGTCGATTCAGGCACCACTGGCCTCCTTGAAGCCCTGGGGTTCAGCGAGAAAAGCGAGAGCAGGAGAAAAGTAAACATGTCCGCAATAGATATTAGTAAGAGGCGATGGGAAAATTGGTCGAAGTAGGGAAACGACAAAAAACGGAGACGTACAAAAGCAAAGTTAGCAATAGGGGTCACAAAATTTGGTTGTGGGAGTTCATATTGTTTTTTTTTAGCCTAGGTGGTACATTAGGCTGTATAATAGTAAGACCTTGGTGGCATAACCCACTGCCCCGTTCCGAAGGGGACGCTCATAACATCCATCCATCCATACATCCGGTACAACTCCCCGCAGGGGTGTCTGCGCAAGCAGGCGTTTGGTGTGTTGCGACACCACGTACCCGAGCACACGAGGGTTGGACTCTCCCGCGTTTAGCCGTGCGCGGCTTAGACGTGTCTGGGGAAAAGGGGATCCTGGGGGTTGAGCCGATGCTGGGTGTTTGGACCATTAAGGCGCCCCGGCGGAGGCAACACACCTCTTCGGCCTCGGCTTCACATAGACGGCACCTCCAGACTGACCCACTTGGAGGAAATCGGCACTCGCCTTTTCCTGTTTCTCTCTTCCTACAACCTTCGTCTTTCCCTTACTTTCCACCTTTCCTGTCTCCTCCTTCTTGGCGGCAAGGGCTAACCCTGTGTGGCTATCCAACCTTGGGTACACCATATTTGGTACACCATATAGTGGCGGCGTACGACTGGCGTCGTGCAGACTTGCATGCAAGCTCTGCCGCGTCCCCTCGTTGGACTCCGTGGTGGGCGGTCGGCGCTGTTGCTGAATTTGTATATATTTTCATCGAAACTTCTTTCCCCAAACTTCCTGATCGCCCTCAGAAACGAGGGCGCACCGAAGATGTATTTCAGTTTTTCGGACACCAAATCCAGAATTTTCCCCGGTTCCATGTTATTCACTCTGAAAAGCCAAACAAAGCAGTGCGAAACATTTCACCATTCCTTGTGTCAAAGTCCTTGACTGATGTTTTTGGTCCAGGTTACAAGGTGTCCAGGATGGCAAGCGGTGACCTACATTTGGAGCTCCGCGATTTGAAACAATATGAAAAACTACCGAAACTAGTGTCATTTGGGGAGACCCACATAACAGTAACCCCGCACCGTACAATGAACACCACCCGCGGTGTTGTGTCGGATGATGATTTGCTTGAGCTGACTGAAGCGGAACTCCTGGAGGGCTTCAGCGAACAAAATGTGATCAATGTCAGAAGAATTAAGATGAGGCGAGATGGTCAAGAGATTCAGACGAAGCACTTAATAATCACCTTTGGTTCAAGTGTCCTGCCCGAGTCAATCGAGGTCGGGTACATCAAGCTCAGTGTTAGGCCGTACGTGCCAAATCCGCTTCGATGTTTCAAATGCCAGCGTTTCGGCCACAGTTCGCAGAGCTGTCGGGGCCGTCAAACATGTGCAAAATGCAGTGCCCATGAACACACCACTGAAACTTGCGAGAACCCTCTCCACTGTGTAAACTGTGATGAGGAGCACGCCGCGTACTCGCGGTCGTGCCACTCCTAGAAGAAGGAAAAAGAAATAGCAACGATCAAAGTAAAAGAGAATATAGCGTTCAAAGAGGCACGCAGGCGGGTAGCATACCTGCCAAAGAAAAGCTTTGCCGAAGTGGCGCGTCAGGGGGCAGCGTCACAGCGGCCTCCGGCGGCTGTCCGACCCACAAGCAGTGAGTCGGCAGTCACGCCATCTGCCCCCACGGTGGTTGCAGCTAGCGCTGCTCCGCCAACCGAGCAAAAGGGACCACCAACCCCGAAGGTGGAAGCAGCCGAGGCTGCCCCAACCGCCCCGGCCCTTTCCAGCGCTGGCAACAGCCGGCGCAGTCAAATCCCCCAGGGAGCCCCATCGTCCTCCGGGCTGGTGGGCGCAGGGGTCTTGCCTCCCGAGGCAGGACTCTCAAGGAAAACTTCTCGCTCGCCAGAGCATGTATCCGGCGCCTCACAAGGGGCAATGGACACTACACCTGTCCTGACGGCGCGCCAAGCGCCTAAGGAGCGCCGAGACTCCATTGAACGCTCCAGAAAGGGCAAGACCCCGATTACACGGCCTCCAAAGAGCTCTGTAATCTAAGTTCTTCCGTATCCGTACACACAGCACCTATTTACTTTTAACATGGATACACAGATCATCCAAAGGAATGTCCAAAGTCTTGTTAGGAACCTTGATGACGTACAAGAACTCATCCACAAACACAATCCGAAAGTGCTGTGTTTACAGGAAACACACCTAAAGCCAAAATACACAAACTTTCTTCGACAGTATGTTGCTTTACGGAAAGATCGCGATGATGCTCTCGCATCATCGGGCGGTGTCGCTATTGTTATTCAGGAAGGCATAGCTTGCCAACGCTTGCAGCTACAAACGCCCCTTGAAGCAGTGGCGGTTCGTGCTGTTCTCCGAAACAAACTTATCACTGTCTGCTCGCTCTACATACCTCCATATTACAAATTAACTAAACATGAATTTCAGTCCTTCATAAATGAATTGGCAGCACCTTACATTGTCCTTGGGGATTTCAATGCGCACAACTGCCTGTGGGGCGACTCTCGTATCGATGCGCGAGGTCGTCTTGTTGAACAGTTCCTTTTCTCTTCTGGTGCGTGTCTGCTGAATAAGAAGGCACCCACATATTATTCTCTCGCGAACAGAACATTTTCTTCAATTGACCTCAGCCTAGTTACCCCGTCCATACTGCTTGAACTCGAATGGGAAGTTATCAACAATCCTTACGGAAGGGAGCACTTCCCTGTTCTGCTAAGATCACCCAAAGAAAACGAAAATCCACCACAGGCTCCTAGGTGGAAGATTGACACACTAGACTGGGAGAAATTCCGAGCTCTCACTAGTATCTCATGGGCTGACATGTCTTCGTTAGAAATTGATGCTGCTGTGGAGTTTTTTACAGCCTTCGTAATAGATGCCGCATCTAAATGCATATCGGAAGTAAATGGCTTGGCGTGTAAACGGCCTGTCCCGTGGTGGAACGACGAATGTAGGATCGCTCGAAAGAAAAAGAACAAAGCGTGGGGGTTGCTACGCGCCTCTTAGAATCTTATTAATTTTAAAAAAGCAAAACCCCAAGTCAGGCGAACCCGCCGACAGGCCAGAGGAGAGAGTTGGCAGAACTTTCTATCAGGTATCAATTCGTATACAGATGAGGCCAAAGTCTGGAACAGGGTTAACAGAATAAGAGGGCGGGAAACGTATTCACTCCCTTTGTAAACAGAGAAGGCGATACCCTGCAAGCTCAGGCAGACTCACTTGGGGAGCACTTTGAGCGCGTTTCGAGCTCAATCAACTATTCCCAATCCTTTTTTAACCTAAAGAAATAGAAGAACGTAAGCCAATCTTACGAAAATCCAGACAGAATGAACCGTATAACCAGCCTTTCAGTATTGCGGAGTTGAGAGCTGCATTGAACACATGCAAAAGCACGGCACCGGGACCTGACCGAGTCATGTATCATATCATCAGAAACTTGCATACTGACACACAACTTACACTTCTCACACTTTTCAACACTATTTTGGCTGCGGGATACCTCCCATCCACATGGAAAGAAGCGATTGTGGTCCCTGTTCTTAAGCAGGGTAAAGACCCTTCCTTCGCGGCAAGTTACCGCCAAAGAAGGTTCTTTACCCTGCTTAAGAACAGGGACCACAACCGCTTCTTTCCATGTGGATGGGAGGTATCCCGCAGTTACAAGTTGCCTTTGTAAGGTATTTGAAGATATGATTCATCGGCGACTCATTCATTTCCTTGAGCGGAACAAAATGCTTGATCCCTATTAGTGTGGCTTCAGAGAGAGGCGCTCCACAACTGATCGTCTTGTACGTATTGAAGGAAACATTCGTGATGCATTTGTACACAAACAGTTTTTCCTATCCATATTCTTCGACATGGAGAAGACCTACGACACAACGTGGCGCTACGGAATCTTGAGAGACTTGTAAGAAATGGGCATTCATGGTAATATGTTAAACCTAATAGAAAGCTATTTGTCAAATCATATCTTCCGAGTAAAGGTCGGTAATGCACTGTCACGTCCTTTTACGCAGGAAACTGGTGTACCCCAGGGAGGCGTGCTCAGCTGCACTCTCTTTATTGTTAAGACAAACACACTGCGCGCTTCACTGCCACCAGCTATTTTTTATTCTGTCTACGTAGACGATATACAAATAGGCTTCAAATCCTGCAACCTCACACTATGTGAGAGACGGGTACAGCAGGGCTTGAACAAGGTTTCCAAGTTGGCAAACGAAAACGGATTTAAAATCAACCCCCACAAAAGCTCTTGTGTTCTTTTTACTAGAAAGAGAGGCCTGGTTCCAGATCCTTGTGCTCAAATGTGTGGACATCAAATACCTATCAACAAAGAACACAAATTTTTAGGTATTATACTAGACTCCAAGCTTACTTTTATACAGCACATTAAATATCTTAAAGAAAAATGTCTAAGGACAATGAACTAACTTAAAATTCTATCCTACTCAACATGGGGTAGCGACAGGAAGTGTCTGATGAATGTTTATAAGAGCCTAATTCGATCACGATTGGACTATGGTGCCGTCGTATATAACTCTGCCGCTCCGAGCGCACTAAAGATCCTAGATCCTGTCCACCATCTGGGTATCCGCTTAGCCACTGGCGCTTTCAGAACAAACCCGATTGAAAGCTTATACGCGGAATCAAATGAATGGTCGCTCCATCTACAGAGAACTTACATCAGCATTACATATTTCCTGAAAATACATTCCAATAATCAACATCCATGTTTTAACACTGTTAACGAAATGACATGTACTACACTTTTCCATAACCGTCCCTCTGTGAGACAGCCTTTCTCGTTTCGTGTGAGGGAGGTTAGTGATGAAATGCGTGTCCCACTCCTCGAACTTCGCCTAATGCATCTAACCAAGTTGTTACCACCTTGGGAGCGGCAGCTGATAGAATGTGACATATCCTTTTTAGAAGTAACAAAACAGGCACCAGAGATAGAAATCCGAATGCATTTTCTTGAACTCCAGCACAAGCACTCCTGCGCAGAGTTCAACACAGACGCGTCGAAGTCAAATGCCGGGGTGTCTTACGCTGCCTTCGGCCCATCCTTCTCAGAACCTGGTGCACTGCATCCGGAAATAAGTATCTTTACGGCCGAGGCCTACGCATTACTGTCTACTGTGAACCATGTAAGAAAATCAAAACTTCCAAAAGCAGCGATTTATATAGACTCCCTAAGCGTCGTGAATGCCTTGATGTCAATCTATACACACAAAAATCCTGTACTTAAAGAACTCTACACCGTCTTGTGTAAAGCGTACATATCTAACCAGTGTATCATTATATGCTGAGTGCCTGGCCATAGGAGCATTGAGGGTAATGTTCTGGCGGACGAGATGGCCACGTCAATCGCATCGCAAGCTGTTTACACTACCGCTGAGGTGCCTGTCACAGATCTGAGGCCTTTCTTGCGAAGGAGGCTGCGAGATCACTGGCAAAACATGTGGGACGCGGAAACGGATAATAAGCTCCACCTGATAAAGGCACAGTTAGGATTCTGGCCCTCACACACAATATCGCGCCGAACAGACGTCCCATTCTGTCGTCTAAGAATAGGACACACATTTGGCACCCATAACTTTCTACTCACCGGAAGTGAGCCTCTAACCTGTGATAGATGCGGGTGAGGCTGACCGTACTCCACGTCCTCCTGGAGTGTCGGGAAGCCGAATCTGAGAGAAAGAGACATTTTTCCTTAGCATATCTACAGCACATTCCTTTTCATCCTGCAATGTTTCTTGGTCGAGAACCGCTTTTTAATACAGACACAGTCCTAGGATTCCTCAGAGACGTGGTCTTACATGGTATTAGTCCCCATGCATTCGTAGCGCCTCCTCTCTCCCGAGGATGTCACTGCGATAATTGTTTTGCATAGCACATGCCTCCAGGTCCTTGTGTTTCGAGGGGTCTAAGGAGGCAGTAGTGCTCTAGCATTTCTTATAATCTGACGTATTTTACCTATCGTATCATTCTTTTTAAATGCAGATAAATGTTCATAGTACAAGTCATACGTCATCGCCATAATTTTATTATGCAGATTTTACGCACTTTAGAGCGTGTATTTTAAGGCCCCTTTACAGCCACGTCACACCAACTTCATAGTAATCATAATTACACAGCAAACTTATTACCACAGACATGGCGCTCTTTGGCCATACCTGGCGCTTGCGCCATAAAACCCCATACATCATCATCATCATCCGGTACAACTCCTAAATGATCTAAAAGTAACGACATCTCCTCTCTCCTTCTCCTCCTATGCCGGTGCTCCTTCTCTCGGCTCCTCACGGGCGCCGACTGTGGCAATACCTAAGCCGGGTGCAGCTAGCAGACGCTCCCATTTCGCCCCTTTGGCGCGCAGCGCACCGCGCGCCTGAAGGATTTGGTTGTTGCGTTCATAGGCTGTTTTACATCGCGCGATTGGGGCAAAAAATATCGTTCTGCCGCGCACGTCGCAGAGTGATTTTCGCTGACAGCTTTCAGATGCGTTTGCGGCAGCGCCATTTCCGTCGCGGTGATGCGCAAGGTTGTCTCCTGCTCACGAAGTATCCATGCCTGCATCGTTAAATAAGAACAACATGGAAAGTAGTCAACTATACGAATTTTCCTATTATTATTCGATAATAGAATAGGTACCCTATTTTTTAACATTTAAAAGCGTTGAGAATATACGGCAGCTTGCAGATACGGTGAGTGAGGCGCTCCACAACACCGACAGTATGAGAATGCGGCTTGTGCGGCATCGATGGGGTGGTTCCGCTTTGTTTCGTTGTTACTATGGAAGCCACAACTTTTTTTGCTGCATGAGCATTTGCTTTAGCAGAAGAACAAGCTACTATTGAGTGCGCATGTATTAGCAGCTGGCGCAATTTGTAGCGATGATGAGGTTGACGACGATGGCGATCAAGTTGGGAAGTGCCTTATGTTGAAGCAGCGTCTTTTTCCCGACCTGGATAGCGTGCAGCTTCTCCTTTTAAACGAATTGTGTAAGCGGAAGAAAAGAAAAACGGTTAAGAAGCTCTTAAGCCGCAAACGCTAGTGGGTACGCCCTATTAAAGATTGGAGGACGCTTAAGCTTCCCCTTCAAGAGTGGAACGCGACAGCGTTCCCGTCGACCCGCCAAGTGGTGTAAGACAATGCGTTAAGCGATAACTTACGAGGCGCCCCGCATCGGACTTTGCACCCACCAATCACGCTGTGAGCGTCGAGCAACGCAGCGTTCGGCGCGGCAAAGAAACGTGCGCCTGAGCAAGCGGAACGAACCACAGAACTCAGTGTCTCGGAGGGGGAAACGATGTACGCCAGACAAACGTCGTGATCGGCACGGGCAGAGAGATAGACAGATAGTGATCTAAAGAAAGGAAGGACGCTTGAGTCTGCAACCCGTGAGGGAGCACGGCGAAGCGTCGGTCAGGGAAGAGGGAGTCCGGGCCGCGACGCGCCTCGCACCGGTCCTCGCCCAGCCCCAATGCGCGCGTGGCGCACCACCTGTCGGGGCAGCGCCGTACATTGAGAGGAGGGGGTCTTCTGTGTTTCGCGCAAGATGGCTCTGCGTTTGCGGAAAGCGCAGAAGAAATGTAGCGGAAACGCACTTCGCTACTCGTGTAACTGCGACTTCTGTAAGTTACATGTTCATAATTACCGATATACACCGCAGTGTAACTTTCTACGGCTCGTTTCTAAGGCAACACCGCATTCACTAGAGGTGCTTTTGTACCGCTTTGAAGCATCGAACTCGTGGCTGAGTGGTAGCGCCTCCGTCTCACACTCCGGAGACCCTGGCTCGATTCGCACCCAGCCCATCTTGCAAGTTGTTTTTCATTCATGAAGTGCCTCCCGGGATTTATCGCTCACGGCCAACGCCGCCGATGACACCGGCTTTTCTGCGACACAAGCTCCTTAAGGCTGTCGCGTTAAAACATGGCTAGAACTGGCGCGCGACATTGCTCCACAGGGCCACGGCCGCTGGATAAAAAAGGAAAGGTGCGGCCTGCCGCGTGCATCGAAAACGCTGTCATCCGCCGCGGCGCTAGCAGTCGCGGTCTGTGGTCCGGGATCGGCATAGAAAATGCGCGAGGAACGCGTTTCGAACGCCGTCGCCCGTAGAAACCGACGCGTCCCGACCCCGAGAGCTAGCGCCGTTCGGCCCAGCCAAGCGGCCGAGAATGCAACTACGGCCGAGACATTCGCTCCCATTGCAGGACGCCTAACGTGGCAGGCCGCCCCCTTTTTTTTTATCCAGCGGCCGTGACAGAGCTACCAACTCGTGGTAAAACAGGACAGCGCCTATTTCGACGGCGCTGTTTCGTCACACATTGCCCCTCCTACATCGCGCCGATCGCTGCGACTTAGCGACGACGCGACCAACTTGTTGGAATCCAGTCGCGGAGAGCCCACCACGTCGCGGCGGTCGCTAAGCGACGGAAGTCGCTGTGTCGCTGACTGAAAATCGCGCCATGTGAAACAGCCTCATGAGAGGACACGTCATAAATAAGTTACTCCAATAACTGCCTGGATCTACGTTGCAATGCTTTATCAAACCTCATTCCACTGCGATCAACTCGAGTGCGGTTTCAGCGGTGGAGGTGGTGTGCGCAAGCGAGCTAACGGAGTTTTTGTGTTTTTTTCTTCTGCAACGGCGTCTTTTGATCAGCTTCGTTTGGACTTCAACGCCGCCAAGAGAAATTGCATCAACATACGCTTTGTACGTGGTTATTTACCTTTTACTTTTTTTAGAGGCAGACGTGTGGTCTAGGCTTTATATTAACCGATGGTGGTGCACTACTTCCATAATATGTTCTTTCAAAGGCACGTTTGCTCGTATTACAAAAACTCTTCGTAATTCCTCTAGCCTTAGTTTCTTGATCCTATAACTCCGAAGGATTTGGCTTTCAAATTGGTCTTCGGTGAAGTGATCCTAAGATGACGAAATTAAGATTTGGTATGGCGCAATTTTTGAAAAGTGATACAAGGCACGGAATAAAATATACACTGTGCCATTTCACCATTTCAAAAATAAGAACTGTTCAGCCCGCCATGTGCGTGGCCATAATTTTATCAACGTCGAACGTTGAAAATGGTCTGCGTCATTGCGCGCCCCTTCATTAGAGGTTTCTTTTAGCCGAGCTCTCCGCGTTAAAAATGTTTCAACCAGCTTAGATTTGCACATCTTTGAACCCAATATAATTTCGGCTGTGTTTAGCAGATCCCTGTATTTCGATTTATTATGCGTGTACATGTGGCGTACTCAATATAAAACTGCCGTTACTGTGCCTAAGCACAGTAACTGTCGACTTTGGTAACAACCCTGCAAATACAAATACGTGCACCAATGCGCGCTACATAAAAGCTAGACCTGCACCGCGAATAGTATGAACAGCGGGGGCTCAAACAATGACAACCGCCGTTTTATTCTGGAGTTTTTCCGCGGAGTCCAACTAAAAGAAAAGTTTACCAATGCCCGTCACTTCAGATGCAATACGCATCACTGAACGGCGCTCGAACTAACATATGAAGCGCAACTTTCGTGTCTGAGCCCAACCACGGTTTCAACTACAACAAAACGAGTGCGCCAAGCAATGTGCGCAGTATGATAATGATGCCTGCCGA
Source organism: Dermacentor variabilis (assembly GCF_050947875.1). NCBI lineage: Eukaryota > Metazoa > Arthropoda > Arachnida > Ixodida > Ixodidae > Dermacentor > Dermacentor variabilis. The sequence goes on along the minus strand of NC_134574.1, from coordinate 70,948,509 downwards.
ACCAGAAGCGTGAACGGCGAGGATGAGACAACATGAAGCACGGCTTTCGCAGCAGTGAGTAAACATCTCGAACTACAACCATGCCGAATGTTATTTAGTGCGAAAAAAGGCTGCAGACGCTCGCGCTTATTTCCAAATCGTCCGAAAAAATACGAGTCACTTCTGATAAACGGACACTTTCCTCACGAAGGCGCGGGTCCCGCGCATTTTTAATGTTTGCCCGGCCGATCCTGTGCAGCCAAATCTTTCGGCGAGCCACGTTGCTTCTTCCGGATGGAATAACGAAAAGTCTTTTTCCTTAGCCTCCTCGCTTCTTGCACCCATAAGCACAACATAGGTCAAGCAACGCCGCAATACGTAAACGGCGCCAGTGCTTGCGAGACGCTTCCAGCCAAACCTCCGCCGCCAGAAACTAACCGAAGCGCGATTTCGATACCCGAGAATGGCGCCGGCGTCTGCTACTGACAAAAAAGCGCGCGCTAGCACGTGACCACGGCGCTTCGACCAATAGGAGGGTCGACTCTCCGGAGGTGTAGCAGGCGACAAAGAAAGCGACAAAGTTCAGAGGAAGTCGTTAATTTTTTTTATTTAGGCATCCTAAAAAGTGGGGCACCGCTGGGACTGGAGCGGACCAATCAGAGGACGCGCCGGGGGGGGGGGGGGGGGCAATAAGCAGACCACTCTCAGAGCGCACAGCCGGGGAGGAGGGGTATAGAAGCAGGCGTTTCGCAAGCAAGCGCTCTTTCGCCCCATCTATAGCGCGCGGCGCGAGCGGCAGGCCGACGTCGCACCAATACTTAGCTTCGAGAGCGAGAAGCGCACTCAAAGCGCCAGCAGAGGTGAAGCCGCTAGCACCAAGGATTGAGAACGGTAAGCGCGTGCCAACCCCCACTTTCAAGAGAAGGCAACCCAAGCCAAGCGCCAGCAGAGGCAAGCTAAACCCCAACTTCGAGAGTAGGAGGACGAGCAGCGACGTCGACGTAGAGATTCCTCCTATGGAGGGTGCCAATGGACGGTTCAAGAGAGAATTCCTCCACGGTGAGTGCGGCCACAGCTGCAACGTCTGTGAAAGACTGCTTTGATCACAACTTCACGCAAGTGAAGAGTGCGGAACCGGAACCAAAAGTCGAACATAGCGAAACGACGACGAGACAAAAGACTTTCATGAAATTCGCGCTAAACACGAGTTCAAACTAGAAAAAAAGACGACCACCAGCTTCGCTGTTTTGACTTCTTTCATAGTGTTGAACTGGCTTTACTTTTTTACGCCTCAGCGCTTCGAGCAAGAGTTTCACGTGCTAGTGTCATTCATTATAGTAATCTGCTAAATGACGCTGCATAGCTTCCGTCACTTAAAACGAGATTGCCGTCGTGGATTTGTGCATACAGCATGACTGCCAAATATACCGCTTACTCCTTCCTTATTTGCTCATTGCTACCTAGTACGCCGAAAGCCTAAGTGCCTAATGAGCCGAAATATCCGTTGTCCGGCGTTATAAAAAAATTGAGAGTTCGGCGTTATGGCACCAAAGTATCCAAAATTGATGGTACCGCCCTCGATCATTAGTAGGACTAGAACGCACAACCTTTGGTGTCAATTAAGGCAAGGTTAATTAAGGCACTGGAACCCACGGCGTTCTGTGGGAGTCGAATGCCGGAGTCGAACCGTCGACTACTGGTGGGACCAAAATTCAATGGCACCAAAATTGATGTGCTGCCATTGATAGTCGAACCCACGACCTTTGGTATTAGTTAAGGCGAAATTAATGATTACACAGATAATCAAGATAGAGCTAATTACGTTTTTCGAACCCACGACCTTTGGCGGGAGTCAGACCCGCGGCCTTTGGGGTTAATCAAACCATAGTTAAGACACAATCGAGATATACTTAATTGGGGCACTCGAACTCACGACCATTTGTGGGAATCGAAACCGCGACCTTCGGTGTTAAGTAAGGCTATGTTAATTAAGACACAGTTAATTAGGATATAGTTAGCTAAGGCACTCGAACGCAGGACCATTGGTAGGATGAAACAAGTAATAGGGAGTAACGCAACAACGCGCGTCTAGGCAGCAAAGTTGTGTTTGTAGAAAGCCAAAAGTGGCGCGGGTATTCATGACCATGAATTAGGATGGATGGATGTTATGAGCGTCCCCTTTTCAGCGGGGCGGTGGGTTGCGCCACCAAGCTCTTGCTATTATACTGCCTAATGTCCTACCTGGGTTAAACAATAAAAAAAGAAAAAAAAACATGAACTACCACGCCCAAATTTTGTGATACCCTATTGCGAACTGTGCCTTTGTACGTCTCCGTCTTTTGTCGTTTCCCTACTTTTCTTCCGCCAATCGTCCAATCGCCTCTTACTAATGCCTATTGCGGACATGTTTGCTTTACCAATGCTCCCGCTGAACCCAAGGGCTTCAAGGAGGCCAGTGGTGCCTAAATCGACCGCTGAGTAGACATCTTCACATTCTAATAAAACATGATCCGTCGTTTCCCTAGCTTTACCGCAGCAAGCACGTGCTTCTTCTTCCTTATTATATCTCGCTTTATGATCATCATCAGCCTGGTTAGGCCCACTGCAGGGCAAAGGCCTCTCCCATACTTCTCCAACAACCCCGGCCATGCACTAATTGTGGCCATGTCGTGCCTGCGAACTTCTTAATCTCATCCGCCCACCTAACTTTCTGCCGCCCCCTGCTACGCTTCCCTTCTCTTGGAATCCAGTCCGTAACCCTTAATGACCATCGGTTAACTTCCCTCCTCATTACATGACCCGCCCATGCCCATTTCGTTTTCTTGATTTCAACTAGGATGTCATTAACTCGCGTTTGTTCCCTCACCCCAATCTGCTCTTTTCTTATCCCTTAACGTTACACCCATCATTCTTCTTTCCATAGCTCGTTGCGTCGTCCTTAATTTAAGTAGAACCCTTTTCGTAAGCCTCCAGGTTTCAGCCCAGTAAGTGAGTACTGGTAACACACCGCTATTGTACACTTTTCTCTTGAGGAATAATGGCAACCTGCTGTTCATGATCTGAGAATGCCTGGCAAACGCACCCCAGCCCATTCTTATTCTTCTGATTATTTCCGTCTCATGATCCGGATCCGCCGTCACTACCTGCCCTAAGTAGATGTATTCCCTTACCACTTCCAGTGCCTCGCTACCGATTGTAAATTGGTGTTCTCTTCCGAGACTGTTAAACATTACTTTAGTTTTGTGCAGATCGCTTTTTAGACCCACTTTTCTGGTTTGCCTCTCCGGGTCAGTGAGCATACATTGCTCACAGACCTGCTCGCTTTATAATAATAATAATAATATTTGGGGTTTTACGTGCCAAAACCACTTTCTGATTATGAGGCACGCCGTAGTGGAGGACTCCGGAAATTTTGACCACCTGGGGTTCTTTAACGTGCACCTAAATCTAAGCACACGGGTGTTTTCGCATTTCGCCCCCATCGAAATGCGGCCGCCGTGGCCGGGATTCGATCCCGCGACCTCGTGCTCAGCAGCCCAACACCATAGCCACTGAGCAACCACGGCGGGTTGCTCGCTTTATAGGTGCGTGTTCTAAGGTATCCCGATCTCGCTTCGAAGAGCAATGAGCTTCCCTTTGAGTTACCATATATGGTTTCTTTCCTGATTTCGTTTTTTCCTCTTAAGTAGTTACTCATGGTAGGTTTCTTTTGCATTGCCGCCACCGATGAGATTATTTCAGCCTCTCTGACTTTCCGCTTGACCTTCTTTGTTGCTGTGTTGCCCACCCTACAGGCCGCATACTTGATGGTAAGCTTCCTAGTTCTTTTCCTCCACTGTGAATCAATGCTTTTCCTGTACAAATACCTGAACACTCTACCAGCCCATTTACTTTCTTCCATATTCCTCAGCCCTTCCTCATACTCAATTTTACTGCGAGCTTCCCTCACTTCAAAACTAGTCCAGCCCATATCACCCTGCACAGCTTCATTTGTAGTCTTCCCGTGAGCGCCCAATGCGAGGCGACCCACTGACCTTTGGTTCACGTCGAGTCCTGATTGTACCCCTGATTTAAAGCAAACAACCGCATTTCCAAAAGTAAATCCGGGAGCCATTACACGTTTCCACATACCTCGGCGGAACTCGTACCTATTGTATCGCCATAGCGTTCTGTGCTTCAATATGGCTGCATTTCTCTTCCCCTTTACTGTTATGGTTTTTTCCTGTGTTTTCATATATCTATTGCCTTCACTTATCCATATACCAAGGTGTTAATATTCTGTTACCCGAGGTATTTCTTGGGCCTGTATCCCCACTGTCTGTTCACTGTTTTCATTGAATACCATAACACCTGATTTTCGAACGCTAAATTTCAAACCTAAATTGTTGCCTTCCTGTCCACAGATATTAGCCAGACGTTGCAAATCACTTTGCTTGTTAGCTAGCAACACAATGTCGTCCGCATAAAATAAACCTGGGAGTTGCTGCTCTACTACTGTACCCGCCTGTTTGTATGAAACATCAAACCCGATATTACTTCCTTCTAGCGCACTCTCCATCTTCACCATGTACATCATAAACAGCAGCGGGGGTAAAGGGCACCCCTGCCCCAGTCTCTTGTTGATATGAACTTTCTCCTCGCTCCTCATCCCTTCCCATTCAACGCAAACGGTATTTTCTAGGTAGAGCTCTCTCAAAAGCTGTAGACAATCGTTACCTAAGCTTTCCCCTCCAGAATATCCCACAAAATGTTGCGGTCTACGTTGTCGTAGGCTCCTGTAATGTCTAAAAAGACCACATACAACGGTCTGCTTTCTGCTTTTGATATTTCAATACACTGAGTAAGAACAAACAAGTTATCTTCCAAACGCCTACCTATTCTGAAGCCATTCTGAAGCTCTCCCAAAATGTCATTATTCTCTGCCCATGCTTGAAGCTTTAATTTGATTGCCTGCATTGCTAGCCTGTATATTACCGATGTAATGGTCAACGGTCTATACGAGTGCATTCTTTCTCCCCCTTACCTTTACAAATTAAATTCATTCTACTTTGTCGCCAACTGTCTGGTATTCGTCTATCTTATAAAGTTTTTCCACTGCTTTTACCAGAGCTTCCTTACTTTTTGGTCCTAGTTCATTTATTAGCCTAACGGGAACCGAGTCTAGCCCCGTGGCTGTGCGCTTACGAATTTTCTCTTCCGCTTCCAGTTTAAATTTGTCAGCACCAGCTCCTTTTCCACTTCGGTCTCTTTCATGCTCTTTCTTTCTTCAAATACAACCTCGTCATTGCCTTGGAAAGATTCGGCTGTTATTTTTGGATGTAATTTATTGCCGCTTCTCATTCCAGTCTGTTTTCATCTTCGTCTAGGATATGTTGTATTGTTGTTGACTTCTTGCCTAATATTATGTTGTGGTTCCAAAATATTCCAGGTGCGGTCTTCTTTTTCTCACGTATTTCTGAAAACCAACGTTCACTTTCACGTTTTAATTTTGCTTGCACCATTATTTGAACCATAGACTTTTTCTCCCGGTATATTTCCCATTTACTGGTTACTTCATCCTGCGGCAACTGTGCCTTCTTTGCCTGCCTGTGCTCTTGAGATGATTTCTGTCGTTCGGCGATCGCTTCTCGTATGTCCTTGTTCCACCAGCTGTTCCGTTTCTTTTTTCCTTTCCAACGAACACGTTGTTTCTCTTTCCGTATTTCTGTCGTTATTACACTTAGAAGGTCACCATATTCCCACTCTTGGTCATTTGCCAAGTTCTTCCTCAACTCTAGTGACTACATTTGCTATTTGTTCAGCGTTCAAATTTGGACTGGCCATTTTGCTCTCCTTGCTCTCTTTCCCAACTACATATCCCATTTTCAAAATGATGCGTTTATGGTCACTCCCTATGCTGCTAAACCATTCCTCATCGATGAGCATTTCTCTCAAATTATCATGAATTCCTTTTGTCATCAGACAGTAATCAATGGTCGATTCCTCGCAGGGGCGTCTGAGTCAGCAGGCGTTTGGTGTGTTGCGACACCACGTACCCGAGCACACGAGGGTTGGACCCTCCCGCGTGTAACCGTGCGCGGCTTAGCCGTGTCTGGGGAAAAGGGGATCCTGGAGGTTGAGCCGAAGCTCGGTGTTTGGACCTTTAAGGCCCCCCGGCGGAGGCAACACACATCTTCGGCATCGGCTTCACATAGACGGCACCCCCGGACTGACCCACCCGGGGGAAATCGGCAGTCGCCTTTTCCTGTCCTCCTCTCCAATCTTTGTCTTTCTCTCTCGCCTTTTTTATCTTTCCTGTCTTCTCATCACTTCTCCTCACTTCCTAGTTTCCCGGCGGCAAGGGTTAACCTTGTGTAGCTAGCCAGCCTTGGTTATGCTGTATTTGGTTATAGCAGCGATGTACGGCTGGCGTTGGGAGGGTTTCTCCAGCAGGAACTTCTGTCACGTCCCCCTGTTGGGCTCCATGGTGGGTGGTCGGCATCGCGGCCGAAAACCCAACTGTACCTATGGAAAACGCGTTTCCTAAACTACCTGATCGCCCTCAGAAACGAGGGCGCACCGAAGAAGTATTTCAGTTTTTCGGACGCCAAGTCCACAATTTTCCTCGTTTTCATGTGATCCACACAGAAAAACCAGCTAAACAAGTCCGAACAATCTCCCCGTTCCTTGTATCTAAGACCCTTACCGAAGTTTTTCGTCCAGGTTATAAGGCGTCGAGGATGGCCAGCGGTGACCTCCTCTTGGAGCTCCGCGATCAGAAACAATTTGAGAAACTGCCTAAACTAGTATCATTTGGAGAGACCCAAGTAGTAGTAACCCCGCACCGCACGATGAATACCACCCCCGGCGTTGTCTCGGACGATGATTTGCTGGAGCTCACTGAGGCTGAACTCTTGGAGGGCTTCAGCGAACAAAATGTCATAAATGTCAAAAGAATCAAGATAAGGCGCGAGGGTAAAGAAATTGCGACCAAGCACCTAATCCTCACCTTCAATTCAAGTGTCCTGCCCGAATCAATCGAGGCCGGGTACATCAAGCCCCGTGTAAGACCGTATGTGCCAAATCCCTTGAGATGTTTCAAATGCCAACGTTTTGGCCACAGCTCGCAGAGCTGCCGAGGCCGCCAAACATGTGCGAAATGCAGTGCCCTTGAACACGCAACTGAAGAATGTAAGAACTCTCTACACTGTGTAAACTGTGATGGGGGTCACGCCGCGTACTCACGGTCGTGCCCCTCCTGGAAGAAGGAAAAAGAAATTGTAACCATAAAAGTAAAAGAGAATATATCATTCAAAGAGGCACGAAGGCGGGTAGCATTCCTGCCAAAGAAAAGCTTTGCCGAAGTGGCGCGTCAGGGGGCAGCGTCACAACGGCCTCCGGCGGCTGTCCGACCCACAAGCAGTGAGTCGGCAGTCACGCCATCTGCCCCCGCGACGGTTGCAGCTAGCGCTGGCCCGTCAACCGAGGAGAAGGAACCATCGACCCCGAAGGTGGGCGCAGCCGAGGCTGCCTCAACTTCCCAGGTCCCTTCCTGCGCTGGCAACGGCCGGCGTAGCCAAATCCCTCTGGGAGCCCCATCGACCTTCGGACTGGTGGGCGCCGGGGTCTTGCCCTCCAAGGCGGGACTCCCTCTGAAAACTTCCCGCTCGCAAGAGCACGTGTCCGGCGCCTCACAAGAGGCAATGGACACTACACCCATCCTCAAGGCGCACAAAGCGCCTAAGGAGCGGCGAGGCTCCCTCGAACGCTCCAGAAAGAACAAAACCCCTATTACAGGGCCTCGAAAGGGTTCTGTAATCTAAGGCATCCCGTCCGTTTCCGTAAACACAGCACCAATTTATTTTAAATATGGATACACAAATCATTCAATGGAACATTAGAGGTCTCCTTACAAACCTTGATGATTTGCAAGAACTCATCCACAAATATAATCCAAAAGTGCTGTGTTTACAGGAAACACATTTAAAATCCAGACACGCAAACTTTCTCCGTACGTATGTTACGTTTCGCAAAGATCGCGATGATGCCATCGCATCATCGGGTGGTGTTGCGATTCTCACTCATAAAAGTATAGCATGTCAACCTTTACAGCTTCGAACGCCCCTTGAAGCAGTGGCGGTGCGAGTTGTTCTGCTAAACAAACTCATCACTATTTGCTCGCTTTATATACCCCCGCATTACAAATTAACTAAACATGAATTTCAGTCCTTTATAGATGAACTGCCAGAACCCTATGTTGTTCTTGGCGACTTCAATGCGCACAGCTCCCTGTGGGCCGACTCTCGTATAGATGCGCGAGGTCGTCTTGTTGAACAGTTCCTTTTTTCTTGTGGTGCGTGCCTTTTGAATAAGAACGAACCCACATATTACTCTCTAGCAAACAGAACCTTTTCTTCAATCGATCTCAGCATAGTTTCTCCTTCTATTCTGCCTGAACTTGAATGCGAAGTTACAAAGAACCCTTACGGAAGCGATCACTTCCCCATACTACTAAGAACACCTCAAGAAAACGAATATCCACCACAGGCACCTCGGTGGAAGAGTGAGACAGCTGATTGGGACAAATTTCGAACTCTTACTGGTATCGCATGGCATAACATCTCCTCGTTAGAAATTGATGCTGCTGTGGAGTATTTTACAGCCTTTATAATAGATGCCGCATCTAAATGCATATCACAAGTAAATGGCCTCTCGTGCAAACGGCGCGTCCCGTGGTGGACCGACGATTGTAGGATCGCACGTAAAAAACAGAATAAAGCGTGGGGTTTGCTACGCGCTTCTCCCACTGCAGAAAATCTTATCAACTTTAAAAAAGTAAAATCCGAAGGCAGGCGAACTCGCCGACAGGCTAGAAGAGAAAGCTGGCAGAACTTTTTATCGGGCATCAACTCGTACACAGATGAGGCGAAAGTCTGGAACAGGGTTAGTAGGATAAGAGGGCGACAAACATACTCCCTCCCTTTGGTAAACACACAAGGCGAAACTCTGCAAGACCAGGCAGATTCACTTGGGGAGCACTTTGAGCGTGTGTCGAGCTCAATCAATTATTCCCAGTCCTTTCTTAAACATAAAGAAATAATAGAACGTAAGCCAATCATACGAAAATCCAGGCAGAATGAACCGTATAACCGGCCTTTCAGTATTGCCGAGTTGAAAGCTGCCTTGAACACATGCAAAAGCACTGCACCGGGACCTGACAGAGTCATGTATGACATGATAAGAAACCTGCATACTGACACACAAGTTACACTACTTACACTATTCAACACTATTTGGGCTTCCGGATACCTCCCAGCCACATGGAAAGAAGCGATTGTAGTCCCTGTTCTGAAGCACGGAAAAGACCCCTCCTTGGCGGCAAGTTACCGTCCGATAGCTCTAACTAATTGTCTGTTTAAGCTTTTTGAAAAAATGGTAAATCGCAGACTTATACATTTCCTCGAGGTCAACAATATGCTCGATCCTTATCAGTGTGGATTCCGAGAAGGGCGGTCGACGACCGATCATCTTGTGCGCATGGAAGGAAATATCCGCGATGCCTTTATACATAAACAGTCTTTCCTATCGATATTCCTCGATATGGAGAAGGCATATGACACGGCATGGCGTTACGGTATCTTGCGAGACCTGTCGGAAATTGGCATCCGTGGAAATATGCTGAACACAATTGAAAGCTATTTGTCAAATCGTACCTTCCGAGTAAATGTCGGCAATGCACTGTCACGTCCCTTTACGCAGGAAACTGGTGTACCCCAGGGAGGCGTGCTCAGCTGCACTCTCTTTATCGTTAAGATGAACACGCTACGTGCTTCACTACCACCTGCCATTTTTTATTCCGTATACGTAGACGATATACAAATAGGCTTCAAATCCTGCAACCTCACAGTATGCGAAAGACAGGTACAGCAGGGCTTGAACAAGGTTTCCAAGTGGGCAGACGCAAACGGATTTAAGGTCAACCCCCACAAAAGTTCTTGTGTTCTCTTCACAAGAAAGAGAGGCCTGGTTCCAGATCCTTGTGTAGAACTGGGCGGACAACAAATCCCTGTCAACAAAGAACACAAATTCCTTGGTGTTATTCTTGACTCCAGGCTCACTTTCATACCTCACATAAAACATCTTAAAGAAAAATGCCTTAGAACAATGAACATACTTAATGTACTATCCCACACAACGTGGGGTAGCGACAGACAGTGTTTATTGAATATTTACAAGAGCCTAGTTCGATCACGGTTAGATTATGGTGCCGTAGTATATCACTCTGCCGCACCGAGCGCACTTAAGATGTTAGACCCCGTTCACCATCTGGGTATCCGTCTGGCCACTGGCGCATTTAGGACAAGCCCTGTTGAAAGCCTATATGTAGAGTCAGATGAGTGGCCACTCCATCTTCAGAGAACAAACATCAGCTTAACGTATTTTCTCAAGGTTCGCTCTAATAAGGAACATCCGTGTTTCACAATCGCTAACGACTTGACGTGTGAAACACTTTTTCATAACAGGCCCTCTATGAGACTTCCTTTCTCACTGCGTGCAAGAGAACTTAGCACGGAAATGGATGTCCCAGTTCTCGAACAACGCCTAATGCCTCCAGCTAAGCTAGTACCGCCCTGGGAGTGGCAGCTGATAGAGTGTGACACATCCTTTGTAGAGGTCACTAAACATGCGCCAGAGACACATATCAAAATGCATTTCTTGGAGCTCCAGTACAAGTACTCGTGCACAGAGTTTTACACAGACGCTTCTAAGTCGCATGCCGGGGTGTCCTACGCAGCCATTGGTCCGTCCTTCTCGGAATCCGGTGTACTGCACCCTGAAACAAGCATATTTACGGCTGAGGCCCATGCACTATTGTCGGCTGTGAAACATATCAGAAAATCAAATATTCAAAAAACAATTTTATTTACAGACTCCTTAAGTGTCGTTAAAGCCTTGAAGTCACACTGTAAACACAGAAAGCCCGTAATAATCGAGCTCTATTCCATTCTCTGTAGAGCATACATGTCTAACCAGCATGTCATTATATGCTGGGTGCCCGGGCATAGGGGCATTGAGGGTAACGTTCTAGCAGACCAGATGGCCACATCAATTTCGTTGCATGCAGCTAATCCTACTGCTTCGGTCCCTGTCACAGACCCCCCGCAGGGGCGTCTGCGTCAGCAGGCGTTTGGTGTGTTGCGACACCACGGACCCGAGCACACGAGGGTTGGACCCTCCCGCGTGTAGCCGTGCGCGGCTTAGCCGTGTCCGGGGAAAAGGGGATCCTGGGGGTTGAGCCAATGCCGGGTGTTTGGACCTTTACGGCCCCTCGGCGGCGGCAACACACCCCTTTGGCCTCGGCTTCACGTAGACGGCACCCCCGGACTGACCCACCCGGGGGAAATCAGATAGTTGCCTTTTCCTGTCTCTCTCTTCCTCTAATCTTCGTCTTTCTCTCACTTTTTATCTTTCCTGTCTTCTCCTAGCTTCCACTTAATTCCAATTTTTCCAGGCAGCAAGGGTTAACCTTGTGTGAATAGCCAAACTAGGTTATTTCGTATTTGGTTATAGTGGTAACGTACTGCTGGCGTTTGCAGGCCGTGTTTTACGGATCCTGCAGCGTCCCCTTGTAGGACTCCACGGTGGGTGGCTGGCGTTACTGCCGAATTTACAATCTCTTATGCCATCTTCTTTCCCCCCATTACCTGATCGCTCCCTCAAGAGGGGGCGCACCGATGATGTCTTTGAATTTTTTGCCCGCCAAAAAGAAACTTTTCCTCGTTTCCATGTAGTGCACTCTGAAACACCAGGCAAACCCGTGCGAACAATCTCTCCATTCCTCGTGTCCAAGTCTCTTACCCAAGTTTTTGGTACAGGTTATAAAGCATCCAGGATGGCAAGCGGCGATCTCCTCTTGGAGCTCCGCAACCAGAAACAATATGAAAATCTACCTAATCTAGTTTCATTTGGTGACGCCAAAGTAACAGTAACTCCTCATCGTACCATGAATACCACCCGTGGCGTAGTCTCCGATGATGATTTATTGGAGCTGACTGAGGCTGAGCTCTTGGAGGGCTTCAGCGAACAGAATGTCATAAATGTCAGAAGAATTAAGATGAGGCGAGACGGAAAAGAAATTGCGACCAAACACCTAATACTCACCTTCAACTCCAGTGTCCTGCCCGAGTCAATCGAGGCCGGGTACATCAAGCTTCGTATAAGACCGTATGTGCCGAACCCCTTGAGATGTTTCAAATGCCAACATTTTGGCCACAGCTCGCAGAGCTGCCGAGGCCGCCAAACATGCGCCAAATGCAGTGCCCTTGAACACGCCACTGAAGCATGTAAGAACTCTCTACACTGTGTAAACTGTGACGGGGACCACGCCGCGTACTCGCGGTCGTGCCCCTCCTGGAAGAAGGAAAAAGAAATTGTGACTATAAAAGTAAAAGAGAATATATCGTTCAAAGAGGCACGAAGGCGGGTAGCATACCTGCCAAAGAAAACCTTTGCCGATGTGGCGCGTCAGGGGGCAGCGTCACAACGGCCTGCGGCGGTTGCCCGACCCACAGTCAGTGAGTCGGCAGTCACGCCATCTGCCCCCACGGTGGTTGCAGTTAGCGCTGCTCCGCCTACCGAGCAGACGGAGCCATCGACCCCGAAGGTGGGCGCAGCCGAGGCTGCCCCAGCCTCCGAGGCCCCCTCCAGCGCTGGCAACGGCCAGCACAGCCAAATCCCTCAGGGAGCCCCATCGACCTCCGGGCTGGTGGGCGCAGGGGTCTTGCCCTCCAAGGCGGGACTCCCCCTGAAAACCTCTCGCTCGCAAGAGCACGTGTCCGGAGCCTCACAAGAGGCAATGGACACTACACCTGTCCCCAAGGCGCACCAAACGCCTAAGGAGCGTCGAGAATCGCTCGAACGCTTCAGAAAGAACAAAACACCTATTACAGGGCCTCGAAAGGGCTCTGTAACCTAAGGCATCTTTCCGTTTCCGTACACACAGCACTAATTTACATTAAATATGGATACACAAATCATACAATGGAACGTCAGAGGTCTCCTTAGAAACCTTGATGATGTACAAGAACTAATCAACCAACACAATCCAAATGTGCTGTGTTTACAGGAAACACACTTAAAATATAAACACACAAACTTTCTCCGTACGTATGTTACGTTTCGCAAAGATCGCGATGATGCCGTCGCATCATCGGGTGGTGTTGCGATTCTTACTCATAGAGGTATTGCGTGTCAACCTTTAGAGCTACAAACGCCCCTTGAAGCAGTGGCGGTTCGAGTTGTCCTACTAAACAAACTCATCACCATTTGCTCCCTTTACATACCCCCGCATTACCAACTGAACAAACATGAATTTCACTCCTTGATCGATCAATTGCCAGAACCTTATGCTGTTCTTGGCGATTTCAATGCGCACAGCTCCCTGTGGGGCGACTCTCGTATAGATGCGCGAGGTCGCCTTGTTGAACAGGTGCTTTTTTCTTCTGGAGCGTGCCTTCTCAATAAAAAACAACCCACATATTACTCTCTTGCAAATCGATCCTTTTCGTCATTAGATCTTAGTATAGTCTCCCCGTCTGTACTGCCTGAACTTGAATGGGAAGTTACCGACAACCCTTACGGTAGCGACCACTTCCCTATACTGCTAAGATCATATAAAGAAAACGAATATCCACCATACGCTCCTAGGTGGAAGATTGAGACAGCTGATTGGGAGAAATTTCGATCTCTAACTAGTATCTCATGGGCTGACCTGTCTTCGTTAGGAATTGACGCTGCAGTCGAGTTTTTTACAGCATTCATAATAGATGTCGCATTTAAATGCATATCAGAAGTAAAAGGCTTGGCCTGCAAACGGCGTGTCCCATGGTGGAACGCCGATTGTAGGATCGCTCGTAAAAAACAGAACAGGGCGTGGGGGTTGCTACGCGCTTCCCCCACTGCAGAGAATCTAGTCAACTTTAAAAAAGCAAAATCCGAAGGCAGGCGAACCCGCCGACAGGCCAGACGAGAAAGTTGGCAGAAATTTCTATCGAGTATTAACTCGTTCAGAGATGAGGCGAAAGCCTGGAACAGGGTCAATAGGATAAGAGGGCGACAAGCACATGCACTCCCTTTGGTAAACACAGAAGGCGATACCCTACAAGATCAGGCAGACTCACTTGGGGAATATTTTGAGAGCGTGTCAAGTGCAACAAATTATACACAATCCTTTCTGAAATACAAACAAACAGAAGAACGTAAGCCATTAACAAGAAAAGGTCGAGAGAATGAGCCTTACAACCGTCCTTTTAGTATTGCTGAATTGAGAGCTGCCTTGAGCGCATGCAAGAGCTCCGCACCAGGATCGGATCGAATCATGTATGAAATGCTCAAAAATTTACACACGGATACGCAAGTTACACTACTCACACTTTTCAACACCATCTGGGATGCAGGGTACCTTCCAATCGCGTGGAAGGAAGCCATTGTGGTCCCTGTTTTGAAACAAGGGAAAGACCCTTCCTCAGTGGCAAGTTACCGCCCAATAGCCCTCACAAGTTGCATTTGTAAGGTGTTTGAAAAAATGATAAATCGGCGACTCATCTTTTTCCTTGAACTGAGCAAAATGCTTGATCCTTATCAGTGCGGCTTCCGAGAAGGGCGCTCAACAACTGACCATCTTGTACGTGTAGAAGCAAATATCCGGGACGCATTTGTACACAAGCAGTTTTTCTTATCCATATTCCTCGACATGGAGAAGGCCTATGACACAACGTGGCGCTACGGCATCTTAAGAGACTTGTCAGAAATGGGCATTCATGGCAATATGCTAAACATAATAAAAAACTACTTGTCCAATCGTACATTCCGGGTAAAAGTCGGCAATGTACTGTCACGTCCTTTCATACAAGAAACTGGTGTACCCCAGGGAGGCGTGCTTAGCTGCACGCTCTTTATCGTGAAGATGAACACGCTTCGTGCTTCACTACCACCCGCCATCTTTCACTCTGTTTACGTGGACGACATTCAAATAGCTTTCAAATCTTGTAACCTCGCAGTCTGCGAGAGACAGGTACAGCATGGCCTGAACAAAGTGTCAATGTGGGCAGACAGGAATGGATTTAGGATCAATCCTAACAAAAGCTCTTGTGTTCTTTTTTACAAGAAAGAGAGGACTTATCCCAGATCCTTGCATAGAACTGCATGGACAACAGATACCTGTTAACAAAGAACACAAATTTCTAGGTGTCATACTTGACTACAGACTCACTTTCGTCCCCCATATTAAAAATCTTAAAGAAAAATGTCTAAAAACAATGAACATAATCAAACTTCTATCCCAGACTACATGGGGTAGTGACAGGAAGTGCTTAATGAATCTCTATAAAAGCCTGATTCGATCGCGACTAGACTATGGCGCCGTTATTTATCACTCTGCCGCTCCGAGCGCGCTAAAGATACTAGATCCTGTTCACCATCTAGGTATCCGGTTAGCCACTGGCGCTTTCAGAACGAGCCCGATTCAAAGCTTATACGCGGAATCAAATGAATGGTCCCTGCATCTACAGAGAACTTATATCAGCCTGACATATTTCCTTAAAATACAATCCAATCATCAACATCCATGTTTTAACACTGTTAACGATATGACCTGCACTACACTTTTCCATAATCGCCCCTCTGTAAGAAAGCCTTTCTCGCTTCGAGTGAGGGAGCTTAGTGAAGAAATGCACGTTCCACTCCTCGAGCTTCGCCTAATGCATCTAGCCAAGCTGCTACCTCCTTGGGAGTGGCAGCTTATACAATGTGATATATCTTTCGTGAAAGTCACAAAGCATGCTCCAGAGATTGAAATCAAGATGCATTTCCGGGAACTCCAGCACAAATACTCCTGCACGGAGTTCTACACAGACGCATCAAAGTCACACGACGGGGTATCCTATGCAGCCGTCGGTCCATCCTTCTCGGAATCCGACGTACTGCACCCGGAAACTAGTATCTTTACGGCTGAGGCCTACGCACTGCTCTCGGCCGTAAAGCATATAAACAAATCACAACTCCCGAAATCAGTTATATATACGGACTCCCTCAGTGTTGTGAAGGCCTTGATGTCTTTCTGTAATCACAAAAATCCAGTATTTATTGAACTCTACTCCGCACTGTGCAAAGCATATATATCTAACCAACATGTGATCATATGCTGGGTGCCTGGACATAGGGGCATCGAGGGAAACGTTCTAGCCGACCAGATGGCCACATCAATCTCATCGCATGCAGTTAACTCTACTGCTTTGGTCCCTGTCACAGACCTGAAGGCTTTCTTAAGAAGGAAACTACGAAACCACTGGCAACGCATGTGGGACGAAGAAATAAATAATAAGCTGCATGTAATAAAGCCACAATTAGGTTTCTGGCCTCCTGTAACAAAATCCCGCCGGACAGATGTCCTATTCTGCCGTCTAAGAATAGGACACACTTTTGGCACACATAACTTCTTACTCACGGGAAACGAGCCTCCAACCTGTGGTAGATGCGTGGAGAGGCTGACCGTCCTCCACGTCCTACTGGAGTGTCGGGAAGCCGAACCCGAAAGAAAAAAACATTTTCTCTTAGCATACAGGCACCACATCCCCCTTCATCCTGTTATGTTACTTGGTCCAGAACCAATCTTTGACACCAACGCCGTCTTAGGTTTTTTGAAAGATGTTGTGTTGAATGTTATTAGCCCCACATGTTCGTAGCGCCTCCTCTCTTCAGAGGATGCCGCTGCGATAATCATTTTGAATAAGCACATGCCTCTAGGCCCTTGTGGTTCAAGGTCTCTGGCGAGGCTGTAGTGCTGTAAGCTATTTAACGTCTCGCATATTTTAAACAATGCATCATTCTTTTACGATGGATTTTAATCTTCACAGTATTCGTCATTAGTCATCGCCATAATTTTATATCACGTAGATTTTATGCACTTTACAGCAACTATTTTTAGGCCACTTTACAGCCAAGTCACATGTCCATAATACATCGTCAACATCACCACTTGTCATGGCGCTCTTTGGCCACACCTGGCCCTTGCGCCATTAAACACCACATATCATCATCATCCTGTCACAGACCTGAAGCCTTTTTTAAGAAGGAAACTGCGAAACCACTGGCAACGTAAGTGGGACGCAGAAGTACATAACAAACTGCACGTGATAAAGCCACAATTAGGTTCTTGGCCCTCCGTAACAAAATCACGGCGAACAGATGTCCTATTCTGTCGCCTCAGAATAGGACACATATTTGGCACACATAATTTTTTACTCCATGAAAATGATCCTCCGACCTGCGGTAGATGCGGGGAGAGGCTGACCGTCCTCCACGTCCTCCTGGAGTGTCGGGCAGCCGAATCTGAGAGAAAGAAGCATTTTCCCCTAGCATACCGGCAGCAGATCCCCCTTCATCCCGGAATGTTACTCGGCCCAGAACCGCTATTTGATACCAACGCAGTCCTAAGTTTCCTGAAAGATGTTGTCCTGCATGTTATTAGCCCCACATGTTCATAGCGGGTCCTCTCTTCAGAGGATACCGCTGTGATAGCTCTTTCGTATAGCACGTGCCTCTAGGCCCTTGTGTTTCAAGGGCTCCGGCGAGGCAACAGTGCTCCAGCCATTTTTACCATCTCATATATTTTCAATGCTATGTCATTCTTTTACGATGGATTTTAATGTTCACAGTATTCGTCATTAGTCATCGCCATAATTTTATATCACGTAGATTTTATGCACTTTACAGCAACTATTTTTAGGCCACTTTACAGCCAAGTCACATCTCCATAATACATCGTCAACATCACCACTTGTCATGGCGCTCTTTGGCCACACCTGGCCCTTGCGCCATTAAACACCACATATCATCATCATCAATGGTCGATTGCCGTTTTCCCACTTCCCACGTGATCTGTTCTTCACACTTAGGCCCTGCATTCGCGATAACCAGGTTATGTTGCTCACAAAGGTCTAGCATTGACTTCCCGTTATTGTCGGTATAGCCATCTAAATCCAAACGCGTAGTGCGCGGCGATGGACGCGCCATTGGTCGCGGCCTTGCACAGAACACTCGGGAGAGGAGCCAGCCGCGCACCGTAGTTGATTGTGTCGTTGATGGTGCTTTTCTGTCTTATTCACGTTTTCAGAGCGAAATAGGCAACACCCTTCGCATGTGTAGGGTGGCCGAAGCTTCAAGAAATGTCGAAGAATTGTTGCACGGCGGGGGCTCAAATACCGGCGAAAATGTGCCGGCGATACGGTTCTAACCATTCACCGCAAAGCCTCATCAGCGGCAGCAACGGTAGCAATGGATCGTCGCTTCGGCGGGAAATTTGTGATTTTTATCCTTTCCTTTGTCGCTTCGGTGTTCTTTTTTTTTCACTCGATCGTAGTTAGACGCTTAAGCGACGAAGTTCATCTGCAGTGCAGCGTGCCGTTAAAAGGCATTTCGCTAAAGTTCGGAATGCCGTTTGCCGCTTATATTGTTTTCCGCATCTTTAGCGCGTTGGGCTAGCTAGGCAGCGCGACCGCACGAGCGCATTGTATTGTACGTTAAACCTACATAAGTTTACAAGAACTGAAATTGTTAGTGTTATGTCGCCCGGTAAATCGTCGCTCCGGCTGTCGCGCACTTCATGTTTTTACATCTATTTTATGCGTGGCATCGCACATGTTTAACTGTGGTTAGTTGCTTCATGCATAACACTTGTTGATTCTTTTGAGCTGCGCGGTTTTCACCCTGCCTCGTTTGCAAAGGGTATAAATCAAGCTGTGTCTCATCGGAATGATGCCAAGCATGCTTCTTTAACAGCTTTATTCTTTTTGCCCGAGGGCATCTTAGATATTGTGGTTTTTTGGGAAATGTGTTTAGAAAATAGGTAGTTCAGGGCGAGAATTGCTAATAGTTGCTGCAGATGGTATTCTTATTCCATTTTTCGCTGAAAAGTTCGCGTCACGTTTGGGAAGTCATCACACCTCGATGCTGTCTGAGCAGACTTAACACGCCGAGTGATTTATTTGTTTCACAACGTAGGGGTCGCTTCTTGCGTGTGAATTTCATACTCAACTGGATTATTTCTTATTATCCTTACGCCGCACAGGACTAAACCGCGCCTTGCCGCCAGCGCTCATCTACTTTGACTGGCGTTGCTCTGCCTTTAAATATATTGTAACGTAGGTTAGAGACGGAGTGTTACAAAAGAGACGTTTCCCTTTAATGGCGGGCCAGACGAAGGACGTGCAGCTTACGCACTTCATCGTCTTTCATGGCGCCGACCTTTGCGCGCGCCGTTCTGCGGTGCGGGAGCCCCACATTTTTGTGTCAATTGCCCCCATGCGAAAAGCGACCGTCTCGGTCGCGTCACAATGTTCTTTCGGCGACATAAGAAGTGAAGCTCCTCAGGTGCATCTCGGCGTTCAAGTACGCGCATAGTATTATTTCATGCGCACTACATGAACAACTTCAGCGCGAGGACGACGACGGAGCGAACCGGGGTCAGAATTGCAGGGGACGACTTTGTAGGTCACGTCACTGAGGCAGCGCGTAACCTTGTAGGGACCAAAATACCGGCGGATCAACATTTCCGAGAGTCCACGGCGACGGACGGGCGTCAAGACCCACACGCAGGCGCCGGTATTGTAATGGACGTCGCGTCGACCCTGGTTGTAGCGAAGGGTGTCGTATGCTGTTGGCTCCGGATACGATGCCGAGCAAGCTGTCGTGCCTTTTCGGCTCTTTGTACAAACTCTTCCGCACATTCGCTGGTCGGGCTATTATCAGCCAGAGGTTGCATGGCGTCAAGTGTTGACGTGACGTGGCGCCGATATACAAGTTCGAACGGCGTAAACTGTGTAGTTTCCTCTACAGCAGTGTTATACGCGAAAGTGACATAGGGTAAAATGACGTCGCACGTCTTGTGCTCTACGTCGACATACATGGAGAGCATATCAGCCAGCGCTCTGTTCAGACGTTCAGTTAATCCATTGGTTTGAGGGTGATACGCAGTGCTCTTGCGGTGAGAGCAATGCGTCAGCTGGAGAACGTCCTGTATAAGTTCCGCTGTAAATGCTGTACCGCGGTCGGTGATAACAACAGACGGTGCACCATGTCGTAGGAAGATGTGGCGTACAAAGAACTTCACCACTTCATACGAGTTTGCTTTCGGAATAGCTTCGATTTCGGCGTACCGGGTTAAGTAGTCGGTAGCGACGACTATCCATCTGTTGCGTGAAGAGGTCAGTGGGAATGGCCCAAGTAGATCCATTCCTATTTGTTGGAACGGTGCTTGAGGAGGGTCTACAGGATGGGGAAAGCCGGCCGGTTTGACTGGTGGTTTCTTGCGGCGCTGACAATCGCGGCAGGTCTTCACGTACCGTTGTACAGAAGAATAAAGCCGGAGACAGTAATACTTCTGTGGTATCCTTGCTAATGCCTTAGCGAATCCCACGTGTCCCGCGCATGGCTCATCATAGTACGCTTGCAAAATGTCTTGACGCAGCGCCGACGGCACGACAAGGAGGTACGTATTGGGACCGCTTCCGCCGTTTTTCCTGTAAAGGACGTTGTTGTGCAAGTAGTATGATGATAAGCCGCGCACGAGCGAGCGGGGTGAAACACCTTCAAATCCTTGAAAGTGCCCTATCAGCAGCAGCAGCTCAGGGCCAGCGCGCTGGTGATCAGCCATTTTTATGGCGTCGATAACACCGAGATATGGTAAGTCATGGTCAGGGTCCGGTGATGTCGTAGGCAGTGGTGCGCGTGACAAACAGTCAGCGTCACTGTGCTTCCTTCCAGATCGGTAGACAACTGTAATGTCGTACTCTTGTAGGCGCAGGCTCCAACGTGCTAGTCTGCCTGAAGGATCCTTGAGGTTGGCAAGCCAGCACAGCGCGTGGTGGTCACTGACGGCCTTAAAGGGTCTACCGTACAAGTAGGGTCGGAATTTACTAATGGCCCACACAACCGCTAAGCATTCTTTTTCAGTGGTTGAGTAGTTTTGCTCAGCCTTGGTGAGACTGCGGCTTGCATAAGCAATGGTGCGTTCCGCACCAGCTAGCCACTGCACAAGGACTGCGCCGAAACCCGCATTGCTAGCGTCAGTATGAATTTCAGTGTCAGCGTCTTCGTCGAAATGAGCAAGTATTGGGGCCTCTTGGAAACGCTTGCGCAATTCATTGAACGACTGCTGCTGCTCCTCCGCCCAAATGAAAGGCACATCGTCGCGTGTGAGCCGTGTCAGAGGTTCAGCAATTCTCGAGAATCCCTCGACGAAGCGCCTATAATATGCGCACAAACCAAGGAAGCGTTGGACAGCCTTCTTGTCGGTGGGTGGTGAAAACTCGGCTATGGCGGCTAACCTGTCGGGGTCTGGTCGGACGCCTTCAGGACCAACGACATGGCCAAGAAATTTGAGCTCTTGGAACCCGAAGTAGTATTTTTCAGGCTTGATGGTGAGGCCGGCAGTATGGATAGCAGCGAGGACACTCTCGAGTCGTGCGAGATTTTCGTCAAACGTGCTCGAGAACACGACGACGTCGTCCAAGTATACGAGGCAGGTTCGCCATTTGAGTTCAGCAAGCACGGTATCCATCATCCACTGAAATGTGGCAGGTGCGGAACAGAGACCGAAGGCGAGAACTTTGAACTCATAAAGCCCGTCAGGTGTCACAATCGCTGTTTTTTCACGATCCTGTTTATCAACTTCGATTTGCCACTACCCTGATTTAAGATCCAACGATGAAAAAAACTTGGCATGTTGTAGACGATCCAGTGCGTCGTCGATGCGTGGCAATGGATAAACATCGCGCTTGGTGACACGGTTCAACTTTCTGTAATCTACACAGAAACGTACTGTGTTGTCTTTCTTTCTGACTAACACAACAGGGGAGGCCTACGGGCTGGTGGACGGCTGGATCACGTCGTCTTGGAACATCTCTTTCACCTGATGCTTGATCACTTCCCTTACCACTGGAGACCCTCTGTAAGGATGCTGACGGACAGGACGTACAGACTCGTCCGTAATAATGCGGTGCTTTGTGATGGACGAGCGCCGCACTTTGGATGACGTTGAAAAACAGTCCGCAAATTCATTCACGAGACTCAGTAGACGATCTTTCTGGTGGTCGGGCAGAGCGGCGTTAACGTGAATCCGTTCTTTCAGGCTGGGTAATTCAGTATGCCGACTCGAGGCGGTTTCAAATGTAGCAATGTCAGTTACATCAGTGATTTCGCAAAGGAATGCGATTGTCGTTCCTCGCGTTACCGATATTCGTTGCTAAATTTCGTTAGCAAAACGACTGAACATTTGTTTCGCACCTGAAGGAGCCCTCTGGCTATACAACTATGGCGCTCAAGAAGCAGGGGCATGTTCGCCTCAGCAATTCCTTCGGCGTCGTCCTCCATGTCGCATTGGACAAGGCTAAGCACGCTGCTCTTGGGTGAAAACGTGACGTGATCGTCAGCTACGCGAAGCGCGACGTCATGTTCATTGTCATTACTGTTCGCTATAGCTTGCATAGTAGCGAAGCTCACTCTAGACTCTTGCAGGTCGATGACGGCACCGTTCGCCTGAAGGAAATCCATGCCGAGTATAAGGTCCTTTGAACATTCAGGAAGAATGACAAAGTCGCCGATGTACGTGAAGCCCCGAATGTTGACGCGCGCCGTGCACCGGCCCATTGGAGTTATGAGATGCCCTCCTGCGGTACGAATCTGAGTTCCGGTTCATTGCGTTGAAACTTTATTCAGTATACGCGCGAGATTCTGGCTCACAACAGACACGTCCGCACCCGTGTCCATTAACGCTGTGACTTCGTGGTCGTCTATGGTAACTGGTACGTCGCAGGATACTGACACGGAATTACACTGCTTTCTCTGCGTCTCAATTACGTCTTGTCGCGGTCGTCGTAGTGAAGGATCTTCACCGTTCGCAACGTCAGCGACCTCACCTCAGCAGGTCGCTGGACTCAGTTTTCCCGGGAGGCAGGGCTGGGTGAGCGACGCCTCGTTGCTCTCGACGTGAAGAGGGGGCTGTAAGACCTGTTGCGGGCGGGTGACGGTGACCGGGGTTCACGGAATCGTGGGGCAAATGAAGTCCTGGCGTCCGCGAGGTATGCTTCAATCTCCAGGGGGCGTTCACCATTGCGCGGGCACGGTGCATTCAGTGAAAATCCACGGAGCCCAGCTCGGCGGTAAGGACACGCCCTGTAGAGGTGATCGGCTTCGCCGCAATGAAAACACAAGGGCCTCCGGTCTGCGGTGCGCCATACGTCGCTCTTGCGGGGTGGTCGTGTTTCGGCAATGAATGGCGTGCGGCGGGGCCTGAAGTCGCCAGTTGCTTCTTCAACGACACGCACACCATGATAGTCCGGGACGTCGCGCGCATCGTGAAAAGCCTGAGACAACGAACTTCGCGCAGCTTCCGCACACGACATACGAGGCTGTGGCTGCAGTACCTCGTACTGTGGTGTCTCGCTGCGCTCCGGGACTTGGACTGCCTGCCTGATTTCCTCCCGGACGACCTCAGCCAGAGCGAGTCGCTGTACCGATGCTGGAGCCAACTGAAGCTTTTGGAGCTCTTCTCGAACAACAAGCCTAATGAGCTCCCGCAAGGCGTCGGTATTGTCCAAGGGCATGGCGAGAGGGTCACGGGATAGGGTCGACATGTCGCGGTTGTACTGCCTTGTTCGCTGCTGCAGTGCCTTTTCCATTGATATGTCTTCCGCAAGAAACTCTGCAACGGTCTTTGGTGGATTGCGTATTAGGCCACCGAATAACTGTTGCTTGACACCGCGCATCAAGTTCCTGAGCTGCTTTTCTTCCGGCATGGAGGGATCCGCGCGTCGGAAAAGTCGGCGCATATCTTCAACAAACATTGCGACGCTTTCGTTCGGCCGCTGTACTCTCGCCTCAATTGCAGATTCAGCTCGCTCCTTGCGATCGAGGCTGGCGTATGTGCCGATTAGCTGCCATCGGAATTCGTCCCATGTCGATAGGGCCGCCTCACGGTTCTCGAACCATGACCGCGCATAGTCCTCGAGGGCAAAGCAGGCGTAGCGTAGCTTGCGCTCTGGAGACCAGCCGTTGTATGCTGCGACACGCTCCAAGTGATCGAGCCAGTCCTCTACATCCTCGAAGGTGTCCCCATGGAAGGACGTGGGGATTCGCGGCTGGTTGAGGAAGAGCTCGGTCGGCGCGGTCGAAGAAGATGACGGAACCGACGTACTCATCCTTCTGACTTGGTTGGGTAGCGGCTCGTGCTCAGGTGGCAGTCCTTGAAATCGGCGGCTTGTCCGTACGTGGACAGGAGTCAGCTCGACCGGACTTCGTACTGGACTTGTAGACGGTGTTCGATCTGGGAGTGGTAGCATGTACGCAGCACCTCCACTAGAGAAATGTAACGTAGGTTGGAGACGGAGTGTTATAAAAGAGACGTTGCTCTTCTTCTCCTTGTTGTTGTTGTTGTTGTTGTTGTAGCCTGTGATGCGTGTGGCTCCTACCCACTATGGAGGATTGGCCAAGAAATGGGTGGATTATTCGAAATTATTATGGAGCATAACTTTCCTAATAGCTAATGAAATAGCATGGAATAGCGCAGAATTACCGGTTAAATAAGATCAGGAAGGTCATATTGAATGAGTAATAATTAATTTAAAAGTAAAAACAAAAAGAAAGGAATTTAGCAGGGCATTCCTTTAGATTTCGTAAGGAATGTTCGGACAGCGAAGCATGCATCCCTGTGGCTGAATCCCATAGTGGACGCTCCGAACGAAAGAATTGCAGGTTTTGTCAAGTCCAGGCCAATTCTTCGAAAAGGTATTTCCAACCATCTTTTTCTCACCGTAGTAAAGCGGCGACAAGATAGAAGAAAGTGGTGTATCGTCTCTTCCTCGTTACAAAAAGAACAGAGGGGGGAGGGAGCCAAACCCGACCTGTGTAAATAGAAATTCAGCGAGGGTATGCGGCAGCGTAATTTGGTGAGGCAGACCTCAAGCATCTTTGTGTCACAGGATTCGCTATGCCAGGGAAATGCCAGGTGTTTATACTCTGGAGAAGCAGTCAAATGTGGGTTTGATAAGGCTAATCTTATTGATCGCATCCGAAATCTTGCCGCCGTGATCTGTGCTGTCACTGGTAGAATAGGAAGAACAGGGCCGGATAGTGATGCATTTGCCAGTGAATCAGAAGTTTCATTAAAAAACAAACCTTTATGCCCTGGCACCCAAATCGAATGAACACATTGCACATGGGCTGGAACTAGTAAGTGGAAGAGTTTTAGCATGTGTGACTCATTAGTAGCGGTAAGGCAAGAGCATACAGAAAGGGAGTCACTCAGAATGGCAGCCGTTGTAATCATTGGGTCTAATTTACGTAAAGCTAGGATTACTGCTAACAACTCGGCCAGAAAATCGACACAAAATCAGGCAACCTTAAAGAAAAAGACCAGTCGAGTGCAGGACAAAATATTTCAATGCCAGCTTTTTCCTCGCACTGTGAGGCATCTGTTGCAGTGATAACGTTTGTTTCTAGGGTGCTTAGGTGGTCTTGCAACATGGCGTTTAAGATGCCGTAAGGGAGTAGTTTCACGTGGTTTGGGAAAATGTCATCGAACCTCATCTCTGGGTAATTTGAATGCGTATTATCATGAAGCACCACGCGAATTTGCACATTTAGTGGTTCAAGTAATGTTTGCACAAATACAATCTTCGGTCTATGAAACCTGGGCCAATAAATAGGAAAAAATAATTCTGGATCAGAGAGGACAATAATTTGAAGGCGGTTTAATGGGGATTCATACAGCCTTAAGAAAGTCTGAACGGTTAGAAGGTGAAATCGGCATAATATTGGTGGGATTCTTGCCTCCAGGTATAATACGGCATTCGACACGTATTTTGGGAGGCCTAAGCACAGACGTAGCGCCTCTCGTTCCACCAAAACTAGCGGCCGAAGCTTGTATGCTGGAACACCTGAGAATAAAACGCATCCAAATTCTAACACCGGACGAACATACATCTTATATACCATAAAGAGGGCTTTTCTTCGCATACCTGTTCTTCGGTTGCTCAACTTGCGCAAAATGCCCATTGAACGAGCTGCTTTTGTCGCAATATATTCAATATGCGGCCGCCAGTTAAGATTTCAGTTGTAAATAACAGTGGAGTGGTAGTTGACGTGCGCAGCATCAATTGAACTTGTGGGCCGATCATGCCGGCGTTCTGTGCAGCCTACGTTTGCACGAACACCAGCGGCCGCAACGATGTTCCGATGTTCCGTTAGTTCCTGCAAGACAAGAAGCTTTCAGCTAAGTGGGAGGCTGCTGTGAAGCGAAACAACTTCAAGCGCTCAACAACAAGTGTTGTGCTCTAACCACTTCCGTGAAGATTACTACCGGAGTTTATCAATAATGCGTGCTTTGGGTTCTCCTAAAAAAATAGTTAGCACGCTGAACGGAAGGTGCATGTTTATCGCCCACCTTTGACGCAGGTTTCATCGCCAAGCGGCGCGAATTTTCTATTCGCACGTGTGTTGTGAAACAGCCTGCAAGCAGCCACCATAACGCAGTGCAAGCGTAAAGTTTGCATGTGTTGGAAAGCCTGCTCACGCCAAGACGCTGCACTCCACCTTCTCTCGCACACATAAGAAACCGACCATCTCACGTAGCCGACGGAATTCGCCGGTTACGAGTAGCGTGCGGATGGCGCGCTGATGAAGGTTCTATACTACACGTGCTACAACAGCCGGTAAACTTTTCCCGCGTTTAAACCGTCTGTGTAGATTGCCGACAGCTTTGGGGCAGCGCACGAATGCTGAAGATCGCATCGCCACTTGCGTTCTACGAGGAGGCATGCAGGAACATAACACTACAGTTGTTTGCCCGGAAACGTACTCACTGGAACGCTGAATGCAGCTTAGCAAAAAACATACTCGCCAAAAAACATTTCCAACACAAGGAGATGCCAACACTTCGCCTTCGTTCGCGTGGAAAACAGTGCTTGCACCAGCATTTATTGCTTCTTGGAGAGGCCGGCTCTTCGCAATTGGCTCGTACATGTAGTATGCACAAGTATGTACGTACGTGTAGTATGTACAAGTATAAACACCCTACAAGTGACCTTGAACGCGACAGCGACAGCGCTACAAGCGAGGCGATGGCTGTCGCGTTCACTCGTCGTCTGCAAGCCGAACTCCACGCGAGCGACGGCTTTGGGCGACGACTTCCCGGTATGAGGGCAGCAATATACGGGCCGAAACTAGCGTGACGCATGCTTTATCAATTTAAGTTGATGTATTTTACTGAAGAAGGAGCATAAAATATTTCTGAAGGTCTTGCACTAGGTTCTTCTTCTTGCACGTGTAAAATTCAATAGTTTGCTCGTTCCGTTCGACAAACAGCAGTATTTGAGTTATGTACATCCAGTTTCGGCTTCGCACAATTGGCTAGTCGCTCATAGAATTTCCGGGCGACGAGCGACGAGTTCTAGATTTCTAGAAACGAGCGATCGAGCGACAACACCGAGCGATTTGTTCAAGCAACGGCCCGTTTTGTCGCTCGAAGCCGTCACCCGTCACCGTCGCGCGCAAAATCGCTCTCATAGAGTTTGGACTTAACGCAAGAGAAAGGAGAAACGGAAAATTTCCATGACCGTCTCAGCAAAACACCACCAAACTACTTAGCACCGTGCTTCGTGTGTAGCAGTGGGTCCGGACGAACACCATTGTTGACGTCACGAGGCGCCCGACCAATCACAGGCGGAAACGAGGCGCGCGAGCTGGGCGTGTCTGCTGCTGCACTTTTCGTCGAAATAAAATATGTTTGCGCTTTCTTTCACTCAATTTCGATGCGATATTCGAATTCAGAGGGTTGAAAACCACGGCGTACTGCTCTTCACTCATTTTTTCTGGAAATCCTTTCAGCTTCCCTTTAAAGCAGTATTTTTGTATACCTGATCTAGGGTGCAAATGAAGGATGTGCGAATTATTTCACAAATTTGTTTGCTTAGTACAGACCGGTACCTCGGAACCTAAAAATTGTATGCTCAATATACAGCGCACGTGTCTGATCAGTCGAACCATTTCTATATAGCTTCACGAAATAGAAAAAATACTAAAAGTCTTGATATCTTTTCACCACGACGCGGGCAGCGAAGTATTACAATTTATTCGAAAAGACACAAGGACGTGTTAATGTAGCCTGTCGTGTAAAAAGTGAGAACGATTCCAACTGTAGACCCTGTTTGAGTTATGTCGACAAAGTTCTGCAAGAAGACGTTGTCCGCGGCTACAATCACCACAGTTGCTATGTCATTCTGGTGTGCAGTTCCTGACTCCCTCTGTTGCTGAGTAGTCACAGCACGGTGATATATTTACTGGTGCAATTCTTCCTAATTCGGTAAAAATATTCAACCAGAAGTTTAACGTGTTTGAACAAGTGAAATATGAGAAAGGACCGTAAGGGCTTGCTAGAAATGTTCCCTTATTAGGATCGTTCACAACACATATTGGTGCGGTTGCCTTGCCATGATCACGTCAGTAGCCACTGAGCACCATTTATAATTTTCTCCTCTGCCTGCAAATAAAATCTAAAAATGTATTTCGTTGTGCATGAGTGGCAGCTGAGCCGTTCATATGGTCCCACCAAGCCACAAATAAATCATAATAAAATTGCGGATAAAAATTTACTCAAACGTTACTACTACAAAACTTGGCCTGTGCGTCTCGTGTACCTTCCGAAACTTTCTGATAAACTGAAAGGGCCAAATTCAAGGGCGAAATTGACATGTCTTGCCTGCCGGCATAAGAGATTCCCTCTTCTGCCATGGTGCCGCAAGACATGTCATTTCCGCCTTTTCAGTTTAGCAGAAACTTTAGGGAGGTACAAGAGACGAGCAGGCAAAGTTTAGAAGTGGCCACTACAATTGAGCAAAATTTTATAAGCAATTTTATTATTCTTTATTTGTTTACACATTTGTTATACATCGTCTACGCTAATACTGATGTAATACATGGGTTGAGTTGTTATACTTAATACATCATGTTTGCGATGGCTGTCCTGAAGATTAGCCAGCTGTAATGGTCTTCCAGTCAACGTCTTAAGCTGGAAGGGCATTATTTAAAAAAAATTCTATGCAGAATAAAGAAAATACAGGTGTTCAATGGGAAAGTCACCGTCAGGAGTTTACGCGGTCGAGGTTATGCGAATGAGTTCATTTTAAACGCAGCTAGACGCGCACCCACTAAAATTATGCAAAACCGTTGTTTACTCTAGACCAGTGCATGATGCAAAACCGAATACCACGCTGCGTGCCTAGGGTATAGACATATAAACTTCTTTTTTTTTAATTCCGGGCTTCATAAGGTTTTGATGCTTACTATGCGTTCCAAAGGCGAGGCTGCTTTTTGCCTTATACGTGATGACAAGCGCCGAGCTCTTGATGATGGAATACTGGAGCATAGAATGGTGGAACTTATGCAAAGTCAGGCGACTTCACGACGCAAATCTAGCGATAGAAGCTGAGCATGTCTTTCGTTCAGTAACACTGATGACGAATGAATAGTCAGAGTAAATGAACCTTACCTTCAATTCTAGACAGACTCGCGCGTACTGCATAGGTTCTATATCGCTAAAGATTCCATGCTAATTCCATACCGCGCATTCGTATTCGAATTTTGACCTGTGTTAGGGCTACCGAGTTTACAGCAATGAGAAGACGTAGGCAGCTGCTTCTTGGAATGTAGCCGAGGCCATGGCAGGCTAAATTTGTAATGATATATATGTAAGAAGTGCGACAGCGGATTATGACATGAAGTACGCCAAGGTACCGCATTTTTGCATGTATAACCCGCCACCGCTTATAATCCCCACCCCCAATTATAACAGCCCGGAAAAAAAATATCCCCGCATATAATCCGCGGAAATACCTCCATACAACACTGCTCGAATGTTTGCAGCAACAGTTTCCATTCGCGGATGCACGACTCGTCTACTGCGTATCTTCTGTCAGCGGCTCTGTTGCCCCATTCATGCTCACAAAGCTGGATTCACATGCCGGACGTTATCGCAGACGAATCAGTCACATGACATCTGGCGTGAATCAGATCACTTCGCAACTAGCACTCGCACGACAGCGGATGAGTGCGGACGGAGAAGCAATGGCGACGGAGCAAACGCGACGCAGCCGAAAATCCCAGCGGTGATTGGACTCATCGTCGTATGCCAAAGCGCTTCGCGCAGACTGAGGGAGCGTCACGGAAATGGGTGACGTATGAGTTTGCCGGCGCCGCGTGTACTGTTCGCAAACTACTAAACGGAAAATGACGACCCGTAAAGCGGAACAGAATGGGCGACCGTTAATGAGGGGAGAAGGAAGCTTCAACACGCAGGGGTGGAGAGAAGGTGGCGTCTCCAGGAGATTGAATGGCGGAGAAACTTGGCTTGAAGTATGGCTTCACGGCAACGCGCGCGCTCTGCCGTAAAGCTATACTTTACGGCGAAGTTTGCATATAACTAGCACCCCCACTTTACTGTAAGGTTTCTTAAAATTTTTTTATGGCCAATTTCTTTAAATTTTGTCGGAACCCGCAACTGTTACTTTTTTTTTCTTTAAGATTTGGTGCTGGTTATGGGCGAAAAGGTACGGTACCTACGTTAAGTCACGATGGAAATATCACAGCCCCTTATTGTATAGAAGGCGCTGAGAGTGCCTCAGATAAAAAGTCATGTTTAATATATTAGGGCTTGTTAGCTTTCTGTTAGGCTATTAGGAAAAACAGCGTGTACGCAGCTAAAAAAGTCTAAATTAGGCGATTTTACGTGCCAAAACGAGGATCTGAACGTGAGGCACGCTGTAGTGGGGGACTCCGGAAATTTTTACCGCCTGTGGTTCTTTAACGCGCACCTGAATCTAAGTACACGGGTGTTTTCGCATTTCCGCCCATGAAAATGCTACCGCCGTGGCCAAGATTCACTCCCGCGACCTCCTGCTTAGGAGCCCAACACCATAGCCCCTGAGCAACTGTGTACAAAGCTCTGCCGTGTGTTAAATTGCAACGCTATCAACGCTTCAAAGCGATTGTGACTACCAGTCCCTCTTTCTTGGGCATAGCCGCGATCGCCGGTTCGTGCCAGCACGCTTTCGCTCGCACATACAGCATACAGCACGCGGCGGCGCTTTGATCGCCCTTGAAGAAAGAGAGAAACTTCATATAAAAGAGCACACGAGCGCATGTAGCTCTTCCTCTGTGCAGTAGGTAATCTTCTCAGTACAGGAGTCCAGAGGCCTTAGCCGGCGTTCTTGGTCTACAGCTCTTGGGCTTGATACGGAACCTGACGGCGACGCCTCGAGTGCAGACATAATTGATATCGCCATAATACCGTTTCTAAATAATAAACCATCACAGTTTCATGACAAAGCCCGGTACGTTGAAGTGAGTCGTGTGTGATAAGGATAAGAGTGGCAGCTCGTCGTTAAAAAATGACTTGTCACTCTCCGGTATTCTTTTTTCTCGAGGCGCTGCTAAGCTGTGGAAGGGTAATCCCTACCTTGAGAAGATGCGTGTCACTGTTAAAGAACCAAACGAGCGCGTTGTTTGTGTATATTTCCGGCGCACGGCGTCGAAATGCCTTGTTTAAGCACTTAAGCAGCGACAGTTTTTCACAATCACATCGGTGACTGCACATAAAGAGCGGACAATCAGTCCGCTTTCAGCACAGACGCTCTCAACCAAAACGTACATTTACGAGAAAAGTGCTCTTATATTACCCATGGTGAGAAACTTATCCACAAATTACACCTAATTATCTCGATGTTGAAATGATGACATGTCGATATTATGAAAAATGTATTGTATGTGCACTGTCAGTAGCCTCTGCATGAAACATCAAATTGAAATCACAGGCACATCAGCTATCGTATATCATAAATTGCAAGAAAGCTAACTGAAACTGCACTTCACAA
This sequence comes from Dermacentor variabilis, assembly GCF_050947875.1. Classification (NCBI taxonomy): domain Eukaryota; kingdom Metazoa; phylum Arthropoda; class Arachnida; order Ixodida; family Ixodidae; genus Dermacentor; species Dermacentor variabilis. Next base: position 70,916,572 of record NC_134574.1, on the reverse strand, counting down.
TACTCGCAAGGCAAATTTCGATGCATATGATTCATTTCAATTTTTTATCTGTTCGAGGGTACAAATATGCTGTTGAGACGTTAAAGACAGTTTAGTTTTGCAAATATTCATACGAACTTTTGTTTTCCAACATGCTCTCCTTTTGGCCATGCACATTTTTCTCCATAAACATAAGTAGAATTGCGAATCATTTCAAAGGTAAACTGGCTTGTCCACATGCACGGGAAATGCCGTAGGCCCTTGAGCATGTAACAATACACAATCGTTTGTATGCATAAGCTTCCTGACTGTAAGCATGAAATAAAAATCTCAAATATATTGCACTGCCTTGTCTTCTCGCAGCACACATCATCCGCCGCATTTATAAAACAATGCATGTTTTCTTTTTAACGCATGAGTCCAGAATGCATAAGCACTATATTTTCACAGATAGTCCGCAATTGCGATAAAAACTTCAAGAGGTCGTTGATTAGGTTGCCATTTCAGCAATGAAGACGAGAGAATTTCATGCACAGACGAAATAAGCGGCCAACAGTGACAACAGATTAGTTATTTGGGATGGAAAAGCCGAGTTTAACAATCTAGTGTTTGACTATGTAGCTTTAAACAATCCACATATTGTGTACATTGCCGTACAGGGCTGCTTGGAGATTGCTGGTATAGGTCTTCAGCCTGCAGTGGGCATAAATAAGCTGCTGCGGCTGCTGATCGTAATACATCGCCGGAGGTAACCGCCCCTGAACCAAAAGACAATTTAAAGGTTCATTAATACATTTATTTAGGCCGTCAGCATTCGAAGCCTTTATAGAAGGGAGTGGTTTGAGCAGGATAAACGAATAATGCAATTCTTAAAAAGTAAATTCCAAATCCGACAAATTCAGCTGATGGTAAATGAAAAAAGAAACTGTGAACCAGCAAGGCTCCTTTACAGTTACAGAATAATACCAGATATTGCAAAAACTTAAAAAGAAACAGTAATTACAAATTCATAAAACACACGCTAGTTAATGTTGCATGAAACTTGCGTTTATTAGTGCTTTTTGATTTCTTTGGGGAGGCTATTCTATTCAAGGAATGTGCGAGACCAAAAAATTTTAGGAAAGTTAATATGAGCAGATTTGGCACCTACTTTATACAGCTGGTCAATACGATGCGATATATGTTGAGATAGAGATATAAGTTGAGGTGGAAATTCACGGTTAGTTTTATTTGCGGTTAGAGTAGCTATTTGATCGTCAGTTGAAGATATAAATCGAGTGGAGTAATTAGGAGAAGTTCTAATCAGGTAATAAATTTAATGGAATTTCACACGGTGGATGCACACTCAAATTTTGTTCTTATTAGTGTTTCCCATAGTCGTAATTTCAAAGAGGACGATGGCATTATAAAGGCAGTAGAGCAAGTAACCCAAAGTTCGATTTGCATTGTTACTAATATCAGTGCCTGCATTATCGTTGAGCCTGTTCAGTTTCTAGCAACAAACCTCTCATATTTTAATCTGTATAAAAATTGTTTTGTAAATTTGCCCATTCATAACTTTCGCACGTCCCCGCATGGCCTTCTGCGTGAACAGGCATTTGGTGTGGTACGACACCACATAGCCGAGATCATGAGGGCTCGACCCTCCCGCGGGTAGCCGTGTGCGGCCTAACCGTGTCTGGGGAAAGGAGGATCCTGGAGGTTGATTCGATGCCGGATGTTCGGACATTTATGTCCCCCAGCGGAGGCCACACACCTCCTTGCCCTCTGCTTCACATAGACGGCACCTCCAGACTGACCCATCAGGAGGAAATTGGCAGTCACCTTTCCTGACCTTCTCTTCAATCTTAGCCCTTCTCTGTACCTTGCAATCTTGCCTTTCTGCTCTTCTTTTCTTTACTTCCGACCTTCCCAGTGGCAAGGGCTAACGAGTGTGATGTAACCAATCTAGGTTAAATCATATTAAGTTATAGCAGTGACGTACAGCTGGCGTAAGCAGGACTTGTTCTACACGTTTTGCGACGCTCCCTTGTTGGACTCCATCGTCGGTGGCCGGCGTTACTGCCCAAAAGCACACGCCTAAAGACGACTAGCAACTTTCCACCACTCACTGATCGCCCCCAGAAAAGGGGGCGCACCGAAGAAGTCCTGAAATTTTTGGCAACCCCAGCTGTCTTATGATCCACAGTGAAAAATAAGAAAAAGCAATCAGACTAATCTCGCCGTCCCTTGTGGCGAAGTGTCTCACAGATGCCATTGGTCCACGTTATAAAGCTACGAAGTTGGTCAGCGATGAGCTCCGCGATAAGAAGCAGCACGAAACCTGCTAAATCTTGTCTCCTTTGGGGACATTCCACTGACAATACCCCACACCATACACCGAACAATACCCGTGGTGTCATTTCGGACGATTACTTGCTGGAACTCACCGAGGCAGAACTTCTAGAGAGCCACGGGAACGCAATCAATATCACGAGAATCAAGTTGAGATGGGATGGCAAGGAAATCCCATCTGCTTGGACGCAGGGACCACATTATCGATCCCTCTTGGACTTCATTAGATCATCAAATCTTTTTTCATTCATTTAATCATCCTTATTTACCCTCGCATTAAGAAATCCCAACAAAGCACATTATTCTAATAATTGATTCAAGTGCAAGTCTTGAAAGTATCGAAGTAGGTTATACGAAGATCCGGGTCAGGCCATACCTGCAAAACCCCCTGAGATGCTTCAAAGGTCAAATGTTTGACCCACAATTGCCGAGGTCGAGTGGCCTGTGTTAAATGCAGCACGCATGAACATGCATCTGAAACTTGCAAGAATGATCTACACTGCGTAAACTGTGATGGAGAGCACGCCGCGCACTCGCGGTCGTGCCGCACCTCGAAAAGAGAAAAAGAAATCGTAACAACCAAATCAAAAGAGAACATATCATTCAAGGAGGCAGGTAGGCGGATATCATACCTGCCCAAAAACAGCTTTGCCGAAGTGACGCGTCAGGGGGCAATGACACGATGGCTTCCGCCGGCTGTCCGGCTCACGCGCAGTGAGCAGCCAGCCACACCATCCGCCCCCTTTGCGGCTGCACCTAGCGCTGCTCCGCCACTCCAACATAAGTGGCCATCCATCTCAGTGCTGGTGTAGCCAATGTTCTCGTTCGACTTGTCGTGGCCTTCACGTCAAACTGTGGTGTCACTAGAATGTGGCGTGACTTCACTTTATGTTTCATATAGGTACCACAAATTGTCTTCTCCGAGAAACGATTTTTATAAACACAGTGATCACCTTACGGACACCTGCATAGTTGTAGGTCATTTTAAGTGCCCACAACAGGATGTGGGGAGACTCGCAAGACGACGCGAGATGTCCATTAATTCAAAACTTCATTAAAACTACGGTGCGTGCCTCTTCAATAAGGAGTCAACCTATTACAATCATCATCATAATTAACATTCATGAAAAGACCTGGTGACTGGCTCTGCTTTTATTGTCCCTGACTTGGAACGTAATTTAACCGAAATCCTTACGGAAGTGACCACTTTCTTGTGATGTTAAATCTAATAGAAGAACACGAATGCCCTCCACATTCCCATCGGCGGAAAGGCACTAATTTTGATGTTAGTTAAGGCGATGTTCATTAAGGCACAGACAATTGAGATAGAGTTACGGCAATCGAGCCCACGGCCTTTGGTGGTAGTCGAACCCGCGACCTTTGGTGTTAACTAGGGAAAATGAAAGCACAGATAACTAAGGTACAGTTCTTTACTGCACTCGAACCCTACGAACTTTGCTGGGAGAAAATAAGTAATAGGAAGCAACAATGCATTCGAATGAAAATATCAAGTAATGTAATGAATCTCGCACCCTAGTTCGCGCTCAGGCTTTCTCCTTCGTCTTCTTTAGCGTATGCTAAAGTTGCTGTAAGCTTTGTTAACACTAATCGACGAGGGTAGCTACATGGGCTTGTATATATGGTGGCTTCTAATTTCTGCTAAAGCAAGAAGAATGCGACGCACATGGAAAGGCAAATTAGACAAACACAGAGCACTAACTTTTAACAATACCACGCAGCGGCGCCTGCGTAACCAGACGTTTGGTGTGTGGCGACACCAGGTACCCGAGCACACGGGGGCTGGATCCCCCCCGCGTTTAACCGTGCCCGTCTTAGCCGTGTCCAAGAGAAAGCGGATTCTGGGGATTCAGCCGATGCCGAGTGTTCGGACCTCTCAGGTCCCTCAGCGGAGGCAACACACCCCTTTGGCTTCGGCTTCACGTAGGCGTCACCAACGAGCTGACCCACCCGGGGGAAATGGGTACTTGCCTTTCCCTGTCCTCCTCTTCAACCTTCGTGTTCTCTCTCGCTTTTTGATCTCTCCTGCCTTCTATTCCCTTCACACTTCAGAATTTCCAGGTGGCAAGGGTAACCCTGTGTAGGTACCCAACCTTGGGTATGCCATGTTTCGTCATAGTAGTGGCATACACCTGGCGTTTGCAGGAGCTGTCTTTTCCAGCGCTTGCAGCGTCTCCTCGTTGGGCTTTATAGTGGGTGGCTGGCGTTGTTGTCGAAAAATTGACCTCTGCTTATGGCATATTAATTCCGCCCCTCCCTGATCGCTCTCAGAAACAAGGGCGCACCGAAGCTTTCAAATTTTCTGCAAGACATTGACAATCTTTTACGGTTTCTGTATATAGACTGAGAAAACAGAAAAGCCAGCGAGAATGATCTCGCCTTTTCTGGTGGCTGAAACACTGAGTGAAGTTTTTGGCCCATGTTATAAAATTTCTAAGGTGGCAAGCGGTGATCTCCTTCTGGAACGCCGCGAGAAATAGCAACACGAAAAACGGCCCAATCCATTGTCATTCGGGGATCGTCCAGTGACAATGATCCCGCACTGCACTATGAACAGTCGTTTACGATGCTGATTCGATGGGGCTGACTGAAGCTGAACTACTAAAGGGCTGGAGTGATCACAATGTGATCAATGTCAGGAGACTTAAGATGACGCGTGATGGCAAACAGATAGAAACAAATCACTTAATTCTAACTCTCGGATCACGTGTGCTTGCTGAGACCATGGATGCAAAGCACATAATGGGAGAAAAGTACAAAAGCCACATTCTCCTTCATCCGATATTGCTACCGCAATATCTTTAGGCATCTATACAGCCGTGTTTCATCTACGTCTCGATATTCATTATTCATCTACCAATGACAATTCATTACCATAGCCTTGGCGCTCTTTGGTAGCATCTAGCCCTTGCGCCAATAAACTCCAATAATCAGCCTCATGATTATCAACTTTCAATAACAGATTTATTTCCAGTTATCGCAGGCGATCTTATACTCCTCAAAACGTCATCAGACGCGTGTACAAAGCTCGGCAAATATGACAAAAAAAAAAAACACGCACACGCAGACACGTTTGCGGCCACACTGATTATATAGAAGAGTGTCCATTCAACGCAAACAGATATAATCGAGCTCTTTTATTGATAAAGAAATTTATGACTTACAGGCGCATGCGCTCGAACTTTGGTGCCATAACTGCGGTCGGTTGCTGGATTTTTCCACCTATCAGCCGTATAAGGCTTTTGCCTGAATAAATATTTGAAGTCCTCAACAACCTGCTATTAACCTCAACGTTCATTCCTCACCTGCATGGACACTTGATGAACGTAAAGCGTTACAACATGCGTTACGCAGCATTAGCCTATATTAGTGTTCGAAATACTTCTACATTGTATGAAGAATAGTGGACAGTTTTATCAAGCATTATAGTGACTTTGTTGCAAAAATCAGAGAAACTTCACGGCCTGAGTTTAGCGACACGCTCAAAAAAAGAATGGCAGCACTGCTCGGGCCAGAAACAGTTGCTTCAGGTATCTCTACTTAGACGTTTGATTGTCGCACATTTCGACTGAGTGTTCGCAGTACAGCTCAAGCAAGCAGTAGAAGCTTGGCATTTACAGAGTAAAAAGCCAAATTGTGCAAAAGCGCTGACCTGGATCATGTGTGGTCATCTATGTAAGCGCCGGATCACGAAGACAATGGCGTCGCATGTCAGTAGTGAAGCAAGCAAATAGGTTAAATTTGGTTGCAACAGTGCACTACTCGACGAAAGACAAGGCGCGAAGGCAAGCAGTCAACAGGACAATGGCGGAAATGCGCCTTTCTATCACTATTAAGATCAGGACGCACATTTCGCCAGATTTTTTTTTTCGCAAGATGATGCAGCCATCGTCCATTAAATGGGTTTGCCAGTACTGTATTGCAATCTAGTCGGAGTCTCCTAGGCGAGTATTATGTTGATTAATGAATGACTATGAATGACTAAATTGAATGATCTGTAGAACGCGATAAATGTAGTGATTTGTGATTGTTCTTTGCTGATTTTCACAAGTACATCTATTTACGAAATTGCATCATTGCCCTCGAGTTATCTGATTATATTGCCTTTCAAATAACAGTGAACTACGTATCGATGGATTACATTAATGGCATTGTAAATGTCGAGCGAAATGTTGTCATGTATCATGACAAAATGCTTAGCGCTTTCAGAACATGCGAACTCACGCGATCTGCTTGTTTCTTATTTTTCAGTTATCGCAAATGAAGCGAGGGGGAGGAATCACGTGCATCTGGAGTAAGCCACTAGCTGTGCTCTTTCGGAACAGCATTGACAAAAGAAGTCGCTGCAAAGCGGAATAGCGTTGCCAAGAAAGTATTTTCTTGAGGTCGGCGATGAGAAGCGTGTTAAAGAAACCAGCGAGGTTGCTAATTAAAAAGCAAGAGCAAACCTACAATGAGCTGCGAATAAACCTGCGCAGTTTTGTGCCTTGAATTTCCAGCAGGCAGAAATGTGTTGGAATGCATGAAAATTGTAAATGTAGCTATTAGATACAACATAAATCTGAATATAATGAAGCAGCCAAATTGAACGCACTTTGCCTAATTTATCCACGATTAAAGCATCATGTGAGAAATAAAGCAACTTTTCGGGCCACTTATACCTGCTGATTCTAATTCAATTCTACTGCAAATTGGATCAACCATTGTACTTGGGATTTCGTTGAGGCAGACTAAGCGCCCTGGAAGTTGTCTGCTTCGAAGAAGCAGGCCACGCACACTGAATTAATGACCGGCTACCCAAACAAGACCTTCTGAGCTAGTGCAAGAGAAATTTTTTTTGGCCGAAAGGTGATCCAATTTACAAACGTCTGTCTGCTCCTTAATGCTTGCTGCTTAGCCCCGATGACTGTGATATTTAATGACATCGACTTTAATTTGGAATGACGAAAAATAGTTGGCTAACGCTTTGATGACAATAGTAATGATTGACACTCATTGGCAATTTCTTTTAAACGAGGTGCTCAATAATAGTCACCGCGCCTCCTATTTGAGCTATTTATATTTTGATACATCTATTTCAGTCTAGCCTTTTGCAAACTTTACTTTTTGATGCAAACATCATTCTTGGTATTGTAATGCCAGGTTTCTTTCCTTGCATGTAACCGTTTTTGCGAATAAGCCATAACTGACAGTACTTCCGGCATTGTGCAGACTACTAGCCGATATGTAAGTATTTAGGAAATTTTGAATAACGGGCCATTAGAAAGGAATCACCTCTGTCGGTACGGCTGAAAGGAGAGCCAGTTCAGGCTACATACTGCACGATTTACGTCGAAACAACAGCTAAACTTGTGACAGTGCGGCGGTCCACTCGACTATGGATCCCACGCAGCTCAGGTTGCCTCTAGAACGCTTAGAGAGCCACATTACGCTCGCCCATTCCGTGTACAATTAAATAATATTTATCTCTTAAAATTTTGTTTACATTACCTGAACACGCGGCGTAGATAAGCTCTGCTCCATTTTAAGTGCGAAGAATGGAGGAAGTAAAAAAAAATATTGAGGAAAGGCCCTATCCATACAGTCCGGGCGCTGCGACAGAAGTGTGAAGGAAATTTCGTGGTATTTTTTTCTGTACCCGCCACGTGGTCAGGGCACACTGACTGTTTTCTTATGGTTGTGCGTGCTGTTCCGTAGGTCTCGCACTGTGACAAAGGCGCTGTGTGTGCAGGTTTGCGTCAGTCTCCGTGCTTTGTGCCGCCGTGTTAGACAAACCGTGATTTACCAGCTGTTATGGCCAGATGGAACTCGAAGACGTGAACACCATGGAACGTTCGCGCGTACAACCGTGTACACGGCGTACCGCGCCGTGGACGAGGGACGAACTGGGAGTGCTGTTGCAGTCTTCAGTGGATTCATTGTGACATGCCGTCACAGACTGTACGATAAACGCACGTAGAATACGTACGCAGAATCTGTACGATAGACGCCTTGCAGGTCAGTGACAGCTATGCAGTGTTCGTGCTCTCTAAACCTGCCGCTGCATTTGTGGCTTTATGGCAGGGTGGTCAAGAAGCAGCTGCTGTGATTAATGAAGGGACGAGCCCCGCTTAGCGCAGACATCATCTGTCCGCCGGAAGGGGGCAGCGAAGTTGAGGATGGGGGGTGTGGTGCAAGAGTGAACAAAGCTCAACAGCAGAACGCATGCGCGCGCGCATATGAATGCCTGATGTTCGCACATAACGACCCCAGTGAACGCCCTAGCCGCACGGATACGCGCGTACCCTTCGGCAACGCGCTGTGTGTCGCACGTAACTTAGTTGCGGCGAAGGTTCACTAACCGTGAGAAGACTACACCTGAAGCCGCGTTCAGGTACCTAAACGTGTTCTCCTCTGCTGGCCTCCTTGTCGGCGCGCTCTGGCTCGTCACATCACCGCGGCGCGTGGCCGTCCGAAATTTCTCAATACAGTAAAATGATGCATCAAGCCACGACAGGCATAAGTGTTCTCGTAAACTGCGGTTGGGATAGCGAGAGCTCGATGCGCCGTCATGTACGTAAAATATGCCGCAAGTCGTCGCCTGTGTATTCCTGCAGTACCAGTGCGAACGGGCAGATTTCACAAAACCCGGCAAAAGCAGTGGGGACCGACCTTTTGGTCTAAGTTGCGCATTTACCTATGCAATCCATCCAACGCTGCAGCGCAATACTCGGACAGTATGACTGGCAACCATATCGCGATGGTTCATCGCAATTTAATCCGTTGATCGCGTCGCTACTTACGGTACGGCGTCAGCGCAGCCGGGCGGCGTTGCACGCACAAGGCGAGTAAAGCACACAAGAGAGGAGAATCTGCCCCGACAAGACCTCGTAGTAAAGCCAGCTTCCGGCGTCACGGAAGCTTCCGGCTCACGGAAGCTTCCCAAAGAATGACGTAAGAGCTTCTCCTCAGTCTTTTCCTGCCTTCATGACGTGAAGCATTGCTTGCCTAGTCGAAGGCAAGGCGAGGCCGTCCAAGCTCACAGTTCGTCGCCGATGAACGCGCACCCCCGTGCCTCAACTTCTTGATACAGACGCATGCGTGTGCCCTTCTCCATGCGTTTAAAGAAGGCGGGAAGGTCTTACGTGCTTTACAGCGAAGTTGTTTATGCGCACTCTGGGCCGTCGTTGCCGGACTTCGCTAAAAAAATGGCTGTGGCTTAGCTAAGGTTAAGCCCAGGATGCGAAGCATACTAGCCTTTATTTTAGTTGTTGAACCACTGTTTAGCCTGGTGAACTGCTGTTGCTTGGCTATATTTGGTTCGGCTAGACGAAGAAACAACTCATGCGTTACTCTGCTTCGCCTTCAAGAGCGCAACGCGACAGCGTTCCCGTCGACCCGCCAAGGGGTGTAAGACAATGGGCTACGGCGCAGCGACTGCGCGCCCCGCATTGGACGCGGTGAGCGTCGAGCAACGCAGCGTGCGGCGCGGCAACGAAATGTGCGCCTGAGCAAGCGACGCACGCCTGAGCCTTAGAAACAGCTCGTTTCTAAGGCAACACCGCATTCACTAGAGGCGCTTTTGTACCGCTTTGAAGCCTCGTACTCGTAGCTCAGTGGTAGCGTCTCCGTCTCACACTCCGGAGACCCTGGTTCGATTCCCACCCAGCCCATCTTGCAAGAGTTGAGCCAAAGCCACCTAGAAACAAGCGCAGCTGCTTATATACACCGCCGCGACGCCGCGAGCGACGGCGCGAGTTGGAGCCCCGTTTCTCCTCTGTCGCGACGTCACGGTGTCACGTGGTCAGCCTTGAAGGCGACACCGCCGCGCCTGAGTAGCTGGGTTGAGCTCTAGTAATATGCTTCGCATAAAAGGAGCCACGCGAACTAGCAGGACAGAAGCTGAGCAGGGGGAAAGGGGTTGGGGCGACGCCTTTCCCCTTGTGAGAATACTATGTTATACGCGAGTCTTATGCGGTTGTCACACGGTAGATTCTTGTCGATTGAGCGACATCGGCAGCGAATTTATCGACGACTGATTCCACCTTGCCGCGAAAGAAACAAATGTTAGGCTGGCGGTTTGCGGCCAACGATCATTGGCCAGCGGTTGAAACGCGATACTAGGAGCATAGAGTAATAGAGTAAACGTAAAGAGTGGACACTACCGTGGACGCCTGCGACTGACTTTAGCTCACTTTGGCTCTTATTACACCTATCGGAATCGTCGAAACGCACCAGCCTCCAAGTTGGTCGCCGCACGCCGCCGAATCTCGGAGGCTACAATATCAGTTTCGTTTCTTTTATTTAATTTTTTTTGTGTGTGTGACCCATACCGTTGTTTAAACCCAGTGATTTGATGCAGGCGCCTGTGCCGCTGTTTGTATGTTGCGACGACGAGCACGCAAAGGTGTGTTTCACTTTATGTTAGCTTTGTTTAAATTTATATTTGCTGTTTAAAGCTGTAACTTAGCGCACCACTCATGCCAACTGTTGAGGAAGTAGAACGTTATCACTTGTGATATTGTACGCCTGGTAACTCACGCCAAACGGAGTATCATAAATATTTGTGTTATGTTCCTTAAATACAACTCAACTTGCTGCACAGCCAAGAACGCGAAAATCGCAGAAAACAATTTATTGCAGCACGATTGTAAGAGGTAGCTACATGAATGCGGGAAGAAGCTGCGAAATACAAGTAATCCAGGTGTCACACGGCGCACTTTTAATCGCGATCAAGCCCGATTTGATTTGAATTTCTCGGTCGCGATTGGTTCTTTTGCGCAAGCTGTCCGAGGGAGCCAATCGTAGTCTAGAATTTAGATCCGGATCGGGCTTGATCGCGATCGAAAGTGGTCGTGTGACACCGGTGTAATGGAGAATACTCAGAAATTTCTGGCGTGATGTTAATAACTTTACACAAGCAAAACACATCCAAGAGGTGTTGAAACTATCCAGATAATGAAAAAAAACTGCACAGACACGCCAGCAATTAATTTTCTCAAAATGGGATTGTTTAGAAGGAAAAACATATGACGATTTTCTTTTACTTCGTCGAAGGAGCGTGAATTAAATATAGCAAAATGATGTGAAAGATTCCGTGCCAAAATAAAATGGCGGCAAAAATAATCGGGTACGCACCAAACCCTCATCTCGAATGTGCAATCCAGTACGTCTTTCACTAAACACCTGCAATTAAGCCCTTTGTGTTGGGGGTCTTCACCTACTATCTTCGAAGCCTTGCAATCGTCTTCTAATACTTGGGAATTTGCCCATGAATATGCATGATGCCTTTTAGCTGTAGAGTGTGTTTTGAGCAAAGAGTGGAGATTCCTGCAATGCGTAGAATGACAGTCAGAAAGTAAGCAATATTGGAGGCTTCAGAGTTATTGAATTTAGACGCTACGTTCTGTCGCGTTCGCTGCCGGATCGGTGATGCGAGCAAAAGACTGACGCGACTCCGATGTAGCCACGAACCCAAAAAGCCCTGTGTTTATTAGACAGCCTCTTTTGATCCCTTGTACTGAATGACGCCACAGCCTGTGTCCACTGGTGCTTGGTCAGATCAAAGAACCGATAACACTACATCTCCCCCCCCCCTTTTTCTTTCTTTTTTTTTACAACACAGAAAACAAATGAACCACACAACAACCAAACAGTATGAAACATACAAAAAGGATGAGTATACAGCACCGAATTGCAGTATGCAGCTCTAAAGAGTAGCCATATCGCTGTGGCGGCCTTATTTATCGGTCGTAGCGTGTCATATAACCACCGGGTCTCCCGTCTTCATATGAGGCAGCAGCCAGCGTTGAATTAGGCGCAGAAGGCTCTGCCGAGGCCTTGTGTTCCTCAGATTGGCCTGCAGCGTCCGTAGTCGCAGGAAAGTCGTAGAAGGGTTCATGCGCGCCGGTTCCCTCGCTGTACCGGACCAACGCGCGTCTGTTTCTCTCAAGTTCAACCCCCGTCATCTGTCCGCACCCAATAAGACCGAGGTGGCTTGGCTGGACTCAACACTTTTGCTGGAATTTTGCCGTCTTTTATCCATACCCGTTTTCCTTGCGCGAATAGCGGTAGCTGCGTTACCGCATGGCGACGGTCCTAGTCGAATTTTTCCTTAATCCGAACTATCTTGTCTTTGTATCGTAGGCTCCTCAGACAACTCATCATTGACGGTACTAGCTTTTTCTGGTGCACGGGAAACGTAGAGCGCAACCGTCGGCCAATCAATAAGCTAGGCTCGGCTTGTACCCAAAGGACCTGGGGAGTCCCTATAAGCTAGCAGGGCCGGGTACGGGTCAACCGATTTTTGCAACATCCGTTTTGCCGTCTGCACTGCACGTTCGGCCGCTCCATTTGAGTGCGGGTACCTGGGGCTGGACGTGACGTGATGGAAGTCATCTTTAGTTGCAAGTAATGCAAATTCTGCAGAAGCTAATTGAGGACCGTTGTCTCTTACGACAAGTTCTGGAATCCCGTGCCTAGCAAATATACTCTTGATTTGCTCAATAAGCCCCGCCCAGCTCGTGGAAGATAAAAGGGCAAGCTCTGGATAGCGTGAAAAATAGTCTACGACCAGGAGGTACAATCTACCGTGCAAATGGAAAAGGTCAGCGCCTACCTTCAGCCAAGGCAAGCTGGGGGACTCCGACGGCATCATGGGCTCGGCTTTCTGAACACGCAGTCTCGCGCACTCTCGACAACTGTTTACCAGAGCTCCTAGCTCGGCGCTGAGACCGGGCCACCACACAGATTCGGGGGCCCTTGCACGACATTTCACAATGCCCTGGTGACCAACATACAATGAATAAAGTATTTCACTTCTTAGCTTCTGAGGCACCACAAGACGAGACCCATACAGAAGCATACCGTCACATATTGTAAGGTTTGCTGACACATTGTAAGGGCTTAGCCAACTGCTCACTTTAGCGCGACGTGGCCAGCCTTGCTTAATATACAACCGAAGTTGTTGGCAGGCTGAGTCTTTTTCTTGCGCGAACTTTATTTTGTTCCAATGGGCTGAGAATTTCAGTTCGCTGATACAGCCTTGTGCATGGCTCAATGCTACACCGCAATCCAGCTCCCCTATCTGTACATCCGCTTCCGTACAAGGTGCGCGAGAAACGGCGTCGGCGGTGCCAATCTTCCTGGGGCTGGGTTTTCCTTCCTATAAGCAATACTGGTGGAGCCTTCAAAGCTTTAGAACGGAGGTGCTGCGTTCCTTCGTGTAATGCATATTTTTCTGACCTAAGGTGAAGAAAACACTGTTATAAATGCTAAGAAACAAGAAACTTTCTACGGTAAGTACTCCATACACAACTAAAACGGGAAAACTCGTATCTTCAGCCCAGTGCAAAACAGCTAACAACGCTCAAGCGCACATAGCCTGCTACAGATGTTGAGAGAGCGCGCAATATTGCCATACTGCAAATATTGCACGTGTACCGCTTTAGAAATATCTACATTTGTTTTGCAAAAGTGGAGCACCATACTTTTTGAGAAGCCACTGAGCGTAACATAAATCTCTCTGCACCGAATGGCATGTGTTCATAGGCCGCACTCCTTAACGAACCGCGTTTTATTTTATTGTATCATTGTATGAATGAATGAATGAATGAATTAGCTTTAATGGCGCAAGGGCCACGTATGACTAAAGACCGCCATGCTAGTTTTGGTGAGTTCGCAGTGGACTGATGGGTTCTGTGAAGTAATGTGACGTGACTGTAAGGGGCCTAAAAGAGTTGATGTAAATTGCGTAAAATATACGTCAAATAAAATTATGGCAAGGAATAATGACGTGTAGTATGAGCATCAAACTGCAATGCTAAAGAATTATGCAATATACAAAATATGTGAGCTACTAAAATTGCCTAGAGCACTACTGCCTCACCAGAGCCCCTGAAACACAAGGGCCTAGAGGCATGTGCTATACAAAGAAAACTATCATAGCGGCATCCTCTGGAAAGAGGATGCGCTACGAATTTAATGGGCTTGTAACATGTAGTACAACATCATTCAAGAAAGCGAGGACTGCCTTGGTCTTAAAAAGCGGTTCTGCACCAAGAAACATGGCTGCATGCAGAGGGACGCGATGGCTGTATGCAAAAGGAAAATGTTTCCTCCTGTCTCTTTCGGCTTCCCGGCACTCCAGGAAGAAGTGGAGCACACTCAGCCTGTCACCACATCTACCACAGGATTGTGCTCGATACCAGCCAAGAGAAAGTTGTGTGTCAAATGGTGTGGATGGATGGATGGATGTGCGTTGTTTAGTGGCGCAAGGGCCAGGTATGGCCAAAGAGCGCCATGACTGATAATGTTGTCTTAAACGCTGACTTGTGAGTGGCGATGGTGGGATGTAACATGGCTGTAAAGTGGCCTAAAATCAGTGTCATGGAAGCGTAAAATAGTATATAGCCTAAAATTATGATTGTGATACATGTAGTGGTCTGTGAACATAGTACGCGTGATAAGTGATCATGGAGTTAAATGCAAGAATATGTAAATAGCACTTGTGCCTCCGGAGGGCCTTTGAGCCCAAAGGCTGGGAGGCAGGTGTTTTATTGCACCTACCACAGCAGAAACCTCTGTTAGAGGTTGTGCTACGGATTTCCTGGGGCTATAATATGAAAACTATGTACATCTTTTAAATATCGAAACAGGGATTCATGTTTAAAGAGAGGTTCTATACCTATAATCATTTGAGGATGGAGTGGAATTAGCTGCCGATGTGGTAATGGAAAATGCTTTTTCCTATTAGCGTCTAATTGAGTGCATTGCAGCAGGATGTGAAGCACGGTAAGTGGCTCACCACATTTATCACACGTGGGTGGATCGCCACCGGACAAGAGGTATGCGTGTGTGCTGTATGTGTGTCCTATCCTGAGTCTGCAAGGTGTTACTTCTGTGTGGCGATTTTTTGATACCGGCGGCCAGTAGCCAAGATACGGCTTGATAACATGTAATCTATTTTCTGTCTCTTTATCCCACAAGCGCTGCCAGAAAGCCCTTAGTGTTTTTCTTATTGAGGGCTTGAGGTCCATTACAGGGACAGTCGTGCAAGTGTTGGAAGCGTTCGCGTGGACGGATGTGGCTAGCTGGTCAGCCAACACGTTTCCCTCTATCTCTCGGTGCCCCGGCACCCAGCATACGACGCTATGCTGCTTGGACTCATAGGTTGTGCATAATGCTGTGTAAAGAGATAGAATTACAGGGTTTTGATATTTCCTGACAGTTTTCAAAGTATTTACGACACTCAAAGAGTCTGTGTATATAACTGTCTTTGGGATATTAAATTCATTAATGTGTTTAACGGCAGCCAATATCGCGTAGGCCTCTGCTGTGAAAATACTTGTGTTAGGGTGCAGAACACCAGCATCTGAAAAGGATGGACCGACCGCTGCGTAGGATACGCCAGAATTACACTTTGATGCGTCTGTAAAGAATTCAGGAGAGGAGTATTTGTGCTGTAACTCGAGGAAGTACATTCGTATATGCGCGACAGGCGCGTGCTTTGTAACAGCTACGAAAGATGTATCACAGTCTATTGGTTGCCACTGCCACGGCGGGGGCCGTATAGCAGGGTACATAAGGTGGTATTCAAGCAGTGGAACCCTTGTTTTTTCAGCCATGTCTCTAACACGCATGGAGAAAGGCTGTGCCACTGTGGGCCGGTTGCGCAAAAGTTGACAACTGGACAAATCGTTTATGGTGTAATACGCTGGATGCTGACTGTTTCCGTTCACTCTAAGAAAATACATGAAAGACGAATATGTTCTCTGCAGATGCAGTGACCACTCATCCGATTCAACGTACAGGCTTTCCACTGGGCTTGTTCTAAAGGCGCCTGTGGACAGGCGAATTCCTAAGTGGTGGACAGGGTCTAGCATCTTTAGAGCAGTTGGAGTAGCCGACTGGTAAACTATGGCTCCATAGTCTAGTCGTGTGCGTATGAGGCTTTTGTACAAGTTCATGAGACATTTTCTATCACTGGCCCAGGTTGTGCGTGAGAGAACTTTTAAGATATTCATTGTTTTCATACATTTGTTTTTAAGATATTTTATGTGCTGTATAAAGGTTAATTTCGCGTCTGAGATTATGCCTAAGAATTTATGTTCCCTGTTTACGGGCAGACGCTCACCATGCAACAGAATTTCAGGATCAGCGTGCCGGCCTCTTTTTCTAGAGAAAACAACACAGGTGCTTTTTTGTGGGTTCAGTCTGAACCCGTTCTCATCAGCCCATTTGGAGACCTTGTTAAGACCAAGCTGGACCTGTCGCTCACAGATTGCGAGAGAACTTGATTGAAATCCTATCTGCACATCGTCAACATATGTTGAATAAAAGATGTTATGTGGTGTGTGTAGACGGAGAGAATTCATTTTTACTATAAAGAGCGTGCAGCTGAGCACCCCGCCCTGCGGCACTCCAGTCTCCTGTACAAATTTCCGTGACAAAACATTGCCCACTCGAACACGGAATGTCCGATTTGACAGATAACTTTCAATAACATTGAACATATTTCCGTGTATACCTAAGTGTGAGAGGTCTCTCAATATCCCGAACCGCCACGTAGTATCATAAGCTTTCTGCATATCAAGGAATACAGATAAGAAAAACTGCTTATGGACAAAAGCTTCACGGATACGTGCCTCTATGCGTATAAGATGGTCACTGGTAGATCGAGCCTCCCGAAACCCGCACTGGTATATATCGAGCAAATTGTTTGATTCAAGGAAGTGTAGTAGGCGACAGTTAATCATTTTTTCGAAAACTTTGCAGATGCAACTTGTTAAGGCTATGGGTCTGTAGCTTGATACAGAGGAAGGATCCTTTCCTTGCTTTAGAATTGGGATTACAATAGCCTCCTTCCAAACAGATGGGATCTCGCCGGAAAACCATATAATGTTGTAAAGGCAAAGGAGGGTTTTTTGTGTTTCGGGGGGTAGTTGTTTCAACATCTCATATATTATGCGGTCTGAACCTGGGGCGGATGTATTACAACAGTTCAGTGCTGCCTGCAGTTCTGCTATGGAGAATGGTTCGTTGTACACCACACTTTTAGCATATTTTCTTTGTAACTTTTGCTGTTCTATTCGCGTTTTGTCCTTTAGGAAGGCTTCGGAGTAGTGCGAGGAGCTCGATATGTATTCAAAGTGTGCACCAAGAGAGTTGGCTTGATCTTCCAGGCTTTCTCCGTGGCAGTTTACTAAAGGTAAGGAATACGTTTGTTGCCCGTTAACTTTCTTCACTCTATTCCAGACTTTTCTCTCATCTGTGTAAGAGTTAATGCTTGAGATGAACTTTGCCCAACTCTCTCGTCTTGCTTGTCGGCGCGTTCTCCTCGCCTGTGATTTGACATGCTTAAAGTTTTCCAGGTTTTCTGCTGTTGGCGAATCGCGAAGCAGCGCCCATGCTTTGTTCTGCTTCCTCCGCGCTTGCCTACATGCATCGTTCCACCAGGGAACACGCCGCTTAGAACCAGTGCCGCTCACTTGAGTAATACACTTAGAGGCGGCATCTAGTATAAAAACTGTAAAATATGTGACAGCATCATTTATGGCTATACCGGACATCTCAGTCCACGTGATATGAGTAAGAGCTCGGTAGCGTTCCCAATCGGCTGTGTCAATCTTCCACCGGGGGACCTGCGGGAGAAGTTGATCTTGTTCCGTCGTACTTAAGATTATTGGAAAGTGGTCGCTGCCATACGGTTTATTAAGCACACTCCATTTAAAATAAGGTAAAAGTGTCGGCGATAAAATGCTAAGATCTATGGCAGAATATGACTTGTTAGCCAGGTTAAAATACGTAGGCTCCTTTGTATTTAAGAGACATGCTCCAGAAGAAAAAAGCAGCTGTTCAATGACGCGACCTCGCGCATCACAGCGTGAATCGCCCCACAAACAATTGTGTGCATTAAAATCACCAAGAATCAAATAGGGCTCCGGGAGCTCATCTATTAATGATTCTATGTCTCGTCTGTGAAGGTGATGATGTGGTGGTATGTACAAGGAGCAGATGGTTATGAGTTTATTTGAATGTACGGCTCGAACGGCCACTGCCTCAAGGGCCGTTTGGAGCTTTAAATGCTAACATGCTACAGTTCTGTCAGCAATAATGGCTACACCGCCAGATGATGCGACAGCATCCTCGCGGTCTTTGCGAAACGTAACATACTTTCGGAGAAAGTTTGTGTGTATAGATTTTAAGTGTGTTTCCTGTAAACACAGCACTGCACTTTTGGATTGTGTTTGTGGATCAGTTCTTGTACATCATCAAGGTTTCTGAGAAGACCTCTGACGTTCCATTGAATTATTGGTGTATCCATATTGGAAGTTAATAAGTGCTGTGTGTACAGAAACAGAAGTAGTGATTATGGAGATTACAGAGATTAAATTACAGAGCCCTTTCGAGGCCCTGTAAGGGGAGTTCTGCCCTTTCTGGAGCGTTCGAGGGAGCCTCGCCGCTCCTTAGGCGTTTGGTGCGCCTTAAGGACAGGTGTAGTGTCCATTGCCTCTTGTGAGGCGCCGGACACGTGCTCTTGCGAGCGAGAAGTTACAAGAGAGAGTCCTGCCTTGGAGGGCAAGACCCCTGCGCCCACCAGCCCAGAGGTCGAAGGGGCACCCTGCGGGATTTGGCTGCGCCGGCTGTTGCCAGCGCTGGAAGGGGCCGGAGCGGTTGGGGCAGCCTCGGCTGCGCCCACCTTCGGAGTCAGTGGTCCCCCTTGCTGTGTTGACGGAGCAGCGCTAGCTGCAACCGCCGCGGGGGCAGATGGCGTAACTGCCGACTCACTGCCTGTGGGTCGGACAGCCGTCAAATGGTGTGTCGTATTCTTAGTCTTGTGAACAGGACATCTGTTCTTCGTGTTTTCGAAATTGGGTGCCGGAAACCTAACTTCCGCTTAATTACGTGAAGCTTATTACTCGTTTCAGCGTCCCACAAGCGTTGCCAGTGGCTTCAGTTTGTTTTTTAGGAAAGCCTTCATGTCTGTGGCAGGGACAGCAGCAGAACGAAGACCCTGCGATGCTACCAATTTGGCGATCTCGTCGGGAAGCACATTACTCTCGATTCCTCTATGGCCAGGAACATACATATTACATATCTATGTGATAAATAGGTGTAAAGTTCATTGAAGACAGGATTTGTACGCTTTTGTAAAGAAATGAGTGCTTTTACAAGACTTAACGATTCTGTGAATATAATTGATCTGTCAAGTTTTAGTTTTTATGTTTTACTGCAGACAGTACTGTATAGGCTTCTGCACTGAAGATACTTGTCAGGGGTTTCAACACGTCAGATTCTGAAAAAGAGGGATGAACAGCAGTCTAGGATAAAGCAGCATGTGATTTTGACCCACCTGTGTAGAATTCGGAGCAGGAGTACTTAGATTGAAGCTCACGGAAATGCATAGAAATTTCAAGCTCAGAAGCGTGCTTTGTGACCTCTACAAAGGATTCACATTCTATTACCTGCCATTCCCAGGGTGGTAATAGCTTAGCTGCAGGCATTAGGCTATGTTCGAGTATTGGGACATCCGTTTCTTCCCTAAGTTCTCTTACACGCAGTGACAAAGGAAGTCTCACAGATGGTCTGTTACGAAAAAGTGTTTCAGACGTCAAGTTAACTGTTGTGAAACACGGATGTTCCTTATTAGAGCGCACTTTGAGAAAATAGGTGAAGCTGATGTATGCTCTCTGAAAGTGAAGTGACCACTCATCTGAGTGTACGTATAGACTTTCGACAGAGTTTGTTCTAAATGCGCCATTGGCCAGGCGGACACCAAGATGGTGAACGGGGTCTAACATTTTTTGCACACTAGGGGCAGCAGAGTGATATACCACGGCACCATAATCCTTGATGATGTGAGGAGTTTTATGGCGCAAGGGCCAGGTGTGGCCAAAGAGCGCCATGTCTGTGGTAATGAGTTTGCGGTGTAATTATGATTGCTATGAAGTTGGTGTGAGGTGGCTGTAAAGAGGCCTTAAAATATACGCTCTAAGGTGCGTAAAATCTGTATGATAAAATTATGGCGATGACGGATGACTTGTACTATGAAAATTTAGATGCATATAAAAAGAATGATACGATAGCTAAAATATATCACGATTATAAGAAATGCCAGAGCACTACTGCCTCCTTAGAGCCCTTGAAGCACAAGGGCCTGGAGGCATGTGCTACGCAAAACAATTATCGTAGTGGCATCCTCTCGAGAGAGGAGGCGCTACGAATTCATGGGACTAATAACATGTAAGACGACATCTCTGAGGAAACCTAGGACACTGTTTGTATTAAAAAGCGGTTCTGGACCGAGAAACATTAGAGGATGAAGAGGAATGTGTTGGCGGTATGCTAAGGAAAAATGTCTCCTTCTCTCAGATTCGGCTTCGCGACACTCCAGGAGGACGTGGAGTACGGTCAGCCTCTCCCCGCATCTACCAAAGTTTGGAGGCTCACTTCCGGTCAGTAGAAAGTTATGTGTGCCATATGTGTGTCCTATTCTTAAACGACAGAATAGGACATCTGTTCGGCGCGATTTTGTTGTAGAGGGCCAGAGTCCTAACTGTGGCTTTATTAGGTGGAGCTTATTTTCTTTTTCCGCGTCCCACATGCGTTGCCAGTGGGCCCGCAGCCGCCTTCGCAAGAAAGGCCTCAGATCTGTGACAGGCACCTCGGCGGTAGGGTTAACGGCTTGCGATGCTATAGATGTGGCCATCTCGTCCGCCAGAACGTTGCCCTCGATGTTCCTATGGCCAGGCACCCAGCATATAATGATATGCTGGTTAGATATGTACGCTTTGCACAAGACGGAATATAGTTCATTAAGTACTGGATTTTTGTGTCTATAGGGTGACATCAAGGCCTTCACGACGCTTAGGGAGTCTGTATATATCGCTGACTTTTGGAGTTTTGATTTTCTTATATGCTTCACAGCAGTCAGTAATGCGTATGCCTCGGCCGTAAATATACTTGTTTCCAGATGTAGTACATCGGATTCTGAGAAGGATGGGCCGACGGCAGCATACGACACGCCGGCATTAGACTTCGAAGCGTCTGTGTAGAACTCGGCGCAGGAGTGCTTGTGCTGGAGTTCTAGGAAATGAATTCGTATTTCGATCTCTGGTGCGTGTTTTGTTACCTCTAAAAAGGATATGTCGCATTCTATGACCTGCCACTCCCAAGGCGGTAACAATTGGGTTGGATGCATTGGGCGAGGCTCGAGTAGTGGGACATGTATCTCTTCACTAAGCTCCCTCACTCGAAGCGAGAAAGGCTTTCTTACAGAGGGGCGATTATGGAAAGGTGTAGTGCAGGTCATATCGTTAACAGTGTTGAAACATGGATATTGATTATTGGAGTGCACTTTAAGGAAGTATGTGAAGCTGATGTAAGATCTTTGCAGATTGAGTGGCCACTGATTCGATTCTACATACAAGCTTTGAATGGGGCTAGTTCTGAATGCGCCTGTGGCCAGACGGATACCCAGGTGGTGGATGGGATCCAGCATCTTTAGTACACTCGGGGCGGCAGAGCTGTACACTATGGCGCCATAGTCTAACCGAGATTGAATAAGGCTCTTATAAATATTCATTATACATTTCCTGTCGCTACCCCATGTTGTGTGTGATAGCGTCTTTAGTAAGTTCATAGTTTTTAGACATTTAGTTTTGAGATATTTTATGTGCGAGATGAAAGTAAGCTTAGAGTCAAGTATTACACCTAGAAATTTCTGTTCTTTGTTGACAGGTATTTGTTGTCTACCCAGTTCCATGCACGGGTCTGGAACCAGGCCTCTCTTTCTTGTAAAGAGAACACATGAACTTTTGTGGGGGTTGACTTTAAATCCATTTTCGTCTGCCCACTTAGATATTTTGTTCAAACTCTGCTGTACTTGTCTTTCACACTGCAAGGTTACATGATTTAAAACCTATTTGTATGTCATCTACGTACACGGAATAAAATATAGCTGGTGGTAATGAAGCGCGGAGTGTGTTCATTTTCACTATAAAGAGCGTGCAGCTGAGCACACCTCCCTGGGGTACACCAGTCTCCTGTATAAATGGACGTGATAGTACATTCCCGACTTTCACGCGGAAAGTACGGTTGGACAGGTAACTTTCTATCAGTTTTAGCATATTGCCATGGATGCCCATTCTCGACAAGTCTCGCAAGATTCCGTACCGCCACGTTGTGTCGTACGCCTTCTCCATATCCAGAAATACCGATAGGAAAAACTGTTTGTGGACGAAAGCGTCGCGAATATATCCTTCAATACGTACAAGATGATCGGTCTTGGACCGCCCTTCTCTAAAGCCACACTGACAGGGATCTAGCACTTTCTTCAGTTCAAGGAAGTGAATTAGTCGTCGATTAATCATCTTTTCAAATACCTTACAAAGGCAGCTTGTGAGGGCTATCGGGCGGTAACTTGCCACTGAGGAAGGGTCTTTGCCTTGTTTCAAAACAGGGACAACAATGGCTTATTTCCATGCGGTTGGAAGGTACCCCCCAGCCCAAACAGTGTTAAAAAGTGCAAGTATTGTAACTTGCGTGTCACTGTGTACATTTTTAATCATTTCATACATTATTCTGTCCGATCCTGGCACAGAGCTCTTGCATGCGTTCAAGGCAGCTCTCAACTCTGCAATACTAAAAGGACGGTTGTATGGTTCGTTCTGACGACATTTTCTGATTAGAGGCTTACATTCTTCTATTTGTTTGTGTTTGAGAAAGGATTGTGAATAATTTGTTGAACTTGACACGTTCTCAAAATGCTCCCCAAGTGAGTCTGCCTGGTCTTGTAGTGTATCGCCCTGTGTGTTTACCAGGGGGAGTGAATGTGTTTGCCGCCCTCTAATCCTATTAACTCTGTTCCAGGCTTTGGCCTCATCCCTAAACGAGTTAATACTCGATAAAAACTTCTGCCAGCTTTCTCTTCTGGCCTGTCGGCGGGTTCGCCTGCCTTGGGACTTTATTTTTTTAAAGTTCATAAGATTCTCTGCAGTGGGAGAAGCGCGTAGCAACCCCCACGCCTTGTTCTGATTTTTACGGGCGATCCTACAGTCGCTGTTCCACCACGGTACACGTCGTTTGCATGCCAGACCACTCGCTTCGGATATGCATTTTGATGCGGCATCTATTATGAATGATGTAAGATACTCTACAGCAGCATCAATTTCTAGAGAAGACATGTCGGCCCATGAGATGTTAGTGAGAGTTCGAAATTTCTCCCAGTCGGCTGTGTCTATCTTCCACCTAGGAGCTTGCGGAGGATATTCGTTTTCTTTAGATGTTCTTATCAGTATGGGAAAGTGGTCGCTCCCGTAAGGATTCTTCGTAACTTCCCATTCAAGTTCGAGCAGTATAGACGGGGAAACTATACTAAGATCTATTGAAGAAAATGTTCTATTTGCTAGAGAGTAATATGTGGGTTCCTTTTTATTCAGCAAGCACGCACCGGAAGAAAAGAGGAACTGTTCAACAAGACGACCTCGCGCATCTGTACGAGAGTCGCCCCACAGGGAGCTGTGCGCATTGAAATCGCCAAGAACAACATAAGGTTCTGGCAATTCGTCTATAAATGACTGAAATTCATGCTTGTTTAATTTGAAGTGTGGGGGTACATAAAACGAGCAAATGGTGACGAGTTTATTTAAAAGAACAGCTCGAACAGCCACTGCTTCAAGGGGCGTTTGTAGCTGTAAACCCTGACAGGAGATACTTTTATGGACCAAAATGGCAACACCGCCTGATGATACGACTGCATCATCGCGATCTTTGCGAAACTTGACATACGGTCGGAGAAAGTTTGTATGTTGTGGTTTTAAGTGTGTTTCCTGTAGACACAGCACTGTTGGATTGTGTTTTTGGATAAGCTCTTGCACATCATCAAGGTTCCTAAGAAGACCTCTGATGTTCCATTGAATTATTTGTGTATCCATATTGGGAGCAAATGGGTGCTGTGTATACGGAAACAGAAGTATTAATTACGCAGATTTCAGTGATTAAATTACAGAGCCCTTTCGAGGCCCTGTAATAGGGGTTTTGTTCTTTCTGGAGCGCTCGAGGGAGCCTCGCCGCTCTTTAGGCGCTTGGTGCGCCTTGAGGATGGGTGTAGTGTCCATCGCCTCTTGTGAGGCGCCGGACACATGCTCTTGCGAGCGGGAAGTTACCAGCGAGGGTCCCGCCTTGGAGGGCAAGACCCCTGCGCCCACCAGCCCGGAGGTCGATGGGGTATCCCTGGGGGATTTGGCTGCGCCGGCAGTTCCCAGCACTGGAAGGGGCCTCTGAGGTTGGGGCAGCCTCGGCTGCGCCCACCTTCGGGTTCGATGGCCCCGTCTGCTGGGTTGGCGGAGCAGCGCTAGCTGCAACCGCCGCGGGGGCAGATGGCGTAGCTGCCGACTCACTGACTGTGGGCCGGACAGCTGCCGGAGGCCGTTGTGACGTTGCCCCCTGACGCGTCACATCGGCAAAGCTTTTCTTGGGCAGGTATGAAACCCGCTTACGTGCCTCTTTGAAGGTGATATTTTCCGTGACTTTAATTGTAACAATTTCCTTTTCTTTCTTCCAGGATGGGCACGACCGCGAGTACGCGGCGTGCTCCCCATCACAGTTTACACAGCGGAGAGCGTTCTCACAAGTTTCAGTGGTGTGTTCTTTGGCACTGCATTTAGCACAAGTTTGGTGGCCGCGGCAGCTCTGCGAGCTGTGGCCGAAGCGCTGGCATTTAAAACAACGGAGTGGGTTTGGCACGTACGGCCTAACACGGAGCTTGATGTACCCGGCCTCGATTGACTCGGGCAGGACACTTGAATTGAAGGTGAGTATTATGTGTTTGGTCGCAATCTCTTTACCGTCGCGCCTTATCTTTATTCTTTTCACATTGACAACATTTTGCTCACTAAAGCCCTCCAAGAGCTCTGCGTCTGTCAGCTGAAGCAAATCATCGTCTGAGACAACGCCGGGGGTAGTGTTCATAGTGCGGTGCGGAGTCACTGTTACTTGAACGTCCCCAAATGACACGAGACTGGGTAGCTTTTCAAATTGTTTCAGATTCTGGAGCTCCAAGAGGAGATCTCCACTTGCCATCCTTGTTGCCTTGTAACCTTGACCAAGAGCCTCAGTTAAAGACTTTGAAACTAGAAATGGGGAGATTGTGCGTACTTGTGTGTCTGACTTTTCCGAGTGAATCACATGAAATCGTGGGAAGTTGGGTCTTTCACGACCAAAGAACTTGAATACATCTTCGGTGCGCCCTCTTTTCTGAGGGCGATCAAGGAGGGGTGGGAAGGAATTTGCCATAGGACAACTTAATTTTCGGCAATAACGCCAGCCACCCACCCTGGAGCCCAACAAGGGGACGTTACAGGGACTGTAAAAACAGGTCCTGCAAACGCCAGCTGTACGTTATCACTATAACCAAATATGAGATAACCTAGGTTGGTTATTCACACAAGGTTAACCCTTGCTGCCTGGAAATATTGGAAGTAAACGGAAGCTAGGAGAAGACAGGAAAGATGAAAAAGTAAGAGAAAGACGAAGGCTAGATGGAGAGAGAGACAGGAAAAGGCAACTACCGATTTCCCCCGGGTGGGTCAGTCCGGGGGTGCCGTCTACGTGAAGCAGAGGCCAAAGAGGTGTGTTGCCTCCACCGGGGGGCCTTAAAGGTCCAAACACCCGGCATCGGCTCAACCCCCAGGATCCCCCTTTCCCCGGACACGGCTAAGCCGCGCACGGCTACACGCGGGAGGGTCCAACCCTCGTGTGCTCGGGTATGTGGTGTCGCAACACACCAAACGCCTGCTGACGCAGACGCCCCTGCGGGGGGCACCATAATCCAATCGCGATCAAATTACGCTCCTGCAAAGATTCAATACACTTTCTGTCGCTAACCCATGTTGTGGGGGAGAGTATTTAAAGTACGTTCATTGTTTTTAGACATTTTGCTTTAAGATATCTTATGTGTGGAATGAAAGTAAGCCTGCAGTCAAGTATAACACCTAGGAATTTGTGTTTTTTGTTCACAGGTATTTGTTGCCTATATATCTTGGCAGTGGGATCTGCGGCGGGCCTTTTCTTCCTGGTGAAAACGCAAGAACTTTTGTTGGGGTTCACTTTGAACGCGTTTTTGTCGGCCCACTTGGAAACTTTGTTTACAGAGCACTGCATTTCGCACAAGTTTAGCGGCCTCGGCAGCTCTTAACTGTGGCCAAAATGCTGGCATTTGAAATATCGGAGGGGATTGGGCACGTAAGGCCTAACACGAAGCTTGATGTACCCGGCGTCCATGGACATCGGCAGAACACTAGAGTCGTAAATAGGTATCAGGTACTTGGTCTGCATTTCGTTGCTATCACCCCTCATCTGAATTCGTTAACGTCGATGAAGTTCTGCTCACTGAAGCCCTCCAGGACTTCAGCTTTAGTCAGCTCCAGCAGATCATTTGAGAAAACGCCACGGGTGGTATTCCCAGTACGGTGGTATTCATAGTACTTGAGCATCCCCGAATGACACTAGATTAAGCAGTTTTTATATTCTTTGATGATGATGTGTAGTGTTTTATGGCGCAAGGGCCAGGTTTGGCCAAAGAGCGCCATGACAAGTGGTAGTGTTAACGATGTATTATGGAAGATGTGACTTGGCTGTAAAGTGACCTAAAAATAGTCGCTGTAAATTGCGTAAAATCTACGTGCTATAAAATTATGGCGATGAATCATGGCGAATACTATGAACATTAAAATCAATCGTAGGAGAATGATGCAAAATAGAGAAATATAGGATGGTAAAATTACTTGGAGCACTGCTGCCTCGCCAGAGCCCTTGAAGCACAAGGGCCTAGAGGCATGTGCTGTACGAAAGAGCTATCACAGCGGCATCCTCTGAAGAGAGGGCCCGCTACGAACATGTGGGGCTAACAACATGCAAGACAACATCTTTCAGAAAACTTAGGACTGTGTTGGTGTTAAATAAAGGTTCTGGGCCGAGTAGCTTTACAGTATGTAGGGGGATGTGCTGCCGGTATGCTAGGGAAAAATGTTTCCTTGTCTTAGATTCGGCTGCCCGACACTCCAGGAGGACATGGATGACGGTCAGCCTCTCCCCGCAACTACCGCAGGTTGGAGGCTCGTTTCCCGTGAGTAAAAAGTTATGTGTGGCAAAAGTGTGTCCTATTCTTAGACGGCGGAATAGGACATCTGTCCGGCGGAATTTTGTTACAGGACGCCAGAAACCTAATTGTGGCTTTATTAAATGCAGTTTATTATTTATTTCTTCGTCCCACACGCGTTGCCAGTGGTTTCGTAGTTTCCTTCTTAGCAAAGGCTTCAGGTCTGTTACAGGGACTGAAGCAGTAGGGTTAACTGCATGCAATGAAATTGATGTGGCCATCTGGTCGACTAGAACGGTTCCCTCGATGCCCCTGTGTCCAGGCACCCAGCATATAATCACATGTTGGTTAGATATGTATGCTTTACACAGTGCGGAGTAGAGTTCAATAAATACTGGATTTTTGTGATTACAGAAAGACATCAAGGCCTTCACAACACTGAGGGAGTCCGTATATATAACTGATTTCTGGAGTTGTGATTTATTTATATGCTTTACGGCCGACAGCAGTGCGTAGGCCTAAGCCGTAAAGATACTAGTTTCCGGATGCAGTACGTCGGATTTCGAGAAGGATGGACCGACGGCTGCATAGGACACCCCGTCGTGTGACTTTGATGCGTCTGTGTAGAACTCCGTGCAGTAGTATTTGTGCTGGAGTTCCCGGAAATGCATTTGGATTTCAATCTCTGGAGCATGCTTTGTGACTTCCACGAAAGATATATCGCATTGTATGAGCTGCCACTCCCAAGGAGGTAGCAGCTTGGCTGGATGCATTAGGCGAAGCTGGAGGAGTGGAACGTGCATTTCTTCACTAAGCTCCCTCACACGCAGCGAGAAAGGCTGTCTTACGGAGGGACGATTGTGAAAGAGTGTAGCATACGTCATATCGTTAATGGTAATAAAACACGGATGTTGAGGATTACAGTGGACTTTCAGAAAATATGTTTGGCTGATGTATGTTGTCTGGATATGAAGTGACCACTCATTCGATTCTGCATATAAACTTTGTATGGGACTCGTTCTGAAAGCTTCTGTGGCTAAACGGATACCTAGATGGTGAACAGGGTCTGGCATCTTTAGCGCACTTGGAGCGGCAGAATGATAGATCACGGCACCATAATCTAATCGTGAACGAATCAGGCTCTTATAGAGATTAATTAAGCACTTCCTGTCACTACCCCACGAAGTATGGGATAGAAGTTCCATTAGTTTCATTGTTTTCAGACATTTTTCTTTAACATGTTGAATGTGGGGGAGGAAAGTGAGTCTGTAGTCTAGTATAACACCTAGAAATTTGTGCTCTTTGTTTACGGGTATTTGTTGTCCACATAGTCCTAAGCAAGGATCTGGGATCATTCCTCTCTTTCTTGTAAAAAGAACGCAAGAGCTTTTGTTAGGATTGATCTTAAATCCATTCTTGTCTGCCCACATTGAGACTTTGTTCAGGCCATGCTGTACCTGTCTCTCGCAGACTGTGAGGTTACAAGATTTGAAAGCTATTTGTATGTCGTCCACGTAGACAGAATAAAAGACTGCCGATGGTAATGAAGCGCGAAGCGTGTTCATCTTGACGATGAAGAGTGTGCAGCTGAGCACGCCTCCCTGGGGTACACCAGTTTCTTGTGTAAAAGGGCGTGACAGCACATTGCCGACTTTTACCCGGAAGGTACGATTGGACAAGTAGCTTTTTATTATGTTTAGCATGTTACCGTGAATGCCCATTTCTGACAAATCTCTCAACATTCCGTAGCGCCATGCTGTATCGTACGCCTTCTCCATATCGAGGAATATCGATAAGAAAAACTGTTTGTGTACAAACGCGTCACGAATATGTCCTTCAATACGTACAAGATGGTCAGTTGTGGAGCGCCCTTCTCAGAAGCCACACTGATAGGGATCAAGCATTTTGTTTTGTTCAAGGAAGTGGATGAGTCGGCGGTTTATCATTTTTTCAAATACCTTACACATGCTGCTTGTGAGGGCTATCGGGCGGTAACTTGCCACTGAGGAAGGGTCTTTCCCTTGTTTCAAAACACGGACCACAATGGCTTCTTTCCATGCCGTTGGAAGGTACCCTGCGCCCCAAATAGTGTTGAAAAGTGTAAGTAGTGTATCTTGCGTGTCATTGTGTATTTATTATGATTATTATTATTATTATTATTAGTGTTTTATGGCGCAAGGGCCACAACGGCCAAAGAGCGCCAGCAACGATGTTTATTAGTGCGGTAGAATGTTATAAACATGTCAGTGGGTATAATGGGTTGCAATGCCTGTGATGTACTGCGGTGGCTGTAAAAGCCTACGAATTAAAAACATAAGGCTTGCATTTCTTGGGAGAATTTAAGATGATTATGTCGGATTTCGGGTACTGTAGGGAAGATGAGTTTAAAAGCGGTCAGATATATTCTTCAAAAAATTCACATCATTAAGATAACTTAACAGCCGGTCGAGGGGGAACATCGGCTCAGCCGATAGGGAAAATGCAGGATGCATAGGTAAATTGGTGCGGTAAAGTTCAGGAAAGTATTTTTTTTCGCGTGGCTTTCATGCCAGGGCATTGTACAAGAACATGGATGACTGTGACTTGATTTCCACATCTAATGCAGACCGGTGGATCAGTACCGGTTAGCAAGTATGAGTGTGTTGCATGTGTGTGTCCTATCCTCAGTCTCGACATGATTACTTGCTCCTGTCTATTCCGGTGTACAGGTGTTTGGGTAATGTAAGGTTGGATGATGTGAAGTTTGTTATTATTTTCTGCGTTCCAAGCTTCTTGCCATGCGTGACGCAGTATTCCTCGAACGACAGGTTTCATATCTGTATATAGAACATAACTTACATCTATTTGGGACCTAAGACCTGCTAAGGCCGCGTTTGCGTCTGCCGCTTCATTACCAGGTATACTAGTATGGCCAGGTACCCAGCAGATTATTATATGTAGCCCTCTCTTGTAGGCTAAGGTTAAGCTGCTGATGAGAGTGTTTATCACCGGATTCTTTCTTTGTTTTTCAAGGTGTATTGACCGGACCACACTTAAGGCATCTGTGTATATTATCGATTGATTGATCTGTTTTGTTGTTATTTCTTTAACTGCGAGGAGTATAGCGTGAGCTTCAGCAGTGAAGATACTTGCGTATTTGTTTAATCTTAAATGGGCTACAAAATCTGGACCGATTGCAGCACATGTTGTTTCAGCAGTTTTTGAAGCATCAGTGTAAAATTCTGGACACTTGTACTTACTCTGTAGTGATAAGAAGTGTTGTTTTATAGCTTCTTGGGGTGTATGCTTTTCGTTTGTTTCTGTGAACGAGAAGTCACAATGTATGGTGACTGATTCCCATGGTGCTACTAACTCGTTAGTGTTATACAGGTGAACGTCCGACAGCAGTATGTTGTTTTCTTGACATAGCGACAGTGCTTTCAATGGAAATGGCTTTGCTACTGATGGCCGCTTTGCAAAGAGGGTTTGCGTTTCTGTGCTCTTCAACATTTGATAACACGGGTGTTCTCGGTTGGAACTAATCATAAGTGCGTACATAAAACTACGATACTGACGTTGTCGGTCTAGGTTCCACTGATTAGCTTCTACGTGCAAACTTGGAACAGGGCTAGTACGGAATGCACCTAGGGCTAGTCGCGTGCTAAGGTTATCTACAGGATCCAGAATTTTCAAAACTGAACGTGAAGCTGATTGGTAAACAATGTTCCCGTAATCGATACGTGTTCTAATCAAACTGTTATACAGCGAGAGCAAGTTTTTCTTGTCAGTTTCCCACGACTGGTGCGAAAGTATTTTGAGGATATTCATAGTTTTTAAGCATTTCATTTTTATGTTTTTTATATGTTGCACAAACGAGAGCTTATCACCCAATATAACGCCAAGAAATCTCTGCTCCTTTTTTACACTAAGCACATACCCGTTCATCGTAATATACGGTTCAGGCTGTATGCCTCTTTTCCGAGAAAATAACACACATGTTGTCTTTTCTTCATTAAAGCGAAAGCTATTCTTGTCAGCCCATTTTCAAAGCCTGTTCACTCCCAGCTGAATCTGTCTCTCGCATATGGACAGATTGCATGATTTAAAGCTTATCTGTATATCATCTACATAGACTGAGTAGGATATAAATGATGGGAGTGTTTTTTGTAGTGTGTTCATTTTAACTAAGAATAGTGTGCAGCTGAGCACACCTCCTTGTGGTACACCGTTTTCTTGCACAAAGACTCTGGACACTGCAGTTCCCACCCTTACTCTGTATTTTCGTTCGGACAAGTAGCTTTTTATTAGGTTAAACATGTTGCCTGACACGCCATACGACGCGAAGTCTTGCAATATGCCATACCTCCAGGTAGTGTCATAAGCTTTTTCGAGATCAAAAAATACTGATAGACAGTATTGCTTATGAACAAATGCGTCTCGTATATAACTCTCAAGTAGAACTAGGCTATCTGCTGTGCACCTTCCTGGTCTAAAGCCGGCTTGGTGGGGATCCAGAATTCCATTTTATTCCAAAAAGTACATTAATCGGCGGTTTGTCATTTTTTCAAACACTTTACATACACAGCTTGTTAGAACGATAGGCCTGTAGCTCTGTACAGAGGAGGGGTCTTTTCCATGCTTTAATATTGGTACTACTATAGCTTCCTTCCAACAGGACGGCAATCGACCACTGCAGAAAATTTGCATTCAAGAGGCATTCAAGTGTTTCCTGGGGTAGGTGCTTAACCATCTCATAGTTAATACTGTCTAATCCTGGCGCAGAGTTTTTGCAGTTGCGCAAAGCTATTTTTAATTCTTGCATCGTGAATGGGCAATTGTACCCATCGCTATGGGATTTTCGGAAGGAGAAGGGTACTGACTCCGCTAGTTTTTTATATGTTAGGAATGCTTTTGTGTAATTCGCGCAACTCGATATGTGCTCAAAGTGTTCTCCCAAATAATCTGCTTGCCCTTCCAATGTAGTAGCACTGTCATTTACCACAGGCAAGGGTAGTGTGGTGTTCCCCTTCAGCCTTCGAACCCTACTGTACACTTTCTGGCTATCTGTGTATGAGTTTATTGAGCCGATATAATTTCGTCAACTAGCTCTCTTGGCTTCCCAACGAATACGTCTTATATTTGCTTTTGCACGTTTGAAATTTATAAGGTTTTCTTCTGTAGGATATTTGGAAAACGTACGCCATGCTTTGTTTTGTTCTTTCCGTGCTTGCTTGCGCTCTTCATTCCACCAGGGCTTAGGGTTCACTATTTTACCAGAGGTTTGTGGTATCGATTGTTTCGCGGCATGAATAATGTGTTCAGTTATATAGGCAGTCATTTCTTCAATGTCAAGCTGTCTTATGGATTCAAGCCATATACATGCGTGTTCTTTGAATTCTGCCCAGTTTGCAGCATTTAGCTTCCATTTTTTTGGATTCACAGGTGGGTCATACGTCTGTATCGCCTCTAAGAGAACTGGAAAATGGTCGCTTCCAAAGGAGTCTGTGAGAGCTCTCCATTCAAACAATGGCAGAAGTGTTGCAGAACCCAGCGCCAGATCTATTGAGGAGTAGGTGTTATGTGCAGTGCTATAATAAGTCGGGAACTTTTTGTTATACAGGGTTGCTGCAGAGGATAGTAGGAATTTTTCAATTACGCGGCCTCTTGCATCACAGCGTGAGTCCCCCCAGAGTCCACTATGAGCATTAAAATCACCAACCACAATATACGGCTCAGGAAGCTGCTCTATTAGTTTTTCAAACTCAGTAATGTCGAGCCTCTTGTCTGGTGGAATGTGCAAAGAGCATACAGTAACAAGCCTATTAAGCAAAATAGCTCGTATGGCTACTGCCTCATAAGGCGTGTTAAGTTGGAGATTTTGGCATGCAACAGTCTTTGATATTATTATTGCCACGCCACCTGATGCAGCATGTCCATCATCACGATCTTTACGAAAATTTCCAAACGGAGTTAGAAAGTTCGAGTCACTTGATTTTAAGTGTGTTTCCTGAACACAGAACACTTTAGGCTTATACGTAGATAACAATTCTTTGATGTCATCTAGGTTATGCAAAAGCCCTCTGGCATTCCATTGCAATATCTGAACACCCATTATGACAAAGGTGTTTTTGGGAGTGTTCTGTGTAGAGTGATAATATTATTTTGGTTTTGGTGGAATTATTTGAGGGTTTTTTTTCTTTTTTACGTCCCACAAGCAAGCTGCGCTTGTCTTTTGGTGCCGCTGGCACCGATGCACTTGCGTCAACCTCCATCTCCTTCTCAGAGGCGGTGGAGGCGGGGTCACGAGGCTCTGGGAGACGTGTCTCGGGCCTCGGTTTTTGCACAGTAATGCAGCCCTGCGAGAGCAAGGTCTGCGAGTTGTTGGATTTGGCAGCACTGGGTGCTGCCTCTGTCGGGGCAGGAGAAGTCCCCCGTGGTTCGCTGCGTGTGACCAGGGCGGGCTCTTTAGGCCGTAGTGAGAGGGCCCCCTGCCTCGTCACAGCGGCAAAACTTTCGTTGCGAGGAAATGCAAGTCGCTTTCGCGCTTCAGAGAAGGTCATGTTTTCATTGATCTTAAGGGCAATAATTTCTTTCTCTTTTTTCCAGATCGGGCATGACCGTGAGAATGCAGGATGATCCCCTTCACAGTTCGTGCAGTGTGATACAGCATTACAGTTATCAGATGGATGATCGTTAGAACTGCATTTGGCACACGTTAATTTTCCTCTGCATGTCTGAGAGTTGTGCCAGAACGTCTGCCATTTGAAACAACGTCTAGGCTTGCGGATATAAGGCCTCACACGGATTTTCACATAGCCTGCTTCGACTGAGTCTGGTAGTATGGTGGAGCCGAATGTTAGGATTACATGTTTGGTGGGAGTTTCGGTGTCATTACGACGGATCATGATTCTTTGAACTTTGGTCACATTCTGTTCTGCAAAACTTTCAAGCAATTCTTCCTCACTAAGATCAAGCATGTCTTCATCAGAGATTACCCCACGAACACTGTTCATCGAACGGTGCGCCGTGACAGTTACTGCTATGTCACCAATGAATTTGAGGTCTGAAAGCTTTTTAAGTTGCTCTTTGTATTTCAGTTCCTGAATGATGTCGCCACTAGCCATCCTTGTAGCTTTGAAACCTTGGCCTAATATGTCTCTTAGGGACTTCGAAACTTTGAAAGGAGATAGTTTTCTGGCTGTTATATTGCCGTCACTGTGGATCACATGGTACTTTGTAAAGTTGTCATAGCTCTTGAAGAAAAATCGGGTGGTTGCTTCGTTGCGCCCCCTTTTTAGAGGACGATCAGTTTGGGAAATGGAAGGAGTAGCCATAAAACGTATTTGTCTTCGGCAGCAGCGCCAGCCGCCCACCACCGAGCCCAACATGGGGACGCCACAAGGCTTGTATCTCAAGACTTGCACACGCCAGCTGTACGCCACCGCTATAACCGTACATGGTGTAACCAAGGCTGGTTAGCCACACAAGGTTAACCCTCGCCGCCATGAAATTAGAGTGGAAAAAAAGATAAGAAAACAAGTGAAGAGAAGGAAAGGTGCAGAAGAAAGATTATAGATGGAGAGGGGGACAGGAAAAGGCGACCGCCGATTTCCCCCGGGTGGGTCAGTCCGGGGGTGCCGTCTATGTGAAGCAGAGGCCAAAGAGGTGTGTTGCCTCCGCCGGGGGGCCTTAAAGGTCCAAACACCCAGCATCGGCTCAACCTCTAGGATCCCCCTTTCCCCAGACACGGCTAAGCCGCGCACGGCTACACGCGGGAGGGTCCAACCCTTGTGTGCTCGGGTACGTGGTGTCGCAACACACCAAACGCCTGCTGACGCAGACGTCCCTGCGGGGACAAGATTTTTAGAATGTTCATTGTTTTTAGGAATTTGTGCTTAAGATATCTTAGGTGCGGAATGAATGTTAATATTTTATCCAGAATAATGCCCAGAAATTTGTGTTCTGTGTTTACAGGTATGCGCTGTCCATTTAAGTCTATATTGGTAACTGCGGTCAGTCCTCTCTTTCGTGTGAATAACAAGCATGAGCTTTTATTGGGATTGATTTTAAAGCCATTTTCTCTGGCCCATTTAGACACTTTGTTCAGTCCAATTTGGATGTGTCGTTCACAGATTGCGAGGTTACACGACTTGAAACCGATCTGTATATCATCTACATATAGGGAGTAGAACACGCCGGGTGGTATTGCTGAACGTAAGGAGTTCATTTTTATGATGAAAAGCGTACAGCTGAGTACGCCTCCCTGCGGCACCCCAATTTCCTGTGTATACGGTCTGGACAGAGCATTCCCAACTCTAACGCGGAACGTGCGATTTGTTAAGTGGTTTTCTATTATGTTGAGCATGTTCTCGCGGATACCAATTTCTGAAAGATCTCGTAATATTCCAAACCGCCACGTTGTATCATATGCTTTTTCCATGTCGAGGAAGATAGAAAAAAAACTGTTTGTGTATAAAAGCGTCGCGGATGTTTGCTTCTATGCGAACAAGGCTGTCTGTTGTAGAACGGCCTTCTCTAAAGTCGCACTGATAAGGATCGAGCAGTTTGTTCTCTTCAAGGAAATGTAAGAGCCTGCGGTTTTATCACTTTTTCATAAAATTTGCAAAGACAACTTGTTAAAGCAATGGGACGGTAACTTTCCACTGAGGATGCAGGTTTACCTTGTTTTAGAATGGGTACTACGATGGCTTCCCTCCATGCCAGTGGAAGGAACCCAGTTGCCCAAAGAGTTTTAAAGAGGGACAGGAGAGCCATTTGAGCGCTAAAGTCCAGATGCTTGATCATCTCATACATAATACGGTCGGCTCCGGGAGCAGAGCTTTGACAAGTGTTTAATGATGCTCTGAATTCCATAACACTGAAGGAACTGTTGTAAGGTTCGTTTTCTCCACACTTTCTATTGAACGGCTTGCTTTCTGCAGATTCTTTTAGTTTATGGAAAAGCTCCGAATAATGTTCGCCTCAGGACACATGTTCGAAATGCTGTCCAAGGGCGTTAGCCTGGTCTTCAAGGTTATTGCCTTGGACATCGACCAAAGGCAGGAGGTAAGGTTGGTGGCCTACTAATTTTTTCAACAGACTCCATACATTTTCTTCTTGTTTGTAGGAGTTAATACCGGAGATGTATTTTTCCCAGCTTTCCCTTTTAGCCGTGCGCCGTGTTCGCCTTCCTTGGGACTTCATGTGTTTGAAGTTAACAAGGTTCTCAGTTGTTGGAGAGCGGCGCAGCATGTCCCAAGCCTTATTCTGTTTTTTTTTTCGTGCATTCCTGCAGTCCTCGTTCCACCAGGGCACTCGCCTTTTTTTCGGGGTCCCGTTTGTTTGTGTGATGCACTCCAATGCGGCGTCAATCATAAAAGCGGTAAAATAAGTAACAGTGTCGTTTATATTAAAATCGTTAATAGCGTTCCGAGGCATATACGTCAGAGTCTTAAATTTTTCCCAGTCTGCAGATGCAATCTTCCATTGAGGGGCGTGTGGGAAAGGATCATGTTCTTTTGTAGATTGGAGGATCACAGGAAAATGGTCACTGCCATAAGGGTTCTGAATAACTTTCCAATCTAAACGGGGTACTAAGGTCGGGGATACTATGCTTTTAAGTCTATGTAACTGTATGTGTTATGTGCAAGACTGTAAAATGTTGGTTGTTTCTTATTTAGCACGCAGGCGCCTGAAGAAAACAGGATTTGTTCTATTATTCGACCTCTTGCATCGCATCGGGTATCCCCCCAAAGAGTATTGTGTGCATTGAAATCCCCAACCAGTATGTATGGGTCTGGCAGGGCATCTATTAATCCCTCGAGTTCTTTTCGATGGAGCCGAAAGTTAGGCGGTATGTAGATAGAACAAATGCTAATTAGTTTTCCAAACAATAAGGCCCGAACTGCAACTGCCTCAAGAGGTGTCTGAAGTTCGAGAGCACGGCATGCAACGGACTTATCAGCTATTATTGCTACACCACCGGAAGAGGTGTTGGCATCGTCACGGTCCTTCCGAAAAATGGCGAATTGCGTCAGAAAGGCTGACTGTGTTGGTTGTAGATGTGTTTCCTGCACACACAGCACCTTGGGATTATATTTATGTACGAGTTCTTTGACGTCGTCGAAGTTGTGAAGGAGACCTCTAACGTTCCAATGTAATATTGGTGTATCCATGTTGTTATTGATATGTGCTGTGTGTTTAGGAGAGAGAAGCTACTTTAGCCCACACGGCTCTTTCCAGGCCTTGTGATGCGGGTTTTGTCCTTTTTGGCGCTCTCCTGAGAACTGCACCGAGCCTTCGGCGTCTGTGACGCCGACGCACTTTGTGATGTATCCATCGCCTCCGCCCCCGCAGGGGCGTCTGCGTCAGCAGGCGTTTGGTGTGTTGCAACACCACGGACCCGAGCACACGAGGGTTGGACCCTCCCGCGTGTAGCCGTGCGCGGCTTAGCCGTGTCCGGGGAAAGGGGGATCCTGGGGGTTGAACCGATGCCGGGTGTTCGGACCTTTAAGGCCCCCCGGCGGAGGCAACACACCTCTTTGGCCTCGGCTTCGCGTAGACGGCACCCCCGGACTGACCCACCCGGGGGAAATCGGCAGTCGCCTTTTCCTGTCTCTCCCTCCTCGAATCTTCGTCTTTATCTCTCACTTTTTGACCTTTCCTGTCTCCTTCTCTCTTCTTTTTACTTCCTTTCTCCTGGCGGCAAGGGTTAACCCTGTGTGGCTATCCAACCTTGGGTACACCATATTCGGTTATAGTGACGGCGTACGACTGGCGTCGTGCAGACTTGTACGCAAGCTCTGCTGCGTCCCCTCGTTGGGCTCCGTGGTGGGCGGTCGGCGCTGTTGCCGAATGCATACATTTTTTCATGGAAACTTCTTTCCCCTCCCTTACTGATCGCCCTCAGAAACGAGGGCGCACCGAAGATGTCTTCAAGTTTTTTGGACGCCAAACCCAGAACTTTCCCCGCTTCCATGTTATTCATTCCGAAAAGCCAAACAAAGCAGTGCGAAACATCTCACCATTCCTTGTTTCAAAGTCCCTAACTGATATTTTTGGCCCAGGTTACAAAGTGTCGAGGATGGCAAGCGGCGACCTCCTCTTGGAGCTCCGCGATGTAAAACAGTATGAGAAACTACCGCAACTAGTGTCATTTGGAGAGACCCCCATAAGAGTAACCCCGCACCGTACAATGAACACCACCCGCGGCGTTGTGTCAGACGATGACTTGCTGGAGCTCACTGAGGCAGAACTCTTGGAGGGCTTCAGCGAGCAACATGTTATCAATGTCAAAAGAATAAAGATGAGGCGAGATGGTAAAGAGATCCAAACCAAGCACATAATAATCACCTTTGGTTCAAGTGTCCTGCCCGAGTCAATCGAGGCCGGGTACATCAAGCTCCGTGTCAGGCCATACGTGCCCAATCCACTGCGATGTTTCCAATGCCAGCGCTTCGGCCACAGTTCGCAGAGCTGCCGAGGCCGCCAAACATGTGCGAAGTGCAGTGCCCACGAACACACCTCTGAAGCTTGTGAGAATGCTCTCCACTGTGTAAACTGTGATGGGGAGCACGCCGCGTACTCGCGGTCGTGCCCATTTTGGAAAAAAGAAAAGGAAATAGTAACAGTTAAAGTAAAAGAAAACATAAGTTTCAAAGAGGCACGCAGGCGGGTATCTTACCTGCCCAAGAAAACATTTGCCGATGTGGCGCGTAAGGGGGCAGCGTCACAACGGCCTCCGGCGGCTGTCCGACCCACAGGCAGTGAGTCGGCAGTTACGCCATCTGCCCCCGCGGCGGTTGCAGCTAGCGCTGCTCCGTCAATCGAGGAGAAGGGACCATCGAACCCGAAGGTGGGCGCAGCCGAGGCTGCCTCAACCTCCCAGGTCCCTTCCAGCGCTGGCAACGGCCGGCGCAGCCAAATTCCCCAGGGAGCCCCATCGACCTCCGGGCTGGTGGGCGCAGGGGTCTTGCCCTCCAAGGCGGGACCCTCGCTGGTAACTTCCCGCTCGCAAGAGCACGTGTCCGGCGCCTCGCAAGAGGCAATGGACACTACACATGTCCTCAAGGCGCAACAAACGCCTAAGGAGCGGCGAGGCTCCCTCGAACGCTCCAGAAAGGGCAGAGCTCCCGTTACAGGGCCTCGAAAGAGCTCTGTAACCTAAGGCAACACCTCCGTTTCCGTAAACACACCACAAATTTCTCTTTAAATATGGATACACAAATCATCCGATGGAATGTCAGAGGTCTCCTCAGGAATCTCGATGATGTGCAAGAGATTATACACAAACACAATCCAAAAGTGCTGTGTCTACAGGAAACACACCTAAAAACACAACACACAAACTTTCTCCGACAGTATGTTGTTTTTCGCAAAGATCGCGATGATGCAATCGCATCATCGGGAGGTGTTGCAATTGTAATCCAAAAGAGCATAGCATGTCAACCCTTACAGCTACGAACGGCCCTTGAAGCAGTGGCGGTTCGAATAGTTTTGCTAAACAAACTTATCACTATTTGCTCGATTTATATACCCCCACACTACAAACTAAGCAAACATGAATTTCAGTCCTTCGTAGATAAATTGCCAGAACCTTATGTTGTTCTTGGCGATTTCAATGCACACAACACCTTGTGGGGAGACTCTCGTATCGATGCGCGAGGTCGTCTCGTTGAACAGTTCCTTTTCTCCTCTGGAGCGTGCCTTCTAAATAAGAAAGAACCCACATATTACTCTCTTGCGAACAGAACCTTCTCATCAATAGATCTTAGTATAGTTTCCGCCTCTTTACTGCTCGAACTCGAATGGGAAATTACGAGAAACCCTTACGGGAGCGATCACTTCCCCGTATTGCTAAGAACATCTAAAGAAAATGAACTTCCTCCACGAGCTCCTAGGTGGAAGATAGATACAGCCGACTGGGAGAAATTTCGAACTCTCACTAACATCTCATGGGCCGATATGTCTTCTTTAGAAATTGATGCGGCTGTGGAATATCTTACATCATTCATAATAGATGCCGCATCAAAATGCATATCCGAAGTGAGTGGTCTGGCATGCAAACGACGTGTGCCGTGGTGGAACAGCGAATGTAGGATCGCCCGTAAGAATCAGAACAAGGCGTGGGGGTTGCTACGCGCTTGTCCCACTGCTGAGAATCTTATGAACTTTAAAAAAATAAAGTCCCAAGGCAGGCGAACCCGCCGACAGGCCAGAAGAGAAAGCTGGCAGAAGTTTTTATCAAGTATTAACTCGTTCAGGGATGAGGCCAAAGCCTGGAACAGAGTAAATAGGATTAGAGGGCGGCAAACACATTCACTCCCCCTGGTAAACACACAGGGAGATACACTGCAAGACCAGGCAGACTCACTTGGGGAATATTTTGAGAGCGTGTCAAGTCCAACAAATTATACACAATCCTTTCTCAAATACAAAGAAACAGAAGAACGTAAGCCATTAACAAGAAATGGTCGAGAGAATGAGCCTTACAACCGTCCCTTTGGCATTGCCGAGCTAAGAGCTGCCTTGATCACATGCAAGAGCTCTGCACCAGGACCTGGCAGAATTATGTACGACATAATTAAGGACGTACACACTGATACACAATTGACTTTACTTGCACTTTTTAACACTATTTGGGCTGCTGGGTATCTTCCACTTGCATGGAGAGAAGCGATTGTGATTCCCATTGTGAAGCAAGGTAAAGATCCTTCGTTGGCGTCAAGTTACCGCCCTATAGCCCTCACAAGTTGCATTTGTAAGCTGTTTGAGAAAATGGTTAATCGGCGGCTCATACATTTCCTGGAATTAAACCAAATGCTTGATCCCTTTCAGTGTGGCTTCAGGGAAGGGCGGTCCACAATTGATCACCTTGTGCGCATTGAGGGAAACATTCGCGACGCCTTTCTACATAAGCAATATTTCCTATCCGTGTTCCTAGATATGGAGAAGGCGTACGACACAACGTGGCGCTACGGAATCTTGAGAGACTTGTCGGGAATGGGCATCCGTGGCAATATGCTCGCCCTAATAGAAAGCTATTTGTCCAATCGTACCTTCCGAGTAAAAGTCGGTAATGCACTGTCACGTCCTTTTACGCAGGAAACTGGTGTACCCCAGGGAGGTGTGCTAAGCTGCACTCTTTTTATTGTTAAGATGAACACACTACGTGCTTCACTGCCACCGGCCATTTTTTATTCCGTATACGTCGACGATATACAAATAGGCTTTAAATCCTGCAACCTCGCAGTATGCGAGAGACAGGTACAGCAGGGCCTGAATAAGGTTTCCAAGTGGGCTGACGAAAACGGATTTAAGATCAACCCCCACAAAAGCACTTGTGTTCTTTTTACTAGAAAGAGAGGCCTGGTTCCAGATCCGTGTGTTCAACTGTGTGGACATCAAATACCCATAAACAAAGGACACACATTTTTAGGTATTATACTAGACTCCAAGCTTACTTTCATACAGCACATTAAATATCTTAAAGAAAAATGTCTAAGGACAATGAACCTACTTAAAATTCTATCCCACTCAACATGGGGTAGCGACAGGAAGTGTCTGCTGAATGTTTATAAGAGCCTAATTCGATCACGATTGGACTATGGTGCCGTCGTATATAACTCTGCCGCTCCGAGCGCACTAAAGATCCTAGATCCTATCCACCATCTAGGTATCCGCTTAGCCACTGGCGCTTTCAGAACAAGCCCGATTGAAAGCTTATACGCGGAATCAAATGAATGGTCGCTCCATCTACAGAGAACTTACATCAGCCTTACATATTTCCTAAAAATACACTCCAATCATCAACATCCATGTTTTAACACTGTTAACGATATGACCTGCACTACACTATTCCATAATAGTCCTTCTGTAAGAAAGCCTTTCTCGCTTCGAGTGAGGGAGCTTAGCAATGAAATGCATGTCCCACTCCTCGAGCATCGCTTAATGCACACAATCAAGCTCTTACCTCCCTGGGGGTGGCAGGTGATACAATGTGACATATCCTTTATAAAAGTTACAAAGCACGCTCCTGAGGCCGAAATCAGAATGCATTTCCTAGAACTTCAGTACAAACACTCCTGCGCAGATTTCTACACAGACGCTTCGAAGTGAAATGCCGGGGTATCCTATGCAGCAGTCGGCCCATCCTTCTCGGAATCCGACGTACTGCATCCCGAAACAAGCATCTTTACGGCCGAGGCCTACGCATTACTCTCTGCCGTGAAGCATATAAGAAGATCAAAACTTTCAAAAGCAGCGATTTATACAGACTCTCTAAGCGTCGTGAAGGCCTTAAAGTCACTCTACAAACATAAAAATCCCGTATTCAATGAACTGTATTCGGCATTATGTAAAGCGTACTCATCTAACCAGAATATCATAATATGCTGGGTCCCTGGCCATAGGGGAATCGAAGGTAACGTTCTCGCGGACGAGATGGCCACGTCAATCACATCGCAAGCTGTTAACCCTACCGCTGATGTGCCTGTCACAGACCTGAGGCCTTTCGTACGAAATAAACTGCGAAGTCACTGGCAGTGCACGTGGGACGCGCAAACAAATAACAAACTGCACGTTATAAAGCCCCGGTTAGGTTTTTGGCCCTCCCCAACAAAATCTCGGCGAACAGAAGTCCTATTCTGTCGCCTCAGAATAGGACACACATTTGGGACCCACAACTTTTTACTCACGGGAAACAATCCTCCAACCTGTGGTAGATGCGGTGAGAGGCTGACCGTCCTCCATGTCCTCTTGGAGTGTCGGAAAGCCGAACCTGAAAGAAAGAAACATTTTCCACTAGCATACCGTTATTACATCCCTCTGCACCCGGCTATGTTTCTTGGTCATGAACCGCTTTCTAATACCAAGGCAGTCCTCGACTTCTTAAAAGATGTAGTTCTACACGTCATAAGCCCATTAAATTCGTAGAGCATCCTCGCTCCAGAGGATGCCGCTGCGATAATTGTTTTAAATAGCACATGCCTCCAGGCCGTTGTGTCTCAAGGGCTCTAAGGAGGCATTAGTGCTCTAGCATATCTTATATAACCTGATATATCTTTAGACATCATATCATTCTTTTTAATTGTCTTATTGTTCATAGTACACTTCATAAGTCATCGCCATAATCTTATTATACAGATTTTACGCACTTTAGCGCTACCATTTTTAAGGCCCTTCTACAGCCACGGCACACCAACTTCTTAGTACTCATGATTTCACTGCAAACAAATTAACACTGACATGGCGCTCTTTGGCCATATCTGGCCCTTGCGCCACTAACCCACACACATCATCATCATCATCGCCTCCGCCGAGGCGTTGGATGTCCGCTCGCGGTGTCCGCTTGCGGGTGTTTCGGGCTTCTCTGCGCGTGCAGAGGACCTTAAAGAACTAGAGACAGCAGACCCTGAGGGCTGCTGCATCTTGCTGGGCGGCAGGCCAGCACTAGCTGGTCCCGCAGTGGGGGCGAGTGGCGATGCGCCGGTCCACTCTGGGTGGTCCTAACAGCCGCCGAATACCGTTGTGCCCGTGCCCCCACCCGTGCCACTTCGGAAAATGTAGGTCCCTGTGCAATAGAAGGACGCTTGCGCGCTTCTTTGAATGAGATATTTTCTTTTATTTTAAGTGTTATGATTTCTTTTTCCTTCTTCCATGAAGGACAGGAGCGAGAATAGGCGGCGTGTTCACCGTCACAGTTTGCACAAGGAAGTGGGTCGTTGCAGTTGTCCGCACGGTGGTCATGGGACGCGCACTTTGCACAGGTGGTACGGCCTCGGCAGCTCTGAGAGCCGTGGCCGAATCTTTGGCATTTGAAACATCGTCGTGGATTTTGTATGTACGGTCTGACAGTAATTTTCATATAGACTGTTTCGATGCTTTCAGGCAGAGTGCTGGTACAAAAGCTAAGGATCAGGTGTTTTGTGGGTATTTCCTTCTCATCTCGGCGGATTTTGATCCGTTGCACATTACTGACATGCTGCTCCTTCAAGCCCTCTAGGAGCTCTGCCACAGTCAGTTCTAGAAGGTCCTGCTCTTAAACTACACCTCTTGTGCTGTTGAGCGAACGGTGAGGGGTTATTGAAATTGGGGTTTCACCAAATGAAACAAGATTTGTCAATTTGTCGTGTTGTATTTTGTCACGAACTTCAAGGAGAAGGTCGCCACTGGCCATTTAAGTAATTTTGTATCCAGGGCCCAGTGAGGCACTTCGCAACAACAAATGGAGAAAGCTTTCTTACAGTCCTTTGGTTCGTTTCGGTATGGATCACGTGAAAATGTGGGAAAATATCTTTGGTCTTGGCGAAAAAGTTGAAGGGTTCATC
The DNA here is from genome assembly GCF_050947875.1 of Dermacentor variabilis. Classification (NCBI taxonomy): domain Eukaryota; kingdom Metazoa; phylum Arthropoda; class Arachnida; order Ixodida; family Ixodidae; genus Dermacentor; species Dermacentor variabilis. The sequence goes on along the minus strand of NC_134574.1, from coordinate 70,871,857 downwards.
GGTGCGGCCTCTTTTCAAAAGAGGTCGATCAGGTAGCTTGGGGAATGAGCTAAAAGCCATAGAAATTACTGAAATTTCGGCAGCTGTGCCAGCCACCCACCATGGAGCCCAACACGGGGACGTGACAAGATTCTGTATAAATGCAGCCTGCCAGCGCCAGCAGTACACAGCCACTATAACCTAATGTATATACCCAAGATTGGATACATTACACACGGTTAACCCTTGCTGCCACGAAATACGGAAGCAAAAGAAGTGAAGAGAAGACAGGAAAGATGCAAAAGTGGAAGAGAAAGACGAAGATTATAGAGGAGGACAGGAAAAGGCGACTGCCGATTTCCCCCGGGTGGGTCAGCCCGAGGGTGCCGTCTATGTGAAGCCGAGGCCGAAGAGGTGTGTTGCCTCCGCCGGGGGGCCTTAAAGGTCCAGACACCCAGCATCAGCTCAACCCACAGGATCCCCCTTTCCCCAGACACGGCTAAGCCGCGCACGGCTACACGCGGGAGGGTCCAACCCTCGTGTGCTCGGGTACGTGGTGTCGCAAGACACCAAACGCCTGCTCACGCAGACGCCCCTGCGGGGAAAGGTCGACACTAGAAACAACCTATTTGCAAGAGAATAGCTTATCGCAACTGCAAAAGTGCCCGATGAGCATGGCCTTGTTGTCCTCACAGGCATAGGCTCTTTCGAGTTGTTCTACAACATAACAGAACTTTACACAGAAATGCGGTTGCGTCAAGGAACGCGAAGCTTATCCTTAAGTGATGATGATGCTGTGCTCCTCACATACATGAAGCTCTATCATGATTTAACGTTTTCTCTGTTGGCGGTGTTGTTCAGTGTCCACCGTACAACTGTGTCGAACATATTCAAGGATTCAATTGTAATTCTAGCAAGCATTCTTGAGCATGCAATTTTCTGGCCAACGAAGACCGCAGTTGTGAACTGTCTAACAATGTATTTCAAGGAATACAAAGACACGAGGATGGTGCTTGACTGCACTGAAATATAAATTGAGCGCCCAAAAGATCTAGTGTCAAGGCTCCTCACATACAGCCACTATAAGTGCACGTACACTGCAAAGGTCCTGGTGAGTGAGAGACCAGGAGGCTTAATTAGCTATGTAAGTACAGAATATGGAGGGAAAGCATCTGACACATACATCACAAAGGAGTGCAGAGTTCTTGACAAGTGTATTTCCCATGTTGACAGTGTGATGGTAGATAAAGGCATCCTAATCGGTGAACTTTGTAAAGAAAAAAACATCAAAATGATCAGACCTCCATTCCTCATGGAAAAACAGCTCACTGCAGAGGAAGCTAGGAGAAACCAATCCATAGCAAGCGCCCGAGTACATGTGGAGAGGGCCATTCAAAGGATGAAACTGTACCGCATTTTAAGAAATCGGTTTGATCTCGACTTTGTGCCATACATTGACAGCATATTCAAAATAATTGCTGGAACTGTGAATCTCTCAAGGCCATTGTTCAGTAACAACAAGTTGCTTTTCAACTGATAATGTCGGTGCGCGTATTTATCAGGTTAAGTCTCTACGAAGTAATTCTGCAGTGATTACTAGCTCTTACGAATTAGCTTTGTGAGTTGCCAGGCAAAGTGTGATATTTAACAAATGTGATGAACGAATTGTCTAAAAATAAAAAAATCTATCCAAGGAGCCACTCAAAGTGTGAAGTTTTTGTCAATGTGCACACTTCCACTGTGGATAGTCTGAATGGAAGGAAAATTTCTGTCTGTAACAAGTGTGGTGGTCCTCAAACACCAAAAATGCACAAAATGCCATCAGCAGTATCTGTAGTTCTAGTTTGTATGATTTAGAGTATTAAAAAAGCATTTCTTTTTTAAGAGAGCCATTCTGCACAAGTTTTGTGGAGACTGTAGTTATTTAGGCTTATACAGGCACACACGGAAATGTCTGTCATACTGTATTGTTGTTGTAGCAGTACATATACACAGATAAGTACCAAAGTGACCAGCTTTCAGGTTGTTCATTGAATTTGGCAAAATAAGTACTACTGCTAGCTTGGAAATATTTTTATTCCCTGCCAAGAACACGAAAGGAAGAGCAGGACCAATAACATGCGCTGTCAAACCTGTAAAAAGACCTTGGGCAGTTACATTAATGGCAAAAAGCAGCACACTTGTTCATGTAGAACAGACTGCATGGTACGGCACATTCTGGTAGCAACCTCCCCTTATGTTTTGGAGATACAATAATGCAGTGTTCTTGTCAACAAAATGGGCAACGAGCTTGCAGAATGTGTACAAGATACTATACAGTAAACACCATCTAGCATGGACTGCCTTTCAGCCTTTGCTTCGTGGCATACTTTTCGATTTGCGAACACCTAATTTTTGTAGCTACTATAAAGCTACTTCAGCAGCTGAAGGCCTTTAAATGCAGTACTCATGGTGTATGCTTTGAAAAATAATATGCATGCAAGAATATTACTTTTACCTTTTCCGATTGCTACCTTATAACTAATTTTATTTCTAAACTGCCCACTACTAATAGGTTAGTAAAGCAAACAGGAAGAACAGATTTTGTGCTTCTTGTCAAGAAGCACCACTTTTAGCTTTCCTGTGCACCAGAAATGCAGGTCTCTTAAATTTAAATAATTCCAATCTCAATTTGTACATTTTATGAGAAGTGCAATGCGCAAAACAGTGTGCCTGCATTCTTCACTGTTGTCCGGTTTCATAATGCAGTTACATCACTACATATCACAGCAGTGCTTGTCAGCATATCTTTGTTTTAGTATAACAGCTGGACAATATAGGCGGCAATACATCAGAACTAGAAAATGTAGTGCTCCTACAGATTGCATTCTTTCTCTACCACAATAACAGAAACCCTATATGTCACAGGAAAGAAACGGCCCGAGTGCCAGACGCAAGCCAAGCAATTGCCAAACCAGAAAGCAACTGTTTCTTGGAAACTGTTTGTCTGGTGTCATTCTGATATAATCCCTTACACTATCGCAGTGGTGTTAAAGTATGCAGCTCACTAAAAATTTAACTGGGTGAGGCACTTGTTTGTCTTCACAACACAGTAATGCCAGTTAATGCCAATTACAAAACAAACAACAGTCAGAAACGAAACCAGTAAGACTACATATGCCTGCTGTACTGTGCCACAGTTGTCTGGCTGCCCTAATAGTATTGCAGTAACAACCAAATATACCACAAACATAACCACATGAGCAGTAGACAAAAAATGAGAACATCTTTGTAACATGGTGCCTTTGCAATCATCATCCTTGTATCAGTGGAAGCCCATGCGAGTTAACACGAAATGTACATACAAGCATGATTGGATACCCATGTAGAAAGCTGGGCATGGAACATAAACCACAAGTGACTACTGCCATTCCCTGGGATGACTTTCTGATCACACAGTTATAGCATTCTAACATCACAATTGCTTCACAAAACACAGTCAGCCAAAAATTTAATTACATGAGGCACTTGTTCGTCTTCACAACGCAGTCGTGCTAGTTGCCATACCAACTATATCACAAAACAAACACCAGCCGAAAATGGAAAAAAGATGATAACTACAGACGCCTACTGTAATGAGCAGCAGTTGTCTGGATACCATAGTATCACAATGTCAGCCAAATGTCCCACAAACATGACCACATAAGCAGTAGACAAAAAAAATGAAAGCATCTTTGCACTTATCATTGGAAGCCCATGTGAGTTAACACGAAAGGTACATACAAGCATAATTAGATACCCATTTAGAAACCTAGGCATGGACTATAAACCACAAGTGACTACTGTCATTCCCTGGAATGACTTTCTGATATCACAGTTATAGCATTCTCATATTACAATTGCTTCACAAAACACAAGTCAGCCAAAAATTTAATTGCATGAGGCACTTGTTCGTCTTCACAACACAGTCGTGCTAGTTGCCATACCAACTATATCACAAAACAAACAACAGCCGAAAATGAAAAAAATACTGAAAATTACAGACGCCTACTGCAGGCGTGCTTCATAATCAGAAAGTGGTTTTGGCACGTAAAACCCCATTTTTTACGCCTGCTGTAGTGATCAGCAATTGTCTGGCTACCATAGTATCACAGTATCATATAAATATCCCACAGACATGACCACATAAGCAGTAGACAAAAAAATGAGAGCATCTAACACGGTGCCTTTGCACTTATCAGTGTATCAATGGAAGCCCATGTGAAGTAACACAAAATGCAAATACAAGCATGATTGGATACCCTTGTAGAAAGCTGTGCACGGAACTTAAACCACAAATGACTACTGTTATTCCCCAGGATGCGTTTCTGATATCACAATTATATTTACGATATCACAGTCGCATCGCATAATGCAGTGACCCAAAAAATTAAATGCAAAGAATGCCACATAGACAAATGCTTTGCCTGTGATTCCTAGCCTGTCATTTGAGTGTCTGTTATGGTTCCGGTTTGCATCACAAATTGCTCTAGCCACTGCACGACTCAGCTGTTTACACACACATGTGTTTTAATACTGACATAATGAATGAATGAATGTTTGGTTTTTATTGGCGCAAGGGCCAGGTATGGCCAAAGAGCGCCAAGCCAGTGTTGATGAATTCGCAATGCAGTTATGAGTTCAATGAGGTTGATGTGATGTGGCTGAAAAGGGGCCTTAAAATAGTCGCTCTAGAGTGCGTAAAATCTATCTGTTATAAGATTATGTCGATGATAATGACATGTTCTATGAGCAATAAAATTCATCGTTAAAGAATGACGCATTATAAAAGATAGGTGAGATCGTAAAATTACCTGCAGCACTATTGCCTCGCCAGAGCTCTTGAAAAACAAGGGCCTGGAGCCATGTGCTATACAGTATGACTTTCACAGCGGCATCCTCTCAAGAGAGGAAGCGCTACGAATGTATAGGATTAATAACGTGTAGGACAACATCTCTGAGGAAACCTAGGACTGTGTTTGTATTAGAAAGCGGTTCTGGATCGAGAAACATTACAGGGTGAAGAGGAATGTGTTGACGGTACGCTAAGGAAAATGTCTCCTTCTCTCAGATTTGGCTTTCTGACACTCCAGGAGGACGTAGAGCACGGTCAGCCTCTCCCAGCATCTGCCACAGGTCGGAGGGTCATTTCCGGTGAGTAAAAAAGTTGTGTGCCAAATGTGTGTCCTATTCTTAGACGACAGAAAAGGACATCTGTCCGGCGTGATTTTGTTACAGGAGGCCAGAAATCTAATTGTGGCTTTATTACATGCAGCTTATTATTTGTTTCCAGGTCCCACAAGCGTTGCCAGTAGTTTCGCAGTTTCCTGCGCAAGAAGGGCCTCAGATCTGTGACAGGGACTGCAGCACTAGGATGAACAGAATACGATGCAATTGATGTGGCCATCTGGTCCACCAGAACGTTACCTTCGATGCCCCTATGACCCGGCACCCAGCATATTATGACATGCTGGTTACATATATATGCTTTACATAGGACGGAATATAGTTCATTGATTACTGGATTTTTGTGCTTACAAAATGACATCAAAGCCTTCACAGCGCTTAGGGAGTCCGTATATAAACAGATTTTTTGATTTTTGTTTTCCTTATATGCTTTACAGCAGACAGTAGTGCGTAGGCCTCAGCCGTAAAGATGCTTGTTTCCGGATGCAGTACATCGGATTCCGAGAAGGATGGGCCGACGGCTGCATAGGACACCCCCTCGCATGACTTCGATGCGTCTGTGTAGAACTCCGTGCAGCAGTATTTGTATTGGAGTTCCCGGAAATGCATTTGGATTTCAATCTCTGGAGCGTGTTTTGTAACTTGCATGAAAGATATATCACATTGTATCATCTGCCACTCCCAAGGTGGTAGCAGCTTAGCTGGAGGCATTAGGCGATGTTTGAGGATTGGGACATGCATTTCAACACTAAGCTTCCTCACACGAAGTGAGAAGGGCTGTCTTACAGAGGAACGATTACGAAAGAGTGTATCATATGTCGTATCGTTAATGGTATTAAAACACAGATGTTCAGGATTAAAGTGGACTTTCAGGAAATATCTTTGGCTGATGTATGTTCTCTGGAGATGGAGTGACCACTCATTCGATTCGACATACAAACTTTCAATGGGACTTGTTCTGAAAGCGCCAGTGGCCAGTCGGATTCCTAAATGATGAACCGGATCTAGCATCTTTAGCGCGCTCGGGGCTGCAAAATGATAAATCACGGCACCGTAGTCCAATCGTGATCGAATGAGGCTTTTGTGAAGATTCATCAAACATCTTCTGTCGCTACCCCATGTTGTATGGGATAAAATTTTCAGTAACTTCATTGTTTTTAAGCATTTCACCTTGAGATACTTTATGTGTGGAATAAATGTTAGTTTAGAGTCAAGTATGATACCTAAGAGTTTGTGCTCTTTGTTCACAGGGATTTGCTGGCCATACATTTCGATATTGGGATCTGCAACGAGGCCTCTCTGTCTTGTGAAAAGCACACAAGAACTTTTGTTCGGGTTCACTTTAAATCCGTTTTCGTCTGCCCATTTGGATACTTTGTTCAAGCGCTGTTGTACTTGCCTCTCACACACTGCAAGGTTGCAGGATTTGAAACCTATTTGTATACCTTCTACGTAAACAGAAAAAAATAGCTGGCGGTAATGAAGCACGACGGGTGTTCATTTTCACGATAAAGAGTGCACACCTCCTTGAGGTACACAATTTTCTTGTACAAAACGTCGTGACATTACATTGCCGATTTTCATGCCGGAGGTACGTTTGGACAGATTGTTTTCTATTATGTTTAGCATATTTCCACGGATGCCCATCCCCGAGAAGTCTCGCAAGATCCCGTATCGCCACGTCGTGATGATGATGATGATGTTTGAGGTTTAATGGCGCCAGGGCCAGGTATGGCCAAATAGCGCCATGCTAGTGGTAATGAATATGTCGTGGTTTGATGGGCTCTGTGAATTTAATGTGACGTGGGTGTAAGGAGGCCTAAAAGAGTTTGTATAAATTGCATAAACATTTCACATAATAAAATTATGGCAATGATTAATGACATGTACTATAATCACTAAAATGCATTTAAAAAAGAATGATGCATTATATAAAATATGCGAGATGCTAAAATTGTCTAAGAGCACTACTGCCTCACCAAAGCCCTTGAAACGCAAGGGCCAAGAGGCATGTGCTATACGAAATAGCTATCACAGCGGCATCCTCTGGAGAGAGGAGACGTTATGAACGTATAGGGCTAATTACGTGTAACACAACATCTTTCAGGAAGTCCGGGACTGCGTTAGTGTCAAAGAGTGGTTCTCGGCCGAGTAACATTACAGGATTAAGGGGAATGTGCTGCCGGTATGCTAACGCAAAATGTTTCTTTCTGTCAGATTCGGCTTTCCGACACTCCACGAGGATAAGGAGGACCGTCAGCCTCTCCCCGCATCTCCCACAGGTTGGGGGCTCATTTCCAGTGAGTAAAAAATTGTGGGTACCAAATGTGTGTCCTATTCTTAGACGGCAGAATAGGACATCTGTGCGGCGTGATATTGTTGCAGAAGGCACCCTAATTGTGGCTTTATTACGTGCAGTTTATTATTTGTTTCCATGTCCCACGATCGTTGCCAGTAGTTTCGCAGTTTTCTGCGCAAGAAGGGCCTAAGATCTGTGTTAGGGACTGCAGCGGTAGGATTTACAGAATGCGATGCAATTAATGTGGCCATCTGGTCCGACAGAACATTGCCTTCGATGCCCCCATGACCCGGCACCCAGTATGCTGGTTACATATATACGTTTTACATAGGACGGAATATAGTTAATTGATTTCTGGATTTTTGTGCTAAGAAGGTGACACAAGGCCTTCACAGTACTTAGGGAGTCCTTATGTATAATTGATTTCTGGAGTTTTGATTTATTTATATGCTTTACGACCGACAGCAATGCGTAAGCCTCAGCCGTAAAGATACTAGTTTCCGGATGCAGTACATCGGTTTCCGAGAAGGATGGACCGACGGCTGCATAGGACACCCCGTCGTGTGACTTCGATGCGTCTGTGTAGAACTGCGTACAGGAGTATTTATGCTGGAGTTCTCGGAAATGTATTTGGATTTCAATCTCTGGAGCGTGTTTTGTAACTTGCATGAAGGATATATCGCATTGTATCAGCTGCCACTCCCAAGGAGGTAGCAGCTTGGCTCGATGCATTGGGCGAAGCTCGAGGGTTGGGACGCGCATTTCGTTAGTTAGTTAGTTAAATGGGGTTTAATGGCGCAAAAGCGGCTAAGGCTATGCTGCGCCAAACACGAGGTGTTTTAAAATCCAGTGAATGAAGGAAAATGCTTTGTTAATAATCTATATTTTATGTAAAAGTCCAGTGTCGTCTAGAAATTTACGGATGTCACATAATGTCACAAGTGGATCATCACCTAAAATTAGTGAAGGGTGTGGAGGCATGTGTAGTTGATATAGTTTGTGCAAAAGTGTTCGTCTGTGTGTTTCAGTCTGGGTACATGTGAGTAATATTTGTATAACTGTTAGTGGCTGTTGGCATTTCTCGCATGTTGGTGTTTCTTCTTTCGTAAGTAAGTAATTGTGTGTGAGGTGTGTGTGCCCAATGCGTAGTCGGCATAAAACTACTTCGATGAACCGCTCCTGATGATAGCATGACTTCCACTCGCCAACTATGGGTTTCGTGAGATGTAGTTTGTTGTCAGCACAACGGTCCCATTCGCGTTGCCATTTCGCCGTTAAGGCTTTTCTAATCGCACGGATGCTATCTTTGTATGGAAGTGTTGTGTTTGTTATATCTTTGTTCGCTGCCACCGATGCACATCTATCGGCTGCTTCGTTCCCCGGTATCCCAACATGACTTGGTACCCAGCAGAAGCGGATTGATCTCCCATATTTATTAGGCGCGACCATGTTTAGTATATCCCCTAACAGGGGTTCACACTCAGATTTCAGATTTAGAGCTTTCAGTGTACTTAAGGAATCAGTGTATATGACTGTGTTTTTGTGCTTGCCAGTGATAATCTTTTTAACTACTGCCCATACAGCATAAACTTCAGCAGTGAAAACCGAAGCATGTTTTGGTAGACGAATACTTGTTTGCCAATTGTCTGTTACGGCCCCTACGCCCACGTGTTCTTTTGTTTTGGAGCCATCCGTGTAGAATTCCATGTGATTTTGATACTTCTCCTGAAGAGCACGGAATTCTTGTATGATGTGTTCGTGTGGAGTGTCTCTTTTCTTTAAATGTGTAAGTGTCCAGTCACACAACTGTGTGAAATGGTACCATGGGGCCAACCGTTGTGGTTTCTTGGCAACCTGGAGGACTTCGTGGGGAATGTCATAATCCCGACAGTACTGCTCATACCGCAGGACAAGTGGCCTAATCATATTCGGTTTATTTGTGTAGTGTAAGCGTGAGTTGCACTGCGTAAGGATGTTGTAGCATATGTGTTGAGGTGATGACTGAATTCTGATGATGATGTGTGGTGTTTTGTGGCGCAAGGGCCAGGTTTGGCCAAAGAGCGCCATGACAAGTGGTAGTGTTAACGATGTGTTATGGGGGATGTGACTTGGCTGTAAAGTGGCCTAAAAATAGTCGCAGTAAAGTGCGTAAAATCGACGTGCTATAAAATTATGGCGATGACTAATGAAGAATGCTATGAACATTAAAATCCATCGTAGAAGAATGATGCAAAATCAAAAATATGTAGGATGTTAAAATTACTTGGAGCACTGCTGCCTCGCCAGAGCCCTTGAAAGACAAGGGCCTAGAGGCATGTGCTATACTAAAGAGATATCGCAGCTGCATCCTCTGAAGACAGGACCCGCTACGAACATGTGGGGCTAAAAACATGCAAGACAACATCTTTCAGAAAACTTAGGACGGCGTTGGTGTCAAATAAAGGTTCTGGGCCGAGTAGCATTGCGGGATGAAGGGGGATGTGATGCCGGTATGCTAAGGGAAAATGTTTTCTTTCTTTCATATTCGGCTTCCCGACACTCCAGGAGGACGTGGAGGACGGTCAGCCTCTCCCCGCATCTACCGCAGTTTGGAGGATCATTTTCAGTCAGTAAATAGTTATGCGTGCCAAATGTGTGTCCTATTCTGAGACGACAGAATAGGACATCTGTGCGGCGTGATTTTGTTACAGAGGGCCAGAATCCTAACTGTGGCTTTATCACGTGGAGCTTATTATTTGTTTCCGCGTCCCATAGGCGTTGCCAGTGATTTCGTAGTTTCCTCCCCAAGAAGGGCTTCAGATCTGTGACAGGAACTGCAGCGGTGGGATTAACAGAATGCCATGCAACTGACGTGGCCATCTGGTCCGCCAGAACATTACCTTCGATGGCTCTATGTCCTGGCACCCAGCATATAATCACATGCTGGTTAGATATATATGCGTTACATAAGATGGAATAGAGTTCAATTATAACAGGATTTTTGTGCTTACAGAACGATATCAAAGCCTTCACAACACTTAGGGAGTCCGTATATATAACTGATCTTTTGAGTTTTGATTTCCTTATATGCTTCATGGTCGATAATATTGCGTAGGCTTCAGCCGTAAAGATACTAGTTTCCGGATGCAGTACGCCGGATTCCGAGAAGGATGGACCGACGGCTGTATAGGACACCCCGTCGTGCGACTTCGATGCGTCTGTGTAGAACTCCGTGCAGGAGTGTTTGTGTTGGAGTTCCCGGAAATGCATTTGGATTTCAATGTCTGAAGCGTGCTTTGTAACTTGAACGAAAGATGTGTCGCATTGTATCAGCTGCCACTCCCAAGGAGGTAGGAGCTTGGCTGGATGCATGAGGCGAAGCTCGAGGAGTGGAACATGCATTTCTTCACTAAGCTCCCTCACACGCAGCGAGAAAGGCTGTCTTACGGAGGGACGATTGCGAAAGAGTGTAGCGTATGTCATCTCGTTAACGGTATTATAACACGGATGTTGAGGATTAGAGTGGACTTTCAAAAAATATGTTTGGCTGATGTATGTTCTCTGGATATGAAGTCTCCACTCATTCGATTCTGCATATAAACTTTGTATGGGGCTCGTTCTGAAAGCGCCCGTGGCTAAGCGGATTCCTAGATGGTGGACCGGATCTAGCATCTTTAGCGCGCTCGGGGCGGCAGAATGATAGATCACGGCACCATAATGTAATCGTGACCGAATCAGGCTCTTATAGAGATTCATTAGGCACATCCTGTCACTACCCCATGTAGTCTGCGATAGAAGTTTCAATAGGTTCATTGTTTTCAGACATTTTTCTTTAAGATGTTTTATGTGTGGGATGAAAGTGAGTCTATTGTCAAGTATAACACCTAGAAATTTGTGTTCTTTGTTTACAGGTATCTGTTGTCCACACAGTTCTAAGCAAGGATCCGGGACCAGGCCTCTCTTTCTTGTATACAGAACACAAGAACTCTTGTGAGGATTGATTTTAAATCCATTTTTCTCTGCCCACCCTGACACCTTGTTCAAACCATGCTGTACCTGTCTCTCGCAGACTGTGAGGTTGCACGATTTAAAACCTATTTGTATATCGTCTACGTAGACGGAGTAGAAAATAGCTGGTGGTAAAGATGCACGAAGCGTGTTCATCTTTACGACAAAGAGCATGCAGCTGAGTACGCCACCCTGGGGTACCCCAGTTTCCTGTATAAATGTACGCGACAGTGCAGGACCTATTTTCACTCGAAATGTACGGTTCTCTAGGTAGCTCTCTATAGTATTTAGCATATTGCCGCGGATACCTAGCGCGGAAAGATCGCGCAGGATTCCGTACCGCCAGGTTGTGTCGTACACTTTTTCCATATCCAAAAATACAGATAAGAAAGATTGCTTGTGCACGAAGGCATCGCGAATGCTCGCTTCGATGCGCACAAGATGGTCGGTTGTAGATCGCCCTTCCCGAAAACCACATTGAAATGGGTCAAGCATTTTACTGGACTCTAGGAGATGCACGAGACGGCGATTGATCATTTTTTTAAATACCTTACAAAGGCAACTTGTCAGGGCTATCGGGCGGTAACTTGCCACTGAGGAAGGATCTTTGCCTTGTTTCAAAACCGGGATCACAATGGCTTCTTTCCATGTAGTCGGGAAGTATCCCGCAGCCCAAATCGTGTTGAAAATTATGACTACTGTAACTTGGGTGTCTTTATGTAAGTTTTTGATCATTTCATACATGATTCTGTCAGATCCCGGTGCAGAGCTCTTGCATGCGCTCAAGGCAGCTCTCAACTCGGCAATGCTAAAAGGACAGTTATACAGTTCATTCTGTTGACATTTCTTATGAGTGGCTTACATTCTTCTATTTGTTTATGTTTCAGAAAGGATGGCGAGTAATGGTTGGCACTTGACACGCTCTCAAAGTGCTCCCCAAGTGAGTCCGCCTGATCTTGTAGGGTATCGCCTTCTGTGTTTACCAAAGGGAGTGCATGTGCTTGTCGCTCTCTTATCCTATTGACCCTGTTCCAGGCTTTCGCCTCATCTCTGAACGAGTTAATACTCGATAGAAACTTCTGCCAACTTTCTCGTCTGGCCTGTCGGCGGGTTCGCCTGCCTTCGGATTTTACTTTTTTAATGTTAACTAGATTCTCTGCAGTGGGAGAAGCGCGTAGCAACCCCCACGCCCTGTTGTTTTTTACGAGCGATCCTACAATCGTCGTTCCACCATGGGACACGCCGTTTGCAGGCCAAGCCTTTTACTTCTGATATGCATTTAAATGCGACATCTATTATGAATGCTGTAAAAAACTCGACTGCAGCGTCAATTGCTAACGAAGACAGGTCAGCCCATGAGATACTAGTTAGAGATCGAAATTTCTCCCAATCAGCTGTCTCAATCTTCCACCTTGGAGCGTATGGTGGATATTCGTTTTCTTTATATGATCTTAGCAGTACAGGGAAGTGGTCGCTACCGTAAGGGTTGTCGGTAACTTCCCATTCAAGTTCAGGCAGTACAGACGGGGGGAGACTATACTAAGATCTATTGACGAATAGGATCGGTTTGCAAGAGAGTAATATGTGGGTTCTTTCTTATTGAGAAGGCACGCTCCAGAAGAAAAAAGGAACTGTTCAACAAGGCGACCTCGCGCATCTATACGAGAGTCGCCCAACAGGGAGCAGTGCGCATTGAAATCGCCAAGAACAGCATAAGGTTCTGGCAATTGATCGATCAAGGAGTGAAATTCATGTTTGTTCAGTTGGCAATGCGGGGGTATGTAAAGGGAGCAAATGGTGATGAGTTTGTTTAGTAGGACAATTCGAACCGCCACTGCTTCAAGGGGCGTTTGTAGCTGTAAAGGTTGACACGCAATACTTCTATGAGTAAGAATCGCAACACCACCCGATGATGCGACGGCATCATCGCGATCTTTGCGAAACGTAACATACGTACGGAGAAAGTTTGTGTCTTTAGATTTTAAGTGTGTTTCCTGTAAACACAGCACTTTTGGATTATGTTTGTGGATGAGTTCTTGCAAATCATCAAGGTTTCTAAGGAGACCTCTGATGTTCCATTGAATTATTTGTGTATCCATGTTTAAGGTAAATTGGTGCTGTGTTTACGGAAACGGAGTGGATGCCTTATATTACCGAGCCCTTTCGAGGCCCTGTAATTGGTGTTTTGTTCTTTCTGAAGCGTTCGAGCGATTCTCGACGCTCCTTAGGCGTTTGGTGCGCCTTGGGGACAGGTGTAGTGTCCATTGCCTCCTGTGAGACGCCGGACAAGCGCTCTTGCGAGCGAGAGGTTTTCCGAGAGAGTCCTGCCCCGGAAGGCAAGACCCCTGCGCCCACCAGCCCGGAGGTCGATGGGGCTCCCTGAGGGATTTGGCTGCGCTGGCCGTTGCCAGCGCTGGAAGGGGCCTCTGAGGTTGGGGCAGCCTCGGCTGCACCCACTTTCGTGGTGGATGGTCCCTTCTCCTCGGTTGACGGAGCAGCGCTAGCTGCAACCGACGCGGGGGCAGATGGCGTAACTGCCGACTCACTGCCTGTGGGTCGGACAGCCGCCGGAGGCCGTTGTGACGCTGCCCCCTTACGCGCCACATCGGCAAAGCTGCTCTTAGACAGGTATGACACCCGCCTACGTGGCTCCTTGAAAGATATATTTTCTTTGACTTACATTGTCACAATCTCTTTTTCTCTTTTCCAGGACGGGCAGGCGCGCGAGTATGCGGCGTGCTCGCCATCACAGTTGACACAATGTGGAGTCTTCTGGCATGTTTTGGAGGAATGTTCAGTGTCACTACACTTGGCACATGTCAGCCGGCCTCGACAGTTCTGTGAACTGTGGCCGAACCTTTGGCACTTAAAGCATCTGAGAGGATTGGGCACGTATGGCCTAACACGAAGTTTGATATAACTGGCCTCGATGGACTCGGGATGTGGATGTGTGTTGTTTAGTGGCGCAAGGGCCAGGTATGGCCAAAGAGCGCCATGACTGATAATGTTGTGTTAAGCGCTGATTTGTGAGTGGCGATGGTGGGATGTAACATGGCTGTAAAGTGGCCTAAAATCAATCAGTGTCATGGAAACGTAAAATAGTATATAGCATAAAATTATGACAGTGATACATGTAGTGGTCTGTGGATATAGTACACGTGATATGTGATCATGGAGCTAAAATGCGAGAATATGTAAATAGCACTAATGCCTCCGGGGGGCCTTTGAGCCCAAAGGCTGGGAGGCAGGTGCTTTCTTTTAGTGCAGTTATCGCAGCAGAAACCTCAGTTAAGAGGCCGTGCTACGGATTTCCTGGTGATATGACATGAAAACTATGTACATCTTTTAAAAATGCGAACAAGGATTGATATTTAAAGAGCGGTTCCATACCTATGATCATTAGAGGATGAAGGGGAATTTGTTGACGGTGTGGTAATGGAAAATGCTTTTTCCTATTAGCGTCTAATTCAGTGCATTGCAGCAGGATGTGAAGCATGGTAAGTGGCTCACCACATTTATCACACATGGGCGGATCGCCACCGGACAAGAGGTATGCGTGTGTGCTGTATGTGTGTCCTATCCTGAGTCTGCAAAGTGTTACTTCTGTGTGGCGGTTCTTCGATACCGGCGGCCAGTTGCCAAGATAAGGCTTGATAACATGTAATTTATTTGCTGTTTCTTTATCCCACAAGCGCTGCCAGAAATCTCTTAGGTTTTTTCTTATTGAGGGCTTGAGGTCCATTACAGGGATAGTCCATTACAGGACTCGGGGAGGACACTTGAACCGAAAGTGAGTATCAGGTGTTTCGTATTGATCTCTTTACCGTCTCGCCTGATCTTAATTCGCTTAACATTTATGACATTCTGTTCACTGAAGCCCTCCAAGAGTTCAGCCTGAGTGAGCTCTAGCATGTCATCGTCCGAGACAACGCCGCGGGTGGTGTTCATGGTACGGTGCGGTGTTACTGTTATTTGGGTCTCGCCAAATGAGACAAGTTTCGGCAGTTTCTCGTACTGCTTCTTATCGTGGAGCTCCAAGAGAAGATCACCACTTGTCATTCTCGACGCCTTATATCCTTTTCCAAAAACTTCACTTAAAGACTTCGAAACAAGGAACGGTGAAATGTTACGCACTAGTTTGTCTGGGTTTTCTGAGTGGATCACATGATATCTAGGAAAGTTCTGTACTTGTCGTCCCAAAAACTGAAAGAGAGCTTCGGTGCGCCCTCGTTTGTGAGGGCGATCAGGGAGTTTAGGAAAAGCGTTTTCCATGAGTACAGTAGGGTTTTCGGCCGCGATGCCGACCACCCACCATGGAGCCCAACAGGGGGACGTGACAGGAGTTCCTGCTAGAGAAACCCTGCCAACGCCAGCCGTACATCGCTGCTATAACCAAATACAGCATAACCAAGGCTGGCTAGCTACACAAGGTTAACCCTTGCCGCCGGGAAACTAGGAAGTGAGGAGAAGTGATGAGAAGACAGGAAAGATGAAAAAGGCGAGAGAGAAAGACGAAGATTGGAGAGGAGGACAGGAAAAGGCGACTGCCGATTTCCCCCGGGTGGGTCAGTCCGGGGGTGCCGTCTATGTGAAGCCGAGGCCGAAGAGGTGTGTTGTCTCCGCCGGGGGGCCTTAAAGGTCCAAATACCCAGCTTCGGCTCAACCCCCAGGATCCCCTTTTCCCCAGACACGGCTAAGCCGCGCACGGCTACACGCGGGAGGGTCCAACCCTCGTGTGCTCGGGTACGTGGTGTCGCAACACACCAAACGCCTGCTGACGCAGACGCCCCTGCGGGGGACTGAATTCTGAGTACGTAGGAAAAAGTGAGTAATGCTCTGCGCTGCTGTAAGGAGGGTTCATTACACTCAACATATAAACTTTGAATGGGTGACGCTCTGTAGGCACCACTTGCCAGTCGCAATCCAAGGTTATGTACTGGATCAAGTAGTTGGATGTAGGACTGCCTGGCTGAACCATAAACCACGGAGCCGTAGTCTAAAAGGCTACGCACAAGAGACCGGTAAATACGTAAAAGACAGGTTCGGTCGGAACCCCAGTGCTTATGAGACAAAACTTTTAGGATATTCAATGCGTTATTTGCCTTAATTTTTAGTGTTTTAATGTGGGCTAGGAAGTTTAGTTTTTTATCAAACATTACTCCCAAGAATTTACATTCTTGTTTTGCCGGCAGTGCGACATCATTCAATTTTAGAAGCGGGTCTAAGTACAATCCTCGTTTTTGCGAGAATAGCACTGTAGCGGTTTTTTGAGTAGAGAAACGGAAGCCATTTTTTTTCAGCCCGCTCCATTAGTTTATTAATTGTTATCTGGAGCTGCCTTTCACATGTATGTAAGTTTGAGGCGCGGCACGCTATTTGCAGATCATCGACGTATATGGAGTGCATGATAGAGGGGGGAATGACTTTGTTAACAGAGTTCATTTTTACTATAAAGAGTGTTGTGCTTAGTACGCATCCTTGTGGCACACCATTTTCCTGAATGAATACACGTGACAGCACCATTCCTAAACGCACCTGGAATGTTCGGTCCGACATGAAATCGGCTAGACATTTCAGCATTCTACCTCGGATTCCTAAATCTGCTAAGTCCCTTAATATACCAAACCTCCATGTTGTGTCGTACGCCTTTTCTAAGTCAAAGAAAACAGTGAGACAATATTGTTTGTGTAGGAAGGCCGCACGTATCTCGTCTTCTAGCCGGACTAGGTGATCTGTTGTGGAGCAACCTTTCTTGTATCCACACTGATGGTTATCTAGCATGTTTTCTGTGTCAAGGACGTATGTCAATCTTATGTTGATGATGGCCTCATAGGACTTTGCAAGACAACTTGTGAGTGCTATGGGTCTATAACTGGTTGCTGTTGTGGGAGACTTTCCGGCTTTCACGAACGGGATTATAATAGCTTTCTTCCACTCTTTGGGCATTTTCCCCGTTTCCCAGATTATGTTGAAGAAATGAAGCAGGGTCTCAACTGCTTTAGGGGATAGGTGAGCTAGCATTGCATAGTGTACCCTGTCCGGACCGGGTGCTGTTTTTTTGCCACTAGTAAGGACTCTGTTGATTTCTGGAAGTGTTAGAGGGCCATTATACAGTCTTTCTGAACTTCCTGTGGTCGGAAGCTTTAGTTTTTCTGCTAATTGTTTATGTTTCAGGAATGCAGCAGAGTAGTTTTTCGAGCTTGATATATCATGGAAATGTTGCCCTAATATGTCTGCTTGTTCTTCTATATTTGTTTGTGTGCCTGGAGGTGACAGTATGGGGATAGTGTAAGAAGCGTAATCGCCTCTAAACTTGCGAAGCTGATCCCACATTTGTTTGGATGTTATTGAACTATTTACAGACGATACATAATTTTTCCATGACTGTCTTTCTGCTTGTCTGCATGTGTACCTGGTTTCGCTTTTGCTTTTTTGAAAGAGAGTAGATTATCTTGTGATGGGTATCGCCGAAAGATACCCCAAGCTTTGTTTTGTAGTTTTTTTGTTTGCGTACATTCTTTCGTCCACCAGGGTTTTAGGTTTTTTCTTAGGAAGCCTGACGATTGTGGGATTGTTTCTGCTGCTGCAGCAAGTATACAGGCGGTGATCTGATCGTTCATTTCATCTATGGTTAGCTCATCTGATATGTTATCCAGAGTGGCCTTTTCGGTAAAGAGGGGCCAGTCTGCTAGATGGAGTTTCCAACGGGGTGGCCTCAGTGGGATGGTAGGAAAAGCAGATGTTCTTTTAATGATAGCGGGCACATGGTCACTACCATAGGGGGTTCTGAATAACATTCCACTGAAAATCGCAAAAAAGAGATGGAGAGCACAGTGCTAGATCTAAGCAATTCATAGCTCCTGTGCTTGGGGAGTAGTAAGTAGCCGCACCTGTGTTTAAAAGGCATATGTCATTTGTTAGGATAAAATCTTCAAGCGTTTGACCCCTGTTGTCAGTAGTTTTACTACCCCATAACGTGTTATGCGAATTAAAATCACCGCCTATTAAAAATGGCTCAGGTAGCTGGTTTAAAATTAACTCTAGGTCTCTTACGGTAAAATGTGAATGCGGCGGAATGTATACTGAACAAATGGTGATGGTTTTGTGAGCTAAAACGGTGACAGCAACGGCTTCTATGTGAGTGTTAATGGGAACTTCTCTGGCTGCTGTACCACCTGGAAGAACAATGGCTACACCACCTGACAGCCGATTCGCCTGAGTACGGTCGCGCCGTACAACGGTGAAGCCTTTTAAGATGTTTTTGTGTTTATCGCCTAGGTTGGTTTCCTGTAAGCACAGGGCCACAGGAGAGAAGTTTATTAACAGGTCTTTCATGTCACCTAAGTTACGTAAGAGACCTCTACAATTCCATTGGATCATAAAAGCCATTGTAAAATTGAAAGGTAAAAAATGATATTAACGAGTGAATGGGAGGTAAGAAAGATGTTAGGTGACATGGATCTGAATAAGGCGGATACAACAGAGCGATAACCCTTAGGTTATCGCCTTCTTATTTAGAGTTGTTATTGGGATTTTGTCCCTCTTACCGCGCTCGAGAGAGCGCGTGTCCTTTGGTGTCGAGGACACCGGGGTTTTTGTTTCGACCTCCATTGCTCTCTCTGAGGCGCTGGAGGACCGAGAGTTTGGCGCCGAGACACGTGTCTCGGGCCTTGGAGTTCGCTTGATCTTAGGGCCCTGCGGGACTGCTGTCTGCAGGGCCGTTGAAGAGGGCGGAGCAGTACTGACTGCTTCCACCACGGGGGCGGGAGGAGTCACTGCGGCACCACTGCGCGTGGGCTCGGAGGACTCCGGAGGCCTCTGTGACGCTGCCCCCGCCTGCGTCACGTCGGCATAACTGCGTCGCGAAAGGTACGACAGTCGTTTTCTGGCTTCGAAGAACGAGATTTTTTCTTTTACAGTTAGTGCAATGATCTCCTTTTCCTTTTTCCAGCATGGGCACGAACGCGAATAGGCTGGATGGTCTCCTTTACAGTTAACACAAAATGGTGGAGAGGTGCAATGCTCAGATTGGTGATCGTTGGAGCTGCATTTATCACAAGTTGTTTGTCCTCGGCATGCATGTGAAGCATGTCCGAATCTTTGGCATTTGAAGCATCGTCTGGGGTTTGGGATATACGGTCTCACATTGACTTTGACATAACCTGCATCGAGTGAAGTAGGCATTACGCTTGTTCCGAAGGTGAGTATAGCGTGTTTGGTGGGGATTTCTTGATCGTTTCTGCGGATTACTATTCTCTGTACTTTGGTAACATTTTGTTCCTGGAAACCTTCCAGCAGTTCCTCGTCGCTTAATCCAATAAAATCTTCTTCAGATATTACTCCCCTGCTTGTGTTGAGTGTTCTGTGGGCTGAAACAGTCACTGTCGCCTCGCCAATACTGGTAAGTTCAGAGAGCTTATCTGCTTGATCTTTACTATTCAATTCTAGGAGGAGGTCCCCGCTAGACATTTTGGAGGCTTTGTACGTCGGTCCGATTTTTTCTTTCAAGCATTTGGCTACAAGGAATGGTGAGAATTTTCTTACTGGCATGTTGCTTTCGCTATGTACTACATAGTACTTGGGGAAGGATGGAGCGTTGCTCCGAAAGGAGAAATGGAATGGTACTTCGGTGCGGCATCTTTTCAGACGCCGATCATAGACGAGAGAGGTTTGTGCTGCCATAGAAACTGAGTATGTTCGGCAACAGCGCCGACCGCCCACCACGGAGCCCAACGAGGGGATGCGGCAGAGCTTGTGTACAAGCCTGCACGACGCCAGCCGTACGCAGTCGCTATAACCAAATATGGTGTACCCAAGGCAGGATATCCACACAAGGTTAACCCTTGCCACCGTGGAGAAAGGAAGTAAATGGAAGAGAGAAGAAGACAGGAAAGATCGAAAAGTAAGAGATAAAGGCGAAGGTTTGGGGAGAGAGAGACAGGAAGAGGCGACTGCCGAGTTCCCCCGGGTGGGTCAGTCCGGGGGTGCCGTCTACGTGAAGCAGAGGCCAAAGAGGTGTGTTGCCTCCGCCGAGGGGCCTTAAAGGTCCGAACGCCCGGCATCGGCTCAACCTCCAGGATCCCCCTTTCCCCGGACACGGCTAAGCCGCGCACGGCTACACGCGGGAGGGTCCAACCCTCGTGTGCTCGGGTACGTGGTGTCGCAACACACCAAACGCCTGCTGACGCAGATGCCCCTGCGGGGTCGTTCAGGATGTGAACACCGTTGCTGCTTGTGAAGTTAAGAAGTTGTCTTCCTCGAAGATTTGTAATCCTACAACCCCAAAGATGGTGGTGCGCGTTGAAATCACCTACAATAATATGAGGTCCTTGGCAGGAGTCAAGAACAAGTTTCAGGTGTGCAGAGGCAAATCTTCCCCAGGGAGAAATATAGCCACCGATGATCGACATTATCCGGCGCTTTAGCGTCAGTGTTATAGAGACGTACTCGTTGCTGTTATGCACCTCAACTTGGTTTAGCGAATACGCGAGGTAACATCGCACACATAGTAAAACTTTGCTAGGACTTCCACTTGTCCCCGACGCGAATTGTTCGTATCCAGAGAGTCCAAATGGCGATGCCATATTCGGCTCGCATATTACGATAACTGGAAGTGGATGCTTGAGCGCTCTCTGTTTAAAATCTCCCAGGCGACCCCGTAGACCTCGTGCGTTCCACTGGAATAATACGAAACCGCTTATCCTTTCCTGTGGTGACAACCTTGAAGTTGATGATGCCATGGCGTTGGCTAGCTTTTATACAGCAGCAAACACTGATGCTAGTGCATTTAGAATTTGCACGACAGCATCGGCAACGGGCGTCTTAACTCCTATGAGCAGCATTCGCAAGGAACGAATCAACTGTGCAAGCACTGCTTTGATTCGCCCATCCGACGATGAAGGTTCACGTTCACGCTGGCGTTCCGAATGCACTTCTGTACTCCGAGATCTGTACTTTCTGCACCTGCATGCAAATACACAAGTAGACTTGTGAACTGAGGCCAACCGAGATTAAGGACTAAGTTGGGAACGTCAATCGTGCGTCTGCATATCCTGAAACATGCACCCTTCACAACCAGTTAAGAAGCTTGCATTATTCTTTGAAAATAAGCTTTTCAATTCACGAGAACTGCAGTAACCAAATGACCTCTTTGCTTTTATAAGGCAGCCGCAGAAGGCGCACGATAATCCGATCAGAGAAAACAAGTTGGACTAGGCATAAGATAAACGGAGGTGAAGGAGGGCGTTTCTTTTCTTTGAGATTCTGCGCCCGCTTTCTCGAAGCGCAACTTGCAATAATTGCAATATTGCAACAATTGCAATAAAGCTGCTGATTCGCAGTCGACTAGCCGGCCGCTCGTATAACGCGCTGCGGTTATCATATCAGCCCTTCGCGAGAAAAGTTGATGGAGTGGCTCTGTTATCTTTTTTTTAGGTGCATCGTGTTTTCGTCCATAAAACTGCGTGCGTGATCTCGCGAACCTCCAGTCTTGATGGTCGGTAGGTCACGTGTTGTAGAAACAGGGAACTAAAGGGGACGTCAGGAATCGCTGGGGTTACTTCCCTTTTTTTCATCTCATTTCGCAGCTCGCACCACAAGGCACGAGACACGCACGCCGGAGCGCGCCATGTAGAAAGTGGGCCGAGGAAGATAACGATGGTTGCTGGACTAACAAAAACTTCTAGTGCTCATTGTTGTGCGAAGCCCTTGCGAATCTTGCGAGCACAGCACGGCTGGCAAGACCATATTGTGTCATTATTCTTGTGGTTTCCCCTTTCCGGAGCACTCTATTGTCCCTTTTGCTTTTGCAGCGCTTGTGCGCTCGTTTCAGGCCCATAATAAGGCTTCGCACGCAGTTAGACCAAAACGCGTGTGATTTTTTTTCATTGAGTTATTCTAAAGGTCACACACGTCTGGGATGTCAGCCCCAGGTTACTAAAGAGCCACTGCAGTACTGCAAATAGGAAATGCAAGCTGGTAGCACTGCAAGGGGGACTGAATACAGCATCTGCACGTAAGAAAAAGTACCACAATTATTACCGGAGGGGGGACTTTCGGGCTTGCGCAAAAAGAAAATATACATATTTTACGATTATACCGCGATAACATACCGCAAAGAAACAGGCAACGAACAGAAAAGCGGATGCCCGCGGGGCTCTGTCAATCATTACTGCGAACTGCAGTCGCAAAATAAAGTGAAAGGATGAAAGCTGACGTCTTTTTCACTGTTGTGGAGAATTGCGTCATCCTCCGTTTGATGTCACCCACCGCGGTTTTTGGACAGGTAGCTCAACAGAAATGCTCTCGCCACAATCGAACACGGCAAAGCCATTCACCAATTACGTGGTGATCCACGGCGCGAGATTGAAGACAATGAGGATATCAATAGGGGCTTGTTGGTACGGAATATCCTATTTTGTTAAAGCGCAAGCTTGACACGGACAACAGAAGGCGCATCTGACACACACAGGCTGTTGTTGAAAGTTAGCGCTGTGTGTGTGTCAGATGTGCCTTCTGTTGTCCGTGTCAAGCTTGAGCTACAACAAAACAAGACTTGAAGACCGATCGCCTGACGCGCCTACACAACAGCGCCGATTGTCTTGCTCCAGGTTCCGATTAATATTCCGTAGCCATATTATTGCCGTACTAAAAGTGTTCCAAATAAAAGGAAGTCCCAATCGGGCCGCTTTCACGCGAGGTGAAGTGGCAGCGCGCGCGGAAAACACGGCAAGCCGGATAGCCGAGGGATGTCCAGTCAGGTTTTGCGCTGTAGTTTCAAGTGGTACAGAAAATAGAAGAAAAAGAAAATGAAACCGCTGAATATCAGTGCCGCGATTCCGAAAATAACTCGAGGCCGTTCTGAGCTCAGAAATTTAAAAAAGAAAGACGCCGACGACGGCATTGGAAAGAGCATTATCTGAGCACCATCAATCTGAGGAAAAGAACATGCGTAACGCTTCGGCGTTGTCCACACCCGACACATATATATATATTGTGAAAGAAAGCAACATGAAACTTTGCCCCGAATGGACACATGATGCATCTTAGGTGTAAAAAATAATCTGAAGTACAATGCCTACATGGACGTCATCTTCCTACCGACGCCATACAATGTCAATTTCAAAACCAAAGAAAAACAAATGTTTGGTGAGGACTTAGCCAGAACAAGCAGGTAGAGCTCATTACAGAGTGCATCAGTGTAGGCATTTGGGCTTGTTGGTGCAACATTTTGCAGTTTTTTCCTGTAGCGCAAGTAACACAAGGACGTCTGTTTTCTCTTTACGTCATTGTGCTATTTGCGTTACAGGAAAAAAAGTGCAAAATCATCACAAAGCATTCAATACCTTGCAGTCGCAGGCAAGGTATCGTTCGACCTTGCAATGTATACATGGTGCCGAAAAACATGTGGAAAAGCGACACATAAGGTATTTGCTATGACTCGGCATATTACCATAAATTTAAATATTACCCCGATATGTACGGCGCGCTCGGGCCGTTTCAAGTGCACAGCATCAATATGCATTCTTTCTGGACTCATAGTGCACAACTACGAGCGTCAGCAACTATGGGTGGAGCCTCAAAAGAAATGACAAAAAATGGTACACTTTTTGGAGACTACTTCAACTTCTAAGAAACCTTCACACACGATGAGCAAAGGAAAGACTTCAGGAATTATTCTGAACTCATCCGCGCTGATTTGCTAGTTATCAAAGAAAAGTTTTACTTTCAACTAAAGAGTGGATGACACGACGTATGTCTAAGAGTATATTCCGCTTCGCTTCAGGTAGAAGCAGTGAAAGTTTCTGTCTGGTCTGTAATGCTATTTCCATTCAAAGGTTATCGCATAACCTCAAGTTTTGGGTAGTCGTCGTTCAACCTTTTAGAATCGTTTTTCTACTCATCCATGGACGTCATCAGGTCGAATCCTCCGTCACAGCATAAAAGAGGGCAGCCAGAAAATTAATTCTGTTTACGCAGCCTTCTAACTCCCCGCTCTCAAGCCTGAAAGATACGAACGTTTGAAAAATTCATAGCTACAGTTGGTCG
Organism: Dermacentor variabilis; assembly: GCF_050947875.1. Lineage (NCBI taxonomy): Eukaryota > Metazoa > Arthropoda > Arachnida > Ixodida > Ixodidae > Dermacentor > Dermacentor variabilis. Next base: position 70,847,340 of record NC_134574.1, on the reverse strand, counting down.
ACAACCTTCTGTGACTCATTAGTCGTATGCCTCAATCGCCTTTTAACTTTGTGATTTCTTTCGCGGTTTGAAGGCTAGCGTAATGACAAGAATCCAAGACGCTAAGTGTCAGTTTTTTTGAAGAAACCATCCCAAGAAAACAGTAGAAAAAGTAGTTCATGGAGAGCGCAGATGTCGGGCTTGTCGTCAGAGTGAATGGTATTTTCCTCTCCCCTTTTACCCGCCTGCTCTGCACTTTCCACGGTGCAAATATACTTCATCATCAGAAGTACATAAAGCGCTACTTCCAGAAAGCTTCGGCGTATACCGCGCATGAAGTTTACAAGCCCAACTACAGCGACCGCAGTACAGTGAAAAAAGAAATTGAAGGAAGCGGTTTTACGAAGCTTTGCGAAGTTACGGGGGATCTGATTCCGCCGTCCTGTGTAGCCCATCTTAGGAAAAGTGTAATGGCTACCTTCGACATCCTTGCGCAGCTCGTTTTCATTGGGACATGCGTGAGCTTTTACGGTGCATTTGTGAATGCAAAAGTCTCTTGCAAGAATGCCAAAGGAAAAGATGTTGACTGGTAAGGTATCTTTTACGTTTTTTTTTTCTCAAAATGAAAAGCCTTTTGTTTTAGGCTGCATGGGGCTGGATGCCCGCGGAAGACTTTCAATGAGAGGCAGTGCAGTCAGCAGAACGTATAAATTTCGTGGCATACATTGCAGTATGTACACGCTCAGTTCAGGCACCTATGTTGCTCAATGTCTCTATCATATATCATTGTTTGCTACAGTTTGTCTCTCCGCGGATAGCCGCGGTTGTCTATCAGTGGCTATGGCGTCCTGAAGCAGAACGTCATGTGGATGATTCATACACAGGCGGTGCGTGGCAGCCTCATTTTAATGGGGTAGCATCCGAAAATTATCATTTATTAAGCATTGGGTGCAAGTTCAAGATCAAGCGGTTGAAATTTACCTGCTATCGTCTGCCACTGGACCACCCCCTGCCTTTTATTCCTAAAGTGTCGTTCAACCGAATTATTGAAGAAATAAGTTGGTCAGTTAGTCAACCAGTCATTCTTTTTATGAGGCTACAGTGAGTCTGTAGTGCAACTAGATGAGCACATACGCTACAGCACTATCAGCAATATATAGGAAGTTTATTAAATAGAAACATCACCATTCAATGCAACTCCGCAAGAGTGCACAAGGCAAACGTGTAAGTGTATCTTACAAAAAGAAAACTTCGCACTTGAAGAGGTGTACGTTTTGGTACACGATTCGGAGCACGGATGAAAGATTTTTTCTGGGCGATCACTCAAGCATCTGATCTAGGCAGGAAGCTAGCATATTGCAAGAAGCCGAATTATTCCACAACTGGAAGCGTAGGAGCACTGAATAAAGAAATCGGTTCTGCTGAATTTTTAAAGGTGGAGAAAGTTTTATGGAAGGTAAAAATTGTCATGCACGACAATGGAAACGTAGCTACAGACGCAACCCATGCAGGTACATCAGAAAGGAAGCAGCGCAATCGCAAATTTCATCCTTATCCGGGGGATCAAACCCCGACATACATTCCTCATGCATCCTTACGAATTACAATCTTGTAACGTTTTACAATAGTTTACGATGTTTTCAAGGCGGTAAGCTCACTGCCGCCACTCTCCCCTGTGGCCCGGGTTGACTTTCTTTCATTAAGGATCCCTTCATAAGGTCACGGTACAAATGCCGCACAAAGCGTTTGTGATTTATCGATAGTTTCATTACAATGAGCTGCAAGAAAACACAGGCATGGCACATATTAGTACTCCGTCTATCACATTGGCACATTCATGGTGGCATCGCTTAAGGTACTCGGGCCTGCCCAAGGTGCTAAATTAGAACAGTGCATTTTTAAATCAAGGTTTGTTCATGCCCGTCTAAAGCAGTACAGAGGAGGCACACGTTCACCAGTTGCGTTGGAATATTTTATTGTTCATTTTCATGTCAGTAGTCGCCCTATTTAAATGCGGCGGCGCAGACGGTCTTGGCTGCACGTGCTTGGCTGCACGTGCTTGTGCCGTCTATGACTAATTCTCAAGTTTCTCGACAATTTATGAATTCTCCTCTAGCGGGAAGTTTGCCAACCAAGCTAGGTAGAATGTTGGACTTCCCGGCAGCGCAGACGTTCGGGCAGCATTACCAAGCAACAATTACCAGCTTAAGCAAGAGTGCCTGATGCAGTAATTTGTATGACGCAACTTCAAGCGGTTACGTTCCTTGAACTTTTAATACTGCTTCATTTGTTTTTCTGTACCGCACATATTTGGTTCCACCAGCATTATACACGTTTGAATTTTGCGATTCACTTGTATTAACATGAAGTTTGATGACACCAGGTTTGATAACCAGGTTTCCAGGGCACCTTCCTGGTAATCTGAACGGGAGTCTGTTGTAGTTCTGCTATTGTCTGCTACCAAATTAAACAAAAAACATGGTCTGTATACACAAAGCTGTTCTTCTGCTAAAACTGTTCGTAAGAGAACACTTCAGCCAATCATCATATTCGACTTAATAATAAAAAATATGGCAGGAGAATGTCAAGAACACTTAGAAGCTTTATGCATTAATCCCCATCATTGAGGAAATTAAAAAGACACCCTCAGAAGTCCTAGTGAAATTTCAGTTATAGATTCTCGATGGCATTTGACCTTTCCCTTCAGTCTCAACTCCTTTAGGCAGGCGACCAATCCTTAGAAACATAGGTGGTCGGCATACGTACTTGCGCGGTATCCATTTTCTGTCACCTTATTTGGAGGAATGTTTTAAGGGGAACTCGAGAGGAGCGTATGTCTCTTCTTTTGCTCGAGTTTCCTCCTACGCTTACATTTTCTTCCTTTGTGTGTACAGTCATATTCGCCAGGGAGTTGTTTAATTTATTCAAGGAATCTGCAATATGGGTTGACTTAATCTTCTGGGTTTTCAAGCATCAAGGAGTTGTCGCGTGGCTACTCCGAGGTCAGATGCAGATTCAGCTTGTGCCTTATTTTGGACCTTTATATTGCCAAAAATGAAGTGCCTAGGCCCGTCACACTAAAATCATCGGTGTAGTTTAACCAGAGTGCACTATTATGAGATGTATGCATAATCATCGCTAAACACCGGGTCACCCCACTGCAGACCAGAATCCTATAACCTGTGTGGCAAGATGATGATACACGTCTAATATCAAGCGCCAAACTGGCACCACGACAACCACGGCAGATCAAGTTCAAGTTCTTTTATTGATCAGATAAGGATGAGTACACTGAGTATGGTATAAAGGTGGGACCCTATAACTTTCGGAGTTGTGAAGGGGTCCCTATGTTATACGCTGTTATATAAGCACTAGAGCGCGTGAGAAAAAAAAAAAACTACATGAGACAGCACACATATGGTGCATACTCATTTAGCAAGTGACGCGCGCATTAAAGAGCGAAGTTTAGTTTTGTTGCTGATTAATGGCTGTTGTGTTGTTAGATCTGTTGGTAATTTATTCCAGCGCCGCGATGCGGCCTGCGAGAATCTATATGATCAATAATTAGTGCGAGATTTTAAAACAGTTAGCGTTTCCGAGGTGACTGATCGTAATGGGTATGTTGTATATTGGAAAACAAGTTTTACAGAAGGACACGGTATAATTTTCTGCCTTATTTTGTAAAGCAGAATAAGAACGCGGTAACCAATGCAATATTGCACGGGTAGTATATTAAGTAATGGGTACGCAAATGTGATTGAATGCGTTTATGGTAATAGCATACGTATTATACGAATGTATAAACTGACATAAAGAGTACGGAGTGTCTTCACGGGAAAATTTACCGTAGTTTATACAGCATCCGAATTTTATTATATATGGTTAGTGTACTTACATGGATATGTTTATGCCACTTTGGTTGACTTTCGAGGTAGATGCCTAAAAATTTCGTCCCGTTAACCCTTTGTAAAGGAGAGTTGTTGAAGTTTAATTATTTATCGTTCCTTAGTCTGGTTTTTTTGCGGCGAGAATTATATAATTACTTTTCTTTTTGTTTTACAGATGACAGTTAGATTGAAGCCGGCTTGATAGCTTTAGCAGGACATCATTGCCTTTTTTTGTAAAGATCTGTTTCCGTACCAGCTGTCAGGAGATATATTGGTATCGTCTGCGTGTAAAATACAGTCTTCTGAGAGATAGCCCCGTAAACCGTTGATGAATGCCAGAAAAAGAAAAGGGCCAAATATGGATCCCTGGGGAATTCCGTTGTTAGCTATCATTTAGGATGACGAGATATTGTTAACCACTAAGTGCTGCTGCCGGTTTTCCAATATCTACTAATTAGGCTTAAAGGTGCTCCCCGAATACCATACTTTTCAAGTTACTTTAGTAAAGTGTCGTGGTTAACAAGATCAAAAGCATTGGTTAGGTCCATGAAGATACTCACGGTTAGTAATCTATTTTCTAAGTTTATTTTAGTTTTTTCCGTAATGCTAAAATGTTACTTAACACCGTCTCAGCTGAATTTCTTTTTATATGTCGGTATTGCTCTTCAGCGTAAACGTTCTGCACAGCCAAAAACTTATCTAGTCGGGCTAAGACTACTTCTTCAAAAACCTTACAAAACGGAGACAATCTTCAACTTTCGTGCCACGTAGATCATTTGTAATATCCTGCAAACGAAATTAAGTATAGTGCAAGCCATTTTAAAGATTAATTTATTATTGTGTCTCTTTTTGCTTTTGAGATGAGGAGCAGAGACAACGTTCATAGATATGTTTAACATATTGAAACTCTTCGAGGTACTGCGACCTGCTCCTATCAGGACAGTCAACTCGCGGCTGTCGACATTTGTGTGATGTTAAGGGCACTGTTCTCATATCGCTGTTCTAGCTGTGTCTCGTCTGTGGCGCGCCAGGTGCGCCGTCATCCTGAACTAGGGTGCGTCATGAACTGCGATCTTGAGCGCAAACTCGACGTTATTTTATTCCCTCACAAAACGATCTTTAAGAGCTTAAGAGATAATTTGCGATATGAGACAATTTAGGCGGTTTTGAATCTTTGCCAGATATTCGTGTTTGTCAGCATATCGGAAAACAAAATTTTATAAATTTTTCTTAAGCTTCCGGGGTCTGTGCCATGACTGCAGGTACTTCCGATTTGTCTACTTTTTATGCGGAGTGAAGTTGGGAATATCTAAAAAGCTGTCAATCCAATAATCAAGAGAAGGACCTTTTAAGTTATTGCATCTTTTAAAATAAATCTATTTCATTGAAGGCATGGACGACACAGCTTCTTTTTCACGGCCCAGAAAACGATGCGTGTTGCAAAAAGATAAACTAGTTTTACCGCTGACCTTTAAGCGCACCTTAGTTTCAATTAAACGAGCATGTTGCATCATCGTGCTGGTTACTAGCGAGCGGACAGAATAGCGAAATTCCAATGTGCCCTCGCGAAAGCCTAACAGGACTCCTAACTTGGCTGTGCAGTCCTTCAACAATACATAAATGACATATATTGCTTCGGTAATACAGCTCTAACGACTCAAGTTAGGGCTAAACATTACGTTTGAAAACAAAACTGTATTTCAGTCACAGATGTTCTTTTCGAACTCCAGCAACAATCATGCAACGGAGCGTTCGTCTCGTATTTCAACAGCACTATATTTACATTATGCTGGGTCCCTGGCCATAGGGGAATCGAAGGTAACGTTCTCGCGGACGAGATGGCCACGTCAATCACATCGCAAGCTGTTAACCCTACCGCTGATGTGCCTGTCACAGATCTGAGGCCTTTCTTACGAAATAAACTGCGACATCACTGGCAGTGCACGTGGGACGCGCAAACAAATAACAAACTGCACGTTATAAAGCCCCAGTTAGGTTTTTGGCCCTCCCCAACAAAATCTCGGCGAACAGATGTCCTATTCTGTCGCCTCAAAATAGGACACACATTTGGCACCCATAGTTACCGGCTTACTGAAAGTGAACCTCCAACCTGTGGCAGATGCGGTGAGAGGCTTACCGTCCTCCACGTGCTCCTGGACTGTCGGGAAGCCGAAACGGAGAAAAAGAAACATTTTCCGCTTGCTTACCATTATAACATCCCTCTACACCCGGCTATGTTTCTCGGCAAGGAACCGCTTTTTGACACCAAGGCAATCCTCAACTATTTAAATGATGTCGTACTACACGTTATATGCCCATTAAATTCGTAGAGCATCCTCGCTCCAGAGGATGCCACTGCGATAACAGTTTTGCATAGCACATGCCTCCAGGCCCTTGTTCTTCAAGGGCTCTAAGGAGGCAACAGTGCTCTAGCATATCTTATAACCATATATATTGTTACGGGAAGGAAGAAGCGTTCGTCTATTTATAAGTGGCTTTTAATGGCTGAGCCAACAAGCGTAGAGCAGCGATGATGCTAAACTCTTCTTCGTCGTCTCTAAGACCACCATCAGCGTCGTCTTCTTTCCACATTACCGACTGTGACATCACCCCCGTCGGAAAAAGCACCTGATTGGTGCGGCTCAGCTGTCCGAGAAAGGTAAGGTTTGAGACGGCTGACGTGGATGATGTCAGAGAGAGGTGAAGGCATCGTGGCATCCAACGGAGACACTTCATACGTGACAGGGGTCACCTAGCGAAGGATGCGGTAAGGGCCATGGTATCGCGAGAGGAATTTCTCCGAAAGACCAACATGCCGAGTTGGATACCAGACTAGCACAAGGGCACCTGGTTCATAATGCACGTCGTGATGGCGCTGGTCGTAACGGCTCTTCTGGCGTGTCTGTGAAGCAGAAAGACGAATGTGGGCAATCTGGCGTGCTTGGGTCGCTGTGGTTATGACATCCCGAGTGTACTCTGTCGGCGAAACGAGCGTGGTCGAGAGGAGGGTCTCGAAAGGCAAAGTTGGCTCACGGCCGAAGAGGAGATAGAAGGGTGAATAGCCAGCTGTGTCGTGGCGCGAGGAATTGTAGGCGAACGTGACAAATGGTAGAGCAATGTCCCAGTCGCTATGATCGGAGGAGACATACATTGCGAGCATGTCAGTTAATGTGCGGTTCAGGCGTTCGGTAAGACCGTTAGTTTGAGGATGGTAAGCGGTAGTAAGTTTGTGTTTAGTAGCACATGATCGAAGTAGCTCGTCTATGACTTTGGAAAGAAAGTATCTGCCGCGATCGGTGAGAAGTTGACGAGGTGCACCGTGGTGCAAGATGACGTCGTGAAGCAAGAAATCAGCGACGTCTGTAGCGCAGCTGGTCGGTAGGGCTCTAGTAATGGCATAGCGAGTTGTATAGTCCGTAACGACGGCAATCCACCTATGTCCGGCAGTCGACATAGGGAATGGTACGAGAAGATCAACGCCAACGCGAAAAAAAGGGTCGGCCGGTATATCCAAAGGCTGCAACAGTCCGGCAGGAGGCACAGCTGGTCTTTTCCGGCGTTGACACGACTCACACGCGGCAACATAGCGGCGAACGGAGCGGTTGAGACGGGGCCAGAAGAACCGTCGCCGAATTCGGTCATAGGTCCGCGTAACGCCAAGGTGTCCAGCGGTGGGAACGTCGTGCAGCTGCTGCAGTACAGTCTGTCGCAGATGAGACGGAATGACGGTCAGGAGCTCGGGCCCGTCGGGGTGCATGTTGCGGCGATACAGGATGCCATTTTGTAGCAGGAACATGTGGAGGGATGGGTCAGACGGATCAGAGAGCAGGCGTTCGATAATTGGGTGTAACGACTCATCTCGTCGTTGTTCAGCGCCAATGTCTTGCAAGGCAGAGAGCGAAAGAACGCAGATCGGTGCGACGTCCACTAAGCCGTCCGGTACATCGACAGGATTTCGAGACAGGCAGTCGGCGTCCTGATGTAGACGACCCGACTTGTAGACCACAGTGTATGTGTATTCCTGCAGCCGTAGGGCCCAGCGACCGAGGCGTCCGGTGGGATCCTTAAGGGAGGAAAGCCAACAAAGGGCGTGGTGGTCGGTGGTAACTGTAAATGGCCGACCATATATACAGGGTCTGAACTTGCCCACCGCCCAAATGAGGGCGAGACACTCGCGCTCAGTAATCGAGTAATTGCGCTCTGCGGGAGAGAGGAGGCGGCTGGCGTAGGCGATGACGCGGTCGTACCCACATTGGCGTTGAGCTAAAACTGCGCCGATGCCGTAGCCACTAGCGTCAGTGCGGATTTCTGTCGGAGCGGAGGCGTCAAAATGGGCGAGAACAGGAGGTGTGGTGAGCAGCGTGATGAGCTGCGAGAAAGAAGACGCTTGTTGAGAGCCCCAAGAGAAAGGAACGTCTTTCTTCAGGAGGTCAGTCAGGCGACGGGCAACATGGGCGAAATTTTCCACAAACCTGCGGAAGTACGAGCATAGGCCAATAAAGCTGCGAACATCTTTGGCACAAGTTGGTACGGGGAAATTCTGCACAGCGTGAACTTTAGCGGGGTCGGGGCGAATGCCTGATGAATCGACGAGGTGTCCGAGCATAGTTATTTGGCGGTGACCGAAGTGACACTTGGACGAGTTGAGCTGCAAGCCAGCGGTGCGAAAAACAGAAAGAACAGATGAAAGTCTTTCAAGATGAGTTGCAAAAGTTGAAGAGAATACGATGACGTCATCCAGGTAGCACAAACAGATGGACCATTTCAAACCACGCAAGAGCATGTCCATCATCCGTTCAAAGGTCGCCGGGGCATTGCACAAGCCAAAAGGCATTACCCGGAACTGATATAGGCCGTCTGGTGTGACGAATGCGGTCTTTTCACGGTCCATTTCGTCCACGGCAATTTGCCAATATCCAGAGGGAAGGTCTATAGATGAAAAATAAGTGGCACCATGGAGACAATCCAGAGCATCGTCAATGCGGGGAAGTGGATACACATCTTTCTTGGTGATCGTGTTTAGATGACGATAGTCAACGCAGAATCGCCAGCTGTTATCCTTCTTTTTGACGAGAACAACAGGGGACGCCCACGGGCTGGAAGAGTTTTCAATAATCCCTTTGGCAAGCATCTTGTCAATCTCGCTCTGGATAACTTGTCGCTCAGAGGGCGACACCCGGTATGGGCGTCTGCGAACAGGTGCTGCATCGCCGGTATTTATCCGATGTGTCACGACCGTAGTTTGACGCAAAGGGCGATCGTTCAGATCGAAAATGTCGGAGTAGGACTCGAGGAGGCCACGGAGCTGTGCGGCTTCTTGGGTTGAGAGGTCCGGTGCAATCATCTTTGTGAATTCATCGGTCGGTACTGATGCAGAAGGCGCAGAATGAGCAGTGGTCGAAGACGGCGCAACAGATAGAGCAGAAATGTGGCACTCGTGCGTTGGAGACAACGTGGCAAGAGACATGCCTCGAGGAACTACTTGTGGGCTCTGTCCGAAATTTAGGATGGGAAGACATGTCTGATTGGCCGCAACAGAAACGATGGTGTGTGCGAAGGAGACATTGTAAGAAAGCAGGACTGACGTCGAGGGAGTAAGAACATAGCCTCCGTCAGGTACAGGTGGGCTGGCTAAAACAGGGATGAAGGTTGCTGCAAGAGATGGCAGGCGTATAAAATCCGCGGAACAAAGTTGAGCTGGAGCTTGAGCCGGAAGGTCAATGGGAACAGGTAGGGGTAGGTCAAGTTGTACAACACCGGCGGAACAGTCAATCAGAGCAGAATGGGCAGACAAAAAGTCGAGTCCGAGGATCACATTATGAGGGCAATGTTCAAGCACACTAAACAAAACGGACGTGTGGCGATCGGCGACACTGACACGAGCAGTACACATTCCAAGCACAGCCGGAGTACCACCATCGGCGACCTGGAGCAGTCGAGTCGGAGCAGGGGTAAGTACTTTTTTCAAGCGCGTTCGAAGCTCCGCACTCATGATGGAAATTTGGGCTCCAGTGTCGATGAGTGCTGTAACGGGCAAACCATCCACGTCCACGTCCAGAAGGTTCCGATTAGTAGGCAGGGTCAGCAGAGGAATTTCAGGCCGGTGTTCTAGAGCAGCGTCACCTCCAGGAGCTGCCCCAGTTAGTTTCCCGTCGGAGAGCGGCGACGGTAAGCTGGGGATGGAGAGCGACGCAGCTGGGGCGAACGGGAGCGGCGACTATGTGGTGATGGCGATCGGCTGGTCGCGGTGGCTCGAGCGTTGTCAGGTGCGTCTTCAACCTCGGTGGAGAGTGATGGCGGGCGAGGATTCAGTGGGGAGCGGCGGTAGGCGGGAAAGCTTGGTCGTGAGTGGGCTGGCCAGTAACTTCGACAGTGGCGAGAGATGTGGCCCACACGTCCACAGGAAAAGCAGATGGGTCTATCGTCATGGGTGCGCAATTCGGCCGGGTTGCGATAGCTCGGATATGAACCGTATTGGCTCCGGTGAACAGGGGCAGAGGCAGTAGACGAAGCAAAGTCAGGACGGCTGGCGGAGCAGATGGATGGAAGACCTACATTGGCAAGTTCTTGGCGAATGACCGACTGAATGAGGGACACAAGCGGCCGGGAATCGTCAAAGCACTGCGTGACTGGTGTGGAAGGAGACGCTGCTTCGATTTCTCGCCGAACGATACGTACGACGTTCTCGCTGGAGGTGGACTCACGCGGTGGACCAATGTCTTCGCACGTCGACGAAGCTGCGGTATTAGGTAGACGAGTAAACTGTCGAACTATGCGGCGACTCTTCGCGTCTTCAAAGCGGCGACATTCGTGAATTATCTCATTGACCGTTGTGATGTTCTTATAAACAAGCAGGTTAAACGCGTCGTCCGCGATGCCCTTTAAGACGTGGCTGACCTTGTCTGCCTCTGCCATATTGTTATCTACTTTGCGGCAAAGAGCGAGGACGTCCTGGATATACGCCACGTAAGATTCAGTGGACGTCTGTACACGGGTCCCAAGGTCCTTCTTCGCAGCACGTTGGCGGCCGACGGGTTTGCCGAACAAATCTCTAAGCTTCTGTTTACACTGGTCCCAACTCGTAATCTCTTCTTCATGTGTTTCGAACCAGACCCGTGCTGTTTTCTTAAGGTAGAATATTATATTAGCCAGCATAAGCGTGTGATCCCACCTGTTGTGTGCGCTGACCCGTTCATAATTCTGCAACCAGTCGTCAACGTCAACGTTGTCAATCCCGGAAAACATGCCTGGGTCGCGAGGCTGAGCCAGGATGACCGTCGGTGGCGACGCCGGGGCCGCGGTGGAACTCTCTCCTTCGGATGACATGGCGGCCAGGTTACGTCCGCTGTGGAGCTCCGTCTTGCTCAAGTGATTACCCCGCACGTCCACCAATTATGTTACGGGAAGGAAGAAGCGTTCGTCTATTTATAAGTGGCTTTTAATGGCTGAGCCAACAAGCGTAGAGCAGCGATGATGCTAAACTCTTCTTCGTCGTCTCTAAGACCACCATCAGCGTCGTCTTCTTTCCACATTACCGACTGTGACAATATTTTTACACATCGTATCATTCTTTTTAAATGTACCTTAAATGCTCATAGTACACGTCATAAGACATCGCCATAATCTTATTGTACAGATTTTGCGCACTTTAGCGCGAACATTTTTAAGGCCCCTCTACAGCCACGTCACACCAACTTCATCGAACTCATGATTTCATTGCAAACTCATTAACATGGACATGGCGCTCTTTGGCCATAACTGGCCCTTGTGCCAATAAAAACCACATATCATCATCATCAAACCCATAGTTGGCGAGTGGAAGTCATGCTATCATCAGGAGCGGTTCATCGAAGTAGTTTTACGCCGACTACGCATTGGGCACACACACTTCACACACAATTACTTACTTACGAAAGAAGACACACCAACATGCGAGAAATGTCAACAGCCACTAACAGTTATGCTCATATTACTCACATGTACCCAGACTGAAACACACAGACGAACTTTTGCACAAATTATATCAACTACACATACCTCCACACCCTGCTCTAATTTTAGGTGATGATCCGCTAGTCACATTATGTGACATCCGTAAATTTCTAGACGGCACTGGACTTTTACATAAAATATAGATTATTAACAAAGCATCTTCCTTCATTCACTGGATTTTAAAACACCTCGTGTTTGGCGCAGCATAGCCTTAGCCGCTTTTGCGCCATTAAACCCCATTTAACTAACTAACTATATTTACCTTTTTCCACCAGCTGGGCTCACAAATTACTAGTGGCTAGTGTAATAATTAAATGTGCATTATATGAAATAAGTGCAAGAGCCGTAATGCTGCCAACAGCGTCATCAATTCACTTGACGATTTCAACAGGAACCAAATCTTTGTTGCTGTAAACAATTCGCACTCATTTACAGCGAAGCTCTGTACGGCTAGACAATTCGTCCGGCCGTCTATCACCTCTACGTCGAAAACTGCTCCCGCGCAACGACATGCGCATGCGCGAGAAAAAAAAAGAGAAAAAGAGGCGCGTGATTGGCTGCGCCAGTAGTGACGCTTTTGCTTTCCCTCACAGCTCAGCGCGCGCGCAGCAGTTTCTTTCCGACTCCGAAATGGGTAGGGCACGCGTCATATGTACTCCTGAAGAGCAGGCAGCTTTCGATCAGAAACGCCGCGAGCAGAATCGGGAACGAGCTCGTCTACGCTGTGCCGATGCTGTAGCCAGGGCGCAATATTACGCTCGTGCAGCCGAGCACAAGCACCAACTGCGTATCGAGGATCCGGCAGCCTACCAAGCTGTCGATTAACGAACCGTCGGGATTAAACCAGTGACAAACGCAGTGGCCGCACATTTCTGCTTCGCTGCTTTACAATCTGTACGGATTGCTTGGGCGGTGATTTATTTAACTTAGTAATCACAGAAACGGCAAGCTTTTCGTCTTAGAGCAACATGTTTTTGTACGGCGGCTGGTGACAAATGCACAGAGCCTTTGTTGAAGTATATTTTTCCAACAGACGATGAGGCGAGCGTGCTAGCTGAGGAAGGCTGTTTGGTCAACTGTATAGCTCATTGGACTAGTTGACAAAGGCAACCTAGACAAAAGCGCAGCATCGAATGTAGGGAAAAGGACATCTTTCATTTAAAGGCTTTCAAATGATTTTAAACCTACCGACCAGACACTGCATCTAACAATACTGTTAAGGAAGATTTTAAAACCCGTATTCACAAGCCTACATCGTTCTTATCTTTTTCGTAATTTTGAGCTGCTCTGCATGTTAATGAAACAAGAATTATGATTGCCCGCGCATTTTCCTTGAAGTAACGACTTGGTAAAGGTGGTAATCTAAGGTATAGGAACTTCTTTACTTGAGCCCGAACTTTTATCAACGGAATGACACCACAAAGGCAGGATTTATAACGATGCATTCGGTTGTTTTCTATAATCCTCTTTATCGGAGGTGGTACATACCTATTTCGCCTGTATTATGAGTAGGAACCGTAGCTCGCCCGTCGCTCCCCGTCGGTCCAAGGGTTCCGAAACTGGGTTTTACGAATGGTTTTTGGGGTTCCGTGAGCGAGTACGACTGTCCAACTAAATTTACCCTTATGTAAATCTCTACATCACAGCTCATATTGAACCAAACCAGAGGACGCCATATCTGCTCTACGGTGAACTTCGTCTACGTTCACACTTGGCCTCGAAAAAGAGTCACAGTCAAAAAAGTCAAGAGTCAAAACTTTAAAGAAATCCCCTCGCTGTAAGACCTACGCAGAAGCGGATCCATGCGGCGAGCCAGACCGCTCTCGCATCGGTTTTTTCGCCATGATGAAATTTGAAAGCATTTCCGCTTCACTAGACACTTAACCAGCATGTTCACATCCGTTCATAAATTGAACATGGCGACCAAATTGTCAGCAACGAAGCTCATCGGCACTGTACAGAAATTACCCTGTGTTGTACGATAAAACTCACAGCCTTTACAAGGATACGTTCTACTAGAGCGAGATTCGGAAGAAGGTTGTCCAGGAGCTGGGTTTTAGCAGAAGGTGAAGCAGCAAAGCATTGCACTGTCCGAAATTTTCCCGCTTTAAAAGAGCCTGGCGAATCCACCACTGCCGCTCCCGGAGTGCCCGTTTCTAAAGGTAGTCTTGGTGGATGTTCCAAAAACATGGTAAAATTATGCCTAGTATTTATTAAAGCGAAAGCCAATTAAGGCGATTCCAAATGACATCGTGTAGATCGAGAGTCATACCCACGACCTTTCATTTAATTTGGGCAAAATTATTTTAAGCATGGTTAATTAACATATATTTAATGAAGGCACTCGAACTCACGACCTCTGGTGGGTTAAAACAAGTAATGGAAAGCAAACACGCATTAGAAGAAAAATGTTGACTGGTGTAATGAATGTCTCATCCCTCCCCCCCCCCTCCCCCCCCCCCGAGCGATGGGAGACCTTGTTGTCCAGCCCCGACCTACCGACCCAGCTCGCGCTGGCGGCTAGGGACCAGGAACTGCTGGACGCGTATGGGACCTGAGAAGAAGGTTCCACCCCATCTGGTGCCAGCGCGCACCAACTGTCACTAAGGGCTCAGCACAAAAGTTGATTCTCTCTCTCTCGTGATCGGGCAGGCTTTCACCTTTATACTCTTCATCGTAGGTTAAGTGACTGTCAACGTTTTCCTCTTCTATATTCATCTCTGAAATTCGGTGCCGATGAAAGGCGCAGATGACAGGCGAAGTAACACTTAATGACTTCTTTTGATCCCTAATGCACCAATGAATATGTACTGCTTAAAAGTTCGTGATGACAGGACGCCATCACGCAGGCAAATGTGCCTACAATAGGTAGACGCGGCGAAAGTGGCGGCAGTGGTCGCAAAACAAATGAGAAAATCTTGGAGATGCGCGACAAATAATTGTCGCCCGCTTTCGCAGTTTCACTTGAAAGAGCGTGGATTAGGGCGCGTTGGTACTCCATAACTTTGAGATTTTTACCGCACGATAAGGGACGGGAGACAAAGGCAAGACTCAAGGCAAGGCAAGTTTCACTGTCTTGCTGCTTCCCAAGTACGAACGCAGCAGAAATTGTAAACGCCCCGCACCCCTTATCGAGGCAGCGGTATTCAGGACTCATCGCTGTGCGATTCGCGGGGCCATTGTCTCCACGCGTTTTATTCGTGCTCGCAGGACTAATTGAAGGAGCATTGTCTGGTATGTCCTCGAATCTGAAATGAGAAGCAGGGGAACAGAGGGGGCCGTTTTTCGTAAGTCACAACTGCATGAAGACAACAGAAAATGACAACAAGTAAAACTTAGGGGGAATTACTTGTTTAGTTATTATAAATACAGGTGAAAATTGGACGAAAGTGGACGAAAATACAACTGACCGCATTCATTACATCGCGAAGGTCTCGTCTCCGACAGCCCTGGTGCCTTCAGGGAAGCATACGAAGGTTTATAGGCCAAGTTGCCCTCTCCCAAGTTCACGTAGCGTACGTGACGCCTTGCGGCAGAAAGAATGTTCTACAAGCGCCGCCAAAGCCGTCAGTGGTGGCACTGGTGGCTAACTCTGGTACATAAACGTAAATACCCCAGCAAGTTAACGGCAAAACTTTGTCGTGGTGGATCCATTGGTATGAAGAGCATCACATGCGCAATGCGAAGACCTTATTCCGTATGATACCTGCGGCCAGTTCTTTCTTTGTCCCACAGCTTTCCCGTGCATTTATGTATAATTTCCACATTTCTAACAAATGGACAAGTAATTCCGCAGCTTACTTCCTTGTCATTGTGTTGAGCTTCCAGAACCGCATAGAGACAGCATACAAACTGCCAAACCTAGCGGCGCGTTGGTTGTCGGCTTACTGTAAGGACACGCAGGGTCCTATCACGCGTGATTCGGGGTAAAGCAGGCTGATGCCACATAGCAGTTTTCATAATTGCAAGCTGGGCTTTCATGTTGGCCTAAACAAACACAAGGGAAAGACCCACGTGGCCAGGAGGCATGGGTTTATGATAGCATTGTGTTGGGTGTATATATATATATATATATATATATATATATATATATATATATATATATATATGCATGCATGCATGCATACATACATACATACACACATACATACATACATACATACACGGCCTGTCGCGCGCATCAGAAACGCTGTGCGCCGCGTCACCAACAGCCTGAGACTGTTTGCCTGGCATCGGCGTAGAAAATGCGTCAGGAGCGCGCTTGGAACGCCATCGCCTGACGTGTTATGTCCCACACAACTAGTGCCGTTCGGCCCAGCCAAGCAGCCGTGAATGGAACTAAGGCTTTCACGTTCTAATAGTCAAGAGGAATGCTCGGCGCTGCAGCCAGATCGCCAATCCTACGGAGAGGTGCGATCTCGAGACTGCCTTGGCTGCTCTGGTGGAAGAAAGCTGCCAACTCTTCAGGCTGCTTTGGATTTTGGTGGAGTTTGCTACCGTTTTCGATCACCCTGGAGTTACGCATCCGCACTCTGCCGTCCGTCATGCCTCACGACGCGAGACAGACAAACCCACCAGTTTCGCCAGCCATCGTACGTACCGGTGACCAGTGTCAGCGAGATCCTGACATCTGCTGCGGCACCGATGGCGAAGACGTTGAAGATTAACTGGAAGCATATGAAAGAGCGAGCACGACCAACAAATGGGACGATCCCCTGCAGCTCAACAACACGATGTTTTATTTACCGGTAATCGCCAAGTAGTGGTTTAAAAATCATGAAACTAATTTCCTGACGTGGGCTAGCTTCAAAACCAGCATCAAAGAAGTTTTCGGCCGCCCTAGCGTGCGCAAGCTTCGCGGTGAACAATGCCTATCATGTCCACCGTTCACCAGCTACATATAGGACGTCGTCGACCTGTGGCGCCGTCTCAACCCAACGATGGCGTACAAGGTTCGTCGCACCATGAAGGGCATTTCCGACAATGCCTCTCATATGCTGCTGTCGAAAAACCCTTGCACTGTTTCTCACTTCATTGAACTTGGCCAGGGTTTCGACGCGGTCAGCCTACAGCGTTTCCTTACGCGGCGCCCACCTTAGTCCGACGAAAGCCTCTAGAGCAAGGCCACCGCTCCTGACATTGTTTCGCTGCTTTGCTAGGTAAACGAGTTCGTCCGTGCTCAGGTCGTTCGTCAGCTTTCGCTGCTGTCTGCTGCCGGGCAACCACCATCGCTTTTGAATGCCAAGCCTCGTCAGGTCATACAGGAGCAAGTTGGCGCAGCTGTGCCTTCGGCCCGCGAGAATGCGCTGCTGCCGACTCCCGTTGCCTATACAGAGGTGAACGCACCACTCAGCTATGTCGAGGCTCTCACGCGGCCGCCATCTCAGACAATTGCGCCATCCCCATCAGCCGTGCCACTGTAAGGAGCTCCTCGTTTCGTTCATCCAAGGTACCCACACACATATATATCAATGATCATTCCACAGAACAAATTGCTTGCGACAGTTGTGGGCGAGACAAAACTAAAATTGAGTCACTTTAGCATACGCTAAAGAGAATGAAGGCGAAAGCCGGCGCTCTCACGTGACATTCATTAAACGACTTGATATTCTCATTCGTATGCATTGTCACTTCCTATTACTTGTTTTCTCCGACCAAAGGTCGCGTTTCGAGTGCATTAAATAACCACATATTAATGAACCCTATGCCTTAGTTAACTTCGCCTTTACACGGAATGTCCTGGGTGCCATCATCAATGGTGGCCCCATCAATTTTGGTTCCATTACTATTTGGTCCTAGCAAAGGTCAGTGGTTTAATTTTGCCTTAATTAACATCACAGGTCGTGGGCTCAGGTTCGTTAATTAACTATATGTTGATTAACTATGTACCAAAGGTGGAGGGTACGACTTCTACCAAAGGTCGTGGGTTCAAGAACTAAGCCACCGCAGCGGTGGCGTGGCGGTAGAGAAACCGCCTCGTATGTGGGAGGTACCGACGGAACTCAAATCCAGCTTCCGCCAGAAACCCAGAGTTTTTTTTTAATGTGTAGTGATGCTCCCTGGCTTGGTGCTCGGCTTCTGTGGGGGTTCACATCTGGAATAGGGACCAAATAGAGATTTACGGGTTGTCGCTCGGCACCTGATTGTCTAACCACAGACGGTCCTGTTGAAGGGCATCCGCCGACTGTGAGATGCAAGTGCCGCCGCCGGGAACCTGCAGGTTAAATAGGTACAAGCGCGCTCCAGGCCTGGTGCTCGGCCATTATGGGACCTCAACGCTTGGAAAGGGGTCTTCGTCTCCAGCCCGAAGGCGTACCCACCTCAATAAATACATCTCGGTCGCCGCATGTGAAATGGTCGCCATGGGAGCTTCCCGAACATCACTTCTCTCTAGTGCTCGCGAAAGTTTTGATTGGAATTTTAGAGCGCAGGCTTCTTTCCCAAGCGTATCACCCTTGCAGAAAGCCCGGGTACACTTTTGCCCGTTTGAACACCAGTGGGTGCCCGGAGGTGGTGGGAATCTTCGCCTTCAATACCATCAAAGGTCGCGGGTTGGACTCCCACCAAAGGTTGTGGGTTCGCGTCCGGACATTGATCGTGGATGACATCAATAATATTGCTGCCGATATTGGTCCCACTAAAACTGGAGGTATCGACACCCAAATGGTCGTGCGTTCGAGTGCATTTGCCTTAATGAAAACCGCAGCCGTGGCCTCGTCGCTGAGTGTCCGCCTCGGCTGCGGGAGGACGTGGGTTCAAAACCACGCGGCCGCCGGGTATCCACCGGTTATCCAAAATGGGCACAGACGACCCCCAGCCCGACACTCGGCTTTCTTCAGGGGTGAATCGCTCTGGGAAAGGAGCCCGCGCCATGCAAATCCCGTCGAACCCTGTGAGCATGAAGCAAACCTTGGTAAAACAGGGGTAAGCGACAACACATCTGCACCGTGCGCTCCGCGCCGACAACACGAAAGCCTACGAGGCGTAAAAGCCTACTAACTCAACTCGCACATGAGTGCAGTGTTTACCACTGAGCTGAAAACTCCAAAGGTGGTGGGTTTGACTCCTACGAATGGTCGTCGGTTCGATCGTCAATGGTGACACCATCAGTGTTAGTGCCTTTGAAATTTGTCGCCACCAAAAGTCATGGGTGCGACTGTCACCAAATGTCGAGGGTTCGAATGCCTTAATTAACTCTATCTTAATTAAAGTCGCCTTAGCAACAAAGGTCGCGGTTTCGACTCCCATCGAAGGTCAATGGCTTCATTAACTTGATTAACTTTGTCTTAACTAAATTCGCCTTAACACCAAAGGTCGAGGGTTCGAGCATCTTATTCAAATATGTCTGAATTAAATTCGCCTTAACACCAAAGGTCGTAATTTCGAGTACCTTAATTAACTATATCTTAATTTAATTCCCCTTACACCAAAGATCGTGGTTCCACTCCTACCGAAGGCCGAGGGTTCGCGTACCTTAATTAAATATCTTGGGCAGATTCGTTGCCGGGGAGAGTTGAATGTACGGGGCCGCAGTTCAGAAGTTTCTTTTTGGGGCATTGAATTTAGCAGTATAAGTTCGTTTTTTGGATATTATGCCGCTTGCGTAACTAATAATGGCGTCTTTGAATCACTGATGATTGCTCTTTCACCTTCTATATTGAAGGCTAGGGCTATTGCGCATTCCTTCGCCTCTTCTGTGGAATCGTACGGAATGGTAGCTGTGAAACGGGCGTCCTCGGGCAAATTGGTGGCCACTGCCACTGCCGCTTTTCTGCCATTGTACCAGGCAGCGTCCGCGTATAATGCCCGTCTATCATCTTTGAATGTTCTGTGAAGGGTTTTTGCTCTGTCTCTTCTTCGTTCCGGGTGATATGTCGGATGCATGTTTTTAGGGAGTGGGAGAATGATGAGTCTGTCCCTGATTTCATTCGGGATGACGTCCCGTTCTCCTTTCCCCGCTATGGGCAGGTTGATCTGTAGTTTCTCGAGGATATATGTACCTGTGTCCGACTATTTTAGTCTTGCGTATTTAGCTGTGATATGTCCTTGTATGAGCTCTTCTAAATCGTTGTGTAACCCCAGCGCCAATAATATTTCGCGCTGCTAGTGGCTACCGCAAGGCCAAGTACTTGCTTGTAGAGTTTTTGCGTGAGTGCATTCATCTTGTTCATATTTGTGCCATTTGATGTACGGAGCTTCGTAAACTATTCGGCTCATTGCGAAAGACTGGATCAGGCTCAATGCGTTCCTCTCTTTCATGCCCCAGTGTTTATTTAACACTCTCTTAACCATTCTTTTGGTTTGTGTCATTTTCGCTTCAGTTTTCTTAATGGCCTGTTATGGCCCTTTTCTCGAATGTGTAGATCCAAAACCAGGATTTCTTTAACTGTGGGCATGTTGCCTTCGTCAATTTTAATCTGTATACCGGTCTGTCTTTGAGACTCTTTCGACCCCTAGAAGTGGACGCGTAAAAGAATTTTTTTTTTTATTTTTCTGGAAAGCATTCCAGACTTTTAGTTTTGGCTCAGCGTTCTATTGTGGTTGCCGCTTTTTAGAACGTGGCCTCAGTACCTCCGTCGCTGCCTTTCGTCACCGAAGGGGTGATGTCGGCATACAGACTGTACTTTACGTCGCTTAACTCATTTAATTCTTTTGACGGGCTAGTGATAACTGCTTTGAATAAAAAGGGGAAAAGTACTGCTCCTTGTGGCGTTCCTCTAGCGCACAGCTCTGTTTCCTCAGAGTGGAACTATCCTCGGTCTAGGCTTTCCGTCTTTTCTCTGAGGAAGTCACTGATGTACTCGAAGATTCTCTCACCGAGACCTAGGTCCTAAATGCCCTAGAGTATCGCCGCATGCGTGACGTTATGGATGGCTTTCTTTAGGTCTAATCCCATTATGGTGCTTGTGCCCATTGTTTTGGTTCCTGGGCCTAATGTTTGTTATTTTAGCTGCAGCAGCAGGTCTTGTATAGAGAGCTTTGGTCTGAGGCCCAGCATGGTGTTTGGGTACAATCCTTTTTGCTCCATGTGTCTACTGATCGTCGTGATTACCACGTGCTCCATCAACTTCCCTGCATACGAGGTTAAGGAGATGGGCCTTAAGTTACCCAATGATATTCTATTACCGGGTTTGGAGATGAATACTGTTTTAGCTTTCTTCCAATCGTGTGGTATGTCCCTTCCTACCCAGCAATCATTCATGTCGTTTGTGAGCACTGTGATTGAGCCGTCATCAAAATCCCTTAGCATTTTGTTCATGACTCCACCTCCCCCGGGCGCGGACTTTGGGTTGAGTTTCCAGATCTCATATCTTAGTTCCGCCTCAGTGAAAAGGGAGTACAACTTTTCGTTCGGAGTCCCCCGATATTTAGTGGGGGGCTCTTGTTCGGTTTCTTAAACTATTTTTTCCTTTAGATTTTTATAATTCCTTCACAGTTTATGCTGATTTGCTGTATGAGTTTCATGACGCTCTGGTTTCTTGCCCCTTTGGTCTCTTCGGGGTCTAGGAGCTGCCTGAGGATGTTCCAGGTTACGGGCGTTCTAAATTGCTTATCCATCTCGGTACATAGCTTGTCCTCTTTTTGCCCACCTCCCTAACTTTTTCTTTCAATTTTTATTTAGTTTCTGCATTTTCCATCAGCGGTTGAGGCTTTCTCTTGCCTCCCGCCGGTGTATGTGTTTGCTATTTACGCAGTCATATTCGGGATGCCTTCTGGCGCTCTGCTGCTGGCTGCTCTCGCGTCTCCTTTGAGCGCCTCCAGCCAGGTGGCGATATTGTAAATCACCTCGAATCCCTCTGCTCCTCTTCTTTCTTTGACGAGGTCCCAGTCGGTGTGCCATTTTCTTCGCACCCCTTCTTTTTATTTTATGTTTTGCCACCACTGTTCGGATTATGCAGTAGTCGCTACCCAGCGTTCTTTGTGTATTAGTACACTTAGCCATTTTCGTATTTCTGGTTATTGCCAGGTCGGGGCTGGTGTCTCGACCAACATGTTCCCTTCTCGCGTCAGGGTTTCGAGGTTGTTAATTAATGTCACTTGGCATTGCTGCATCGCAATCCATAGCTGTTGCCCTTTTCTTCTGTCGTATTTGTATCCCCCCGCCCCGTGGTGTGCATTGATGTCTCCGATGACCTCCAGTGGGGATGTACGGCCAGTGTGCACCGCTTTGAGGAGGACGACACCCAAGTGGCATTGCTTTTTGCATGGCTGTACACGTTGAGAATAAAGAGACTGTCTTCTCTCTTGGCCAGAGGGACCAGTTCGACAAAGCCGTTTTCCACCTCTTTACGGCCGAGGTCGTGCTGAACAGCCGCGACTTCTCTGGTTACTAACTTCGCAAAAATTGCTTTGTCGTATCTTCGGCCGTAGGACCTGTAACCCGGCAGTTTGACTTCCTCACCGGTTGCTTGGACAGCTATTATATTTGGCTTTTCTTCTTTCCCCACACAATTAGTTGTCAATTGTAGGCTGCCGCTTTTCCAGCGGAAGCCTCTACAGTTTCATTGCCATATTCGTATGTGTTTATCTTTATCCATGTTATCCAACAGCGTTTGGGATCTGTGCTGCCTGCAGAACACGCAGTCTTTTTATTACGTCTGCAAGGTTATTGACTATTGTATCGTGCGGTGCTGCAGGCAAGACATGACCAGAGGCTCCAAGCAAGGGGAGCGGAAAGCGTCCCCGTTTATTCAACAGCCGTGTATATATACACTAAGTGGGAGAGGGTGTGTTCCCTCACCACAATGTGTCATGGGCGATACCGATAGCTGTCACGTCACAGGTGCCATAGATGCGAAGCCAGCGCTGCGCCAGATACGATACATCCCCTTTTCTTTCAAAGGAGGAAAAAAAAAGAAACACAGGAAAGAACATAAGTAGAAACGAACATTGAGAACGCGATTTAGGGAACTTGCATAAAGCTTCGATTATAAGTAAGCCTCTGTGGGGGCCTTCGCTCTCGGGTTGACCTTCTGAACGCAGGTTCTTGGTTCTGCTGCAAGCATGCAGGAGCGTTGGATGAGGCGGGAATGTGGCCAGTTGTGGCCGGTGACTCGGCGGCACTGTTGCTGCTGTATGGTGAAGGTCTTCCGTCAGCCCCTTGGCGGAGGTCTTCCTCGGAGTCACAAAGGCCTCTTTGTCGAAAAGCTTCTCTTGTAGGCAGCAGATGTCGCCGATTGCGCCGCAAGAATGTGCCGTCTTCAGTGATTATGTTATACGAGCGGGGATGTGTCGCAGCTTGAACGACTTGACCTTTGGTCCGTTGCTCCTTTTATATCTGTTATGCTGCGTAGCGACTGTTCCTGCACCTGCGTCCACTGCTGCGTGGCTTTCCTGTCTTTTTGCAACTACCCTTTGATTATATCTAGAACCGGTGACATTAGAGCTGACGTCACTTGTGACGAGCTCTCACCCACCTGGGTGTCGCAAACGTTGGCACTTGTTTCTGCCGCTCTTTTCCAAGACGGTTTGTCCCCCTGACTTTTGTGTGCTAGGTTCGCGCGACTGAGTCTGTTTTCCCGCGCAAAAAGAACACTTATGGCGGCCGTTAGTTACGGACCTCTTGCTGCAGTTTTATATTAGCTGCTCTTAGCTCCTTGTTTTCATTTCTTATTTTTCACAGCATCGCTTTTATCTTGCTTCCCTCAATGCCATTGTTTTTATTTTGCCCCTTTTACTCTTTTTATCACCGGAGGCCAACGCGGCGTGGCTCACCTGTCATCAGGTGGGGTTGTTCTTTTTGCCAGGCAGTATCTTCCTCTCCGGGGGTCCTAGACTTTTGGTTCTTGATCTCGAGCTCGCAAGTGAGTTGGTTCTGGTCCTTGAGCGGCCCCTCCCGTCCCTGGATGGTGTTGTCTTCCTGTGATTGGCGCCAGTGTTCTCGTAGTGGCTCTCAAACTGCTGCTCGACTTTCCGTTGGAGGCGTCGTCTTCTCACGAAATATGGCGTCTTGAATGGTCTTTGAATGGTCAAGTTGTCTTTTCCGCAGAGGAAACACACCCTCTTACACTTGTGGTGCGGTGCGGGTTTGACTGTCTCGCGACCGCGATACATCTTGTTGCTTGGGTAGGGGCAGACGTCGGTTCGGTGCCCAATTCTACCGCATTCGTAGCAAATGTCTATGTGTTTCTTATACAGATGAGACTGTTGGAACGTACGGCCGAAGCGGACCAGTCGGGGGACTTTGAGTTCCGAAAACAGAACGATCACGTTCTTCATACTCCCCATGCGTTTGGCGGCTACCACGCTGGTGTTCCTGTCATTGGTGATCAGATCGTTTAGGCATTTGCGTATATCCGAGCGCAATGCCCTTGATCACTCCCTCAGAAGTGTTCTCACGATATGAGTGCTATGCACTGATTTCGTGGTTTTGCCCCTATTGCTAGGGCCTTCAGGGCTGCTGTCTAACTTGGGGTGCTGTATACTATAAGGTTCCGTTTTGGGTTCCGAACAACCGTTTCTAGATTTCCTGTGTCCCAGTCTATATTGGCTCCGATAGACACGCTTCTCTTGAGCTTGTGGCCATCGTGCTTGTTAAGGTTTAACCCATCACGTGGCCTTATTATGACCTTAAATTCATACTGCGGCAGGTGGGGCACCCTGCTTTGCCTGGCTATATGCTTGATTTTGCCCGCGAGCTTGGATTTGGTAAGACAATGTTTCTCACCTGCGAAACCAACCGTTATTGGCACGGCGGAGTCCTTCTCGCTTGATTTTTTTGACAACTGACGTATTGTCTGCCAACCGTTTTCCGTAGTAACTTAACGGGGGTCGCTGTTTCCACCACACACCGCCTCCATTGTCCGAAAGGTCCAGTCCGATGGCGTTCACAGCAGTAAAAAGGGGTCGGATCTCTAGTGGACGACTGTATACAAGCTCCCGTTGCCGCCGCAGCCGTCGGGGAGCCGGCGGAGGCGCGCGGCCACCTGCGCAGGTGCCGTAGTCTTGGCGAGGCTTCGCGGCGCCTCTCCACTAGGCGGGGTCGGAAAAAAGTGATTGTGGGCAAAAAAATGGACTCACCAAAATAAATTTGATATTTACGGCCAGCTAATAATCACTTGATCTCTCTGATGGTGCAAAAATTACCACTGAATTCGAAAGTTTCCGGCCGCAACTATTCTTGGAAGCTGGAGCCGATGTTTCATGCGTCCGCACGATGCGACGTCTGCAGCGTCCCCTCCTCCGCAATGGCAAAGCTGCAGTTTTTTGTCTTCAGTGGTTGTCTCATTTGACTGAGGCACACGTAAATAAGCATTCGCGCTTCGTAAGGTGCCTTCGGCGCATCTCACTATATTGCCTGCGGCACTACTGCCACTGCCAAAGTCGCAGCAATATTTCAAAGAATAGAAAAACTATATCGAACCTGCGAGCCGAGTCGGTGACCGCGCAGTCAGGAGTGCAATGCTCCTGCGCGGTGCTAAGGAACTCAGCGAGCGAATATATTAGTGAAAATTCATCCCCCGAAGGTGTATAACCACCGTCGGCTGTAGCGCCCTACGTAGCGTGCGCAAGATCATTTATTGATTTATTCACAATACTCCACAGAACCATTGAAGCGCATAGAGTAACGGAGCTAAGAGTTTCTACAGCCGGAGTATTGTCATGGTCAATCTAACAGTCATGGTGGCGCCGCCATTTTTGTTTCACAAGCTGTCACCTACGCTCGCAGATTTGATCTGGCAGTTAACGTGAATCATTGTGAGTCTGTGTGGATTGAAGTCGATCGGTCATTCCTTAATAACAATAAGAACTTGATCCTTGGTTGCATTTATCGCTCACCGTCATCTTCGCTTAACGATTTCTTGCTTTCTCTTGATGCAGTATTGTCCAAGTTAGCGTTTGAAAATAAGGATGTGGTGATTGTAGGTGATATTAATATTAACTTACTTGACACTGAAGCTACCTCGTACACAACTTACACAGATTGTTTTGCTGGATTCGGTTTTGAATGACTCATTGACTGCCCAACTAGGGTAGCCTCTCGTGGGAGCAGTACGCTTATTGATCACGTGTTATCTAACATATCACCCCCGCCTTGCTCCGGGGTTATTAATACTGACATAACCGATCATTTTCCTGTTTTTCTCACATTTAACAATGAAATACATGAGAACGATAATAGCTACTTTACTTCCGTATTTAGTGCAGATACCTTTATTGAAGCCATCAGTAAAACTGATTGGTCGCCAATTAATTCTATGTCTGATCCCGAAGAAGCACTAAACAAATTCTGCACTTCATTTTTATTGGCCGTTTCAACTAACACACGCACTGTTAAATGTGGGAAAAAGTATAAATATCCGTGCAACCCATGGATGACGGACGGTCTTCTGGAAAGCTTAAGAAAGAAGGAAAACATGTACAAGAAAACTAAACGTCAGCCCTTTAATACTAGACTAGCTAGACGCTATAGTAGGTACTGTAAATTGCTGAATGTTTTACTTAAACAGGCAAAAAAAAGTACTATGAAAATAAATTTGATTAGAATAAGGACAACCCCAAAAAGCAATGGCAGTTATTGAACTCTTTTCTAAACAAATCGTCTGTTGATGCCTCTATAACCAAAATAAATTACAATGGTCTCACTCTTTCTGAGCCCAACGAAATTGCTAACGCGTTTTCGGACTACTTTTCTTCTGTTTACACTAATAACAACGTACATGCGCAGTTTCATAATACTTTGAGCCGTACGACACAATCATTCTTCTTGTTACCAGCTACACCAAATGAAGTGTGCTCCACGATTGCTAACCTTAAAAATACAGGGCCTGGCTTAGACAATATTTGTGTCAGGCATTTAAAACTGGTTGCGCATTTAGTTTGCGACACGCTCTGTAATATTATCAACCTTATGTTCAAAGAAGGTGCATTCCCTTCATTTTTAAAAAATGCCAAGATTATTCCTGTTTTTAAAAAAGGCGACAAACGTACAGTTAATAATTACCGACCAATTGCAATTCTTTCCTGCCTTAGTAAACTCATTGAGAAATTATTTGTTAAACGTCTTAATAACTACTTAACAAAGTTTAAATTGCTAAAGAACAATCAATTTGGTTTCCGCCCAGGAAGTTCCACGAATCTAGCTGTTCTATCTCTGACTACATAAAAAAATGTATTGACTCGGGAAACTTAGTCGGATCTGTATTTTTAGACTTCAGTAAAGCTTATGACACGGTTAACCATGAAGCCCTGTTTAATAAACTTGACTCTTATGGTATAACCGGTCCTGCGCTAACATTCTTAAAAAATTATTTACGTGACCGACCATACACAGTACATGCAGCAAATACTTTCTCAGTAACAAAATGTATTAACCAAGGTGTACCACAGGGATCAGTTCTGGGTCCTTTGCTTTTTGTTTTATATATTAATGATCTTCCGGATTCTCTTAACTCCACCAACTGCGTTCATTGCATTTTATACGCAGATGACACAACCATAGCTTCATCTGACAAATCTGTTACTACTCTTACTTCTAAGTTAAATATTGCATTAAGTAACATTATAAAGTGGTGTAGCAACAATTACTTAGTTCTTAATCCTTTAAAAACTAAATTTATGTTATTCAAAAGCGCTCAAAGGGCCTTAACTTAAATTCCTGAAGTAAAGCTTGGAAGTCATTCAATTCCCGTTAGCACCGATGTCACTTTTCTTGTCATACATCTGGACCCTAACCTTACATTTCGCTCTCACTTCCAACATCTCAAGCACAAGACTGCGTTTGGTATACGTGCATTAATTAAAGCTCGCCCTTTTTTTTCTCGTGAGGCTCTGCTAGCGTTGTATTATGCGTTCATTCATAGTCACATTAATTACGGCATTGTTTCATGGGGCAACACGTACGCTTGTCACTTATCATCAATTCAACATATCCAAAATCAGTCAATACGCATTATCACTTCTAGCTCCATGCAATCCAATGCCTCTTTGTTACTTCGCGCGTATAATATCTTGTCTATTAATAATTTGTTCCAGTTTAACATACTCGTCTTACTCCACAAGTTGCTTCATAATAACCTTATGTATCAGTTCATTGCAACTGACCTTTTGCAGAATAAAAATATGACCAGATTTGCGGCTAACAACAATTTCTTGTTACCCATGGTTCATACCAATTACGGCAAAAAAACATCTTCCTTCTCTGCAATTTCTCTTTGGAATGAATTACCATCAACCATAAAATCCTGTACTTCTCTTGCAATTTTTAAAAATCACCTTAAGCATCATTTACTGCGATAACTTAACTACGATCTGGCGGTGTACCTTTGACATTTATCTCACATGTCATTTGTTGTATTTCATTCACGCTTTTTTCCGACTTTCTGTTATAACGTGCTTTTTCGTGTTTGATTGTAAATGACATGTATAATGATGTATTTGATCTGTAGATGTTGTTTATAATACGCTAATTTGCTGACTATTGATATCACCATCAATGTTGTTATTATTAACCGAGGGTCCCACTACAGTTCTTTCACTTTGGGACCCTCGTCTGTATATTTCTCATGTAATTACTTCTTTTTTTTTTTTGGAACGAATAAATCTGAATCTGAATCTGAACAGAATTTAGCACCACATAAAAATGTCACAGAACAAAGGTTACAAATAGTACAGTAGAACATGATTATTTAATATTATCCAAGAGCGGGTATTCAGGTTATCAAGGAAGGTTTCGTGGCTTGACACGGATACGATGCGGTTTGGAAGATAATTCCAATGTGCAATAAATCGAGGCAGTGATGATGAGTTAAATGACTGCGTTTGACAATGTACGTGCATGAAAGTGAGTGCGTTATGAAGGCGCCGTGAAGTGCTCACAGGTGCATGAATCCGCATACGGCGAGCTTTACTGATATAAACTAATGTACAGGGGTGGTTAAAATTTCCCTGGCTGCCCCGCCGTACCTAGGAGCGGCAGCTCGCCATTGGCGCGGCGCTGTAATCGCAAGGCTGCCGTGGTGCGCGCTGGCTTCGAGCGTATGCGTGGGGAGTGCATCCCTCCCCCTTTCTTGCTCTCCTTGATAACTGAGACAGTTGTTCGTCACGTATGTCTGTATGCAGTCAAGCGGTAACGAACGTCAGAGACGCGCGGACAGATGTTAACCAACGTTTATCCAAGATGGTAGAAGTAAATCGAAACAAGCAATAAACAAAGAGTACGGAACGACAGTTACTAAAGCAAGCACATGTTTACATTATGTCCTATGCGCAGCCTTCAAGAAAGGAGTACAAACGTCTCACAGGTTCACTTGCAATGGTGACGACGAGCGGCGGTAGATCGCCTGAGCTGTCACGACAATTCTCGTTCGAGGTGATCCTTAAGGCCCGATAACCATAGTGGTAGGCGAGCGAAGGCACGATGAAGGTGCTGGTCATCAGATGAGGCAGGCGATGGCCCCCGTCTGCACTACCACGGCCAGCGCGCTCGAAAGGGTATCAGGCGGGTGGCTTCCACCGCCACAACTGCAGGTGCCGCCTCGAGCAAGAGGCGGCATCACAGCAAAGGTATTGGTTAGGCCTCAATTAGGCCTCGTCCCAGTCACGGGGTTCTCCGACAGGCGGCTAGGAGCAGGCAACAGTCAGGCCTGCTCCAAACGGCGTCACACCAGGCGCCACTCCGCCTCTTCACGAAGAGGCAGGCACGTCCTCAGGGCCACCTCAAATACCGCAGCAGGAGCTGCTGGAAAAACGCACTGGTCCTGCGTCTGCCAAGTCACGAAACCCTCGCCTGCCCGATCGGCATCCGCCTCTCTTCCACCTTTTCCCTTCTTCAATTTTCTGGGTGCTGCCAAGCGTGCAAGCTGTCCTTGTTGTTGTTTTTGTCCTGTGTGGCCGTGGCACATACCCACAGTGGGGAATTGGCCATGAATTGGGTGGTTAAATCAGGTGTAAAAAATAATAATACGGGAGTTAACAATTTGAACATTGGAGTTTAAAAGTAGACGTTTTGTGTTTGAGAGAAAAAAGAAGCTGTCCCTGGCTAGCCTTCTTCTGCTTCTTTTTTCTTCGATCTTTATGGCACGAAATTGTAAACCCTCAGGAGTTCTCAAAAAGTCCACGCTCACATAAATTATGCCAAATTGGGTCCTTGCACTACCATCACAAACTGAGGATAAAGATAGTGCGGCATTTGCTCTCACTGTTCCGACGCTGCGCCGTGCTCACAAATGGGCTGCGGAATCAAGAGTATTTTCTCCTTGCCTGGGTTGCAACCACCACCCACTGTTGCTTTTCCAACTCCACTGCTGTGCAGCGCGTGGCATGGGATGCGGCGATGTTTCGCAAAGTGACGTGACATGCTTGCGGCGATTTTATATCTTTTGCTGGGCAATACAAGTGCACCAACGCCCAGTTGGCAGCGAGTCTCTTGCAGCGACATCGAGCGTGTGTTTACGACCTGTCATCCGCTACCGCAGATGAGCAAGAATGGCACCAGGAGTGCGAAATATTCGCTCCTTGTCCCCAGTGAAGAGCGACATGCTTGATCACCAAGAATTCGATCGAACGAGAGCAACATTAACCGCAAACACAGCAAAGGCGAGGAAGGTATTTGCAGCGCACCAACTATTTATCTCCCCTCCCATGACGAATCTATCTGTACGTCACACGAACAGAGGACGAAGGAAAATCGACGTAACATGCAGTTTCAAGACCATCGCGCATGGCTTCAACGCATTAAACAGACATATGACGGTGAATCGTGAAACTCATATACATAAAGCATTTATTTTCTAGCATTAGAGCACATTAGTCCTCTTCTCCGTTTCATGAGCACATACGGACGAGTGTCAGCACCCCAAACGTAGCATTGATAGATGGAAGGTGCTGCATAAGAGCGCACCGAACAATTCTGAAAAGCGTACCATAACGTTCTAGCTGCTCCAACCTACGAGCGTCTTCATTAGCGTTGCATTCGAGAAGGCTGCAGACCCGCTCAGTAGCACGCTACTCAGGAGAGCGCGCTAGCAAGATCGCAGCGAACAAGAACAATTCGGTAACACAAGCAGACATTTTGGGTTCCGCCCAAGTTTTATGCAGTGAATTTCCTTGCGCAGACGGCTGAGAAAGCCACAGCGGTGCCCATGGTAATTTAAACACACAATATTGCTCTTCAAGAAGCCGAAAACTAAGGACGAGTATATGGTGTTTTGTCTGACTAAATATGGCCGCAAGCATGGCGCATCACATTCCGGAACACTGCCGCCTCCTATGCCACGCACTGCACAGCAGTAGAATTCGAAGCGTGAACAGTGAGGGAACAGCACGCTTGATTCTGCAGCCCATTTGGGAGCATGGCGCAGCGTCGGAACAGTGAGGACAAATGCCGCACTATCTTAATCCTCGCTTTGTTACCAAGGGAAGCGAGAAAGAGAAAGGGATGCACCCTCCTCCACGCACATGCTCAAAGGCAGCGCGCGCCAAAGCGGGCTGACGGTGACAGCGCCGCGCTAGCGACCAGCTGCCGCTCCTCGGCCGGGCGACGCGGCCTGAGAACATTTATTGCGATATCGTTAAAGGGACTCTAAAGTGAAAAATGATTTCTTCTGCATCAGTAAATTACCGTTATACAACACCAAAAATACCACTCTTACAACGATAAGACGTTTGGCAAGCCAGAAAAAGCGCAAGAACGAAATACGGGTGGCGACGCCTACTTATGTTCCCGCACCTGGGGGCTGTGACGTCTTAGATTTCGATGGCATCTTCTAGGGCCTACAAATTATATGTAGCGCTACAGATTGACTACATCGAGTTCTAAAGGAACCAAATATTAAACATGGCAAGTTTTGAGAACCCTTATTCAGCCAGCGCGGCCCAAATTCGAAAACATACTTTGGAATCCCTGACGTCACGCTGACGCACCGGCGCTGGGATTTCGGCACGAAATTCAAATACTCATACATGGACCTTCATTTTCTCATCTAATAATCAAACTTTATTTTTTACATGACTGCCTGCAGGGTTCTCAAACAATGCTTCATTAGTCTAAACTGATTTATTGTTTCGCTTTAGTGTCCCTTTAAGGGCCCTGTCTCGCAGAAAATCTGGCGTCGGCGTCCCGCGTTGGTGTCCGGCGTCGGGTGTCGTTTCGACAAAAAGATTTTCGAACTACATATACCCAGGCCTTGCACGTGACGCAAAGAATTGACTGAAATAATGGAATTTCTCAATCTAAAATACGTCGACAAATCGTAAAGTACGACTTACGCACAACCTACACAAATAATGGCCTCGGATTGCAATTTGAATATACGAGGAAACATAGTTCTGTTACGCAAATACTCAAACCCCTTCGTACACCGGCCATGGCGTCCGCAATTTGCGCGCGCCTGCCCACGAATATATTGGAGGTCAGGGAGCGGCGCGCCTGGTTCCTTGCAACACCTCCAGAAGGCGCTCGCCTCCGCCGCATCGCGGCAGAGGCGAGCGATTTGTTTTCTTCTTTCACATAGGTAGGACATTAGGCAATATAATAACAAGAGCTGGGTGGCGCAACCCACTGCTCCGTTCCAAAGAGCACGCTCATAGCATGCATCCATCCAGCCATCGCGACCCACGCAAGAGGTCGCTTTTCCACCACAAAGCCCGCCGTCGTGCAAAGCGTTCGACGCCAGCGTTTCCGGGTAAACATTACGGTTACATACGCTGCAATTGACGGGAAGCGTGAGAAGCACTCAGGGATATTTGGGCGCTATCGTGTTCCACTCTTCAAGTCGAAGCTTAATCACCCTGCAAATTTTAGCACCCCTGTGCCTCTAAGATGGACATAGAAGAGTGGTCACGCGGCGAGTTTCCAATGACAAGGGAATGGGCTACCGTCGCTCAAGCTTCGCGTGCCAACAGCAGCGCTGTCACACACTGCCTAACGAGCGGTGGATACAGTTTAGGGTAACACATGCTAAGATTATGCATCAGCAAATTCACCGCACATGGTGAAGCACATGTGATCAGCTTCTGACCTGTGTTGGCACGGACGTGCTAGAATGTAGCAGCGCATGTGCTCATCGGAACCCTTATGGTTATTTACAGAACATGGCTATACGCATCAGCCTAAGCAAACGTTAGTACGGGCGCGCACCTGTTATCGTTAAATATGCCATGCACTCTTCATGGCGTCCCTACCGGACGGTGTCAGCATAGTTTATTTACACACTCAAGCTGCAATAGCGCCTCCTGGCCTAGGCTGGTTCCCCATAAATGTTCTTTTATTCGGGTAATCGTGGAGAAGCAAAAGCCCAGATTTCTCTTTCTCAACTCATGAACGTGCATGAGTTGCTAATAGAAGCGCAGAGGCGTGGCGGGGAAAAATGAATTCATATGCTTGCGCAGCATTGTTCCCCATTCAAGAGCAATGGCCTTTGAGAGTAAAGATAATGCACTGAACCGTAAAAATCGCACATCCCAACCTTACGAGTCGGCTCTGCTGCTTTGCTTATTCTGTCGTGCTTACGTGGCATTTAGTCTGGACGTTTTCATAATGACTACAGCCCAATCAACAAAGACGAAGCGGCAACACGAAACGACAGGACCATGCGCTTTCTATGAAATGTCCTGTTGTTTTGTGGCTCCCCTTGGGCTTCTTCGCTAGCGTAGTAGAAATGATGAATCAATACCAACTAGACCAATTCCCCGTTCTCGTGGAAATTTCATTCGTGTAACTGACGCCTCAATTTAAAATTGTTTGGAGCACGCTCATCTACAACATGTTAAACGGTTACGCTTTAGTCATTCCATAAATTGCGCACTCATTTTGTCATGCTTATTTAGCCGTTCACCTCATTCATTGCAACATTCATCGCAGAAGCGTAGGTAGGCACACCGTTGCCAAAAAGTGGGGTGAGGATTGGGCGTACGTGTTCCAAGGCACACTGGAAAGCAGGTGGGATCACCCACAGCTAGAATGTTTTGGAGTTCCCACGCCTACAGAACGCATCAGGCGATCTCGGAGCACGGTATCTCTGCCAGCGTGCCGTGGTCACCGCATTCATTACGGCCGGAGCAGGCGAGAGCGAAAAACGAGAGACTGGAAAGCGCCTGGAAAGCGATCAGTCCGTCTGCAGCAGGTTTGCTGGAGTGGCAGATGTTCTTGATAATCATGATAATAATTAGGTTTATTGGCATCCCCTTAGAAATTGGGTGGTGACAACTTGTCACATAGCCTGGGTTATCTAATCACCCTTTATTACATCTATCACCGTCTAGCAGTTTACCTATCTGATCTAGATTTTTACTCTCCTCAAGAAAACCTATCAAGAAAACCTCAAGAAAACCGTGATAGAGCAGAGATATCTACACTCGCAATGACTTACGTTCTATCAATCTGTTCGTCGTCTATTTTGATGATGATCTTTATTTGCATCGCCATTGAAACCAGATGGGGCAAATAGTCACCTAACCATCTTAACTTAATGATGTGTTACTATATAATTATTTAGCCTTTTCAGATCAGCCTCGATCCTAACTTCCATATTGAAATTGTCTATCAATATATTGCACCATTAGTTATAGTTGCAATGACTCCGGCTCTACCAATCTCTTTGCTTTCTTTCCACCAATACTCTTATCGTCGTTTACTAATGTCGACTACTGACCAGTTCTCTTTCACCAAAATTGAACTTGAATTATTTTTACTTTACGGTAATGATAGAATTCTTAGTTTCATAAAATCGTGCAGGCTCTACAATATCTACCTTTCGATTATAGCTGACCTATTATAAAATTTTGACTTATCTTACACTTCACTACAATCTACCCGATTCTTGGCCAATTCCCCAGAGTAGATACGCGTCAGTAGATCACAAGTGTCTACATCTACATATACATTAATTTTTCATCTTCCTTGAATTCCAACGCTCCTGGAAGTTGAACGCTCCCTGTGGGTCTCATTGGGTGAATTCCATGGCATTCTGTTAGGTACTTTTCCGATAGGGAGCGCACCGAATGGAACGGCCGGAGTAAAATCCGCTAGGGTGTGGGCAAAGGTGCGGGCGCTGGTCAGCAATACGTTCTAATGAATCACCCGGGAGACAGAGGAACAAATTTATCCACGGACAGCAGACATGGGACTAGGCACAGACTAAATACAGGTACTACATTAGAAAGGGGTGCAACGCTTTGTGACTAATTTCAGTTCAGGTTCTTCGCGTGCACTCGCAGTTCCAATGGCAGTAGATTCGAGCCGCAGTGGTGGGGTAGCGTTGTCTGGAGCGCAGCTCAGCCGCCAGTCGCTACGACAGTGACAGGAGCCGGGGCGATGCCTGGCCTAGGCGGGTTAGGAACGGTGATGAAAGCCGTAGTGCGGCCTATCTCGGCTACACAGGAGCCGGCGCGCAACCGGGCCTCAATAGATCAGCACGGCGGTGGACGCCGCAACACAGCCTCTTTAGGAAGCGTCAGCAACCGGGGCGAAGTTCGGCCACGGCAGGATCCGCCAGGTAGCCTCCGAGGACAGCGCTGTAAGCTGAGTCAAAGCCCGGTTCAGCAGGGGCAGGACCGGGGACGTCGGGAGGTGGCGCACTGTTCGATCCGCAGTGGCCGGCGAGAGCTTCTGCTATTGTCTCGCTCCGCTGAGCTTTTCGGCCCCGTCGCTCGAGCCGATCAGGCGGGTCCCAGAAACTAATCACGCGCACACTCGCGCTTTTCAGCCCCGCACACCGACTCATGCACTGATTTCGCTACCAGCGCACACTTCAAATGCTGCCTTCCTAGTACACTTCCGCGACTTCAAGAGCGACGCGGCGGTGAGGTAGGGCGCGGCGAATAAACACTCGTAACAGATAACACAGAGTGCGGCGTTCGTCAGGCTACACGTGCAAGTTTTTATAGCATCGCCATAGGTGCGAGTTTATACGGCACACACAGTGCCTTCCTTGTGGTTCTTTGTAGTGGTCAGGTCCGTTTCACTTGAGTTATTTTCTCCCACGATGCCAATGGAGCCGACAGGGCCGAGTTGCGACGGTGCCAGCGATGTCAATGCCGACGCGGGACAAAAGTCTTTCAGGGCGGACAGGCAAAGTGCCACCTGTGGTACCGCCGACTAGGTGACGAGGACAAGTCGGTTGGCAGACATTGCAGGACTTCACGAACTGCTTCGCTTCAGACTGTACACCTGGTCAGTAAAACTCGGCGACAATGCGTTCAGTTGTCCTGGATATTCCTCGATGGCCAGCGAGAATTCCCTTGTGCGCCATCTTCAGGACATTCTCCTTCAGCTGTTCGGGTACAACAAGCTGTTCTAACTCCTTCCCACATTACAGATTGTGTCTTCGATATAGGACTCCTTCAGATAAGTAAAACGAGTCTCATGATTGTCACAATAGTTTTACCGATATTCTGATAGCAACGTCCTAAGGACACGTAATTTCTTTGCAAGTTCTTGAGAGTCTATATCGGAGGCTGAAAGTTTAGTACCGGCAGATTCGTCATGGGGCGTGCTGGAGCTGCTCCCTTTGCAGCTGCAGCGTTATCACTCAGAAAGTTATTTTGGTCTTCTACTTGGCAGAACGGCAAGTTCAAGTCTGAGGACACTTCCCATGACTTCCAAGAAAGTGGTGCGGGTCCACCGCTGCAGGACGTACCGCCGAAATGGCCGGGTTGTTCATGTCTCTTGCGGTGCTATCTGGTCGGCCCGCTCCATGAAGTTGTGGCTGATGTGCGTTTACTTGAGCAACCGGCTTAACACCTCCGACGTCCCCAACACCACGTCATAAAGGGGGTTCTACGTGCCCTTGGCACTCACCATGCCTTTGAAGGAGGCCGTGTCTAGAAAGTCTACTGCCTCTGGCAAATTATCCAGTCTAACAGAAATACTAGGCTTTTTGTTCCTGTAAGCTTTTCCTCTGGAACGAGTCCTTGTCGAACAATTACAGTATTGCAGCCAATATCTTTGAGCACAGTTACGGCCTTACCCTCGAGACAACCTGTGGCCACGGGCAAAGTATCCACATCAAAGACAGTAGGAATAATTGTCAATGTCGTATTCACGACTTGAACGTCCTCCATGTCTTGCACCAGGACGTACCCAATTTCGGGCAGCGTCCTGTGGGTACTCCCATCAGTCGACAGCATACAGGACACTTGTTTTTTTCGCATCCTCGATGCTTCGCCAGATCAACTGGTTTTACCACTGGACCAGCCAGGACCAGAGCTATTTCTCGTCCATGTTCAACACTAAGAAGCACGATGGATTGGCTGATGACACAAAATGCACTGATTGTACGCCTTGACTGGTCGCTTCTCAGATTCTTTATTGCTGTGACGAGTGGAGCGATTGCGCGGGGCGAGTGGACGCCGAAGGAAAAGAAGTATGCGCGATGGTGCGCGGGGGCGTGGCTCGCGAGGGGGCACGCGTGCCGGCATTCGATTTCAGAAGGCTCGGTAGAAAGAGCTCGGACCGGCGTGGACCTGGTGGGACACACTCTAGTGGGAATCGACACGGCTACGGGTGCGCCTTGGTGCCTGCCTGTTCATCGAACACACCCGGGCCAGCCCACACACGAGCGGCTAACGGTCAGCTCGGGCAAGCGTCGAGGTCATCCCGCGTCTCATCAAAGGGTTGCAATAACTTGTGCGGACCACGCCGTTCCAGCAGAGCCCGTGAAATCGCGTGGTCGCTTGCTGAACGACCACTATCGTCCGCGTTTGAACTGCCTGCCCATTCTTGAAGCTTCAGCTGCAGAACACGTTCCTCGGTTTGTAGTCGTTTTCCATGCGTAAGCATTTCTGTGGTTACCCAACGAGAACACTGTCCGTCCGTCCCACCTTCGCGTAAGACGATCGCTTTCAAGATAGAGCCAGCCACCTGTGGAAGAAGACGATGACGATCGTGCGAGCAGTGACGCGAGCGCGTCGCTCTGACAATGTGACGTGTACAATTAGACACGCACTAGAACTGTGGAGCAGCTGTGGCTTCGAATCGGAACGTCATCAGTGCACCTGGCGCCGCGTACCTGGAGTATTGCTTGCCCCATCAGTTCACGTTGCGCCTCCTTCCGCAGCAGTTCGTGTCGCCGCAGTGCTGTCGCATTAACCGTAATGGCGCCGAGACTACCGCAGCCGCTTAGTGAAGAAGAACGGAAACGCAGGAATGCAGAATATTAACGTGAATACAGATTACGCCAGAACCAGATGCACGAAGCTCCGCAGAGCGCGGAACTACAGCAACACGCTGCCGAACGCGAAAAACAAAAGCGACGAAGCCACGCCGACGCCGCCCGATACCGACGTTCCAGGGAACGCAGCATAGATTTCTTTCCTTTCCTACATGTCTCCCGTCCTTTCACCACAGATCCACATACGCTGCGGGCTCGCTATAGCACGAGTGAACATTGCTTCTACTCCCCTGTTCTACGCTGTCTCGTGCAGGTCTCACTTAATAGTTCGGTGTTGAAACCGCGCTTCTCCGCTTCGCGATTCTTTGACGATCGTTCTTTTGACACGACCACTCAACACCACGTCGTTACTACGAAATGCTTACACATCATTAAGATGACTCCCTGAGGAGATTCTGCGCACAATTTTTCCTCCACCTCCAATTTCTCGCCCTGCTCGTGACGAGCTTGCGCGCGGAGGTCCCTTTCTATTGCGCGTTCCGCGCCAACCTACTCGTGGAGAGCGGCACCCGCCAAGCCCGCGTCCTTGCCAGTCGCGTGTAGCCTCTCATTATCCATGGGCTCTTCCCGTACGGCTAGCTGTCGGGAATATGGTAAAACTGATCCTGGCAGGCTCACCAAAATTGTGGGCAAATATGTGGGCGCAAGTCAGCCAGACGCACTAAAAAATCACCCAAGGCAGAGAGGAACGAATTTATACACGGTCAGTAAACATGAGAGCATACACAAACTAAATACAGATAGTACATTAAAGAAGGGTGCCGCGCTATTGTCACTAATCTCAGTTCATGTTCTGCTCCACTCACAGTTCCTATGGTAGTAGACTGGAGCCGCAACGCTGGGGTAGCGTTGGCTGGGGCGTAGATTAGCCACACGTCGTTACGACACTGACGGAAGCCGGCGCACAGCCTGGCCTAGGCGGTTGAGCAGCGGCGATGATCGCCGCAGCATAGCCTGTCTCGGAAGCGTGAGCAGCCGAGACAGACGGATCCGCCATGAGGCCTCCGAGGACAGCGCTGTAAGCCCGGGCGATCGGGGACGTCGCGACGAGACCTGCCGCTCGATCCGCACGGAGTGCCCGGCTAGAGCTTCTCCTGCTATCCCGCTCCGCTAAGCTTCTCGGCCGCGTTGCGCGAACCGACCTGACGAGACCTGCGCACCAATCACGCGCACACGCGCTTTTCGGCCCCACACACCGACACAAGCACTGATTTCGTCACCCGCGCACTTCAAATGCTATCCTCCTGCTGCACAGGGTGTGTAATCTCGAAGGCCATGGTTGTGTGCATTGCCCACGAAATTGAACTGTTGGTGACAGCAACATCGCCGTATAGTGTATATGTGTGGTCGGTGCCCCGGACAGAAATGTGCAGCGCTGCGCTTCGCAGCTAGATTTTGCAGCCGATTGTTGGCTACTAGAAAGCACTGACTGCGGTGAATTGATATGTTGCCCTCTAGTGCCACATTTTTGTACACAACGTGCAGAACGGTCATGTATATTACTTGAAAGACGTGCAAACTGTCAATCAACGGGGGCTAGCACGCAGCCATGCACTTGGTGTTTCGGCAGTTCCCTGCTGCCCTTTGTAATTCGTTTCTATTCTGCCCATTTACCTAGATATTATGTGCGGCTCAACTAACGCAGAATTTTCTGCTAATTTCGCACTGGCTCAAAAACAAGATAAGTGTGTTGTTTTGCCACCTATTAATGCGCATTCTACTTCAGCATTTGTGTGCCTCGCCTTCTTTTTCCTCCGTCTAAGTTCGAAACAGTTACTAAATACTTTAAACAATGTATGTACTTAGGAATATAACAGCCGCTGTCTATAGCGTTAGGCTAACAGCGGGACATTAAAATGTCGCAGTTTCGCTCGAAAGGCGAAGAATCGATTGCGATAGCAATTAGTACAGATTTATATAAAAACTAAGGATAGTAGTTTCCCGATATTGCAGCCATCGAAGATAATCAACGACTTTGCGATGCACTAACAACCTTTGTTTATTTTGGGGAATGTTGAAATTATGTTCTGACAAAATTCATTGTATTGTATTGATTGTCTTTGTAACCTATACTATCCAATCCCCTCTGTAATGCCTTTGACCCTGAGGGTTTAATAAATTAAAAAATATATAAAAAAATAAATTGATTGGTTTACAATAAATTCTAATGTTTACAGTTATTTTGTAATCTGCTTCAAACACAAAATGGCAACAAAATTGATATAACATGAGCACAACGGACGGTGTGACAATCAGGTATCGCGCGCTCCACACGTGATGTCTCAAATATTATTACAGTGCAAAGGCACCAGCGCAAGGCCAAATGTTCCTTTACATCGTCAGAAAATGCACACTAGAATTTACTACGCTGCAACCAAGGAAAAAAGTGTATGCCCGCCGTACGCGTGTACGCAAACACGTAGTGGCTAGGAGACGACGCGATGCGTCATCTAAACTATGCGTGGTTGAGCGTGTCCGCCAGGCAGCGACTCCGCTCGAGCTCGCAGCCAATTGGATGTGTTCGTATTGTGCGGGTGCATTGTGATTGTTGTCTTGTCATACATAATGTGAATCCAGGTGACGGAAAGCACATTGTTAACGTTGAGTGTTGATGTGTGCGTGTGTGTGCGAAGAATGCATTGTACGTATGAAGGATCCTCAAGTCTTGTAAGTTATCGGCGTTTCATTTGCATCCGGTGTATCATTTTATGTGCGAACAAAATCTAAGCGGGACTGTTTCTTCGCAATTATCAATTATCTACAGTAAACTTGCGTCGAACGTTTTTTTTCTTATCCTAGAACGAGCGCAATGCGTAAGATATAACACATCTATGGTTTCGCATGCCTGGCGTCGGCTATGCTGGTTTTCGAGAGGGAGAAGTCATTCCTACAATGCATGAGGGTCGAAATTTACTCTGTTTAAGGACAAAATTAAGATATATGGCCGTTTCTCTCGAACTAGAGCAGGGTCCACTATTTTGTTCCTTTCGAGTGAATCGCAGTGTTGAGGTCACATAGCGCATAAAGGTGGCTGTATGTAAGCCTAGCGATAATTAGCGGAAATGGCTAGTTGCAGGAATGAATTGCGCGTTCATGCATGGTTTTCAGCAATGGGTGTAATCGCATATCTTGCCCACTTTAGATAACATGGTGTTATGGCAACTGAAAGCACGCGTTGTGTGGATGTTTTGTGGAAGGGCCGTTTTATGGTGTAAGATTGTTAGTTACAGACACAGCAGAGGCACCATTAAAAAGGTAAATCGGTTAACAATGTGCCCTAGCCATGCTTAACAACGCCACCAAATTTCACATAGCAGCTGACGTGCGCAGACTGTTGTCGAATACCTGGCCCTGACGCAAGAACAACCATTGAGCACATATGTCGTCATGTTCATTCACGAGCACCACCCCTCTCCGTCCCTGACCTCGCTCCACACTCATTCCACAAGTGCCAAATGAAGAAAAGTCGCGAGTGGGCGAGAGCATAAACAATAGCGTGTACGAGCAAGAGTGAGTGCTGGCAAACTAAGTACGTGCGAATGTCGTTGGCGGTGATTTTAAGCCGAGGAGAGTATATACGGACGTGAGTGACAGTCGGCGAATGTGAGTAGACGTGGGTTTGAGTGAGCACATAGCCCCTCCAAAAATTCACCGACAATTGCGATACTCCATAATGTGAAATTTGAGCCCAGCTCTATACGCGTTTTCATTTCGCTACATATTGGCTGGCGTGGACAATCGGTCTCGTGCGACACTTCGCAAACGGAGCGAAGTGTGGCGCCACTGCCTCGCTAATCTGGTCATCGCGAGAGCCAGCGCGTGGGCCCAGGGCGTTGGGGACGTGTGGGCGCGAGTCACAGAAGCCGCCGCCGACAAACCTCCCAGACGATGCGCGCATGTCTGGTGACATTACCTGGCCATCGTCGCCGCATTGCGCTTTTCGTCTCGCGCTTTCGCCATATCCTAAGCCGCTTTCTTCCTCGTGGTTCCACCATCTCAAGCCTTAAACTTCGTAAAGTAGCGCCACGCTTTGAAGGATGCCACCGCCTCCTCGCGCGTTCTGGCCGAGGCCCACGCCGGGTCGCTTGGGCTAATGTGATCACGTGGGCCCTCGCGCCGGCTTCGTTCGTTTACAGTCGCGCTTCAGCGCCATTTTCGCTTGAGAAGCGTCTACGGAGTAGCGAGGAGCGCATGTTGGCGCCGTTGCCCTTGTGTGTTGTGTTGCGAACACCTTAAACTAAGTTTTGTAGCAACTGCACCGTCCCTTGACGGCATTTCCTATCACCATAACCTGCTGCGGCTTAGTATGCCAAAATAGTTTCAGCAAAGACAAGCTCTTCTCGATGCCGTCAGGTGAGCGCTACGGCTTAGGAAGAAAGACATGGGGCGCTATAACGTAAAACTATTCCAAACTTTTCTATTCCAATTCTGCAATCAGCCCTCCGCGATTGGTCAAAAACTTTTTGGACCACCCCCATTTCACCTGTCTGTCACGCGACGTCACGAAAACCACGATAGCTCCCCATCTGATATAACGTATACACATAGATTATGCATCATTTGACCGAACAAAAGAAAAATGGTTATTTCTGATTAAACGCCTCTTCGCCATTAGGCCTCGGCTTGTGATCAAAAGTTTTCGGGCTGCGCCCACTTCACCTGCCTCTCACGCGGCGTCACAAAACCGCAAAAATTCACCGCGTTGAAGTGACGTATACGCGTTAAAGAGCATTAATATGCCGAACAATACTGAATTTTCTTCCGAATAGCCGCAGGCTGCCCCGTTCCGAAAGGAATAAAAGATGGCTGCCGCCGATCGTTCAGGCACTGGCTACTCGCACCTGTCGGAGAGCATGGGTTTATTTGCGTGTACTAAAACTTTTTGCGTGGCCGTGTAACGTTTTCGAGCACTTTCGACGCGTGTACGACCTCGTTCTGCCAAGTCTTCTTTGCTGAGGATCCGTATTAGCGTCATTCTTAAGCTTCCGTTGCATGCCGCCGCGATTGTCGACGAGCCACCGCAAGCTAAGTAAGAGAAAGCGGACCAATCGCAGACGCTGGCACCACCCTCTTCATCCGGTTATCGATTTTTAGTGCAGTGGCTCGGCCCCATCGAATCCCTCTCCACTTGAGCGTGCTCTTTGCCTCTTGTGACCCAATTAGGTAAGACAAGCCACTCAGTCTAGGCAATGTTATTAGTTTTTCAAGCAAACAAAAGTTACCTCTTATGAACGAGGAGAGCGTTTGATTGGTCTGTTCAGACAACCCTGCGGGTGAACGCCCGATGCTTGCGTCGGCGGTTACGCAAGTTTGACGTCAGGAGATTGAAATAAAAAGATATTGGAATAGCTTTACGTTATCGGACCCATGGTTTCATCGAATTGGGAGGGAGAACTTCAGACCAACATTCTCCACTCGACTACAGGAGGCAGTCACGATTCTCTCACAGTATAGTCCTACGTGACGTGTACTTTGCTTATATAAGCAGTACGTGGTCGTATTCGGTGCGTTTAATCTGAATGGACGCCACCAGGCTTGAAGTCGCGGGCACGAGAGGCTGCGTGCGAAAACGTGATTGCGAAACCTTTAGGACCCAGCGCATTCCTTGTGATAAAATTCGAGGCTCGAGCGGGAAAGCTCATCTTAGGAAAGCAACTCTCTTCATTTTTGGTTATTAATGTGCCTGCCTTTGAGCGAATAGCTTTTTTTTGCTACTTTTGTTCCTGTTCTTCAATGGCGTTCGCCCACTCTATTTGCGATACAAAGAAAAAGTGTGCCTGCTCTCTTGAAACCGCGATCGTCGTTGAACGACAGCATCATAAGTCTTTGAGACGTACGTGTTAATTCGTGTCAGCTCTAAAGTGTGTGTAGGTAAAGATGCAGTGGTGGAACACTCGCAAAAAAAAAAAAGAAAAACGTGCGGTCGTCCGCTCGTTCACTGGCTTGTTCAGCCGTCGTTCGTTTAGTCGTTCGTTCAACTGTGAGCTTGTTCGACCACTGTGTCTCTGAGGCACACGCAATGTGACAACAAATGATGCCTCAATATGAACGACTGCCTTATTTCATTTCCCGCAATTTCGACCGCGTCGCATCGCGGCAATTTTTCGAGTGGGCATAATTTCACGAAGGTCATATCTCGCAATTGTTATTTCGGAGCCAGCGCAACCGTCCTCAATGCATACACCTTAGTGCAACTCGGTTGGCTACAAGTACGTCATTTCATGAACGGACGAGCTAACGCACGATGAAATGCTATTCGTGATGAGTCACCAAACTGAAAAAATAATACACTTGTTCGAGCCTGATTGCAGCGCTGCTACCGTAATACCGCTAACTAATACTAAAAAAGACGCATTGCGTGATTTCGTTTTCTGTATACACAGAATCC
The DNA here is from genome assembly GCF_050947875.1 of Dermacentor variabilis. Taxonomy (NCBI): domain Eukaryota; kingdom Metazoa; phylum Arthropoda; class Arachnida; order Ixodida; family Ixodidae; genus Dermacentor; species Dermacentor variabilis. The sequence continues at coordinate 70,802,983 of NC_134574.1, read as the reverse complement.
CGACTCAATCATTGGTCGCGCGTATTTCTGTCGACTTTAAGGCACAACAAACATAATAGCAGCAGCGGCCACCTCTGAGCCTTCACGCGTGCTTGGGAAGCATGCACGTTGGCGGCACTGTAGCTTGTAATACTCTTTCTAACCTTCAGAGCAGCGATAATTCATGCCTTCTGTCGGCCTTTGTACGTCATAGCTAATACGCGCCGTGAATTCACATGGTAGGGTAGCTTGCTGGAGGTGAGTATGTTGGTATGGTATGGTATGGTATGAAGAACTTTATTTAGGTCCTGAGGGATCAGTCTGGGACTGATGCGGGCCACTCCCACGTCGGTACAGAGAGGCCGAGCCCCTCTGCCATCACACGGGCCCTCTGGACAGCCCTGAGTTGGTCCGCCAGCACTTCACTGTGCAGCATTCGCTGCCACCACTGTTCACCTCGAGAACCATCACCGGCCAACGCCAAGCAGCGCCACAGCATGTGTTGTAAATCGAGTAAACCCCCACACTTACTACAATAGACTGAAACCCCGCAGTCCGGATTAATTTTATTCATGATGACCGGGTTAGGGTACGTCCGTGTCTGCAGAAGCCTTAATGTAACCGCCTGCGGCCTACTTAATTTAGGATGTGGCAACGGGAATGCCCTGCGCCCTAAGTAATAGTGCTTGGTGATTTCGTTGTAGGTTAACAGTTGGTCCCTGTACTCAGGAGCGGGAGATCCAGCCCCTTCAGGGAGTACACGGCACACTAATCCTCGTGCCTCCCTGTGCGCCACCTCGTTGAGGTTACGCGGGGCTCCCTCCACTGTCCCCATGTGCGCCGGGAACCAAGTAACGGTATGCGAAGTGATATCCCGACCCTGCAGCAGTCTGTTAGCCGGTTCCGCAACAAGTCCTCTCGAGAAGGCTGTAATCGCAGATCGTGAGTCGCTAAACCCCAAAACTCTTCTAGAATCAATTAGTGCTAGATCAATAGCCACCTCTTCAGCAACCCCCGGGTCTTTGGTATAAATGCAAGCAGCATTTCTAACGCTCCCTTTGCCATCTACTACCACCACCGAATAAGCATTTTTACCATTAATCCATGCGGCGTCAACAAACGCAGACTCCTCCTCCTGATCCTTTGCCTCTCGCAACAAAGCCCTAGCTCTCGCGACCCGCCTCCCTACATTGTGCACGGGGTGCACATTCCGCGGAAATGGACGAACCATGATATTTGCCCTAAGGTTCACGTTCAACTCGTGTAGGGGCGCCCTATCATGCGACACAGCCACCGATTCTTCAATTGACTGTAATATATACCTACCCGCTGGTGTACCTAGCAACCGCTCCCTCTGTGCGGTACGTTGAGCCTCAGCAATTTCATCTAAAGTATTATGTTGGTATTCGATCGTAAATTTGTTATTAACAGCTATTCGCAACAAGATCTTGCGCCACGCTCTTGACAAATGTTGAGTACCTAATTATAGCGCACTCGATACATTTGCAGTCGTCATGGCACAGTGTTAGCGCTCGTTCAGATACTTTCTGAAGAAATAGTTATCAAAAGAGGAAAAGAAAAGCTGCGGTCATGCAATTTGTGTAACCATCCATATATAAATTCTATGTTGTACACGGAATTACTCGGAGCTGCAAAGCCAACGCAAACGCTTAAAGCGAACCGACTTGCAATGCGTTGTTGGATACGGACCCTTTTCCTGGCATCACTCAAGCTCCCCGACCACACCCAATCGCCGTTGCATTCCAATTATGGTGCGCCGGGGCGCGTCTACCTCTTTACCGGACCCGTCAGACAGCTTGCCGACCTCATGCGCCGCACGTCGAGCTATAGCTTGTCTCACCCCTGCTTGTTTCTTCCCGAAAGTGCAACGGGAGGCTTGCACGGTTCCAGGTAGCTGATCTTGGTCCCGAGGAAAGCTGTTTCACGGCTCTGGGAGGTCGTTCGAGAACAACCCGTCTCTTCCAGCTGAGCGCTTCCAGGCAAGGAGGCGACGCCGGAGGCTCGACAACCCTCGGACAATGGAGCCTTTGGAGCGTCCCCATTGGTCGAATATGACGGCACTTGCACCGGGGCCCACCATTGGCGGAAAATGATGACACGTGAGCTGGCTCGACGATTGGCCGAAAATGACGTGACCCCGCGAGACCGAAGGGGTTAAAAGCGAAGGGCAGGGAGAAGAGTCTCTTTTTTCGTTCTTCGGCCGCAGCGTCCGATTTGCTGCCGGCCGTCGATGACTTTATGAGTGTTCATTACTCTGTCTTACTTCTGTAAATAATGCAAATAAACCTTCAGTTCTCAATATCCTCCTCAATGTCGGCCAACTCCCGCGCTCAAGGGCAAGATCTAATAGCGTGCATACGCTCTGGGAAAGGTCGTCTGCTACGCTCGAGCGGTAAAGGTGGCGCCACGGTCGAGGATGGAGCGTGAACAAGAGGAGAAACGAGGAGGATTAAAGGCGGAGGTGGAGAATGTCGCTATATTACGACGTTTAAGGGTCTTACTACACCCGCCTATCCGCTTTCTTGCAAGCACTTCTCTCTCCCAGCTTTTTTCAGTCCCCGCTGCGCGGCGCGTTCGCTTTCATGTATTGGCTGTGCTCGTTCGCTCGTTATGCCAGGAACGCCGACGCTCACCGCAGGAACGACCGCCTGAGAGGTGCGCTCTAAGATAGTGGTGAGTGAGTATACGCCTACTGTGCCTACCTGTGGTTGCGGATGATTCGAGCGCAGGTTAGATTAGTAATTATGTCAATAACGACAGATAGTGAGAATGTCACTAAGCGCACCGTTGTCGCCTGTAGCAGTTTATTTTTCAGGTTAAGACAAGGCGTCCGATTTCTTTTATTCTACGAGTGATACGGCACGCAGTATTGCTAGGGCCAACTTTTTCCATATATACCATTCTCAAGATTTCCGTAGCTGTCGCTCATCTCTGACGTGATTTCCGCATTTATTTGTTTTCCGCAGGTTCGTTGTCTACAAGATACCAAAAACAAAGCCTAACGCCGAAAGCTTTATGCAACCCAATGGTGGAGAAATGGCGTACTATGACAGCAAATCGAAAAATTCAAGGTGGACCTTGTTGCAGAGTGATATTGGCGTCAAAAAAGATAACCCAATCGCCGAGACCCTGGCCCCCATATATCAAAAGACATCAGTGAGTTACCTGTTGCTGAAATTAAATTGCTTAGGATAATATAATACAAGCTAAGAAGTCTGCCAACCTTATCTGCAAGAAATCTGTTGCCATCGTAAACTTTTTTGCGCGAGATGGCGCGCTAGGTTTGACGTCGGAAAATAATGTCAGAAGCATATGTTCAATTCCTTCTTTGCGGCGCGATTGAATGACGGGCATGTCAGCTGCGCCAGAGATGCTGGACATATTAGTTTTGAGATAACACATCTTCTTGTCGCAGTAAGCTAGTAGGCGCTAATTAATAATAATATTTGGGGCTTTACATGCCAAAACCACTTTCTGATTATGAGGCACGCCGTAGCGGAGGACTCCGGAAATTTTGACCACCTGGGGTTCTTTAACGTGCACCTAAATCTAAGCACACGGGTGTTTTCGCATTTCGCCCCCATCGAAATGCGGCCGCCATGGCCAGTAGTAGGCGCTACATATGCCTACATTTATGTTACTGCATGACAGCGTTTCTTCCGCCCGTGGGTATAGAAGGTGTGACCGTCTTTTCTAAGCAGTCTCCCTACCTCGCCGGGGTTCATGCGTCGTTTTCTGACTGACCAGACAGGCTAGCGGGTGTTTAACATCAGTTAAGGTTCAATAAAAAATGTTTTGGATTTTCCGAGTTGCACCAGATTCCCTGAGCACAGTATCAGAATTCAAAATCAGAATTTATTATTAGAAGTTGGGTCACATTACAAGTAGTACACGAATTAGACCTCAGACGCGTGCATCACGCGAAATCATCCTACGATACCCATCTTTCTTCGTGCAACCTAGTGCTTTGAGAGGCTTCGCGCATGGATCGCGTCTATGTGGCAACAGTTTTCTGTGCTGTGCCGTGCCTGAGGAAGAAACAAAACCGACACCACACAGTGCTCGTATGGTGCCTTTGTCTCTATTCTCGCTTTTTCCAACTTCTAAGTTGAACCAACTAGCCGAACGCTGCACTGATTTGTAATCAGTTCCCTTTATATTATTACGATATCATTGAGCGATGCTCAAGAGACGAGCCGCCGCGAGAACGACGAAAAAGTTGGTCGGTGCCCTTGGCACGAGCGAGTGTCAGCCTGGCTGCCTGGCTCCAGTGTAAATAGCGTGTAAATAGCATCTTTCGTTTGTGTCTTTCCACGCGTAACATTTCTGGTGGAGGTCAGCGATCCCCGTCCTCGCCACGGAACTCCGAAGTGGTCGGCACACCGAGCTTGTCACTATGCCTCCCGGTGACGAGCCCGCCTCTGCAACGGCTTCGGCTTGTCCGACTGCTCCAATCGTCACGGTTGCCTCACATCGTGACCCAGGTGTGTTCTCTGGCCTGGATGGACCAGATGTCGACGACTGGATCAAGCTCTATGAACATGCCAGCGCTAATAATAGGTGGGACCCAACGATTATGCGCGCCAATGTCATCTTTTATCTCGGCGGCACCCCACGCGTGTGGCACCAAACGCATGATGACGAAATAACCAGTTAGGACAGTTTCAAAGAAAAGCTACGGGAACTGTTCGGCGACCTCATTGGGCGCAAGGCTGCCGCGAGAAAGGCTCTTGCGTCTCGTGTTCAGTCATCTACAGAGCCATACGTTTCCTACATCCTCGACGTCTTGGCTCTATGCCGTAAAGCTGACGATAATATGTCCGAAGCAGATAAAGTGGCACATGTGCTTAAAGGCATCGCCGACGACGCCTTCAATTTGCTTGTTTTCGGCAACGTCTCGACTATCGACGCCATTATAAATGAATGCCGTCGCTTTGAACAGGCTAAGAGCCGCCGTATCTCACACCACATTGCGCGGCTACCCAACAGTGCTGCTACATCGACATATGAGTGTCGACCGCGTCAGACCAACACCTGTGACGACGTCACCCGTATTGTTCGCCGCGAACTCGAGGCCGCCTGTTCGCCAGCCTACTCCACGACGCCTCCCGATCCGCCAGCAACCACCATTGCGATGATTCAGACCGTCGGCCAGACAGGAATTTGAAACATGGGTCTGAACACCGTGTGTTCCACATCTCGACCCAGCGTTCCCCAGTTATCTAGCGGCCCTCCTCGTCCCCGGCAGTCCTTTTCTGCCACATCTCGCCGCAACCCGTCCTAATGGCGTACCCCTGATGACAGACCGATCTGCTTCCACTGCTGCCGCATCGGCCACGTCGCCTGTCACTGCCGCAACCGATGGCCACCACCTCCTCGGACTTACGCCACCACTTAATCCCGCACCTTTGGACCTTCTGTATCCTATGCCACCCGCCATGAACCCACTACCGCTGAGGCCCCTACTCCGAACATTCGCTACAACCTCTCGCCCTCACCTCGACACCACCAGTCTTGTTCACCCCAACCCCGCCGCTCTTCTTCGCCGCCTGTCGCCTCCCGGACCCAGCCGGAAAACTAGGCACTGCAGCTTCTGGAGGTGAAGCTGCGTTGTCGACCCTGCCTTCAAATCCTCTGCTCACGTTGCCTACTAACCGAAACCTTCTTGACGTTGACGGCTATCCTGTCACGGCACTCATCGATACAGGAGCACATCTTTCTATTATGAGTGCTGCCTTCCGACGACGACTGAACAAGCTCCTCGCCCCAGCGTCGGCACGCGTCGTCCGCGTTGCGGATGGCGGTACTGTGCCTATCATCGGCATGTGTACGGCACGTGTCAGCATCGCCGGCCGCCACACTCCTGTCCTCTTAACCGTAATTACTCATTGCCCCCACGACCTTATTCTCGGCCTCGATTTTCTCTCCGCCCATTTTGCTCTTATTGTATGCTCTTCCAGTACCCTTCGCCTTTAGTTGCCGATGTTCGCAGAACCTTCTGACGCACCCCACTGCCGCTTACGCTCCACCGGCTTTCTTCGCCTGCCGCCAAACTCCATAGCCTACATTGAACTGTTGTCTTTCCCACCAGTTCCTGATGGCGAGCACCTCGTCACTCCTCTGCCCGACATCACAATACAGTATGACGTCACCGTGCCTCACAGTATACTTACTATTACTGCGAACCACACACGCATGCCTGTCTGTAACTTTGCATTGACAAAGCAAATTCTACCGCAAGGTATTTGCCTTAACAACCTTTAATTGTCTCGGCGACCAATACGTGGCAGCGTTACCGACCGATGGTTCTCGCGAGCTTAGCATGCCCCTCGCGCCTGCCTCGGGCGTCGATCCCAACATAAAGAAAATGGTGCCGACGGACCTGTCCTCTACGCAGGCTGAAGACCTTTGAGAAATATTATCGTCCTACCCTGATATTTTCGACTTCGACGATCGCCCTTTAGGCCAGACGCTCGCGGTCAAGCATCGCATTCTTACTGGCGATGCTGCGCCTATTCACCGACGACCGTATCGAGTTTCTGCGTCGGAACGCCGAGTAATTCAAGATGAAGTGAACAAAATGCTCGATAAAAACATCATAGAGCCTTCATGGAGTCCCTGGGCGTCACCTGTGGTGTTGGTTAAGAAGAAGGACGGCACGTGGCGCTTCTGTGTAGACTACCGTCATCTGAACAGCATTACAAAGAAGGACGTCTACCCGCTCCCACGTATAGACGACGCCCTTGACTGCCTGCACGGTTCCAGCTATTTCTCGTCTATTGATCTTCTTTCGGGATATTGGCAGATTGCTGTTGACGATACGGACAGAGAAAAAACCGCGTTCATTACACCTGAAGGCCTATACCAACTTAAAGTCATGCCGTTTGGATTATGCAACGCCCATGCCACCTTTGAGCGTATGATGGACTCCTTGCTCCAAGGTTTCAAATGGTCCACATGCCTCTGCTACCTCAACGACGTCATCGTCTTCTCGCCAACGTTCGACACTCACCTTGAGCGTCTCACAACTATACTTGATGTATTTCGAAAGGCGAAGCTGCAACTTAACTCGTCAAAATGTCGTTTTGGCCACCGTCAAAATACTCTTCTGGGCCATCTCGTTGACGCTTCGGGAGTACAGCCTGATGCCGACAAAACTCGCGCTGTCCGAGAGTTTCCGGTTCCGAAGACAGCCGCAGACGTTGGAAGTTTTGTAGGGCTGTGCCCGTACTTTCGTCGTTTTGTTGCAGATTTTGCGACAATTGCTAGGCCCCTAACTAATCTCTTGAAGAAAGGGGTACAATTCTCGTGGGGTAGTGCAGAAGCCGCCGCCTTCTCTCGTCACGTCACTCTTCTAACCTCACCACCCATTCTCGCCCACTTCGACCCTGATGCCCCTACAGAATTACGTACAGATGCCAGGGGTCAAGGCGTAGGTGCCGTCTTAGCTCAGCGTCAGCGTGGCAAGGATCGCGCTATTGCTTATGCGAGCCGCCTCCTAGCACCATCGGAGCACAACTATTCCATTACGGAACGCGAATGCCTTGCTGTTGTCCGGGCGGTTGCGAAGTTCCGTCCTTACCTTTACGGCCGCCCTTTTTCCGTAGTCACTGACCATCGTGCTCTCTGCTGGCTCTCATCGCTAAAAGATCCTACAGGCCGGCTTGGTCGATGGGCTTTGAGGCTACAGGAATTTTCATATTCCGTGGTGTACAAGTCTGGCCGCCTGCACCAAGACGCTGACAGTTTGTCGCGTTATCCTGTTGACGACTCTCACTCCTCCAATATTTCCAGTGCTTCTTGCGCATTCTCTGTATCCCAGCTGCTTCATTTCGCTGACGAGCAACGCCGTGATCCCTACATCAGACTGTTTTGAACACTCTCCGGCCGACGATGCTCTACGCCTCTTCGTCCTCCGCGACGGTACTCTGTACCGTCGTAACCTTCATCCGGACGGCTCTGAGTTCCTGCTTGTAGTACCTAAACACCTCCGCTCCACCGTTCCAGAAGAGCTTCACGACGCACCAACGGCAGGACACCTCGGCGTATCTCGAACCTATGACCGTGTACGCCTCCGTTTTTTTCTGGCCGGGCCTTGCCCGTTTGTGAACTTTGCCAACGACGGAAGAAGCCATCCCAGCTCCCCGCTGGTTACCTGCAGCCGCTCGACATCCCTGCCGAGCCCTTCCATCGTGACGGCTTGGACCTTCTCGGCCCATTTCCGGAATTTACATCAGGAAACAAGTGGGTTGCAGTCGCGGCGGACTACGCGACCCGCTACGCCGTAACCCGTGCTCTTCCGACCAGTTGTGCAACTGATGTTGCGGAATTCCTCCTATATGATATACTTTTGATGCATGGTGCTCCGCGTCAATTGCCTACAGACCGCGGCCGCACCTTTTTGGCCAAAGTCATTGACGACATCATGTGTGCCTGCTCAATACAGCATAAATTTACCACCTCCTACCACCCCCAAATGAACGGCCTCACTGAGCGTTTGAACCGCACCCTTACAGATATGCCATCCAAATACGTTTCAGACGACCACCGTGACTGGGACCTGGCTCTACCTTACATTACCTTTGCATACAAATCTTCCCGTCTCGAAACTGCTGGCTTTTCCCCGTTTTACCTCTTGTATGGCCGCGAACCGACGACGCTACCACTGGACACTGTGCTTCCGTCCGCCACAGCTTCTACTAGCTATTATGCCCATGATGCAATTGCCCATGCTGACCATGCTCGCCAACTTGCGCCCGCTCGTCTAAAGTGTCTCAAGACAAGCAGAAACAACGCTACAACCTCCGTCACCGTGATGTCCATTTTGTGCCCGGCGCCCTCGTGTTGCTTTGGTCACCATCGCGTAAAGTCGACCTTTCTGAAAAACTGCTTTCCTGTTACACAGGCCCATATAACGTGATACGCAAAGGGACCGATGTAACCTATGAAATCGTTCTAGCCACGCCCACTACGTCCTCCGCTGTGACAACCAGTGACATTGTCCACGTTGCCCGACTCAAGCCCTACAACTTTCCATGCACCTTGGATATTTAACAGCACCGTGACGGTGCTTTTGCCGCCAGGGGTAATATTACGATATCATTGAGCGATGCTCAAGAGACGAGCCGCCGCGAGAACGACGAAGTTGGTCGGTGCCCTTGGCACGAGCAAGTATCAGCCTGGCTGCCTGGCTCCAGTGTAAATAGCGTGTAAATAGCATCTTTCGTCTGTGTCTTTCCACACGTAACAATATTATTGCGTCATGCAAGTGTCAGAGCTCATGCATAGAGAATCGGCAGCCTATAAATATTTTACCTTTAGTTGCACCTATTGCTCAAACATTGCTAGGCTCGCAATTTTCGGGTATGATGATGGTCATCATTGGATGTTATTGCATGTTATTGGAACAAGGGCCTTGTGTGGCCAAAGAACGCCAGGCAATGATAATTAGTTTTTAATGAAGCATGAACTGTGAATTTTGAAGCGTCGATGTCATACAGCTGTATAGAGGCCTAAAAATATAAGCTCGTAGAATACATATGCATTAAAACACTCAGAATGACATTAGAGGTTTGAGACCTGCCACCGTCATAAAAGATATGCAATGAGGCAAATGATATACAGAATACTTGGGTGTCAGTAGCACTAATCCCTAAGCAGTACCCTTGAACGCAAGAGCCTACAAGCACATGCTCTACAAAAGTCTATTACTGTAATGGCAGCCTCCATTGAGAGGATGTGCTACGAATGTCTTGGGTGTACAACATGTAGTACACCAACGTCGTTTGTAAAAGCTAAGACAGATACACTGTCAAAGAGTGGGTCATTACCTAGGAACATTGTTGGGTGTAGTGGGACTTGCTGATCGTATGGTAAACGAAAACGTTTTTTTCTTGCCAGCCTCTTATGCACGACATTCTAGCAATTCCTTAGATATTCGGAAAGTTATGCTCTATAATAATTTAAAATAGTCCACCCATTTCTTGGTCGATACCCTATTGTGTATAGGAGGCACGCGTGATAGGCAACAACAACAACAACATTCCAGCAATAACTGAAGGACAGTTGAAGTGGCGCAACGTTTGCCATAGATCAGTGGCTCGTAATCATTTTGCAGGTACGAATGTATGCCATAAGTGCGGCGTATTCTAAGCGGACAGATCATGTCCTTCGTTTGCCTATATTTTATATGGGTGGCAAGTTTCCTAACTGTCGTTTAAAGACACGCAAATTGTCAGATGTTTCATTGTCCCATGAGCGCAACTAATAGTTACGTAGGTATTTTTGTAAGGAATGTTTTAAGTCTGTGGCAGGGACATCTATAGAGTTTGTGCCTTTTCCTGCTGTTGATGTAACGGTTTCGTGAGCGAATATAGTTCCTTCGATGCCTCTGCGTGCAACGACCCAGCGTATTATGACTGGTTGATTATGTAATTATGTTGCGCACAGGAGAGAGAAAAGGTCATTTAGTACCGGATTATTAGTTTTATGAAATGAACTTAAGCATCTTAAAAGACTTAAAGGATCAGTGTATATAATGGCTCATTGAATCCTTGTCTTCTTAATGCGTTTAACAGCCGACAGTACTGCGTATGCCTCAGCCGTAAAGATGCTTGTTTCAATGTGCAGAACATGTGATTCGGAGAAAGATGGGCTGAGTACTGCATAAGACACACCAGGATGTGATCTTGATTCCTTAGTGTAGTACGCAAGGCATGAGTATCTCGCATGAAGCTCTGAGAAGTGCACCTTATTATGTGCTTCTGAGGCGTGCTTAGCGACCACAACTTTGCTGGAGGCATCAGACGTTGTTCAAGGAGTGGTACACCCACTTCTTTGCTGACACTGCTCACACGGAACAAGTAAGGCTCTCTCGCTGTAGAGCGATTATGAGTGGGGCACTGGTCATGTAATTTGTGGTCAAATATGACAGATGTTTAGAGTTGCCATTTATTTTTAGGAAATAAATCGACCTGGAATATGTCCTCTTTTAGATGGAGTGAGCACTCGCTTGGCATAGAGGCATCCTACCGGACTTGTCCTAAAAGCATCTGTGACCGAGCGGATGCCTAGATAGTGGAAGGGATCCAGCATCTTTAGGGCGCTGGGCGTAGCAGACTAGAACACTATGGCACCGTAGTGTAATCGTGCACGAATAAGGCTGTTATTGAGGTTCACGAGGCATAGCCTATTATTACCCCACGTTGTGTGCAACGAAATTTTTAGAATGTTCATTGTATTTAAGCATTTGTACTTACGATACTTTAATTGTCGGATGAAGGTGAGCTATGGGTCTAGTATACTGTCTAAACATTTCTATTCGGTGCTTACAGGTACGCGCTGTCCATGCAGTTCTACGTCAGCCTCAGAGTTGAATCCTCTCTTTCGTGTAAAAATAAAGCAAGAGCTTTTGTTCGGGTTCAGCTTAAAGCCAGTTTCATCAGCCCATTTAGAGACTTTGTTGAGACAAATCCAAGCCTATCGCTCAAAGATTGCCAGGTTGCACGACCTGAATCCTATCTGTAGGTCATATGCGTAAACCAAAACATACTGCGTGGAATGGATGAATGCGTGTAAATGATCTTTACAATGAAAAGCGTACAGCTAAGCACTCTACCCTGCAGAACCCCTTTCCTGGATAAATGGTCTGGACAGAGCATTGCCAATCCTAAATCGAGAACTGCGGTTAGACAGATAGCTTTCTATAACACTAAGCATGTTTCCTCGAATACACCATCTCGGACAGGTCCCGCAATATTCGAAAGCTCATCGTCGTGTCGTATGCCTTTTCCATGTCGAGCAATACAGAAAAGAAAAACTGCTTATAAACAAAAGCGTTACGGATATTTCCTTCAATGCGTACCAGATGGTCGGTTGCTGACCGGCGTTCGCTAAAAACAAACTGACATGGATTCAGCAATTTGTATGATTCGAGAAAATGTAGGAGGCGGCAGTTCATCATTTTTTCGAATAGCTTGCACAGACAACTTGCAAGCGCTATTGGGCGATAGCTTCTAACTGAAGAAGGGTCCTTTCCCTGCTTCAGAATGGGAACGGCAATTGCTTGTTTCCATGTAGATGGAAGGTACCCAGCAGCCCGTATTCTATTAAAAAGTGTGAGTAGAGTCATTTGGTTGTTTGTGCGGAGGTTTTTAACCAAAACTCACATTACTTTTTCAGCACCCAGAACAGAGCTCTGACATTTTATTTATTTATTTATTTATTTATTTATTGAACATACGTTACAGGCCCCTTGACAGGGCATTGAGTAAGGGGCGTAATAAAAAGTACAAAGTAACTTGTCAGTGTACAACGTACGGCTGAAATTTGCAGTTTAACACTAAGGAGAGGAATCGATGATAATGTGGTATGACGGCAAATACAAGGTTGGGCGGGAAGAAGGATAACACGAAGAGAAAAAAAATATTGGCTGGCATTATACATATGGCAAAACTGCACACAAGAACTATAAAGTATACAGATTACAATGACAACATTAACAAGAAAAGAAACTACAACCAAAGATAGACTGACAAATATGCGGAATCTATGCGCATGAACAGCTAGCTGGCAGGGTTTAAAATACGCACAATGGTAGGGCATGATAAAAACGCAGGAACTAATGGCGTGCACAGTAAAAACATTTATCAATGTAAGAAATGCAGTCGGGCAAAAAGTGGGATACTGAAAAAAAAACGTGCAGTGGTACAAAAAATCACGGATGTCTTTGGTCTTAAAGCTGTCAAAATAACAAATAAATAAATACATCGGTGTATACAGAACGTGGCACCGGAAGTAAAACAAAATTGGAAAAACTAATGGCAAGTTTTTATTGCGAAAACAAACAGTGCAGGAGTTGACGGAAATTATCGTAGTCTGGTTCGGATGCGATGTTGTCTGGAAGGCCATTCCACAAACGTATGGCGCGAGGAAGAGCAGATGAGTTGAAGGTGTGAGTTGACCCATATAATCGCGTGAAACTTAAATGGTGATGTAACCGACGTGACGTGATGAAAGGAGCATCAAGGAGAAGTGGGAATGGTCTGTTGTGTTCGTGTATTTGTGAAAAAGGCATAAAAGGGCAATGCCGTGACGAGCACTAAGGGGTTCAAGTGAAAGATTGAGCTTAATTTGCGTTATGCTGTTATGGTTGTCATAATTGCGTGAAATGAACCGGGCAGCCCTATTCTGAACCGCTTAAAGCTTGTTAATTAAATAATTTTGGTAGGGGCACCAGACAGACGCGGCGAATTCAAGCTGTGGGCGAACGAAGGTCTGATAAGCTAGATGACGAACATGAGTGGAACAGTTATGTAAATTACGACGTAAATATCCTAAAGATTTTGAAGCTCTTGCGCATGTGGTGGTAATATAGTGAGACCAGGAGAAGTTCGGTATGAAATGAATACCAAGGTACTTATAAGATGATGCCTGCGACAGTTGGTAATTGTTAATGGTGTAGTAGTAGTTGGAAATGTTTTGCTTGCGTGTTAAGGAGATTATTTTGCATGTTTCTGTATTCAGCGACATAAGCCATTTTTTACACCAGTTGTTAATGCGGTAAAGGTCTTTTTGCAGCGTTAAGTGGTCATCGGCACAGGTTATTGGACGATATATGATGCAATCGTCAGCGAAGATTCGCATGCAGGAAGAAATGTTTTCTGGCAAGTCGCTTATGTAAATTAAAAACAATAGGGGGCCCGAGGACGCACCCCTGTGGTACACCCGAAGTTACGTGAGAAAGGGAGGATTGGAAATTGTTAATAACCGTGAACTGCTGGCGGAGTGAAATGAAGTTACGGAGCCAAGATAAGGTTAGTGAGTCTAATCGAAGGGCAGATAATTTAGAAATCAGACGGCAATGGACGACGCGATCAAAGGCTTTTGAGAAATCAAGAAAAATGCAGTCAGTCTGGAGGTTATTGTTCATGTTGCAATGTAGTTCTGTACTTAATTCTAGCAGCTGGGTTCCGCAAGGGAAACCTTTCCTGAATCCGTGTTGGTTGTTAAAAAAGAAATTGTTAGATTCTAGGTGTCGGTAAACATGAGAAGCGATTATGTGTTCAAGAAGTTTGCACCAGATGCAAGTTAAAGAAATTGGACGATAGCTTTCGGGAGTATGTTTATCACCGGCTTTAAACAAAGGCACTATTTTAGCGATTTTCCATTCGGAGGTAAGTTAGCCTGTCGCTAAAGATTGCCTGAAAAGGTGGTATAAAATGTTAGCAGAAACGGAAACAGTGTGCTTAAGAATTTTAGAGTTAATATTGTCAATTCCGGCTGAAGTAAATAATTTAAGGTTTTTAATTAGAAGTATTATGCCCTCTGCGGTTATTTCGATCGGTTCCATATATGGTAATTCAAAATCGGGTACGTATGGAACGTCAAAATGGTCTTCCCGGGTGAAAACAGATGAAAAGAATGTGTTAAATGCCGAGGTGCAATGACTGTCTGAAAGCGGAACATGATTGTCGTCTAGCAAAGATACCTGTTGCGGATCGTGTTCGGGGGATACAAGTTTCCAAAACTTCTTAGAGTTAGATTTCAGAAGGGAAGGTAAATCACTAGAAAAATATTTTTGCTTAGCAGATTCTACTGTGGAACAGTAAGTTATCATAAAACCTTTGTATGCTTTCCACGCGGAAGGCGTGCTATGTCGTTTAGCTGAGCGGTATAAACGTTTCTTTTTGTTTCTAAGCTGCATGAGGGATTTTGTAAGCTAGGGGTTTGATTTATCATTTTTTACTGTCATTAGCGGGACGTACTGATTTGCTAGCGCACACAATTTGTCTCGGTAAAGCACCCAGTTGTCTTCGATGGGACGACTGTCGAAGGATGGTAGGAATGTGTCAGTGTAGAAGGTTTCGAGTTCGTCGTTAATTTTGCCGTAGTTGGCTTTACTGTAATCGCGATTTTTTTTTTTGCTGTCGGTGCCGGAGAATGGTGGCGGAATGTTAAGGGAAACTTGAAGGAGTTTGTGATCACTAAAACCATCCATGTGTAGTAGGGCACCTAGTGTTTCAGGAGCCGTCGTAAGGATTAGGTCGAGGATATTTGAACCGCGTGTGGGTTGTTTCACTATTTGAAACGAGTTAAAATCTAAGGTTAGGTAGATAAATTCTGTGGACATGCGGCAGGGGGAAGACAACTGGTTCCAGTCCATTGTAGGAAAATTAAAGTCGCCGAAAATGTAAATGGCATCGGTGCGACATATCTTCATAGCCTCAGTGATGCTACTGCGCAGTTCGTTCACAAATGAATGGCTACAGTCAGGAGGTCGGTAACAATTGCCGACGAGCAGAGCGGAAAACTTGGTTTTGCAGGCTACCCAGACAATTTCTATGTTAGAGTGTGCATTGATTACGCATGATTGTAGAGTATTTCTTATTGCAAGAAGAACACCTCCGCCTTGCCTATTTGTGCGGTCATTTCGGTATATGTGAAAATTCTTACGGTCAGGCAGAATTTCGCTATCGGTGATGTCAGGGTATAGCCACGTTTCGGTAAGGGCAAGCATGTAGCAGTCACTGTCGTCAAGGAAAGAACAGACCGAATCGCGTTTCGGTAGTAGGCTGCGGATGTTACAAGTGATATCGATAATGAGCAAATGGCTTGGTGTGACTCAGCTTTATTCAGATCTTGCATGCACGTGTTAAACTTTAGCTATCTGCTAGCTAGAACAACTGAGTCAGTGTTGATATCATATATGTAGGTGTTTTTGTTAATACGCAGACGGTTGACTGATACTTTGAAAGGCTTGTTTTGGACTTTGGCAAAGCCCACCAATTTTCGCCTTGCTTGTCGTGTCGCTGGAGGAGAAAAATCTTCGCTGATGCAAAATGCCGTTCCTTTTAACTTTCGTGCCGAAGACAAAATCTGCTGCTTGTCTTTGAAGGTTAGTTTTGCAATAATCGGCCTGTTCTTTCCTTCGGTGAACTTGCCAAGCCTGTGAACACGCTCGAATTGTGAACTAGTGGTCCTTATTTCGATCGTTCAAAGCAATTTCATTAAAGATGTTCTTAACTCGGAAATGGTGAAAGGGCGATTTAAGGTTCGATCAGTCTGCAGTTACGATTTAATGGCATGCGTTCTATTTGTTCCTTGGGTTTACGGAGTGACAGTGTATAATTCATTAAGCTGGATACATGCTTGAAGTGCTCCCAGAAAGCCTTACGCTGGTCTTCCGAGCTATTTTCATTGTCCATTAGCAGAGGCAAAGATTGGGTTGATTGCCCTTTTATCGCTTTTATTTTTTTTATCGCTGCCATTTCTGACGTTGGCAATTTCAAGACTGCTGTATTTTCTGCCGTTTCGTAATACCTCTTATTGTGTAAATTATGTACTGTTTTTTTATCTTACCACTCCATTTTGTAATGCCTTCGGGCCAGGAAAGTATCCGAAATAAATAAATAAATAAATAAATAAATAAATAAATAAATAAATAACCTTCCAAGCCCATCTCACACTTTCGTTTCCTGTGTAGAGGATTTAATTTCTGAAAAAATCTTCTCCCAACTGGCCCTCTTCGCTTGTCGCCGCGTCTTCGCCTCTGTGATTTAATCTGTTTAGGCTCGATTAGATTTTCCACATTAGTGTATCGACACAGTTTACCCCATGTCTTATTTTGTCTCTTTCGCGCATCCTTGCGGTCTTCATTCCGCCAAGGAACACGAGTCGTACATAAATGATCGTTTGTTTGTGGAATGAACTTTTCTGCTGCAGCTATAATAAAAGCGGTAAAATATGTCATCGGGTCATCACGATAAAATCGTGCTTAAAGTCTCGTGATAAGTGAATTCTGTAAAATTATCCCAATCGGTGGAGGCCAGCTTCCATTGAGGGGCATGCGGAGGACAGTCTTGTTGCTTTATAAGGCTCAGTATCATAGAAAAATGGTTGCTGCCAAAGGGTTAGCGATAGCAGTTCATACCATGCTGGCAAAATGTTTAGAAGATCCAAGCGGTAAGTCACTAGGTGAGTGGTTAATGTGATGGAGATTGTATCAGGTGTTTTCTTTTTTATTAAAGAGACATGAGCCAGAGTGTACATGAAAATTTTCTATAAGGCGACCTCTCGCCCTGCACAGGGAGTCTCCCTAAAGGGTGTTGTTAAAGCCCCTCCATACACGTTTCCGCCGACCAGGTTAAGTACCGCCAACCTGCCCTCCTCCTCCACGCTCCTCTCCCACTCACCCCCTTAGCTTCCGGCGTCAAGCGGAACTTACGTAGCTGCAGCTTCCTGTTCCGAGTGGAAGTGACACTTTGTTTTTTAGCGTTGTTTAGTTTCGCGCCGCTGGAGAGGCTTTACTTGCACGAGTTGCGGTTGAAACTGTGAATGCGATTCCATTCAAGAACCACCGCCTATTGTAACCAGCGATCTGCTCGTGTTCGCTGCTTCGCGTCAACCTGCGACGGGTTGTGGCACGAGCGACAACATACAGTGGAATGTAGTGCCAGGGCGCTTGGAGATCACTGCCGTTTTTCGTGCATTTGGACAACAGTGACCGCGAGCTACTACTTCAGCGGAATAAAACAGCCTGTCCCCTTTGCATTCTTCTTATGGTGACTGCCACAGCTCTGCTAAGCACGCGCGGGCGTCTCACCATCGTCTAACAGCAGTCAAAGCGGAAATTCCCGCAGCGCAACTCCAGGAAACGGAAACGCCGGAACCGGAAATTTTTAAACCAGAAATGCCGGAACCGGAAATACCGGAACCGGATTTGGTGTGAGGGAAGAAGGCGGCGCACCACAAAGGTTGTCGCTACTTAAGAAAGCGGCGGTGGCGCGTAGATGCAGGGACTTTAGGTGTTGTGAGCGTTGAAATCTTCCGCATGTACGTAGGGCTCTCGCAGCTGGTGAATGAGACAAGAGAAATATTTCTTACTGAGTTTGTAATGAGGACTAATATTTAAAAAGCAGACTGTAATCAGCCTATTCAAAAGAATTGCCCGTACTGGTACTGCCTCCAAAGGCGTCTCTAGGGATAAATGCTGAAAAGGTACGGACTTCATGGGAAAAAAAACAGTAAGGAACACAAAGGACAAGAGGAGAGGTTCACACCACGACTTTTTGATTGGTTTTTTCCTTCAGCTATGTACCAACTGGCCCAGATTTCAACACTTCTGCTACAGACTTGTCTATAGACATTATTGTTACAACACCCGATCAGGCGTTAGTCTAGTCACAGTCTTTCCGAAATATGGCATATTGCCGTAGAAGGTTTCTTGTGTAGGCTTTAAATGTGTTCCTTGAACACGCAGTACTTTTGAACGAAAGTTGTGTAGTAGTTCTTTAACGCTGTGAAGATTGTGGAGAATGGCTCTCACATTTCATTCTAGAATTTGTCTGTTTTAATAGAGTTTTACGCTGTGTGTTCAAGGAAATGAAACAGACAATTAGCTCCCCGAGCGCTTTCCAGGCCCTGTGATGCGGAGTTTGTCTCTTTTAGCACCGTCCTAAGACTCGCGCCCTTCCTCAGTGCTGGCTGCACTGTCTGCACAGGACGTGTGTCCATCGAATCTAGGGAAGCGCTGGACACCCACTCTTTGGAGCGGTGTGTTCGCCTGGAAGGCCTTATGTCGAGGTACGAGACCCTTGAGGCCACCATACCGGAGGTAGGTGGCCCCTTCTCAGACGGCGGAACAGCGCTAGCTTCAGCCGGCGAGGGGGCGGATGGCGTCACTGCGGGCTCACTGTATGTGAGCCGGACAGCCGCTGGAAGTCGTGGCTTTAATTGGGAGGATTTCCTTCTCTTCTCCATGACGGACAAGATCGTTAGTAAGCGATGGGCTCCCCATTGCAGTGCACACAATGTATGGTACTTTTGCAAGATTCAGTTTGAATATTCATTCACGCTGCATTTACCACTTGCCAGTCGTCCCCGACAGTTCTGTGAACTATGGCCGAATCTGTGGCTTCTAAAGCATCCGAGAGAGGTGGGAATGTACGGCCTGACCCAGATCTTTACACAACCTGCTTCGATGGTGTCGGGAAACACACTTGAATCCAATGCGAGGAAAAAGTGTTTCGTTTGGATTTCCTTGCCGTAGCACTAAATTTTGATTCAGCTGACATTTATGAGGTTGTCGTCAATCCGATTTTCTAATATTTAAATCTCAGTCAGTTCGATCAAGTCGTCATCTGAGATTACGCCACGGATGGTGTTCATTGCACTGTAAGGGGTTAGTCACTGGTACGTCTCTAAAGGCTACTAAACTTTTTAGTTTATCGTGCTGTTAATTATCGCGGAGCTCCAAGAGGTGGTCACTGCTCACCACCTTCGTAGCTTTATAGCCTGTGCCAATAGTTACCTTCAAGCACTTTGAAACAAGAAAAAGAAATATGACTTTCATTTTCTTTTTCCTGCTTCTCGCTGTGGATCACATGGTAGCGTAGAAAGTTCTCTATTCGTTTGCCAGAAAATTTGAATACTTCTTCAGTGCGCCTCTTCTTCTGGAGGCGATCAGGAAGCGCGAGGAAAGATAACGCCATAATAAGTCACCGCTCTTGAACTCTGTACAGACAGTTAACCAGCGAAGCTGCAACGTGGGGCCCCTGCCTTTATCACTGGTGTAATCTCCACGGTTCGTTAAACGACGGCTTCGTAGGATGGCGGATCCTCGGTACGCAGTTGCAGCTTGACTTGGCTGCACGAGCCTGTTATTGTTCCCGGGATGCAGCAGCATCGGCACGTCGTAATCGAGCTCGTTCCCGGTTTTGCTCGCGGCGTTGCTGATCGAAAGCTGCCTACTCCTCAGGAGTACGTATGACGCGTGGCCTACACATTTCGGAGCACTCGGCTGCGACGGAGAACAAAGACGTCACTACTGGCACAGCAAATCGCGCACCTTTCCCTTTTCTTTTTCGCGCATGTGCATGGCGTTGTGCCGGAGGAGTTTTCGGCGTAAAGGCGTTGGGCGGACGAACGGACGAATCGGCTAGCCATATACAGCTTCGTTCTACTCTTCATTCGGTAACAACGCCAGCCACCGACCAGGAACACAACAAGGGGACGCTTGAAAACATACGATACAAAGGCCCTGCAAGCACCAGCTGTACGACACTAGTATAGCCCAATATAATATAACGTAGTTTATATAACCTTGTTCTCATCTTCCCCGCAGGGGCGTCTGCGTCAGCAGGCGTTCGGTGTGTTGCGACACCACGTACCCGAGTATACGAGGGTTGGACCCTCCCGCGTGTAGCAGTGCGCGGCTTAGCCGTGTCTGGGGAAAAAGCGATCCTGGGGGTTGAGCCGATGCTGGGTGTTCGGACCGTTAACGCCCCCCGGCGGAGGCAACACACCTCTTCGGCCTCGGCTTCGCATAGACGGCACCTCCAAACTGACCCACCTGTAGGAAATCGGCAGTCGCCTTTTCCTGTCCTCCTCTTCAATCTTCGTCTTTCTCTCTAGCCTTTTCATCCTCCCCGCAGGGGCATCTGCGTCAGCAGGCGTTTGGTGTGTTGCGACACCACGTACCCGAGCACATGGGGGTTGGACCCTTCCGCGTCTAACCGTGCGTGGCTTAGCCGTACCAGGGGAAAAGGGGATCTTGGGGGTTGAGCCGATGCTGGGTGTCAGGACCTTTAAGGCCCCTCGGCGGAGGCAACACATCCCTTTGGCCTCGGCTTCACGTAGACGGCACCCCCGGACTGACCGACCCGGGGGAAATCGGTAGCTGCCTCTTCCTGTCCCCTTCTCCACTCTTCGTCCTTTTCTCCCACTTTGAATCTTTCCTGTCTTCTACTCACTCCATTTTACTTCTCATTTTCCAGGCAGCAAGGGTTAACCGTGTGTATCTACGCAAACTTGGGTACATATATTAGGTTAGAGCGGCGTTGTATAGCTGGCGTATACAGGTATATTCCTAACCTCGTAGCGTCCCCTTGTTGGGCTCGGTGGTGGGTGGCTACCATCGCCGCAGAATATTCTAAGAATGACATGGCAAATGCATTCCTCCCCCCCTTCCAGTTCGTCCTAGCAAAAGAGGGCGCACCGAAGCAATATTTTAGTTCACTTAAAAACCAACGTAGAAACATTCCCACGCTACCATGTGATCCACAGTGAAGGACCTCTGCCAATGAGAAAAATATCCCCATTCCTAGCAGCAAACTGCCTAGCAGAAGAAATTGGAAAGCAATACAAGGTTTCAAAGATGTCAAGTGGGGACCTCTTCCTTGAACTCAAAACCAAAGACCAAGTAGAAAAGCTCGCTGATCTTGCCAGTGTCGGTGACACCAAAGTAACAATTTCAGCAGACCGTTCGCCTAAAACAAGCAGGGGCGCAATATCAGAAGAAGATTTCTTGAACCTGAGCAATGAAGAACTCCTGGAAAGTTTCCAAGAACAGAATGTAATCAAGGGTCAAAGAATAACTCTCCGAAGAAATAACGAAAAAATCCCGACCAAACACGTTATACTTACCTGTGGTACCAGTATTGTGCCTACTACACTTCAAGCAGGCTATCTGAAGATTAACGTAAGACCACATATCCCAAACCCGAGGCGGTGTTTCAAGTGCAAGAGGTTCGGACTTGCATCGCAATCATGCAGAGGTAAATCAACATGTGCAAAGTGTAGCGCCAATTACCATCAGTCGCAGAACTGCAATGCTGCTCCGCACTGTGCAAACTGCAAAGCAGATCATCCAGTATATTCACGATCTTGTCCTTCCTGGAAGAAAGAAAAAGAGATAATTGCACTTACGGTGAAACAGAAGATTTCTTTCTATGAAGCAAGAAAGAAACTAGCACACTTACCTCAAACAACCTACGCCAGTGCGGTGCGACAGGGGACAGCACCGCAGTGGTCTCAGGAGTCTACAGGGACCGCAGACAGTGGCCCAGTAGCAACTCCATCCGTCCCCTTCGTGGCAGCAGCCAGTGCTGCTCCATCATCATCATCACAGACCGGCGGGCAGACCCCGGTTCCACAGGGCCCCAGGATAAATCGAACACCCAGGCCTGAGACGCGCGTCTCAGCGCCTGGTTCTCAATCATCCAGCGCCTCGGAGAAGGCTATAGAGGTTGACAAAAAAACTCCGGCGTCATCGACTCCAAAAGATCAGCGCCCTTTGGAGCGCACTAAGAAAGACAAGATCACAATAACTACGCGAACAAAGGGTCCGGTAACCTGAACGGTTACCGTTCTTCCAATAGTACATTTCCGCTAATAAATGTCACCTACAGTTACTTAGTACACATATATAAATTAACATTCTCACTTCTGCCACTATGGCTTTTATCGTGCATTGGAATTGTAGAGAACTGATTCACAATTTGGGTGACATTAAAGACATAACTAATAAGTTTTCGCCAGTCGCATTTTGCCTACAGGAAACAAACTTAGGCCCTAAACACAGTCAATTTCTTAGAGGCTTCACCGCTGTCCGAAGGGACCGCGAATGTTCCAGCCGTTTGTCAGGTGGAGTGGCTATAGTCGTGCAGGGCGGCACACCTAACTGAAATGTCCAATTAAATACATCTTTAGAGGCCGTAGCTGTCACTATTCTATCCTACAAAACCATCACCATTTGCTCACAATATATACCACCCCACACACATTTTACTAAAGACTTAGCAAATCTAGCAGATCAGTTAGCTGTCACTATTCTATCCTACAAAACCATCACCATTTGCTCACAATATATACCACCCCACACACATTTTACTAAAGACTTAGCAAATCCACCGCCTCAGACGAGGTGATGGATACGAGCAGAAATCCGGCGTCTCAGACGCCAAAGGAACGGCGCAGCTCCCTCGAGCGCGTCCGGAAGGTAGAGAGATTTCGTTTGACGGGGCCTGGAAAGGTCTCGTGAGATAATCTAATCTATATTTCTTAGACACACAGCACAAAACACATACATTATGGATACACAGATAATACAATGGAACGTCAGGGGTTTACTCCACAACCTAGACGACATTAAGGAACTCTTACATAAGTACAGTCCAAAGGTGCTGTGTGTCCAAGAAACACATCTTAATTCTTCAAGCACGAACTTTCTCCGGCAGTATACCGTTTATTGAAAAGACCGCAACGACGCGCTCACGTCGTCTGTCGGTGTGGCAATAATAGTAGATAAGGGTGTTGCTTGTCGGCAACTACAGCTTAAAACAACTCTAGAGGCAGTTGCAGCCCGTGCACAACTGTTTAATAAGCTGATCACAATTACCTGTGCATACATCCCCCCGAACTACCAAGTTTCAAAAACAGAATTTCACACCTTTATCTATGAACTGCCCGAACCGTACATAGTCGTTGGAGATTTTAATGCACACAACACCCTTTGGGGATGCCGTCGTTGTGATGCCAGAGGACGCTTAGTTGAAAACTTCCTCCTCACTACAGATACTTGCTTGCTTAATGGGAAAGAACCTACATTTTACAGTGTCGCAAACAAAACATTCTCATCTATCGATTTAAGCATTGCATCGACTTTACTCTTGCCGCATCTGGAGTGGAACGTAATTAAGAATCCCTACGGGAGCGATCATTTCCCCATTGTCATAAAACTAACAAAAGGTGATGAGTGCTCTCCACATGTCTCCCGGTGGAAAGTCGATTGTGCCGACTGGACACGATACAGGGAGCTGACACATTTGACTTGGAATTATATCTGTAATCTTTCTATCGAAGATGCAGTGGCACATTTCACGGCGTTCATTGTTGCAGCGGCGTCAATATGTATCCCCGTAACAAATCGATCGTCCTGTAAGCGACGTGTTCCACGGTGGAACGATGACTGCAAAAAAGCGCGTAGAAATCAAAATAAAACTTGGAACAACCTTCGAGACTCTCCAACTACGGAGAATTTGATCATTTTCAAGAAAATAAAGTATGAGGGTAGAAGAACGCGGCGCCGTGCCCGAAGGGAGAGCTGGCAAAGATATATTACTAGCATAAACTCTTATACTGACGAACGAAAAGCCTGGAACAGAGTGAATAAAATCAATGCCTCTTGAGCTTGTACAAAAGCCTTATGCGCTCACGCCTTGTCTACCGAGCCATTGTGTATAACTCTGCCACACCTAGTGCTTTGAAGATGCTTGATTCCGTCCACCACTTGGGTATCCGTCTCGCTACTGCTGCGTTCAGGACTAGCCCCGTAGAAAGTCTGTATGATGAATCTAACGAATGGTCCCTACATCTTCAAAGAACATATTTAAGTCTTTCTTACGCCCTCAAAGTGGAATCAGATTTCCATCATCCATGTCATTCAGTTATTCACGACCTGTCTACGGCTAGGCTTTTCCGTAACCGCCCAGGCACTAGACCTCCTCTGTCCCTTCGGTTGGAGGCGTTGTCCGAAGAAACGGGCGCGTCGATTGTAGAGAATGTCATAATGGCAACTACGCGGCTTCCACAGCCTTGGGAGTGGAAGACTATCGAATGTGACGTGTCGTTTGCAGAAATATCAAAACGAGCACCTGAGGCACACATACGCTCACATTTTCTTGAGCTTCAGGAGAAGTATTCTTGTGCTGAATTTTACACGGATGCATCTAAGTCTCCTTGTGGTGTTGCTTACACAGCACTAGGACCAGCATTTTAATAACCGGTACATTGAACCCACATACATATATTCTTACAGCGGAAGCGTATGCAATACTCTCTGCAGTAAAGCACATCAAGCAAACGAATCTGACTAGGGCTATTGTGTTCACAGACTCATTGAGTGTAGTCCGAGCCCTAATGAATGTACGTATACATAAAAACACTGTCTTTAATGAACTGTATACATTGCTGTGCTCAGCTTATAGTGCTAAACAAACGATCATCCTAGGCTGGGTACCTGGTCACTGTGGCATAAAAGGCAACGAAGCTGCTGACGAGAAAGCTACTTCAGTAGCTTTTAGTGACACGGACATAAACACACCCATCCCAGCCACAGATCTTAAAGCATACTTGCGTCACAAGATGAAAATACACTGGCAGCAACAGTGGAATTCTCAGATATCAAATAAACTGCACTTTATAAAACTCAAATTAGGATATTGGGTATCGGAGAGAACATCACGATATCACGAAGCGCTCTTTGCCAATTAATAGGACACACTTACGGCTCTTACACTTACACTCTTACCTCTTGACTGAGGGGTATCCTCCGGCTTGTAGTAAGTGCGGCTAAAATCTCACAGTCCTGCACGTTCTTATTCAATACCCTGCAGTAGAAGCACAGAGAAAAAGGTATTTCATTACTGCATATCGCGAAAATATTCCTCTTCACCCGAAATTTTTTCTTAGCAATGAACCGCTTTTTAATCCGAAACT
This sequence comes from Dermacentor variabilis, assembly GCF_050947875.1. Classification (NCBI taxonomy): domain Eukaryota; kingdom Metazoa; phylum Arthropoda; class Arachnida; order Ixodida; family Ixodidae; genus Dermacentor; species Dermacentor variabilis. Next base: position 70,777,708 of record NC_134574.1, on the reverse strand, counting down.
TGTCTTAGAGTTTTTAGCTGAAACAGACACTCTGGAAATCATTTGGCCAGGGAATTTTTAGCGCACGGATAACAGCTCCTGTACTCAAAGGCTTTCTAGAAGCTAAAGTATCAATGTTATCTTTTATTGCATCATGCTTTTAACAAAACCCCATTACCATAGCTGACAGCACTACTTAGTCAGTGTCATTATTTTAGTAACTATATATTTTACGCCATCCACAGCAACCAATTTTAGGCATTTTTACAGCCAAGTCACATATACCATGAGAAATTCATTATCTAATTCATTGTCTATGCCATTCACAATACACCGTTAACATCACCTTTTTCATGGCGCTCTTTGGCCATGCCTGGCCCTTGCGCCATAAAACACCACACATCATCATTCTCGTCTTGCTCATCGTGTCCCGCCTTCCTGGTGTTTTCCCTACCTTGGTTATGTCCCACAAGGTTAACCCTTGCTCCCTGTAGAATTCTAAGTAAAAGAAGAGAAAAGAAGGCAGAAAATGTTGAAAATATGAGAGACAGGCGAAGATTTGAGAGGAGGACGGGAACATGCAACTACCGAGTTTCCTCCGGTCAGTCAGTCCGGGGGTGCCGTTTACGTGAAGCCGAGGCCAAAAAGGCGTGTTTCCGCAGAGGGGCCGTAAAGGCCCAGACACCCGGCTTCGGCTAAATGCCCAACATCCCCTTTTCCCCGGACACGGATAAGCCGGGCACGGCTACACGCGGGAGGATCCAACCCTCACGTGCTCGAGTACGTGGTGTCGCATTGCAGAAACGTCTGATGACGCAGACGCCCCTGCAGGGGACTTTCGGATAGCTTGGCAACAAAGCACTTCGGTCAATGACGTGTTCAACTCGATGTTCCATCGTCCGTGTTGTGGTTCTTTCTTTGTTTAACAAAGTTTTGCAGCGTCCAGTTTGCGAAAGGCGTCACAGATCTCGCTGGCCTCGTCCCAGCTGCTGTGTGCGAGTTCACTTGCAAGAACTCCCACGTCGTTGATGGCTGTGAATTTTTTTTGGCGCAGCATGCCGGAGGTAACAAGTAGCCGTGGCTGTAGATTAGTGGCTATGTCCTGCCGATGAGCACGAGGTCTTCCGTTAGGCTCCTAGCTGGTGGAGACGTATTCAGCTGGAAAGGTAATGCAAAACTTGTAGTGCAGCGCAGCGTGTTTCTCAGCGTGTTTATAGGAAGTGTTCATAGACATGTATTGGGAAGAATTGGGAATAAGAGTTAATGGAGAATGCCTTAGTAACTTGCGATTCTCTGATTTTATTGCCTTTCTTAGTAACTCAGGGGACCAACTGCAATACATGCTCACTGACCTGGAGAGGCAAAGCAGAAGGGTGGGTCTAAAAATTAATCTGTAGAAAACTAAAATAATTTTTAGCAGTCTCGGAAGGGAACAGCAGTTTACGATAGGTAGCGAGGCACTGGAAGTGGTAATGGAATACATCTACTTAGGGCAGGTAGTGACCTTTGATCCGGATCATGAGTCTCAAATAATCAGAAGAATAAGAATGGGCTGGGGTGCGTTTGGCCGGCATTCTGAGATAATGAACAGCAGGTTGCCATTATCCCTCAAGAGAAAAGTATATAACAGCTGTGTCTTACCAGTACTCACTTACGGGGCAGAAACCTGGAGGCTTACGAAAAGGCTTCCACTTAAATTGAGGACGACGCAACGAGCTATAGAAAGCAGAATGATAGGTGTAATGTTAAGGAATAAGAAAAGAGGAGATTTGGTAAGGGAACGAACGTGAGGTAATGACATCTTAGTTGAAACCAAGAAAAAGAAATGCGGCATGGGCCGGACATGTCATGAGGAGGGAAGGTAACCCATGGTCATTAGGGGTTACGGACTATCGGTTACCTTCCCTCCTCATTATATGTCCGGCCCATGCCCATTTCTTTTTCTTGGTTTCAACTAAGATGTCATTAAGGGTTACGGACCCCTTTCTCCATCCTACTTCCTCTCTCTTTTAACCCCATCCCCTCTACCCTGCTGAGCCGTGCTCCCGCATGGGTTGCAGAAAATAGCGCTAGCCTTTTCTCCTTCCCCACAAGAACCACTTCTCTCTCTTACGGACTGGATTCCAAGGGAAGGAAAGCATAGCAGGGGGCGGCAGAAGTTAGGTGGGCGGATGAGATAAGAAGTTTGCAGGGATAACATGGCCACAATTAGTACATGACCGGGGCAGTTGGAGAGGTATAGGAGAGGCCTTTACCCTGCAGTGGGCATAACCAGGCTGCTGCTGATGATGATAACAAAGGATGCGCACCCCTGATCAGTGTAGCAAAAATTCCTTCCTATATACACCCTTAACACCCGGAGCGTTTATTTTCTAAATATACAGCACTTTTTGAAATCGCCAGCGAGAGAAAGCGTATTTACATTCCTTGAGCTGGATTACCCGGAGCAGCGGACATTACCTTCACGAGAAATCGAGATGCCATAATGCACTTATTAACAAATACTCACTACTTTTGTTTTAAATAATTAATTTATTGCACATATTGCAAATTACGAATTGCAACCATCGAGATTGCGTGGCATATCTACTTGGAAGTAATTTTGAGAATGGCACGGGTTTCGAGATATATAGGCGCATATATCAAGCGCATATAACTGCACTAAACGTGCACTCTTGCTCCTCTTACTTTTTAAACAATATAGTCTTATGCACTTAAGCCCAAAAGTAAGTAGCACGCCCATGTATAATTTTTCATCATATTTCATAATTTCATATTTCATATCATATTTCATCAATCACAATATGTGCCGTAAGATAGTTAACAGAATGGCAATTAGTACATTTGTCCATTCTTGTATTTAGTCGGTTATGTATTCCGATTTCTTTTGCAATTAATGTGAACCTCTTCACGTTGTCTAGCTCAAGGTCTAGAGACATGCTACTTGCCACGAATCATTAATGTTCTATATAGTTTAAGAAAGACACCAGAAATCGAGGAAGAAAGGTACGGTGTAATGTCTGCTCACAGGCATCGCAAAGCAGACATCTGTTAAAGGACTGGTCTTTTACATTGAATCTATTCTTTCATATAATATATTTTTGTTACAATTAGCCACTCAGCACGTGACACTGAGTTTGTGCGCGTTCTTAGCCAATCGTCCAGAATAGGCATGCCCCACTACGATTTCTACGCAAAAGCCAAACACATATTTTTGGCTCGCAGATATCTCTGAAGCATATTCAGCTATTCAAAGAATGGTAAATATTATTCGGTTTACTTTTTCTTTATTTCACCATTCGGTATGTACATGCCACTGGGTGCCTGCATGTTTTTGGATAATCCTCCAGAATGGGTATGTTGGAGCACATAACATAAACATTGCATAACGATAAAGTTGTCAGCTTCAGTCTGGAAAAATATAATCATTCCTTGCGATTACATGCTGCATAGGCGGAAAGTAAAGAAATTTGTTCACGTCGCGCTTAGTTGTAGAGCATTCCGTTAGCCGCTTTACTTAAGCTTCGCTTCACATAGACTTGACCGTGTGCAACAAATATGCATATATCTTTATATTTTTCTCTACAAAGGTAATAGGTACGGTGAAAGAATCATTGTCTCATCTTCTGAATGCACCCACACGCAGACATCAGGGGTTAGCCTTTTGTGAAACTACAGACAAGGTACCTCTAAATGACTAACAAAGTGCACATATAATCTGCCTGATGAAATTTTCATACTGAAGTACTCATCATAATTTTATTTTTGCAGAACGTTGCATACTTGGCTTACAATGACCAGCTGCCACACAAGTTTAACGGCACAAGACAAGGACACTCAAAGGGTTCGTATTACATTTCTCAGAAGGAAAAACGCTTCACTTATCCGACTGCTGAGAGTTTTAGAGAAATGTTCTCTAAAAAACAAATTGCATCAAAAATTTAGACACCGTGGATGTAGATGATTTCTCGCTTCTTAAATCGCACGGTCATAAAAGGAACGCTATATTAAGAAGAAACATAGAAACGAAAAGGGATAGGTAGGGAATTTAACCAAGGACGTCCGGTTGGCTACCCTGCGCTTGGAGGTGGGGAAAGGGGAATAGATAAAAAGGAGGGAGGAGTCAGTCATTCACAGAGTCAGTCGCAGAGGAATGTCTACTGTTGTAAGTGCTCGTACAGTCCAATAGCCTTCAAGAACTGCAGAAGTGTTTTTGTAGCTTTCCGCATGCAAGAATACATAGGCCATGGTCCCAGATTCTTTTCGTCCAAAGAGCACTCTATTATCTAATCGGCTGAGTTTACCATTAAATTACGTCGTTGGGCGTCAAAAAATGAGCACTGAACCAGACGGTGTTCTAGAGAGTCTCATCGCGCCCGCACAAATTGCACGTCGCACTGTTGGCCATTCCTATTCGGAATGAATAGGAATTTGTAAATATGACGCCCAACCACATGCGACACAGTAAAGTTGTTTCGCGACGGTAGAGTCCGCTAGTTGTAAAGTTGTCCGCGACGGTAGGCAGGCGAAGTCGTAATTTAGGGTAAAGAGAGTGCAAGCGTGAGGTCGCGAAACCCGGTGAATTCCATCGTGGAAGTGCGATGTGTCGAGCAAGTGATTGAAGTTGCCGCGCAGAATCTGTTCCTGAGAGTGGCATAGGCACCCGCTGATGATTAGTGGCTGCTGGAGCACGTAATAAGTGCACCTTGAGAATCCGCAAGTTCTGCTGCTATCGACATGGCATTGTGAGAGTATTTAAACTGCAAAGATGGAACAATCCGATGGAACATCCGATAGAACAACCACTGTTCCGGTGGAGCTGTTGGAATCGGTGGAGCCAAGCGCGTACATATGTGTGCGGCCAAAATAATACTCGTGCAGGTGAAGCAGAGACAACTGCTTCAGGGCTAGCGCTGACGTGTTTGCCTTCTTAGCAATCCCAAGAACTGAGAGGCAGACGTGAATTTGGCGGCGGCATCACAATGCCGATTTTGGGCGTTACAAATTTCTTTACAATTACAAATTTACAAAAGAAAACGAAAGCCATATCATTCCGGGCAAGGAATGTTAGCTGCTCAATGAACAATTGTCGTTCTCTTTCTAATAATATAATCGAAATATGGGATGTAAACACGATGGGAATCTTCTTTAACCAAGCCATGCTATGCAACATGCATATTCAACATCTAGAAACCAAGCTTTCTCGAACTGTAGGTGTGTTGACAAAATTGCACTTTATGTTGCCCAAATAAACTTAGCTGTTGATATACTATCCTCATTTTGACTCAAACATTAACTACTCTCATTTATTATGGCCGACTACGACAACAACAAATATTAGGCTAGCAATATTGCAAGAAGGTGCACTCAGAATAGTAGCTAATGTATCATTCTCGTCAGCCTCGAACAACTTTTCAAAGGCTTCAGGGTCATAAAAATTACGTGCATTTATGAAACGGTTCTTCTTCAGTTGCATAAGTCGCAAGTACATCACAGAATGGTATTCCTATGTGAGAATGCACATCTAGTGGTAAATTTCACTCATTACAAAAACGAGACATCCTGAATATACACATATTCTAGCACTGCCAAAAACTCTGAACAGGTTTTTTTTTTAACCTGAGTTATAAAAAATATATCGTATAGCGATGGTAGAACAGCATTTTTGCGACATACTTTCCTTGTAGTGTTCGAACCATTGCCGTCTCTTTATTTCTTGCTTTCTTTGTTACGACATTTGGTTTACTTTTTCTAGGTTGATGCCGGCACTGGCATGTTGTTTGTCAACACGTCTGTAAGAAATATGTGGCGCTTTGCTCCATTTATTATTTCGTGTGTTTTCCGCCGCTGTTGATGGACTTATTTGGGGAATAGGAGCAGTGTCAAGCTGCACAGCAGCGGCTTTCCTCCCCTTCTTCTCAGCTGTCTGACATTTAAGTGGTACCAGGTGCTCCGGTGTACCTGCATGTATGTTATTAATAAAAAAAAGAAAGTGTAGTTGTGCATTGCTTTTTGAAGTCCTACGTGCTCCTGCCCAAAACCGTTCAATGGAGTAGTTAGAGGTAAATTCGAGTTAGCTATCGCATATATAGAAAGTTATGTGCTATAGGGCCACTTTATAGAGCATGTGACTGTATTTTAGCGGTAAGGCATGCCAGAAGTCCGAGAAAATAGCACTTCCTCAGCTTCCCGCAGCCAGCATGCGCTGGTCAAAATTTACGCGTCCGAGGTCATTTGCAAAAAATTAGGACTTACCGAGAACTTGCTGGTCTTTTCCAATAAGCAAGTGCCTCTGGCCTGAGTTCGCGTCAAAGGCAGGCAAGTGAGAAAAAAGGAAACATAAGAAAATTAAATTCAGTTATAAAAGAATAGTGCCTCTGCAGTAAAAAAAAATATTAGCTACATTTTGTAGGCTAAATAGGCATTCATGAATTTATGGCACAAACATTAACGTTAATTTGAATCAAGTGTACGTGATCGAAAATGATAGCGAAATAATATTTTGGAGGGCAATCGTACACAATACCTTAAACATTACTTTAAGCTGACATTAAGAAACAATATTTGGAGATATTTCGCTTGGGTTGCCACGCGCAACAACGTCATCATGAATCTGAACATATGCATGGAGGCCCGTTTCACAGAGATACTGCAACAGTGACTTAGAAAATCTGTTGTCGGTTATCCATCTTCCGTAGTCTTCGACGTGATCACTGTGCGATTTCACACATATAAGAACACTTTCACGAATAGTCTTTGTCCCAGAGGACGTCCTAAGTAGGTGCCGGCATCCGCTGCAGACACGAGGGAACTGCACGCCGGTCACTGGACAATGCCTTCGTATGGTTGACCCCAAGCACAAGTGATGGCTGGTGTAAGGGCCGCCCCGGCCCGAAGCCTCCGGAGAGAGATTTCCTCCGCACGATAAACATTGTGGGGAAAGGAGCAGACACGAGGGAGGTTGAGGACACGCGTGTAGGATGAATTTTCGGGCAATGAGAACACAACGGGGGTCAGAGGGAAGGAAAAGAGGAAGAGTTACGGGTGTCAAGAAAGAGTGAGCAATGCGGCCTACAAGGTCATTGTGGTGGTCAAGACCATGCGTCTGCACTCAGCGGACAGCAATGTTGACACTTGTAGGCTTTGTGAATTTCGTGTATCTCCTCAAATACACAACGTTTTTGTTACTTGTTTCAGATGATTAACTACGCCGAGGCTCTTAGTATAGATGGGGGTTCCGTATATGTTAAGTAAGTTGACAAGGATCTCTGTCGCATCGTGTGTAACCTGCAGCTCAAATAATGAAGGGTCTGTAAATTCCGTTTGATAGCTGCGAGTAGCTTGGATCTCAGCGTGGGTCGGACTTGAGAGGGCTATTTGTCCTCCTTCTGAGTTAGCCGCCGCGCCCGTGTACAACACACAGTGTCTCGTAGGTACGGTCGTTTCAGTTGTTGCAATCGTTTGAACCCACCGGCGGAGCTGTGTTTTGTTGTAAGGCGAAATCCTTAGATAGGGCCCATGGGACAGAAATTTCACCGTCCGGCGTTGCGAAAACTAGGCCGTCTGGTGTTATGGCACCAAAATTGGGAGTCGAACCCACGACCGTTGGTGGTAATTAGGACGAAGTTCATTAAAACACAGTTAATTTGGGGGAGGTAATTAGGGCACTCGAACCTACAACCTTCGGCGGGAAAAACAAAAAGCAACAACGCATTAGAATAAAAATGTCAACTAATGTAATGAATATCTCGGGAGCGTGCAGGCTTTCGCCTTCATCCTCTTTAGCGTAGGCTAATGTGACTGCCAATTTTTTGTAGACGATTGTCCAAGTTCGTAGTCGTGGCACAATCTCCTTTGAAATAGAAATGGATCGCCGCAACTGTCGGTAGGCGGCATCTCTTGAGCTTTTTAACTAAAGGCTACTTTTGCTTGCTAGCAACAGCACCAGGTACAGAATGTCGACCATGTTCGCCAGTGTTTTGCATGCGAGTTTGAATTTTATTCACTTATGTTGTTGTGCCCATCTCTCAAGGTAACTTGGAAGCCAAGTGAGGAAAATTATAGACTATTTATGCAAATTAGAGACCTTATGCGATTTTTTTTCATAGTCTACCACAGATATGTCTTTGGAGCTCAGCAAAGAAAAAAAATAAGCCACTAGCATTCCTGATTATGTTGCAGGCGTGCTCTTGGCAGGTAAAGGATTGGACATGGGCGCAGTGTGGCTTCAGCATAGCGTTCCAAGGTTCGTGGATGACGTGAACAACGGTTATGAATATCCTGCCAACGGTCGAGAGAATGGCCAGCTGTTCCTGTGCATCACGTTTCCTCTGGGAACGGTGGAAAAAATATGTATGCTGTCAACGTTTGTATTTTGCTGCCTTCCTAAATATACTGGGTGCATAATTCGGACTTTGCCCACACACAAGTAGTAACACACAAAAGGACAACATGCATGCAGTTATGCAAAGAACATTCAGAGATAGCATTTTGTGCACCCGCGCCACTTTCACTTTCTCTTATTTGGCCTTGTCTATGCAATGAATAAGTAAGCGAAAAAGGAACGAGGTGCGCATTTCTCGTTTCAGCTGTGCTTAACGAGACTAAATGGGAATTAGCATGTCAATATAGAATGTGTGTGAACGCACATAACCTAGTTCATGCCATACTTTGTTTTGTTTTTATGGGCGTCTCAGTTACAATCATTTGGAGTGTGCCACAGACAGGCAATTTTGTAGCTGAGCAAGCAAAAGATGCGCATCGCTTAGGACGGCGTGAGTAATTGGAGTTCTGATGAAAGCACTTTTGACGAATGCGTCAGCGATCAAAAGCAACCGTGAATGGTCACTTATATCAGAATTCAATCCAAAACCCGACAACGAGGAAGAGAGCGGAATCATAAGCTGAGAAGATAGGTCACTCCAGAGGCGCTGATAGATAGAACAGGCAATGAATAGTGTCTTTAACTATAGCTAGTAGGCAAGGAAAATTTTACACCTCACAGATTACAATACGAGGTCACTGCGTCCGCATATGTGCGAAAACGTATTGCAGTACGATTGCAACGTAGATGTTCTAGTAACTAGGAACTACATGCGCTCGAGGTAGTCAAAAGCTTCTCTCCCGGCGCTTCTCACCTCGTTAGCTATTCGGAGGTGCGACATTCATTCAGCGATTTGCACCACTCACAAAGTTCTGCGCTATCGCTCTGGAAAAAGAGCTCGCTTAAATACGCCTACGTATCGCAGTCAGACAGCTTAGCTTTAGCAAAACATCCTGTTCTTTCCGACGAGTGCGTACGCCGTTCTATCTTACGTGAAGGGAGGCTAAGTGCAGGCTTGACGCTTGTCTCTTTTTCGTATTTAGCACACCACATTTACACTGTCGCTCTCGTAGCCTGCACGTTCGCCGAATTGAGGAAGGGCACCTACGTTCCCCTGCAGCTCTCGGACGCCCTACTTGTGTTGCCCAGCGCGTGAAATGTCTACCATGGACGTCTTGATAGGCTTTCGATGAAATATGCTCGCTCGTCTCATCACCTACTGATACGCAAACGCACTCTTTTCGCTATAATTTGATGGTGAAAAGGGCAGTTGTATCAGAGCCGAAATATTATTAAATCAAATACTGCCCCAGTGAGCAATACAAGCAATCATTCGCCAAAAAACACCTCCTTCCTACATATCGCAAGAGCAAGCCGACAGCGAGCATGCAGCCAATTTTTACTGTGATTCCACCAATGAATCTGTTTCCATATGCTATGTTGATGTCATATCAGATTGCTGAGTTTTATCAGCTGCTTTCGCATCGGTGTGTGAGCGCACCACTGAAGTTCAAGCTCCGTGATGTTGATATTCTTTAGCAGGATCCCACCGCCTCTACTTCAATACGTCTGTTTTCGTGTTGCAACAGAAGCGACAAATATTACATCTTGCCTGCGTAGCGTTCACCGCTTCTCCCGACTTTCGTTTTCAAAGCCATGGGCTCTTCTGTCAGCAATTGAATTTGTATGCGCTTTGCTATTAGTGCACAAGCTGTTCTTTTTTTTTTATCAAAGTTGGTGGACCGTAAAATATTTTCAGCCCGTCTGCCACTTTGATCATCTTGCAGTAGTGTTCAGTCAGACATCCTATTACTAGGTAATTCATTAAATTGTTTTACAGAAGAACTGTTAGTCTCTAGTTGGTCTGGATCTTTAGTGGCGTGTTCACCAAAAGGCGGCAGCTCGAAGGGGGGACTCTGTTTTAGTTTCCGCGTAACAGAATTATGTTTTCTCGTACTTTCGGATAACAATACCAAGCTATAGTGTCTTCTGCTTGTTTTTAAGTCGTCCTTTACACATTTTCTGACGCAAGTTATCTTTAAACATTTTTTTAGTTGAATAATGGACTTGCGCTTGGCGGACGGCCTTGGAGAATAAAGTTGTATGCTTTGTTCCCTCACACCTGCGTGCGCGTGGGACGTACGTCACTTGCGGGGGTCGTGCTTGCATAACGTCGTCCAACTGAATTCAACCTATATTTGACACCTTGACTAGCTTCTCTGTGAGTTGCGTTTTCCAGGTCCTGAAACGATGTCAACTCCATAACATCCAAAGGCCTAATTTCTGGCTGTATAGCACATGCGAACAGAAAAAGAACATTCGCTAAAAAAACATAGTGCAGGGTCAACTAGTATTTCTGCATGATCCATCTGCCAATGTGACTGGTAACTGTAATATAGCCGGCTTAAATGAGTTATAAGAAAGTTTCACTTTTAAACTTAATAAATGAAGAAATACCAGTTCGACGGCTGCTTTTCCACATTCCGGCGCATGAGACGGAGAACATTCTTGACTGTCCCACGTCATCCACAGTGACAGCTGTACAATGGCAGCTTCTTGAAGCTGTGGAGTTTGTTGAAGATGTGATGCTGTACAAATCTTGTGCATGTTCTTTGGTTGTAATAGAGTCGTAGTGGCACTAACGCATTTTTTTCAGTGCTGCTCTTTCTCACTGTCGTATGAAATTACTAAAACACTAATACTCTCATTTTATCATGTGGTTAGGTCATTTACAGTGGATTCCAGCCAGCTCGGGCTTCAAAGAGCAAGGCCACTCCCCTTTGCGCTACTACACTTACTTTCCCTCGTGATTTTTTTTGTGCCATTTTTGCATATATACATGGCTCTTTTCTTTCCATGGTTTGCATGCAATTTACCATCTCTCTTTCTGTCACTTCCTTTTTAAGGAGTTCAGCTTGTCTGTTGGCGCTTTAATAGACTTTGTGCTTGGTTGCCAACTCTGTTCACCTATTCCTGCATGCCGCGTCCACGCTATGGAGGGACATATATTTGTGCACTTTAGTCAGCCATTTGTTTTCATCCATGTTCCTTAGTCTTTCTTCAAAACTAATCTTGCTCTGCAAGTCTCACATTTCAAAAGAAGCCCAATGCATGTAACTTTGCACTCCCTCAACTGAGGTTTTGCCGTGGGCCTCTAGAGCCAGTCGGCCCACCGCTTTTGGTACATCTCGAACCCCGACAAGATTTCTGATATATAGCGCAGAATTGCACAAACGTTATAGGTGGCACCATTACAATTTTCCAAATTCGTCGCGCCATTTCGTATTTATGGTAGCCCCACAGTGCTTTGTTTCACGATTGCTACATTACGAGGCAAATACACACGCGGACATCTGTTGGCCTATAGCTATCGGACGCTAGGCGCCGTCTTTGCCGCATTCGATGCAAGTTATGCTGTGCAATGTGGCTTGGTGCTCGTGGGAAGTCGTCTTTATCGTGTAGCATTTGCCCCTTTTTATTTTGCTTCTATGTAAGCACGAACATGTACAGCACATCAGAAGCGCTCCTACACCGCTTACGACTCGAGGTGGCCTGCGCGTCCTATTCTTGCATCGTGCAAGAAACTGAGTGCATCCACTGTGGCAAAACGGCATCTTTTGTTGAGAACTGTCTCACTGAGCACCCGTAGCAAGACTAGCCGCGCGAGATCTTTCGCAGCCGGTTCTGTTATCCTCCGAGTTGCGTCCCTATTGGTTAGCCCTAGCAGAATGCTCAGGCTGCATACCTTTACTTATATGAATTACGGTAAGACGTCTTAGTGACTCAATATTGCTTGCCATACGTGGTTTAGGCCTTTTTATTTCATCTGGAAGTTTTCTGCTCATGCCAATGGTTCCATTCGAATCCTCGTGCTAGCAAAATACACTTTTGAATAGCTTGAAAAATAAATAACTTAACATTTCACTTGTAACTATGCACAAAGGGGTTGGCTATTTAAGTTAGTCATCAATTATTTGATGAAATGATCCCCAACGTTGCTGAAGAGAACAATATCCTATCGGAACCGTAGGCCGCTGAGGTATAGTTCTTGTGGAGCCTTAAGCTTAATTTGTTTTCCAATTTAACATCATTAACAGATACAAACTTGATGTGTGTAACAGGGAAGAGTTTGCACCACATCGCCTGACATGTTTTCTTACCAGTATTGTCCGCGCTTTGTTGAGTAATATGGTATCTTTAGACATGTGAAAGGAATGGCGGTTCAGTAGACGTAGGCAATACCGGAAAGATTCTGCCGAAACATCGATATGCAGTCGAAAATATGCAGGGCAGGGAGAGCATTTGAAAGAGACGGTCGACATTATCAGAGAAGCGCAACTAACAGCCGACCATACCACGGTGTGATACAATGAAACGCCAATAGTTACCGTAAGGAAGAGCCAATTCGAGAGATCTGTAGGTGGCTGCCTGGCTATCGGCGACATTCAATAAGAGCTCATGATCATGCTTGGGATACATAACCGTTCCTATATTAGAACGCAACCATATTATCCTCAGCAGCGCAAGAGTCAGTGTCCACGCGAGATATCAACAGTATTCGAACCGGTCAGTTCTATGAATATTTCTAAACGTTGTACTAGGCTCGTGATCTAAGCCATACTTACTGTGAACAACGAAAGCAAGCTATTGTTTTAGGACAAAGTGCTGCTAAAGTTGTGCCTTTAGTGATTTGCTAATCTTCTTTTTTTGCTTGATGTGGTAAATATCAATGTCAGCCTTCTAAGTTTATGACAAATGCTTAAGCGTAGAATAAAAAAGAATCCAACGAAGTGCTGCCGAAGTTATGCAAGTAAAACAAAATCCTATAATAAATAGAAGAGCTCTGCCTATATTTGTGCTATTGTCGGAAATTTTTTTTACTTGCATAATTTCAGCAGCACTTCATTGGATTTTTCTTACTCTACACTTAAGCATTTGCCATAGACTGCGAAGGTTCACATTGATATTTCCCACATCAAGTAAAAAAAAAGAATATTCGCTTTGGCCATATTTTCCTATTCCAGTGCACTGCATATCCAGGCTTGGAATGGCGCCTGACACAGGCATAAAATGCCGACAGCCAGTGGGGCTATGCTAGTACAGGTGCAACCATATTAAGAAGGTCCACTGAGCTTCAACAACAGACACTCCCTGACCAGACGAGGAGTTGGCCTCCCTGGTGCAGTATTCAGCCACTACCTCCCGAACGAGTTCTTCAATCAACCCACGGCCCTCAGTTCCCAGCAGCTGCGGTGCATCCGACGAAGGCGGCCGCCAGAAATACAGCGCAGCAGAGGGTGCTAAGAATCTCTGGACTTGGACTAGCCGCCTCTGGAAACTGAACCTGGCAACGTTCAACACACGAACCCTTTTGAGTGAAGCTAGCTTAGTAGGAGTCTTTGAGGAACTGTCAGGCATTATGTGGGATATTATTGGCATTAGTGAGGTCAGAACTGGTGACGCTTATTCAGTAGTGAATAACGGTCACGTCCTCTGCTATAGAGGAATCTCACATAAGAAGGAATACGGGGTAGGATTCCTAATCCATAAGGAAATAGCGGGCAACGTTGACGAATTCTACACTATCAATGAAAGGGTAGCAGTAGTCGTAACGAAGCTAAATAGGAGGTATAGGGTAAAGGTATTACAAGCCTACGCTCCAACCTCCGCTCATGAGGATGAAAAAAAAGGACAGTTTTATGAAGATGTTGAATTACTGATGAGAGAAGTGCAAACTCAGTATATACTCTAGTCATTGGCGACTTCAACGCAAACGTGGGCAAAAAACAGGCTGGTGAACAAGCAGTTCGTAACCACGGCATCGATTCTAGAAACACTAGAGGAGAGATGCTGGTAGAATTCGCGGAAGAGGAATCAGCTGCGAATAATGAACACCTTCTTCAGGTAGCATAGCAACAGAAAGTGCACCTGGAAAAGCCGTAATAGTGAAACAAGAAATTAAATACACCTCATACTGTCTGCCTATTCCAGCATAGTGTAGTATATAGAAGTGTTAGGTAGAGTAGAGGGCAGTGACCATAGGTTAGTGAGGTCTAGAGTTTCTCGCCATTTGAAGAGAGAAAATGAAATTAGTCAAGAAGAAACAGGGCAACCTAAATGCAGTGATGGTAAGAGAAGACGAATTCTGGCTAGTGCTTGCAAAAAATATTCAGCCTTAGAACAGAGGGATGAAAATGACATAGAGGTAATGGACGAAACCGTAACTAGACTGGCTTAAGAAGGAGCAGTTGACGTAGGAGCTAAGGAACCAAGGCAACCAGTAGGTAAGCTCGGCCAAGCAACGATGGACCTCATAAAGAAATGACAAAGAATGAAAGTGTCCAACTCAATAGATCAGATAAAATTCTCGGTACTGGCAAAACTGATCAACAAGAAGAAAGTAAGTAATATTCGACATTAAAACGTGACAAAGACTGATGAAGCAGTAAAAAATGGACACAGTATAAAAACAGTAAAAAGGAAACTTAGCATCGAACAAACCAAGGTGTATGCACTGAAAGAAAAGAAGGGGCTAGAGCTATTTCGACGATATAGGAAAAGCAACAGAAGATTTCTATACCAACGTGTACAGTACCCAGAGCAGCCACGCTACCTCCATTCGAAGTACTAATGAACAGGATACAAAGGTCCCTCCTATAACTAGCGATGAAGTTAGACGGGTCTTGCAAGACATGAACCAGTGAAAAGCGATAGGAGAAGATGGAATAACAGTCGATTTAATCAAATATGGAGGAGATATCATCCTTGAACAGCTTGTGGTCCTTTATACAAAATGTCTCACCAGTTCCAGGGTTCCAGAGAACTGTAAGAATTTTACCATTATACTAATCCACAAAAAGGGAGACGTTAAAGAATTGAAAAGTATAGGCACATTAGCTTCCGTCCAGTATTCCATAAAATAATCGACAAGATAATTTCAAATAGACTTAGGGCAACACTGGACTTTAGTCAACCAAGGTTTTAGGCAGGTTTCAGAAAGGGATACTCTACAATGGATCACATCCATGTCATCAATTAGGCCATCGAGAAATATGCAGAGTACAATAAACCTCTATATGGCTTTCATAGATTGCGAACATGCATTTGAATCAGTATAACCTCCTGAGACCCGGGATGCATTTGGGTGCACAGATTTTTCCCAAACTTTCAGAATAAATAAGTATGGTTATGAAGGTGAAAAGTGTTAAATGTTTTTTCAATAGCCGTGATAATTTCAGCTCAGCGCGATGTCCAATATATTGGACACTGGGATGCTACCCGGTCTTTCTTCACCCAGCGCGCACGTAATGACGTACCGCAGATATTACGCAAAACTCGTGTGCAAAAATATTTTAGTAACTCAAAAGGCAAAGTAGTCAATAAAGTACATAAGAAGAGCATTCCTCTGCTTAAAAAAAATTTTGCTCTTGTGTTCACTTCCCGTGGGCAATTTCAAAACACGTTTGTCCTTGGTGATGCAGAAGAAGAGGCGACATTTGGTGCAAAAGAACTTTGTTTTCATGTCGCAGCCCTGTAGTCTGCAACGGGCAGCTTTTGCAGTGTCTGCCAGTATTGAGTAGTGGGTAGTGCTCTTGGCGTTCTCGAGGAGACAGCCGAGCCAGCTTTGATGGCGGGTGCGACTCGGCTTCGTTCTCACTCTCCGTTTCATCCTGCTTTTTCCCTTGAGCCATGAGAGTCTCAGCAACAGATTGGTGCAACTGCATATATTTGAGAATTTCTTTCCGCTGTTTCTTTAGGGAGCGTATGTCCTGCCTGTTCTGCACCCGGAAGTTGTTGAGGGCAATGTCGAAGAGGTGAAAGATGGCTCTGATTGTCCACTTGTTGACGCCTGCTTTTATCATGTAGTAACTTATCATTCGGTCTGCCTTGTCAACACCGCCCATGTTGAAGTTGTACATGCGAACAATATCTGGTAGAGGGACATTGATATGTTTTTCCCTTATGAGACCACCTGCGACAGTAGGTGGCTTGCGGGTCCAAGCCATGGATTGAAAAAAGAAACGTTATTGGCTTAATTCATCAGACACGCGAGGCCGGTCCCCCGAAGAAAAAAAGCGACGCGATTTCGTCCACAAGCCGCCAAACGCCAACAGTACTCGCCTGCTGTTCATAACAAGGCCATCGCAAAAGCGCGGTCAAAATAACCGGGTTGAGTCCTAGTGTCCAACGTAATGGACACGCGAAATCAAAGGAAGAGTAAAAAGAGGTAAGCGCGCCAACAGTTAAAATTTTGTATTCTGCGCGTACGCTGTTGTATTAACTTTAATATAAAATCAAAGATATGCCCTAAACGCAGGTCGAAATACGAGAAACAGTGCTTACTTCTCCGGCAGCTGCCGTAAAACGCCGCGCCGCTTAATGCCGCCATTGTGAAACTGTTTCGGCGAGAATTTGAACAATGTATTTTCATCAATGCTGCATAGATGGCGCAAGCAGGTGTCCAATAAGTTGTACAGTGCGGTTTTATGAGGATGAAAGCCTTGTCACAGGAGTACTGTCTCATATCTGAATGTCCAATATATTGGACAAATCCCCATAGCGGGGTCTCAGGAGGATAAATACCAGCAGTCATAGAGGCATTAGGTAATGGAGGAGTACAGGATTCATAAGTAAATATCTTAGAAAATATGTACAAAGATTCCACAGCTGCCTTAATTATCCACAAGAAAAGTAGAAAGATACCTAAAGAGAAAGGGGTCAGGCAGGGAGACACAATTTCTCCAACACTATTCACGGCATGCTCTGAAAAAGTATTCAAGCTATTAAACTGGGAAGGCTTAGCGGGAGGATCAACACCGAATATCTCGGCAACCTTCGGTTTGCAGATGAAATCATCCTGTTCAGCAACACTGGGGTCAAATCACAAAAAATGATTGAGGACCTTAAGAGAGAAAGTATAAGAGTGGGGTTGAAGATTAATACGCAGAAGACAAAGATAATTATTAGTAGCCTGGCAAGGGAACAAGAGTTCGGTATCTCCAATCAGCCTTTAGAGTCTATGAAGGTTTACTTTTACGAAGGTCAATTAGTCACAGAGAGCCCTGATCATGAGAAGGACATTTATAGAATAATAAAAATGTCTTGGTGTGCATACGGCGGACATCGCCAGATCCTGACTCGAAGCTTGCCACTATCATTGAAAATAAGTGTATACAATAAATGTATTCTGCCGGTGCTTATATATGGGGCAACAACTTTGCTCGAGAACAAGTTTGGGACCGCGCGAAGAGCGATGGAACGAAGAATCTTAGGCCTAGCGTTAAGAGACAGGAAGAGAGCGGTATGGATCACACAGAAAACGGTAATATCGGATATTCTAATTGACATTAAAAGAAAAAAATGGAGCTGGGCAGGCCAGGTGATGCGTACGATAGATAACCAGTAACCAGTGGACCAGATAACCAGTGGACCAGTAAAGTTAAAGAATGGGTTTCAAGAGAGGGGAAGTGCAGTCAAAGACAACAGGAAACATGGCTTGGTGATTAAATTAGGAAATTCGCAGGCGCAAGTTGGAATCGGTTGTCGCAGGACAGGGGTATTTGGAGATCGCAGGGAGAGGCCTTCGTTATGCAGTGGACATAAAATAGGCTGATGGTGATGCTATATTTCCATAGGAGCTTACAGATAACCTACGATCTTTACTTATAAAGGCTCCCTTTATTCAATGCGTGGTCATGCTATAGGCATATTCATTCTGCGTGCGCCATAGGTAAATAAATAAATTGCGCACACTTTCATACCGTGACTCAAATAATGTTAAGGCAGGTTCCTCTTACGTGTCCGGCCATGCGAGAATAAACTTAGAAAATATGAATTTTTGAATTGTTAGGCCGACTGACAGTTGTACAACATTGTATTATAAAAACACATTTCGCAGCATACCACCTTCAAGTCCAGGGTGCCAACGTGTACCAGACACGCTACCTGCCGTGGACGGACGCATTCCCGACATTTTCTGGGTTACTGAAGAGGAATTACATGAGGAAGTTTCACGACCTACAAGTCGACATTCTTCTAACCCGAAAGAAGAGACCCGTTTTGGCCATTGCGAAGTCGCCGAAATGGAATAAAGGTACAATACGCCGTGGGACATAAGTGTCTCTTTGGTTTTCATAACGTTTTAGTGGTGCACGTCGAATCTCAGTTGAGAAAGTAAAGTTTACTAGTATAGAAAGTCTCGTATGATTACGGTGACGTTGTTCAAAAATGCTCGCCTAAAATACGGCAAAGAAAATACGCGTAACTTGCATAAGCAGTTCCTTCCGATAAAAAAAACAACATACAAAGGAAGGTATCAGTGAAATCAGCGATAAAATGTGGAGCTATCATACAAACCGCTCTTTCAATTTCGATTAACTTGTTTAAAAAATACACATACTTATCCAATAGTTCAAGAAATTGTATTCATGCAACTGTAAACGTAGCTTGCCGGACTAACTACAGCCATTACTTGACGCAACACTAATATTTGGCATATATTTTGGCTAGTAGCAATCTTACGCCGTACATTAACAGAGGCGTCAATCTTTTGCTATGTTACCCCTGTGCATCCAAAGTTTTTCTCTGGTCAGTGCATTCCCTACATGTGCTTAAAGGCCAACTGCAACGAAATTTCACTTGGGTTAAAGTCCACATGAATGCTTAGCAAATACTATCAATGTATTCTTGGCGAAGCGGCAGCACTGATAATTGGATAATTTTTTTATCGGCAGCCTTTAAATAGCGCCTAAGCAGGCAACGCGTGCATCTGGCGGTGAGCGGCAATGATGCGGCTAAGGCGAACGTTTTGGAAACGTACACGAATAATGACCTGTCAGTTGCGCCTAGGCGCTCACGCGCGTCGGTCGCTCAACATATGCAAGGTGATGGGTGATATGCAAGTTGATGGAGTGAAACGTGATTTGAGCTGTTGCAAGAATGACGACGCGTTGCCTGGCTGTCGGGTGATCGAGCACTTACTGGAATACGAGCGATGCCTGTGCAGTACCTGACGCTGCGTAGCGGAATGTCGAACACATTTCCTATCCCGCCTTTCAGAACGCAAACCTGCACCACGCCTGAAACCTACGCGCACAAAAGCATGAAAGCTGCATTTGATGAAGCTACGTAAGCTACATTTAGCGAGCACACTCATTTTCCTATGCAGGATCTAGTTTTGAAACGCTTTCTCGTGAAGCTATAAGTATTATAAGCCGTGATGGTGCACAAAAAGCTAATGTAAGTTGTATTCAGGGGCGATATTCTCAATCGATCATATCCAATTGTGCATCATCTTACAGACATTTCGCATGTTTCTACATTGGACCCGTCGAAGTAGATGAACCAAAGCCGTTGCGACACAGGGCCAGAAGTGCTGTCAGCAGGAACCGCATGCTGCATTTGTCACGAAGGAGACGCGACGCGTTGGCCATGATGCAGATGCTGTGGCAAGCCATGTAAGAATGCGATGCCACCAGGACGAAATGGACGAAACATTACCACGGCAGGATTTCGGCCTGTCTGGCCGTAACTTTACGCGCCCTTTACGCCGATGACACGGCCGGCCAAGAAGGTATGCCCCTCTAGTCAGGCCGTGCCGAGCCTCAGCTACCTCATCGTTTCCTACAGATGGCGGTAGTTGTCGGCTCGGTCGACAAGTCCAGCGCTCCCAGAGTACCAGGCAGCTGCCGGTGAAGTCGGAACCGTCGTGTCGGAGACGCTAAAGTCGCAAAAACGTAACCCTGCATGGTAAACGTGACCGGCCGCAGTGCAAACGCGCAAGTGCGCGGCGAGCGAGCGTTTTGTTGTTTGTCGAAGGCGCAAACTCAACAAGATCGCTCCTGTGAACTCGAACTATATACAGGCCACCATGGGGCTGGTCAGCCAAAATAGTGCGTGACGCACTCTGCTCCAGCGGCTCCGGCGTGAGATAGGACATGCTACATCCCCGCGACAGCCACGCTAGACTGTAGAACGTCCAATTTTCGCCGATGTAGCGTAACTGCTCCACGCAGTGAACCGCGCTTTCCTTCCGCCGGACTACGTATATCCACGCCTTTAGCTTTGTCACCCCAATGCACTCTTCTTCTCTGAGCGGAGAGAGATCGCATCGAGGCCCTGTTCCTTCAACGTAGAGAAGCAGATACAGAAAACCGGCTTGACTCGGAGAATACTGCACATTACAAGAATGCGCACGAAGAAGCTAGCAGAGTATACTAACGCTCCGGCCAGCAAGCGTGCATGACCAGGGAAGCAGACCACCCGGACGGTGGTTCTCCCTAGCGGGTGAAAGTGAAAAACAGCCAAAGATTTTATATGTGAAATGTGGAGTTTACGAAAATATTAAGGAGTGCATTGTATTATCGAAGAGTAAAACTAGTATTGCCAGCATGGAAGAGGGGAAAATTTGATCAAACATAAAGATAAACAGCACAGTTGCGTCATCAACTGAACGATAAAGGAGGCCGAGTGTAAATCAATCGTGATGGTTAAGTCAGCGTACTGGGCCATACAGTATACTTGGATTGACAGAGTGGGTATTACAAGACAATATAGATTTAAGTAGGTTTACCGTCCAGCTCACGCAAAACGGAAATTCAAAATCTGGTGCACTAAACATCCACTGCAACACTGCTGTCCAGGCAATACGCCACAACCAAGTCTATTTAAAGCCCCTACTCGCACAACTCAGGCAAAACTGAACACATATACCTTCAAGAGTTCTCACACGGCCTTCAAATAATAGGTGGCGTAGCCGCACTGGGAAGACTAGGTGAACTGCGCCCACAGAGACAGGGGGCCTAGGTTTCATTCGCTTCTAGTGAGAGGTTCGCACGACTCTAGGTAATTTACATATTTTACATAATTACAGTGCAGGCTAACTTAATCTGGTGGTCGTTTTCAGCGAATGATCAATGATATCATGTTATCGTTCCAGCGCAAACGCCGTACCGGAGCATCATTTTTCTGCAATCGGTACCTCGAGCGGTTATTTGCCACGAACTCTTTAGAAATCTATGAAGGTATTCTCGTTCACTCACTTAGAGAGGCACAATCAGCTTTTAAGGACTACGCGTGAGTCGCACCGCACGCGTCGCCGTCTGCGGGGGACAGCATTCCAACCGGAAGGCCATATGCAGGCTGTAAGCACCGTCACAGGAACTATGCTAGTAGCCTTCCGAAAGGGATACTATTCTGCACGGTGAATCTGCACAACCACTATCAGTGCGCGCGTCAGAAAAGCGCGGTAGGGTAGGGACAGCGCGGGGAGCAATATAAAGAAGGATGAGACCGTACGCATGTACGACTAGAGCAGTGCACGGGCCGAATTTCGCGACCCTGGCCCTGCCCTATCGCACCACATGAAGCCCGGGCCCATGTATACACGAGCAGACCCGGCCCGGGCCTCGGACTATATGAACAGGCCTAGCCTGGATTCACCGGATAATCTTGGTCTGTACATGCCTTAAGGTTACCTTTGCCTCGGCGGTCGATTTTAAGCCATTGCAGTAAAACTACATGCAGTGGCAATAAAACATTGGGAACAACTTGTTCCTACAAAGCACAGGAACAGTTAAACTGAAAGAGCCGACAGAAGCAAAACCTGGGTTTAAAATTTCTACCAATGCATGTTATTGTACGCAAGTGTGCAGAACTCTTGCGTACGTTTTGTGTTGTTAACTCCAATAATTGCGCACATTCGTTCAATATGTAACAGTTTCGTCAGAAGACGAAGCGTTGGCAGCTGTAACGAGGCTTAGCGCTGCACCTTAGCTCCTAGTACGCTGTTTTAACAATACGCGTAGGCAACATGGCGGTGCCCAAAACGCGAGACTACTGCTGCTGCGCAGCAGAAACAACGCTCTAACAGCTACATGTAGTTTCACTACGCCGTAGCGCGATAATGTTGACAACGGCGTCACTGACGACGCACCTCTATCGTGCACGAGACGAGAAAGACGGAAACCTAGTAAACCTTTTGGCGTTTGGCAGCGCTAGGTTTAGCTTGACGTTTACTGTTCTTTCCGGCCAGACCAGTGTATGCCGCACGGTGTCGTATGCACACAGCTTCTTAGTATGAAAGATCATGTGTAAACGCACACCGCTAATGGCAGCTGTATAGAAGCCAGAGCGCTGTCCTAGCTACGGCATAGTCAATTAAGCGAATTGGGACGATGATTCATTTTGTTTACGCAACGTTAAGCACGATGAACAACTAGCCAGCCCGGTATCATACTTTGCGTGAGGGGGACTTGGCTTCGCCGCTTTTGCAGCAAAGCGAACCTCTCCATGCGCGGGCTGCTCGCGCGCGTCACGATCGAGGCAGCTCAACCTCGGCGGCACGAACGCCCCTTCGGTATCCTAATTGCTATCACAATGAAATGGCTCTTGTAGATAGTTTTTAGAGCAGGCTTAGGTGGAAGCACAACTGAATGCTCAAACGCGCGCATTCAAACTTGGGCACAAAATAACTTAATGTGGGAAATGCACTGCCATACCAGCCCATCGCACCAGCGCACGAACAGCATAGAGCTCGTGAAGGGCACCGTGACTGCTGTTAAGGCGAAATCTATCTGTATGTTCTGTGGCCTCTATGAAGCAGTCGTCATTGCGATGCAATAAAAGCGGCAAAATGGCACAATCGCAACAATTCTCTCGAGTGCCATGAAATAGTGCAATCGCAAAAAAGCGCTAACACTTATAAAAATTTCCAAGTAAAATTTCTTAGTCTGTCTTTAGACTATTGTTACTAGAGCCTACCAACACTCAGTTGAACTCCTGCCAACTGTTTTTATACATCCTAATGATGCACTTGTAACACCCCAGAATCCATCGGCCACCAACTCCCCATAGAAACGTGTTCATAGGACGTCTTTAGACTTCCTACCAATTTCAGATTGTTACGCGAAGGACAAGTCAGTAAGACGAGCAACTATTTACAGGTTATACTTACAACAGCGGTTGCAGCACTGACCGGTTACATACACAGCGCGAGCCCGGTTCGTTCTTACTCCTCTTTCCTAGAGTGATGGCGCCCACGCGCCTCGTTCAAACAATCAAATATCACACGCGTGTGATATTTGATTGTTTGATTAAGTCATCACGACCGCTGTGAAAACGTAATGTCTATACGCTTCGTGTTTAAAGCAACTTTAAGTGAACCGCATGACGCGGTGTTATTCAAGTGTGTAAAAAAATCGTTATGAAAACATTTCACGTCATTACAGTTCGCGCTAAAGTAACTTGCCAAAATGCGGCATAAGAAACTGAAATCAAGATAGCATCAAAATAATATCTTGATGAAAACGATTGCAAAGAACATACCTTTATTATAAGTTGGAGACAGACAAGACTTCGGCGCAGTTCCGTCTTGAGGAGCAGCTGTTCGATACTGGTGTAGTGTGCAGGTAAAAACACGGACAGTGCCGATATTATATCACCATCACTTCATACGACACTGCACCACAGCTGCCAAGGCAGCTGCAGAAACGTTCACATCACGGAACAGAGAAAGCGACGAGGGCTCCGCAAACACGTTGCCGGTTGGCGTGCATGGACGAATCAGCTACAACACAGCATAAGCATAAACAGCAGCAAAAAAAGCCAGATTTCTGCTACAATACGCGACCAAACACGTATCTACATCGCTCCGACCATACCACGCCGGCGTCGCAGAGGAAATGATGGCCATTGCAATGGTCTCCCTCTTTGCCTTAACTCGGACCACTGTCAAATTTGTGCGCATGCGCGAAAGAGGCATGTGACATTCTTTCCATCCACCCGCTTCGCCTTGACCACCACGAAACTAAAGACGCTCTTTACGCGGAGCCATGCCTCCCCCCCCCCCCTTACCTTTCGAGGGTTGACTGGAACCTAGACAATCATCGCCTCTCGGTGAAAGATGTGGCGGGCATTTGTGTGCGCAACTCTTTCTGGAAACTGCATTTATAGCGAGGAATGCTCCTTACTGCCGATGTTGAAAAGGAACCTGACAAGACCGCCGGCTCAATTTTGTTGCGCATTTAGGGGTTGTATAGTTTTATCTTTCAAGACAGAGACTGTTCTGAAAACCGACTTTTTTCTCCAAACGTAATAAAAAGAGAAAAATGAAATCATATGGGGTAAATTAGGAGGTTATCCTATTTTGCGCAAAACATCCTTTAGCACTTGCCGCTTTCAAAGAGAAAAATTTGTTTCATGGCGCCGAGCGCAAAATAAATCTGAAGAATATTGTAGTAGCATTTGCATAGTCAAATATACGTCCGAAGCGTGGCGGCTATGACTTACCGGTTTTCTGACGCCAGAAGCACGGCAAAAGCATGGCCTTTGTTGTCTTGGCTCTTGGTATCCGGAATGCCGTAATTACCTATGTCATAAGGGCACCGCAACACCTTGTCGGAGCTCATAATTTTGTCGCCGTGTTATGAATGGAAATCCCTGAATATTAAGAGTGCGTAATTATTCCTTTTCGTTCTGTTTTCTCACACAGCAAGCTACCATCACAGTAAAGCAGATCAGTTGACATAGTTACGTTGCCTTAACTTTGATGCAACGTCATATTTGTTCCCTTTATTGTGCAAAAGCCGTCGGTAGGAGGCAGGGACGAAAGCTCGCGAATAGGGACGCGAACAAAGCTACATTTTTTATGCAGTAAGGATAATTTAATTCTTTTTTCACGGAAAGGACTCACTTGAAAAGAGCAGCTTTTCTTTAAATTCGACCTGTGCGCTTACTCAGGTCAACACTCGCTCTCACTCAGCAGCAGCTGTATTTTGCAGCCTTTTGGATGTTTGAGCGGCAACGTTCTAGCTCCGTCTTACCCTGAGTTTCGGCTCTTATTCTTCTTTTAAACAAATATCGTCGAGCTACTGTGCGGACACGTACCAGATTAGGGCGTACTACTTATATCGCGGAGTGCACTGATCTGATTATCTCGTTGTAAAGCTGTTTGGTGGCCTTGAAATAGGAGTGCATGGTAAGGGCCGATTTACGATCGTGCCCCACGCCACACCACCCGCCTGCCCGCACACACTTGGTCGGGTGAAAATTTGCAATTTTCTCGGAGTGGCACACACATTTCGGTTTACACTGCATGTGCGAGCCTAGTGTATTACAAAATTTGTGAACCATTGTGCGAAATGTGCAGTTTTCCGCACGACCGCATGCTTGCGGCAAGCGGGAGGGGTCACTGCTCAAGCCTAAATTCGCATTTAATTAACAAGCCTTAAGCCAGGATAAACCTGTGCAACTGGTGCGCGGCCTGCACAGTACTACGTTATAACACCGGTCATGTGGTGCAGCGCAAGCATGTTTTCTCAAAGTGTGCTGACGTCACCGCACGCTCACGTTGTCGAGTAGAACCTTTAAAAGATTAGTTCTAACAGTTTACCAACACCATTCTTTAACGATTTTTGTGGCACTCTGTCAAGAACCCTCTACCGACTTGGGTTGGAACTGTGATATCGCCACGTGGAGTGACGTATGAAGAACACAGTAGGGATACTGTGAAAGACAAAGCTAACTTTTATTGGACCAACCTGTGCCCACAAAGACAGGCTGCACTTATCGCACAACGATAGCGGCGAACACTGTCGGCAATCGTCAAAAATCTGATCAGCGGGTCAAGTTCGTCGGCTTTTATACATCAGTGGTCGAATGTTCTAGAGTAATCGCTGAGACCCGCGTGCCTTCCACAAAGTTCTACATTATTCGCGTCGCGCACACATGCAACCAGATTACGATAGATGGGCTGCGCTCTTGGGCAGCGCTCTTGGGCAGCCCCGAACTCAATGACGAAACCCTGGCCGTCAAGTGTGCCCGCGATCGGGCCGTCCAGCTCGCCTTGGCGGTTCCTAAGCGGGACTAGCCGGGTGGCGCGGGGTCTCCCCTGCGTCTTCTCTGGACCGAAATAAAGTTACTTACACAAGGTTCGGTCACAGACAGCGAATGGAAGCATCGATAACATTCCAGAAACTTCCGATACATGCAGGCGCGTCCTGCGCTGTACGATAACATTTGTTAGGCGGTGAAACGTGTCGCCCGATAAAGGCAAACAAGTACACGTGTAAATACCCTCCTCTTAAAAAGCATCGACCCGATGCTGCAAACGAAAGCAATAAAGAAAGTCACTTGTACCAAAGAAAACAACAAAATAAGGAAAGTTAATTAGCGTCCGTAAAAGGGTTTACGACGCACCACTTGGACCACATTACATCGTGTGCGGCGCCGCTGCGAATGCCAAATGCCGTCTGGCATGACCTCATAGTCCAGTCCGCCAATACGTTGGATGACCTTGTAGGGTCCGAAGTAGCGTCGCAATAGTTTCTCACTGAGTCCTCGTCGGCGTATTGGGGTCCTTACCCAAATATGGTCGCCGGGCTCGTACTCGACAAAGCGTAGTCGGAGATTGTAGTGTCGGCACGCTGCTGGTTCTTGATCCGTAGGCGCGCCAGCTGTCCGGATTCTTCGGCGCGCTGGAGAAAGGTAGCGACGTCAAGATTCTCTGCGTCAGTGACGTGCGGCAGCATGGCGTCGAGCGTCGTCGTCGGGTTGCTGCCGTAAACCGGCTTAAACGGCGTGATCTACCGTATTTGCTCGATTCTAAGCACCCCCTTTTTTTCATGATCGCGATGCCCAAAGTGAGGGGGGTGCTTAGATTCGAAAAATCTAGAATGACCCTCCACCCCCTCCCTCTTTCCGCTGCGACATCACGACTAGACGGGTGCGAGAAAATAACATTTTGTTTTGCAAAGATTCAAGAGAAAAATTGGTGCAGACAGTGAACCCACCGATTGTGTCGGATGCTCAGATACTATCACTGCCACTCGAGTTCGTCGCACCGCTTGAACCGCTGCTCTCGGTATCCCACCTCAGGTCTTCTTCCTTTCAGTCGAAGTGGTTTGGGATCGAGCACTTCTTAAATGATTTGACCACACCGTCCACTTGGACCCGCTTCCACGCGTCCGAAATCCTCTTTGCAATGATTGATGGGAACGCTTTCTGCAGCTTTCGCCGTACAGTCCGGCTGTACGGCGTACTCGCGCTCCGGACGCCGTGCCACCTCGGGACTCCGACGGCTCGACGACAGAGTGAGCAAGTGCGCTTGGCGGCCTTGGCTACACGCTCTTCCTAACAAATAGGGGGGTGCTTCGATTCACATGCAAACTTTTTTCCCAATTATTCCCAACGAAAATAGAGGGGGGGGGGGGGGGGTGCTTAGAATCGGGGGGTGGTTACAATCGCGAAAATACGGTATGTTGTTTCTTGCACCGCCGTGTCGTAAGCGAATGTTACGTAGGGAAGGACGGCATGCCAGGTCTTGTGTTCGACGTTGACGTACATTTCTAGCATGTCGCCGAGGGTCAGGCGCTCCATGAGTCCATTCGTCTGCGGGTGGTAGGCAGTTGTTCTCCTGTGGCTTGGCTGGCTGTATTGCAGAATGGCTTGCGTGAGCTCTGCTGTAAAAGCCGTTCCTCTGTCGGTGATGAGGACTTCTGGAGCACCATGTCGCAGCAGGATGTTCTCGACGAAAAATTTCCCCACTTCGGCTGCGCTGCCTTTCGGTAGAGCTTTTGTATCAGCGAAGCGGGCGAGATAGCCCGTCCCCACGACGATCAACTTATTTCCGGAAGTTCATGTCGGAAACGCTCCCAACACGTCCATCCCGATCTGCTGAAAAGGTCGATAAGGAGGCTTGATCGGCTGTAGTAATCCCGTTGGCCTTGTCGGTGGTGTCTTGCGTCGCTGACAGTCTCGACATGTCTTGACGTAACGGGCGACATCGGCGGTTAGGCGTGGCCAGTAATACCTTTCTTGTATCCTCGATAGCGTCCGGGAGAAACCGAGGTGCCCAGCGGTCGGATCGTCATGTAGGGTGAGCAGTACTTCTGGACGCAGCGCCGACGAAACAAGAAGAAGAGGAAGAAGAAGAAACAAGAAACTAGTAGGTTGTTTTAGGCGTGAACGAAGACAATCCGCGCTTAAATGCCCTAGGGACAACATCGGTGTGCCCTTCCAAATAATTGACGAGGCCTTTTAGCTCCGGGTCCGCTCGTTGCTGCTCAGCGAAGTCTTCCGCGCTTATAATTTCAAGGAAGGCATCGACATCCTCGTCATCTTGCGGCGGCAGGTCAATGGGGGCGCGTGATAGGCAATCGGCATCTGAATGTTTTCGCGCCAGCAATCCTGAAGGGTCCTCTAAGTTAGCTAGCCAACACAACGCGTGATGGTCGCTGACCACATTGAATGGCCTCCCATATAGGCAAGGGCGGAATTTTGATGTAGCCCGAATGATGGCGAGGCATTCCTTTTCAGTCGCAGAATAATTGCCTTCCGCTTTTGACAGCGACCGGCTAGCATAAGATATCACGCGTTCAAGTCCGCCTTTCCTCTGGACTAGGACGGCACCGAGGCCTAGGCTACTGGCGTCAGTGTGGATTTCGGTATCGGCGTGCTCGTCGAAGTGTGCATGTACCGGCGGTGTCTGCATGCGTCGTTTGAGTTCTTGAAATGCATTGGCCTGCGGCGTTTCCCACTTGAACTCGACATCACATCTGGTTAGATGTGTTAGCAGCTCCGCGATGCGTGAGAAGTCCTTGACAAAGCGCCTATAGTAGGCACACATGCCAAGGAATCTGCGCACTGCCTTCTTGTCGGTTGGCTGCGGGAACTTTGCGATGGCAGCTGTCTTCTGTGGGTCGGGGCGTACTCCTGATTTGCTGATGACGTGGCCTAGAAACAAAAGCTCATCGTAAGCGAATCGGCACTTTTCCGCCTTCAGAGTGAGCCCTAATGACTTGATGGCCTCTAGTACTGTTGCAAGCCGCCTCAGGTGATCGTCGAAATTTCCGGCGAAGACGACGACGTCATCCAAGTAAACGAGACAGGTCTGCCACTTCAATCCTGCTAAAACCGTGTGCATCACGCGCTGGAACGTTGCAGGCGCCTAGCACAGTCCGAATGGCATAACCTTGAACTCGTAGAGGCCGTCTGGGGTGATGAAGGCCGTCTTTTCGCGATCTCTTTCGTCGACTTCTATTTGCCAATAGCCAGACTTGAGGTCCATTGACGAGAAGTATTTAGCGTTGCAGAGCCGATTCAGTGCGTCGTCTATCCGTGGGAGGGGGTATACGTCCTTCTTCGTGATCTTGTTCAGACGACGATAATCGACGCAGAAACGCAGGGTTCCGTCCTTTTTTTTTCACCGAGACTACAGGAGATGCGCACGGGCTTTTGCATGGCTGGATGATGTCGTCGCGCAGCATTTCGTCGACTTGGTGCCTTATAGCTTCGCGTTCTCGCGTCGAAACTCGGTATGGGCTCTGGCGGAGAGGTCGAGCGCCCTCTTCACTTATTATGCGATGCTTTACGACTGGGGTTCGTCGAATCCTTGATGACGTCGAAAAGCACTCGTCGTATCGTCGAAGTAGACTTCTGAGCTGTTGTTGCTTAATCGCGGGAAGATTTGGATTTATGTCGAAGTCTGGCTCGGGAACTAAGGTCGTCGGGGTAGATGCGGCGGAATCCGAGAGGACAAACGCATTGCTGTTTTCCGGAATTTCCTCGATGTATGCGATCGTCGTGCCCTTGTTCATGTGCTTGAACACCTGGATGAAGTTTGTCAGCAACGGTTTCGTGTTTCCTCCGTGCAGTTGAGCGATTTCTCTTGCGACGCAAATTTTGCGATCGAGCAGAAGACGTTGGTCACCTTGAATGACGCATTCTACGTGAGCGGGCGTTTCGGTGCTGACCAAAATAACAATGCTGGAGCGAGGCGGGATGCTCACTTGATCTTCGAGCACACTCAAGGCGCGGAGATTAGGAAGGCTTTCCGGCGGTATCGCTTGATCTTCTGACAGTGTTATTGACTTCGACTTCAGGTCGATGATTGCGCCGTGTTGGTTCCGCAAGTCCATGCCGAGAATGACGTCTCGTGAACACTGTTGGAGGCTAACGAAGGTGGCAGGGTAAGTCCCGTCGTGAATGGTAACTGTTGCCGTGCAAATTCCAGTCGGCGTTATGAGGTGTACTCCAGCGGTCCTAATTTGAGGGCCTCCCATGCAGTCTTAACTTTCTTCAACTGGGCGGCGATGTGCCCCTGTGTCACTGTGTCCACTAAGGCGGTCAGTGCGTGGCCGTCGAGAAGTACTTCGAGGTGGGTGGTTCTTTGTCTGGCGTTGCAGTTAGGTCTTGGCGACGGATCACGGCTGCGTCGTGTTGAACTGAAGTTGGAACGTCGCATCGTCGTCTTTCGTCGGTGTAGTCTTGGCATCCTGACTTGGTCGGGACAGCGGCGTCTCGTCATTATGTCGTCGAGATGGTCTCTTCCTCGTCTTCGTGGGCGGCGGAGGATCTTCGTTAGTACGACGAACAGCTACCGCACCTCCATCGGTTGCTGCTTTTAGTTTTGCGGATATGGGCTCGCAGAGCGGCCGCGGGCTGATCCGGTCTATGGTCGGCGCTGCGGCGACAGGTAGCGGCCTGATGACGGCGAACGGGAGGGACGCTCGTCGAGGGCTCCACTGAGTGGCGGCGAGGTAGTCGGCGATATCGCGAGGTCGTTCGCCAATCTTTGGTCGCGGAGCGTTAACGGTGAACCCTCGGAGTCCCATCTCCCGGTATGGGCATCGAAGGTAGATGTGCCCGGCTTCTCCGTAGTGACAGCAAAGCGGACGGTGGTCGGGGGCTCGCCAAGCGTCAGTCTTCCTTGGAATGCTGCGTGGGGCGATGGGTTGGCGTGCTGGCGGACGACGGAACTGTGTCGTCACTGGGCCCTGCCGTGGGCGCGGAGTGTGTACGTGACGGCAGGCTACAGCGGCGTATGTCATCGGCTGCGGTGATTCAGGGGCTACTCTGAGTTGTTGGAGCTCCTCACGGACGGCGTCGGCAATTGAAGCCACTTAAAGCTGTGATGAAGGGAACATCTTTTGTAGTTCCTCCCGCACAACCGCTTGGATAGTCTCGCGCAGGTCGTCGGTGGCCAGTGACTGAACTCTGGCGTAGTCTGTCGAGTTCGTGCGGCGGACGAATTGCCGGTTCCGCATTTCCAGTGTCTTCTCGATGCTGGTGGCCTCTCGAAGAAACTCTTCGACGGTCTTAGGTGGGCTCCTTACCATTCCGGCAAAAAGTTACTTCTTTACACCACGCATCAGTAGGCGGCCTTTCTTTTCCTCGGACATTTCCGGGTCGGCGTGGCAGAATAGGCGGCTCATTTCTTCTGTAAAAATCGCGGTGGTCTCATTAGGCAGCTGCACTCGGGTTTCTAGTAGTGCTTGGGCTCGTTCTCGGCGTACGACGCTTGTGAATGTCTGCAGGAAGCCGCTTCAGAAAACGTCCCAGGTCGTTAAGGTGGCTTCTCGGTTCTCGAATCACGTCCTGGCAGCGTCTTCCAATGCAAAGAAGACATGTCGCAGTTTGTCGTCGCTGTTCCCGTTGTTAAATGCAGAAACCCTCTCATACGTCTCAAGCCAGGTTTCCGGGTCCTCGAATGTTGAACTGCGGGACGTCGTAGGCTCCCTGGGCTGCTTCAGCACGATGGGGGACGCTGCGGCTACCATTGGGGTTGCCTTGGCCACAATTTTCTTGGTCTTGTCAGGTAGAAGTCCGTGCTCCGGGGGCAGCTGTTGAAGGCGGCGGCTTACTCGATGGTCCGGGACTACGTTGGTGTTCTCTTTGAGGTCCGCGCTTGGGTTACGGCTTGTCCGGGGCCCCTGGTACATGAACGAAAAGCACCTCCACCAAATGTCACGTGGAGTGACGTATAAAGAACACAGCAGGAATACTGCAAAATACGAAACTAACTTTTATTGGGCGAACCTGTGCCCACAAAGACAGGCTACACTTATAGCACAACGATAGCGGCGAACACGGTGGGCAGTCGTCGAAAATCTGGTCAGCGGGTCAAGCACGTCGGCTTTTACACATCAGTGGTCGAATGTTCCAGAGTAATCGCTGGGACCCGCGTGCCTTCCACAATGTTCTACATTATTCGCGTCGCGCACACATGCAATCAGATTAAACAAGGTTCGGTCACAGACAGCGGATGGAAGCATCGATAACATTCCAGAAACTTCCGCTACATGCAGGCGCGTCCTGCGTTGTACGATAACATTTGTTAGGCGGTGAAACCTGTCGCCCGAGAAAGACAACCAAGTACACGTGTCAATACAATACAAAGAACTTGATTCCTCAGTATGTCATATATCGGCAATAATGTGTGTTAGGAAAATTTATCAAAACTCTCCAAGTTACTTCCCATTCTAAATATTTTTTGGCAAACCGTACGAGCTGTGGACGTACTGAGGATACGTGTCCTTCAGAAAAATATTTTGGTGATGTATAGTAAAACGCTCTTTACATAAAAGTAACGAGCCTTTTGACGGAGTACTAAAGTTGCTATTTAGACGAAAGCTAGAAGATAAGTTAACGGGGCACTCAAAATATTCTACATACAAAAGTAAGAAAGAAGCCTTTTAAGGGTGTACTGAAAATATTCTTTATACAAAAGTGAGAAGGCAGTCTTTTAACGGTGTATTAAAAATATTCTTTATAAAAAAGTAAAAAGGAAGTCTTTTAACGGTGTACTTAAAAAATTATTTATAGAAAGTAAGAAGGAAGTATTTTAACAGTGTAGTTAAAATATTCTTTATAGAAAACTAATAAGGAAATTTTTTAACAGTGTACTTAAAATATTCTTTATACAAAAGTAAGAATGAAGTATTTTGACAGTGTATGAACAAATGTTACTAGAATGTAAATGTAAATAGACTGTCAGTCAAGTAAATAGAAAGTGGGTAGGTGTTCTAAATAATGTCAATAGGCATTTTCGTAAGGGAACAGCCAGGCCCTGTCGAGAGCAGCGACACTGCAAATCAGGAACCAAATAGAAGCGTCTCTTGTCCCACGAAGCTTGCACCCTGAACGCTACGTAGCAAGAAGAGAGGGAGGAGTGCGCGCTCTGCAGCGCTCCAACGGGAAAGACGAAACGGCCAGGTACACCGACTCAACCAAGTAATGAGGCAGGCAGGCATACTGGTTTAGTATAGTTAACATACTAAAGGAAGAACATGGAGCGGCCATGGTACACGCTGCAGCAGGCACAGACAACCAGGAAGAGGTTAGCCATCATGGATAACTCAGCCGATTACGTCACGATCTTGACCTACTCGCAAATAGCGTGTAACAATTATACGATTGGCAGAATATCGACAGCCGCCTTACGCATCCTCGAACACACTAATCCCTTACCCGAACTCTACAAAGGCTGGACGCCAGGACACCCGTCCCTAGCATGCAACAAGGCAGCTCATGCTGCAGCTGGAGAACATACTAACCGGGCAACCTCGCTAGAAGACAGAACAGCGAATTCTTCAGGCGAACCTGTGCCGCGCGAATACACGGACATACTCGCACACCACAGACTGTAGAAAAGAATCTATATCCCGCGACACCCGAAGCTCTCGAAAGTGGACGCCATAACTCAGACAACGTCAAGCGAACTTGGAAAGCATAACAATGCCTAGCAAATGGCAGTACCAAAGAACACTTTCTAACGGGGCAATAAATACAACCTCAGTTATTCTACACTTAGGACTGCAAGTACTGACGCACGTCAAACACCCTGTATATGGGAACGCAAACGAAACACCAACATCGCCCTTATCCCGCGCTCCAGACCAGAGCAGTCGGCGACCCAGCAGCTCACCAGCCTCAACCATGGCGACCAGTACCAGTTTGTGCACAAAGCAAGGCAGGCACTCCTTACATGGCTTCGTGGACTGAGGAGGCCATGCGCAAGGAAGGCGACCGAACAACTCGCCTTCGGTTATTAAAGTTCAATCTCTCTCTTTCGCGATAACAGAGCTTGTTCTTAGTAAGAGAGCAAGAAATATAGTTAGAATACCTTTTACATAAGAAAATCAAACAAAACAGAATTAAAGCTCTTTTTCATCTCGTTTTTAAGGTAATTAACAGCCAGTTTTTTCTAAATTGTCCCTTTAAATTTTCACACCATACCTCGGATCTATGTAGAGTGCCCGCACGTATTCGAAGACCCGGCCTATAGGTTTATCAGTAAACT
The DNA here is from genome assembly GCF_050947875.1 of Dermacentor variabilis. Classification (NCBI taxonomy): domain Eukaryota; kingdom Metazoa; phylum Arthropoda; class Arachnida; order Ixodida; family Ixodidae; genus Dermacentor; species Dermacentor variabilis. The sequence goes on along the minus strand of NC_134574.1, from coordinate 70,743,329 downwards.
GTCCCTGGCCTATGGCGTCAAATCAGAGACAGGCCCAGGCCCAGGTCCGCCAAGTAGTTCTTTACCAAGCCTGGCCCGCGGGGCGGGTGGGGCCCAGGTCATGCCCAGGTCCTGCGCATGACTACATGTGAATGTTCTCAAATAGCAGGTGAATTTTTACAGGTGGTTCTTTCGTAGTACTCAATTCTTTACCACTGCACTACGTTATTTCATCTGAAATGGTGGAGCTTGAGTTTCAGGCAGCTTTCTGTGCCCGCACTGATTGTCATGTATAATTCTAATAGAGCCGAAGAAATTAAGTGTACAAAATCTGGCTGAATTAGAGAACGTTGTTTCCTCATGAACACTAAAGGTAAATGCTTCCTTTTGCATTTGCGCTGCAAATATAATCTCGCTCCGTTATTACTGGCTCTCTCGCTGTCTCTCTTATATATATATATATATATATATATATATATATATATATATATATATATATATATATATATATATATATATATATATATATATATATGTATATATATATATATATATATATATATATATATATATATGTGTGTGTGTGTGTGTGTGTGTGTGTGTGTGTGTGTGTGTGTGTGTGTAAGAATGTATTTTGTAGTAGTTATTAATAACTTTCTACTACACGTTTTGCAGACATCTATACGCAAGAGCTCAGTGACAAAGTGGGCGACAGCATTACCGTTCAGTCTTGGAAAAATGGCGCCGGTGGCGCCCAGGACATGTATTGCGCACACAAGCGCAGTGTCACTGATGTACAAGTCGTCAAAGTGCAAACCCAGTTCGGATCCCTAATATTTTCAAGCCGCGAGGACCACAGCAAGTGGTCAGTCACATCGAATAAGGGCGTTTTCTGCTTTTCCAGCCTTAACCGCATGGTAAGATCTGGTTTCCCGCTCGTTCTTCGCGAAAACTGCTTTCCTATTTAAATACCAAGCCATCCAAACACTTCGAGCAAGACGGAACGTTGCTGATATAGTCACGAATGCGAAGTGGCATCGCTTAGGATGTATGAACATAGTGATACTTAAATCATGTGTTCGAGCAATAATAATAATAATAATAATAATAATAATAATAATAACATTACATTTGTTTCATGTTCTAGATTTGGGCACATAAAAGTCTTTCACCTTTTTCTCGTATGTAATATGGACCAAAAAAGTAAACGGACCAGTGCTTAGGTGGCCAGAGCAGCTGCGGGGCCACAGCGGGGCGCTCCTATCTCGCTTTGCGCGCTGGCGACAAGAGTGGGAAGCGCTGCGCGGACGTCCGAAGCTGTAGTAGCGGTGCTCTCGATGGGAAGGCGAGTAAGCCAAGCCATCGCGGTCGACAGCAACTTTTCATGGGACTGAGGACCCCTTCGAGCCATGGAATGTTCCCGTGAAAAAACTTTTATAACTGACCACTTTCCGATTCGTCTTCCCAATTACCTGTTCCTGGCCGTACTTCTGTAAAGTTTCATAACGGCGTACGCATTGTAGTAACTAATTGAAGCAGTTTTCAGAGGCGTCGCTGACATAAATATTAAACCCACTGCTGGAGTTAATGTCGGAAAAGTAATCTCGACAGGCGTGCCCTCAGTAAAGCTTGGCGCCTGTAACCTATCGCGCCGGCGTGAAAGAGCGCGCGTCACCGTAGCCGCCGTCGTGGCTACTTGCGTTACGTTGCATAAAATCTAGCAGTGGTGGACGCCGGCGACATGCACTAATATGAAAAATAAGGTGAATATAAGCAAAACAACAATTAGAACGGGTCTTCGTTCCTTCTCAGTGCCACGGTTTGATTGGCGGCTGCCATCCGCTACTAATCCGCTACTGTGCGACAGCGCCATCTACTAGACTAACCGGCAGTCCCCTTCGTCACTATCGTCAGCACCAGAGCAACCGAACGGCGCACTAGAAATTTCTCAAGCGTGACTAGGCCCCGCGTGAAAGTTAGGGCAAAGTCTGGCGTCAGTCGAGGCACTCTCGCCGTCAGCGCGCGGAGCGAGATAGCAGAGTCCCGGTGTGGCCCCGCAGCCACTCCGGCCACCTAAGCCGTGGTCTGTTTATTTCTTGTTTATTTTTTTTTCGCTGACAGTACGCCATGGCTTTTTAATAACGGGGATCGATACAAAACTTCGTGGTGGTCGAAGAAGCGTGAGTTAGCTTAGCCTACAGTAATGGCTTTAATGCTATAGACTAGGTATCCCTACAAAGCCAGCAAAAAGACATTTTTCCTGCCTACTGAACGCTTTGACGTTTTAAGGTGCACATTCTACGTAGTATCATTTATAAGATAGTGTTCATTATCGCAATTTAAATGAGGCTCTTAGTGGCTAGGGAAAACTGAAAATATTGCGCTGCGTTTCCCTGCCCTCTCGTTGAACAGTAGATTACCGTTTTGTTCACCGCTCGGTGAGCGCGACAATGTCACAGTTACTACAAGGTCCCAAACCGACGTTTTCATAGTATTGCGCAAGCTGCCCGAAATATTTTATGTGGTTCGCACAAAACAAGATTTCAAACATGCGGTTCAAGCCCTCTATTTCATTTAAATGCAATCTTCATTCAATAATTTCTGCTTGTAATTCATAAAGGCCACCGAAGGTGGTACATCAGGTGCAGAGAACGAAAAGCCTTCCTCAAGCTTTAATTCGCAGCTCAACAATTTTATTGAGCGTCTCCGAACATCGCCTACAAGATCCCTAACACCAGAAGTGCTTTGAGATGGTCAGGAACAACACGGGGAAGGCGGGAGATGGAAATTCACGATGATCGAGCAAAACGAGAACGAGGGGAAATCGGGAACCAAGGTTTAGACAAGTGGATTTGTCTTCCTCAAGGCGGCATATGGTTTCCTCGGCACAGTCAGTGTGTTTGCTCCGGCGGCACCTCTATACAGAGAATTGGGAGCTTGCTTAAACAAGCGAAACAACTTTCACAGCGGCGAGAACGTGGCCACCACGTGCGCTCAGGAGAGCGACGAAACCGGCAAATTTTCCCAAAACATCTGCTGGCGCTCACTATAAGCATTTCTGTTAACACGAATGCGGGAGGAGGTGACAAAATCAAGGCAAATTTTGAGGTACAGACTAGTATCTAGATTCGTCTTGCTCGTGCTGAAATTTCTCTTAATCAAAAATATCGTTCATCTGCCAGTTGAAGGGTTAACATGCGCATTTCGATTGGGTTTCAGCGGATCTCATCTTTTAGAAGTAAGAGCTCAAGAAAACGGTTGTGTTTTCATCCGCCCAAGAATACAATGAAGCTAAGGTATTCGCTTGCTTCAGAAAGACACCTTTGGAAATGATTAAAATTTCCACGGGTCCGGGCAGTTAATCCGTGACCACCACTTCTCCAGCGTGGTCGCTCATCGCCTGAGCTAACTAGGAGGCTAGCAGATTGTAGAGCGAGGGCGAATAATTCGTCAGTTGGAAGCTTCGGAACATTGAACTTATTTTTCAAAGTAATTCAAGAAGCAGAAAGACATCTCAATTAAGCAATTACTGTGAAACTACCGCTACCCTAATACTGCCCGCTGCCAAACCGTCCACTGGTAAGGCCACCGTCATGAACAGACCCAAGTCTATTCACTACGCTTCCGAATTAAACTGTGGTGAAATAATGATATTACCTACTTACCATAGCAGGAGTATCGCTTATGCAAAGAGATAGCCTCGTGGAGCAAACCTGCCCAGACGTCAAGTTGTGCGTGATGCGATCATGTACGCAATGACAACAAGAATACGGCTACTACTAAGACTTGGCGACGGCGGTGTGACGATGATGGAATGAAGATGACAGTGTGACCACTGCAATATCAAGAAGCAGAAATTATTGCGACGGATTGACGATGGCAATGTGACCTCTGCAGCTTGACGAAGATAGCATGACGACAATGGAATGACGGCCGCGGAGCGACAACGACGGTGTGACGGTGATGGAATGACGACGACAGAGGCGTCGCGGCGATTTCACAGCGGAGACGGTGGGATGACGACGGCATGACGACAAAGTAAGGGCGACAGCGTAACGAAGACGGTGTGGCAACCATGGAATGATGACGACGAGGATGACGGCGTGACAGCCATGATGTGACGACGGCTTCATTGCATAAACAGCATGACGACAGCAGAATTCTTGCCCCGCAGTTGCGGTGAAGAGGAATCCCACGCAGCTCACGGTCGCGAGCTTTAAATGTACCGCTTGATGAAAGGCATGGCGACGGTGGCCGAATGCAGCACAAACGTGGGCAGTCGAGAACGGAAATTCTCACATAAACCAAAAACTAGATATTCTGTTATTCTAGCACTGGGCTCAAACTTAGCGCTAGAATAACACTTGCTGTGCGCCATGCACGCCGAACACTTTTAAACGTAAAATATTTTGAAATCAAAAACTTGGAACAATATCGTACAGAACAACGCAAGACTTACTCCCCATAACATCGCTTCCGCTGCTATGTGACGACTTCGCATTATGGGCGAAGCTGCACCTTCTTCGACTACCAAAGCTGGCACTGAATAAAGGGAATTAATTTTAATCTATTTTTTTTCGAACGGTAACTATCACACGTTTTATACAGGGTGGATTATACATAGTAAAATTATAAGGAATTATAACCGTCATTTACGTACTCATTACAATAAGTGATCCGTAATAGTACTTTTGCATCCGTCATAGACACGACGGAAGACAGGTGACTAAAGTCTGTTGCCCCTTTCGACACAAATTAGTTCAAATTACAGATCCACTAACCACTATTTAATATGTTCTTTTAATTCAAGGTACAAATTGTAAAAGTATATTGATGCAGAGACCAATATTCCTTTTCATGTTGTCATTTGGGTAGCACATCTTTTGAAAAGCAGATTGGCTAGATATAAGGTCTCGTTTGCCATGGTTCGGAAGATTTGACTTCTCATTCATTAAGAGTGGTTTGTAGAAATTCACATGTACAGAATAATGAAGGAGAACGCCATTTAATACACTGAGGCCCAGAATAAGTGCTTTGTGTTGCTTTCGTTGGTCTTTCAATCGTACACACTAAAATAATTTGCTTCGCTGGACGAGGCTTTCTTACTACAATAGCCTCCACGCAGTAGGAGCAACAGAAAAGCTTATACGAGAAAAAGTTTGCATTGCCTGTGACATGCATACTTGTGCGCGTTTCAGTGAAAAATATCGATTATCTGAACGTCAATGTACTTAATGGGCTAGAACGGCACACTTGGTTTTACAAGAATTTGGACCACGAACAGGTACCTCAATCACCCGTGTGATCCTTGGTGATTTACACTTGCAAATATTGGTTTCATAAGCCATACATCAGCCCGTGCCTAATTGTTCAGGTAATTTTCAGAGTAGATGGGTCTTGCCGATTGTATTTGCTCTGTGTATTTAAAACTGGCAACCTGTTGTTATATGCACGAAATGCAAGAACTATTAACGCAGATCTTTGCAGAAAACCACATTTTATGAGACAAGTGACAGGTTATTTCAGTTGCAACATGTTGCAGCCGTTATCGCTAAAAATAAATTTATTTGCGTATGTCGCTCCGATATAAATTTATTAAGCTCGGAAAACAGTAATATACTACATGATATAATTAAATGCTTTCACAAATAAATCATAAATATATAATGAACGACAAAAGTAACAAAAGGCAAATTGCCCATTGCCAAACGCCTGTACCAGTAGCACGAGTAGCGCTACCATTTGGTCAAGCTGCAAAAATCTTTTGACTTGCGGCATTCAGGCATCGAGCTGGGCACTGATTGCAAATAGGCAAATATTTGTGGTAAATATGCGCATGATTGTTTTTACTGAGGTCGAACCACGTAACCCATCTTTCTATGTACGGGCGCTGACCCATAAAACCCGAACTGCAAACATGTTCTCTTTAGTTACGTGACTTGAGACATTTCTCAAGTACCACGACACAAGGATTTGGTGTAGATTATAATGGTTGTTTTTGTCTAACGTAGAAAATTGCTGCCTTATTTTCAGGTTTCCCAGTGGAAGCGAGGAGGCGAAATCACGTGCATTGGAGATACACCATTGGCTAAGCTCTTCAGAAATAGTATCTACAAACGAAGCTCTTGCAAAAAAGAACGCTAAGAGTAGAGAAAGGAATTCCTGCTACAAATCATTTCACAGTATTAACAGGGAATGAAGATATTCTACGCATACTCTCGTACTAAATATAAATGACAGATTGGCACAACAGCGACGGACAGAACGCCCAACAAGAGCATCGCATATCTTGGAATCAGCTTATCACAAATAAATATTGCTGATAACCGTGCTGTGAGTAGAGTTGTCTCACACATCTGCTCATATTATTGCGCGGAAAACATCAGTATACATTTTTACGTGTACGCAAAAAATAGAGAGGCTTTTCCCACCATCGCACAGCAGGCAAAACTCAAAACGTACGACCTGGTAGCGCGGCAGCTTACTTGCTCACCCTCGGGCACTTATGAAGAAGCTTCGCGGGAACTCTTCCTTTCACGTTTGTGTTGTTCTGGAACAGGTTTTTCTGTGTGTAAATCGTCAGAGTCGCTGGGTTGGTGAAACGTAGTTTCTCAATGGGACACAGCGGCTGCTGACACGCCTGTGGTTGGCACCGCGGAAATCGCTGCTCCGTGCAAGAAATATATAGAGCTGCAGCATACAGGAGCATGCGTGCTTAGGGGAAAAAACGGGAGCAGCAATTCTTACTCGTACTTATCAATAAAGAAGGCGAAATTCTAGATCAGGAACTTTTCTCCGTTCCGGAATATTCGAGCAACCGCGAAAGAGAGACCACGACTATATCAAAAGCAGTAAAATATACAGGGTGTCCCGACTATCATGCAAAAAGATTTTAAAATGTGCAAAATAGCACGCAGCTGGAAAGAACCATGGTAATGTTTGTTGCCGTTGTTTGTAGATACTCGAATTATATATTTTTTTGCATACCGACAAGTTAGATACTTAAGTCTTTATCAATTAGGAACCTCAAATGTCATAATTATATGAAAATTGTCAATGAGGAAATTGTATAACAACGGCAAAAACTCGCGATACAGCTCTCTGGTGCTCAGTACCTGCTACATCAAGTGTTTTTCCGATCGTGAAAGAAGCCCGCAAATACACACAAAGTGCCTCGAGCGGCCAGTCGCGCGGCATCTTTGCGTGTATTTGCGGGCTTGTTTCACGTCCGGAAAAACAGTTGTATGTAGCACGCATTGAGCAGCAGAAATATGTATCGGGAATTTCATGTTGCTCTCCAGTTTTATCACTAACGGTTTTAATCTAATTATAGTATATGATAACTTGATTAACTAATTAACACTAATTATGTAGGTAGGCGGAATGCAAAACAATCTGAACATCTCCAAGCGACGGCAAACACTGTTATCTTGGTTCTGTCCAGCTATGTGGCAGCTGCATATTTTTAGATCTCGGCGCATGAAAGATGTACATGAAATCAAACAGGTCCCAAGCACTTTCAAATTTTAACCGATAGTCTGCCTACCTTACGAGGTCTAAAGAACACCCAGAATACAAATCCATTCATAAATAAAATAAAAAAATAATTAATTAAACTTTTTTCCATCTCACGAAATTACTTTTAAGTTACATTAAGGGACACGCAAGAAATATCGGAAGGAAATGGTCGGTGAATTCGCTTGAACGGCATGGAAGCATGAAACACAAGAACTATTCCAGTAACTAAATATTTTGAAAAAATAATACCAAAAAGATTTGTAAGACGCTTAAGCTTCGTCTTTAAGAGTGGAACGCGATAGCATACAAAGATCCCCGACTACTTCTCACGCTTACCGGCAACTGCATCATATGTAACCATAACGCTTACCGCGAAACGCTCGCGGTAAATGCCATGCACGAACGCGGGCTTTCTGGTACGGCCTCTTCCATGGGCCGCGATGGGGATGTATGGATGGATGGATGGATGTATGTTGTGAGTGTCCCCATTGGAACGGAGCGGTGGGTTGCCCCAACAACCTCTTGCTGTTATACTGCATTATGTCCTACTTAGGTTAAAGAAGAAAAAAATAAGGAAAGAAGAACGATGAATTCTCATAACCAAATTTTTTGACCCCCTATTGTGACCTTTGTTTTTGTTCATGTCTGTTGCTTGTCGTTTGCCTACTATTCTTCCACCAATCGGCCAGTCACCTCTTACTAATCTTTATTGCGGACATCTTTACTTTCCCACTGCTCTTGCTGAGCCCAAGGGCTTCAAGGAGGCCAGTGGTGGCTAGATAGACCGCTGTTCAGATATATTCACATTCTAATGAAACATGCTCCATCGTTTCCCTAGCTTTACCGCAACAAGCGCATGTTTCTTTTTCCTTCGTACATCTAGCTTTATAGGTGCGTGTTCTAAGGTATCCTGACCTCGCTTCGATAAGCAATGAGCTTCCCCTTGAGCTACCATATATTGTTTCTTTCCTGGTTTCGTTTTTTTTCTCTTAATTAGTTACTCATGGCAGGTTTCTTTTCCATTGCCGCCAACCATTAGATTATTTTAGCCTCTCTGACTTTCCACTTAACGTTGTTTGTTGCTATGTTCCTCACCCTACAGACCGCATACTTGCTGGTAAAATTCTATTCCTTTTCCTCCAACGTGAATCAATATTCTTCCTGTACAAAATTCTCCAACACTCTCCCAGCCCATTTACTTTCTTCCTTTTTCCTCAGTCGTTTTTCATAATCAATTTTGCTGTGAGGTTCCATCACTTCAAAACTAGTCCAGCCCATATCACCCTGCACAGCTTCATTTGTATAGCCTTCCAGTGAGGGCCGAATGCAAAGCGTCCCACTGAATTTTGATTGCAATCGAGTCCTGATTGTCCCCCTGATTTAAGCAAACAACCATATTTCCAAAAGTAAGTCCTGGAACCGTTACACCTTTCTACATACCCTGGAGAACCTCGTACCTATTGTATCCCTATAGAGCTGTGTGTTTCATTATGGCTGCATTTCTCTTCCTCTTTACTGTGATTGTGCTTCCGTATGTTTCCATATATCTATTGCATTCGTTTATCCATATACCAAAGTATTTATATTCTTTTATCCGAGGTATTTCCTGGCGCTCTATTGCAACTGTCTGTTCACGGTTTTCATTGAATACCATAACACCTGATTTTATGGCACTAAATTTAAAACCTAAGTTTTCGCCTTCTTGCCCACAGATATTAGCCAGATGTTACAAATCACTTTGCTTGTTATCTTGCAAGACAATGTCGTCCGCATAACATAAACCTGGAAGCTGCTGCTCTACTACTGTACCCAACTGTTTCTACGAGAGATTAAACACGATATGACTTCCTTCTAGCGCCCTTTCTGTCCTCACCATGTACTTCATAAACAGCAGTGGGGATAAAGGACACCCCTGCCTCACTCCCTTGTTCATAGCAAATTTCTCCTCGATCCTGATTCCTTCCCATTCAACGCAAATGTTATTTTCCAGGTAAATGTCTCTCAAAAGCTGTGGACAATAGTCGCCTAAGCCTTCCCCTTCCCGATTATCCTACAAAATGTTCCAGTATACGTTGTCATACCCTCCTGTAATGCCTAAAAAGGCCAGATATAATGGTCTGCTTTCTCCTCTTCGTGTTTCAATACAAATAGTAAAAACAAATAAGCTGTCATCCAAACGGCTACCTATTCTGAAGCCATACTGAAGTTCTCCCGAAGTTTCATTATTTTCTGCCCATGCTTGCAGCTTTAATTGAATTGCCTGCATTACCAACCTGTATATTACCGATGTAATGGTCAACGGTCTATACGAGTAAATTATATCTCTCCCCCCCTTACATTTATAACTTAAATTCATTTTATTTTGTCGCCAACTGTCTGGTATTTGTTTATCTTTTAAAGTTTTTTCCACTGCTTTCACCAGAGCTTCCTTACTTTTTTGATCCTACTTCAATATTCAGCCTAACGGAAACTTCGTCTAGTCCTGTGACTGTGCGCTTAGGAATTTTCTCTTCGGCTTTCTTCCACTTGAAATTTGCCAGCAGCAGCTCGTTGTCCCTCCGCTTCTCTTTCATGCTCTTTTTTTCTTCAAATACAACTTCGTGTTTGCCTTGGAAAGACTCGGCTGTTATTTTTCGGATGTAATTTGATGCCGCGTCCCCTTCCAATTTTTTTCCATGATCTTCTAGAATATGTTGTATTGTTCAAGACTTCCTGCTTAATAATTTCATGTCGTTCCAAAATATTATGGGTGGGGCCTTCTTTTTATCACGTATTTCTGACAAGCAATGTTCGCTTTTAGCTTTTATCTTGCTTGCACCAGTATTTGTTCCATATATTTTTTCTCCCGATATGTTTCCCATTCTCTGGCTACTTCATCCTGCGGACATTGCGCTTTTTTTTTTGCCTGCCTGTGCTCTCGAGATGCTTTCTCTCGTTCGGCGATCGCTTGTGGTATCTCCCTGTTCTACCAGCTTTCCCGTTTATTTTCTTTCCTGTCAAACGAACATGTTGTTTCTCGTTCCGTATGTCTGTCGTTATTACACTTAGAAGCTCACTATATTCCCATTCTTTACTTGGCCATTCGCCCAGTTCTTCTTCGACACTTGTGACTATATTTGTTATCCATTCAGCGTTCAAACTTGGGCTGGCCATATTGCATTCCGTGCTTTCTTTCCCAACTACATATCCCATTGTCAAAATGATGGGTTTATGTTACTCCCTATGCCACTATACCCTTCCTCGTCAAGAACCATTGCTCTGAATTTATCATAAATTCCTTGTGTCATCAGACAGTAGTCAATGGTCGATTGCCGGTTTCCCACTTCCCACGTGGTGTACCATACACGCTCAGGCCCTGTATTCACGATAACGAGGTTATGTTGCTCACAAATATATAGCATTGACTTCCCGTTGTTGTAGGCATAGCCATCTATATCCTGTATGTGGGCATCCATGTACCCTAATAGAATAATTTCAGCATCATTCCCGAAGGCTTTCAGCACTTAGGCATTCTACTAACTCTTGATTCTTCTCTGTGCAATTAATTCCGGCCCACAAATACTTTACGCCCAGCCAAGTATTCTTTCCATTCGTTGTACAAGTAACCAAAGGTAATCCTCAAATATTTAATTGACTCTTTTCCACTTGGCTCCCTCCTGGCGATTCTCCTTTCCTTCTTTCCGACTTAGTTCTGTTGCACCCTTCCCAAACATAATTATCAATGACTGGCGGCTCTCCTGAGGATCTAGGGTGCCTGTACGTAACCGCATAACCTCTATTTGTTACGACACATAATACGACACATAACCTCTATGTGTCGTATTGCATGGCGAGCTCTCTTTCTTGCTTTCCTCCTTTTTCTGTTGTTGAGGGCGATGCTATTCTGAGGTTTCCTTAGGGGACCTTCTTCATTACTACCGACTCTGGCATCCTGAGCGCCGTGGGCCCCCTAAAAAGCAACAGCGCGACCAGCAAGTCGCCAGCCCACTTCTTGTCCAAGCCTGTAATTGAAGTGGATCCCGTCTCGTTCAAAACCACTACACCTTCTCATTTCCCTCTTTACTTCCACAACCTCAAAACCTTGAACGAATGAACGTTTGAAGTTTAATGGCGCAATGTCCAGGTATGGCCGAAGAGCGCCATGCCCGTGGTAATGAGTTAGCAGTGTAGGTATGGGTTCTATGAAGTTGGTGTGGCGTGGCTGTAAAGGGGCTTTAAAAATGGTCGCTCTAACGTGCTTAAAATCGACGTGTAATAAGATTATGGCGACGAGAAATGAGGTGTACTATGAGCTTTATGGTGCATTGCCAAAGAATGATACGATATACAAAAAACAATCGCAGATGCTAAAACTGACTAGAGCACCACTGCCTCGTTAGAGCCCTTCAGACAGAAGAGCCTGGAGGCATGTTCTATACATCACTGCTATTGCTGCGGCATCCTCTGAAGAGAGGAAGCGCTACGAATGTATGGAACTGATAACGTGTAGGGCAACATAATTCAAGAAACCTAGGACTGCATTGCTGGTAAGAAGCGGTTCTTTACCAAGAAGCATTGCCCTGGTGAAATAGGACACAAGAGTGGTATGCCAGAGGAAAATATTTCGTTCTCTCAGTTTTGGCCTCCCGACACTCCAGTAGGAAGTGGAGGACAGTCAGCCTCTCTGCACATCTACTAATGTTTGGAGGTTCCTTTCCAGTAAGTAGCAAATTGTGGGTCCCAAATTTGTGTCCTATTCCGAGACCACAGAATAGGACATCTGTTCGCTGCGATTTTTCTACGGAGGGCCAAGAACCTAACTGTGGCTTTATAACGTGCAGTTTATTATTTATTTATACGTGCCACATGCCTTCCCCGTAGGGGCGTCTGCGTCAGCAGGCGTTTGGTGTGTTGCGACACCACGTACCCGAGCCCACGAGGGTTCCACTCTCCCGCGTCTAACCGTGCGCCGCTTAGCCGTGTCCGGGGAAAAGGGGATCCTGGGGGTTGAGCCAATGCCGGGTGTTTGGACCTTTACGGCCCCTCGGCAGCGGCTACACCCCCCTTTGGCCTCTGCTTCACGTAGACGGCACCCCCGGACTGACCCACATGGGGGAAATCGGTAGTTGCCTTTTCCTGTCTCTCGCTCTCCCACCAACCTTCGTCTTTCCCTCACTTTCCATCTTTCCTGTCTTCTCCTGGCTTCCGATTACTTCCACTTTTTCCAGGCAGCAAAGGTTAATCTTCTGTGAATAGCCAACCTAGGTTATCTCATATTTGGTTATAGTGATAACGTACAGCTGCCGTTTGCAGGACCTGTTTTTACAGCCCTGTAGCGTCCCCTTGTAGAGCTCCACAGTGGGTGGCTGGCGTTATTGCCGAAAATTACATTATTCTATGGCTAGTTCCTTCCCTCCCCTCCCAGATCGCCCTCAGAAAAGAGGGCGCACCGAAGATGTATTTCAGTTTTTTGGACGACAAAGACCCAACTTCTGACGATTTCACGTCATTCATTCGGAAAAGTCAGATAAACAGGTACGCACAATCTCCCCATTTCTAGTTTCGAAGTCTAACTGAGGCTCTTGGTCCAGGTTACAAGGCATCAAGGATGGCAAGTGGAGATCTCCTTTTGCAGCTCCGTGAACTGAAACAATACGAAAAGTTGCCCAATCTAGTGTCTTTTGGGGACTTTCAAGTGACAGTGACTCCGCACCGCATTATGAACACTACACGCGGCGTTGTCTCAGATGATGACCTGCTTCAGCTGACAGAGGCAGAGCTCCTAGAGGGCTTCAATGAGCAAAATGTTGTTGATGTGAAAAGAATAAAGATGACGCGCGATGGTAAAGAAATTGCGACCAAACACCTAATTCTCAGCTTCAAGTGTCCTGCCCGAATCAATCGAGGCCGGGTACATCAAGCTCCGTGTTAGGCCGTACGTGCCAAATTCGCTCCGATGTTTCAAATGCCAGCGCTTCGGCCACAGTTCGCAGAGCTGCCGGGGCCGCCAAACATGTGCGAAATGCAGTGCCCACGAACACACCACTGAAGCTTGTGGTAACGCTCTCCACTGTGTAGATTGTGATGGGGAGCACGCCGCGTACTCGCGGTCGCGTCCATCCTGGAAAAAAGAAAATGAAATTGTTACAATCAAAGTAAACGAAAACATAAGTTTCAAGGAGGCCCGCAGGCAGCTTTCACACCTGCCCAAGAAAACCTTTGCCGATGTGACGCGTCAGGTTGCAGCGTCACAACGGCCTACGGCGGCTGTCCGGCCCACAAGCAGTGAGTAGGCATTTACGCCGTCTGCCCCCACGGTGGTTGCAGCTAGCGCTGCTCCACCAACCGAGCAGAAGGGACCTTCTACCCCGAGAGTGGGCGTAGCGGAGGCTGCCCCAACCTCCCCGGACCCTTCCAGCGCTGGCAACGGCCGGCGCAGCCAAATACCTCAGGGAGCCCCATCAACCTCCGGGCTGGTGGGCGCAGTGGTCTTGCCTTCCGAGGCGGGATCCTCCCTGGTAACTTCTCGCTCGCAAGAGCACGTGTCCGGCGCCTCACAAGAGGCAATGGACACTATACCTATCCTCAAGGCGCACCAAGCGCCAAAGGGGCGGCGAAGTCCTCTCGAACGCTCCGAAAAGGGCCACATCCCCGTTACAGGGCCTGGAAAGAGCTCTGTAAAATAAGGCATCACTTCCATTTCCGTAAACACAGGACCTATTTACTCCTATTTAATATGGATACACAAATTATTCAATCGAACGTCAGAGGTCTTCTTAGGAACCTTGATGACGTACAAGAACTCATCCACAAACACAATCCGAAAGTGCTGTCTTTACAGGAAACACAACTAAAACCAAAATACACATACTTTCTTCGACAGTATGTTACTTTTCGCAAAGATCGCGATGATGCAATCGCATCATCGGGCGGTGTTGCAATTGTAATTCAAAACAGCATAGCGTGTCAACGTTTACAGCTACGAACGGCCCTTGAAGCAGTGGCGGGTCGAGTTGTTCTGTTAAACAAGCCTATCGCTATTTGCTCGCTTTATATACCCCCATATTACAAGCTAAGCAAACATGAATTTCAGTCCTTGATAGATCAATTGCCAGAACCCTATGTTGTTCTTGGCAAATTCAATGCGCACCGCAGCCTACGGGGCGACTCTCGTATCGATGCGCGAGGTCATCTCGTTGAACAATTCCTTTTTTTCGTCCGGTGCGTGTCTGCTGAATAAGAAAACACCCACATATTATTCTCTCACAAACAGAACATCTTCTTCAATTGACCTCAGCCTAGTTTCCCCGTGTATACTGCCTGATGTAAGAGTTGAGGAGGACTTCGGGATGAAACACTTGGGAGGCTTATTTACATTATTTACAGTGAGAGTAAATTAATAGCCTTAAGTCACTACGGGCCGGCAGCAACTCGGACGCTGCGGCCCGCGGAAAGAAGCTCGAAAGAGATGAATGAAGGAATGCTCTAGGAATGCTCTACGAATACCCTCTTGCTGCTCCCGGTCTGTGTCTTTTAAGCCCTTCAGTGTCTCGAAGACACGTCACGTTCGGTCAATAGGAGAGCCCGCTCAGGTGACGCCATTTTCGGCCAATGGGCGAGCCCGCTCAAGTGTCGTCATTTTCGGCCAATGGTAGGCGCCTGTGCGATGGTGTCACACCCGGCGGAGAGGGTCGCTGCTCGTGTGTTTGTCCGAGGGCTTACTTCTCCCTGCGGTCTTGCCTTGATGACTTGCAATGCGCCGTCACAATAGGCGGATGGGGCGCCGCTGCCAGGTTTTCACGGCGCATTACAGCCGTCTTGCTTCGGGACCCACTTTACCCTCAACAGTGCCAGGCTCTCGCGTCACTTTCGGGAAGAGTCAAGCAGTGAATAGCTCCACCTACGGCACACGAGGTGGGGGCCGCCAACTTCTTTGCACGTGCCGCGCCTCAGTAATGTGGTATCCGGGCTTCTGCGCTCCTTAATTGGCTGTGGTGCGATTCGATGTGGTCTGTTGAACTCGAAGTAGGCTCAGGAAACGGTCCCGTATCTAACAGCTCGTCCTCGCCCCGGAAGTTCGGAATGGCCGGTGAACTCAATTCGCTGGCCATGAGGAACGCTGAAAGAACCTGCAGGGTACCGGTGTCGAGCCTCGTTTGACGAACTTCGGGATCCTGGCCTTCGGAGAACGTACGTCAAACAAACAAAACAACACAGCGCTGCACCACGTGTAAGCGCAGGCTCTTCACCTCTGACTCGCCAGGCTATAACTGAGTCAAAATCAACCCTGATCTTTTATTTCCCCAATTTTGACAAAGCAGTTCCAAACACCTTTCCAAACCGCTATCCATTTCTCCCCGAATGCCGACAAGACCAGAGGGTCATTGTTGTTGCAAAACAAAAGGTCGTCGTCGTTGCAAACAAACAATGAAAACAGCCGAACATAACTTAAGCGGCCTAACTACTCGAACAGCATGTTTCCAACCTATCGCAGTGGCGCACTTATCGCACGTATTGGTGCCACTGAACCGTCTGGTCAACTTCACAAGTACGTAAACACAGGCGCGCAAGCCTTGTGGTCACTAATCAGAACGCGTACTTGCGTCGTAGGCAAACGTTTCATTATGCTTACTTACGTTTCTTCCTTTAGTCCCTACAGGACACGTAACCTAAACGAACATATAAATTGCGGGACTTAGCACTCCGCAGAACCCTTAAAATAATGCGTCTTTTAATAACTAGTTCCAGGCACGCTAACCAGAGAAGTCAGAATACGGCTGCCCTCAACACACACGAGCAACCCAGTCAAAAATCTGCTTCCTTCCGTCCGCACAGGACACGCGCTAATGGAACTAAGATCGCTTTTCAGTGCAAATAATGCACTCACTGAAAACCTACGCGGTTAACCTTACAAAATAAAAAAACGCTAATAAAAAAAGAAGGTTAACTAAAACACATGCGCGCTACGATAGGCCTCTCACCGATAACCTTGACACTCAGGTTACTCGCACACACAAAAAAAAGAAAGCCTATATACTTATTAATGAACACCTCGCGATACTAAACTTTTACCTAAAATGCATCTTTCCAATCTCGGAGCTTCTCAAACGAAAACACAAAGCTCATACGTTACATATTGAAAGAAATTCTAAGTCTCAAAACGCGAAAATTATCCGATGCTCAAAAAATAAAACAAAGCACGTTTCGTTTGTTTGTTTAGTTGGGGTTTAGTGGCACAAAGGCAACTAAGGCCATGCTGCGCCAGTCACAAGACAAAATAAAACGGAGAGTTAGGGCAGGTAAACCTGCTTTACATTATAGTTGGTGTAAATAACCAGCTTTTTCTAAAAAGTCAATGAGGTTAGGAAATGCACTAGGGGGTCATCTGCTAGTCATAGGGCAGGGTGTAATGGATAGTGCAAATTATACAGGCTGTGTAAAAACCTCCGTCTCAGTGTATCGATGTGTGGACATGTTATTAAGATGTGCATGACTGTGAGAGCTTCATTGCATTTTTCGCAAGTTGGCGGGTTTTCTTTTCGGAGAAGGAAATTGTGCGTCAGATGTGTGTGACCAATTCGGAGTCGACACAAGATCACCTCGTAGAATCGTTGCTGGTGACTGCATGATTTCCACTCGCCAATTACAGGTTTAATTAGATGAAGCTTGTTGCTTAAACAATTGTCCCAATCGCGTTGCCATTTTGACGTCACGGCCTTCCGAATCGCATTGACACTGTCTTTATATGGAAGTGCTGTATTTTGAATGTTTTTGTACGCTGCCATTGATGCGCATCTATCCGCTGCTTCATTACCCAATATTCCAACATGGCTTGGTACCCAGCAAAACTTAATTGATCTGCCTTATTTGTTTGACGATAATGCATTCAAAATATCGCCTAACAAGGGTTCACTTTGGGATTTCATGTGTAGAGCCTTCAGTACGCTTAATGAATCTGTGTATATGACAGTGATTTCAAGTTTGTCAGCAATGAGCTTTTGAATTACCGTCCTTCTTGCGTACACTTCGGCTGTGTAGACAGAGGCATGCTGAGGTAATCGAATACTTGTTTCCCAATTTTCTCTTACAGCCCCCCCACCCACGTGCTTTTCCATTTTAGAGCCATCAGTATCAGATTCCATGTAGTTTATATACTTGTCTTGAAGAGCGCGGAATTCTTGTATAATGTGTTCATGTGGTGTGTCTCTTTTCTTTAAGTGTGTTAGTGTCCAATCACATAACGCTATGAAATCACACCACGGGAGTAAACATTCTGGCTTTCTGGCAACCTGGAGGACTTCCCGAGGGATGTCATAATCCCGACAGTATTCCTCGTATCGCAAGATAAGCGGCCTAATCATGTTTGGTTTATTTGTGTAATGTAAGCGTGAGCTGCACTGTGTGACGATGTTGTAGCATATGTGTTGTGGTGAGGATCGGATTCTGAGTATGTAGGAAAAAGTAAGTAGCGCTCTGCGATGCTGTAAAGGAGGCTCATTACATTCAACATGTAAGCTCTGTATAGGTGATGTTCTGTAAGCACCGCATGCCAGTCGTAGTCCTAGGTTATGGACTGGATCAAGTCGCCGGACGTAAGATAGTCTGGCTGAATCATATGTAATACTACCGCTGCCTACCATGCTACGCACCAAAGTGCGGTAGATGTGTATCAGGCATTTACGGTCAGAGCCCCACCGTTTCCGCGAGAGGATTTTTAGAATGTTAAGTGCATTATTCGCTTTGATTTTAATACTATTGATGTGTGCGAGAAAGTTCAACTTTTTATCAAACCGGACACCCAGAAACTTCTGTTCTTGTTTCACGGGTAGTGTGGCATCCTGTAGTTTGAGGATAGGATCAGCTTGTAGATCTCTTTTCTGTGTAAAGATAACACTTATAGCTTTTTCTCTTGAGAAGTGAAAGCCGTTTTCAGATGGCCACTGCGTTAGTTTGTTTAGTGTAATTTGAACTTGTCGTTCACAGGTTGCCATGTTCGATGCACGGCGTCCAATTTGAAGATCATCCACATATAGTTAATGCATTATATAGGATGGAATTACATTATTGAGCGAGTTCATTTTCACCACAAACAATGCTGTGCTCAATACGCATCCCTGAGGTACTCCGTTTTCCTGAATAAATACGCTGGACAGCACCGTTCCTAAAGGCACCTGGAATCTTCGATCGGACATGAAATCAGCTAGACATTTAAGCATTCTGCCGCGGATCCCTAAATCCACTAAATCCCTTAAAATACCAAACCTCCATGTTGTGTAGTACTCCTTTTCAAGATCAAAGAAAACTGTGAGACAATATTGCTCGTGTAGAAAGGCCGCACGTATCTCGTGTTCTAACCGAACTAGATGATCTGTTGTAGAGCAGCCTTTCTTGTACCCACACTGATGATTATGGAGCAGGTTCTCAGTTTCGAGGACGTATGCCAATCTGGTGTTTATAATTGATTCATAGGACTTGGCGAGACAGCTTGTGAGTGCTATAGGTCGGTAGCTGGTAGCTGTTGTAGGATGCTTTCCAGCTTTCAAGAAAGGAATTAAAATGGCTTTTTTTCCACTCATTCAGCATTTTTCCTGTTTCCCAGATTGTGTTAAAAGAGCGGAGCAATGTCTTAACTGCTTTTGAAGATAGGTGTGCGAGCATTGTGTAATGTATTCTGTCCGGACCTGGCGCTGTTTTTTTTTTTGCCAGTAGTGAGTACTCTGTTGATTTCGGGAAGTGTTAGGGGGGCATTATATGGTTTCTCGGAACTTCCTGCTGTCGGAAGCTCTTGTTTTTCTGCTGATTGTTTATATTTTTGAAATTCAGTGGAGTAGTTTAGTGAGCTTGATATGTTATGTAAATGCTGCCCTAATATGTCTGCTTGTTCTTTTAAATTCGTTTGTGTACCTGGAGGTGAGAGTATGGGGATCGTATAAGGAGCGTATCGCTTTCAAACTTAAGAAGCTGATCTCACATTCTTTTGGATGGTATTGAGCTATTGATGGAGGATACATACGTTTGCCAAGACTGTCTTTCGGCTTGCCTACGCGTGTACCTGGCTTTCGCCTTTGCTTTCTTGAAATACAGGAGGTTATCTTGTGTTGGATATCGCCGAATGATATCCCATGCTTTGTTTTGTGCTTTTTTAGTTTGAGTGCCTTCATTCGTCCACCAGGGTTTTAATTTTTTCCTTAGGAAGCAGGAGGATTGCGGGATCGTCAGCTCTGCTGCAGCAAGTATGGAGGCAATAATCTTTTCATTCATTTCGTCTACTGTTTGATCATCTGATATATAATCAAGACTGGCCTTCTCGCTGAAGAGAGGCCAGTCTGCTAGATGGAGTTTCCAACGGGGTGGTCTTCATGGTACTGTAGAGAAAGGAGATGAGTTTTTAATAATGCCGGGCATATGATCGCTACCATAAGGATTGTTAATAACATTCTATTTAAAATCGATTAACAGAGATGGAGTGCGCAGCGCCAGATCAAGACAGCTTATAGCTCCTGTGCTTTGGGAGCAGTAGGTTGGCGCACCAGTGTTTAAAAGGCATATTTCGTTAGTCAGGATAAAATCTTCAAGTGTTTGTCCCCTGGTGTCAGTTGTTTTGCTACCCCATTATATGTTATGAGCGTTAAAATCACCTGCTATGAAAAAAGGTTTGGGTAGCTGGCGTAAAACTAACTCCACATCTCCTACAGTAAAATGTGAATGTGGTGGAATGTACATTGAACAAATGGCGATGGTTTTATGAGATAGAACGGTGACAGCAACGGCTTCTGTGTGAGTGGTAATGGGAACTTCTCTGGCTGCTATACCGCCTGGCAGAACAATGGCTACACCACCTGACAGCCGGTTCGCCTGAGTACGGTCGCGCCGTACAACAATGAAACCTTTTAAAATGTTTTTGTGCTTTTCGCCAAGGTTAGTTTCCTGTAAACACAGGGCCACAGGAGAGAAGTTACTTAACATGTCTTTAATGTCACCTAAGTTGTGTAAAAGCCCTCTACAATTCCAGTGGATAACAAAAGCCATCTTAAAATGGAAAGATAAGAAATGGCACTACGGAAAAATTAAGAGGTGAGGTATAGGTGACATGGATTTAAAAGGCTAATACAAATGAGCGATAACCTTTAGGTTAACGCTTTCTTATTTTGAGTTGTTATTGGGATTTTGTCCCTCTTACCACGCTCGAGAGAGCGCTTGTCCTTCGGTGTCAATGACACCGGGGTTTTTGTGTCTGCCTCCATCGCTCACTCTGAGGCGCTGGAGGACCGAGAGTTAGGCGCCGAGACACGTGCCTCGGGCTTAGGGGTTCGTTTGATTTTAGGGCCCTGCGGGACTGGTGTTTGCTGGGCCGTCGAAGAGGGTGGAGCAGTACTGACTGCTTCCACCACGGGGGCGGTAGGAGTCACTGCGGCACCACTGCGCGTGGGCTCGGAGGACTCCGGAGGCCTCTGTGACGCTGCCCCCGCCTGCGTCACATCGGCATAGCTTCTTCGCGGAAGATATGATAGCCGCTTTCTGGCTTCAAAGAACGATATTTTTTTTTCTTTTACAGTTAGTGCGATGATTTCCTTTTCCTTTTTCCAGCATGGGCAAGACCGCGAGTAAGCTGGATGATCTCCTTTACAGTTAATACAATGTGGGAAGAGGTGCAGTTGTCGGATTGGTGATCATTTGAGCTGCATTTAGCACACGTAGCTTGGCCTCGGCATGCATGTGAAGCATGTCTGAACCTTTGACACTTGAAACATCATCTGAGGTTCGGGATATATAGTCTTACATTGACTTTAACTTAGCCTGCATCGCGTAAAGTAGGCATTACGCTTGTTCCGAAGGTGAATATAACATGTTTGGTGGGGATTTCTTGGTCGTTTCTGCGAATTACTATTCATTGTACTTTGGTGACATTTTGTTCCTGGAAACCTTCCAGCAGTTCCTCGTCGCTTAAACCAATAAATAAAGTCTTCTTCAGATATTACTCCCCTGCTTGTATTAAGTGTTCTGTGGGCTGAAACAGTCACTGTCGCCTCGCCAATACTGGTAAGTTCAGACAGCTTATCTGCTTGATTTTTGTTATTCAGTTCTAGGAGGAGGTCCCCGCTAGACATTTTAGAGGCTTTGTATGTCTGTCCGATTTTATCTTTCAGGTATTTGGCTACCAGGAACGGAGAGAGTTTTCTCTAACAGGCGTGTTGCTTTCACTGTGGACTACATAATATTTGGGGAAAGATGGAGCGTTGCTTGGAAAGGAGAATTGAAATGGTACTTCGGTGCGGCATCTCTCCAGACGCCGATCATGGACAAGAGAGGTTTGAGCTGCCTTAGGAAAGTGTGTGTGTTCGGCAACAGCGATGACCGCCGACCACGGAGCCCAACGAGGGGACGCGGCAGAGCTTGTGTACAAGCCTGCACGACGCCAGCCGTACGCCATCACTATAACCCAATATGGTGTACCCAAGGTAGGATATCCACAAAAGGTTAGCCCTTGCCGCCGTGGAGAAAGGAAGTAAATGGAAGATAGAAGAAGACAGGAAAGATATAAAGTGAGAGATAAAGACGAAGGTTTGAGAAGAGAGAGACAGGAAGAGGCGACTACCGATTTCCCCCGGGTGGGTCAGTCCGGGAGTGCCGTCTATGTGTAGCAGAGGCGGAAGACGTGTGTTGCCTCCGCCGGGGGGCCTTAAAGGTCCAAACACCCAGCATCGGCTCAACCTCCAGGATCCCCCTTTCCCCAGACACGGCTAAGCAGCGCACGGCTACACGCGGGAGGGTCCAACCCTCGTGTGCTCGGGTACGTGGTGCCGCAACACACCAAACGCCTGCTGATGCAGAGGCCCCTGCGGGGAAAACACGTTTCACTTCTACGGAAGCTCTTTAGGCCTCCCGTTCCAAACGCTTCCGCCTGACTCATACTTTGAGCCGTAACCGAGGTGGTCGCGGTCCGAAAGCTACTCTGGCTACCGAGGAACAACAAAAGGGCTGAGTCACTATCAGTTCCCCCAAGACGTTAGAATCTCCCACCAATTTGCGTCCTGGCGCACCGCTTTCATCACGAACTCGATTAACCGCGTCGCTACTCCCCACCTGGTCTTGTCTTGCCACCTTGCGCTTCTTTGTACTACACGCTGAGCTTCGAAAGGAACGACGAGAAATTTAACTGCCCCGTGCCCTTTGTCCGCGTCCGTGCAGAACATGCTTCTCGGTCTCCTTTTGACCGATGGCTCGAACGTGTTGGATGCGTCAACATCGTCAATGACGACCGCACCTTTCTTTTCTCCGCGCCCTGCCTTTTTGCGACTGTCACCGTCTCTGGCTTCGCTACATTAGCCACCGCATTCCGATCTTTACGGCGCTTCTTTCTGCGGAGCTTTCTCTTTGAATTCTCTTTGATGTCGCCTTCTGGCGCCTCGTGCTGGCCGTTACACATCTCATCGGCCCGGATCGGTCTCTTACCCGCACAGTCTGATTGATTTTCATTTAAATCAACACTCTCTCTGCCTCGACTGGCAGACAGGTCAACCGACTCTTGAACAATGCAGCAGGCTTTACTCGAGTTATTCAACTCGCACTCTTGTGAACTGCCCTCTACTGCATTGCCCAGCTCACGCTGTGCATCGGCACACAGCCCGTCGGTATCGATCGCTGTCTCACGCGCACAGTCCGAATGATTAATAACTGAATCATCCCTATCTAGGCTATCTAGACTGGCGGAGAGCTGCACCGATCCCAGAATAATGCAGTTGTCTTCTCTTGAGCTACGTAGTTCGCAATCCTGAGAACTACCCTCAACTGCATCGTCCAGCTGGCACTTCACTTCGGCACGCAGATCTGACTCGACATGGGTGCTCGTGTCTGTAAGGTCAACAGTATCCTGTACCTCGCTAACGACCTCGATATCATGAGATGCGACGCACACGCGCGGTAACTGTGCCAATTTGTTCGCAGCTGGCCTAGCTGTCTCTACAGTCCTCTGTAGGCACAGCACCTCGTCGCTCTCACTCTGGCCTTTAACGGCCTCTGTTGCCACTACGGCATCGTTAGCTGCTAGTCCTTTCCGTTCACGTATGAATGTGCCGCTACTCTCGCAGGTACTACTCTTCTCGTCGGCTTTTTGTGAAAATCCGCTCGATACTTCCTCATTCTTTTGCTCTGTACTACCTACAGAATTCTCAGACAGCCGTTGTCTGTTCCTTTAATTGCTCAAAATATTGTAGCTCTTTTAACAATGCTGCCTTCTCTTTCTCGTGCTTTTCCTCACGCTCACGTTCTTGACGCTCACACTTAATCTTAAGTTCTTCGCGCTCACGCTTACGTTCACAACGCTCACGCTCCCGTGGTTCTTGTATCACCTCCCAAGCAAGCTCAATGCTTTTATCATCATTGCCGCTATCTTTAATCTCCTTTATGATAGCTCGCGTTTTCATCTGTTCGTCCGCCTCAACTCCCAAATCGTCTCACACCAACAACAAGTCTAACCTCGTCAACCTTCTAAGATCCATGGCAGCTGCCCCGACTGGTGGTTAGAACTGTTTTCCTAACTAATTTGTGCAAACACACAATGCAACAAATTCCCGATTTCCAGAACTCTCAAAATGAACACACAACATTTGAGTCTGGCGAATCAAAAGGAAAAAACCACACGCTCACTTACGGTTGCAGCACTCTGCCATTTGGTTCACTGGTCCGCTGTTCCCGGTTCCTCTGGACTCCCTGGGTCGAAGGCTCGCTCTTCGCTAATCCCAGTTCCTCAGGACCAGTTGGACGAAGGCTCTCTCTTTTTCGCTGTTTCAAGTTCCTCTAGACTCCTTTGGACGAAGGCTCTTTTTCGCTATTCCGGGATCCTCAGGAATTCTCTCGACGAAGGTTGATCCGTAGCGCTGCCACCAGTTGTTGCATGCATGCATTTCATGACTGCAACATGCATTTCATGACTAAGCTCCCTCAGACGCAGAGAGAAAAGCTGTCTTACGGAGGGACGATTACGAAAGTGTGTAGAATACGTCATATCGTTAACGGTATTAAGACACGGATGTTGAGGATTAGAGTGTACTTTTCGAAGATATGTTTGGCTGATGTATGTTCTCTCTAGATGAAGTGACCACTCATTGATTCTACATATAAACTTTTATGGGACTTGTTCTGAAAGCGCCAGTGGCCAGTCGGATTCCTAGATGGTGGACTGGGTCTAGCATCGTTAGTGCGCTCGGGGCGGCAGAGTGATAAATCACGGCACCATAGTCCAATCGTGATCGAATGAGGCTCTTATGGAGATTCATTAAGCACTTCCTCTCAATACCCCATGAAGTCTGGGATAGAAGTTTCATTATATTCATTGTTTTTAGACATTTTTAAGAAGTTTAATGTGTGGGACGAAAATGAGTATGTAGTCAAGTATAACATCTAGAAATTTGTGCTCTTTGTTTACAGGTATCTGTTGTCCACACAGTTTCGAATAAGGATCTGGGATCAGGCCTCTCTTTCTTGTAAAAAGAACACAAGAACTTTTGTTAGGATTGACCTTAAATTCATTTTTGTCTGCCCAATTTGACACTTTGTTCAGGCCATGCTGTACCTGTCTCTCGCACACTGCCAGTTAACAGGATTTGAAAGCTGTTTGAATGTCGTCCACGTAGACAAAATAAAAGATGGCCGGTGGTAATGAAGCACGAAGCGTGTTCATCTTCACGATGAAGAGCGTGCAGTTGAGCACGCCTCCCTGGGGTACACCAGTTTCTTGTGTAAAAGGGCGTGACAGCACATTGCCGACTTTTACCCGGAAGGTACGATTTGACAGATAGCTTTCTATTAGGTTTAGCATATTACCATGGATGAACATTTCTGACAAGTATCTTAAGATTCCGTAACGCCACGTTGTGTCGCGCGCTTTCTCCGTATCGAGGAATATGGATAAGAAAAACTGTTTGTGTACAAATGCGTCCCGAATACTTCCTTCAATACGTACAAGATGATCAGCTGTGGAGCGCGCTTCTCTGAAGCCACACTGACAGGGATCACGCATTTTGCTCAGTTCAAGGAAGTGAATGAGTCGCTGATTAATCATTTGTTCAAATACCTTACAAATGCAACTTGTGAGGGCTATCGGGCGGTAGCTTGCCACTGAAGGAAGATCTTTGCCTTGTTTCAAAACAGGGACCACAATGGCTTCTTTCCATGCCCTTGGAAGGTGTCCTACAGCCCAAATGGTGTTGTAAAGTACGAGTAGTGTAACTTTGGTGTCATTGTGTAAGTTTTTGACCATTCTGATCTGACCAGATTCTATCAGATCCCGGTGCAGAGGTCTTGCATGCGCTCAAGGCAGCTCTCAACTCGGCAATACCGAAAGGACGGTTGTATGGCTCATTCTCTCGACTTTTTCTTGGGAATGGCTTACGTTCTTGTATTTGTTTATATTTGAGAAAAGGTTGTGAATAATTGGTTGAACTTGACACGCTCTCAAGATGCTCCCGAAGTGAATCTGCCTGGTCTTGCAGGGTATCGCCTTGTGTGTCTACCAAAGGGAGGAAGTATGTTTGTCGCCCTCTTATCCTATTAACCCTGTTCCAGACTTTGGCCTCATCTGTATAGGAGTTGATGCTCGATAAGAACTTCTGGCTACTCTCTC
Source organism: Dermacentor variabilis (assembly GCF_050947875.1). Classification (NCBI taxonomy): domain Eukaryota; kingdom Metazoa; phylum Arthropoda; class Arachnida; order Ixodida; family Ixodidae; genus Dermacentor; species Dermacentor variabilis. Next base: position 70,717,231 of record NC_134574.1, on the reverse strand, counting down.
TTCTGGCCTCTCGGAGCGTTCTCCTACCTTCGGATTTTACTTTCTTAAAGTTAATAAGATTCTCCGAAGTGGGGGAGGGGCGTAGCAATCCCCACGCTTTCTTTTTTTTCTTACGAGCGATCCTACATTAGTCGTTCCACCACGGGACGCGCCATTTGCATGCCCACCCACTTACTTCAGATGTGCATTTAGATGCGGCATCTATTATGAAGACTAAAATACTCCACAGCAGCATCAATTCCTAACAAAGACATCTAAGCCCTTGAGATACTAGTAGGAGTCCCAGTCGGCTGTATCGATCTTCCACCTACGAGCCTGTTGTTGATATTTGTTTTCTTTAGATGTTCTCAGCAGTATAGGGAAGTGGTCGCTGCCGTAAGGGTTGTTGGTAACTTCCCATTCAAGTTCAGGCAGTATAGACGGGGAAACTATGCTAAGATCTATTGAAGAACAGGTTTTGTTTGCAAGAGAGTAATATTTGGGTTGCTTCTTATTCAACAGGCACGCACCAGAAGAAAAAAAGGTACTGTTCAAAAAGACGTCCTCGCACATAAATACGAGGGTCGCCCCACAGGTTGTTGTGTGCATTTAAATCGGCAAGAACAACATAGGCTTCTGGAAAGATGGAAAGTAAGAGAAAGACGAAGGTTGGAGGGAGAGCGAGAGACAGGAAAAGGCAACTACCGATTTCCCCCGGGTGGGTCAGTCCGGGGGTGCCGTCTATGTGAAGCAGAGGCCGAAGAGGTGTGTTGCCTCCGCGGGGGGGCCTTAAAGGTTCAAACACCCGGCATCGGCTCAACCCCCAGGATCCCCCTTTCCCCGGACACGGCTAAGCCGCGCACCGTTACACGCGGGAGGGTCCAACCCTCGTGTGCTCGCGTACGTGGTGTCGCAGAACACCAAACGCCTGCTGACGCAGACGCCCCTGCGGGGTAACCTTGACCAAAAACATCAGTCAGGGACTTTGAAACAAGGAATGGTGAAGTGATTCGCACTGTTTTGTTTCACTTTTCAGAGTGAATAACATGGAAGCGGGGAAAATTCTGTATTTGGTGTCCGAAAAACTGGAATAAATCTTCGGTGCGCCCTCGTTTCTGAGGGCGATCAGGAAGTTGGGGGAAAGAAGTTTCCATGAAAATACGAAAAATTCGGCAACAGTGCTGACCGCCCACCACGGAGCCCAACGAGGGGACGCGGCAGAGCTTGCATACAAGTCTGCACAACCCCAGTCGTACGGCATCACTATAACCAAATATGTTGTACCCAAAGTAGGATAGCCACACAAGGTTAACCCTTGCCGCCGTGGAGAAAGGAAGTAAATGGAACAGAGAAGACAGGGAAGGTCAAAAATTGAGAGATAAAGACGAAGGTTTGAGGAGAGAGGGACAGGAAAAGGCGACTGCCGATTTCCTCCAGGTGGGTCAGTCTGGAGGTGCCGTCTATGTGAAGCCGAGGCCAAACAGGTGTGTTGACTCCGCCGGGGGGCCTTAAAGGTCCAAACACCCTGCATCGGCTCAACCCCCAGGATCCCCTTTTCCCCAGACACGGCTAAGCCGCGCACGGCTACACGCGGGAGTGTCCGACCCTCGTGCTCGGGTACGTGGTGTCGCAATGCACCAAACGCCCGCTTACGCAGACGCCCCTGCGGGGGTCATCACTATAACCAAATATGAAATAACCTATGTTGGCGATTCACACAAGGTAACCCTTGCTGCCTGGAAAAATTGGAAGGGAAGGCAGGAGAAGACAGGAAAGGTGGAAAGTGAGAGAAAGACGAAGGCTAGAGGGAGAGAGCGAGACAGGAAAAGGCAACTACCGATTTCCCCCGGGTGGCTCAGTCCGGGGGTGCCGTCTACGTGAAGCCGAGGTCAAAGGGGTGTGTTGCCGCCGCCGAGGGGCCGTAAAGGTCCAAACACCCGCAATAGGCTCAGCCCCCAGGATCTTCTTTTCCCTGGACACGGCTAAGCCACGCACGGTTAGACGCGGGAGACTCCAACCCTCGTGTGCTCGGGTACGTGGTGTCGCAACACACCAAACGCCTGCTGACGCAGACGCCCCTGTGGGGCCGCTTACCATTGATTAGATTTTCTGCTGTTGGGTAGCGTGAAAATCTGCTCCATGCTTTGTTCTGGCGTTTCCTTGCAATTTCACAGTCTTTGTTCTAGCACGATTTTGGATTGACTTTATCTGTGCAGGATTGAGGTATGCAGTTTCAAGCAGAACAGAGGATGTGTTCAGTGATGTAGCTGGCCAGTTCCTCTACACCTAGATGGTCCACTTCTTCCAGGCACAGTTTGCTTATGTTTCTAAATTTTGAGCAGTCTGTTGTATGAAGTCTCCATTTTTGGGGGTAAGCTGGTCCATCGTGCCAATTTGTTGTTTCAAGGAGTGTTGGGAAGTGACGCTCCCATATGGATTACTAATAACTCTCCATTCCAAGTGTGGAAGAAGTGATGCTGACCCTACGGCTAAGTCTATACATGAATACGTGTTGTGTGTAGGACTGTAAATAGTTGGCTCTGTCTTGTTAAATAGACAGGCTCCAGATGAAAGAAGGAACTTTTCTGTTGCCCGTCCTCTCGCATCACATCCCTAGTAGCACAGTATGTTACTGCAACGTTGCAACAACATTGCCAATGTTGTATTATGTTGCGCTAACATTCTTCAACATTAGATAATGTTGCTGCAATGTTACCAAGCAACATGCTGATAACGTTGCTCTAAAGTGGTCTTTTTCACATTGCAGCAATATTGTCAAATGATGAATAAATGTTGAACCACCTACGATGACATTGCTATAACATTCATGCTATAGGCTAATTGTCTGCCCTCTCGGGCTATTTCTGAAGCCCAAATAGAAAAGCCGGTACCAGCTAGATCACTTCTCCTCACCATTACTACATTAATTTTTTTTTTTTGCTTCGAGCGCAAGCTTGCATGTGGTGTGCATACAGCTGGCGAGCAGTGCAAGTGTACTTAACTATGTCACACTGATGTAAAAATATATACCTGTATCGAAAATATTTCTAAACAGCTGAAATATCTGTTTTTTTATTAAGCAGGCGGTCTAAATAAAAACTGCCGAAAAAATTGAGTTCTGGTTTCACTGACGCTCCGCAGTCTAATGGCCATGGAGATCATCACAAATCCAAATCGCGGTACAGCCGAGAGCCCATTTCCTTCTTCCATGCCTTCTTCCATGCGACAGCCAGCCCTGCGACGCGCGCTCATCTAAAAACGTGCCACTCAGCGGCAGTCGTGTCAAAGTCCGCGTTTTTTGTTGTTCTAGCATAGTTTTTTTTGCAGTCGCCGTGCCTGTGCTTTTTTTCTTGTAGCTTCTCTGCAATTCAACTGAAATGGCGCAGGCTTGCTCCGAGGATGACCTCAGTGGTAAGTGATTTCTACTCATTGTTGTGCTGTAACACGTGTTGGTTGGCACAAATTTAGCCATGCCCTTCGTGATGGTTTTAAGTGCTACATTCGTTGCATCATGAAGAGAGTGAAGCGTTCACTAAGTGAAGTGTCCATTCGGCAACGACGCCGAAGAATAGCAGAGGCTGTTCACGGCGAACTAGAAAATTGTTTGGCCGTTGTTGATAATGGTCGTGACAGCAGATTGTGCGCATCAGGAGCAGAGCAGGATCAATACGCCTTTTTGTCGCATAATGTCGTTTTATCCTCTTTATCAGTGCCAGGCGAGGACGCAGATGAAAGCCGCAGTTCCAACTTGTCAGATTTTGGCACCTCTAGCGGCATCTCTGACATAGGAAGTGCAACGTCAGACTTGTCGCGGATTTCTGACGATGACGAGTTGGTGGAGTGTGAAGATAGGATGACACCTGAGTCTGGTGCCGCTACTCAGTGTCTAGAGTACGACTTGCGTGTATGGGCTATTAATAGTAAATTGCCTGCTTCACACCTGAATTCCCTGCTTAAAGTGCTCAAGCCATACCATCCAGAGTTACCCTCGGATGCTAGAACATTGCTAAAGACGCAGAGGCATACTGATCTGGCAGTGATGACCGGTGGTCGTTACCACTATTTTGGAATTTCTCGTTCTTTGGAAGAACATGTTGCACATGTTCCTGCAGATTGTCGGACATTGTCACTCATTGTGAACGTAGACGGCCTTCCGCTCTCCCGCAGCTCGAGAAAGCAATTCTGGCCGATTCTCGTGCTTGTAAAGGAAAGTTCACACTCCTCTCCATTTGTTGCTGCTCTCTATGAGGGTGACAGCAAGCCTGGAGATGTGACCTTGTACTTAAGTGATTTTGTCTCCGAAATAAGGAAGCTGCTTGAGGAGGGCCTTATGTACAATGGCAAGGTCTATGCTGTGAAAATCCATGCATTTGTGTGTGATGCCCCAGCAAGGGCTTACATCAAATGCATTAAGGGCCATACAGCCTATTTTGGATGTGAAAGGTGCACTCAAAAGGGTGCATACTCTGCACTTGACAGGAAAATCATTTTTGATTCCCATGACAGTCCCTTGCGCACTGATGAAGATTTCAGGAGCTTTGCCCAAGAACATCACCACCATAGCGAGTCTCCGCTGCAGTGTTTTGGTGTTGGGATGGTCACACAGTTCCCACTAGACTATATGCACCTGGTTTGTTTGGGAGTAATGAAGAAACTACTCATTTGTTATTGGGCTTCTAAAAAGCCATCAGCTTCAAAAATGTCATCACAGTCAAAGCTTCATGTATCCACGATGCTTGCTAGTTTTAACTTGTATGTTCCAAGTGACATGAAGCGCAGGCCACGATCACTGCAATTTTTGGAGCAGTGGAAAGCGGTTGAGTTTAGGAACTTTCTACTGTACTATGGACCACTTGTCCTCCAAGGAAATTTGGAAAGAAAGTTTTACGACCATTTTATGAAGCTTAGTGCTGCTATTGCTATCCTTGCATGCCCAGATTACGCAGTGCACAACGTGGACTTGGCGGAGCACCTTCTTCAAGAGTTTGTAGCTGAGGCTGGCTCCCTATATGGAAAGGGGATCTATGTCTATAACGTGCACTCATTGTTGCATCTAGCTGACGATGCCAGAAGATTTGGCCCTCTTGATGACTTTTCAGCCTTCGTTTTTGAAAACTTCCTTTATAAACTTAAGACCCTAGTAAGGACGAAGGCTCGAGCTCTTCAGCAGGTTATCAAGCGCCTCAGTGAGAAACGCTTTCTTAGTAATGTTTCCACAGGTTCTCTCAATTCATACCCAAGACTGTCAGGAGAGCACTCTAATGGACCTGTGCCACCAGGGTTTCAAGGCAGACAGTACTCTTTGCTAGAGTTTGAAGGAACTGTGCTAAAGCTTGGCAGGCTGGATAATTGTGTCCAGCTTAAAGAAGGTCACATTGTATTAGTAACTAATATGTTGCAATCGGTGTCGGGGGCCAGCATCTGTGGGCACTATTTCACAACTTTGGCTGACTTGTATTCGCAACCATTGCCGTCTTCAGAGCTCCTGGTTTTTGCTGCTAAAGACCTTTCACAAGATCTTTCTGTGTGGCCTGTTGATGAAATTAGAAATAAATGCATGTGCTTGCCAAGCGGAGGAGATAATTATGCAGTATTTCCTCTATTGCACACATGCCATGGTTTGGTCCACTGAAATGAATGGACTAAATGAGACAAGTATAGCCTGTGCTGGTATACTTGCTAATTTAAACTGTTCATTTCATTGGACCTGCTCTTCTCAAGGTCATGAGATTGAATCCTTGCCACAGTGGCTACATTTTGATGGAGTGAAAATGTGTGTGATGTCAGTGCATGTTATAAAGAACACTGAGTGGTCAAAAATTAATTGGCAGCCTTCCGCTTTTGTGTTCTAAAAAATCCATGTGCAGCTTCGAAATGTTAAACCTCTCATTCCACCATATCATTACCAGCAGTACAAGTGTAGCAGTTGCATTGCTGAATAATAGGAAAGGCAATATTTTCGGGGATCACTGGTTGATTTCGTAAAATATAAAACTTGCCTATCAGGGTAGATAAGGCACATGAATTGATTCACAATGACGTGAGTTTAAAGGCGGGCGAGAGGCATATAGTGGAGGGCTGCTGATAAATTTTAACCACCAGTGGTTCTTTAATCTGCACTGACATCACTCGCCACATACATGTTTTTCACATTTCACCTTCATCAAACTGCACCCACCGTGGCTAGGATTCCATCGCATTAATTCAGTTTTCTTTGTTTTATAATTTCAGGGGGGAAGACATACAGCATCGTTCTTTTTGAAGATGAAGATGAAGTTTCCGTCGTGCCCACTTCGTGGATTTCAGAAAACACAGTTAGGTGGCCACCATTTAAGAGCACCGCAAAGATAACTACTGCCATCAAAGAGCAACAACCACCATCAAGCGACTGGACTAGCTACAGATGTCGAGTGTTGTGGACATGTGGTAAGCTTCTTGCCCAAGTTTCTAAAAACATGTTCAAGTTGGTAGCTTAAGTTCGTGTACTATCAGTAAGATCGGTAAATTTTTGGCAGTATTGTTAGCTAAACTTTGAGCTTGAAAGTTATCTTCGTTGAACCTTATAATTAAGGTATCTACAATTTGTTTACTCTTAGTACCAGAACTGGTTGCTTTTGTATTGAAACTAGTGAAGGTGGCAAATTTTGAGTAGATGAATATACTAAACATATTAATTTGGACATGTCATTTTTATATTATGCTGTTATTTCTTTCACCACTCAGTGTTCAACAGTTCTATAAATTTTTTTGTTTGTCTTTTTAAAACTAGTGCTTTGCATTTCATTTCTTTTTGGGCAATAAATATTACATTCATTCTTTTTAGGCAGCTATGAAAGTGCTAGACAAAAAGAGCAGCAAGCAGAATTCACATCAGATTTGGCCTCAGATGTTGAAACAATTCAGCAAAGGCGGAAGAGGCGGCCACCAGCGCGCCTGGAGTCTTCAGATGAAGAGAGCATAGACTTTCCTGTTCCTCTACGAGGACAGTGCTTTAATTCTTCGCAACAAACTGCGAAGTTTGTTTCACGACCACCACCGCCAAAAATTGTGAAATTTTCACGGTTCAAGCCCCAGTCACTTGCTTCACAGGATCCCCAGATACAAAAGGCCCCACCTAGCCGGGAAGTGGCTTTAGATGATGGCGATTCTTTTGCAGAAAAAAGGAAGCTTGACCAAAATGGTAGGGGCTGCTGTCAGCCTTTGGAATCATTTATTATGCTTGCGACATGAGTTGCAGGTCGCAAGAATTTGTCCAACTTTATGTACAGTCTGGTCAGGTGCTTTTTAATTCTGTAAAGGTTATAGAAGGGCTATAGTTGATTATTTCATAAGTGGAGCGTATAGATAGACGACAGCAAACCTTTATTTCTGGCCGCCATACAGGGAAGGTGCAGGTTGCATGATCATGCGAATGTTTCTACATTAGGCACTTTATAGACAGTGTTGCTCTAACATTGCCTTACTGAATGTGTTTAATTTTGGTGATGCATCTGTTGGTGTCATATGCAGGTGCCTGCCGCATTTGTGAGCTTTACCGTAGTAGGATACAATTTTAAAAAGAAGTTGGTAACACTGGGCCATGGTTCACATTCTCTATATTACTCTGCTGGCCAATCAGTACAGTAAATGAGAGCAGCTTTTAGTGTTTTAATTTATCAAGCAAGCATGAGCATCAAAATTCTTGGTCTTATCATTTCGTCTGGTGATTAGCTTCTTGTTTAGGTCACAAAAGCTTTAACAGTTGACTACATTTTTTTGCAGTGGAATTCGGTGTGGGGGTCCCAAATGTGGGCGGAGCTTCACTGCACTTAGGTTGCATCCAACCATGGTGTTACAATTTAGCATGGAAAAGTTGGTCTGTTCAGTTGTAGCAGCCACATGATCACATATTGGTCATTGCCATAAGTTAATCTTATTTAATTTTATTCATTTACTTAAATATTCTACAGCTCCATGTGGAGCTATAGCAAAAGTGGGAGTGGAATGTAAATAGTAAGTCTTCAAAGTGCAATAGGTCTTTAATTTATTTCAGTGCGTTTACAAGCAAATATGTTCACTGTTATTGTAGATCCCCTAAATTTAGTCAATACTTTTTGGGAAAACGCACTTATGTTAACAGTAGAATATTTGCATATGTTTAATTCACCATTTTTAAGTCTGACTGTTGAATAATTTGTTTTATATCTGCATTTCTTATACCTTTCATTGCAGCACGAGTACTCTGGCTGTGTTAAGGATCCTGTGAAGTTACGTGTGCATGTTTCTGCATGGTGTTCTTGTATTGGAAATGCAAAGTGTTATTCATGCAACTTAAGTTAGGCCCTTTGCAGATTATTGGTTAAAGAAAGAAATGGCAGGAATCCTTTATTTAACTGTTACTACTATTTCTTAGGTGGATTGCTTTGCTTGTAGAAAGAATGAAGACATACTTAGGTTACTGCTTACATAAGATTAAAACCATTACAGTGAAATGTTTTAGCTTGGTCAAGTTACTTTTCTCTTCTTTGTTTTAGCCATGCTTGGAAAGTTGCTCAAGGAGGTGAAGGGAATAAGAGCTCAGGTAGATGGCCTGGAAAAATCCATCCAAAGGATAGAGCAAGCCATCACAGAAAATAAACAACCGTGTGCACAACCTGTCAGCAGTGCCATTCTTGAACTGCTTCCCCTGGCAACTCATCAGAGGCTGGAAGAATTGGAGTGGCAGCTTCATGATGAAAAAAACAGGACAGACCTCGTAAGTTAAATTTTTGCTCTGCAAGTACACATGCATGAAATTTTATGTGGATGTCTTTTTTTTTTCTAGATGGCCCATTTATCGCGAATCGGTGGCACATCAGTGCAAGATTCTGTACGCAAAATTATGCGGAGATGCATGTGTGACACGTTGGCCCAGGACTTTTCTCTGACTGGGAGAAAAGGAAAAAGGCCATTTATTGGGCTATACCTGCTCCAAGTCCTCACAGGTGCTATATTTATATATCTCTCATGTGTAGCATGCATACGCACATTCGCATTTCAGCATGCCATGATTTTTAGCTGTCAGTTAACAATGCATAGGCTTGAAGCACTGAATGCATTTCCTGTGTAAGGAACATAAGCAGTATATTTTTTTATACTGATAGCATGGGCTTTTCCTGGCATGCCATCACCCTGCTGGTTTTCTGCTTTGCCTATTATAGCGAAGGGTGATGAGGCCGTTGTTCAGCACAAGCCATGAGGCTTTCTCTTATCTTACTTTAACCCTCTTCTCCAAGCCAACCAATGTAGCCTTGTCTTTGATGATTCATTCTCTTTTTTTTTTTCATTTGTTTTTCAGAAACGCTGAAAAGCAATTTCGCACAGGCCACGGAGTCACAAATACATCTTTCGATTGCCGAATGGCTCCGTTATGCACCATCAAGACAGAAGAAACGGTAAGAGACAGTTCAGTACTTTAATGATTGGCAGTTATAGATCAGCAATTTAGAGGCGCCAACACTAAATATTTCCTAATAAATATGTGCATTTTATTGCATGCATTACTGGAGTTTAAATAACCTCTGGTTTTAAGTTGGGGGCAGACAAAATAGGAAGTGTTTTGTTAATTTGGAAGATATCTTAGTGCAAGTATATATGTTATTTTACTTTTCCTCATCCTTGATCCATATTTTTGAGCAGTGTCAGCAACCTGCACTTAATGTTGCACTTTTTGTTGTTAGAGGTTTTGCTATTGGAAGTGTGTCCACCAAGATGCTTATGATAGAAAATTTTTGGTTCTTTACATATTTATTTATTTTTTTGCAGGGATGCAGCTTCGCCTTTGATGTCATGAATCAGACCATCATCATGAGCAGCTGGAGGCCACCAGGGGACAAGGGGACAAGAAGTTTCTAGATGTGCTGAATTTTTGAGGCAAATGTTGACAGTACTTTAAATTTGTAGTTTTCCAGTGCAACGGCACATGGCCAAACAAGGGATGAAGGAGACTTGGAAGAAAACAGTGCAGCAACAGGGACAAGACAGAAGACTGTACAGGTGCTGACTAGCAACTGAAGGTTTATTGAAAAGGAAAACATAAAATATACTCCCTTTACAACCTAGAGCACGCATGGTCTACACCAACAACTCTGATAAGCTGTCAGCTTCAGTTTTGGTGGTCAGCTACAACAGTTCGCAGTGATGAACGAGGACGGATGGGGTCCGCAACACATGCGTAATCACCCCATCCGTCCTCGTTCATGACTGTTACCTGTTGTAGCTGACCACCATGACTGAAGTTGACAGCTTATCAGAGTTGTTGGTGTAGACCATGCGTGCTCTAGGTTGTAAAGGGAGTATATTTTATGTTTTCCTTTTCAATAAACCTTCAGTTGCTAGTCAGCACCTGTACAGTCTTCTGTCTTGTCCCTGTTGCTGCACTGTTTTCTTCAAGTATGTACAAATTCGCTTATCTCGCCGTTTTACTTAAGTTGGGAAGAAGGATAAAACATGGCGCTCACTGACAACTGGTTATTTAATGATGCAGACACTACTTAAATGCCCTCAGTCCAGCGCAGGCGCACACCGTACAAGGAAAAAGGAACATATCACAACTTTATCACAAAAAAAACGTTAAAGAAACACTATTTCTATGTTATATAATGCAACTGAAGTATTGCTCACATATTGTGAACCAGCATTTTTAATATAATGCGCCTCTGTCACTTCACATGTGGTTTGTGGTCTGCTTCTGCTAATGATTTTCACACTTGAAAATCTGTGTGCAGTCACTGCAGTGCTCGACAAATTTGGAACCTGCCTTCATTCTTTAGATTTCTTGTGTGCAGATTGCATTTGCGGGCCTCTAGCATTTTGCCTCCATCGAAACGTGACCGCCTCAGCCAGGTTAGAGCCCGCATCTTACGGGCCAGCAGCCGAGCACCATAACCACTGAACCACCGTGGCGGCTCATGTGTTGTGTATGCCGTAGTGCTGGAAAACTATAAACTTAAATTTAGGATGTTAACTAGCCCAACAATTAACTGTATTGTTCATAATACCCCTGCTTGTTTCTGAATGGCCAACTAGGTTGCACTCCTACTTTGTATATTTTTTGCAAGTTTCTGCACGTAATGAATTCCTTATATTGTGAAATACAAAGTCTAGGTACTGCATATTTTCAAGGTATGCTATTCTTGTTGTGTAAATAGTTTACTGAAGTGTTTGATATTTGTAACATGCAAGTTCAGAGGTGTGTGTGTTTTCATGCTATGATAATGCGCCTAGTAACTGTTCAAAACATTAGCTATGGTTTTTGTTCCTGAGTAGCCAAAATAGGCTGCATGTGTGCTGTTTTGTAGATTGTTGCAAGTTTCTTTGTAAAGTAATTAAATAATATAATCATATTTATAAAGTAATTAAATAATATAAATCATATTAGTGAAATGTAAGCTCACATGGCACATTTTTCAAGCTGTGCTAATGTGTTCATGTAATATTAAGTGTATTATATGTCTGCTTCCTTTTTCTAAGTTATATTTGTGAAACTAGCTGTATGCCAAGCTAAAGTGCAGTTATACAGCAGTCTGAAGCTTGATGCTAGTGTAGTTGATTCAGTTCTTGACAAATAAAATAGCGTTATCAGAAACAAATGATGGCTACTTGTGATGTGCACCCATATATATAAATCATTCTAATTGTCAGAATAACCACGTGCAGTGGTATCTTCAGGTTACGGCAGCTTGTAGCATCTAGATGATCAAGAGCACTAGTAGAGAGCTGATGAATATTACATAAAGAACTTGTTTAGAGTAAGCGGTCTGAAAAGTATGGAAAAACAATGTGTTGTGCTGTGCAGCCTTGTAAGTATTTGTATTCTATAGCACAGCACCGCATCACTGTGTAGCAAGGAGTAATGGTCAGTTGCTCATTCTTGCGACCTTAAACTGCCGTAACCGTTGTGGTATGAGGATACCATTGCAGACTGTTTAGCCTTTCACGAGATTATTTTATTGACCAGCAACCATTGATAGCTGAAATATTTCAGTGATTTAGAATGCGGTCTCAAAGTTTCTGAAATGTTATGACAGCATTGCGGCAATATTGCAGTGACATTGTCGTGGGAACGTTGCATGTGTGCAAATAAAAAGTTGTAGCAATGTTGCATTTATATTGTCTCCAGAAGTTGCTTTAACATTGACTGAAAGTTGATGTAACATTGGAGCAATATTGTCTCAACGTTGTCTTATGTATGTTGCGTTAACGTTGCAAAAAGAGGACGCTAGCCACGTTAAGGCAATGTTAGAAGCTAACGTTGTGGCCACACTGAGGCAACAAAGCGTGCTACTAGGGATCTTGGGTAACCCCAAAATGGGATGTGAGCATTAAAATCTTCAATTACTATATAGGGTTCAGGAAGCTGGTCAATCAGCTTTTCAAATTCTGCAATGTCTAACCGTTCATCAGGCGATATTTATATGGAGCAAATCGTTATAAGTTGATTGAACAAGATAGCCCGAACAGCCGCTGCTCCAAATGAACTCTGGAGTGATACATGCTGGCATGCTACTGACTTTTGGGCTATGATTGCCACACCACCTGAAGAAGAATTACCATTATTTCTATCTTTACGGAAAACTATGTATTGTTTTAAGAAATTCTCGTGTGTCGACTTTAAATGTGTTTCTTGAACACAGAACAGTCATGGCTGATATTCCACTAGTAGATCTTTCATATCATCTAGACTGCGAAATAGGCCCCTGGCAGTCCACTGAATTATTTGTGTAGCCATATCGAGGAAGATTTTTGTTGTCTGTGTTCAAGAGCACGCGGTAAAGATAGGTAAAAATGTATGCAAGGACGGTAACCGTTTATGTTACCGGTCCCTTTCTTTGAGCGGTTACAGGTATTTTCTCTCTTCTAGCGCGCTCCTGAAAGCGCGGATCTTTCGGCGTCGATGACGCCGGGGATTTCTGATCGACCTCCATAACCTTCTCGGAGGCGCTGGAGGATCATGAACTAGGCGCTGATACACGCGTCCCAGGCCGTGGAGTTCGGATTAGCTTTGGGACCTGGGGAACGGAAGTCTGCAGGCCCACCTTAGATGTTGATGGAGCAGCACTTGCTGCTGCCACCAGGGGGGCAGGCAGAGTGATTACCGGACTATCAGTGACCGCAGTAGACTCCTGAGGGATTTGTGACGCTGCCCCCCGTCGCGCCACCTCGGAAAAGCTTGTGTGATCTAAGTACGAAAGACGTCTCCTTGCTTCGTGAAATGTAATATTTTCTTTGACCTTTAATGCAATGATTTCTTTTTCTTTCTTCTATTTAGGGCATGTCCTGGAGTAGGCTGGATGGCTTCCTTCACAATTCACACAATGTGGAGATGAGTCGCAAGTGTCTGATGGATGTTCATTCGAGCTGCACTTCGCGCAAGTCTGCCTTCCTCGGCATGTCTGGGACCCATGCCCATACCTCTGGCACTAAAAGCACCGTCGAGGATTTGGGATGTACGGCCTAACACGTACAGTGGATGCAGTACGTAACACGTACTGCATCCACTGTACTAGGCAACACACTGGTACCAAAAGTTAGTACAATGTGCTTTGTTCGAAGTTGTTCGTTATTCCTGCAGATTAGAATTCGTTCTACCTTGATGACATTTTGGTCCTGAAAACCTTCAAGTAACTCTTCATCACTAAGATCCATGAAGCCGTCTTCAGAGATTACTCCACAGCTCGTATTCATGGTTCGATGTGCAGACACAGTGACCGCTACATCGCCTATGCATTTCAAGTCATTCATTTTCTCATATTGGGTTTTATCTTTCAATTCAAGGAGCAGATCTCCATTGGACAACTGTGTGGCTTTGTAGCCAGGTCCTATCGTGTTGCCAAGGCATCTTGCCACCAAGAAGGGGGAGAATTTACGCACGCTCGTGTTGCTTTCACTATAGATTACATGGTAGTTAGGGAAATTTTCTTCATTGTTTTTCAAAAAGAACTGAAAGGTTGCATCGGTGCGCCCTATTTTCAGAGGGCGATCAAGGGAAAGTGGTTTACTAGAAGCCATATAGAGGTCATGAGTTCGGCAGCAGCGCCAACCGCCCACCACCGAAACCAACATGGGGACGCGGCAGGTCTTACGAGTAAGACAAGCCCTTGCCAGTTGTACGGTGCCACTATAAGCCAATCTGGAGTACCCTAGGTTGGCGACCCACACAAGGTTAACCCTCGCTGCCAGGAAAGTCGGAAGTAAATAGAAGAGACGAGAAGACAGGAAAGATTGAAAGGAAGAGAAAAAGACGCAGAATGGAGAGGGGGACAGGAAAAGGCAACTACCGATTTCCCCCGGGTGGGTCAGTCCAGGGGTACCGTCTACGTGAAGCCGAGGCGAAAGGGGTGTGTTGCCGCTGCCGAGGGGCCGTAAAGGTCCAAACACCCGGCATTGTCTCAACACCCAGGATCCCCTTTTCCCCAGACACGGCTAAGCCGCGCACGGCTACACGCGGGAGGGTCCGACCCTCATGTGCTCGGGTCCGTGGTGTCGCAACACACCAAACGCCTGCTGACGCAGACGCCCCTGCGGGGTACGCGTGGGAGGCTCCAACCCTCATGTGGTCGGGTACGTGGTGTCGCAACACACCAAACGCCTGCTTACGCAGACACCCCTGCGGGGGGTACCATACAGTACACTATTTAGAAGCATATAACGAGATTGACTTCCAAGTTTGAATGTTTACTGTAAAACCGCTAGTTGTACCTAACTTGGTGCCGGCATAGCTGTCTGACAAGCCGCATTGCATCGTTCAATGATGCTGTTAATGTGTGCACATGGTGTTGCAAGGCCGACGAGCGAGTGGTGGTGTGCGGCTCAAGTCTGACATTGGCGCATGTATTTCACGTTGAGTGACATCGAATTAAACCCGTTCTTTTGGATTCGTAAACACCTGATTCCATTGTTCCCTTGATGATTACCTGTTGAGCATGAAAGCTCATCTCCTCTCCCATTTTATTCTTGCAGCCTGAGTGGCACATGCCAACATTTTGTTGGGTTAATCCTTCATGTCATTCACTTGGCGCAAAAGGATGCAGTAACGTGTACGGAAGTTCCATGTGCTTGGATTGCTGCTGCCCAAGGTAAGAATGCTGCTGCTTAGCGAGCATTAATTAACATAGGAGGCGGCAAAAGTGCCTCAAAAATCTGTGATCACACTTCCGGCCCCTTTCTGCAAAGGGTTCTTTGTTGCACCATGTTGACCCTTTAACGTGTTGTAGGATTGTTTGCATTCGTGGTAGCAGCTTTTGACTATCAACTCATTCACACAGCTACATTGTTTACAGCGTACATGAGTATTGGTATGTGGACAAATATAGTCGACTGGTTTTAATTAAAACACATATTGGTGTCGCTTCATAAATTTTTAACTACACGACTTGCATTCAGAAAAAATAATCCAAAACTGCAAGATTTGATTTCCTTACATTGGATGTGGTCGTTGACTAAACATCACAGGAACACTTAAAATTTTGTTATTGTACTTGTACAAACAAAACTTTTTTCCGCCAAAAAGCCTGAGCCGCCTCTGCCTCTGCAAGAAATCAATCACCTTTCACTCAAGGAAACATTAAGGTGTGAAAAGGCGGCGGTCTGACCCACTGCCAGCGCTCTCACCGAGTGACCCATCTCTGCTTGCTGCCGATCTCAAAAAGGTGGCAGCAGCAAACTGCCTGCTTCTCCGTTATATGAGCAAAGAAAACTCAGGAAAACCACTTGTAAGTGCTACACTTCACTCTGCATGCTTGTGATCTTAAAATAACAGTTAGCAGTGTTCCATCAGCATGTGATGACAGACAGGAACAGTTTGAGAGCCCCTTTTACTGTGCTTTTATGCGAAGTGCACTTTGCATCAGCATAACACTAATGCCAGTAGTGTTTATATATGGTGAAATTCTTTATCTCACTAACCAATCTGCAAGCTTAGCAATGAGATGATGATGTAGGAAATCTGTGATGTAAGTCTTGGTTAACCGAGGCAACTAAACCTATTTAAAGCCAAAGTTATTTTTAAAATTATGGCAGAACCCATCTCGGTGATGACTGAAATAATGCGAGAGCATTCACGCACATACGCACTGTTAAACTGACACAAACATCTATTCAACTTCCATTCTATCGCTTGTCTTGTCCATGAATGACAGCAGTAAGGGAGTGTGAATTCCAAAGTGATACATTTAAGGGCTTTCAAATGTTGTGCGCCTTCACAAAAGAGAAGACCTTTGACGCCTCTTGGTACCTACTGTATTACAAGTAGGTGATGGAGAACGCCCCAGTGCCTGCTTCATAAAATTTATAGCCACATGTGATTCACATAATTATCATGCGACTGTCCAATCACCTGCAACTTATGCAGCAAAGCATGTGACTGTGGCATGCTAGGTGAGTCTTATTAAATGAACTGTACATAGTTTCCTTAGTTACGTGTATTAAGTGCCCTTTTGTTTTTCATACCATGCTTTATAACTGAATGGAACAACTTCTCTACACAGAGCTGCTGAACCTAATTTTAAAAAATGTTCAATCTTGCGTTGGCATATCTGATGTGCATTGATTACTGTTTACCTGTACGTATGGCTTGAGTTTTTTCTACCCCCTTCTGCAACGTGCACATTATTAACTTTCAGATTTACATTTGCTCTTGATTTACAGCACATGTTAACACGAGTTCATGTCACTGCATCGAAATGTTTTTTTTTTTCTGATGCTAGTAAGTTCGTAGTTTGCTTACTTTCAAAACTGTTATTTGCTCACCCTGAAAGAAGGCATTTAGAGTACGAATAAATAAAATGGTGAAAAATGATTTAGAAGTACAATACTTAGTTTGCTCGGACAGACTTTTCTCGCGCATGCGGCGTTGGTGCCGAGTCAGTCATGCTGGATTATACCATTCTGGCACCTTGCGGTGCTCTATGCTAAAACAACGCAGATTTTTCTTGGGGGGCAGTAGGGGCTGTAGTAGAGGCTAGACATGCTCTCCTGGAGCACCATCTTTGCTCTTGCAGGCTTTTCATATGCTGCTCTCCATGACATTTCAGCAGCATTTTTGACTGATCCTCTTTGAGTGAAATAAACACACGGCACCTTAGCAACTGCGGATGAACGCTATTGCCTTAAACACCACAGGCGACGCTTTGATGTCACGCCGTGACGATTAGGCACTGTGCCTTCTAGATTTTTATTATATGCGACCTGGCCTCTACTACATGGTCCCTACTGCTCCCCTGGGAAAATCAGTGATGTTATATTGAAGGTTGGCGCGAGGAAGATATCCAGCACGACTGACTCGGCATGAGCACTACAAGCACAAGAGTTTGCCTGGCACAGTGATCTTCAAAGTGGGCATCCGTACCCACTGCGTCACCTGTTTCACCACACCAGCGTCCGGGCGTAAACTTGACCCCACTGACAATGCAGGCAGGCCCAGGGGCAGATGCATACAACACAAGCAATGAAACTTCTCCATAGTGCCTAGGCAGTGAGATATTCGCATATGCCCGCACATTTCACAAATGTCTTTCGCCTCCAGAAATGTAATGCACCCCTTTACTTACTGACAACTGTAAATTTGCCTCCGGGCAACATGGCTCCAGGCACATGGCATGCCTGCCCGAACGCAAATATCCTACTGGAACAGGTCGTCTGCTTCGGGAGTTGCATATCTTTGAGCTGTGCCACGATCGTGGCCGGAGCTCTTTATGAGTGAACATAAATACAATGTTTCGTTCACTCGTCAGAAATTGTACCAGTGCCATAATAAGCGTGAAAAAAAATGTGGCTTGCTGCTTTGTGTGTGAAAGCTGCACGTAGCTATCTGGTAGACTAGGAGAGCAAAGGTATGCGACACTGTACTCCACCGTAAGGTTAGGAACAGTCTCAGAGTTTTGGTGCATTGTAGGTGCCAAAATTGGAAGTAGTGACATCTTCGTGAGCATACAAATTCCAATTTAAACTGCCCACCACGGTGGCATTTAATAGGGTTGTAGGTATGCCCCGCTCTACCGTAGCTTTCGTAGTGCAAAGGCATTGAAGGACCAGGAGTCCTGTGGAGAGAATCAGGGCGATCTTTGATTGCTTCTGCTGAATGCATTGTACATGTACTTCTTACGGCAAAGTATTTCTGAAATAGTCTATTTTAACATCAAACACATTTTTTGATTATGATAAAATGTGGTTCAGGGCCCTTGAGATGTCATTACTTTATGCAACAAGCAAGAAATTTTAGCATAAAAAAAACCTGGCAGATCTAAGCATGTAGCAGTTTAACTCGGCATACTATGATGCATACAGCTGCACGCTTAGTCTTGTGTGTGCATCTTGTTACAGGCACGTACCCAGGATTTTTTTTCGGGGGGGGGGGGCCAACGCAAGGTAACTTTTCTATGCAAATGAGGGGGTACCTTTACTACTACAAATGTGAATAACGCCCACCATTCACCATAAAAACGCGTAAACCCACAAAAAGCAAATGAAATAAGGTGTATTTTACAGGTACGCCTGTGCGATACGCCTCTCCTTTACTTGGCAAACAAAGAACCACGCCAAATGGACTTGCGTAGGAAAGAAGCGCAGGAACAACACTGCCAAGAACAAGTAAAGAAGAGAAACTGTAAAATAAAGATTACTTTAGTAGAATAGAACTTTAAGAACAGTAGTTGGAAACAAAGGCACACGGACCGCGCGGAGTTGTGTTACTCCGCCAGCCAATGACAGAAGCAAAACAATATCGTCGTCATGCGGCCTTTTCAACATGACGTCGTACTTGATACCTCCGGAGCGTCTGCTGTTCTTCAAAAGTCTTTTCATCGGCGGAAACAATGAGGTGTGCAACAGACAGGGACAAAATTTATCGACTCTGAGCATTTCACTATTCAAAAGTCTGCTGTGCAGTTCATGTCACTGCTGAACCCGTTTTACTCATGAAACTTCACTGCCAACTGAAGTGAAACTTCACAACAAATAGTTGTAGCGAAGCAAGCATGTTATTTCAGGTCAATAATGAATTAGGCATTCGCCATTCAACCATAATAGGCGAGGAGAAAGGTATAAAATTACACGCTAATAATTTTATTTTTGTAGTTACCGCCTTATTTGGGTAACAGAAGAGGTTTAAAGCACAAATTATTTGCAGCCTCGCGGAGGAACAGTGGCTGGCGGCTATGAGGGCGCGGGCAGGGCCGGTATTTTGTAGCGATGCCTTTTCCGATTCTATGCTTTTTCAGGCTTTTCGCGCTTGGCCAGTGGTCAGAGCGACGGTCTACCCACATTATCAACGGGATCAGGCGGCCGTGTGTGGTGGATGATAAGAATAGCATAGAATACGGCATAAGGCATCCCTACAAAATAGCGGCCCAGGGCTTCATTGCAGACTTAAGAGGAAGCTTTAGCTCGGGTGCTCCTATCTAAATACATGTAAAAGGAGAATTCGTTTTTCTCAGCAACAACTGCACCAAATGTGACGAGGTTTGTTGCATTTAAAAGAAAAACTTAAACTCTAGTGACTGTTGGTTTCGAATTTTCGCTTTATATTGTCAATTTTCATTAAAAATTATCATAATCGAAAATTTTTAGAAAACGAGACTATCAAGTTTACAACTCTGTCTTTCGGCAACGAAAAATGATATCGCGATTCTGTGAATTGCATCTAGTAGTACATTTAAAGCGGACAAAAGTGATATGTTACATATGAATCTCAAAAAATTTAGCAATATGGAAATACTCCTTTTGCAGAACCCTTGTAAACAACGTAACAAATTCACATAAGATGTAAAACGATATATCGAATTTGTCCGCTTTGAATGGTCTAATCGATGCTGTTTACAGAACCGTGACATCTGTTCTTGACGCAGAGCTATGGATTTGTAAACTTCGTGCTTCTAATTTTTAAAACTGTCGAATATTTGAAAATCTTTTTAACAAAATTCAGGCACTAATTCGAAATTCCTTTTCAAGCAGTCACTTGAATTTAACTGTGTCTCTCAAATGCAACAAATTTCATTAAAATCGGTTCAGGGGTTATCTCAGAAAAACGTTTTTTGCGTTTTACGTGTATTTGAATAGGCCGCCTCAGAGTTGGGCCCGAGCTAAAGCTTCCACTTAAATTGTACCCCACCATAGCAGCGTTTTTTGAATTATCTCTGGAAGAAATATACAGAAATATATATTTGCAGAACAGTCACAGTTCTTTTCGATCCCTCTTTTATTGCTCTGATAAGTTAAGAGCCACAACCGACTCTTATGGTTATTTGGGAAGTTTCGTAACGATGCATGGCCGCCAGTCGCGTACAACCGCGTATGGCACAGGAAGCTGCGACTCTGCACGTACTGCGCCCACGGCCGAAGGTTGAAAAAAAACACCTGCACAAGCACAGCAGAGAAGTGGCAACGTTAAGCGGCTCGAATGATAACTGTAGAAGAGTCATTCAGAACACGCGGAATTGTCCTCCACTTCCGGTGGCGTTTTCTCTACTCCCTTTTTAAATAAAAAGATGCTGATCCATGAATATTTTCATACACAACGGTTGCATTTGTTAATTTTCGCTTTTCCTTCCTGTTTGGCTGTTGCCTTGGCTATCTCCCTTAGTACATCACTTAATTTCTCAAGTCCTTGCGACTCTTGTTTCCAGTTGGCAATTTTGCACGAAAAGAGCTGTCGAATTAGGGAAAAACCAGACGAGTTAACAGGTGACAGTCATATTAATTTGCCCATAAGTTTCAAGATTATTAAAGGGCTTGATGATGAATGCTATCCCGCATTATTTTATTTTCTACCTTATCTAACCCATATCACGGGTATATGGTTCCGAGAATCTGTCAGCTTCGCGGCGAGCCGTCACTCAAGGAAATATTGAAACAAAAAGAAAAGTTAAACGCGATTGGCGTTTTCTCTGGCCGCAACTCGTTCCACGTGCATACAGACCAGCTGACCACGAACTGAATCCCTTTCCTGGTCCCTGGATCAGTCTACACGAAGAAGGTTGAACTTACGAAGCAACAACGGTGGGCGTGACCGTTGAATAGACGGTAACTGAATGCATCTCGAGTTAATCGCGCAGGCACCGAATTGATGAGGAAATTGGCCATCACATCCCAGGAGACGCCGATAACTACCGCCATCCAAAAGGAGTGAAAAAGGCAGCAAAATGTTGACCGCCGAATAATGCGGGAGACACATGGTGCGATTTTCCGTGCGATCGGTCGTACAGAGGGCAAAATGCATGTCTAGAACGACCGAACTGCGTGCTCCGGGCCGCTCGGATCGGAGCTACGTGCGCGACATCTAGCGATAACGCCTGGTTCGAGACGGGCGGAGTGTCGGCATGCGCGGCCAAGCTGATAGCACTGCCTGTCTTTTCGGGGCTCGCAGGCTGCTGCGGCTTTACCTTCTGCTTCAGTCGTCAGAAGCGCTGATGTGCGCTGCCAGTCTGCGAAAGCGCATACGCGGCGGAGCGCACGCCACTGGCTTCTTTTTTTTTTTTACTTTCTTTTTGTGCACTATCAAAGCTCTGGCAGGGAGCATTTCACCGCATCATTCACGCGCCGGTGTACTGCATCGTCACCCTAGCCGCGAGCCTTATATCAGTGATCGGGGTTTGGCAGGCTGCATTTGCCGGCAAATGCCAAAATCGGCATGCCATTACTGAAAGCATACTTGGACCTTAAGTGTGGCGTATACACATGATCAGATATGCGATAACCTGAATAAAGTTTTCATCCCTACAAGTGAACAGACGAGATGCGTAAAGGCATCGACGATGGCGCCGCGACTCACAGTAGACCAAAGGAAAGCCATCACAGAGATGGGCCGGACAATGACCCAAAGAGCTATAGCTCAAGCTACTGGGCGCCCTTTAGCCACAGTCAACAGAGTACTGCAGGCATTCCACAAAGAAGGCCGACTTAAGGATGCTGCGCGCGGCCGGCCACCAAGAGCGAGGACGGAAGAAGAAGACAGGCTTGTTGTCGCAGGAGCAGCAGATGATCCGTTCCTCAGCGCCAGGGAGCTTCGTGACATGTTCGCTTTGAACGCATCCACTCAGACAATCAGGAGCAGGCTTCATGCAGCAGGTGTGAAAAGTAGAATAGCTGCGCAGAAAACACAACTGAGACAAGCGGATCGGGACACGCGCCTGGAATTCGCGTCTGTGGTGGAAGACTGGACCCCAGACGATTGGAGAGCAGTCGTCTTCAGCGACGAAGCCACTTTTTGCACGCGCTGGGACCAGCAGAAGCGGGTGTGGCGGCCGGAAGAAGCACGGTAGGACTGTAGTCTGTTTCAATGTGCTCGCACGTCTGAGAATATACCCGGAGTTTTTTTTTTTTAGGCTGTCAAATTTATATTTTAAAACCAGTGAAAGGTAGGTGAGTGCAGTCTGAGTTAAACTGTACAGCACGGTGGGCATTATGTAGGCAATAGAGATGAAACACGCATAAAGAACTTAAATTAGTATATTTTATTTTCGGCTTCAGGGCGAAACAATAAATCGCAAAATTAAAGGTCGTGAATGCATAATGCGAGCTCAGTTCTTACGTTTGCGGAATCGGCAATGTTTTTTGAAGTATAGAACATCAAAATCACACTTCTAAATGTTCGTTAGGTTACCTTTTCTGCATGGCACACCCACAACATTGTATCCTTAAGCTAAGATGTGGCGAATTTTAAAACAGCGTGTGTATTTTAGCATATAAAAGATGTGTGATTGATTTCGGGTATTATACTGTGCGCTGCGACGCCATATTAAAAATCTACAATGCTGGAAAGCCAGCTTAACGAGCTCGCGAACGGACATTTTGAGGCTCCATATTTTGAACCATAATGGGCTTCAATCTCTTTAATGCGTTGCACTCTCGTCGTTTCCAGTCCTTCACTGCTACCACATCAGGTATCATTAGCTCTGATGGCAATTTGATTCCTCTAATGAAACCGGATTTCCCTACCACCATGCAGGGACGAAGAAAAATACATTTGGAATGTGCGCAGCAGCGGCCGTGTTTCAGTCAGCATGTGGGGAGCCATCAGCTACGATAGACTAGGACCCCTGTACCGCATTCCTGGGCGTATGACGGCAGAAGTCTACGCGGAGGTGGCAGAAACGGTCCTCTTGCCTTATGTGCTTGATGGGCCGTTTCCGGATGGGCTCTATCACTTTCAACAAGATGGAGCTTCTGTGCACTCAGCCAAGACTGTCCGAGACCTTTTTGAAAGGCTTGGCGTTATGACCCTTCCATGGCCTGCAAGAAGCCCTGACCTTAACATTATAGAAAACGTGTGGGGACTGATAAAGAAAAGCCTATCCAAGAAATCGGGACTCTCCAATTGCAATCCGGACGGGCTATGGGAAGCCATTGAAAATGAGTGGGGACACCTCCGCAATGACCGCGCTCTCGTCGACTCCCTCTACGAGTCACTGCCGAAGAGGATTGAGATCCTAAAGAAATCTGGGGGAGCCCCTATTCGCTATTAGTTTGTCCTCTCCATCCCCTAATAAACAGTAAACTTGTGGAAAAAATAAAAGAACGTGAAATGAGAATCCAGCAATCTGTTTTCTTTATTGACCAAAGAAGAACAGTGAAATAAAGACAAACCCGCCGCTTACACTTACTTCGCGGCACCTTTAATACTAATTTGCCTTCCTGCAATTGCCGAAGAACGAAAACTGCCAAACCTCGATCACTGATATAAGGCTCGCGGCTAGGGTGACGATGCAGTACACCGGCGCGTGAATGATGCGGTGAAATGTTCCCTGCCAGAGCTTTGATAGTGCACAAAAAGAAAGTAAAAAAAAAAAGAGAAGCCAGTGGCGTGCGCTCCGCCGCGTATGCGCTTTCGCAGACTGGCAGTGCACATCAGCGCTTCTGACGACTGAAGCAGAAGGTAAAGCCGCAGCAGCCTGCGAGCCCCGAAAAGACAGGCAGTGCCATCAGCTTGGCCGCGCATGCCGACACTCCGCCCGTCTCGAACCAGGCGTTATCGCTAGATGTCGCGCACGTAGCTCCGAGCGGCCCGGAGCACGCAGTTCGGTCTTTCTAGACATGCATTTTGCCCTCTGTACCATGTGTCTCGAATGCGGCAAGACGCACACGACGCGCCGTACGACCGATCGCACGGAAAATCGCGCCATGTGTCTTCCGCTTAACTGTCAAGTCGCAACATTGATTTGGCGGCACCTTAGGAATGTGTGTGAGAAATGGTGGCGTGAGCGGAAAGTGTGTGTGTGTGTGGGGGGGGGGGGGGGTATGCGTCTGTATTTCGGGGGGGGGGGGGAGGGGCCCGGGTCTCCCCTTGGGTACGTGCCTGTCTTGTTAGCATGTTTACCTGTGCTTTAGTTCACCAGCTGTCTCAGTACTTTGCTGTTGCTTTACTACTTCATATCTAAATTTTCTTCCTTCATACCTTCAGTTTACAACAATGGAATTTTTGAATGTTGGTCAAGCACATAGAACTCGTTCTTTCAAAACACTTTCATAATGTAACTTGCTGAGAGGCTAGTTTCCACAGAAATTGTGGAAAATAGCAACTACTTCACTGTTACCATGAAAAGCAAAAACAAAGCCATATCCTTACTGCTCCTACTTATTTTCATGACATCTTTAAACAGATTTACACCTACAGTTTAGCATTTGCACAGGTCCTTGAAACCTTTGAAATTGAAATGTCTTTTCAAGGCCCTTGAAAAGCCTTTGAATTTCATGAGTGATACAATCTAAAATCGATTATGCGACTCGCTTTCTACGGTGAATCAATGTGGACCCGGCAAACTTCCCACGTTAAAAACAATAGTATAAAAAGCTGACACTGCCGCGAGTGCTCAGGCATTTAGTCTCGTATGACTTGCATAGAACTGGAAAACGCCACAGTGGGCAAGAGCAAGACACCGGCACTTGATGTTGGCTCCCATCCCATGTTCATGGTGCTTTTATCACGCCTCGTTAGAAGCTTGAAGTAAGGAACTTGCGAGTGATCAAGGCTGGACATTTTGAATATAAGTTTTTGTATTTATAGTGCAATAAAGCTATCTAAAGTGTTTTGGAAGTGTTATAGTAAAAAGTGGCACATGTGATGCTGTTCTGCAACCTGAAAAGGCTTTGGCAGTGCCTTGAAAGTCTTTGAATACCCCTGAAATTTTGTCACTGAGACCTGTGCGAATCCTGGTAGTTTTACATTTACCAGAGTTCTCTGGAACAACCAATCAAATGCGCCACAAATGTATTCTTTCTGCTATGAAGTAAATCTTGTGTTTCAGCGGTGATGCAGCGGGTGCAGCTAGAGGTGAGACAGCAGAACAGGGAGCTGCATCATGAGCTGCAGCAGCTGAGGCAAGAGGTACGGGTCATGTCTGAGAGGCTACATGAAATTGAGTCTCTCGACAGAACCCGTACCGCGCCTCAACCTGCCCAGCGTACGGTGCCTGCCAGTCTCCCTCGGCTGCCTGCCAATAGTGTGGAGGAACGAGAGGCAGCAGCGGCAGCGGTAGACGATGAGGCTGTGGCTGCCATCTTGGTTTGTACTGCCTATTTATATTTAATTATAAGGCTATGTAACATGTAGATGTTCTGTGCTGTTTCATGAACCATGCTGAGGGTTCTATGTTAACTATGTTAAGCGTCACACACACTGAAGATTTTATAGAAATATTTTTCGCTGCTGTATAGTTTCTAATGGCATATTTGGACTGGGCCTACATTTCTTTAGCATGCATCTAATTCTAATTGTACACTAGTATAGCAATGTGCCAGTGGCTGCCAGGATCAAATGTGTGAGCTCAAGCTCAGCAACGGCATAGCCACTAGGCTATCATAGTGGCTTGCTCTCTCTAGAGATACATTTATGACTCAAGAATAGGTTGTCGAGATGACAAAAAGCATTGCTGACACAAAGTGCAAACTGTGCCAGCTTTTTGTAAAAGGACACAATGCAGAACACTTCTGAATAAATTATTTTTGTTGGACTAGTTGGTCCATCGTGAATGATAAATATCAGTACAAACAAGTGGGACACGGTACAGAAAAAGAGGGGCGGTAACGAATTGCCCCATTGCTTGCATACTAACCAGCACTATCACATTTTTTCTTCTGCTACAAGTCTATGAAACAAACTCCTCAACTATGTAGTTTCATGCAGTGATTCAAAGCGTTTTCCAGAACACTAGCAATTACTTTGGGGATGTAACAACACATACACTGCAGGCACTGTTACTTTTTGTTCCGCTACTTGCATTCTTCAGCACCTTGTTTTATCTGTTTGTATGCTACATTATGTATGAGTATTTATTATGGGCTTATTTTTCATGCCTGAGTGCCAAGGGTTAGGTGGGAAAGTCAGTCAAATTGTGAACAACTCGAACCATTGCATATGAACATTCATGGTGAAAACAAATGCCAACCACAGTGAACAAGGCTCCCACAAAGGGGCCACAACATTGTTCTAAATATTTTTTCACCTTGGCTGCTGTGGTATAGTGTCTCCCCCTGCCAGATCTCCGTGTTATCATACATTTATGTTTTGTACTAGTCCAGCTAGATGGCGCACCCCCCTTCTGTCATGTGACGAGCTTGGACCAATCAGGAGGTGCCATCTGGCGAGTGGAGTCTTTTTTTGGTAATAAATGGCTGCTAGCCGGCTCAGTCCTAGTCCGGTTTTCATCAGGAGCAGTTGGCTCCACGTCTCCCGCTCTACGTCGGCGCTCGCCGTGTGTTCGCTGGGTGCGGGCCCCCGCTTGCCTGCCACTGCCGACACAACAGCTGCCATCTGTTGTTTTTCACCATGCTTCTTCCTGATCATGTTAGACCTGCAATAAATGTAACGTTGACGAAAACAGTGTTGTTGAAGGGGTTAGATGTTCTGACTTCTGTGTAGAAGCCTAAAATTCTATATCCTTTTGACAAGCAAGTCAAAGCAAGTGTCAAACCTTCGAATGGCGTAAGTGGCTACCTTCTGTGCCATGATGTGACGGGGGAAAAAGCTGAGCCAAACCTGGCTGTAGAACATCTATTGTAATAAATTATTTAGCGCACTCTGGGGTTTGCCAGTATACTTCTGGGATTTTAGAGTCCCACACCTTTACTTAAAGGGATAGACAACTGCTCAGAACATGAATTGAGAAAACCCCACTTATGAAAATATTTCCTATCCGACTGAATAAAACGAGCCATCTTTTCCTCATTAAACGTGGATTTATATTCTTCATCCTTCGCAAAAAGTCGTGAAAAATGACCTTTGACTCCCCACGCGGCAAGAACTTACTCATAACAGCCCTGAAGAGGATGGAAAACTCTGTCGTGTTAGTATTGATTTATGATAAATGAGGAACAGCGCACTGAAGATGAAAGGAAACGTAGACGCACCACAACTTCACTTTCAACTGGAAAATTTATTGAATGAACAAGTTAATATACACTTGGAACTGCATATGCGCCTGCAAGGCACTGAACAATTCATGACATGCATTTGTGGTTAGATTAGGTGACACTGAACAATAATGAATTGACAAAAAACCACTTTGCTGCTTGGCTATCAGCAGTTTGTGTGGTCTACAGCGGAAATTGCTTTTCGTTGGAGTGCTATTGAAGGCTGGCTAATGCATTCTGGTCCTGCTTTCTGTGTTCTATAAGCTTCACAAATTTCACATGTCAATTGGTCTGGGTGGCGGAAAAGAATCTAGGTCATGGTGAATTCTGCAGTGCACTCATAGTCACGGCAATGCATTGCCAAGTGCGAGAAGCAAACAGTGCCTTTCAGTCCATTTTGGTGCTCCCTCATGTGCACGTTTACACACTGCACTAACTGTCCCACGTACACTTGGCCACACCTAAGGGGGCTGCTGTACACGATTGCAATGGTGCAAGGCATAAACATATTAGTTCGCCTAACAGGGCAGACATCTTTTGCATTCGCACCTATTTCCACATGTTTTCTTACCGCTGTACAGACACTACCCACTTTTTTTTGCTAAAGACCACATCTAGGCCATGCCAAGATCCCACCTTTTCTAACCTTTGCAAACGCTGGTGGAAGTGTGGCATAATGGCTACCTTCTTCCTTTTCCTTTGGTGAAAAGAAAAAAAGTTTCTTTTTAGACTAAGCAAATCTTTGATAGCAGAGCAGCATGCTGGTTTTGATTTTTGTTAATTCATTATTGTTTGGTATCACGTAAGCCAACCACGAATGCATGACACGAATTGTTCACTGCCTTGCAGGCACATGTCCAATTCAAGTGTGTATTAACCTATTTGTTCAATTAATTTTCCACTTGAATGCCAGAGCTTGTGATGTGTTTATGTCCCCCTTCGTTTTCAGTGCGCTGTTCCTTATTTGCCATGAATCGGACGACTATCGCGTGACTTTCAATTAGTGTACATGGTTCATGATATGTTTATTAGTACTGAAGCGCAGTCCACTTTTTCTGTTATTTCTTTCATTTAGAATGTGCAGACAAGCCTTTGTTAGCCGTGAGTACAAAAGTGGCGCTGCCTTTATTTTCAATGAGTTACCGTATTCACTCGCATAACGATCGCACATCGGAATTTTGTCGTCAAAATTCAATTGTTTTTCTTTCCCGTGTAATGATTGCACCCCGAACTTGTCGCAGCGATATGTTGTGTGCCAAGTCTGGCTAATGGTGATCGCGCTTGCCATCTGTCGAATGCTATGCAAACGACTCTTGAAGACATAGCAAGCGGTCTGCACGCACTAAACATTCTTCAGCAGATGCCCCATTTCATTCCTTTCATCACTTTCCGCACTTCCATGAAAAAGAAAAGCTACAACCAAACTTGCCTTGGCTTTATTATTTGTAGGCTTCATTATGGTTTTGACCAACAACAAAAAAGGCGCCTTTTAATTCTTCTCGTTCACACTCGTGGGCAGGCAACCGCAACAAGTCTCGAGCGGCAACTATAGTGGCCATGTTTACACTAATACGTTAGAAGTGTGCCCTATTCACAGGCCGATGCTTGTAACATGCTGTATTAGGATAGTAGTGAAGACAAATGCAGAAGTTTCCGCGGCATGCCCGCCATGTGTCTCTATATTACCAAGAGCTACGCGCACCCATCTGTTCCTGTCCCCTGAAAGTGTACACGGCTATGTTATTGTCGCAAAGTTGCAGATATTAACGATGTTATTCATTACTGATAGAGAAGAAACTGTTTCAATGCGCGTAATATACTCGCCAGAACAAAGATCTCATTTGGTGCGTTCGGCTTGCTTTGCCGGCCGCCATATTTGTTTTGGTGTCCCACACTGTTACAGCGGCAGCCGCCTGCTTGTTGACCTGTTGTCATCCCGCAGCAAACGCGGGATGAAAACAAAATTATTTTCGCAAGAAATTTAACCCGCGTAATGATCGCACCCCTGAATTTGCGTCAATTTTTTTAACAAGAAAGTGCAGTCATTATGCGAGTAAGTGCGATAGTTGGCTTGGCAAGTCTATAAAAAAAATAGCGACAACGGGGCCAGCCAGCCATGACGCAGGTGTAAGATTTGGCAACGCTAACTTACTGTACCAGCTTTTTGTTTTCCAAAGTGGTTGATCACAGTTGCGCTCACTCCTGTAAAAGTAGAATGATGGGCTGCTTTCATAATTTGCCAAGTGGGCTATCTGCATTGCTCTCTTCTTTTTTAGAAGCTGCTCAAATAGAAATATTCACGCTTTTTACAAAATATCCACAGTAACATTGCTGAGCGTGAGCGTTTCGTTACAGTTTAAAGAAATTAAATCCTTAAAAATAGATTGTCAGTCCATTTAACGAAAATATGAAAATCTGAAAATATCATGTTCGTATGTCAGTAGCTGTTTTGTGCTACAAATGTGTATTTGTCTTTCCTGTACAATGTGATATTGCATCTCCTAATCATGCATCGGAAATTTGCATGTGAATAGAATTGGTGCGCCTACAGTAATTTTAATGATGGTGAAAGCTTGGCAAGGTAGTTACTATGAAACATGGTTACAGTACTAAGGATGATCAAACGCAAACATGAAATGTACAGAACAGACAGATCTGATACACTTCGTGTTTGTCTTCCAGTAACACAGGTGTTGTGAAACACATTTACAATTAAAGAGCATTGCCTCACAACCCCCTTGTAGCAAAAATCTCTTGCTTTGCACTCGGCTAAAAATTATATTCTAGCAGTATTGGGATTTTTCAACATGAAGACACTGCCGCATAAATGCTTATTTCCACATTTCTGACAATTTTTTTTTCCAGCGCAAGCACCTCCTGCAGATAGGAGGAAAGTCGCTGCGTGATGTGGCATCAAATGCCATGAAGGCTGTAATGGCACATCTGGTGCAAGTACTTTACAGCCTTCATGGCAGAAAAGGCAAACGAGCCTTTATTAATTTGAAACTATGTTGTATAGTCACAGGTAAGGTTTCCTTGCTCATCTTCTTGCATTGTTGAAGTCTTGTGTATACAGCCGAACTTTACAATGAGTGACTTGCCTAGCAAAAGATTATATCCTGGCCAAAATCCTATGTTTTATATGAATTGTGCACCTCTACAATGAATGAATTTAGGCGTCCCTGTCAGCTGGTTTCATTATTTACCATGAAATCGACATAGCGCACCCACCACTGCCATCGCAGATGTCACCAAGATGTGCTCTGGCGCTAGTGCCAATGGCAGCGTAGGTGAATTGCTTGACAAGCATGCCGATCGACTGCTAAACTAGTAGGCTCTGTTGTGATACATCAGCGGGCGAGACGACTGATGAATATGTCTCGGTTGGTAAAAAATATGGTGTAATGATCACTGATGACATCAGTGCTATGTTAGGGTGGAAAAACAGGAATGCCAACGAAAGCAACAGGGATGAATATCCTGCAAATGGATCAAGAATTTTGACGGCGAGGAAGGCGCTAGCAGCATTTGATTTTGCCGCAGAACATGCTGTGAACCTGGATTCAATAAGGTTCGCTGCAGTTGCTCATTCTCTCAGATGAAGTGTGCGCTAAAGACTTAAGAGATTTAGTGATAAGTTGCTGAGTTCATAATGAAGGTTTTCATTTGTTAATACGTCTGCCCTGCTCTAATCTGGGTGATCTTTATGGTGCATGACATTTGCAATGAAGTTACTTAGGATGAAGGATTTTGAACATCTCAAGCACAGTGTATGTTGTATGTACTATTTGTGGTCTTTATGTTTGTGTGCAGATGTTGTCTGTGAGAAGGGCCACGTCGACGTGGTGGAGGCCCTGAGCTTCTTGAAGAAGTGGTTGCCGGGGTCTGTTGACAGGGGTGGCGGCAGGAAGAGGTGTTTCGCCGAAACGTTTGCAGCAGAGGAGCCCAATGATTCCTGCCCTCGGGACAGGAATCATTGCTTAACCACTGCTGCCCTCTCCCTACCCCACCCTTGCCGTCAGAGCCCTGGCCCGTTCACCGACCCCAGCTGTCAAGCTGCCTCCCCTGCAGACGTGCAGTTCTGTACAAGACCTGCAGCTATCTGATTTATAAATAAATGTTATTTTCATTTACGATGTGCATGCATCTGCAGGACTTCCTTCCTGCACTTATTTCCATCACGTTTAAGCTAATAGTATAGGCAGTAAGCCAGCATACAAGCAACAAAATGGCTAAACACTAGCTATGTTTGGCACACATTGGTTACAAAATGTCTGAACGCGGGCTCTATATTGAAACATTGGATACAAAATGGCTGAGCACTGGCTATGCTGGAAAAACATTGGATACAAAATGGCTGAGCACTGGCTATGCTGGAAACACATTGGATACAAAGTGGCTGGGCACTGGCTCTATGCTGGAAATACATCGGATACTACAATGCAAAATGTAGGGCCAATGTTGGCTTGAACATTGGCTGGACATTGGATCGGGTTGCACTTTGCTAAAATGCCAAGATTGGCCCAACATTGGCATCAATTTTTGCCAGCATTGGGCCATGCTTGGTCCAATGCTGTTGTGCTGCCTGGGATTGAACTCCCAAATCGTCATCATAATATTATGAGCATCTTTAATGAGAAAACAGCAGAAATATGGAATGCAAATTCTAGCTTTCTTCTGTGTGTGAGTGTAACATCTGCACTACATCTACAGAAATATGATTTCAGCTTTGTCTTTCAGCTTATTGTATATAGCTTTGTTTGCATTCTACTTTTATTTTGCAGTATGTAGGTAAATAAACTCATGTGCTGCATTACACTTGACTGTTACATTCTGTGCAGAAAGTGGTGTGCGTTCATTTGCACATGCCAGGGCATCTATTGTGCCTTATTGAAATGCAGGTGGAGCAGTCCCAAAAGAAGTTAAGGCATGAAGTTCGCCAAAGATTGGAGCTGCAGCTCGCTGATGAAGTCTTGTAGGACGACGAGTCCGACTTCGTCCCTAGGAGTTCTTATGCAGCTTTACAGCTGCAGCTGCAAGCTGTGCAGAATGAACAGCTTGCGAGCACAATTGAGTGAAAACACTCAAGTAGTCTTCGAGCAGCAGGTTCCTTAGGATCAACGCAGTGCCTTGCTAAGAGGCACTTGCGTATGTGTCGAGGAGCACTACAAGGAGCTGAATGAAGTGCGGCAGCTTCGTGCCATGAACATGGAGCTTCAAAAGACTCTGTCTTACA
The DNA here is from genome assembly GCF_050947875.1 of Dermacentor variabilis. NCBI lineage: Eukaryota > Metazoa > Arthropoda > Arachnida > Ixodida > Ixodidae > Dermacentor > Dermacentor variabilis. The sequence goes on along the minus strand of NC_134574.1, from coordinate 70,684,656 downwards.
AGCTTTTTCAAAGTTCTGAGCGTTCTAATTTTTTTGCATTTTGAATCATTGCTTTACTACTGGGAAATTATCACACCAAGGATGAAGTTCATCCTATGAAAATTCTTAGGGCCCCGTGTGACATACAGCGTGAACAAATGCAGGATATTACATAATTATGGTTTAGTTGAGTATATTGGTTCCTGTCTGTGTTGCCTGGTTCACTTCAATTATATTGTCCCCGCATTATTGATTTTTCATGCTTTACTGGTTGCAGCTGTCTGGTGCCATATCATGCTGAGCATGGTTGGTCTGCCATGTGCCCAGGATCGAGTGTATCAAGAAAGGCCTATCGACTAGGCTACTTCACTTGGGAGTGGACGTCCGGCTGTGCTTGTTAGGCGGTGTTTCTCTTTTTTTTTTTGTGAATGTTGGCTACTACAACACCCGAATGGCTCAGAAGCAACGCCTGAACCATTGTTTCGCACAGGGGTGCAACACAGGATACTCCCAAATCAAGCAAGCGGCGAAACTCGCGTTATTCAAAGCACCCGCCGACCCGGAGAGAAGAAGCAGAGACGACAGGAGACTTACACCTGATTGTGCTGTTTGTGAGTCGCATTTTGAGAAGTATTTCATCATCAGGGACTATGTTCATTATATTAATAGCACGGAGGTGAGAATTCCGCGCGGGATCCCGACGCTCACACCGGACGCCGTTCTAACTATTGTACCGAATGTTGCCTCATATTTAAGCAAGTGCTTGCCTGCTAAAAGAAATGAAAGGAACAGGAAATCTGCAGAGGGTGTCGTGCCCAGGAAAAAGCCACGACTGTCTACTACAGATGAGCCTGATGTCTGGGACGAGCCCACAACAAGCGAAGGCGCCGTTGTAACAGTTGCCTCCTTGAAAGACGCGAGACTGCCTGATAAGTACTGGATGTTTCATGAGCTATGTAGCGCTGAGGGAGCATGTTTTAGGTCTTGCTCCCTGAACGCCAGCACAGGGGACGTCAGCGTAGAAAAGGCAGTGTTTTTCACTGTAAACAGCGATAGTGTTTTCAACTCGAGAACGTTTGTGCTCGGGAAGCTCGTAGGAGAGGCAGCAGTAGTTACAATGCCGGATGTGGAAACCATTCTGGGTCAAGCGCTTGTGTAAAGCACTTGTGTAAAGGAGCAGCTGCTCATCTCGATTCCTTGTTTAGCAACCTGACTCCATATAGAAGGGAGCGGGGTAGTGTGCTCTTAGTGGACATATATGAATTTTAAAGAAAGCATGAGGGTTAACCTACCTCAACCTAATGGTTTGATGCGCCAACTATACTTGATGCATCAAAGTTGCCGACATTTAACTAAATGTGGCTGTACCTGACTCTATAGTGATATTTGTTTTTCTTATTCAGTAAGCTGGCAGTTTATCCATATTTTTAACATGCATTATTACATTTTGTTCAAATAGTCTGAAACCAGGATAAGTATCTGGATTTGCTGTAAACAACAAAGTAGCCTATTCAGACTTGTGTAACACAGCTCCTGATGACACAGTTGCGAGCAGCTGCTTACAATGCGCCAATGACTTGTCCCTTCTGCGAGTGCAGATGCAGACAGACAGCCAGTGCAGATGCAGTGCAGACAGCAGTGATAGAGCACAAATGCTCTATCACTGCTGTCTAAGACAAGCACCAGTGACCTGTCCTTGCTACCTTTGAGAAGCGCCAATGATCTGTCCCTGCCACCTATACACAGTAAAATAATTTACACCCTTGATGGTGAGAATTGCGAATCGTAACACCCTTGAAGGGTGTCTTTGTGCCTACGATGGCCGTCATTCGTGGCAAAGGTGAAAACATCTTCCATTCGGCCTGAACAGTGATGAAAACGACGTTTCTTTTTTTTTTTCGATGGAATCCATTGTCAACATCGTCCATCCACTACGTAAACGAAATGGCGTGCCCAGAGTACACATTGTGACAGCGCTCCGCCTTCAAACCAAGGGCCTTCTGCAAGGCGCATGGGCTGCTTATATAGAAGGTACGTACTATCGGCTCAAAAAGTAAACGGACCACGGCACAGTTGGCCGGAGCGGCTGCGGGGCCACACCGGGGCGCTGCTATCTTGCTCCGCGCGCTGACGGCGAGAGTGCCCCGAGTGACGCCAGACTTCGCCCTCTCTCTTGCGCGGGGCCTTGTCATGCTTGATAAATTTCTAGTGCGCCGTTCGGTTGCTCTGCTGCTGACGGTCGCGACGAAGGGGACTGTGCATCGCCGGTAGTTTAGCACATGGCGCTGTCGAACAGTAGTGGACGGCCGCGGGGCATCAAACCGCGCCACTGAGACGGAACGCAGACTCGTTCTTAAGTTGTTTTGCTTATATTCACCATACCTCTCATTTTAGTGCATTTCGCTGGCGTCCACCGCTGCTCGATTTTAGGCAACACAAAGCAAGGAGCCGCAACGGCGCCTACGTTGAAGGCCGCTCCATGCGCGCTCTTTCACGCCGGCGCGATAACTTACAGGCGCCAAGCTTTGCTGCCGGTGCGGGTTCTCTGTCGATATTACTTTTCCGGCATTGTCTTCTGCAGTGGGTGTAATAACTATAGCAACAACGCCTCTAAAAACTGCTTTAATTCGATACTACAATACGCACAGCCCGTTATGAAACTTTCTTTACAAAAATACCGTCAGAAAGAGACAATTGGAAAGGCGAATCGGAAAAATCTAGTCGCTCGTGAAAGCTTATTCACGGAAGCAGATAAAAAATGGCATTCCGTGGGTTGAAGAGGTCCTCAGCGGGATGAAAAGTTGCCGTCGACCGCGATGACAGCCTACTTGCCTTGGCATCGAGTCACAGAGCGCTGCTACTAGCTCCGGTCGTCCGCGCAGCGCTTCACACCCTTCCTTCACGGTATGATGCAGCTGATCCGCGGTGCCACAGCAAAGGCGCCGATAGGACACCGGCGTTCAATATTTCCTTTTTATTCTCTGGAACGGTGTGGGCGACGCGCTTTGTAGTGCGCGCTGCTATCCAGATATGGTTGTGTCCAGCCATTGGACACTGGAAGACTAGGAAATGTTTAAAAACGAGAACGGTCGCATTCATTTCGTCGCAAAAATGCCATCTCGGGTGCCGATCGAGGAGAGAAGGTGAATCGTGCGGCTTAGCATAGAAGGTGTCCCTCAGCGTGAAATCTGCCGCCGCACCAGCAGGAGCAGAACATCGGTGAACCGCATTATTCAAGCCTATAGGGATGAATATGGTAGAATTGCTGATGCTCAGCGCAGTGGGCGGCCAAGGCTTACAACGTTGGTAGAGGACCAACGGATAGTTGCTGCCGCTGTTGTTGACCCCTTTCTGAACGCCAGGGAAATTCGCGACGCACTCGATCTCACCCAGGTAGCACAAATGAGATACGTAACGTTTTCGTAGCGTTTATCCAAGACGATAAAAACGGGTTAAACAAGACACGAATAAGAGAACTTCGTTGGGAAAACGTCGTATATGTCTGCTAATGTCCGGCTTAATTACTTTCTTGAGACGATCTAGAACAGGTCTGCAAAACGTACTCGAAAAGCTGGTCTAGAAGTGGTCTTGAAAGGTTTACGATAATCTGAAGCGAATTTTCGCGGGTGCCAGGAGCGCGATCGGACATCGTTGTTCAAAACGCGCGTTCAGTCTCGCCTCACATGACTGGCCTATGCCGCGCCAACGTCGTCAGCCGCACCTGTTGGCACGGCCTAGGCCAATCGCGTGAGGTGAAACTGAACGGGCGTTTCCAACAACGACCTCCAATCGCGCCCCGGATGAGTAGAAGCGTCGGTGGTGACTGTAAGAGCCATGGCTAGAATGTACTAGAAAGGTTGAAAACTTGTTCGGGGTTGTACGGCAGTCATCAGGGTGTAATGACCATCCTACACCTGAGCAGTTCTTGATAACTGTTAACTGCCTCAGCTTTTACAGCCTGGCCAGACCTGTTGATGGTGCCAGTGTTGAGCCACTAGTCCTCACAGCGCTACTTGACACAGGAAACACAGACCTGTCAAATTCCACAACCTTGGAAGACACAATTGACAGCTATATTTCAAGGGGGGACCTTGATTCCCTAGAGGATGCTGCCAGCCAGAAAGGCAACGGTGTTCCCAGTGAGCACAAAAGTCTAGTTCAAGAAAGAAGTGACTCGCGCCTTATCTACCACATGGCAGGATATGTCGCCAGGAAATTTGTGAAAAAAACTGGATGTGATGCATATCGCACTCTTTTGCTTGTGAGCAATGCAGAGGGGAGGTCAGACCTGCACTCTGGTTTTACCAGCTTCGCTGACACAGGTGGACTGCTGTATCCATCTAAAGAGCTCTTTGAGTTCATTAACTACTTAGAGAGTGCCTTTACGGGCTGCTTCAGCATGAATCAATTACATGCTGACAGCATTCTGGATGTGCTGTCACTGCTCAGGACCAGAACAAAAACGATTGGATGCACAGTCCATGAAGGCGAAGTAAAGTGCAAGGTTGTGAAGTTTTATATTGTAACACGGCTCCACTTCCCGATTAAGGGATTAAACAAATCAAATGATGCAAGGCGTCAAAGGATGAAGCACCTAAAAGTGCGCAGGTGTCTGTGACCAAAACATTGCCAAAGTTCGTGATGTGATTTGTGGTGACCGAAGATTAAGTGTTCGTGCAGTGGCGCAGTTGGTTAACTTGGATAGGGAAGCTGTTCGGCGCATTTTAACGGACGAATTAGAAATGAGGAAGATTTATGTGAAGGTTGTTCCAAAAGTTCTGTCCAATGACCAAAAACAGTGCTGTAAGGACGTGTGTGGACATGTTAGAACGCATTGCAAACTAGCCAAATTTGTTGGAATCTGTTGTAACATGTGATGAGACATGGGTTTTTACCTATGACCCAGAAAGTAAGTGCCAGTCAATGCAGTGGAAGTCTCCAGGATCCCCAAGGCCCAAAAAAGCACGCATGTCAAAATCAAAATTCAAGGCAATGTTAATTGTCTTCTTTGACATTAATGGAATCGACAGACAGATATCGCAGTAACAGATGTCGCCGAACTAGAGGAAAAACTCTGAACCTGCCAACTGGATGAATGCCAGGGTGTTCTTCGGTCACAGACTTTCACCGAGGATGGTCTTTAGGGAAACGATGGAAAGGTTGCCTTCTACACCGGGCTTGCTACATTTGTAGTGTTGCTCCGTGTATTTTATCTTTTGAAAGACCACATTTCATACTCGGGGGAGCACTCACTGACCCAGTTCCAAGAAATGGTGTTATTTCAAATGCAAATGCGGCTAGGCTGCCCATTCCAGGACCTTGCCTATCGCTTTGACATTGCACAGTCGACAGCTTCAAGAATATTTGACAGGTGGTTGGATGTATGTTTTGACAGACTTGAACCACTGGTGCGTTGGCCGGAAAAGGAGGAACTCATGAAAACAATGCCAGTGGCCTTTGTGGAGAACTTTGGCCTGAAAGTACGCATGATATTGGACTGCTTTGAAGTGTTCATTGATCAACCAAGCTCATACCTGCCTCGAGCAGAGACATGGTCGGCATACAAACACAATAATACTGTGAAATTTCTGTTGGGAATATGTCCACAGGGTTCAGTTATGTTTTTGTCACAGGCATTGGGTGGTCGAGCCAGTGACAAAGTCATAACAGAGGAATGTGGGGTACTGAACCTGCTTGAATACGGGGATGTGCTAGCCGACAGGGGTTTCCTGATAGCGGAAAGTGTGGGTTTGTGCCATGCATCACTGGCTACACCTGCTTTCACTAAAGGAAAAAGACAATTGAGTAGCAGTGACATTGAGCGGACAAGAGAGATAGCAAATGTAAGAATCCACGTGGAGAGAGTAATAGGAATGGTGAGAAACAAGTTCACCGTACTGAAAGGGAACCTCCCTGTTGAAGCCCTGAAAGCAAATGGGCACGGGGAATGCCAAATAGACAAAATTGCTTGCAGGCGTTGTGCCCTTACAAATCTTTCCAACTCTGTAGTGCCATTTGATTAAAGGGTGGCTACGCTCCTGCAGTGTACGTTGCTGTAACCTGAACCTCAGAAGTCAAAGGTGGCCCTGGCAAAGAATGTGTGAGTTGTGTCTGACACAGTTGCCAAAAGTAGGCTTTTAAAATCCAAGTCAATTGTAGTCACTTTACAAGACTGAATCATGTAGTCACTTTACATGATTATTGAGGTACATAACTCGCATATGCATCATTGCACTTCCCAAAACTGAAACAAGCCTCACTGCTTGCAAAACTGACAAAACCATTGGTCAGCCTTTGGTGCTCTTGTCATACCTATGGACTTAAAATGAAACCATGTAATAGGGCAGTTCGAGCCATCGCAGGCAATCATTTTGCCTTTCTCTGGTCCCTTGCATATATGCAGTACTCTGTACTATCACTGCCGTCAGTCCTCTTTGACAAATTTTGGTTTTGTGTGGCCTGAGGCGTGTTAGCAGTTGAGGCTGCAGCGGACTGACCCAGTGTCGGAGGTCGATTTTCTTCTTGCCTTGTGTACCAACGGCCTACCAGCTCAAGCAGCACCTTGCAGAAAAATTTCTCCGCTGCCGTCAATAAAGGTACAACAAAAGAAAAATCCGCCTTCACTCTTTGTGTTGTGGAACAAGAATGGAATGAACGTGCAAAGTCACAGTAAGTTCTCTGCCATATACATTTGGAGCTGAACTTGGTAATAGTACCGGTGATTACTTTTCAGCTCAAGTGCGCAATCAGATTGGACGACACAGCTGTTAGCGTCACACAGGAGGTCACTTATATTCCCATCCCTGACTTTCCAGGGACACTTCACTTCAACTAGGCTCTCACCACAGCATGCACATTCTACCAGCATGTCGGGAGTGGCACCAAGGTAAATGTGGGCTTGTGAAACTAGCAGCCCTGCCTCCTTAAACTGTTCTTGCTGGTGTAACTTTGTGGCAGTCAGTTTGTATTCGCCGAGTGTATTTGATTCGTTTTGCCTGCCGTACCTAAGAGCAGGCGATGATGCCTTATTTTCGTGCGGGTAGCAAATGCGCTTCAGTAAGCTTATTGAAGGCACCTTCAGTCTTGTACGACAGACGTCTTACAATGTAGACGCTGTGATATGGCCAGCCCTGTATGCAAACCATCAAGTACTCATCGTCTGTTGTCTAGTCCTTGCCTCTATGCTGCTGACTGCATCGTCACTAATCTGCAGCTTACTGTAAACAACGCTGCAGTGTTGTGCCAGCTGGTAATAAGACAAGCCCTGTCGTACATTCGACGCAGGTCTGCACCATTGCAGGCTCTTGCCGCAGGCACATACATGTCGCTGTACGTAGGGTCCGTACTCATCACGACTGGCCGATGTCCGGAGTTTAAAAGATCGCCAAAGAAGCTGTTCCACTCTTCTTTCGTTGGAGCAGGGGCCTTAGTACACGCGGTCACACTGGCCGCACAAACTGAAGTTCCTTCACAATCGAGCCGACGTTTCCTCCGGGCACTCGACGCGAAATCCATGGCAGCAACGGGCCGCACTTCCACTTTTCGTATGTGGGCTGGAAGCCAGGCATTCGTGCTGTCAGTGCAAGAATGCTCTTGCCGCCCACGCACACCTTACTCGAGGGAAAAAAGAACAGCGGCAACATGAGCTCAGGCCTCGCCGTTCCCTGCCGTGCTAGTGCAGTGCGCAGCACTTATGTCGCCGTCGCTCTTGGCCAACACCCACACTGTTTGCGGAGCCTGGTTGAGGCTCTGCGAGTGGTTTACCTGCGAATAAAACGCGCCATCAGCACATGTTATGGTGCAAAAGAAGACGCCTTACTTTTGTTATGATGATTACGATATCGGCAGACACCACCTTCACAGACGGCTCGTGCACCTAGCCGCTTGTCACAAAATTGTGGGCCTTCCGCCACTTCAACTGTTTACGCGTCATGAAACTGGTCCTCAGAACCGAGAATTCGTAGATGTCTGAGCTATCCGCGCACGGCCACTAGCCAATGTCTTTTACGATGCGTGCATGCGACTGCATCAAAGGGCCATGCCAATCGCTTTTGTTTTGATCTCGTAACGTTGTCTGTCACGTTCAGATAATGTTGCTGCATAGTCTTCAACAACTGAAGTAATTGTCTTTGTGAACAGGCAACTTGTAGCGCGTCACTGGAGCGGTTATACCATTTATTGTCGCAGCATGCTGCACTAGCGGGTGTGGAGGCTACAGCAGGCATCTGCTAAGGAGTACTACAAGATGGCCGCTCACCCACAATGCACCGCATCATCTGTTTTCGTGCATACACCCTATACCGGTGTCATGCGGCCATTTTTGATTACGATTGGCTCCAGTCCGCAGATTCAGCAAGGAAGCCAAAGGCGACCAGAATTCGATCCCATTCAGGATCGATCGTGGCCAAAATTTGCAGTGTGACAACCGTATTAGATGTCGCTTGGGTACTTGCACTCAATTTGTTTTTTTTTTGTCGGAGGTCACGCGGTTGGTAATAGCGCAGATAGCCTGCAATGCTTGTGCTTTCATCGCTAGAACTAATACAAAACAAAAGAACCACAACCATCCCGGCTATGTACTTATCTTTCGTATTCAGTTGTGCTCGTTTGTTCTAGAAGCTCTCGTGCTATTGCGGATGAACGCGTGGCTGCACCAATTGTTTATAAATTTATCTTTTTGTATAAATAAGTACACTGAGCCTAATCAATTTTTTCTCGTCCCTGAACTCGTTTCTTGGTTTCACGCAACCATGCTTATTTATTACTACTACTATTTATGTTTCCTTGTTGTATGCCTAAGGCATGCTGTCAGTGGTCGAGAATATTTCTAAAATGAATTGCACTGAACACCCTACGGCTATTGTACGTTTTACTACCTTATTCTAAGGTCTAGTTATAACATGTATGGTTATTGTAACTATTCTTAGCCTATATATATGTGTGCATTTGCAGTTTTGAGAGGTTCTTTTAGTGGTCAATCTCGGGTGGTATTAATGGTGAGTTGTTTTCTTGTGCCCATGTAGTTACAGTCAGCATGAAGCAATTGCATGGGAACCGACTGACTGTCTTGGGCCTACAGGTATACTTTTTTCATGACAATTGGCCTACATATTTTTTCCACTGGAGGATGAAGACTTCTCCCAGTGAGCTCCAATTACGTCTGTCTTGCGCTAGCTCATTCGAAGTGAAGCTTGCAAATTTCCTGATTTCATCATAGTCTAATTCTCTACCGTTCTCAACTACCCTTCTCTTCCCTTGGCATCCATTCTGTAACTCGAATGTGCCACCGGTTATTTGCCCTATGCATTACATGGTTGAAGAACGCACTTGGGCTAGTTGGCGCTCATTGCAGACTTGAAACATCATTACCTAGTGTGAGAAAGACGACAACATCAAGAAGCACATAAGACGGAACTCTAGACTTCAACTGACATTTTTGCTACACAGAAACATGGGATGCACAGAATGTTGATGGACGGAAACAGCACAGGACCTATCACAACAAATTGATGAACAGGTTAATTTCCCATACGAACACTCTTGTTAAGACCCAGAGACAGGTGCTTACACACGGTCTATTCCCCGCTTTTTTGATGCAAAGTGGTTTGTACATTTCCCTATGAACCTGCTTCTGGAGCCGCCTGAGTACACGATTGCTTTGAAACTGCTCGGTGCATGAATACCTATGGCGATGATTGGCCAGGTGGCCACCAGCCACTAAGGCACCGAAAGCTGTCCTATGTTCCTTCAAGCTAAACAGGTCGGTGTTCAAACGACCGCTTGGGGGAACAAAGATAGGGCAGCTGTCAGTGGCTGGTGGCCATGTGGCCAATCATTGCTGTAGGTGCTCATGCAGTGAGCAGTCTCAAAGCAGTCGTCTGCTCAGGCGGCTCTAGAGGCAGGTCAACATGAAAATATTCGAAGCACTTTGCATCAAAAAGCGGGTGATAGGTGTGTAAGCACCCCTTCCCTGGTTCTCGCCAAAAAAGATTGTTCAAATCTCGAAATGAACCTGTCCATCGATTTGCTCCGATACCTCCTGTGTCAAACAACAGGGAAAGGTGAATGTTGCTTCCATGCGTGGAGGTCGCAACCCCTGAATCCTATGTTTCTGTGTAGCCAAAATTTCAGTTGAAGCCTAGAGTTGTGTCCTGTGTGCGTCTAGTTGTCGTCCGTTCTTTTTCGCGCTAGTTAATGATGTCTCACGTCTGCACTACATGGCCTGACCAGCCCCCTTTTTTTACTCTTTATGTCAGCTAAGATATCAGCTCCTTCGTTTGCTTTCTGAACCACGCTGCTGTCTTCCTGTTTCTGCTGCCATCAGGATGGGAGTGGACATAACAAAAGGTAAAGCACAAAAAGTCTGACTGCTTCTCTTTCTAAGTAACATTCAGTTTCATTTGTCATTTTACGTAATAGTTGAAATTGTACCAACACATCCTTTTCCACCTTGTGATTTTCCCATAGCTCTGACAAATGAATATATAGGCTTTAGGAAACTATGAGTGCAGTTTGTTTAAGAAACAGAATACTCTTGCACTTAAAAGTAATGTGTACGACGCTCTGACTCCTTTGATGCATGTGCCTTGAGAGGTGTTCATGTTGTTCTTCATTTCTTTCTCAGTAAGCTTTACCTGATGGGTCTGAGTTTGTATGAAGAAACAAGTCCTGAAGAAACCATAACACCTGACAGGCAGAAGTGTCGAGGTTGAAAGCCAAGTTTTCTTTCATGACATATTTTTTTCAGGCTCTACTAAGTTGATCCATGATGTTTGACAGCGCGGACTTGTACAAAGGACGTCGAAAGTGACGAAAAGTGGAGATAAACGCCGCTAATACCAACTAGCCCGTTTGCGTACCTGCACTAGTTGAGCCATTTCTACTAAAGTACTGTAAACCAAATGTGGTAAATTCAAAATTGGTGCCTTCTCTATCTTTGTACAAATAAGTGTTTCATAAAATAGTTTAAAGCGTTATGGTTGATGTCATGTTTTGACATCACTATAGCCTCATAAAATATCTTCATGGATGCAAAAGGTGCCTCTTGTGCAAGTTCCGTGCTGGCCTGACAAGGAGAACAAACCTGGCAGAAGGTAGAGCACATGCTGTATTGCAAACAAAACGCATGATTGCATTTTCTTGGCAGTTATCGCAATGTTTTCTGATGGTTACCTGCATGAATTATCTCAGCTGCTAAAGACACATCACTAGACATTGTGAGCAGAAAAAAGCCTTATTGTGCAGTACTATTGAAGTCATGCAACATTATGTTTAAGCAAACTGGCAGGGATGCTAGCTGTTAAAAAGAAAGGGCTGATTTCAAGAAAAATGTGGAACTGAAATGCACTATGCTTATAAGCTACAAAAGATTTCCAGGATGATCAGGCTTGTTACACTGGCCATTTGCTTATTAATTCAATATGGTTCACTGAAGCTTGTTTTTAAATTCACAGTGTCATTATAGAGGGTGATGATTTGAAGTTTTGTGGAATTTTTAAATATAGCCTCTTGCATATAGCATAATTCTAGTCCTTGAGCAGGAATAATCAAACAGGCAGGCACATCTTGCATGAGAAATCGAAACACATATTCAACTAATTACCGAACATTTATTAATTATCTTTAGAATGGATTACTTTACAGCACATATAAACAAAAAGAAAGGGGCTTAACTGAGGGGCCTGATGTTTATTAATCATAACCTAAGAAGCCAGCAAACACTGACACCAAGGACAACTTAGGGTAAATTACTTGTGAATAGTTAATGGAATTGAAAGTGGATGAAAAAACAACTTGCCGCAGGTGGAGAACGAACTCACGTCTTTGCATTATGCATGCGATGCTTTACCAATTGAGCTACCGCAGCGCGGTTTCCCCAAACACTTTCTTGGGTATTTATGTTTCCTAGTAGAACCCTGGGAGTGTTTGCCTGCGCCACCATATATATGAGGTACAAATTGTAATTTACGAATCATAGCCAGTGAGATTACAAGGTGTATCCACTTGGAATTGATTTCCAGAATGACGCCAGTTTGGAAATATGTACCATCAAACTTGCCGTAAAAATGCACTGTTGTTCCACTTACTTTCTTAACAAAATGTGCTTTTATGCACTGATGCACAAAAGTAACTGAAACACCCTTGTGTATTGTTCTTTATCAGGGAAATATTCCTAAACTGGTGTGATCCTGGAAATTCAAATGCATACGTCTTCCAAGCTCACTGGCTACAATTCGTAAATTGCAATATGTGCAGTAAAATAATTAGTTAATTAGTGAATATTTTTTAGTTGAACACGTGTTTCGACTTCTCATGCTAGTAATGTCCACCTCTTCAAATAATCTAGCTCAAGGACAAGAGTTATGCGATCTGCCACAGGAAATTGTCAAAAATTTCATAAAACTTAAAAATGATCACCCTGTACAATGTTACTACAGTGCGAAACAGCCAGCAGCCTAATCATTACATTTAAGAATGCCGTAACAACACTGACAAGTGCACTAGTTTTCTGCGCTTCACAGATGAAAGATGTAGGCCATTAGAATGTTTGATCTGAGTATAACTCACTATCAGATAACCAGCAAGATCAAGTGAAAGCAGATGACAAACTTCATACATGAAAGGCTTTAACTGTGCTTTGATTAAAATAGCTAAATTTCTGTTAAGCATGATGGCTTCACTGTGTTGTTCCAGTTAAACGCATCTAAATGATCAGATGCTGAATAGTTCTTTTTTGAAGGTCTTTAGTGAAAACCTATGTAATAAAAATACCAGCAGGATTATGTGCTTGCTTAGTGATGATGCCTAAGATGACGTCAAGGTGTAGGTTGGGCTTCTTTGTAGTAGAGATGCCAAATAATTCTGACAGAGGGGTTGTTACCAGCCACTGTGAAGGTCAGAAATTAAGAAAAAAATAAAGGTCAGCTTAGTGATGCTTAGTATAAAGAGAACAGAAAAACAAAACAAGTAATGCTCTCAACTAACATTTTTAAATGTTCATTGAATATGTTACAAATAATTGTGTCGAATATTTTAAAACAACCATGCTTGATAAGCATTTACAGAGCAACCACCATGACAACCAAGTGTCGAGAGCACACCGGTGAGGCGAATTTAGAAGCCTAAGATTACTAAAGCCGAAGGTAACAAAAGCAGCAATGGCAGTCTAAGCCCTACCTTCTTGTGTAGTTATTGCATTCTATAGACAGTAGTGCCAACGGCTTGTTCTTAGTTTCCTAGAAAACTGCCTTTCACATACTCTTTTCTGCTGCGGTGAGGAAGTTAGGAGATAGTTCTGGTCAATAATGACCACAGATGGTCTTTGAAGTGCTCATTTATACATTGGTTATTCTGGAGAATGCTTTGCATAACAAGGATTTCCACAGTGCGTGAAATTCGCACAATATTTTTAAATATATGGGCTCAGAACGTGATAGTGTTGTGTTGCTATTGCTCTGTGTCATGGTGAAGTGCTCACTTGGGTGCTGTGTGTGTACCTATTATGCATGAATCCTTTATAGGTACATGGGCTACCCCATGAAAATTTTCCGTTGAAAGCAGCATGTTATTCTGGTCTGTTGCGTGAAACTGATAGCACTAAATTTTACTGCAGTGTAGATGCTTAAAGGGCCCCTTACCAGGCCCCATAGAAAATTTTTGTTATACACTGGAAGTTGTTACGTGTCCTCTAGGGAGCATTCTGCCACAAAAATTTTTCAAATCGGCTCATGATATCCCCATGATTTCAGAAGGCGAGACACTCTCTCCACTCACCTCGTCTAGCCTCCAGAGCGAAATTCCTTCCCTGCGTTCTCCCATACCGTGCCTCGAGGATTGTGTGATGCATGTCACAAGCCCCGCCTTAATTTTCTTCACTTTTTTGTGGCACGGTGCACTTCTCACGGCGTCCCGCACAAGCTGTTATGAATGTCTCCTTTCGTGCAGCACACCGTTTTGCGCGCTGTGCATGAGGACACCTGACTAGTGATATAAGCTAGTGCTACACGAATACTGACGTAGACACAAACGGATCACAGTGCATGATCCCGCACATGAACATGGTAGAAAATGACGTAGTCTTGGTGTCTGCGTGCACGACTGCACTACTTGGGAACAAGCAGACGAAACGGAAGTACATCTCTCTTGCTGCAGTGCAAAGTGAAACAAAAACATGCAGATATTTGGTTTGTGTTTTATTATTTCTCTAGGCTTTACTTCGTCTGTTCAAGCAACATACTACACGAACAACAGATGTTGCGTTGAATAATTCAGGGAAGCGCTGCTTGTCATGTTTCGTGTACTTTTCCCGACATTAAATTGCAACATATAATTTTGCAGGTAAGAAAGAAGCAGATGGCTACAGCTATCAGTGAAGAAATGGCTTCATCTATGATGGCTCGCCTTAGGACATTGGAATGGAGCTACACAAAGGCATCACCAGCCTTGCCTGTGCCCTGGGACATTGGTTTGAATGAGACTGTTCTTCAATGTAGAATGGCCACAAGACTTGTCACCACATACAAACCGCAGTGCAAGCTCTAAATATTGTACGGGAGGCTAGAATAAATAACCCTCTATGCAGTCACTCTTTCTGTATCTGTGGTAGATGGGTCCATTTCACACAGAACACTTGCATGTGATTATGCGTTTTCTCTCAAAGTTGCTATGCCGCGCATTTGGAAACATGTTACCTATTGTATTCACACCATACATAACATTTCTGTGCTAGCGTGACTGTAAACTTATGAAACATACAATGAAGTGCATATGTACCCGCTTCAACATGCTGTACTTCAACACCCTTATAGCAAGGGCTATTGCTCATGAAGCCCAATAGGTGAAGGGGTAATATATTCCTGATCACACCCTTACACCCCATGGGTCAAAGGGTAATATGTTGTTCAAAACACCCTCTAGGGATAGGGTGTTATTGGAAAATAGAACAACCATCATAAGGGTGTACTTCCCTACAAAACCCGGTTTTTTCAAGGGTGCTAGGGGGTTAGTTATATATGCTCAAAAAAACCCTTAGGGGTGTAAATTATTTTTGTGTATGAGAAGCACCAATGATCTGCCACTGCTACCTACAAAAAGCCAGGTTAGGAAGCACGTCTGCAGTGCGTGCCAATTCACCACAAGATACCTTTATGGCTTTCTACGTCACACGAAAGATGTCCACATGAACAAAGTCGCACTAAAATGTACCATATGTCGCATGCGGTACGCCCACGTGAAGCATTACAAGGATCACAGAAAAATCTTGCTCATCATCTGCTGCTCATAACAGATTAATGCCTGTAGATGTGCTTGGCTTGGAAATGTCTAGTATTCAGGCTAGTAGCCAGTCTTTGTGTGCCTCGTACATGATGGATGCGGGAACTAGTTCAGTTAATCAGTTGACTGATTACCAAACTGTCATGCTTGGCTCGGCAACTGGAGTCGCATCGCTGTACAAAAGTAGCTGTAGACGCAGTAATACAAGGAGTTGCAAATATCTTGGCAGCTGCCGGCATTGCGTTTGATGTTTCAGCTCTTCGCAATTCCAGTGCAAGGAAGGCACTTTATTGTTCTGAAGGAATATATGTGGCTCCAGTAGAGGTAATTCTTGATTGTGGGAGTAACGGCTATATTATTCCTCTTAAAAGCCTGCTTGAAAATCTGCTGCACCACCCCATTTTTTCCATTGCTTCAAGTCCGAATTGGACATCTCAAGCAGTGACCTCCTCAAGGATTTCACTGATGGCACGAGATTTCCGACACATCCCGTTGGCAGTTTCCATGATTAAAATTTAATTGTGATGTTAATTTACTCTGACAATATCAAGTTGGCCGATGGGATTGGCATGAAAAGAGGCTCTAGAGGTAAACTAACAGTTTTTTATGTACCATTTGTAAATATTACGGCATCGAAGAGGTCGAAGCTGAGTAATATTTTTTTTTACTGGCTGTAGGAAAGTCTAAGGACTTGAAGTCAATGGATGCAAAGACAAGCAGGTCACGCAGCAGCTCCGTCTGCCACTCGACAGTATTTTTTTGCGTAGTTTAGTTAGTTAGGTACTTGTTCTCATTAGTTTTTTCTTAGCTCAGTTTCCTTCAGTCTTTTTTATTTAGTGATTTCTATTTAATTAGCAACGTAGGCGCACTCGCTACGCAATGTAACCCCATGATCACGCGCCCACAATATGGGTGACATCATGGAGGACGACTCCTTCGCGCCTGGCAGCACCCCAGGCGGCTCGCGGAACATGGAGTTCCTCTTCACAGCCACCCCGCAGCTTCTGGCAGAGCATTCGAGTCCTGGCATCCAAAGGAGGCTCGCCCGCCACCGCAGCCTGCGACGATCAAGCGAAAATGAGAAGCCCCCACAAAGAATCGCCGCTCAAACCACGCCAGGCATCATCGTCAGCGCTCTGGCACCGCCGCCGCAACTGCAGGTGTGGGGGTTCGTGGAAGCGCCAGCCAAAGCTAGCCTCTGGCGAGCTCTTATGCCCCAACCAGAGGCATGCGTCGGAAAACTTCGGCAAGCGCCGAAGTGTCGAAAGTGTCAGTCGGGAACACGGCGAAGCATGACGACGTGCAGCGATTAAGTCTACTGCCGATGCTAGAAGTTTGCCGACGCGAGGCAAAGCTGCGCTGGCGGGCACCAATGAGAGGCTGCGACGCGTCGCAGGCGTCAACCTATTGGAGGCTGCGAAGCCTCCGGCTGCTATGCCTATGATGGCCGCTCGTGCGAAGGCGCCGGCACCAACGATTGTCCGAGTTTCTTGGCCGTATGACGCGCGCGACAGTGTTCCTGAAAGACAGTGTTGTAATAGCAGGCCGACGACGACAAGACCGCCGACCGTGGGTTGTGGCAGTGCGATGTGGATCCGAAGCGACTTCGAACGACGCCGACTAATCCAACCTGGGGCCATATTCTGTAGCGGTTCGCTTAGGAACCGGTTCAGTCTGGCTGTTACATCTGGATTACGTCACTCGGAGAAAGAGTGGAATGGGGCGGCGTGAGGGGAACCAATCAACGAGCGGCGGTCTGCCGGAAGATCATGTCATCATTTTTGTTTGTACTTGGGGGACGGTATAGCAATTGAAGGATGTTGCTGGTTTGATAAAAAAAACATTGGTTTGTATAGAACCACTTGCAAATATAATTTTCAGTAATAAATATGAGCTTGCGGCGCAGACGGCTACTGGGAGTTGTAATTTTATTTTAGTTGTTTTCTTATTTAGTAGTTAGGTGGTGTGCCATACGTTATGCAAACAACTTGCCTCGCTTTGTTTACGTTTTGGACTTGTTCACGCGCCGAAACCGAAACGATGTCGTTGCACAAGGACAGGCGGCTGGGGCCTCATGTTTCAGCGAGGCAGCGCGAAAGACTCGTTGCGTTTATTGAGGAGCACCCCTACCTAGCAAAGGTGTCGTGTGTGTTGGGCCAGCAGCTGACGGCGGCGCGCAAGTAGGAGCTCTGGCAGCAAGTGACGGCTTTGCTGAACGCTGAGGGTCCGGCGGTGAAAACTGCAGCACAATGGCGTGACGTATGGAAAAAGGATGTTTGATGATGATGATGTATGGGGTTTCATGGCGCAAGGGCCAGGAATGGCCAAAGAGCGCCATGTCTGTGGTAGTGGGTGTGCAGTGTAACTATGATTACTATGAATTGGTGTGTCGTGGCTGTAAAGGGGCCTTAAAATATACGCTCTAAAATGCGTAAAATCTGTGTAATAAAATTATGGCGATGACGTATGACTTGTACTATGAACATTTAGATGCATATAAAAAAATATGATAGGTAAAATATATCAGATTATGAGAAATGCCAGAGCACTACTGCCTCCTTAGAGCCCTTGAAACACAAGGGTCTGGAGGCATGTGCTATACCGTACAACTATCCCAGCGGCATCCTCTAAAGAGAGGAAGCGCTAGGAATGCATGGGGCTAATAACATGTAGGACCACATCTCTCAGAAAACCTAGGACTGTGTCTGTGTTAAAAAGCGGGTCTGGGCCGAGGAACATTACTGGATGAAGAGGGATGTGCTGTCTGTAAGCTAAGGAAAAATGTTTCATTCTTTCAGATTCGGCTTCCCGACACTCCAGGAGGACGTGGAGTACGGTCAGCCTCTCTCCGCATCTACCACAAGTAGGAGGCTCACTTCCGGTGAGTAGAAAATTATGGGTGCCAAACGTGTGTCCTATTCTGAGACGACAGAATAGGACATCTGTTCGGCGCGATTTTATAGTAGAGGGCCAGAATCCTAACTGCGGTTTTATCAGGTGCAGCTTATTATTTGTTTCCGCGTCCCATATGTGTTGCCAGTGGGCTCGCAGCTTCCTTCGCAAGAAAGGCCTCAGATCTGTGACAGGCACCTCAGCGGTAGGATTAGCGGCTCGCGATGCGATGGATGTGGCCATCTCGTCCGCCAGAACGTTACCCTCAATGCTCCTGTGGCCAGGCACCCAGCATATAATGATACGCTGTTTAGATATGTACGCTTTACACAAGACGGTGTAGAGTTCACTAAGTACAGGATTTTTGTGTGTATAGACTGACATCAAGGCCTTCACGACGCTTAGAGAGTCTGTATAGATCGCTGCTTTTGGAAGTTTTGATTTTCTTATATGCTTCACAGCAGAAAGTAATGCGTAGGCCTCAGCCGTAAATATGCTTGTTTCCGGATGCAGTACGTCGGATTCCGAGAAGGATGGGCCGACGGCTGCATAGGATACCCCGGCATTTGACTTCGAAGCATCTGTGTAGAACTCTGCACAGGAATGCTTGTGCTGGAGTTCTAGGAAATGCATTCTGATTTCGGCCTCCGGAGCGTGCTTTGTAACTTGAATGAAAGATGTGTCGCATTGTATCAGCTGCCACTCCCAAGGAGGTAGCAGCTTGGCTGGATGCATTAGGCGAAGCTCGGGGAGTGGGACATGTATCTCATCACTAAGCTCCCTCACTCGAAGCGAGAAAGGCTTTCTTACAGAAGGACGATTATTGAATAGTGTAGTGCAGGTCATATCGTTAACAGTGTTAAAACATGGATGTTGATGATTGCAGTGTATTTTTAGGAAATATGTAAGGCTGATGTAAGTTCTCTGTAGATGGAGCGACCATTCATTTGATTCCGCGTATAAGCTTTCAATCGGGCTTGTTCTGAAAGCACCAGTGGCTAAGCGGATACCTAGATGGTGGATAGGATCTAGGATCTTTAGTGCGCTCGGAGCGGCAGAGTTATATACGACGGCACCATAGTCCAATCGTGATCGAATTAGGCTCTTATAAACATTCATCAGACACTTCCTGTCGCTACCCCATGTTGAGTGGGATAGAATTTTAAGTAAGTTCATTGTACTTAGACATTTTTCTTTAAGATATTTAATGTGCTGTATAAAAGTGAGCTTGGAGTCAAGTATAATACCTAAAAATTTGTGTTCTTTGTTGATAGGTATTTGATGTCTACTCAGTTGAACACAAGGATCTGGAACCAGGCCTCTCTTTCTAGTAAAAAGAACACAAGAGCTTTTGTGGGGGTTGATCTTAAATCCGTTTTCGTCAGCCCACTTGCAAACCTTGTTCAGGCCCTGCTGTACCTGTCTCTCGCATACTGCGAGGTTGCAGGATTTAAAGCCTATTTGTATATCATCGACGTATACGGAATAAAAAATGGCCGGTGGCAGTGAAGCACGTAGTGTGTTCATCTTAACAATGAAAAGAGTGCAGCTGAGCACACCTCCCTGGGTACACCAGTTTCCTGCGTAAAAGGACGTGACAGTGCATTACCGACTTTTACTCGGAAGGTACGGTTGGACAAATAGCTTTCTATTAGGGCGAGCATATTGCCACGGATGCCCATTCCCGACAAGTCTCTCAAGATTCCGTAGCGCCACGCTGTGTCGTACGCCTTCTCCATATCGAGGAACACGGATAGGAAATATTGCTTATGTAGAAAGGCGTCGCGAATGTTTCCCTCAATGCGCACAAGGTGATCAATTGTAGCCCGCCCTTCCCTGAAGCCACACTGAAAGGGATCAAGCATTTGGTTTAATTCCAGGAAATGTATGAGTCGCCGATTAACCATTTTCTCAAACAGCTTACAAATGCAACTTGTGAGGGCTATCGGGCGGTAACTTGACGCCAACGAAGGATCTTTACCTTGCTTCAGAATGGGAATCACAATCGCTTCTCTCCATGCAAGTGGAAGATATCCAGCAGCCCAAATAGTGTTAAAAAGTGCAAGTAAAGTCAATTGTGTATCAGTGTGTACGTTCTTAATTATGTCGTACATAATTCTGTCAGGTCCTGGTGCAGAGCTCTTGCATGTCATCAAGGCAGCTCTTAGCTCGGCAATGCTAAAGGGACGGTTGTAAGGCTCATTCTCTCGACCTTTTCTTGGTAATGGCTTACGTTCTTCTATTTCTTTGTGTTTGAGAAAGGATTGTGTGTAATTTGTTGGACTTGACACGCTCTCAAAATATTCCCCAAGTGAGTCGGCCTGGTCTTGCAGTGTATCTCCCTGTGTGTTTACCAGGGGGAGTGAATGTGTTTGCCGCCCTCTAATCCTATTTACTCTGTTCCAGGCTTTGGCCTCATCCCTAAACGAGTTAATACTCGATAAAAACTTGTGCCAGCTTTCTCTTCTGGCCTGTCGGCGGGTTCGCCTGCCTTGGGACTTTATTTTTTTAAAGTTCATAAGATTCTCTGCAGTGGGAGAAGCGCGTAGCAACCCCCACGCCTTGTTCTGATTCTTACGGGCGATCCTACATTCGCTGTTCCACCACGGCACACGTCGTTTGCATGCCAGACCACTCACTTCGGATATGCATTTAGATGTGACATCTATTATGAATGCTGTAAAGAACTCGACTGCAGCATCAATTCCTAACGGAGACAAGTCAGCCCATGAGATACTAGACAGAGATCGAAATTTCTCCCAATCAGCTGTCTCAACCTTCCATCTAGGAGCGTGTGGTGGATATTCATTTTCTTTCGGTGATCTTAGCAGTATAGGGAAGTGGTCGCTGCCGTAAGGGTTGTCGGTAACTTCCCATTCAAGTTCAGGCAGTACAGACGGGGAGACTATGCTTAGGTCTATGGAAGAATAGGTTCTATTTGCAAGAGAGTAATATGTGTGTTCCTTTTTATTCAACAGACAAGCACCAGAAGAAAAGAGGAACTGTTCGAGAAGACGTCCTCGCGCATCTATACGAGGGTCGCCCCACAGGTAGTTATGTGCATTGAAATCGCCAAGAACAACGTAGGGTTCTGGCAATTCATCAATAAAGGACTGAAATTCATGTTTGCTTAGTTTATAATGTGGGGGTATATAAAGTGAGCAAATAGTGATAAGCTTGTTTAGCAGAATGACTCGAACCGCCACTGCCTCAAGGGCCGTTCGTAGCTGCAAACGTTGACAGGCTATGCTTTTTGAATTATAATTGCAACACCGCCCGATGATGCGAGAGCATCATCGCGATCTTTGCGAATAGTAACGTGTTGTCGAAGAAAATTTGTGTGTTTTGGTTTTAAGTGTGTTTCCTGTAAACACAGCACTTTCGGATTGTGTTTATGGATAAGTTCTTGCACGTCATCGAGATTCCTAAGAAGACCTCTGACATTCCATTGAATGATTTGTGTATCCATATTTAAAGAAAAATTTGTGCTGTGTTTACGGAAATTGAGGTGATGCCGCTTAGGTTACAGAGCTCTTTCGAGGCCCTGTAACGGGGGTTCTGCCCTTTCTGGAGCGTTCGAGGGAGCCTCGCCGCTCCTTAGGCGCTTGGTGCGCCTTGAGAATAGGTGTAGTGTCCATTGCCTCTTGTGAGGCGCCGGACACCTGCTCTTGCGAGCGAGAAGTTTCCCGAGAGGGTCCCGCCTTGGAGAGCAAGACCCCTGCGCCCACCAGCCCGGAGGTCGATGGGGCACCCTGCGGGATTTGGCTGCGCCGGCTGTTGCCAGCGCTGGGAGGGGCCGGGGAGATTGGGGCACCCTCTGCTGCGCCTACCTTCGGGGTCGATGGTCCCCCCTGCTCTGTTGACGGAGCAGCGCTAGCTGCGACCGCCGCGGGGGCAGATGGCGTAACTGCCGACTCACTGCTTGTGGGTCGGACAGCCGCCGGAGGCCGTTGTGACGCTGCCCCCTTACGCGCCACATCGGCAAAGCTGCTCTTAGACAGGTATGACACCCGCCTCCGTGCCTCTTTGAAAGTGATATTTTCTTTTACTTTTATGGTCACAATTTCTTTTTCTTTTTTCCAGGACGGGCAGGCGCGCGAGTATGCGGCATGCTCGCCATCACAGTTGACACAGTGTGGGGTGTTCTGGCACGTTTCGGAAGAATGTTCATTGTCACTGCACTTGGCACAAGTCAGCCGGCCTCGACAGTTCTGTGAACTGTGGCCGAAACGTTGGCACTTAAAGCATCTGAGAGGATTGGGAACGTATGGTCGAACACGAAGTTTGATATATCCAGCCTCGATGGACTCGGGAAGGACACTAGAGCCGAAAGTGAGTATCAGGTGTTTCGTCTTGATCTCTTTTCCATCTCGCCTTATCTTAATTCGTTTAACATTTATAACATTCTGGTCACTGAAGCCCTCCAAGAGTTCAGCCTCAGTGAGCTCGATCAAGTCATCGTCAGAGACAACACCACGGGTGGTGTTCATCGTGCGGTGCGGGGTTATAATTATCTGGGTTTCCCCAAATGACACTAGTGTTGACAATTTTTCATATTGTTTTTGATCGCGGAGCTCCAAGAGGAGATCCCCGCTTGCCATCCTCGACGCCTTATATCCAGGACCAAAGGCTTCAGTCAATGACTTCGAAACAAGGAAGGGTGAGATAGTTCTTACTGGTTTATCTGGTTTTGCAGAATGGATAACATGGAAACGCGGAAACGATTCTTTTTGGCGGCCAAAAAATTGAAAGACTTCATCGGTGCGCCCTCTTTTCTGAGGGCGATCAGGTAGTGAAGGGAAGGAAGTAGCCATGTGTGGACGCGTAGTTTTCGGCAGCAACGCCAGCCACCCACCATGGAGTCCAACAAGGGGACGCTGCAGGGCCTGAAAAACAGGGCCTGCAAACACCAGCTGTACGTTGCCACTATAACCCAATATGACATAACCAAGGTTGGCTACTCACACAAGGTTAACCCTTGCTGCCAGGAAGGTCGGAAGTAATAAAGAAATGAGAAGGAGACAGGAAAGGCGGAAAGTAAGGGAAAGACGAAGGTAATAGGGAGAGAGAGACAGGAAAAGGCAACTACCGATTTCCCCCGGGTGGGTCAGTCCGGGGGTGCCGTCTACGTGAAGCAGAGGCCAAAGAGGTGTGTTGCCTCCGCCGGAGGGCCTTAAAGGTCCAAACACCCGGCATCGGCTCAACCCCCAGGATCCCCCTTTCCCCGGACACGGCTAAGCCGCGCACGGCTACACGCGGGAGGGTCCAACCCTCGTGTGCTCGGGTACGTGGTGTCGCAACACACCAAACGCCTGCTGACGCAGACGCCCCTGCGGGGGAAAAAGGATGTTTAACGCCCCCGCGATGCAGCCGCCTTGCACGCCGAAAGCAGGTAAGCACACTCGTTGACGGAGCTTTTGCGCACCATATTCTAACAAACATGTTAATCACAGAGGAACCGGAGGAGGCAGCCTGCCCGGACCGCGAGGGCGCATCCTCTCATTAGTTGGAAGGGCGAGCGCCATCGGCGTCTGCGCACCGTTCTTTGAGCCCGACGACGAGGTGAACAGGCGCAAGGGTTTCAAAAGGTCAACGCCAAGTCGACGCGCTGTCGCAATTCGCTCAGTCACCGCCGTTATGGCTGATGTGTGGTCGCGCACTAGTGTTGCCGCTCAGAAGATGGCCCGAGCTTGAGCGGAAATCGACAAGCTATTTGACAAGCTATCGATAAGAAACATGCACACAAATGCTTGCTCAGTGCCTGTGTTTTTTATGTAAAGGCAATGTTCTCTGCTTTTTTATTGAGGCATATAAGCCATGTTGGTGTAGTCCGTTTAATCATTCTATAGTTAGCTTATGCATGTCTGCATTCAGTGATATGCTGTTCTGTTTTGTAAATAATTGGGGTTGAGCCGATGCAGATTTATAAAGGTGACATAATAGATAACTTCTTAGTGTAGAAACACCAATAGCATGCCACCTTTTTTACTCAATAGGTAAGCAAACACTTGGAATGGTTTGCAACAGGAACAAAAGAGCTTTATATATTGAGCAGACGTGCACCAACCATTCGTCATTGATGGTCATATAAAACGACATAGCACAGGCTTTTTATTAGTGTAGCCCTTTCGAAATGCAACAGTTTGGGATGCCATTGAAATATAACTACAATATTTCCTGTACATGACAGGTATCAGAACAAAACTGTTATCATTAATCATGCTAATTGCCTATGTGCAGGAGGAAAGCGATGTTGACCGCGGTGCTGGCGACGCGGCAAGTGCTGAATCCCATGTGTCTGTCGGCACAGCACCTGGAACAAGCGGCTTAAGAGGTAAGTTGGAACTTGTTATACACATCTCTAGTCTTTTCCCAAACGTATGACATGTACTTATTTTCCTTATGCGTCATATTCATTCTTAGCGAGACCACTCCAGCCCGCAACAGCGGAGAGGCGTCGCGAGGACGCAAGTGACCATAGCAGTCAGACACTTAAGTGTACAACAGACGTCTTCACAACTTTTTACTTACTTATTGTGAACACATACTTTTCAAGAAACATTGTCATTACAGAATGTGGGTTGTAGAATCATAGCCATAAGTAGCGTAATAAATTCACAAAACTAAAGAGCAAACACGTAAACAAGTTCAGAATTCCCCAGAATAAAAAAGAAAAGATTTAGGAGCACAAACACAAGTCGTGTTGAACATGTAAATGAGCTGTATTACACATTGACTACAAGAACTTAATTTGATCATGCTTGCCGATGGACAAGGGGAACAATGAATGTGTTAGTATATGTATGTATTTGCTGTATGATTAGTGAATGGGCTCGCTGTCGTATGTTACGTACTTCAAGTAACTTTGGTAATAAAGAAGTTGCACAGAGGGGAAAAAGTATTTCTAATCGTTACGCAAGGAGGGTTGTGAGAACGAACAGAGTGGCTAGGCAACAAATATCACTACATTTGTGGTGCTACTTAAAAAAGGAAATTATGCAATGCCGCAAACAGTGTGGTTTTGTTTGGTGCCAAAAGGCGCAATAATCCTTGGGATTGCTTTGAAGAATAGTGGCCCCATGTGAAATGCCTCACTTATTAACACTGCATTTCCTTGATTTTCCTTAAAGAAGACACTTTGGTATATGTGATCTCTGATACAAACAGTAGTTGCAATGAGCGGTGGTAAACAACTTGCAATAACACACAAAAACAAGTTTTGCATTGCATGTGAGGAAATTAGTAATGGTGCCCCTTTTGCCCTACTTTTAGAGCCACGGCAGGCAGGGAGGAGCAGAAGGTCAGAACCGAAAGTGGACGACCTGCTGTCCTCTGTCGCTGGCAACTATGCTGAGTCGCACTCGCGCAACAGCACAACAACGTAAGCATTCCAACTAGGTTATCAGTCTCATGATTTCACTCTATATGCGGAAGGCATTCCTCAGTGAATGAAAATGCTTAGTGTTTCTTACAGCAGTTAGCTGATTTATGGTACTGCACTACTTCTGATAGTACCGTTTCATAAATATTACTCGTTAGATTACCTGTGCACACACGGTATTAGCAGGCGACATACGTCGTAGAACCTGCACACCTGCCGATGCGGCCATTTTATTGTACAATGACATTACGCAACAATGCGAAAAAATTGGGGTGGCTCTTGCACCGTCTGCTTGTGGCTTTGTAAGATGCCGTATATGGCGGGAAT
This sequence comes from Dermacentor variabilis, assembly GCF_050947875.1. Classification (NCBI taxonomy): domain Eukaryota; kingdom Metazoa; phylum Arthropoda; class Arachnida; order Ixodida; family Ixodidae; genus Dermacentor; species Dermacentor variabilis. Next base: position 70,658,804 of record NC_134574.1, on the reverse strand, counting down.
TACCTTTGACAAAGTTTTTCGGTGCAGTACTTGAAGCAGCCAAAACGGGCAACTGTAAGGTCCCTGAAAAAGTTCGCGCAATCTAGAGAGAATGTTTTGCTTACCAGTCTTCGTTGTTCAAAGTGTGGATTCTTCTTGTGCACTGCGTCTAAAAGTGCATGCATATGCCACATAAAGTGCTTCTTCAGAGGAAATTTCTTAAGGACTTGTGCCAGTATTTCAGTCTACTCATTCAAACATTAGTGGGGTTAATAGAGTTGATTTTCCGGTCGAAGCCGACGAAATGTCTGAGGTTGTATTTAGTGCGACGGGCATCGAGCGATTATTACAGTGTTTGAAACCAACAAAAGCGTGTGGCCCGGATGATATCCCTACATCATTCTTTATAAATTGCTCGGGCATATTATGTTTGTACTTCTGTTGCTTATTTCAAAATTCCTTAAATAAAAGCGTTGTTTCTGGTGATTGGAAACTAGCGCGAGTGGTGCCAATTCATAAGAGTGGACAGAGTTGAGAATTACAGACCAGTATCCTTAACTAGCATTGTATGTAAGGTTATGGAACATGTGTATACCTGCATCATGTCTCATCTTGATAACAATAACTTTCTTCATCCTAGTCAACATGGGTTTCGGCAGGGTTTTTCGTGTACGACACAATTGGTTGCATTCACACATGAGCAGTCACTCAGCAGTCAACAAGAAACAAATTGTTGATTGTATATTTCTGGATTTCGAAAAAGCTTTTGACGTTACGCATAGTCTACTGATAGCTAAACTTCGACATTACAAATTGGATGAGAAGGTTATCGCATGGATTGCTGAGTATCTTCGCTCAAGTCTGTGGCTCTCAACGGATGTTCCTCTCAATATGTACCTGTGATTTCTGGGGTACCCCAGGAATCAGTTTTAGGACTTTTATTTTTGTTGTTGATTAATGACATCAATTCGGGCATTACATCATCATTTAGAATGGTTGCAGATGACAGTATAGCATGTAGGGTAATCAACAGCGAATCTGACCAACAAGCACTACAACATGATTTGGATTTCATTGCCACATGGTGTGAAAAATGGAAAATGTTACTGAATGAGAAAAAGAGTGTCCACGTCACCTTTACCAGGAAGCGCTCATACAACAGCAATCATTACACTATAAATAATGCTACTCTTGAACAAGTGTCGGAATATAAATACTTAGCTCAGCAGTAAAAAATACACCTAAGGTGGAACAGACATGTTACTCATGTTAGGAACAAGGCTGTCGGAGCATTAGGTTTCTTGAAGTAGCTTGCCACAGAAACTTAGGGAGCAACTGTATTTCACACATGTCTGCAGTACACTGGAGTATGCATATTTGCTGGGATCCATATACTATAGAACTTGTAAATAAACTAGAAAAAGTGCAGGACAGGGCAGTTCGCTTGATCCTTGGCAATTATGACAGGATGCTTAGCATGACAGAAAGCAAAAAAGCATTAAACTGGCATCTTCTTGAACACCATCGTCGAAATCTGATTAAAATTTCTTCATAACATATACCACTCTAAAACGGGGATAGCTAGGGAATCGTATTTTATACAATTCCCTAGCTGATGTTGTTGAATATGCACACAGGTGTGCAAAGACTTGAGCAATGCCATCTTTTGCAGATACATGTTAACGTGCTGTTCCTTTGCTCACTTTTGTTGTGGAATGCAAGGACGATTTTTTTCTGTCCTCTTGGGCAGCTACTTTTGCATCACAGTTACCTCCCTTGAGTACGTCATTACCGAATACAGGTGTCCTGCTTCTGCAAATTCGGGCTTCTGAAATGGTTATCTGGAGATGAAAACTGAACAGCACACAACGAGAAGTTAGTTGTGGGCACATCTTGCAATGTACTCTCACATTTAGTGCTACCTGCAATGTGTGAGCGCTTTGCCATGTATTCTCATGTAGCTTACATTGAGCGCAACAGTATTTCAGTTGCAGTAAGATGACCACATTGCTTCTAATCAGCAGTGCGGTCATGCAAAGCTGCAGGTAACTTTATGGTGCTTTAACATACCCCACTTACTATAATGAACTCTGTATGCTACTTTTGAAAACGAAACAAATCTCTTCAGTTCGAGGTGCCTTAACTACCACATGAGATAACATGGTCCAGCAGGAAGTAGAAACTGTGATGGCGATTTAGGTTAATGATGTGAAAAGACCAAACATATTGGTGCCAAGTGGGCACGCTAGGCTTTCTGAAACCAAGACAAGGCATCTGTTAGTCTAGAGAAAATGTGATTAGCTTTAACAAGTCAGTATTCATAATTGAAAAAAAAAAAAAGCTTGAGCACTGCTCCCCACAGAATGGGCAGAGGGCAAATTCGCCTGATTCATGACGGGTCACCATGCCATTAATTTGTCTCCTCATTTCATGTGTAACATTTTACATGCATGTTTACACTGCAAATTGTAACTAGTGTTTCGTGCTTTACAGACTTTTTTATTATTTGCATATCCAGTCATCTTGAAATTAAGTTCCACACTTACTTCATTATTCTGCAATACAGAAGTGGTACCTTATAGGATCTTCGAAGCTAGAGCACAGTGCTTCTTTACCCTTAGTGACCTGCCTAATGACAAAGTTCAAGTTTTCAAGTTTGTTATTTAAGGCAATCTCTTGTGGTTACACAATTGCCACTGTAAAGTTTCTTGCTTTGGGACATGTGTGATGCATTGACAAGGTCAACATGCTGAAAGGTAAATGTGTACTTTTGTATTGCTCGTTGCTTACATAACCACATCAAGAGGAAGAAAATGAGAAAGGGCACAGCTAGTGCCCAGTGAAAAGAGTAATGCAGGACGCACCAGTAGACATGTTATGAAAATGATATACATCCTTGTCTTTTTGAAGAAATACGCTATTGCCATAGTGCTAATTGAGGGCATATGACCCATGAGCAGTCACAGAGGAGTTGTGGCAACGGATGGAAATTATGGTCGTATTACACATGTTGGGAAAGCCTGGTCTCGCTACTGCATTTTCGCAATGAAGTTGTGGGGGCTGGTGCCATAAGATGCATTTTGGAGCACACCTATGTTTTGCCTCAAATGGGACTTTCTCGTTTTGTAAGCTGTCTTTCCCTCAAAACAAATCTTTCTGCTGATGTAAGCCTTTAGATGCTCCGATACGCACTTTTGGCTGCTCTATACCCTAGCAAGAATGCCAATAGAATTTTCTATTGGTCCAATAGAGCTGTGCTATGGGTTCTATAGGTAACTGATTGGAACTCTTATCGGTTTTATTGGAATTCTATTGGTACCCATAGGTTCCAATAGGTGACATCTATTTCTTGCCTATAGGTCCGATAGACTTTGCATTGGTACCAATAGGGGACAGCTATTTGTCACTTATAGAACCAATAGATTTGTATTGGCACCAATAGGGGACAGCTATTTGTCACTTATAGAACCAATAGATTTGTATTGGCACCAATAGGGTCAAATAGATGCCAGCTATTTGTCACTTATAGGACCAGCAGAAGTTGTATTGGTACCGATAGGGGCCAGTAGAGCTTGCATTGGCACCAATAGGGTGAAATAGATGGCAACTGCTACTTGTCCTATAGAGCCAGCAGAGTTTGTATTGGTACCAATGGGCATCAATAAGTGGCAGATGTTATCAGCGACCTAAAGACTAATGTGGTTGCTATTGGTACCAGCAGGATACTGCTAGGAGTTTTGAGTTACTTGGTTCAAATTTAGTCAGTAGAACATTATTCCCTGTAGAACCGAGAGTTTTATTTGGATCAACCTTAATAAGATGGCAGTTTTGATTCATTCAATAGAAACTGCATGAAATATATATGAATGAGGATTTTTCAAAATGTGGCAGCAATTTTACTAATACTTGATGCCTTAGTCGCTCAGTAACAATTCTCTATTAATTTAACTTGTGCAGATATTCTGCTCAAAATTATGCTTATGCTATAAACTAGTATAAAGTTGAACAAGATCAAAATTCACAGGATGTGAAAGGCTTCAAGTGATCTAGTGGTTGATCAAAGAATGTCACTGGAGCATATAAACAATGGAATTGTGTTCATCAGGGCAGGAAATGCTTTTCTTGGCACCTTTCATGTGCACATAGCCTACTCACCCTCAATGCAGTAGGAGAAGGTGGTGCATGAGTAGGGCAAGGTAAGTCAAAGTATAAGGCAAAATTAAAGATTATCGATGTTTGCTTCGTATTGAATTATTGCCACCTCAAAAAGAGCCAACAGCAGCACTACCAACTGTTCCCCCTATAACGCTTAACACCTGCCACTTTCTTTTTTACACTTTGATTACCCAAGCTTACTTTATGCACCAGCTTAATCTCTTTCTCACCCATTGAGGGTACAGGGCGATTTACTCATGCCTAAATGCTGCTAAGAAAGCAGTTGCTGCCCGACAGTATGTCTTGTCAAAATCACTGAAAATGACATTCCTTGTTAAATCACTGCTAAGGCTTGTGGCATTAAAGACATGCTATAAACATGCTACAAATACGTGCGTTTACACATTACCAGGCTTTTTTAATGGCTGCGGTTTTTGTAGTTTCCTTTTTCATCCTTATAAATCTTCCCAAGAACTTGGACAGTGCTTTGGCACCGTGCCTTAAGCAGACTGTTTCCTGTTACCTCTAGAATCAACCTTCATTGCATTCTTTTAGATGTAGCTCTTGTCTCCTTTCTCAGTGTGGAAAGAAATGTTTCTTTTTAAACCCCAAATTCAATGTGTGCAGTTAATAGTTTTCGTGCACAGATTTTATAATTAGCTCTGTCTTTCCGTGTCACTTCAACGTTTAGGCATTCGTGCACACCAGCACAATACAGGTATAGTGAAAGTGCAGACATGAACAAATTGCTGGTTTCCAACAAACATTTATTTTAAATGTGAAGCATACATACACATTGAAAAAAAAAAAAGAAATGAGCAAGAGTGTTGTGGGAACTTGTAATTAACAGTTATCTCCTTGAACATTTATAAAAGACAAAAATATCTTAAGTTTATATGATCAGACATGAGAACGACCAAAATCTAGTTCCTAGTGCCAGCAGCGCAATGCTACCGGCAACTCATTGATCACACATTGAATGGGCCACAAGGAAGTTTTGTTACAGTTAAACACTCTGGCACCACCAGTATTGAATGTGAGAGTGATGTCGCTCCACTCACTTCCCTCCATATGCTTGCGATACAGTGCTCCATCTGTGATGTCAGTAAGCACTGTATTTTTGTTTGAAACCTCGCGCAGATTCTTCTTCTCAAGTGAGTCGAGGAGTGCCGCAGCCACCACCTTACTCGAAAGTAAAACGTCAATTTATTCCTGCAAATTCATAACTGCATAAAAATTGTGCGCCGAATTCCGGGCATTGCAGTTTGAACAAACAAAACTGTGTCCTTCAGCATTGGCAGCAGGCGTACTGCAGGTCGTACAACAGTAGTAGCGCTTCACTAATTGCCTCTGCCAATTCTTCCACGCCTTCCTCAACAAATATTGAGATGAAGGCAGCACCTCGGCTCCCAGCAAAAGGTTCACCACATGTACTAGCTTTTCCATGTTGCTCCAGTTGAGCCCTGCTCACGTTGAGTACGCCATCAATGTAACCATTGCATCAACAACACTCAGGTCACAATTTGGCAGACGTTCCCCTGAGAACAATTTCATGAAGTCTTCCTCGCCGTCCGCCGTGTGAGCGCAGTTGCTTTCATTGCCCGCATCCGCATGTGCAGACAGACCCTGTCGGTTCTTCGCTTGCACGGTCATTGACGATATGTTGCAGTGATCTCCGGCTGCGATCGTCATTTCTTGTGTTTTCGGCGACGTCGTCCACTTCAGCCAGCAAACAATTGTAGTCTGGTTGCACGCTGTCGTCCAAGTGAGTTGGCGAGTTGGCAAGCGAGTTCGCTGGCTCCACAGTCGGAGATCGCTCGCAGCTCAAATTGGTGCCAGGATTAGAGCTTCCCTGCACACGCTGATAAAAAAGTGCTTCGTGGAACCGTGAAATTCGCTCCAGGCTTCAAATAGCACTTGCGCTTCATCTTCGGGTTCACGTGCACTGCTACCGGCGATGCCCCGATTTTTCATCGCTCGCAGAAAAACGGACGTTCGGAAGGCGAGGAATGCCGCGGAGATCGTCACCAAGCAAGGACTCTCATAAAACCTGACCACTACTACAGGAACCCAATTTAACAGACACAGAATTATGGCAATTAAGGTAGACAATCACAGAGCAGCATACAAAGACAGAATTTAAAAAGGTGTAGGGGCACAGAAAATTTGACGATGAGTCGTCGCGTGGTGACGCTGTATGTTTTACATTATTTTGCTTTCTCACAATACTGTCTTCATGCACCTAATGCTAAAACGTTTTAAGCATAGCAAACAAAGCAGGAAATAAAAAATAGCAAAGTAAAAAAAAGTATATTGCTCATTTTCTCATTTTTAAAGCCACGGGGGAAAGAAAATGCGAGCCGACGAGAGCCATTGCTAGCCCACGTTCGTGCTGCCATGACACAACGTGGTCACGTGGTCTTGGACGGTAGCGGCAGCGGCGTTGGCTTGCATCTGTAGCTCTAGTAATTGAGAGTATTCGTCGCGTGTGCTTGTGCTGCAATGTACGCGTCGGTCAGATTTCGCGGCGACGACGCGCGAGAAGTCGTTAGCATCAGAGATATAAAAAATTTCAGCTCTCAAAGCATTTCAGACTACCAAAGCAACAGGTGGTACAAAGTGCACTGGAAGGACGACCATCAAAGTGGCTTTTTTTCGAGCGCAGGTTTTGCGGTTGTTTGTTAAGTTAAATTCTAATATATACATTTGTTGTTCTATAAAATTTGCTTATATTTAGGCTGCGTTTGATTTTGCTGTGCTCTGATTTTGCGCAGAGAGAAAAGAGGCTGCACATCAACCGACAAGGCAGGTCCCACTTCCTCCACGCCCGTCGGACAGTGAGGACAGCGAGATGTCAATGTCCAGTGCTCATTGGACAAGGTAATGAAATTTCACTCTTACGTCTGGCCGCATGAGTTTTGCTTTGCCTTTTGTGGCGCTGCACGTGCCCACCATCTACAGATATCGAACAGTATAGAGCTCAACATGCAACATGCAGCGTCTTTGACAGCAGAGAAGGAAAATACTGTTATTACATTGTTGTGTGGAAAACAAAATGTCTTCATTTTTGTTAAAGCTCTCTCTCCCTCAATGACATCGCCCTAACTTGTAAGAAACTGTAGGGAAAAGGCCTTAAGCTTAGCAATTTGCATAGGTTAATTGTTCACGTATGTATAATGGTGGCGTAGATGAATTTCATTGTTTGTTGAAAGAAATCGCTCATAACGCACGTGGAGCTGATTCATATATTCCTAACCTGTAAACCTCAGTGCTACTGTTTTGCATATTTAACAAATTTCATAGGAAACTTTTCTTGGCTTTACAAGTATGCCTGCTCTGGATGCATTCAAGTATGATGCGCTAAAAGGTATGCTTTAATCCAGTCATGTTCCTTGATTGGCCCCAAAGAAGGCATTTTTTTTTTTATACACCCCTTAGCCCTAAGTCTGTTCTTTCAAAAGTCAGCGACATGTTCCTTTGCAATTTTCTCAATGTATTATTCCAATTGTAGCTGCTCAGGGCTTGTGTGTTCGAGATTTACGCCACTTTTTAACAATACTTTTTTCAATTCAAAGCTTTCTTTGCCTACCTCCCAAAGCTTGCCGTGGTTGTATGAATTGGCCAATTTATTGCCTCAATGACTCGGCACAAGCTGTCAGTCAGTTAAAAAATTATGGGTCTTGTGGTGGGATTTGAACCTCGCTACTCCAGTGCAGCATCAGATGCACTGTTCATTAGGCCATAGACGCACAAAGAACTGCAGTATAGCAACCTTACCCCTCATTTCCCTCTTGCAATTTAGCACTTTGAAACACATGGCATATATGCCATATTGCATACAATTTACTTTTGAAATTTAAACATTGCACTGTGGTAGTGGAGCAAGTGCCCAAAAAACCCCATGAAGCCATGCCATAATTCGCAACCATTTTTGCTGAATCCCACTAAAGTTGGTGTGTGTGACAAGACTGGCTGCAGTAAGAAGGCTGTTTGGTGAAGCTTTCTTTCTGATGTATGAAGGTATAGATGCTGTTATCCATTTGGTGATAACACTGTTGTGTTTCTCCACAAATGTCTGCAAGGTATGCTGTTGTGACTAAGGGTGACTGCAAGATACATTCGTCACTGAATTCACTGCATGCAGAGATGTGACATATGTCACATCTCTGCATAGGTCTTATATAAGACCACTCTGGATTTCTTACCATGTTTAGCTCTTTGTTATTGCTGGCTCATCAAATTTTGCTTGTGGAAACAGCACATTTTTTTCATGTTAATATGCCATATATACTTGTCCTTTCAGTAGTACTTCTAAATCTTTGTTCTCACTTGCTGACCTTTCCCATTTCAGTTTTTTTCAGGCAATACCTTGAGAAGCGGTGCAGCAGTGAAGATGACATAACAAGGAGGCACAACATGCTCGGAAAGCTTGTTGCTGGAAAGATTGCTGATCTGATGAAGAAGAAGTAATTTTGTAAATATTATTTGTAAATAAATACATGCCTACTTTCAAATGAAATTTGTTCTTTTTATAGACTGGTTGCCACATTGCAGTCCTCACTGCTGTATAGCATAGCATAGCACCATTGTTTTGATACATGAACAATGTGCTTAGACCAGTAGGCAACACTACTAATAGGCCAAGAGAGTGCCAATAGACAAATACACTACTAATAGGCCAATAGAGCACCAATATATACCAGTAAGTCACCAATAGGCTTATACAATACCTATAGACCAATATGTTCAATAATCCCATTGCCTATTAGTTTTTCTATTGGTCATTTTTGCTAGGGCAGAGTTGCTCAAAAACGGCCTCAGCCAATCGCATATCTGTAAACTTGGTTATGACTTCGAGGTTTCTGTTTCATGATTGCAGCAGTGCTGCAAACAAGTTGGTGGTGGCATTATTATCTATCACAACATAACAATATGCTAACAACAGAAATAGTATACAAGATAACTCTGGAATGCCCGTTCGAATCTTTATTTTATGTCATTGAGTGGAAAGAGTTTACAAGACAAATATTTCTACAATATTGATAGATATGTTTGGCCTTTCTGTTTGTATAGGACGCCGGGCATTTACACATCGTATCAGGCAAGTCAGTCCGTAAGCCCTGGAAGCCAGGCAGTGAGCCCAGCAAGCCATGCGCCAAGGCCTGCAAGCCAACCAGTGAGGCCAGCAAGCTCAACTGCTAGCTGCCAGCCGAGTGCACAGGAGCTTCTTTGCAACATTGTGCAATTTGAAGATATAGATAGAGATGTTTTCCTAGAAGGCTCTGTGCACTCGGACATAATCTTGCAAACACCCTTCTGGCCACCACTTTGCCAGCTGCAAACGCATGCAGTTCCAACTGCTGCGCTTGGGGATCTTCAGAAAAATGCTTTTACCCCCCAGCGCAAAGGCAGCAAAAGACAGCACAATGACAATAGCGAAACAGACACATTTTGGCAACCTTTGCAAAGCTCTGAAGAAAACAGAGCCACGCAATGGGCATTTGGGCTGTGTCTGGCCTAGTACATGGAGCGTGTGCCTAAAGAAAGGCAGTTAGCACTTAAAATAAAAATGCTCGAACTAGTAAGAGAATCTGCAGAAGACTAGCTTAATTTTTCATTGGTGTTTCTTTATTTCAATGAAGAAGAAAAGGCTAAATGCATTACACAGTGAATTGTTAAATAAGGGGAAAGAACGATGTGAAGAAAAAGGAGTAACAAATAGCCATCACTAAACAGCTTTGTTGTACTGCAGCTAAATATAGGCTTTTTGTTATTTATTTACAGAGTAAATGTGCGGGGCCTTAAGGGGAGTGTCAGTGCGTTGAATATGCAGCCAGTATGCTTAAAGGGATCCTAAAGCAAATATGAAGTCAAGCTAAAGTAATAGTGTTCAAGGACGTCTGTGGCATCAATATTATGGGAAGTTGAGGTAAATGCAGTTCATGATTTAACTTTTTTCTTGCTGAAATATTTATTTATTTATAATCTAGTCATGAAAGATGTTAACAGAAAGAAGTTGGTAATGAATTCTTGCAGAATGTCATAACTTCATTACTTAACACTCCCACTGCAGCATTAGACAGTTTTAGTTTAGGGCATGCAAGTGGTTTGCGTAAGCAAGAACTAGCAGCGACAGTAGGCGCATGCGCAGGCCCCTACGTCTGAACATAATATCGATTATACCGGGTGTCCCAGCTAACTTGAACCAAGGGTTTAAAAATGAAATATTGGAGTCAGGAGAGTGAAACTAACTGCATATTGGTGATAGGCATTTGGCGCACCACGGGAAATTTTTTGTATCGCAATTACTTAACTAGTAATTAAGATAATTTTTTTAAATTTTTTAATATTGACTTTAGACACTAAATGTGATTCGCAAAGTTGGAGAGCACTTTCAGAAACCCGCATTCCATTATTCGCCATAAAGAAAACCTTACGTGTACCTCTTTTTCCGAGCTCGAAAGAAAGCCCGCGAAATACAAAAAAAATCACGTGACGAGCACATTTGCGCGTCGCGATCGTGCTGCTCTCAACCGTGCTTTCAGTGAACGAAATCAGCTCCGGCCTTTATTCGACGGCCCCGTTGCAGCGGCAGGCCGATATCTTGGCGGGGGTTTTTCGTCCGCGTCAGCTAGTTGGCACCCGGCGACGACGACTTAGTCCCAATCTGATAAGATACTGAGATGGCGAGTCTGCTTTGTCACTCAGAAGCAAAAGAGAAATACAGGGAATAATGTTTCGCCGCGAGGTGTTGGCGGCTGTGTGTTGCAGTTTCCTAATGAGGATTTTGAAAGCTGGAAGCAGCGGTGAAGCACAGTTTGTCGTGTGCTCTTCTTATGCCACTCTCATGCGAGACTGAATCTTTGGTGTAGTGATTACTAGCACTGCAGACATGCCGTTTACAAATGAAGAGAAAGCAGACATGGTTCTGGCTCTAGGTGCATGTCATGGGAACAGAAGGCGCGCTGCAGACCTTATGCAACAATGGCACCCAGGCAGGCGGCCAAGTTCAGTAACGATCCTGCGTGCCTTCGAGACGCTGCGACGGATGGGCAGTTTTACGTCCACACGACACAGAGCACCTGTTTTTGACGAGGACTTCGAGACGCATATTTTATCGCTGTTCGCTCTGGAACCCCAAGCAAGCGTGCGCAGCGTGAGCGAGGATACCGGAGTCTCCAGGTCATCAGTTTGGCGAATACTGCGCAAACACCGCCTGCATCCGTACCACGTACAGCTTCATCAAAATCTGTTGCCACGGGACTTCCAAAACAGGACCGATTTTGCTAATTGGATTCTGATAAAGATGCAGGACGACCCGGATTTTTTGAACAAAGTGATATGGAGTGACGAAGCTAGTTTTTCGCGCAATTCACAGGTGAACCTGCACAATGCTCATTACTGGAGCGATTCAAATCCCTACTGGGTTTTACAGACGCAGCACCAGTACCAGTGGTCATTTAGTGTTTGGTGTGGACTTTTCGACGGTAGTTTGATCGGGCCTGTGTTTTTCGACCAGACGCTGACAGCAGATCGCTACACCAATGATATCCTCAGAGGACCCGTTGACGACTTCCTTTCGGATCTACCGCTCGCCAGGGCCACAAATGTGTGGTTTCAACACGATGGCGCCCCCGCGCACAGCAGCGCCAAGGCTCGGACCTGGCTCGACGCAGCGTTCCCGCAGAAATGGATAGGACGACTAGGTCCCGTGAACTGGCCAGCCAGGTCTCCTGATATGACACCTCTGGACTACTTTTTGTGGGGTCATATCAAGGACAAGGTGTACAGCACACCAACTTCCACACCGCAAGACCTTAAAGACAAAATAACGGAAGTCTGTTTAAACATGCCTGAGGCTGTCATACGAAATGCAACGGCTGATTTGGTTACAAGATGCCATAGCTGTATCGTCGCACAAGGTGACCTATTCGAGCACTTTTTATAATTGGTAAGAAACCGAAATGAAATGGAGTCAGGACAACCGCATGCCACGGCTGTCATCGCCGCACAGCCAAGCCATAAACCGCCACTTTTATTTTCTTTGCAACTGGCAAATAAAACTCCTCTCATTTGAAAACTTCGAGCTTGGCAGTCTTTATCGCGACTGCAAAGCGCAGCGCACTCGCTGCAATTTACACCGTCACGCGCGAACTGGCTGACACGGCCGAAGAAACCACCACCAAGATATCGGCCTGCCTCTGAAACGGGGCCGCCGAATGAATACCGGAGCTGATTTCGTTCACTGAAAGCACGGTTGAGAGCAGCACGATCGCGGCGCGCGAATGCGCTCGTCACGTGGTTTTTTTTGTATTTCGCGGGCTTTCTTTCGAGCTCGAAAAAAGAGGTACACGTAAGGTTTTCTTTATGGCGAATAATGGAATGGGGGTTTCTGAAAGTGCTCTCCAACTTTGCGAATCACACTTAGTGTCTAAAGTCAATATTAAAAATTTAAAAAAAATTATTTTAATTACTAGTTAAGTAATTGCAATACAAAAAATTTCCTGTGGTGCGCCAAATGCCTGTCACCAATATGCAGGTAGTTTCACTCTCCTGACCCCAATATTTCATTTTTAAACCCTTGGTTCAAGTTAGCTGGGACACCCGGTATATATATATATGCAAAGTTGAGAGTGGCGATTCTTCTTGTGTTAAAATGTCGTACAGCTTGCTTCTTTGATGGAAACATATATAGCGTTGTGTGAAAAGTGTAAACTTGGTTTGTGATAATTCAAGGAAGGCATTTTCAGAGTGCAAATGTGAGACATTCTGATGACTATTTTTGTTGCTGTAAAATTATTTAATTTATGTGCATTTTTAGTAACCTATCTCTCTGTGCCTTTTGTAAACTTGAATATTATTTGTCTAACAGGCTACAGCGCCAGAAAAACATTTTGAGCCTGTTGATGTAAATCAGCCATTTGTGGGATTCACTGCTTCCACCCGTTCTACATCATTCAGGCATAAGAAATTCCATGCTCATGTTCTTGATTATCGATGAATGCTCAAAAACATTGTCGCATTGGTGACAGTAGAGCCTGATGCCAAAGTTGATGAAGTTGCTGCTCTGTTGTTCGTCTATGACACCTGTTGGCATACGGCATTTTCAACACGAGAATTGACACTCTCAACTTTGCATATATACAATCGATTTTGTTTTGATTACTTTTGCACCTGCCTTGCTCTTGCAACAATATGAAGTGCCGCATTCTTCACAAAAATATGAATTTAATAGCAGAAGTTGTTTGTGTTCAGCATGCACTTGTTTTCCCAATTTATTTATTTTTAATTTAGCATGCCTGGTTACATGCTCACTTATTCAGACTTACGGTACACCGCGGAGGCCTGAATTTTGTGTTACATATGGGAAGTGCTCTGAGACAAGTAAGTGGTAATAAGCTGTGAACTTTACAAATGCTCGAAGTTTGCTTATTCTCACTATATTGTGTCTAGTCATGTGACATGAACAACTGATGTGTGGCTTTAAGCGTACAAGCCATTTATTCTGTCCCCTGCAGGTGATGTGTGCGTCATCAGCGGAAAAGTTGGCTGCTGCCACTGAAGAATTGCTCCAGAAGCCTCATCGTGCTAATGTGACATGAGTATGCGCATTCCTTGAACGGAAGGAAGAGTGTTCAGTCAAAAAAAAACAATTGAAACCATTTGGAAATATCAATGGGTCCAACTGGAAACGGCAATTTCCAATTGGACCAAGTGTTATCGCCAACAGGACCATTTGGACCAGTTAGAACGGCCAATTGGTTCATATGGAAACCCTCACTTCCAATTGGGCCAGATGGAGTCTCCAGCAGGACCATTTGGGTAAATCTGAATTGCCACATGGTCCAAATGGAGTTATCAAAACCATTTGGACAAAATTTAAGTGAGAAAATGTTAATGTCTTTTGTATACAAAATTTGCAGATTTCTCTTTTCCTTTTGAGATTTCTCTTTTGAGATTTCGACGCGAGATTCGAGATTGGATTCGTGAGATTGGAAGACACTATTTGGCATTTGGAGGGCAAGTAAATGTGGAAGAACCGTAAAAAAAGAAGTGGTCGCTCTATATTGATCATGTTAAACAGTAAAAAAAAAAAAAAAAACTTGCACTGTTTTATGTGTTTCTTAAACACAAGACTCAAACAACTTTTAGGCATAAAACAATTTGTAATTTAGTAATATTGTTTAAATTTTATATTTCACATCTATGAAATAATTCTTCCCTTAAATTTTGTGTCAGCGTCATTTTTCCTTGGCGACCGAACGGGACAGCATAATCGAGATCAACATTAGCAACCATGGCAGCAACAAAAACAGTCGCTGGCAGTCGTGCATGCGTGCTGCACTGTATTCTGCGCTTTGTCCTGATCGCCTTGCGGGCTTCGTGCGACCGTCTGACAGCACTATGATCACCCACGCATACGTGCGGTACGAAATCGACAAACATTTGCCAATTGTGCCAGTGACAGACATAAAGAACTTCAAGCCTGACGACGACTTTTCGGCGGCTTTTTATATGGTGAAGTGGACGCACGCGGCCGGCACGTGTGCCCACTACCTTGCCAGAATTTTGCAGATCGGAGATAAGTTTCCGCGTTTCCAAAGCTCTTGTAATCATTTTGCATTACTGCACTCACGAGTGCATGGGTCACGCACACTCGTTTGAGTTAAATGATTGCACAGATATATATCTATACGCTTTTGTGTAATGTAGCAAATATGCATGATGCACTGAACTAATTTCGACAAAAAGGTTTCAAGTGTATTGCATGAGCGTTTTTTTAAAAGCAAGGTTTCCCCGAGAGCGTCGTGACAGCACTGGTGAAACGTATGATTCACTATGTGGGGGAGAACATTGCTGACATTGACAGAACAGCGAAAAGGTATACTGATTAGAAAAATTTTCTTGCATTTGCTGCTTGAACCTTAGCTACATAAACCGCAAATTGTGACTATCTTAAACCTGGTTGGATTGCTGAATATTAAAATTGAGGTGCCTTTTTATCCAATATCAGCTTGCCTGTCTTGCCAGCTTTTGAGGGCAACGGGTTTTTCAGGATTCCATACACAATGCTGTCTTTCTCTTTTATCCATTTCTGCAGGTTGTGGCGCGACTAGACCTGAAAGGGACCATGAACAGTATCCCGCATTGCACTTTTCTTAGTAATAAAGCTTTAAATCCTACTTTTGACTTGTTGCCTCATTGTCACATGTAGTTATCATAAGGAAGTAGTGGCTCCTTGTTGTGTGATATGACGTGAAGCAAGAAAAGCATGGTAAAGAGCATTAATGAAGAGATTCGCTTTTTGTGCTGTTCATATTGTATTGCATCATATTAGATAACAATATATATGAACCAACTTGCCGACCAACATGTAACGATGTGGTTCCTTTTTGCTGTGCTAGTTTGCCAGATTCACACAGCGCAGGCTGTGCACAGTCAAAACCATTTGACCCGTCGAGCGGCTCCATTTGGACCATTTGGTTCCATGCCAATTAGCCCAATTGGTTCTATGCCAACTGCACCATGTGACCCAATTGGCAACAACCAATTGGTTCTATGCCGACTGCACCATTTGATCCAAATGGTATAGAACCAATTGGCCCAATTGTTCCAAGTGGCCCAATTGTGTACTAATACACAAATGGAACCAATTGGAAACAAGTGGAAATTTTCCAATTGGGTCCAATTGTTTTTTTAACTGGGTGGGTGCTCTCTTTTCGCTTGGGCCTTATAACGAGAGGCCACAACACAAATTATGCTGAAGCCACTATTCGTGTACTGAAGGATGTGGTGCTTGGTAGGCAAAAGGCATATAATGTAGTTGCCCTTGTATACCTTGTGGCAACAGTCTGGTAGGACTACTTTTCAAGAAGACTGCTTAATCATGTATACAATTGTGTGCCAGCTCACCAAATCTTCTATGACAACCTTGTGCACAGGATGCCTGAAAGTGTTGCACAGTCGGTCTGTGCTCTTGGTGGATAGCATGTACCAGGTGCCCAGTGGGCAGGAAAATGGTAAGATTTATCATGTTTGGCAAGACTTCGGCACTTGCACTTGTAGAAATGGCCAACAAGGGACATTCTGCAAGCACCAATCAATGGTTCATAGCACCTATGGGGGAGGATTTCCAAATGCCCCAATACTGAAACCCGACAAGCGGCATAAATTAGGTGTCCTTGCCCTGACAAAAGTTTCTTTGGAAGCTTCCGTGAGGTGCTGCCAGAGCTCCCGTCCACCAGCACTGCTCGGGAAGCACACAGCCAACATGCACCTGAGCCTCAGGACGAGCCAATACAGCTTGACCAACACCGCTTGGAGTGCCCAAATTCCAACGAACGTCACCAGGTGTGGGCCACACTGTCTTCATAGGGGATTTTTCATAGAAGCTTTAAGCGTGAGCAATGTGAATGCTATCTCCTAAATTCTCATGTCATTGTTTGCACAAAAAGCTTCTCAAGGTATTTAACAAGGAAACTGCTTGCTTTTAAGGTATGAACTTTGCAATCAGAAATTTGCCAAAGTTTCATCCCCCCCCCCATTTCATGATCAAGTACTGCAATCTAGGCACTTGGTATGATTGCAAAGCTTTCGTTAGTACAGGAATACTCTCAAACGTGTGTTGCCTGCAATTTATCTTTTCTTACTGCTTCTGCATGCATACTATAACCGAAACTAGGTTGTTGATATTACCAGGCAACAGTGAATTTCTGGTTATGAAGCAGTGAGTTACATTAACATGGATTTACCATGCCACCACTTATTTTATGCCATGCTTCTTTGGAAAACTCAGTATTCTGTCAGTGTTATAACAATTTCAGCAGTGTTGTTAATGAGCTGCAGTACATTATTTTTCTGCAAAGCCAAGTATTTTCATATTACTTCCTCTGAACCCTATGTTGGTGAACTGCAGCAGTTTTAGTTAGCCTCATAGCATTACATACAGTACTGCATGCGATTTTTTTCATCCTAGATAAGCCTGCTAAACTTGGTGTCACCACATACTAGTGTAGCAAGAATTGAAAGAGAGGGAAAATATATTTGAACTGTTCCACATAATTGTCATGAACAGTTGGTTATAAATGCAACAGAGGTGTTAATAATAAGGATGACTGTGCAGTCCTGGGTACGTAAAGTATGTGCAGTAAAAGGCACGCCAGAGTATGAGTTGCTTGTCCTGTGGCGAAGTGCTCTAATTGCTCCGACTGGCAGGTCATGATGGTCTCAGTGCTCACACTGTGAGTGTGTGTAGAATCTTTACAGCTTGCGCGTGAGCTCAGACCTTACTTGAAATATGTGGTCACGATACATCAACTAAGCAGCAAGCATAGGGAAGATTCCACATGGGAGAGGCTTATGTGGCATAAATGAGGATGGAAAGGGTATTATAATTTAGCAAACAGTGGGACTGTGTATTTAGTTTTTGTGTTTTGTTTTATTTATTTTTTTGTCCAGAATGCTGCCGAGGTGCTCAAACAAATCCATCAGGAGGAATGGCGCTGCTACTCCTTGGCTGCTGACAACCCCCATTATGTCACCGTACTTCAACAGGTGCTGGCAGAAATGAAGAAAGCGCACAAGGAGCCTTAAGTGACTGCCTCTAATCTTGCCCAGAAGGCGTGGCCGCACCATCAAAGTTCAGCCGATTGGAATAGCTAGACGTCGGCTGGGTGTGGGTAGAGGCTCAGGCAGAGTGCGAGAGGGTCACCCCTCCAAACATCAAAAAACAAAGCGTGCACATGCCCTGCACTTAAGCGTGAAGAGTGGTGTGCCCCATGCAAAGTCCCATGGAACTAGGCACTGACCACCAGAGTGGGGAGCATTCATGAATGTTTGAACAGGCAGCATCCAGGGCCTGCAGAGGGCATACAAACTACTCTTGCTGTGCTGCAGCCATACCAAGAAGTGTTAGTCATGCAATAGCATATTGCATTGTCATTTGACTTGAATTGTAACTTTGGTTAAGGATACTGAGCTATGCTTCATGAATAGTAAAGTGCATGGAATTAACTAAGCATTACCAGAAAATGATAATAGCATTAGTGGGTCATGCCGTTATGCACTTTCTTTTGGGGATGCTTCAAATAATCGACCTTGCCGTCAACCCTCTAGTATGTGGCAGTGCTTGCTTATTTGTGATTTTCACTCTAAACAAGTCATACCATTTGCCCCAGCCCTTCCTATTGAATAGCCTTATCAAATGCCTCAACTATATTGTTAATTGTTCTTTGCCTTTAGTGTCCCTTTAAGGATTCCATTATCCTGCTTGAACATCTTAAGTAAAGCTCAGATAAAAACATGGATGGCAGAAAGAATGAGGACATACATAAAGAGTGCTGCACGGTGTAGAAGAAATATATTGAAGTCGGGCCTGTTGAACGGTTAGCGCCAGTTGTAAGTAGTTGACCAACTTATTCTTCTGGATAGTGCTTTTTGGCGGACAGGCCACTTCGTGCCGACTATGAAGTCTCACTTTGTTTTGACAAAACTGGTTCTGCTTTGATAGCCATGAAATATCCCAAGGTGCTGCCAAAAGAATTTGTGCTTCTGCTTCCTGTTTTGGCTTGTGGAGGAGGTATGCAACATCTTTCAAAAATGGGACGTAGCTCAAAGTCATAAATGTGTGGAACAAGTCATGATTTATTGTCACTGCTCTGTCTGCCTCCATGGCAACCCTTGCATTGCCTACTATCACAGACCCTCGTCCTGACCTCATTCTTTTGAATTTCACTTGGGTAAAGATTGTGAGGGGAGTTCACCAGAGAACCAACCAGCGTTATAAATTACGAATACTGTTTAAAATGGTGTTACGCTGGCTGGTCACCGATATCCATGGGGCCTCAAGGAGGTTACATTCGAGATGGGGCACACACTGGCCTGATGCGCGCTTACTCTCAGATGTCGGTTTACTATGTCAAATTGTTGGTTTCATGTCACTTGAAGCAATAAACCAGGGTGGAGGAGGTGCACATTTTGAATTTTAATTAGTTAAATGGGGTTTAATGGCGCAAAAGCGGCTAAGGCTATGCTGCGCCAAACACGAGATGTCTTAAAATCCAGTTTATGAAGGGAAAGGCTTTGTTAAAAATCTATATTTTATGTAAAAAGCCAGTGTCATCTAGAAATTTACGGATGTCACATAATGGTACTAGCGGATCATCACATAAAATTAGAGCAGGGTGTAAAGGTATGAGTAGTTGATGTAACTTGTGCAAAAGTGCTCGTCTGTGTGTTTCAATATGCGTACATGTCAATAATATGTGCATAAATGTTGGTGTGTCTTCTTTCGTAAGTAATTGTGTGTGAGGTGTGTGTGCCCAATGCGTAGTCGGCATAAAACTACTTCGATGAACGGCTCCTGATGATAGCATGACTTCCACTCGCCAACTATGGGTTTCGCGAGATGTAGCTTGTTGTCGGCACAACGATCCCATTCGCGTTGCCATTTTACTGTTAAGGCATTTCTAATTGAACGGATGCTATCTTTATATGGGAGGGTTGTGTTTGTAATGTCTTTGTGCGCTGCCACCAATGCATATCTATCAGCTGCTTCATTACCCGGTATCCCAACGTGGCTTGGGACCCAGGAGAAATGAATTGACCTCCCGTATTCGTTAAGAGCCGCCATGTTTAAAATGTCTCCAATCAGGGGTTCACACTCAGATTTCAGATGTAGAGCCTTCAGTGTGTATATGAGAAGAAACTGTGTATATGACTGCATTTTTGTGTTTATCAGCGATAATCTTTTTAACAACCCATATAGCGAAAACTTCGGCCGTGAAAACAGAGGTGTGTTGTGGCAATCGAATACTTTTTTTCCCAATTTTCCGTTACGACCCCCACACCCACGTGTTCTTTCGTTTTAGAGCCATCAGTGTAATATTGCATGTTATTTTGATATTTGTCCCGAAGTGCACAGAATTCTTGTGGAATGTGTTCGCATGGGGTGTCTTTCTTCTTTAAATGTGTCAATGTCCAGTCACATAACGGTTCAAAATCGTTCCACAGGGGCAAACGCTGTGGCTTTCTGGCAACCCGGAGGACTTCGCAAGGAATGTCATAATCCCGAACGTATTTCTCATATCGCAGGACAAGCGGTTTAATCATGTTCGGTTTATTTTTATAGTGTAGGCGTGAGTTCCATTGTGTGAGAATGTTGCAGCATATGTGTTGCGTTGATGACTGAATTCTTAGTACGTAGGAAAAAGTGAGCAATGCTCTGCGCTGCTGTAAGGAGGGTTCATTACACTCAACGTATAAACTTTGAAAAGGTGAAGTTCTGTAGGCACCACTTCCCAGTCGCAGTCCAAGGTTATGTACTGGATCAAGTCTGATGTGGGACTGTCTGGCTGGGCCGTAAACAGTGGAGCCGTAGTCTAAAAGGCTACGAACAAGAGACCGGTAGATACGTGAAAGACACGTTCGGTCGGAACCCCAGTGCTCATGAGATAAAACTTTCAGGATATTCAATGCTTTATTTGCCTTAATTTTTAGCGTTTTAATGTGGGCTAGGAAGTTTAGTTTTTCGTCAAAGATTACTCCCAAGAATTCATATTCTTGTTATACCGGCAGCGCGACATCATTCAATTTTACATCCGGGTCGAAGTACAACCCTAACTTTTGCGAAAAAAGGACTGTAACAGTTTTCTGAGTAGAGAAGCGGAAGCCATTTTTCTCAGCCCACTCCATTAGTTTATTTATTGTTATCTGGAGCTGCCTTTCACATGCCTGTAAGTTTGAGGCGCGGCACGCTATTTGCAGATCATCGACATATATGGAGTGCATAACAGAGGTGGGAATGACTTTGTTGACAGAGTTCATTTTCACTATAAAGAGTGTTGTGCTAAGTATGCAACCTTGTGGGACGCTGTTTTCCTGAATAAATGTGCACGAGAACACATTGCCTAGACGGATTTAGAATGTTCTGTTGGACATAAAATCAGCGAGACAGTTTAGCATTTTGCCATGGATTCCTAACGCGGCGAGGTCAAGTAAGATTCCAAATCTCCACATGGTGTCGTACGCTTTTTCTAGGTCGAAGAACACTGCCAGGCAGTGCTGTTTGTGTTAAATGCTTCACCTATTTCGTGTTCAAGTCGGACAAGGTGGTCTGTCGTTGAACATCCTTTTTTATATCCGCACTGGTGAAAATCAATGGAGTTCCGTTTATCAAGTGTGAAGGTTAACCTCGCATTTACGACACTTTCGTACGATTTCGCCAAACAGCTTGTCAGGGCAATGGGTCGAAAGCTACTTGGGGATGTCGGGGATTTTCCCATTTTTAAAAAAGGCACAACTATTGCGTTTTTCCAACTTTTTGGCATGCTTCCGGATTTAAATACTTTGTTAAAAAATTTAAGGAGAGCATCTACAGATGCTTGGGACAGGTGTGCGAGCATAGAATAATGGATCCGGTCAGGACCTACTGCAGTTTTTTTGCCAGCACAGAGAACCCTGTTAAGTTCTTGTACCGTGAATGGAGAGTTGTATTCATCCCTTGACATACAGGCAGTTGGTAGCTTCTCCTTTTCTGCTGACAGTTTGTATTTTAAGAACGTGTTTGAATAATTAGCCGAGCTAGAGATGTTATAAAAATGTTCCCCAAGTATATTAGCTTGTTCTTGTAGTGTTGTCTGAGTGCCTGAAGGTGTAAGTATGGGTATCGTGTATGATGAGTAGTCCCCCTTAAACTTCCTGACCTGTTCCCACATCCTTTTGGATGTGACGGTGCTATTAATTGTAGAAACATATTTTTGCCAGGAAGATCTTTCTGCCTGTCTCCGGATATATATGGTGCTTTCGCTTTGGCTTGTTTAAAATTTAGAAGGTTGTTATATGTTTGGTAGCTGCGTAAGATTCTCCAGGTCTTATTTTGCTCCTTTTTTGCTACGGTGCATTCACATGACCACCAAGGATTAAGCTTTTTCCAAACAATGCCGGAAGATTGCGGAATGGCCTTTTCAGCTGCAGAAATAATACAGTTAGTAAATTTTTCATTAATTTCGTCAATGCGCAGCCGCGGAAGGACAAGACCGTCCTGTACACGCCCTTGGCAAGGAAGGCACACTTCCTCGCAGCATCACGTGACGCGATTGCCGCCTTCCTTGCCGGGGTACCAGGGACTCATCGTGTGCGGCCGAACCTTCGGCGGAACGTCGTGGCCGTCGACGCGCTGCCCGGCACGGACCTCTCGGCGCTGCTCGCGGTCTGGATGATCTGCAACGTTCCCGTCAAGGCGAAGGCACACATCATCGACTCCTGCACGGGCACATTGTTCAACATGGACCTGGCCATCATTGAGGGGCTCGAGTTGAGGGCGCCTGTGCTCGTGGTCGCCAGGTTCGGCGACGTTGCGACCCTCTGCTTCACGGGCAGCGACGTGCCGGAGGAGGTTTACCTCTTTCGGCAGCGCCGAATCGTACGCCCGCAGCTTTCCCGGCCACTGCAGTGCGGTCGATGCGGGCTTTTCGGTCACGCGGACCTGCTCGCGCGACCCGCACTGCCTCCAATGCGCAGGGTCGCACACAACGAGTGCCTGCACGTCGGAGCGGACCCGCTGCATCAATTGCCGGGGCCCGCACGCATCGACGGAGCCACGCTGGCCTAACTGGCAGCTAGAGCGACAGGTGGCGAGCATACTCGAGAGAACCAGTCCGCGCATTACGCGCCGACAAGCCCTGGTTCTCACGAGGAGCAGTGCCACTCCAGTATGAAGCCAGTCTTTTCAGATTCCCGCGATCGAGCTATCCTGAACATAATCGAACCTCCACGCCGCCCGTGATCTGCTCCCACGACAGCGCTCTCGAGCGTAGCCCTTTTTAGGGCTCCCAAGGGAGCAGACACAGTCGGAGGCCCCAGCGTCCAGGGCTTTCTTCCAGCCGCTGAGGATGTCCGACTCCTACAACCCAAGGCCGGGGCCACGCGGCCCTACCTCAGTGCACTCGCCGGCGCTCAAGCTGCTTCTCGCAGAAGCGAGAAGCCAGTTTTGCGCCCCAGCCGCCAATGAGGACCAGCCTTCCGAGGCTGTCCCATCCCCGGGGTTCCTGCGGTCGGGCACTTGCAGGGACACTGCACCAGCGGCAGCACAGCGTTGACGACGCGGCCGCGCTGCCCCAGACAATGCGGACGCCTGCGGAGACACCACCAGCACAGAGAGTGACGACGAGACTGCTAGCTCGCGCCGCTCCAGCAGATGCCCGCCTTCCTGCTCCTACTCGTCGGCCGACGACAGCAGCAGCAAGGACAGCCAGCTGACCCTGGCCACGGAGTCAACGCCAAGCCGTTCCCTGTCGCCCAGCCCACGAGGAGAGAGCGCCGGCGACTCCGCTGAACCCGAGCGAAGCGTTGACACCGTGGCGGCCGAGCCTACAAGCGTGGCGGACGAGCACCCGGCACCCCATCTCGCCCGCATCGAGGCCGAGGCGAGCATGCACGCGGCGGCGAACGATGCTCCGGAGAGCAGCCCCAGCACGCAGGCACCGACCAACAGCGCCACGACGCATGCGCGGAAAGACGCCCCGCCTCCAGCCGCACAGCCTCTTCTCCCCGGCGTGAAGCAGCCGGGCAAGAAAAAAAAAAACAACAGGCGCAAGCGCAGCAATATCAACTCGGAAAGGCGTGCTCACAGTAGAGACACGGCCGCTCAGGGTCGATTTACGCTCGAGCCGCCCACCGCCGCAAGCCCCACCGCACGCTTGCGGTCGCGCGAAAGATTGCACGTATCCAGCACTTGTGCACAAATTACCATTTACACTGTGTGCACAGTGTATACCTTACATATTGTAAGCCGAAATTTGTGCACAAGTGTTTGATACGTGCAATCTTTCGCGCGACCACACGCGTGCGGTGCGGCTTGCGGCGATGGGCGGCTCGAGCGTAAATCGGCCCTCAATGGAAACGCACTTGGTGCGGCCCGTCGCGTCGCGCCGGTTTTACTGGGCGAGGGCGTGATGCGAGAGTTTCCGCCGTCGGGGCGCCACTGCTCCGGGACGCTTTGCAGGAGGAAGAGTGCCCAAGCGCCGCAGAGCCAGTGGGTCTCACGCGTCGCAGCGGGTTTCTTTATGATATACGACTGCCCTACTGGATCTGCGCACGTGTGTGATCATGTACGGTGTGAACAGACGTTAGCACAGACAGTGCCATGCCGCGCAACTACTGTGTGCCGCTGTGCAACACCAACGCAAGATCCGACGATACGATATTATGAATTTCCGTGCGATCCTCAACGGCGGGCAGCATGGTTGAAGAACATGGTTTCGCCATGTTTGGCGAAAACAGCCGTTAAACTTCCCATTCAGGATGGTGAAACTTGTCTTGCCAGCTGCCATCTCATCTGCAGCCAGTGAGCTCTCGAGTGAGCTTGAATTCACCTATGTGGAGTGAGCTAGTAGCTGACAGAGTTAGCACCAATTGCGTATACCTGGCCGGCTACGTTGCACGTGCATGTGAGAAAAAGGTGCAGTTCTACAAGTTAAAAAAATTGGATTAGCCATGCATTCTTTTGTCCTTTGTTTAAGCGACTAATTCACACACACACACACATATATATATATATATATATATATATATATATATATATATATATATATATATATATATATATATATATATATATATGTTGAGATATGTCTGTGGCTGATTTCATTACGAATATATCAGATTATGTTCTTTTAGTACCGTTTTTCAAGCTAAATTTTTATGCTTGTCTTCAGGTGGCTTGTAATTCCTGCAAACTCCTTTTTCAAGCAGCGAGACTAGCTGAAGCAATTTATAGATTGATCTGTAACGTTGATGATGGATGGCTAAGGTACCCAACAATAGAAGCAGTTGGCCTGTGTAAGCTTGTATGCACCTTCGTCACCAAGGTCATGAAGTGCTCAGACGTGAGACGAACCAGCAGGCTATTAACACCTTGATGTCAGCACTACTTCCTCATTTCACACAATTTCCGGCGCTGACTTGTGAAAAAGAGGATCGCAACCACGCTGAGGACCTCTGCAATGTATTTTTGAGCAAGCTCATAAGACCATTGTTGACGAACTGGGCTAGCAGCCTGAATTCGACAGTGGAAAAAATTTTGCTTACACATAAACCTCTCTTGAGGAAAGTTCTGCGCTTGTAACGCTTTCAGATTCTGTGCACATGACCTTTGAAATGAAAAGAAAAACTGGACTCGACCTTCTGGCTTCATTGTTTTCTTTCCGACCATTGATGTAGGCTAGTAGTGCCCATTTGCAAAATATTTCCCGCATATACCCGTGAACCGGCTGAACTATAATGCAGTACATTTCTGCATGTCCAGAAACGTAAAACAGCGTTAGTCATCGGCTCTAATTGTGGACCAGACTGATCAGAGTCCGGACTTAAAACAAGCATTTTTATGCTAACCAACTAATTATATGCAACAAGTTAATATAGCGGATAACCGGCTTCGTGTGAGTCGAACCCTCGAAGAAGCACACCTAACATAGGTGAGTTCCGACACAAACTGTCGCTGACAACTGCAGCGATGCTGACGTACTACTATCAGTAGCAAATCGCCAGTTGACATTACCATTCATATTATGTGAAACGCCGCTACATAGCTCTGTATCGGAACAAATCAAGCGCTGACCACGCGGCCGCGGCGGGCTGAGCACAGCTCTCCCCCCGCAACTGTCCCGGAGCAGTGGCGCTGCGGTGGTGGTGATGGGAACTAGGCGCGTCACGCCTCTCCTGGCCGACGCGACGGGCCGCACCAAGTGCGTTCCATTGAGCGGCTGTGGTAGAGAGCTTTAGCTTGTCCGGAAAGCCGCCCCATTAGCGTTGGGGCGTTTTACCGGGTGCGAACTGCGCATGCGCATGACTTTACCGGATACCGTATTGCGTTACTGGATTGCCGGATCCCGGTACCGTCCGCTCCGACCCAGGTGGCCAGATTACCGCGTCTACACCGACGACCAAATAAGCCGAGTCAAGACAAGCCAAAAAAAAAAAAAGAACTACAAAATGGCTGCCCCTCCCGTCGTTCGTTCACGCAGGCGATTCATGTCGAGCGACGACATTATTATAGAAAAAGTGCTTGCAAAAACCCGTTCGACGATCCCGCGATATGGGGGAAGATCACCGAGAAACTTTGTGACCTCACACAAGTGGTTCGTAATGTACGAAGCGTGAGAAAGGCTGGACCTCCTCCTGGCGCAGTTCTTGCGGGAGGACATAAAAATCAGGAAGAAGTAAGTGTTCTAGACGTTTATTACATGTCGATATCCTAAGCTAACACGTTTCGGAAAAATTTTCTAAATGCGCCTGTTTGATTTACTAGATCAGGGACGGAGGAAGATTATGAGGTGGTGCACAGGCTGCTACAGCAGGTAGCAGACATGGCACGTGAGTGCAGCTACCGCCCGCCAAGATCAGCGGTGCGGAGCCACCGCGGCAATAAGGGCAGGCCTGTCTGCGCTGCTGCGAGCGCCGCACGGGCAAAGCAGCCCCAGCCCAGCACCCGCAAAACAGCTGCCATAGAGTGCTTCGCTGCCTCTTCTACTGATTGTGGTAGGAGACTTGTTACTTCACTTTTTCTTTTATTCTTCTTTGGGGAGAGGGGGGGCGGTGACGTGCATGAGCTGAGATGTTAGCACTCAACTCGATTGCTAAATACAATGCTGCATGCCCTTGTGCCATACCATATATATGTATTGCTATCTTTATTCATTTCACACCTAAGATTGGTCGCTATATGGCTTCCTGAAAGATTGCATTCAAGTATACATACTATGTTCATTTTATTTAGCCGTGTAGCTGCAGTTTTGAATCATGAGAGCCAAGTAATTACTGTAATCTAAATGCCCCAAGCCTGCTATTTTTTATGGGACTGCATTTTAAAATGTGTAAATCATGTAGAACTGTGCTGCTGCTTCCTCTTGAAAGTGCAGTTTTCTCTCACAATTTCTTTAGGCAAACATTTCACCACGCGCCTCCCTATGATTGAACTGTTGGGAACCAGTACAAGGAACCTGCATTGAGTGTTAGCAAAGCTACTGGTTTTGTTTTAAATTTTATGAAATTTTATGCTCTTTTCTATCTGTAGGGGAGAACAGCGACGTGCAGGTGTTCGAACAGGAGCCAGAAGAGGAGCCCGACGATCCTGGCAGGTGGGCCTCAAGTGGATGGCCTGCGTCGCCTGAGCCATGTTGTCGTATGTATGTAAAAGTACCTTATTCTCAGTGCATATGATAAAAGCTCAGTAAAATAGTACCGCTTGTACTCGTTTCTTCAAGTAATCTGTTACCTGTTGTCTTGAGGAAGACATTGTTAATGTGCTCATACAATGGGCGCCATTTCGTATGTTTCCGCAGAACTCATTTACTCTATCAGTATCCTGGTGCTTTGAATTGTCAATTAATTCTTCCTCATCTTGTCTTCTGGTTAGCTCAGTCGGTGGAGGAACTGTCCTAGAAAGGCATTAGTCCAAACGCGTAACGCAGAGCGTTTTTCGCGTGCCGCCTCCCGCACAAACCGGTTTTTCTCCCGCAGACACGCTGCTGTGCCGTCCGGCAGAGCGATGGGTCCGGTAACTATTTTTCCCGAGCCACTGACTTGAACACCCAATGGGGGCCGACCATGAACCATGACGTCGGTCCCAGTTCAGTGACCCCGTTGACGGAGGCTGTGCGCGTGCTGCAGGGCACTCGGCGGTTGCTTTGCCAGCATGAACATGCGCCTTGAGGATTTTGAGAGGATGCTGGGAATGTACTCGGTCCTACTCTTTTCTCTATGACAAGACGCATTGTGATTATAACGACACGGATGGCAAGACCAACCGATGGGAATTAATAGGATTGGAGTTCGGCCTAACTGGTAAGTTTATTTCGTTGTGGAGTGTCTAGTATACGGTGTCGACCCAAGTGTCTGTCAGCATGAGGAAAATATTTTCTGCAGCTTCCGAGGCATCATCAAAATTTAGGAATGCCAGGGACCATTGGCTTAAGCTCGTCAGCGCCACTGATGCCACATGTCGGAGTGGGGCACCTGGCAACGGCGGCAACGCCGCGAAAAAGTGGGCGCTCTTCCCCCTGATCGACGGCATGCTGCGAAGCACGCCGCACTACACCCGCAGGTTAGTATACTCACACCTTTGCTGGCATGTTTTACCTTTTCAGTGTGAATCTTTTCCTGACTTGGTGCCTAGCCACAGTGCTCCAAAAGTGCCTCTGCTACCCTTTTCGCAGTGGGAAGCAGAAGCAGTGATGCATGTTTCCTTTGCTTGCCCTACCCGAACTTTTTCAGTGCCATAGTTATTTCTCAACGTCCCGTACCGCTTCCTTACATGCGCACCTTTTCGCCTGCACTTTAGCAACGCGTGCTTAGCCCCAATATCATTGAAAAGCTAGCTAGAATTGGGTGCAATTGAGCACCGCCTCCGGGTCCCTTTGTGCTTGCGGCACTTTGCTTCGATACGCGTCCGCGTATGGCAGTTTATATGTATGGCAGTTTATATGTATGGCAGTTTATATGTATTATATGTATGTTTATATGCGTATGGCAGTTTATATAACATGTTCCTGAACATAATGCGAGGTGCGATTTTTAACATTCTTTGATACCTGCTGCGGAATATTGCAAATTCCATGTTCTCAGTTCGCGTAATCTGAAAGTTTAAGGCTTCTATCCCAGACAATGTTGCCTCACTGAGTGCTGTAAACACTTGTGCTTTTTTTTTCACCTCAGGACCATGACAAACATACCAAATAAAACCGGGTATGTATGGTTATGAACTGCAGCTGAGATTTACATGCATGCTTGAGCACTAAAATGTTCTAGCCTGGCGTCTGTTATGCAGACAATCACCAGGGCCGAGTCAGCCAAGTTGCAGCAGGTTTGCTACCCCAGAAAAGTAGGCATTATTGTCTGTCTGTTTGGCTGGCAAACGTATGCACTTATGTCGAGCTTCTGATTGTATTTTGAGCAGCGTTGAGGCAAGGTGAGAGGGCATTTCATTGTTTCATGCAGTACTGACACAAGCCAGAACTATCTAGACATGGAGCTTCTGGAAATGTAAGTACACACTCAATAAGCACGTGTGAACAGTTATACACTACAGATTCGGATATTTTTGTACCTTTGAGATGATAAACCGTACATTTGTGTTTCTCAGTATGTTTTCAGGCAGTGTTGGTACAAGGAGAGTACAAATAATATTATGTTTCAATGCATTTATTTGATGCAGTACTGACATAAACAGCCAGAGCCCTGCAGAAGCTCTTCTCGCATTGTACGACGACACAGTTGTCAACTCAGATGGCAACAGCAGTTAAGCATCTACCATCCCTTTTACTGACATTTACAGTAAGTGATATATATCAGAAAGTTCGGAAGTGCATTGTTTGTCACACAGCCCAGCACCTGCTCAAAACCGGCGGCCATCGCCTCTTAGCCTTGCACCAGCTGAGACTGATCTACTTGGGCAATACACACCGCCGGCCAGGTAGACAAGCAAGCAAACTTTGCCATGTAGTCATTTCTGGACTTGTTTTTGTGCTTTTTCTTCTCAAGGCAGTCCAAAGGAACACCTTCCCGAGGGCCACCTTCGGTATGTACTTGCAAGTTTCATGCTTCCCAACATAAGAGAGATTTAAAAAATGGCGTGAGACAATGCAGTTTTCATCATTTTGCAGAAGGAGGAAGAGGACAGAGGACAATATTGAAGATTGAATCGAAGATTACGCATGCGCCGACCAACAGCGCCACGACGCATGCGCGGGACGCCGCCCCGCCTCCAGCCTCGCAACCCATCCTCCGCGAAGCAGCCGGGCAAGAAAAAAAAAAAGGAAAGCGCAACACTACGCGCTCGGCGACGACCACCATCGCTGCAACCACCGGTTCAGAGGACAGCGGCGGAGTCGGTCGCGCACGGGGCTACCCACGCTGGGGAGACCCAACCCCCAACTGGCGTACCGTCAAGCGCTCCTGCTGCTGCAAAAGGCACCGGACCAGCCGCGGAAGGACGAGAGACCGTCCTGTACAGGCCCTTGGCAAGGAAGGCACACTTCCTCACAGCATTGCGTGACGCGATTGCCGCCTTCCTTGCCGGAGTACCAGGGACGCATCGGGTGCGGCCCAATCTTCGGCGAAACGTTGTGGCCGTCGACGCGCTGCCCGGCACGGACCTCTCAGCGCTGCTCTCCGTCCGGGTGATTTGCGATGTACCCGTCAGGGTGAAGGCACTCATCGCCGACTCCTGCACGGGCACGCTGTTCAACGTCGACCCGGCGATCGATGGGCCTGCCATCATTGAGGGGCTCGAGTCCCGGGTGCCCGTACTCGCTGTCACAAGGAGCGGCGACGTGGCAACCATTCGATTTGCTGGCAGCGATGTGCCGGACGAGGCCTACCTCTTCAAGCAGCGCCGCAACGTACGCCCGCAGTTGCTCCGGCCGTTGCAGTGCGGTCGATGTGGGCTCTTCGGCCACGCCACACTGACCTGCTTCCGCGACCCACGCTGTCTCCAGTGCGCAGGGTAGCACCCGACGAGCGCCTGCACATCAAAGCGGACCCGCTGCATCAATTGCTGGGGACCGCACGCGTCAACAGAGCCACGCTGCCCCAACTGGCAGCTCGAGCGACGGGTGGCAAGCATACTCACGAGAACCGTTCCGTGCATTATGCGCCGACAAGCCCTGGTTCTCGCGAGGAGCAGTGCCCCTACAGCACGGAGCCAGCAGCCTGTCACCACCACTGGACAGCACGTTCCCGAGCCACGACCACTGCAGTCGGTTCAGCCGTGTCGATCCTTCTGCGACGTGCTGACCGGCAACACAGCCAGTCGCCGAGAGCAGTTCACCCAGCCCCGCAGCGCAACAACACCCGATGCACGTGACCTCGTCATAACGACGCTCGCGTCGGCATTGTGTGCACTATGAGAATCGGTACCTGCCGACTCACAAGCGCGTCACATGTGTGTGGCAGCTCTGGAAATGCATGACGCCCTGATCCAGCATGGTTAGCACACCAGTGGAGCAACGGCCACGCATCGTTCAATGGAACGTTCGTTCAATGCGCCGCCGATATCCAGAGCTCGCGGATGGGGCTCTTTCGGACGGATGCGACGTGCTTGCTTTCGAAGAAACCCATGTCCACCCGGGAGAGCTCAATCTGCCAGGCTTCGTCTGCTACCACAGTGCTACTAGCTGCGAGCAGGCATCATGCACGGCCATTCCATATACTGATCCTGCTCACCCGGCTCGGCGATGCGATCGTCCATTCCATGCGATCTCGCGCATCACTTTACGTACGCGCTGGGCTCCCTCAGGCCGTGGTTAGCGTGGCGGTGACCGTGCGAGTCGGAACAACCGACACGTGCGTCACGAGTGTTTACGCGTGCTGCGGCGGCCGCGTTGTGTGCGGGGATTTGGGGAGGGCGTGGGGATGGAGCCATACCGACAGCAGCGGCCGGGACCTGCTAGACGCCATCCAACAGCCGGGACTGCTTATAGCCAACACGGGCTGTGTTACTTTCGCCCGTCGCAGCAACGAGGGAAGTGTGTTGGACCTCTCGCTAGTGTCGGAGCGCTGCCATTACGTCTGACGCTGCAGCTCCGACATGCGAGGATCTACCACTACCCAATCCATCTCGAGCCCCGCCATGCCGCCCACCTGCCGACGCGTGCTTACAGTGTAGTGAATTGGCCGCGATTCCGGGAACTGTGTGCTAGTGCCAGTCTCGGAGTGCGGCCTGTTTTTCGAGCACATCGCACGGTGTGCGCGTGCTGCGTCAACTCGTTGTGTAGTGCCGGCCGGGACGCCCGTGCCCGACATGAAGCAGCTGAACGTCTGTGCTGCGCGTTGCAGAACCGAGCGGATAGCGCTGCGCCCTGGCAAGCGCGAGCATTGGACGGTCTACAACCGGCTCGACGCGGTATGCCATCGCCATGCAAAGCGGCGCTGCAACACCAGCTGGTCGCTGGAAAGAGCGTGCGCCCGATCGAGTCCGTGGCGCATCCTTAGGGCGCCACGGATCCTTCTTTCTTGCAAAGCGAGGTGCGTTTGCTTGGAAGAGTTTTCATGGTTTCCTGTCAGTTCGTCTGTCCAGTGCTGTCTGTAGAGAAGGGGCAAGGGGGAAACACCTAAAACATGTAATGTGGGATGAGGACCTAAATCTCCCTTGCCCCTCGTCACCACCACGCCACCCTCCACCTCTCCAATAGTTCCGCCGCTGTCCTTCGCATAAAAAGGATGTGCTGCAGTACCCAACAGTGCCTCCCACTTGACTTTTCTTTAGCGTGATGGTAATTTGTACGGGGGAGGATGAGTCTGATGGCAGAGTCCAGGCAGGAAAGGAAAGAAGACATCACACGTGCTTTTGTCTACGTTTCATGGGGTATGGAATGTTTACTGTTCGGGCTAGGGTTGTGGAAGAGTGAAAGGGGAAGTTGGAAAGCTGGACACAAAGGCCTGTCTCCAGGGCCCATTCCTGCCTAGTGGCTGTGCACCCTCGCGCGCGCTTAACGGAGAAAGTAGGTCAGACTGGCCGCCGAACTTTCCAGAAAGAAGTAGAAAAAGATGGCTCAGAGGCGACGGAGAGCTCTCCATCGCCTCTGAGCCGTCTCCTGGCAGCAGTTGTGCTGCCAGGAGACAAGCTAGTGAAAGGACTGCGTTTTGCCCGTCTGAAGCGTCTCTTTGCGCTCCTAAGCAAGAAAAACGTAAGCTAGGGAGTAGTGCTCTTCTTGCTGCTTTCCATTTTTTTCACCAACTGTGAAGTGAGAGAAAAAAACAACATAGTATGTGATTTACTTCAATGCTGTTGGTTAGCTCCAAAGGTGAGAGAGGCTTATCCCAAAAGCAGCTTTTTTTTTCACATCATACATTGTTTACTTTTAGTCACAAGCAGTACATTAACTTGCTCTAGTCGTTTGTTCCTCTCCCTTGTGGTGAAGGCTGGTTAATTTTGTTGTGTATTTATAGGCCTCAAAATTTCATATAAACATAGTTTAAGCATTTAATTCACCCACATAGATGGTTCTGTTTTGCAAAAAGTAATGCACTCTATTCGCCCTTCTTTGCTCAGTGCTAGCAGATCGGTATATATATCTACACCTGAGCAGAAATCTAGTATTGCAGTTATTAAATAGCATCAATTGTGATATGTTTGTCATTTCACACAGTTGTGCTTCGATGACTATATGGGAGGTCTCATGGATGTTATTTTTGTATCAGATCTTGTTGAACAAAAAACTTGTAATAAAGAATTTCGTACCTGAGAGTACTCCAACTTATTTCTTGAGAATGTTCACAGAATATTAAACAGAACAGCTTATTACGAAGGCCAGGCACATAGTTAGGAAGCGAAATAATGACATTGCCTTCAAATACGTTAAAACAACTCATTGTCACCATATTATTGCCAGCAGTGCTTTGAAGTATGCTTTTGGTCACCTGAACTAAATTATTGTAGCCAACCTACAATAATCATGCATATGTTGCTTCCCCAAGTGTCTTTCTTCATTGAGTGTGTACTTGAGGTAATTTTGTGCCTTTGGAAGATTGATTTTTAATAAATGGCGGCTTTTCTGCCCAAGTAATACTCTATGAACTGGAGGTATTTTTGGCTTCCACATATTTTGGAGGGACATTAACTCAGAGGCAGTACGTGCTAGAAACCTACAGCTGAGTTATATTGGCAGTCAAGCAGCAATTGTACCCCAAAGGCTATGTTAAATTTGGGGGTTACGTCAGCTATTTATTCAGATGTCTTTATTGTGATTGCGCTGCATTTTTATAGCTAACCTATAAAATCTATCACTGTGTCATGATTCAAAATGTTCTGCATCTCGAATGGGGCCAACATTGTGGCGCCTGTCAGTTGCCTCCGATTTCTTCTCACCACAGATTGTCATGCAGAAGTTTGAAATTAAAGGCTCTCTTCAAAGCTTTAATCAAGGTGAGAACATATCAGTGAACTGGCAGGCATGAGAATATCGGCCCAATTCAAGATGCAAATATCTTGTAGTGAAATATTTTAAATTTTCTAGGTTGGCTATCACAAGGTTAACCCAAGCTGCCTAGGAAAATTACAAAGTGATGGAAGAAAAGAGACTGAAGAAACAGACTGAAGAGGGGGACAGGAAAAGGCGACTGCCGATTTCCCCCAGTGGGTCAGCCTGGAGGTGCTGTCTACGTGAAGCAGAGGCCAAAGAGGTGTGTTGCCTCCACCGGGGGGCCTTAACGGTCTAAGCACCCGGCATCGGCTCGACACCCAGGATCCCCCTTTCCCCGGACACGGCTAAGCCGCCCATGGCTACACGCGGGAGGGTCCAACCCTTGTGTGCTCGGGTACGTGGTGTCGCAAGCACCAAACGCCTGCTGACGCAGACGCCCGTGCCGGAGTTTTGTAAAGGAATACATAATACTATAAACAGAAGCCGTTTGTTTTATTTGTAGCACAGCATACAGATACATTTTCTTCCCCTTGTGATGTGCACAACGGTCGTGGACATAGCACAAGAATGAAACCGATGAACAAAAAATAGAAAACTGAAATTGCCGTGGCTACACTTATCACTTTGTATGTGAGCTAAACATCTGCAACATTAACCTTACCACCATAAACAACAAACATCCAGGAGAAAAACTCATTACTAGCACCATCTAAACTTACCGACCATCACGGGCGGCCCTGGCCTTTAGACTAGGTCTATATCTATGCGTGGTAGCTTTATGGTAGATGCTGTAGTCATAATAGTAATTTTACTAGTAGCTATTTTATTATATCTATATTATATCTATAGCACACTATAATTATATCCGTGGGGTCCGTGATTTGAGCTGAAAGTTTGTCGTTCGTTGTAAATGAGCGTTCCTCATGTGCCTCCAAACTTCTGCGCCTGCACGATGATCTGTGGCAAGTACGAAGCAATGTTTGCTTGCATACAGTACAAGGAAGACAAGGAACAAGCAGTGCTGCATGTGGAACTTATCAGAGATTTCCAACCACAAAGTAGAGATGACTTCAAGAAGGACAACGTGGTCACGGTATATTGATAGGCCTTTGGTGAACCTCTGCATGGGCACCGAGCTGAAGGTTGACCTGCTGGGGGCCATTCAAATTATCACGGACGCCTGGAGAGACGTGAAGCCGGATAGCGTGGCCAACTGCTTCTAGAAGGCAGGCTTCGTGACAGCCTAGCTTTCCGAAACCTGCAAAGATGGCGACGAGTTGTCCCTTTTCCCGGCTGCCGTTCCAGCCGAAGTGTCTGCTGATGATTTTGTGAACATTGACAGCAATGTTCAGGCTATTGCGAGCCTCACTGGCGAGGACATTGTAGCTGCAGTAGCAGGGACCCAGGCTGGCAGCTCGAGTGGCAATGAAGACCGTCCGGAC
This sequence comes from Dermacentor variabilis, assembly GCF_050947875.1. NCBI lineage: Eukaryota > Metazoa > Arthropoda > Arachnida > Ixodida > Ixodidae > Dermacentor > Dermacentor variabilis. Next base: position 70,623,310 of record NC_134574.1, on the reverse strand, counting down.
GAGGGGGCGGCTACACACTCGTACTCCGCCGCTGAAGTGGCGGCAGGGTTCAGCTTGATTCGCTGCTGTTGCGGCAACATGAAAGGAACCGGGCTGTCGCACCTGAACAACCTTGATAAGATTGATGTCAGCGTCTTTAATTTCATTTCTAAGGTGAACAAGCAGGCCAACATAAGCGATTTTTGTTACACAAATAAAGCATTACGTTGGGCCGTGTGTGCAGAATGAATTGTCGTTAGTGCAGCATGAGCTGGCGGCTATGGAGCGCAGTGAGTCAGGAAAAAAGAACACTCTGCTTGATGCCATGCATTTTATTGCTAGATCGCGGAACGCAGTGTCGCAAAGCACAATCGCTAACTCGTTCAAGCACTGTGGCTTTAGCGAGAGACTGCCTTCTCTGCTGGGGATGCAACAACATAGATGCCACTCGAGAACGATGCAGACTTCGCCGACGAGAATGTTGCGATCTGTGGCAAGGTGTCGCTGGATGATGCCATCGAGGAGGCTTTGGCTAGTGCCGACACTGCTGCGACATCGGACAAGGACAACGACAACAACACAGATGCCATGCCTGTGCGCACCACATTCGCCGAAGTGCTACGGCACGTAGATGGCATCCGGAACTTCCTGTTTATGCGACGCCGCACAGGACCTCCCTTTGGATGTTGCCCAACTCGAGCGAAAGCTCTTGATTCACGGATCAAACAAGGCTTAAAAGAAACTTACCGCCTTTTTTTAAAAGTTTGCGTTAGCTGGCGGGAATCGCAGTAGTGGGCAGTGGAGTGCAGTAAAGGTTCGTTTGAATAACGCACGATTGGTACCTGTACTGCAGCATTAATTCTTATCGCATTTACTTTTCTCATAATTTTGGTTTCCAAGCCCTGCAGAGTATGCTAATAGTTTACGTTGAAGTTTCTCGTAAAGCTGTCGCGCGAGATAAGTAGTATTTTTGTAAGCATAATTTATGTTCAGATCTTATGCTTTTTCGCGGTCCCAAGAAAGTCGTATAATTGGAGTTCCACTGTATATATATATATAAGCCTTTTTGTGTAATGTGGAAAGTATGCACGATGCTCTGAACTCATTTCGACAAAAAGGTTTCAAGTGAATTGCATGAAAGTTCTTTTTTACTTAACAATTTAGAATCTAAGATTGCGATTGTGTATTCATTAACATATTTTTATAGATCAATCACCCTGTATCGGAATATGATTCATTGCACCTTTTCTTCACTGCAAATGTACCATTCATAAACTTTTCTGTTTTGCATTGTCTTGTAGGCAGTAAACTATAATTAAGCTCCAACTAGGCAATCAAGGAAGTTTTTTTGGTAGGCACTTTATGCCGCTGGTCTAATTCATTCCAGTGCACCATAGGCCAATTTTGATTACTATTAGTAATCATGAATATGTCAACTTATGTTGCTAGCTGACCACCAGCCCTGCAATATATTATTTTGCAGAGTCTGAAGGTGACGTCAAGTCATGACTTAAGAAGCGTAGACTCAGAGTAAAGTGTGTGTGCAACACTAAGTGAAGAGGTCAGTGACTGCAATGTTCCTTCAGAGGCAATTTACCTATTCTAGCAAGTGATTGATCAAATCTAACTGAAAATGTTTGACCAGTGTTTTGCTACTTGTCTTGTCTAGGAACAAAAACAAGATATGCAGATAAGCACGAGGATCTCTTGAAGATACTTGCAAAAAAAGAATAAAGCAGTGAGCAGCCTGCCATTGCGTAATGTTCATGAGGAAAAACACGACGCTTTGCTACGAAAAGTTGCAAAAATGGAGACTAAACTAGCAGCACAGGAAGAGGAGCTTGTGGAGGTTCGAGCTCTCAATAGAGGCCTACAACAAGAGCTGCTGAAGAAATTCACAGAAGGTAGGTATACAAGTTTTCCTGCAGTATATCATAAAGTGATGGCAGGCATCTGCGTACCTAAGCCTGTAAGTGTGGAACAAATCTTGAAGAAATATTGGTGTAAGAACGATTTAACAAGTTCATATACTATGCCAATATCTACACTTTTAGCTTAGATGGGGTCTGTTCAGTTTCTCATGCATCGGTGACTGTTCTCTACATTAGGAGACAATGGCAGCAGCCAAGCATGGCCCGCTCTGTGCAATGCCCACTGAAGACCACATGAAAATGGACCAGCCAGTTGCCTTTCCACCTGTTCAGCCAGCAGCACAGCTCCGAGCTAATGAGTCAGGTGCCAGCATGGTGAGGTGTTTACGATTTAGTTTTTTTTTTTCCCAGAAAAAGGCATGTTCCCCTTTCATTGTGCTGGCTTTCACAAAACATTTACATCTAAATTTGTTCCATGTGCAGCTTGCACAACATAGTGTGACCACGCCTATACACCAGAGACCAATTAACAACACATCAATGCTTCTGGTCAAGTCATTTTCACAGGCATTTCAGGAAACGTATGCGTCAAGGCTTCCAACCTAAGCAAGCCTCAGTGCTTCAATTATATGTGTTTGAGAACAGCTTCACAAAATAATTAATCTTTTGCTTAGTTATAAACCTTCGAATTGAGTACTGAGCATTTGGTGCAAAGTGAATATGACTTCTGTGCATTTTCTGTTGTCCAGATTGACATTGGACAGGGCCTGGGTGTGCCAGCAGAGACGTGGTGGCGAACACAGGCCCGTGAAAAAGACTCCATGTTTGTGAAGGACCTGCTTGCGGCAGTCTGGGAGCCAGCCCAGTTGCAAGGCTGATCTCTTCTGGGTAGCCACAACTTACTTTTCACAGCCCTAAATGTACTGTTTGAATTTTCTCAATACATGCTACTTTCTGCCAGGGATGCATTGTCCTAAGTTCCCAGACCATCCAAGGAGCTTTTGACACCATAGAAGGTGTCTGTCATGCAAGGCAACTACACATCTATTAACATATACCCCATTTATTCAGTGTGCCTATGCATGGTGTGGTGCTTTGACACAGCAGCAACTGTAACCCCCCTATGTAATGCCCGGAATGGGCCTTTAAGGTATGGTAATAAAACAAACAATCAGGTTTCCACTTTCCAGTCAGTCTACAAGGTGCACCCCATCCCTCCTCCTTACATATTGCCCTTTTCCTGAAAAATTTAAGTAGACCAGTCACACGTTACAGTTGGCAAGATGAAATTCCTTCCATAAATGGTAAATTTCTGAAGTTTGTAGGAGATGTGTTTATTTAAACTCCGCTTTATAATTTCTTCTAAATGCCATTTGTCTCGATGGCTTTGTGAAATGATTTAAGGGTGCCATTGCTTGTGTCATGTTGTTTTTGTGTCAGTTACTCATTTAAAGTACCCTGCTAAGGAAGCTAAAATGTCTACAATTGAGAATGTTTATTCTGCTACAAGAGCTCCTACAAGAAGCCATTGACTTTTCCACAACTGAAAATGCAATGTAAAATTTTCATTACTCAGCAGGTACCCAAAGCAAACTCTTATTCATTCTTTTGTTTCATTCCTTGAAATTAATCTTTACTGCATTACATTTTTAACTACCTCTGTTTGTTTTTAATCATTTAAATGCATGTTTTGACAGGCTGCTTCAAGCGTCGCTTGGAGAAGCAAGGTTTCCTGAGAGCGTGGTGACAATGCTATTGAAGCGGATCAACCACTATGTGGGCGATAAAATTGCCGACATTGATAGAACAGCAAAAGGCATACTGATTAGAACAGTTTTCTTGCGTTCATGTTTTGCTGCTTGAACCTTAAGGTACGGACACACTGGCGGCAAAACACGCGCGGCACGCCAGCGCGCCGCGTGCCGCAAAACCTGCCGCGGAGGCGGTTTGGTCTACCGCGCAGAGGATAGGTCGAGGAGCCATTTTTGGCGACTTGCCACGTGCCGCGAACCAATGAGAGACACCCGGGCTTTCTCCTAAGCGCCACCTCTTGGCTACTGCCAAAGTTAACCTCCAGCGGCGGCGGCGGAACCACGATCGACGACCGAGCGCTCCGAGCCAGCCGCGACAAACAGCGCTAGTGCTTTCTCCTCGTGTGCATCCACATTGCAAAATTAATTTCAGCCGAGAGAACATGATGGAACAATTTCGGGAGACTCTTCGCGTGTTCCCCTTTTTGTATGATAAAACTCACCCGGAGTACAAAGATAAGGACGCCAAAATGAACCGGTGGGCGATTATCGGCAGAACATTCGATCTGACTGGTGAGTTGTTTTCATTCTTTATCTGAGCTTCCGCTGAATGTTCACGTCGGCAGGAATGTGCGGGGGTGAGCACACTTATTTAGAGTGCTCTAGCGGTATGCTGCAGAGCAAATGATGTGGAATCTCGGTTTCCTACGAGCATGGTGATTTTGCCTGAGCAGTTCGCATGTCGTATCAGGCTGCACGCTTCGTACAGCGCTGCTTGAGCACTCAAGCAAGTTGCTCATCTTTTCATTTTGCAACCTTTCTTGGTGATAAACAGTGGCATTTCTGTAGGACTGCAAGCAGCCGCAAAATTTAAAAATGTGAAAGATTGTTGGCTTAAAATTGTGTCGGCGTCAGAGGGGGCCCAGAAAAGTGGCGCCAGAGGAGAGGCCAGAAAAGTCCACACGAAGTGGACACTTTTCGACATCGTGGATGGCATGCTGAGGAACACACCACATTATGTGGAAAGGTAAAAAGAAAAAAAAAAAAAGGCAACTTAGTTGTGTAGCCATCTGCGCCAACTCAAGCCTGGCATTGATAACTTCACCACTGTCACCTGTCCTACCACTCTTTTTTAAGAGTGGTAGGACTCGGTAGCGCCAGCAGGGGTGCACCCAAAACCTTCGTCTGCGTGCCTCTTGTGTGCGCCGCCGTCGCAACAGCAGAGAACACACAATGACCAAAACGCTCATCGTCGTCTGCATCTGCCATTGCAGGAGTCAACGCGATCAGCGCGGTAGATGATGAGGGACGAGGAGCTGGTATGCAGTCTGCTAATCGAGCAAGGAAAAAGTGCGCGAAAACCACGAAATCGCGCCTATGCTCGCGCAGTGCGAGACAAGGCGAGATCAGCACTGTCACACGACTCCGCGGCTGCCACCGCGTGCACAACCGATGTGGCCTCTCTGCCGCGCGTTTTCCCACCAGTGTGTCCGTACCTTTAGCTGTAAACCGCAAACTTAATTGTGACTCTCTTAAATTTGCGTGTATTACTGAATATTAAAGTTGGGGTGCCTGTTTATCCAATTTCACCTTGAGAATGTTGCCAACTTTTGAGGGCAACAGATTTTCCTGGAGTCCTGTCTTTCTTGTTTTATCCATTTTTGCAGGTTGTGATGTCACTAGACCAGAAAGGGTCAATGGATCAGTACCCTGCATGATGTGCTTGTTAGTAATAAAGCTTTTGATCCTATCTTTCACTTGTTGCCTCTATGTCACATGTAGTTATCATCTTAAGGCAATGGTGGCTCCTTGTTAAGTTGCGTAATATGATGTGAAGTAAGAAAAGCACAGGAAAAAGTGTTAATAAAGAGATTCTCTTTCTGTGCTGTTCATACTGTTTGCATCATATTAGATCAGAATATATATGAACCAAATAGCCAAGCAACATGTAGTGATGTGGTTGTTCCTTATTGCTGTGCTAATTTGACAGATTCACACAGGGCCAACTGTGCACAGTACAAACCATTTGACCCCTCGAGCGTTTCCATTTCGACCATTTGGTTCCATGCCAACTGCACCATTAGATGCAAATGGTATACAACCAATTGGCCCAATTGTTCCAAGTGGCTCAATTGTGTACTAATACAAAAACGGGACGAATTAGAAACAAGTGGAAATTTTCCGATTGGGCCCAATTGTTTTTTTCAACTGGGCAAGGAAAAGGCAGATCTTCAGACTTGCTGCTCCTCGATCCATGGATAAAATCAGCCGCAAACGCAGCGGAACTGCCAGATCTGCAATTTTTCGAAGCGCGCGCCCTGCTCCCGGAAGCGGCCATTTTTACTTTCTGCTTTGACGATTGCCAAACTTCGGAGCATGTTCAAAAATTAACGCCTGGTAGGGAAAAGAAAAAGCAAACTGCTTAGAAAACAAAAATATAGTTCTCCTCTTTCACGTCTGATAGCGCAGTCTGTTCGTGAGCGGCATGGGAAGTCTCGAAACCGACGTTTAAAACCGTAGTTAGTAGGCTAATGATGCCCAATGGGCGTGGTACGGAAAGAGTTAACCTACGAACTTTCTCCCACACTTATTGAAGGTTTTTATTACATGACAAAGAGCACAAAATTATCATTCCTAATTATACATTCTACTTTTTATTAGTAACTCTGTTGTTTTTTTGCTTCTATAAGTGCAAAATAGCATTCAGCATTATCAACCTCCCACATGACCTGTGGCCTGGATTTAAAATTTTTCCCGGCATGTTCGCGTGCACGACAGGCACGGATTGATTGTTCAGTACACTTAAGCTGGTTGCTTGTTTTGTGCTAAAACTAGTTTATTGCGCTTCGATATCTCGCATTATTTAACTTGGGGTAAAGTGACGAGTCGTGAGCGGAGACGTAAGCCTGAAAGCTATGTTTCAGTCACGAACCCTGCAGAATAAGTCTACATAGAAATGGAATCTGGACAGTAGCCAAATTCTGCTGCGACTGACGACGGCAATATCAGTCAGCCATTTAGCTTGGCTGCTTGAACTGATATGTAACATGTGTCTCATTAATTTGCAGGCAGAAATAAGTTAACAGACTAGATCTCGCATTCCATATGGGCAGTCAGGACCCTCCGTTGCTGTTTCCAAAACAAACATTTATAACGAGGCCATCATTATATACACACAATCATGAAACAGCAATATCAGAACGCGTTTCACATTTTTCATCTTATTGTAGCTGTTGCCATAGGAGACTGTATAGCCTTATCAATATATTGTAGCGAAGAAGGCTGGCGTGCCCTATGGACGCACTATCATCATCGGCCCGCCGACGAAGAGGGGCTCGCGCTCTCGGTGTTTGACGCTCGACTGAGGCGGTCGCATTTCTGAGTGCTCAATAAACCGCGTTACAATATCTTTTTTTACTTCACCAGCAACTTCTTTCATCCACAAAACTGAATGATACTATGCTAAAGTGAAGTGGAAGTACTCAATTTAATGTATTAAACAGTTGCATGTGTGATAATTCACCTATATTTCGCACTTGTTGGTTCCAAATGCTCTTTGTTCAGTTTGGTTTACCATAGGGCATTTATTCTTGCATTCACGAAGCAGTGTCACTTTCATGCAGAAAAAGAACGCATCAGTTCTAATACCTTCGTCTTTCATGCATTTGCTTGTGGAACCAGCAGTGTGATCACTTCTAGTGTATCAATGAGCAAACACATGTTCTCATTTGTGACCTTAATACTTAAGTGTTAACATGCATTGTAGTTACGCAGACATAATTTTATAGACAGAAGCAATATTTAACATGCTGCTTAAGCGCCCTAGAACAAAGTGTACATCTGCATGCATATTGTAGTCACAAACCAGTACTAATATTTCACACGTTCTTGCATTTCATATCGCAAAATTGTGCTTTTTCAAAATCTGATGAAGCCGAAATTTCTGTCCAGACATGCAGTAATTTGGACGGCACCAGTGTAAAGCAACACACTCCATGCACTAAAGAGAAGCTACTGCCTACTGCAAGGCCAATGTGTGAACATTGGCTGCTCCTGCAGGGTAAATTACATCAGGTTCAGAAAGTAAGTATGCTTGATAAATGCTGTATTGGCTTGCTAGTCTTGAGATACACGTCATTTGTTTGTAGCAGATGATATGATTGTTCATATTTATGGTTCAGCACAATTGGTTAAAACATAAAAGAAAACACTACATGAGTTTGGCTAATCTGTGCTGTATATCTTGTGTTACTGTTCTGCCCCAGCAGTGTGCACCAAGCACATCTTGGTCATCACAGCAGCCTCTATCTACACCAACAGGAAGGGACAGGAGCTGAATCTGCAACGCTTGTACAGAAGAAAGAAGCATATGCAGGAGTATTTGGGTGAGATACCAAGAGTCTACGGTGAACTGTGTCGACGTAAAAGAGCTTCATCCATCATTCCACCAGCATGGGTAGTGGCCGAGTCATCCAGGTACCTCAATAAATACTTTCTAGACATTTTTCGTATTCAGATGCACCTGCAACCTCTGAACAAGCACGGATGATGCTGGCCAAAAGACTTCCATCAGTTTGCCCTTCCTTAACGTCTCCTGGCCATGTCAAATTCCATTTGTACCAAGTATATATTTTGTCAAGTATATATTGTCTCTGATGACTGTCCCTGCAAGACAGACCCATGCAACGTGCCCAGTGCGAAGGAGGTGATGAACGCAATGGACGTGTTGCACCTTTTTGTCCACTCGCATGATGAAGAAGCCCTAAATGACTGTACTTCTTTGGAGCACCGTGTAGTGCCTAAGCTCATGCAGAAGCAGCATGCGCAAATCATGCAGTTTTTCACTGTGAAATAAATACTTGAAGGACGAATTCACCTTCACTGACATGTAGCATTTTGGCTTCGTTTCTGCTTCATTCACGCGAGCCTTAACGCGAAACCTGCATGTAACGAAAAATTGTGAACTTTTGTTAACTTCATTATATCCAGGTTCAACAGTAGAAGTGATAACTAGGCAATTATTGTTATCGTAGACATTTCGTATGTAAGCTGGACCTGGTCCCACATTCTATCTCATGCTTTTTTTTTTGCCGAAGTGGTGGCACAGATCATGACTGCTGTGATCTGACCAGTGCATTGAACTTAACAGCACCCAAAGTGCAAGAATTCATAGTGCTTTATGATGACCGCCTCAAATTTCTCCATAATGCATTAGACACATGTTTAATACTGTGTTGTCGCACAATCCAGCTATGAACATTATTATTCCTGATAGCTTCAACATCCATAGTATTGTGTCATTGCGGCTAAATTATTAGGTAATGGTTGCTAGTATATGCATGCCCATAGTCCTGTTTTTGCGCAGCGTAATGGTGCAACACTGCCTAGGCTGGAATGGTGTTTGTGGGAACTTCCAGTACACAGGTAAAAAAGATACTTCACAAGCACAGCTCCAAGTCTGCTGGGCTACTTCTGTATAAAAGAGGTTTAAATTGCTGACCCTCACCTCACAAAGCTCTATTGCTGCCTATCAGCACTTATGGTACGACAAAATAAGCGCATAGGCACCTATGGAAAATATTTTCTAGATTTACTTCAACAGTTGCTGGCAATGTGCAGCAGCAAGTATATGGTGGTAAAAAATGCACAATGTTTCCCGAACTCGTCAAAAAAAAAAAAAAAAAGGCTCTTCTCAAAGGGATCGATAATTTGCACACACTCTTCCTTGCTGTATACAAACAGCACACAGGTGTCCAGGCCAGTCACACCCATCTGCACTTGCATCTGAGTGTAATACCTGCTGCTTCTTTTGAGTTAACCAGCATGCAATTGCGCTTTGAGTTTTCCCATGTTGTAAACAAACATCTGCAGCAACCAAGCCCAAGCTACGAACAAGTGCCTGTGCCGGAAGGCAGTCTTCAATTGACCAGGCTGAGGCACTTGGCAGACAGCTTCCAGGGCAATGATTGTATGGCTTCCTATTGTGACCAGCCAACACACACCTACTGCCTAGACCACTAAAAGATAATTGTCCTATTCCTTTTGTAAGAAAGCTGCACTCTTGTTTTTGCCTCTTCAAAGCCTGTTTAATTCTTTCGCAGGTGTTCTCTGTGATCCCACAACTGCCAGTCCCTCGGCATGTTGAAGAGGCTTTGCACCTACCAAGCTGCATTCATTAAAAGTTCTTTACAAACCTCGTGGAATGGTTTGAGTAAAAGGGGAGTAAATATAGGTAGGTTCCTTGGCTCATGCATGTGACAGCTTTTTGGTGCCCCACTTGGTAATTGTTTGTACACCAGTTGTCATGCTGAAGCATTGTTGCAGTCAGCATTGTTCATGGCACGTGTAGAGACAAGGTGATGGTCGTAGAGAGACGAATTAATGAGTAATGTGGGTGGTGCCTCTGCACTCCAGGAATGGCTCCATGATCACACACTCCTACTGCTATACTCCGTTTCATACATCAGATGCAACGCTGGCAAAGGTAGCGCTCTTTTTCGCGCAACCCGCATCCACGAAACAAAATACAGTAGAACCTCACTGTTACGTTCCTCACTGCTGCGTTTTCCCGGCTGTTACGTCGTTTTCGTCCGGTCCCGGCATAGCTCCCATAGGATCCAATGTATTGGGTACCCCGCTGTTACGTTGTAGCTGTGAAAACGTTCCCGCATGATACGTCACAACCTGGCACCCCGACCCCTGCCGGGCAACGCGCACCAACCGCCATTTTGACGAGTCTTGGCCAGGCTTGGCTACGGAATTGGTTACAAGACCATGGCCTCCAAGATCACCCCCTTGCACGCGCGTGGGTAATCTCGGGAGGCCATAAAAAGCCACACTCGAGTTGGAGAGATTGCCACTAGATGGCCACTGCTTCGTCAGCCGAAGGGAGTAAAACCCGCGGGCCCGCAGCAATCCAGTCTTTCTTGTTTATGCGGTTCAACCCATCCGAGTCGTCCGTGTCCTCCCTTCAACACCTGCGCAGCCTACGCCTCGTCGGGCCTCGCTAACACCGCGAGCGATTTGTCGTCCTTTGATGGCGTCGCGCAAGCGCAAGGCGCTTTCCCTCGAGGAAAAGCTGGATGTTCTCAACGCAGTCGACAGGCAGCCAGCGCGGAAAAGAGTTGACATCGCCAAGGATCTTGGTCTACCACCCTCGATGCTTAACTCTTTCAGTACGGCGCCATAGGCCATCGGACACAGAGTTCCGATGACTTTGAATCTCCCGCAAAATTTTAAACCGCCGCGCTACAGACAACTAACTCCATCTGGCGGATTCATTTAGAACTCCTCTTTCAGTTTCGTTTTTGTTTTTTTGTTGTCTGCGTGCGGAGGCGCCGCCGCAAGTGAAATTTGAACCGAACGTGGTTTCGAGTTCGGCGAGAATGGCATCCCGTCCGCGCGGCGCGCCGCGACCACAGCGCGACCTCGCCGTTGACGAACGCACGGTGAAATCGAAGGCTCGATCAGGTATAAGGCAATACATTCGAGACAAGGTGACGAAATTTGGACATAAACTGTGGGTGCTGGCAGATTCAAGAACTGGTACACCGTTCAATTTTCGGTGTATACTGGCAAGCGTGAGGCACCAGGATCGCATGGCTTAGCCTTTGACGTCGTGAGCAAGATTTGTACAAAGTACCTTGATCAAGGCTACAGAGTTTATATGGACAACTTCTACACTTCAAAAAAACTTTTTGAACACCTCCTCGAGCACAAAACTCTTGCATGCGGAACAACACGCAAAGATCGTCGCTGTTTTCCAGTTGAATTGAAAGACTCATCATGGGAAAAAAGCGCAGAGCGTGGAGATGTCCGATGGATTCGCGACGGCAACATCCTTTACATGCAGTGGAAAGACCGGCGTGCTGTAAACTTGATGAGCACGATGCACACAGCAAATGAGCATGTGCCTGCCGAGAAGAGAGAAAAGGGGGCGCCAATGGGCTCTGAGAGTCATCTGAAAGCCGCTCCTTGTCCACGACTACAATGCCAGGATGTTAGGCGTGGACAAATCAGACCAAATAATTGCCACATGCAACGTCCTCAGAAAATGCGTACGTTGGTGGAAGACGCTGTTTTTTCACTGTGTGGATATCGCGTGTGTGAACAGTTTGATACTGTTCCAGCAGCACCGAAAAGACAACCCAACAGTTGGAGAACTTTCTCGAAGCACCTACTTTGACCAGCTTGCATTTAGGGAAGAACTGATTCAGCAAATATTTGACTATGATGAAGTCGCAGAAGGTCATGCTCCTTTCTCACCCCCCTTCTCGCCCTTGGACCCCATTCGGCACCAACCAAAAAGAATGAAGAAGAGGAGAAATTGCAAAATCTGCTATCAAAAAACAAAGACACAGAACAGAACAAACGTCATGTGCTCCACTTGTGAAATATACCTTTGCTTCTTGCCCTCACGGGACTGCTTCGCCGAGTGGCACGGCTGTCAAGGCTGCTAGATTGATGGGCCCCGATAAATGCAATACGTGGTGTACAGGATTGATATATATTGGAAGCATAGCTAAGGGGCCTAGTAACCGTTTGTATATTTCAGAATTCTCAAAATAATTTTCTGGCTAAGCGCAGTCACTGATTTCTCTTTGTTTATACTTTTATGTGCACATTATTTATTTGACAAATAAAATGTGAACAATTCTAAATCTCACAGCACAGTCCTTGTTTATATAAAAAGCCACACCAATAAGCTACGATTTGCTGCATAGTAATGTTAAATGCGTTTCGTTGTTCAAGAGAAAAAATTTTTTTTCTGGAAGCACTCTAAATTCGCCACTTTTCTGCCGTAACGGAAAGAGTTAACAGCATCGTCTCGAAGCATGCCGAGATACAAGGGAATGCCGCGCTCTTCGGCCCGAAAGCTAAGCAGGCTCGTGGCGCCAAGTATGGAAAACCTTGACGAGTCGTTTCTTACTTGGTTTAAACAAGCTCGCGCTGCCGGTGTTAACTTCGACGGCAGCATTTTGCGCGAGAAGGCGATGGAAATAGCCGACCGACTGGGCATCAGTGACTTTGCAGTGTCAAATGGCTGGATCGCCCATTTCCGGAAGCGGCACGGCATCGCGTATAAGACGGTATAAACAAAAAAAAGTGTAAACTTGGAAACAATCGACGATTGGAAGGCCACACTATCTGCCATAATTGAGGGGTATGAGCCTCGTGACATTTACAATGCCGACAAAACGGGTCTTTTCTTTCGGGTGCAGCCATCCAAGTCGTTAAGCCTGAAGGGCGAAGCATGCCACGGAGGCAAATGCAGCAAAGAACGATTGACGGTGCTCCTTTGCTGCAACATGGATGGCTCGGACAAGCTGAAGCCATGGGTAATTGGAAAATACCGAAACCCACGGTGCTTAAAGAACATTCGCTTGCTGCCATGTCACTATAGAAGCAACAGTCGTGCATGGATGACGGGTTCTTTGTTCGAAGAATTTCTTCGTTACTTCGACAACAAGATGGGCTCCCAGTGCAGGAGTGTTGTCCTTTTTCTGGACAATTGTGCTGCCCACCCGAGAAACCCGTCGTTTCTTCGGAACGTTAAGCTTGTTTTTTTTCCTGCAAACACTACAAGCCATTTGCAGCCGTTGGATGCTGGCGTCATAAAGAACTTAAAGCACTCGTACAGGAAGTCCATCGTAAAGCGCTGTCTGGCGTGTATTGATCGCGGACAGCAGCCTACGATCGTTTCAATTCTGAACGCTATGCACTACGTCGCTTCAGTGTGGACTGCAGTGAGCGCGTCAACTGCACAGCACTGCTTCGCGCGGTGTGGCTTTCGCATGGACGGCGGAGAGGAAACTGCCACGGAAGCTGAAGAGACGGAAGCAGCCTCTCATGATCAAGAGCTGAGTGAAGCTTGGAATGCGCTGGGTGCCACGGGAGTCACGTATGACGACTATGTCGCCGTGGATGCTGCTGTCGTGACGTCCACGAGTGTCAGAGTATCGTCGAGATCGTTGCAGACTCGGTCGCGAGTGAAGCCTCAGACTGTGATGACGACGAGGAGCACGAGCCGCATGATTCTGGGGAGTTGGCGGACCCGAGCTTTGGAGAAGCCGTCGCGGCTCTGCACCTCCTTTGCAGGTCGCACCTCAAAGATGCACCTCCTTCGGAGGTCGCGCCTCAAAGCGACGCTGAGAGAAATGCGGCTTTCCAGGCCATCGAGAAACGCGTGGTGTTTTCCAGCGAGCGGAAAAAACAGCAATCGACCATTCTCGATTTTTTAAAGACCTAAGCTCACTTGATGTCGAAATAAATTGTTTCAAGGCAAAGCTGCACTGTTTTCATTAATTTTCGGACCTTTCCTCACTATTGCGGTTTCCCGGCTGTTACGTTTTTTTTTTCGCGGTCCGGTGAAAAACGTATGAAAGGGGTTCCACTGTAGTGCGTTGCTTGTGGTGAGCGAAAAATAACAAATGTTTTGGCGGCAGGCTTCGTGGATAATACATTTGTCATCAGCGTGACAAAAAACACTCTTATTGCGAGCGAATCGATCGAGATCTGTGATATTGTATTTTGCGTTTGTTGTCTTTTTCCATTTCACATTTTCGCTGTCCCCGCAACCCTGGCCGCCGTGTTTGCTCTTTCCGGCTCTCTTTCACCTTTGAGAAAATGGCGCCCAGCTCAGCGGCCCCAGCCACCTCTCCTGTGTGTATTTTCTCCAAGGTTCCTACATCCAAGCTGTCAAGGCACGCCAAGCAAGTAATCGCAAATGTGTGCTCCTGTACCAGGATCCGTTTTCCGGAGAAGTCTATTCAGGAAGTACTGAGTGGTGCGAGGGAGGACACCAGAGTACCTCCCCATGCCGTTGCCAAAACCAAGGCAGAGCATCTGTGTGGGCCTTTGGCATCTCCGAAGAAAAGACCTTGCGACGTGAAGATTTCAAGCTCGCCAACAGTCAAGAATGACAGCTTCACAATCCATGACATCCATCTGAAAGTGCATAGTATGTATGCGAAAACGGAAGTCCCAACACTGGACAACGCTAAAGGCTGTCAATGACGACGACCTGCCGAACTTCAAGAAAACAACATTGTGGAGGTTGATGAAGGACATCGGATTCACATTTGAAAAAAGAAAATGGAACCTTGCACTGATCCAGCGAAGTTACATCATTGCCTGGCATCGCAGGTACGAGCCGTTCCTTGCTTATTTTCCTACGCAGCATGTCTAGACTGGCTTCATATGGAGCTTGATGTTAGCGTTGCGACCTCGTAGTCGTAACAGTGAGTGTTGCTTCAGAATAACACATTTAAAAGGAATCGTCTTAACCACGTTGCTGTTGCCTACCTTTCGTGTAGAGGTGACTTTTCACAGCCAGTTTTGCGCTATGTTTGGGTGATGCACGTATCTGCATGGGCCAGATTTAATCGGTAAATCCCAATTGGTGTGGCAAGCAAAAACAACAAAACTGCAAAAGATGTCGTAGCACTGCAATGGGTAGTGCCATCTCGTCGTCACTGTAGGAACGAATGAACACTGACTACACTGCCCTTCGCTCCGGTGGTGAGAGTTACTGGTGCTACTGCTGCGAACGTTGGCAATTTTTGTTTGCAGTGGCCGCAAGTGAAGAGATTTCAAATGTTGCCGAATTAGTCAAGTACACCATGCAAACATACAGTGAATATAAACTGGCTACCAAATCCTTGGCACAAAATTTAAGCCTGAACAAGGGAGCAATAAAGCCAAGGTAACTCTTTTTCTCGATTGTCTTTGGCGGCTGTTTGTGAGACAGTGGTCAGCAGTGTGTTTGTTGCAGTGTGTTGCCTGCTTACATGCTGCAGTGTGTTATTTACTTATGAGCATTAACTCGTGCACTCGGTTGTTTCGCATTTACAGGTGCATCATCTACCTAGATGAAACATGCCACACATCTCCCGGTCATGTACAAGGTGAACAAGAAGGCCTGGATGACTGGCGCCTTCTTTTCCAAGTTTCGCACTGCACTCGATTCCAAGATGCGTGTTAAAACAGAAAGATTCTTCTGTTTATTGACAACTGTGCGGCAAATCCAGTTGATGATGACTGGCTGCAGAACACAAAGGTCGCTTTTCTGCCACCAAAGACCACCAGCCACTTGCAGCCCCTGGATGCAGAAATCGTTAAAACTTTGACGTTTCACTTCCGTATCTTGATGGTCCGTTGGCTCTTGGCCAAGATAGAGCGAAAGGACAGACTCGAGGATCAATCTTCCCGACGCCATACATTTTTTGGCGATGTCGTGGGATCAGGTAAAAGCGGAGACTATCACAAACTGTTTCAAGAAATATGGCTTTTTTGGTGCTCGAAACCAACTGGGCGACCAAGTAGACATGGCTGCGCTTGAAATCCCGGAATTGGACCAGTTAAACTTGGACATTTCATCACGAGATTGTGTGTGCAGATGAAGACCTGGCAACCTGCGAGTTGCGCACCGTGCAAGATATTGTGGATTCGTACAGTGTGACGGCAGTTGCGGATCATGGTGGCGATGACAACGCGTTAGAAACCGGAGAGAGCCATGGCAACCAGCGTTCAACAGTGAGTGATGCACTCGAACACTTTGACACACTTCGTAGCTTCGTCGTGAATGCAGAGTTGAGTGAGCAAACTGCAGCTTCGTTTCTTTTTTTACTTTTCCAAAGAATTTAATCCTAGACGTTGAAAAGGAGAAAGTGCAGGGCAAATTGACCAGCTACTCCAATGTTGCTCAATAAAAGTGAGTTGCTGACAGAGTATGTGTTTTTTCTCCTTTTTTTTTACCCTTTTTGGTTAATATGATTTTTGCATAATACGTTTCATTTCCCGGTTCCTCTGAAAAACATATCACTGAGATTCCCCTGTACATGGCAAAAAGCGGATCTTCTGGCTTTAAACGAATGGCATACTTTCCGGACATCGTGCCAAGACTAGAGAACAACTTGGGATACAGCCCTTCAAACTATTTATCCAATTGCACATCAGGAAACTTCACCACACCCATGGCCTCAATGGCTGGAAGCCCCAAGAGAAGTGTGTGCACCGTATCTACAATGTACAGTGTCTGTCATGTGGCTTGCTGCTTCTAGACCATGTCCACCTCAAAAGTCCCCTTCAAGCTAAGGCGTTGGCTTCCTGCCCCCATCAACACTGTGAGTGACGAGTGTAACTGCGAAGGAACTCCAGGGAAACTGGGCAGAAAAATAGAATACGAAATCAATCCTAGCTATCACTGATACTCCATTTATCGTTATTCACACAAATCTAGCTTTTGTACCATTGACCATTCTGACAAAATAACCTTCTTGCGCTGAATTTATTGCAGAAATTCCTACCTCATGGCTTTACAGGCTGTTCCCGCAAACCACAGTAAAGCATCCTTTGCCTCTACAACTGTAACACCACACTGCCCCAGCAGGGCACTTGAACCTAGGGTGGTATGAACATCCATAAACTGAGCACTGCTGCAAGTCCTGTTGATTCTTTCGCACCAGGTGACCAGGAAGTTGGCGAACAGTGAGGCTGCGGCTGCTGTAGGTTGAAGCCCTAGGTGTCGTCCGTTGAGCTACAGTCCCCACTTTCTCTATAATGTTGCCACGGCAGAGTGCAGTTTCTGCTGAACAGTCCCCTTCACTCGAGCCTTTGCCAGCGCTTTTTCTAGAGCAAGACTCAAATCCAACTAGAGTGACTCCGACAATGCGGCATCGACAAGTCCCACAACGAATCTGTCTCGAATCAACTGTGTGCGAAATGCAGCAAACTCACAGTAGTCTGCCAGGGCATGTGGCGCGGTTACGAACTCGTCAACCATCTCACAAGGTACCTGTTGCTTACAGAAACAGGTGCTTTCATGCACCACATTCTTTGTTGCCACTAAGTGAGCAGAGAACTTTTTGCAGACAATCTCGTAGATTTTTTTTTTATTTTTCTTAGGAGATCAAACATCTGGAAGATTTTCCTGGCATGTCTGCCTATGGTATAGAGCACCATCTTAACTTCGACTTTTCTGACCTTTTGTTCAGGTCAGTGGCATACTGGCAGTCACGGAACTCCTGAACCCATTCAGGCCATTCTGACATCCAGTTGAAGTTCCCCGGTGGTGGAATTGCCAATGCAGCAGTCGACGCGTGGGTGCTGACGAGCGAAATTCCATCATGCCGTCAGTCAAGCACCATGACAACAGCCCCGAAGACACACGGAAGATGGATACTATCCCATTTCTGACACGATGTCGTGTCTAGGGCACGCAGTGACCAAAGAGCAGGCTTGGACATGCCAGTTTGGCAGATGCAGAGCAAAAGAACCCCGGTGTTTACTCCTGCCTTGCTTATATTCCGGCAGCTCCTGATACAGTACGAGCATGCGCTGCGTTACCATGGTTGCGCACAAGTCAGAGTGAAACCACACAGCTGTTGACCTTGGTGCAAATGACTTGGGCATCAGGTCACAGAGAAAACAATTTCTTTTGTAGGTTTTACTTTTTGGGTTTTCTGCTACCTAGCTTCCCTTCTAGCATATTTTCTCTATCTAAAAGTTTGCCTGAACTTGATGCGACCGCGACCACTTTTTGAACACATTCGGTAATTCATTTTAGTTAAAAAGAAATTTTAAAAATATTCCTGATGTTTACCGGATCTTTTATGTATCATCAGTCAAAGTGCAAGAATAGCAGCGAGTTTCTGCTAGTAAATACTGCATGATTCGTATATGTCGACTGTCAAGTTTCGTATTAGAATACAGTATACTCGCGATAATTCAAACTCTGATAATTCATACTTTCGGTTAATTCAAACAAAAATCAAATTTTTGGTTGGTTTGCCATGTTTTCAATGTATTTTAAGGCCGCTTAATTCAAACACCGCAATTCGGTTAATTCGTACTTTTTGCTTGTCCATACCGGAAAATTATCGGCTATCGTTACCACCACTGCTGAAAAATCTGACTGCTTATATCACCACAACAGCGGCAAATGTTAAAATAAGCGCACTATGGCCTAAAAAAATCAAAGAAAGCGAACAAGAGCCTAACAAATAAACGTTCGAAACAAAAGCCTCCCGAAGGGCACATTGTTGCTCAACTTTCCATGGCTTGCTAGCATGCCTGCTAGCCAGTTCAAAGCAGGAAGTTCGAAATTAAAAGACATAACCCTCAAAACTTGTGGAAATGACGACTGTCCACCTGCGTTTGTCAAAACGCTCAAAACTGACGTAAAACCTGATGTAAAAACAAAGGTGCGAAAGTGACGCGAGTAGCATCGGCCGATTCCGAATCACGTGACCGCTCGCGCTTTTCTTTCCCTGGTCGGTCGCCCGCGTTGGTAGCATCATGTCTCCGCATGGGAAGTACCAAACCCTTTCTGTGAAAGAAAAATTGGCAGCCACAGAAGAAGTTGAGGCTGGAGCGAAGAAGACTTCTGTGGCATTGAAGTATGGAATCACAAAAAGTACGCTGACAACGATTGTGAAAGCGAAAGGCAAGCTGCGAAACAACGCAGGCCATTTCGCTCCCAACAGAAAAAGGCTTAGGGAGGCGGCGCATCCTGAGCTTGAGAAGGCAGTTTTTCTTTGGCTGAAGCGCGCTCGGAGCTGCAGTCTACCAGTAAGTGGACCAATCCTGCGAGAGAAGGCCGAACAACTGTCTTTGCGCTTTGGAATTGAAGACTTCAAGTGTAGTGATGGATGGGTGTCGCGATTCAAGGAGCGACATGGCCTCACTTTCAAAACAGTAAGTGGAGAAGCGGCAGCGGTCGATGAGGCGGTTACTACCGACTGGCAGCAGACGCGTCTTCAGAGCCTACTGCTTGAATACTCCCCGGCTGACATTTATAATGCTGACGAAATGGGACTGTTCAAGTGCCTTCCTCAGCAAACATTGTGTCGCAAGGGGGAACGTTGCACCGGCGGAAAGCTGAGCAAGGAGCGGCTCACAGTCATGGTTCGTGCCAATATGGATGGTAGTCACAAGCCCGAACTTTTCGTTGTTGGCAAATCGAAGCGTCCGAGATGCTTTAAAGGCGTCCAAACTCTTCCCGTTTCTTATGCAGCAAATACACGTGCATGGATGACGCAATCTTTGTTTGAGGATTGGCTGCGGAAACTTGACGTGCGGTTTAAGTGCGATAAAAGAAAAGTGCTGATGATAGTGGATAATTGTCCCGCTCACGGTGACGTGGAGTGGCTGGAGGCAATTCGTCTTGAATTCCTCCCTCCAAACACAACAGCTGTCCTCCAGCCTCTGGATCAGGGGGTAATCAAATGTCTGAAGATAAACTACAGAAAGCTACTCCTTAAGAGGATGCTAATATGCATGGATAATTCCATGTCGTACAGCGTAACACTGCTGTCGTCTGTGGGAATGCTAGCTGACGCATGGAGTGCAGTAACATCGGCAACGATACGGAACTGCTTCCAGCATGCCTTCCGCATACCAGGCCACACCAGTGATACCTTGCCTGACTGCGCTCGAAATGAAGGTGAAGACTGCCTCCAAATGGAGAGCGATGAAGCAAGGCTAGTGCTTTCTGCACTCAAAGCACACAACATAGCTGCTTCCAATAATTCAAACTTCCTGATAATTCAAACAAAATCCTGGGGTCCCTTCGAGTTTGAATTAACGAGAGTCTACTGTTACATCGAACGATGACAAAAGTGAACAAAAAACAACTTACGAAGCCCTACTTTAGGGGGAATAGGTTTATGGTGGAAAAGAAGATAAAGTGAGTGCGAGCAGCAGGATTTGCTCTCCACAGATCAAAAGATCCTGTCCAATGCTTGGTTGCGGTAGTCGGAAGATCAAATACCCCCCCCCCCCCACCTCTTTCCTTTTTTTTTTTAAATTTAACATTCTCTAAAAGCACTACATCTGCAGGCTTGGAGTGACGCCTGACACCGGCGAAAGATGCCGAGAACATGGGGCTATACTAATCGAGGTACAACCAAATTAGGAAGGCCCACGAAGCTTGAACAAAGACATTCCCTCACCAAAACAGGAATTAGCCTCCTTGGTGCAGCATTCAGCCACAACCTCCCTGATGATATCTACAAATAACCAATGGCCCTCAGTCCCCAGCAGCTGCGGAGCACCTGACCAAGGCGGTGGTCAGACCTGTAACACAGCAGAGGGTGCTAAGATTCACTGGGTCCAGACAGGTCGCCAATGGAAACTGACCTCTGCAACCTTTAACACCCGAGCTCTGTCGAATAGGGCTAGCACAACAGGAGACTTTGAGGAACTACTGTATCAGGCATTATGTGCGATCATGTGGGATTTTACCAGGGCATTACTATGAGTACAAACATTGTTGAAGTTTGACATGCGGTAACTTCAGTTCCAATCAGTCTAGAGCATTGTACCACTGCATACTCCGATTACTGAAGAGAAATTTTATATGCTGACATACATCACACCACATACAGTTTAGCAAATAATATATTATGTAGGAAAACTGAATGTATATCTTCTATTAGCACATGGAAATCAATAGACTCCACGAGTATCATCAAGAGCGACTACAAAATAAAAAAAAGTTTGTTAATGCAGGGTTTCCCTTAACAGGACTCTTTCACGAAGTATCAGCCATAGTGTGGGATATTATTGGCCTTAGTGACCCTCTATCTATAACCCATCTATCGCAGATATTTGAAGTGAGCTTTTAGGCATGTACGATCATCTGGGTTGACCCTCTCCACCTTAAGGTCAGTGCAGGGTTCCCCAGAATCCTTGGCATGAAATACTTTCAATTTTTTTGCTTGAGGTCCAGAATGAGCTCCTTTCTTCTTTAGCGAGAGTTCATCGCCGTCGATGCTTTTTTCCCTGAGGATGGGTCTTGTAGATGAAAAAGAAATAATGAAAAAGTCGATTTTTCAATTTTGTTATGATCACATTCAGCACATCATTCTGCACCTGCTCGCAAAAAATTAGCGCTTAAAACGCATAGTTTTGCTAAAAAGTAAGCTTTTTTATGCGACCACACGAGTTTAATGCGCGAGAAAAGCCCCAAAGTAGCCAATTTGGCGCCGTTCGTAACTTCGCAACCATTCACTGGAGCCCGGCCAATAGGTCTCCTTCGAAAGTGCGTCCTTCGGGCTTTCTTTCCCGCCAAACGTGAGCATTCAAATCTACGCTGCGCAGGGCTGTCGAACAAGAAAGAAATACGAAATCTTGCTGTCTGATTGGTCTGCAGTAGGCATGTGACAAAACGGTGGCTTGCCATTGGCTGTTAGCAGTTTCGATGGCGTTTCAGGTGCCTGGCACAAACAAGGTTGTTGCCATCTTGTCATAGACTGTCATCGAACACCGGCGAGCGCTATGCCTAACGACTATCGGAAATTCTGCACCGTGTACCAGTTTGGCAAAAAACGAAAATGTCCTGCGAAGAGAAGAGTTGTACCACTGCCGTCGATAGAGATGATAGTGACCGTCGAAACAACAGCAGAGAGCTTGCTTCTAAAGACAAAAATTATTCATTGTTTGCAGTTGAGGCAGTAGTTGCAGAGGCAGTGATGCGCTTCAACCTTGTCACCCATGAGGCCAGCTCAAGCATATTGAGAGAGTTGCAATTAGAACAGACCTCTAAAGGTAGTCCGAGGGCCACTGAAAAGGACTGTCACATTGCTAGTGCAGAGAGGAAGCGAACGTCCTCAGCAGCTTTTCAAGCAGCTGCGAAACAGAGTCAGCGAGGAAAGCCCCATCCAGATTATTCCCCTGGAGCCTTTTGAGCCATTGGCTATGCCAATTTCATCCATGCAGTAGAATAAAATGCTTTTTTTTCACATGGTGATTAGTTTTTTTCCACTTTTCTCAATACACTTTCTTTTGTAACCAGCAATTTTCCGGGAGGCATAGCTTCAGTCCTAATCATCCAATTTGAATAATTTTTGCTTTGTCTGATAGCTAGGCAACCCGGGAGTGCAGCTAGTCTATAATACTATATTTCTGCACCTTGAAACGTATTGAAATTCTGAGGAAACAAAAAAAAAAAAAAGAAAGTTCACATGTCAAGTTACAACTTTGAACTTTTGTAACTTTGGATATAATAGAGGTAGAAACATGAGAAGAATCTGGCTGTACTCCTTGAACATTCAGGGATATGTACATACAACTTTTACCTTTCTTACTGCAACACATTTTATGCAAGTCATCCCGAAACGTGGCAACAGACAAAATAGTATAAAATATTTTCTCATTATGAAGAGAAAAATCAATTGCACATTTACATGGAGCACATTAAATTACATATTACCTACAAATTTCATTCCTCTAGCAGCAATATTAACAATGGCGTTGCTCGAGACCCAGGTCTCCCCTCAAGGTCAGAGCAGGGTTCTTGGGGGTTTGTAAGGAAGTCTTCGGAATTTGGTATGACTCCAAAAACGGGCTCTGCTTGTTGCACTGCTTTGTTTCACATAAAAAAAAAAAACCTTAGTAGTGGTTTTCAGTGGTCAAGCAGCCTCTTCAAATATTTTCCCAACGACAGCCAGTCTGCGAATGCTTCAACATCTTTCCACATCTTTCTGACCTCGGCAACATGCATTTTTTGGCACTCCTTAAGTCCATCTTTCCATTCCGAACTTTTCTCTAGGTAAGAAAAAAATGTCAACTAAACTCTCATCAACCTTTACAGGAGGACTTGAAGCTGCTTTTTGAACCACAAACACTGACACGAAACCACAAACCACTGGCATGAACCACTGCTTACTCCAATACTCAAGATAACTTTTTTTTATGTTGACATACATCACACCACATTATGTTTAGCAAATAATATATTTGCACATGCTTGCACATGCACATGCTTTCTAGTGACAACACTAGAAAATATAACGCAGACAAATTCCGAACATGTCCACCTGCCACAATTCCCTCTTTATAAGCCCATAATACATAGAAGCTAGCTTATACAGATCTTGAAAACGTATTCGGGGAACCTATACGCAAATAGATGTTGGCACTACGCACTCCATAACACTACAAATGTTCCAGAACTTATCCGCAGCAACTTAAGAGGTGCGCTGCCAAAACGGGCTATCTTTGAGGATGCGCAATTTCAGCACAAAAGGAACAGAGAAAAATTATGTGAAGGTTTATGTTTACAGTATTCACGCAAAGAATAAGGGAAAGCAAGTAGCAAAAACCACCTAGCTGTAAAATTAACAGATTTTCAGCACGTCAGGACGATCGTATATCCGTCCATTCCTTTCGTCTACATCTGCAGTTATTCTGGCTTATTTGCGTTTGTATACCCAGGAACTGTACTGCGACCGCGGCGGTAGCAGCGCCGTCAACTCCTTACAAGCGCGAAATGTCAAATTATGTCTGACTGATCGAAGGCACCACTGTAGGTTAAATAAGACATACAATTCCCAACTCCCTGGCGTTAGGCTCGCAGCATTCCCAGTAAAACTATGGGGACAGTTACCCCCCCCCCCCACTTTCTTCCTTCTCATTAGCTCTAGTATAACTGCTGTCTAAAGCTGTAGAAAAGCTGAAGATACTATTGGGAGCTGTCAAGGTCACCTGCCTTGCGTGAGGCTCAGAGCGAAATTGATACGATGGCCCAACGCACCATTCTGATTACAGTCGAACCCCGCTACAACGAACGTCGCTTCAACGAAATTTTCGCTTCAACGAAATATTTCCAATTCCCCGTCAGCTCGCTATACAAAGTAATGGAACAAATTTCTCATCACAACGAACCATTTTTGGGGCGCGTTTCCGCTTCAACGAAATTTTTGCTATGCGAAGCTCGATTTAAAAATATATCTTACAATAAAACAAGCATATCGCCGCCCATCTATGTACTTCCATAGGCCCACGCTGCTTTGTTTCGCTAAACATTCGCTGGACCAAACTAATCCACTCACTGAAACGCACATGATCACCGCCATAGCTTGGTGTTGATGACTATCGGGCTGGCTGCCTTGCGACAAGGCGCGGGGGCAAGCTCCCGTTTTCTTCCAATCCAATTCAGAGCCGCAACCAATCCGTTGCCAAAGGACGCAGCAGCCTGGCAACAGCAGCGCGTTTGCCCTAGTTTTTTTCACTCGTGCTTGTGCTGCTAGTGCGCTGTAATGAATGCGAGCATGGCGACTTCATCTAGAAAGCGGAAGTTCCTCTCGCTTGAAGAGAAGGCACGGATTATCAGCGCGGCATCCAGTGGCAGGAAAAAGGGAGATGTTGCAGCGGACTTCGGCATCTCACAGAGCACGC
Source organism: Dermacentor variabilis (assembly GCF_050947875.1). NCBI lineage: Eukaryota > Metazoa > Arthropoda > Arachnida > Ixodida > Ixodidae > Dermacentor > Dermacentor variabilis. The sequence continues at coordinate 70,598,529 of NC_134574.1, read as the reverse complement.
TGTCAACGATCTTGAAGTCGAAAGACGCGATAGCACAAGCTCTTTCTTCGGGGACATCCGCGAAGCGGAAAAAGCTGACGCAAGCGGCTCATGAGGACCTTGAGAAGGCTCTGTACACGTGGTTCCTCGACGTGCGCGCAAAGAAGATGCCGGTCAGCGGAAACATGTTGCAGCAAAAGGCACTTGGCTATGCCTGTATGCTGGGCATCAATGATTTCAAAGCCAGCTCAGGGTGGCTGACCCGTTTTAAGGCCAGGCATGAAATCGTCGCTAAAGTGCTGTGTGGGGAGTCGGCCTCATCAGACGCCGACGCTGCATCTGCTTGGGCATCAGCTACTGTGCCGGAATTAATGGAGAAATATGCCACATCAGACATATACAATGCCGATGAAACGGGACTTTTCTTCGAGCTCCTCCCCTCCAAGACGCTTCACATGAAGGGCCAGCCATGCAGCGGAGGGAAGCATAGCAAAAAGCGTGTGACTGTGCTCCTGTGCTGCAACATGGACGGGTCTGACAAGCGCTGCCCACTGGTGATAGGCAAAAGTGCGAAGCCGCGGTGCTTCAAAGGTGGCAAGAGCCTGCCCGTCAAATATGTTGCCAATAAGAAGTCTTGGATGACACGGGCCGTTTTCAAAGAGTGGCTAACCGCTTTCGACCGTGACATGACGGCAAAGAAACGTAAAGTTTGTTTGCTCATCGACAATTGCTCAGCGCATAACGTTGAAGACGTTCAGCTTCAAAGCGTGGAAGTAAGATTCTTCCCGCCGAATTGCACGGCTTTAATCCAGCCGCTGGATCAAGGTATCATCAATAGCGTTAAAAGCGCTTATCGACAGCGACTGATTCAGCGGCTGGTGTTAAACATCGACACCGGTCGGGCAATCGAAGTGGATTTGTACATGGCTGTACAGATGGTCTCAGCAGCGTGGACGGCAACCAGTCGCAGTATCATCTACAACTGTTTTGTGCACGCCGGCTTTCACTCCGATGCTCAACTGGCAGCGAACTCCACGTCGGACGAGGAAGGCTGCAGTACAATTGCTCCACCCTCCACAGAGGCCAATGCGGCATGGGCAGCCCTTCAGGACTCCGGAGATGTGCCGGCCGATGTTCACATCGGCGACTACATCGCTGTTGACAGTGAAGTGCTAGCTCACGAGGAGCTGAGTGACGAAGCTATAATTGAGGGCGTTCGCCACAACGACGCATCATCGGATGATGACAGCGACGCGGAGGACTTAGCGCCACCACCTGCAATAAAAGTGATGGATGCTTTTGATGTGATCCGCAGATTTTTCGGTGCTCACGATGACGACGTCGCGATGCAACTGTTCACCGAGTGCGAAAGCCGCGCCACTGCACTCGTGGCAAAAAAAAAAGAAGCAGAAGAAGCTGACCGACTTCTTTGGAAATAAATGATGTTTTGGGACTATGTGGTCCAACCTGACAGTGTTTTTGGCCTGTTTTCGCCTCAACGAAATTTCGCTTTAACGAAATTTTTCGCGCGCCCCGTCAGTTTCGTTGTAGCGAGGTTCAACTGTAGCTACCTGGGAGTGCTAGTTTTCGGACGCCAAGGGACAAGCCGGCGCGACGAGCAGATGATACGCGACTTGGGGCCTCTCAGTAAGCGCTGAAAACTATTCCCTTTTTTATTTTTACACACAAGTGTTAAGTGCTGCTCAAATTCAGCGAAATTATATCATGTACCTAGGCGCGTTCAAGACCGCGTGCATGCGTGAGATTTGGGAAAGAAGAGTTTAGGACCACGGATAAGTGACACTATATCATGCAACCTATGACGATCAGCAAAACCCGCAAGGGGCAGACAAATCAGCGGATCTCTTAGGCATGCAGGGCCCTCTGGGCCGTACTTTTCGGCGACAAGGTAGCCTAGCCGCCTGCAGGATTATCTTACTGAGCTATGTCAAATGCTCGGTTGCAGCAGTCGGAAGTTCAAATCCGCCTCCCCCGTTTTTGTCCTTTTTTTCACACTCTCCATTTCACTACATCTGCAGGCTTGGAGTGATGCCTGACACCGGCAAAAGGTGCTGAGAGTGAGTGGCACTATACTAATCCAGGCACAACCAAAGTAGGAAGGCTCACTTACCTTGAACAAGGCCAATCTCTCACCAGAACAGGAATTGGCCTCCCTGGTGCAGCATGGCCTCCCTGGTGCAGCCCTCAGTCCCCAGCAGGTGCGGAGCATCTGATCAAGGTGGCAGTCAGGCCTGTAACGCAGCAGAGGGCGCTAAGAAACTCTGGGTCCGGACAGGCCGCCAATGCACACTAACCCTTGCAACATTTAACACCTGAACCCCCTCGAGTGAGGCTAGCTTAGCAGGACTTTTTGAGGAACTATCAGACATTGTTTGGGATATTATCGGCCTTAGTTAGATTAGAAGCACTGATGAGGCTTACACATTGCTAAATAACGACCATGTCCTCTGCTATAGAAGTCTCCCTGATAAGCAATACGGGGTAGGATTCCTAATCTATAAGGACATCATGGGCAACATTGACGAATTCTACAACATTAACGAGAGGGTAGCAGCAGTTGTAATCGAACTTAATAAGAGGTATAGATTAAAGGTAGTACATGCCTATGTTCCGATATGCAGTCACATCGATGAGGAAGTAGATCAGTTTCGTGAAGATGTTGAATTAGCGATAAGAAAAGTGCAAACTCAGTATACAGTAGTAATGGGTGACTTAAATGCAAAAGTGGGGAAAAAGCAGGTGGGTGAACAGAAAATTCACAACTACAGCGTCGATTCTAGAAATGCTAGAGGAGCAGAAAGGAATAAGCTGAGAATAATGAACACCTTTTTGAGGCAATGTAGCAACAGAAAGTGGATCTGGAAAAGCCCTAATAGTGAAACAAGAAATGAAATTGATTTCATACTTTCTGCCGATCCCAGCACAGTGCAGGAGGCAGAAGTGATAGGTAGGGTAAAGTGCAGTGATCATAGGTTAGTGAGGGCTAGGATTCACCTCAATTTGAACAGAGAAAGAGCAAAATAAGTCAAGAAAGAACAGGTCAACTTAGAGGCAGTAAGGCTAAAAGCAGACAAATTTAGGCTGGTACTTGCAAACAAATATGCAGCCTTAGAACCGAGAAATTATGATGATGATATAGAGGTCATGAATGAAGCCGTAACGAGGCTGGCTTCAGAGGCAGCAATTGAAGTGGGAGGCAAGGCACCAAGGCAACCAGTAGGCAAGCTTTCCCAAGTAAAAAAGGATCTAATAAAGAAACGACAAAGAATGAAAGTGTCCAGGTCAAGAGATAAGATAGAATTCACGGAACTGTCAAAACTGATTAACAAAGCGACAATAAGTACTATTCGAAATTATAACGTGAGAAAGACTGAAGAAGCTGTAAACAATTGATGCAGCCTGAAATCAGTGAGAAGGAAACTTGGCATAGGACAAACCAAGATGTATGCACTGAAAGATAAGCACAGTAATATCATCAGCAATCTGGAAGGTATAATAAAAGCAGCAGAAGAATTCTATACTGAACGGTATTGTACCCAGAGGCCTCAGGAGTACTCTATGCGAAACAATAATGAACAATATACAGAAACTCCTCCTATAGCTAGAGATGAGGTCTGAAGGGCCTTGCAGGGCATGAAACGGGGAAAAGTGGCAGGAGAGGATGGAAGAACAGTCAATTTAATCAAAAATGGAGGAGACATAGTGCTAGGAAAACTGGCAGTTCTCTATACGAAGTGTCCATCGACTGCAAGGGTCCCAGGAAACTCGAAGAATGCAAACATTATACTAATCCACAAGAAGGAAGAAGTTAAAGAACTAAAAAATTAAAGGCCCATTAGCTTATTCCCAGTATAATTTAAAATATTTACTAAAATAATCTCCAAAAGAATAGGGGCAATACTGCACTTTGGTCAACCAAGAGAACAGGCTGGCTTCAAGAAGGCATACTCTACAAAGAATCACATCCATGTCATTAATCAGGTTATTCAGAAATCTGCAGAGTACAATAAGCCTCTCTATATGGCTTTCATAGATTACGAAAAAGCATTTGCTTCAGCAGAGATCCCGGCAGTCATAAAGGCATTGCGTAATGTTGAATACGGGCCCTTTTCCTGGCATCGCTCAAGTTCTCTGAGCACATCCAATCGCCGTGGCATTCAAATTATGGCGTGCAGGGGCACGTCTACCATGTTGCTGGACCCGTCATACGGGTTGGCAACCCCCACTTCATGCGCCGTACGTTGAGCTATTGTCTCCCCCCCGCTTGACTCTTCCCTAAGTGCAACGGGAGGCTGACACGGTTCCAGGTAGTTGATTTTGGTCCCGAGCAAAGCCGTTTTGCAGCTCTGGAAGGTTTGAGAACAACCAGCCTCCTCCAGCCGAGCGCTTGCAGGCAAGGAGGAAACGCTGGTGGCAAGTCAACCATCGGACAGTGGAGCCCTTGGAGTGTCCCCACTGGCCGAATGTGACGGCACACGCACGGGCGCCTACCATTGGAGGAAAATGTTGTGACCCTGAGAGACCAAAGGTGTTAAAAGCGAGAGACAGGGAGAAGAAACATTCATTCATTTTATTCGTTCTTGCCACGGGCTGCAGTGTCCGATTTGCTGCCGACCGTCAATGACTTTACGACTGTTCATTACTTAGTGTTATTACTCTAAATAATGTAAATAAACCTTCAGTTCTCAAAATCCTCAACGCTGGCCAACTCCCACACTACATGGCAAGATCCAATAACTGGTGGCAGCAATAAGGAGAAACCTTCATCCAAAGAAGTCCTGAGGAACTGGGAACAGCAAAGAAGAAAGAGCCTTCAAACCAGGGAGTCCTGAAGAACCCGGAACAGCGTACTGATGAACCGGATAGCGTGGTGCTGCATCCGTGAGTGAGCGCATGGTTTTTTCTTTTGATTCGCCAGACTTCCCATTTTGCGTGTTTATTTTGATACTTTTAGGAATCGATGAATTTGTTGCATAATTTGTGTTTGCACAAATTATTTAAGGAAAACAGTTCTAACCATCAGTCGGGGCAGCTGCCATGGATCTTAGAAGGTTGAAGAGGTCAGACTTGTTATTGTGCGAAGAGTTGGGAGTTGAGGCGGACGAAAAGATGAAAAAGCCAGCTATCCAAAAGGCAATTCAAGATAGTGGCAATGACGATGAAAGTATTAGGGTTGCTTGGGAAGTGATACAAGAAACATGGGAGCGCGAGCATCAAGAACGTGAGAGTGAGCGTGAGCGAGAACGGGGAAAGCACGAGAAAGAGATGGCAGAGCTACAGGCTGAACTTCAGAAATCGTGTCCAGCAGCGGGCAGTGAAGGGAACAACCATAGCAGATCAAGCGAGGTCAAGCCATGTCGAATGGACCAGTGGATGAAACCGTACAAGGTTGGAGAGGACATTGCCTTATTCTTGGTTCATTTCAAGAGAACTTGTGAAACACGTAGTTTCGCTGTGGGCACCTGATCACAGCGGTTGGCAACTTCGATGCCTTGTGAGGCAGCGAACGTAGTCGCAAGATTAACTGTGAATGATGCGGAACTATGGGAAAGTGAAGGCGGCGCTGTTAAGGAGGTATCGAGTTTCCCCGGAAGCATTTAGGCAGCGTTTCAGAGAAGCGAGCAAAAAAAGCGATGAAGGCTACTCAGAGTTTGTGTACGGTCTGAAAACAAGCCTTGTTGAGTGGCTTAAGGGTGCCGAAGTCTACGAAAGTAGAGACAAAATTATAGAGTGTATTTGTCTGGAACAATTCTACCGCAGCATTCCAGTCAGTGAGGTTTTGGGTGCAGGATAGAGATGCGACAGACATGGTAGATAAGGTGGCTCGGCTAGCTGATTGAGTACGTGATGCGACCAAAACTCACTACCAACGACGAGTGTTCAAATGGAAGGGATAATCTGAGAAAGTATTTCCACCACAAAAAACAGACGTAGGTAAAAGCCGATTCTTCCACTGTGAGAAACGCATACAACGCATGCTAAGAAACCTCCTCCATAGTGCCTAGGCAGAGTTGTATATTCAAGGAGCAAAAGCCCCGGAGGGAAGAAGCCGACTAGTGTGGTCGTGCAAACATCGGCTCCCGCTTCGATCAAAGTTCTTGTGCCGAAATTTTTGTGCCACCCTTGAGAACCTGGTGTCGATCGACACATCTTATCGCAAGGATTACATGGATCCTCATTTTTTGCCGGTGGGTCCATTTTTTGGCTCTTTACAAATTGTTTTCTGCGTGCCACGTAGAAAAGATGCTAGCCCCTAACTCACGCTGTAGGCCTAGGCTTCACGCGCACGACGGAGTGTAGGCATGGAGATCTCCTTGGAGGAAGATATCGGATGGATGACAGCCATCACTCGCTGAAGGAGTCGTGCATTAGCCGCTGGCAAAAAATCCGTTGCTATAAAGGATACCAACCATGGCGGGAAAGATAGTCGCCACACGGCCACCTCTAGGATCCCGATGCTACCAAGGGATCATATCAAGCTAATTGCGCGCCCATGCGGTGGCCTCGACGTTAACCCTTTGACGGACAATGACGTAAATATACGCTGCCGCGAACAAGTCCGAAAATGGTTGATGCCGTACATTTACGGCACCGCCTGTACGTTTAAAAACCGCGCCAATTTCCTAACTTTTTCTTTTCTGTCATGTGCTGTCACTATGTGGGTACACAGACAATTTTTTGTCGCGTGCCTCCCTCTCTTGGTTTCTGTTGCATGGTTTGTTTTAGCACTAGTTTGCTCCCGACCGTCTATGTACTACCGCTCGTGCATTGGCGTGCGCACGGGCGGGCAGCTGTTTGGATTTTGTTTCGCGGGCGGTTTCGGTGTTTTGCGCTAGCGAAACTGATGGCTATCTCGTTCCTAATCGCTCAAAGGGCAACCGCTTGTTTCATGCTCGTTTAATGCTCACAGGGTTGCGCATAGGAAGGATGCCGCCGTGCAAGCGTTTTCGTTACTTTTCCTTTTTAAAGAGTCGCGAAAACTGATTGCCCTAGCTGGTTGGCGTTAAGATGAAGATTAGCGGAAGTTTGTCACACGTGTTGCTTTTTTTGATGGGCACACAACCAAACAGATTTCTTGAGTGTGCAGACCTACGCAGTTCGATTACGCTATGGACGTACGTATTAGTGTAAGAGCAGAAACGTTTGAGGCTTGTGAAATATTGCGTTGAACATAGCGTTGAACTATGTGCATAAAAATGCATCAAATTTTTAATTCTGACAATTTTATTTCCTTTTTTATTGTTCTTATTCATGAATGAAGAGTGCATTTATAACAACGCAAAATATTTTTTTCTCACTTTATGGTCACCCTAGAAAAATTACGGTAATGTTTTTTCGAAATAAGCCCCTAAGAATAATCGGAATCTGCAATAAAAAAATTTACCCTGGGCGGTTGCAGATGGCGAAAAAAATCGACCCTCAAAGGGTTAAAAAGTTCAGCCTGGTACACCTCTCCAGAGGGCTGGCCATGGCAGCAGCCTTGGCACCGGAAACACGACGGAGGTCATGTACTGGCCGAACGGCTGTTATAACATTTTGGCAGTGTCAACTCCACGGGAAGAAAACGCGAAAGCTTACGCCAAGGTACGCAAGATACATACGAAGAATGGACCCTTGAAAGTGTAGGCCTACACCGTAGCATGAGAAGATACACGCAAGAGTGTTGTTTGCGGTATCAACCTGGACATTAGTGATGCAGAACTGAAAATCCTTTTCGTCTATCATCGAAATCCAGGCCTCGTGGAGGTATGTCGGATCAAGCAAGCTACAATGGTGGCAGGGGCTCAGCCGGGAGGGGGGGGGCGCTTATGGGGCTTCAGCCCCCCCCCCCCCCGAAATTTTTTCCTGCTGTCGTGCGCCGTCGACCAAAACAACCCCCAGTGCCGGAAATCGTGCTTGATTTTGTCTAGAATGTCCTTTTCATGCTCAAAAAGACATTTTTGCGCGAACATTGCGAAATCGGGCTGGATTTCGCGGAACGCCCATGCACCGGGAATCGCATATCGTAAAGCAAGAAGCTCCATCTGAGCACGAAGTTTCAAAGGCCTTTGATGGCGAGTGGGCTCGTCACAGCATCTTGTGGAGTCTGTGGAATCTAGGGAGTGCTTGGATTTCAATTCTGAAACTTTATGGGTATAAAGTTCTCACAAACTTTTGATGTGAAAGGTGCATTGACATTTCCAAAGTCGTGCTTTAGATTTTCAATGCCGAAACTATGTGGGTTTGATGTTGTTATAAACATTTGACGCCAAAGGTGCATTGACTTTTCTAAAGACGTACATCGCACCATAATACGAGAGAAGCGAAATCAACACACTATCACGCAAGTTGACAAAGGACGCAGTGAGGTCTGATGAGACCAAAAGTTGTGGTGGTTGTGGTGGGCACGCTCTTACAGCCTGTGCACCCGACGAGGGACCACTAGTGTGAACTCTTGATGGCTGGTTGCTGCGCTCGCCGAGTGGGGGCGCATCAACCCAACCCTAGCTCTTCTCTGTAGGCGCCTCGCCTCCAGCCGCTAAGAACAGGCGGACAAGGTTCACCGCACCTGTTTTGGAGGTACCGCGAACATTCACCGGACATCAATGCACACATTCACTGCTGCCATGTTCTACCAAGTATGTATAGTGGTTTTGAGACTTAATTTGTATGGACTGCCTCTGTGAACACACTAAAAGCGTCAGTGCGCAAACTACAAACAACGATGGCCAGAGAGCAAGCCGATACCTCTCAGTGAGCTCAAAGCTTCACTCTGAAGTTTCATATCACCATACCTGCCAACCTGGCGAGATAAAAATCAGGAGACTTTATTTGCGCCAACCGAAGGGGGGGGGGTGCGTTCAAATTTTTAGGCAGTGTTCGATGAGTACTTTTGCAGGGACCTTGCAGTAGCCGACTTTGCTCACTTCAAAAATCTGTCCGAGTAGCTTTGCTCAAAACATGGTCCAGACTGATGGTCCTTCACTAACAGCCGGTGTTGGAGGGTGGTGTTGCACACTGATGAGCAGAATTCAGTCCTAGTTTTTTGTGCCGTGCTAAAAATCCTCTCACACTCTGCCTTGCTCTGCGGTATTGCGAGTAAAACGAGCATCACTTTAGCAACTCAGTGAAACATGCTTTCCGTCGGTGTTTCTCATTTTTTTTTTAACTATAGACCACTGCACATCCCACCTTTATTCATTCAGAATGTCCTCTTGAAGACTGTACGCCTGTAGTGTGGCAAACTCAGCTTCGAGAGCATCTAAAGCATCTTCAGCAGATTCATTGGAATCTCGGAGCAGCAGCTGAGGGAAACTCTGAATAAAGAAACGATGACTCGAGAGCGATGCCTGTGAAATAAATTTCAGGTTGGCCACCTCCGCATTCTTCGGAGTTGTGTCCACATCTATAACGCTTCGTCTCGTCGCATTTTGGAAACATTTTACGTAGAAGAGGCCCAACGTAATCACAGACACTAAAGGGTAGGTGGTGTTCGACAAAGAATCCCACAAACAGGCACTCCACATGTATGACACTGTCTTCGCATTTGTTCCGGAGAAAGTTCACTATGTTGTCTTGCTGCGGAGACCGGAAACCGCGGTGTTGTGACGTCAACACTAGTGTTCCGTTCCTTCGCAGCCTCCGCGACCGTGCCTGACCGTGCTTGTTTCTTCATGCGTGCCATCGTAATCTGCTTCGATCGACCCTGCATTCCTTTGTTGGTGCGTCTGCGTGTATGTAGAGTGGTAGTCAACGTGCGCAGCATCAACTGAAGTGGTGGGCTGATCATGCCGGCTTTCTGTGCAGCCTACGGTTGCATGAACACCAGTGGATGTTGTCTTCCATTACTTCCCACAAGACAAGAAGCTTTTAACGAAGTGCGAGGCTGCTGTGAAGCAAAAGAATTTCAAGCCCTCAAGAACAACAGTGCTGTGCTCCAACCACTTCCGTGACGACGATTATCACCAGAATTTATCATTAAAACGTGCGTTGGGTTTGCCAGTCAAGTCGACGCTGAATGGAAGGTGCATGTTTATCTCCCGCCCTTGACGCAGGTTTTGTCGCAAAGCGCCGCGAATTTTCTACTTGCACGTGTGTTGTAAAACAGCCTGCATGCAGCTACGATAACGCAGTGCAAATGTAGAGTTTGCATGCGCTGGAAAGCCGGCGCACGCCAGGACGCTACGCTCCCCCCTTCTCTCACGCACAGCGAGAAACCGACCCTATCACGTATCCGACGGAATTCGCCGCCTTTACGACTTCGGTTACGAGTAGTGTGCGGATGGCGCACAGATGAAGGTCACTACACGTACTGCATGAACCGGGAAGCTTTTCACGCGTTTATACCGTCTCTGTAGACTGCCGACAGCTTTGGACAGCGCACAAATGCCGACGATCGCATCCCCGCTTACGTTCCACGAGGAGGCATGCAGGAACACAACACTACAGTTGTTTGACCGGAAACGAGCTCACTAGATCGGCGAAAGATCGGCGAGATCACTAGATCGCTTTGCAAAAAACATACTCACCAAAGAGCATTTCCAACACGAGGAGATCCCAAGACTTCGCTTTCGTTCGCGTCGAAAGCACTGCTCGCACCAGCATCGTTTGCTTCTTCGCGAGGCTGGCTCTTCGCAATCGGCTCGTACATATAGGGAGTAACGCCGAACTCCTCAGAAAAACGCAGTCTCTCTCAATTTTCCATTACCGTCTCAGAAAAACAGCACCAAACTACCTCGGAAGGCAAGACCCCTGCGCCCACCAGCCCGGAGGTCGATGGGGCTCCCTGTGGGATTTGGCTGCGCCGGCTGTTGCCAGCGCTGGAAGGGGCCGGGGAGGTTGACGCAGCCTTGGCTGCGCCCACCTGCGGGGCCGTTATCGGTCCTGCGGGATCGCTGCGTGTAGCGCAGGTTGCCACAGATAACTCTTGTGGGGCCAGCAACCCAAGGGTAGCCTGGCCTGGTTGCTGGTGAGATGGAGTAGGCTTACCTACTTCCACCCTGGGGGCAGGAGCCAAAGGTACCTGCTCGCTGCACGCGGGCAGGGCACTTGGCAATGGCCGCTGCGACGCTGCCCCCCGACTCGCCGCATCAGCATAAGGTGTGCTGTGAAAAGGTGAGCACCGTTTACGAGCTTCCTTAAACGAAATGTTTTCCTTGACTTTAAGAGTGATTATATCTTTTTCTTTCTTCCAGTTCGGACAGGAGCGTGAGTAAGCTGCATGGTCACCACTGCAGTTCACACAGTGAGGTGTGCCACTGCAGTTGTGGGAGGGGTGGCCCTGGACTCCACACTTTGCACAAGTTATTTGACCACGGCAGCTCTGCGAGCCATGGCCGAACCTCTGGCATTTGAAACACCGTGTAGGGTTGGGGATATATGGTCGCACATTTAACCTGATGTATCCTGTTTCGATGGTTTCTGGCAGTACGCTGGATGCAAATGTTAGGACAAGACGTTTAGTGGGGATTTCCTTGTTGTCTCGTCTAAGTATAATATGTTTTACATCAGTGACATTTTGTTCTTTCCACCCTTCCAGGAGTTGTTTCTGTCAAGTCTAGGAGGTCTGCCTCTGACACGACTCCCCGTGAGCTATTCATTGTTCGGTGTTGTGTAACAGAAATTGGTATGTTACCAAATGTCACAAGACTGCCAAGCTTCTCGTACTGACGTTTCTGAGGGATCTCAAGGAGAAGGTCCCCGCTAGCCATTTTTGTTACTTCATAACCTGACCCTATGGCTTCGGTTAAAGATTTTGCAACTATGAAAGGGGAAATAAATCTTGCCTGTTTTTCGGAGTTCTCGCTGTGCACAACGTGGTATTTCGGATATGTCTCTTGTTCTGTTGAAGCATGTGGTTAGGTCATCAGTGCGTCCCCTCTTTTGAGGGTGACGATCAAGTATGCAGGGAAATGCGGGTGTTCCCATAGTACTTTCTTTTCTTTTCGGCGGCAATGGCGGCCACCAACCACGGAGCCCAACTAGGGGACGCTGCAGCACTTAACGGGTAAGGCTGCAGGCGCCAACCGTACATTGCCACTATAACCTAATATATTATACCCAAGGGAGGGCACATACACAAGGTTAACCCTAGCCGCCTAGGAAAATTAGGAAGTGACGGAAGAAAAGAGATGAAAGGACAGTTAAAGAAAGAAGATAGGAAAGAAAAAGGTTGAAGAGGTGGACAGGAAAAGGCGACTGCCGATTTCCACCGGGTGGGTAAGTCCGGGGGTGCCGTCTACGTGAAGCAGAGGCCAAAGAGGTATGTTGCCTCCGCCGGCGGGCCTTAAAAGTCTGAACACCCGGCATCGGCTCAACCCCCGGGATCCCCCTTTCCCCGGACACGGCTAAGCCGCACACGGCTTCACGCGGGAGGGTCCAACCCTCGTGTGCTCGGGTAAACGTGCAACAAAGATGATCCTCTGTACACACTGTTGCAAGGCCAAGACAGGAGCGGATTATAATACCCAAGGCCAGAGTTTCTTGCTCTTTTGAACAATGTAGTGAACTTTTTTGAGTGTGTGGCAAAAGACTTGTCAAGAACGCATACGCTTGAAATTCTTCGACTACTCATTGAGCGTCAGCTCGAACGCGCGCCAGTGCTAAGCTGCCCAAAGTGTGTCGACGACAGCCATGCAAAGCGATTAGCGGCTTTAATTGCTAAAAAATTCATGCGAATACTTCTCACCAACCACGCAAACAAAATAACCGACATGCAAGGTAAATATGTGCACAAGCCGTCCAAGAAGTTCATCAGACTATGATCTTGACATGTATGAACTTGTGATCTTTGACGAGGAAGAAAATGGCTCACTACGAACTACTTGTTTATGCAGTCTTCAATGCCTCTTCCGAGTGATTATTTTTAATCGAAGTTTGTACCAAACTTTGCCGAAATCAATGTTTGTTAGAAATGCAGCAGGTATTATTTAATAAAAAGTATACTGAAGAGTAATTCACATCATTTGCATCTTATACTTTGTGTTGAAGTGTTTCTTCCAATTTTCATGATGCGAAGCTTCTCAAAGACAATTTACTGCTGTTCGGCCCTATAAGCCAAGAATTCCAGGAGAAAGAGGGGGGGGGGGGGGAATCGTCCATATTGAGGACGCCCATGATAAAGGGAATGTAAATTAGCGTGAACAGATATCACCTGTTGCCCGGTCTCCACAAATGGGAGAGGTCATCCGGTTCAGTCAGCTGAAATGGCCAATGTTGGGTGACAGCGTCATGAACTAGTGGCGGTGAAAGGCAGAAACTAGCCCCGAAGCGCAGGCCATAAAAGACTGCACGCGTCGCCCCTCTAGCCCGACCATGGTGCACGTTACTGCACTTCTGCACTCGATTTGACTGCGCCACAAAGAGCCCTAGTGTCGCACTGCACTTGCGGTACCAGCACGACACTTTTGCGCACTACGTGCAGAAAGTGCAGCCAAATCTAGGAGACCTTAAAAGGAGCTACATATGACACACATTGTCGGCACCATATGCACTCGGTGCAGTGTTACCACAACTCTTTGAAACAGCCAGTCCAAATCAGGCAACATGTGGTACTACTTGCAGATATTGCACAGTATATGTACTCTAGTACTGTGATACAGTTAAATCTGGATGTAACAAACCTCTATGTAACGAATTCCTGGATTTAACAAAGTTTTTTAATTCCCCAACGCTGCCCCCATTGAAGCCCATGTATTTTCGACCTTGATGTAAAGAACACGTTGCGGCAGTTAACCTTGATGTAAAAAACTCGCAAAGCTGATAAGTCATTACTTTTTGCAGTTTTAAGGAAAATTCAGCCGAAGAAATGCACTAGATTAGTGAACATTAATACTGTAAGGAGCCAGCAGCTATGCGAGCGCCTGGGATCGCCGCGACTGAGCAAAGTTAGCAATGATGATGATCATTGCGGCAGCTAGCGCCGCTTCGTGCCTAATGTAGCAGTCTTTTCAGGCTTTGCTTGTCTAGCGTGACACCAGGTGGCATTCATAGCTGCAGTTGATTTCTTTTGCAGAATTTTTTTTTTTTTGTATGGATTTGAGGAGAAGCATTCTTATTTTGTGATTTTCATTCGTTTCAACGGCTTAGACACACTTCTGTGTAAGAGTTCACTTTAAAAGCAACGCTGATGGGTGGTTCTTTCATTGCCAGGGTGGGGGAAGGGAGAGGGAGGAGGGACGATGACAAATGACAATGCATTGCATTCGCCATTTTCCATGTTGTCCTGCTTCTGCACGTGTGCCTGTGTCAACTGTGCTTTGGTGCTGATTCGTCCGACTTATTTTGGAGGTGCTAGGCCTGCCTGTCAGCGTGTAGTCGAGCGTCTCCACTTGTAACTGTGCCGTCGGTTGGTCGTGATGAGTTCTACTGGCAGAAAATGAAAAGTTCTGTCTTTTGAAGACAAACTCTCAATTTTAAATGCAGTCTCCATGGGCGAGAAGAAGGACATGGCCACCCGTTTCAGCATTCCAGCGAGCACCCTATCAACGATTTTGAGTGCAGAACACAGCATCAGAAACGCAGTGGAGTCGGGAACAAGCTTGAAGAAAAAAAAAAGACTGAAGCTGTCCACACACACTGATGTGGACAAGGCAGTGTTCACGCGGTTTTTGGACACGCGAGCCAGAAATGTGCTCATAAGTGGCGTGAGTTTACAACAGAAGGCAAAGGATTTTACGTGTATCTTGGGCCATGATGATTTCAAGGCAAGCAACGGATCGCTGCAGGGATTCAAGAGCAGGCATGGTGTCACTGGAAGAATAATCAGCGGCAAGTCTGCCTCTGCAGACAGCGATGCTGCTCCTTTGTGGGTGGCTGACAAGCTGCCTGGAATTCTAAGTCACTTCGAGGCGGCTGAGATCTACAATGCCGACCAGACAGCTCTATTTTATCGAATGCTTCTGGGCTGCACGCTAGCGTTAAAAGGTGATGACTGCCACGGCGGAAAGCAGAGCAAGCTCCGCATAACAATTCTGTTGTGCTCCAACCTCTATGGCCCAGACAAGCAAGTCCCGCTAGTTGTCGGCAAAAGTGCCCATCCCAGGTGTTTTAAGGGAACGAAGTGTATGCCCATGAAGTATGTGGCGAATTCCAAAGCGTGGGTGACTCAGCCAATATTTTCTGAGTGGTTAAAGGAATTTAACCAGGACTTCAAGCGGCAAGGCCGTCAAGTTTGCCTACTGCTGGACAATTGCTGGGCGCACCACATCGAAGGCCTGCAGCTATCGAACATCGAACTGCATTACTTCCCGGCCAACTGCACGTCCCTAATACAACCCCTGGACAAAGGGGTCATTAACAGTTTTAAATGCTGTTACCGACGCCGACTAAACCTGAAAGATACTTCTTGACATCCGTCTGGGATGGGAGATGAAGACTGACATTTATCAAGCAGTCAAGATGCTTGCTGCCTCCTGGCAAGAGGCCAGGACAGAAGTTATCGCGAATTGCTTTTTAAGGGACTGAATAGCCAAAAACGCACAGGCTGGTGCCAACGAGGAGGAGGAGGAGGAGGAAGAAGACCTTTCTACTCCGTCCGATGTGGCCGAAGCGTGGAACGAGCTACGCACTAACGGTGGTGTACCCGATGTTGAATTGAGTGACTTTTTGTTTGCCGACAACGCTGCCGTGGCTACAGAAGAAATGACTGATGCAGCAGTAACTGAAAGCGTGCAAAATCCCGATGGCGGTGATGGTGGTGCTTGTGAGGCAGATCCGCGTGACATGCCTACTGCAAAAGAGGTGATGAACGCAATGGACGTTTTGCGCAGTTTCGTCGGCTCATGCGTCAATGAAGGAGCTTTACACGATTTAGCTTCTTTGGAGTGGCGTGTTGTGCCTTCACTCGTGCAGAAGCAAGCGGAAATTACGCAGTTTTTCACTGTAAAATAAATGCTTGAAGAGTGAGTTCACCTTCACGGATATCTTGAGCCATTTGGTTTCATTTCTGCATCATTCGTATGAGCCTTCACGCAAAACCTGCATGTCATGAAAAATTGCGAGCTTTTGTCAACTTTGTTATATCCAGGTTTAACTGTACATCATCCGATACCGTTAAGGAAATAGCGTAGCAATTGCCCTGTCATCAAGCATCAGCAAAACGCCAACCAGGTCCACCACGAAATCTCCGGTTTTCCGTAATATTCCCTAACATCCATAGCCTCCTTACAAAGGGTAAACTCATATTGAACATCATTTCGTCATACAAAAGCAACATCCTCATACTAACAGAAACATGCCTAAACAGTGACATAGCGGATGCTGAAATTTTAACTGATTTACCTAATTTCCACGTGTATCGAAACGATCGAAAAGGCTCACAAGGGGGTGGAGCTCTTGTTGCAATTCATCGGGGTATATCATATGTTCTGTTGCTGACATCACATCGGATATTGAATCGTTATGGCTCATCTGTCATGCTCCCCCTGTAACAGTGCTGCTTGGTGTTTGCTATAGATGCCATCAAACTAATCCAGACTTCTCACGTCATTTGAATAATACCATTCATAAACTTGTTTCCACTTACTCAAATGCCCGCATTCTTGTTTTGGGCGATTTTAACTATCCACACATTGATTGGCAAAACATAACTAGTTCCACACTAACGTGTCACGCAGCAGCGGAAAACTTCATCGATATCTGTTTAAGTTTTAACCCCACACAATTAGTTTCTCAACCAACCCGTGTCTCACGAGGATCAACAAACACCCTTGATCTGATATTAACCAAAAAGCCCCAAGAATCTGTCATCCATCAGTTATCTCCCTGAAATCATTGATCATAAAGTCATAAATACTCTGTTTTCATTTACCTCGATCAAAAACAAATGTCCAATAAAACAATATGTCTAAGGTCAACTATAAGGGCAACTATATTGCGATGGCTGAAGATCTCATCACCTTCTTTGCCGAGTACAAATGCGCATTTCACACTCGCTCAATTCATGAAAACTGGTTAATTTTCAAGAAGAAATTAAATCATCTCACTAATAAGTTTATCCCAAAAATTACCGTTGACACTAATGACAACAAACAGTGGTTTACCCTGTGCTTAAAACAACTAGAAAACAAGAAGAAACGATTATTTCGTACTGCCAAATGCAATGACACACTTGCTGCATGAGAAAAATACTTCGAAGCTGAAAAATTCTACTTTCCGTTCGTAATGCCAAACACACGTTTCATCACACCGACTTACCAAACTTATCATCAAGAATCCCAAGCAATGCTGGCAAGTTTTAAATCCTACGCATCCTCCCGATATTACACTGACGAACGATTCACACGAGGCAGTTACTGACCATGATTGTGCAGAAATATTTAACGCATTCGCATCTGTCTTCACTACTGAACTTGACGCGCCTTCACAGTCGACATCCTTTAACTTAGAAACTTCCATGCCGCCTGTCACATTCTTCGACGGTATTTCATCCATAATTCACAATATGAAGCTTTCATCGACGGCTGGTATGGACCTGATTCGTTCGAAGCTCCTGAAAAAATGTGGAATCAATTTTTGCAGCATATTTATGTCTAATTTTTTCACAGTCGCTCTCCTCAGACATTATGCCACTTGATTGGAAAACAGGCAATGTCGTTCCAGTCTACAAATCAGGTAACAGAGACTCACCCTTGAATTACTGCCCCTTTTCATTAAATAGTGTGCCTTGTAAAATCATGGAACACATCATCTACTTGCAAATTATTAACTTCTTGGATTCGAACGAATTTTTTTCATCATTCATAGCACGGGTTTCGCAAGGACCTCTCTTGCAAAACACAACTAGCACTATTCCTTCCCAACATGCACACTAGTCTTGACTGTAACATGCAAACTGACTCTATCTTGATTTTGCAAAAGCTTTTGACAATGTTTCTCACCGCCGTCTGTTGCTAAAACTTTACTTTCGAAGCTGAACCTACATCCTAATATTCTTAAATGAATTGAAGAATTCCTAACCAATTGCTCTCAATTGGTTTATCTTAACGGCCATCTGTCCAAACCCCTCCCAGTTACCTCAGGCGTTCTACAAGGGTATGTCCTTGGTCCACTCTTATTCTTAATATGTATTAACGACTTACCCATGCATGTTTCCTGTAATATTCGAATGTTCGCTAATGTTTGTGTCATTTACCGCACCATTACTAATTGTCATGACCAACGTAACCTCCAGACAGATCTTAACAGCGTACTAAATTGGTGCAATGATTGGCTAAGGTCCCTCAATACTACCAAATGTAAACTCATGTTTTTCTCTCGCCGTCACAATCCCTATCGCTTTGATTATTCGATTTCTAACACATCGACTGAACTAGTACAATCATATAAATATCTAGGAGTCACCCTCTCTTCCAATTTATCATGGCGCCCCCATATTAGTAAATTCATTCAGCATCGAACAAAACACTCGGTTTTCTGAAGCGCCACCTTCGCCTTGCCCTACCCCATGTTAAACTGCTCGCGTATAAAGCCCTCGTAAGACCCAAATTAGAATATGCCGCTGCCATCCGGAGCCCGCATCAAGCGTACCTGAGTGCGTGCACCCAGCGCCTGGCTTTTCCTTCCTCCATGCCTGCGCGGTCTGTGTGCCTTTGTTTCCAACTGCTGTTTTTTTTTTTCTTCTTAGTAGTAGCCCACTATAGCCTTCGCTGTAAATTGAATATTAGGTCGACTTCATTTAGAACTACACACCTCGATTAACGAAACGGGGTACTTTCAAAGTTATCTGCAGAAGCCTAGTGGCGGGGCAGTCGCGTCGTGAGTATTAACGTACAAATCGGTCAGCACAAAAAGATATTTTACACAAGTTCCCGCGCATTTTGTTTTTGCAAGCTATTTCACACTTCCAACTTTGTCTTATCGCGCTTTTAATGTCATGATGTTCGCAAGACACGTGCGCGGTGTCACACGTTGGGACCACTGCAGCGAGGCGAATCCATCTTTCAAAAATGTAAGATCGGAATGCCAGTAGAAGCTCCTTGAGCCATTCATCGCAAGGGCACGTGCGTATTACACTCGCACATGCGTGCAGAAAATACCCAGTAAGATTATAAAATTGCACAACAAAAAATTGAAGAAAACTCGCTACGTACCGGTAGGGTCGACAGTTGCACCTGGCGCCGTTGACAAAGCAGATACGGAGACGAGCGGAGCTGAACTATGGTCCCTAGAATATGGCAAAGACTGGTGCAACGCGCGCCTCCCCAGACGACTTTAGACAGGTATCACCAAAACATCGTGACCAAAACCTACCGCGCGCTCTGACATTTTTGTCACGTTGGGCCACCACAACGGATTCAATTGCGTTGCAGCAGTTGCAGCATGTTCGATGGCAATGTTGCCAGGTCGGACAAGGCGACGTAGCCCAAAGCTAGAGAAATTGTAGCCCAAATGTAGCCGAACGCAAAAAAGAGCAAAATAAATTGTAGCCAATATAGCCTTTTTTATTACAGCGAAGCTGTATACCTCTACCGTCCAAGGAAATTTTCGTGTCGTTGTGGTAAGCCAAAACTCCCCACACGTGGGACGATGCCGGAGATAGAGCAATGCCGGGCCGACCTGCGGCGGAGGTGAAGCAGGCGTTAAGCACTCCCCATACGTGGGCCGATCCTGAAGATAGTCAAATGCCAGGCCGACCCGCGGCGGAGGTGCAGTTCGCCATCAAGTGGCCCACAAACATAACTTCGTTGGTCATCCTTCTTCACAAAGTGGAAGTGCACTGAGATTTTTTTGTACATACATTTTCACATTCGACTACGCTAATCACTTTTTGCAAAACCCGTCGTAACAAAAACTCCGTGACGCCGTGACGGTCGACCTTGATGTCCACAACAGTGACATCATGCTTGCACACAGAACTTTCTTGGTTGGCCCTGGAAACTTAAGTACCATCGAATAGCTGCAGAGGGCGAACCTTCAAAATGAATCTCGAATGTAAGCACGAATAAAAACCTTCGAGGACGCTTAAAGGGACTGACAACTGGCCAGAATGTGTTGCGAGACGTTGACGGAAATTAAATGACCATGATTTATAGTTATAGAATCGAGCAGGCTGTTCGCTATTGAAGTAGGGATTATAATTTTAAATTGGCAAAGAAATTCTGAAAAGCCAGTAAGCGGCGAGGCCTGACTGGCAGTGAAATCTTGGTACTTCGTATGTAGACGATGAGATTACTGCACGTCAGTCGGCTGTTATTAACTACAACATAATTATTGTTTAAAATTGCAGCTGCTATATTATTAGACACTTCCGCTTTTTTCTACGCTTCGGAAATCAAAAGCACACGCATGGCTGTACGGCAACACGCTGAGCTGTAACTTGCGCAAAAGCGTCGTTCCCTTTGCGATCCAATTGGTTTCGTTTTGACTGGTTAAATACCAAAGCAGTTGGACAGGAAATGATCAAAGCATTTAGCTATTATCATAGAAATACTTTAACACTTCGGAAAACATGAATCACAGGAACGTCGACTTCATAGACAAAATAATTCTTTCTCATAGCTACGGCCGCACTTGTAGTCTGCCTCCCATCAATGCCGGCGTATAATCGCTATCGCGCACACCTATTACCGCTTTCACTATAGTGTACTAGAATAAAAAAATTCTAGTACACTATAGTGTCGACGATGCCGAAGAAGAGCACGCCTGCCGACTGCTGCGCCATCATGGCGGCGCATAGCACCCAGCTGTGGAAGGCCGCCGTCACCCAGCTCCAGCGGGAGTCCAGGCCGAAGTGCGGGTCCGACGGCAAGGACGCCTCACTGCGAGCCATTCGGGCGGCTTCCTATACAGATGGATGGATATTGAGTGGATGTCATTAGCCGCACGGTACCAGGATCGTGGGAAGCCAGTGAAGCGAGTAAAGAATGGATACGAGCGCATGCGGCAAACATTACCAAGCTCACGACCACCCGCTTACGGTATCTTCTAAAAAAAAAAATTCTACAATCATTGCGTTCTACGGGCGATGACATGTGAGTATTAACATACGGCATTAACATAGACCACGGCCCTTAAGATGATGATGGCGATCAATTATATTGACATCCCCTACGAAGCACAGCGGCGAGTAATAGTCGCCTAGCCTGCTTGAGCGCATCAGGCTTTACTGCATATATCGCATCCTAGCATTGTGCCTATCACTTCGCGATCTTGTCTCTCCAAGAAAATCTCTCTCTATATCGTAAACTTACCTGTGCCTGTAACGGTTTCGGATCTATCAATCTTTGCCCTGAATTTTTTTCCACCAGTACACTTACGTACCTTCTTATCTCGTGTTAGCAGGATGATGATGATGATCATTGGCAACCCTTTTGAAAATGGGCCAGGGCAAACAGTCAACCAGCTTAATTTATTCAGGTTTTACTACATCTATCGCTACATACCAATTTGCCTATTTCATCTCAATCTTAAAGGGCCCCTGAAACGGTTCGGACAAATTTTGTAGACGCGTAGGGTACAGCTTAAGTAGAACATTCGCACCACAATTTAAGTGAAGCGTTACGTATTAATGGAGCTACAAGCGATTAGAAGCTACCCTCCTCCCTAGCCATGCTTTTCCTCCTCAACTCGTTCGCCGAGCGAGTGGGGCTAAGCTCCGCCTTCACTGGTTCAGCGTAACGATGCGACGTCACATTGTCCACTTCCGGTTGTTTTGGAGCCCGCCCCCGCCCGCGCGAGACCGATCCGCTAGCCGCTTGGCCGTCGACCCCAAGCGAGAGCTATCGAAGCAGCGTGCGTTGCGAGCATTCTGTCGTAGCGCCGAACGTGTCTTGCATTCCGGTAACCACAGGAAAGCTGGTCATTTCGGCAAATGACTGTAGGCATAAACTCAAGCTGATGAAGGAACTTTAGCGTAGACGTACGTGAGCGGCCTGATCGGTCTGCACGGTCCATACACTTGTTGGTGCAGCGCTTAACCAGCCAAACAAAGCGCTAATATTGCTCTAACCAAGTGTAAAACATTTTAAACATTTATAAAAACAACGTGTTCATGATTACACTCCTGCGAAAAATACACACCAGCAGCAAAGAAGAATACACTTCGTTGCTGCAACTGTGTATGGTTGAGCTCTGTACCACCAGGTGGCTGCACCGTGCAGACCATTCGCATTTGCCCTTCTGCTCATCTCATGGCTCATACCGTTACGGCAAAGTCAAGCGGCCAGACTCTGTCCCCTTGCGCTTGCGTTTTCCCTAATACCGGACTCGGGAAACGCTATTGCGTTAGTAATCTTCCGGTGTAAAGTGACGGCCACAAACGCGCAAATCCTGGCGCCGATCGGATAGCGGCAGTCCGATGCGCAGCAGCCAGTTCGCTCGTACGCTGCCTTGCAGAGGGACACGATGTCGCAGCTTGACATATTGCCAGTCGCTACGTTTGCAGTCCACAAGGCAACAAAATCGAATCATAGTGCTCGCGAAAAGACTGAGACCGACTCTGACCGCGGAGCTCTCTTCAAAATGGAGTACATTGCAACACAAGCAGACGACACATGCTGTGTGCCGGAAGTGCTTAAGTGTACTGAAAAAGTATTCTTGTGTATTCTCTTTATGTTACTTTTTCATAAAAACAAATTAACTAACATTCCAACTATTACGAAGATCATTTGTTTAGCATAAAGTTGGAAAAAATATCGATCACGCGCCCTTGTCAGCCAATCGGATAGCTCGCCCCACTGACGTCGTATGGGTGATTTCGGTCATATGGGTAGGGGCGGCTTAAAATTCCGCCGAGCAGTGCGCTGCGATCGGCAGCGATGTGCATATTTAAAACCTTATAATAAATTACACGCTTTACGCGGAGCACTTAGATGTGTCAATTAATGATCAGAAGGACCTACTCTAACGACTCAATACGTTTGTAGAAAATCGTCAAAAGCGTTTCAGGGTCCCTTTAACTTTCGTATTTTCAACCTATATGATTATGTTGCACCATTACCTGTACACTTGGAATGATTCCGTTTCAATTAATATCGTCCTTCCTTTTTTGCACGAATCCTCTAATCTTCTCTTACTTATCTCGACTGCGGCTGACTAGTTTCATCTTCTTTGAATCCCAACGCTTCTGGGAGGTAGACGGCCTCGCTGGTATAGCTTTCACCATGGAGGAAGGAAACTGAGGAGAAGCTCTACCCCACGGTATGGAGGCTAGAGGGGGAGGTGTCGGCATCGGAGCGCCGGAGAGGCAGCATTTTTTCAGGACGATGCGGCGGCGCTGCTGTCGGCTCCGAGATGCCTCCCGCATAGAGTTTCCTACAAAATTACTAGAGGGAACTCTGGCGCTAGTGTCTACGTGAGCTACAATGGGAGCGGTTGTCCCCATAGAGTTTCCTATTCCTAGGAAACTCTACGGTTGTCCCAGCATGGGAATTTGGGAAGTACATGGATTTGCCTAAACTTCGTCCTTTTTGGCTTCAAACGGCTTTGTGACTTAGTAAACTCGTCATTTTCAACAGTTTATTGCGTAATAAATAATTAAATAAACATCATTAAAATTGCCCGACTGCAGGATTCGAACACAGGGACTCTAGTACAGAAGCCTGATATTGAAACCATTAAGCCACGGATGCATGTATCGACAAGCGAATGAAACGCACTTATGAATTTATCGCGGGCATGCCAGTGCTTTGAGACGCTTGGTGCGTTTCGATTTGGGCACATAAACAAGCTCAATCATTGCAATTAATAGCAATTGTACGCGTTCCCCGGCGTCTTCTACACTTCGAAGAATGTAGATTGCGCTGAAATATACGACAATAAGATTTATATAGCGTAATATACAAAGCCACAAGAACGTCTGAATCCACAAGCACGAAGATCAGACAAATCCATGTACTTCCCATCATTCCCATGGTAGGACAACGACTGCAGCGCCAGAGTTCCCTCTAGTAATTTTGTAGGAAACTCTATGGCCTCCCGTACGCTGGCTAAGGTCCGCTGCGGTTATTTGGTTCCGCTGTGAAGCGCTTTCTCGCTCCGTGGCTTCTTGGGGCGCAATACGCGCATCGGAAAATCATTTTAAAGGCTAGGCGACTTTATCAGTGCAGCTGGCCTAACGTACTATGTACTAAATTTTGGTCATTTTATCGCCGCGCTTTAGCTTCGCGCGCAGTGCACTACTTGTGAAACTTATAATTGCACCAAACAGAAAGCTTTCGCAGTAGGCGGTTGTTTGCAGTTTGCCAAAGCCGCTTTAACATTTTAAGGGACTATTATGGGGTGCCGCATGCAGTTCTGTCTGGCGTGAGTTTATTAGTGTCTAGAGCTGCAGGCGCTTGTCCTAATCGTCTACTGGTTATGCGCACCTCATTGAAGTGCGCGACTCAGTTGAAATGGACCGCTCGAATGAACCATGATTATTTCAAGTTTATTTAATTTTGCAATGAAAGGTAGAACTGTAGGCATCAATGGTCGAAACTCAGCATAATGAGAGCGTTAAGGGAAATTTGGTTTCCAATATTAGAAACCTGCAAAGAACTAAGTTCGCGTATTTAGTACCGCTCAAATAATGCCAAAAATGCCTCAAAAAGAATATTTATTGTTAATAAAATAATACACCCGACTCTATATATATGGTTGTTAGCTTTCAAACAAACAATATGACACGAAATGGAGCGCAAATTCAACATATAATGGCGGAGGTATGTACCCAGAAACGGTGGACAAGGTGCAGTGCAAACAATAATTTGTCGGGTGGGAAATTCTGTTCAGATATGCAGATATTTCTGGGCATACAATGGGATGTGAACAATTCCTGTTTTACATATATAACCGCTTTATGTTGTTCTTGCTGATATAAACTTTGCAGTTATGCAGTTATGTTGTGTGCCTCAGCTTGAGGTACTTCATTTTTTCTGGCTTCCCTTGCTTCGATGCGTTCTCTCCTGCGACAAGGACGTGCAACCTCGTGATGACGAAAAACCGTATCACTTGGTGATTTCTACGCTATGCTGCGCACAGCCAACCATATCCAGCTTATTTATTGACAGGCAGGAAATAAGGCCCATGATGCTGTCAGCCTTCAACTTGTTAAAGTTGAAACAATGCGTGAAGGCATCTTCCATCGCAGCAACCAAGTCTTTTAGTGCCTCAGATGGGTAAAGTAGGCCACCTCTATCCATGTGGTTGGTAAGGCACGACTCTTCCGGAAGCAAGCGCGAGTCTTTTGCTTTCAGCAACAGCTAGAGAACACTCTTCGCACTTTGTTATCATTAGCGTTTTCCTGGTAACATACCCGCTAACGTAGTAGGGTATGCGAGAGTCGCTATTTGATCCCATCATTTCACGATGATCTGGCATCGCATCACAATGCTTTAGCATCTCGTGAACTTCATTTATGTGGCCTACATCCAGGAGATCATCCAGCTTACTCTGCATACCGACCAAATTTTTCCAGTGGCGTGGGTCAAGAAGGCTACTCAGAACTTCTTATGACAAGCAAACAAAAGCGGGGAAGGCGAAGCTAACTTCACCACAGACTTCACGACGCGCGCTTGGAGCCGGAGAGATTGCTCAAATACATCACGCTAGGCATCTCGGAGACGACGAGCGCGCCACCTGTCGCTATCATGAAAGAATGCCGCACCGCCATACGCGGCGTAGCCCAGGCGATGCTGACACCTCCCCCTCTAGACACCATACCTAACCATACCCACGGAGCCCGCACCACAGAACACCTATACAAATTTAGAGAAGAGAAACTGTATCTTCCACAGTGCAACGAAAGTAAAGGTAGCGGTGGCATTGAAAACTAAAGTATGCGGCCGAGAGATGGCGCTGGCACTAATATTATAGTGCTTGGAATGTATTAGTTAGTGCATATAGTTTCCTACCGTCCACGGCCTCCAGGTGGCACCGCGGATGCAATGAATGCCGGCGGCTGTCGCTAGGAGCGCTGCAGTGCAGGTGGGCGCCGCGGCACCATCCGGTCTTCGTAACCCGCCTTGTTTCCACTGCATCGGCAAGCAGGCTGCTGCGCTTTTTGTTTTTATTAAGCCGTAGCAGCAGCACAGTTCAAATGTGGGCAGCTGATTACTGATTAGGGCTTGTTTTGATTACAACAGGCTTCTTTAGCGCTTAATTGTTGCTTGCGTGAAAAACTTGAGCTAGCTCAGCTCGCCTTCGAGCGGGGAACCTAGCTTATGTGTTCCTATGCTGGCGAAGAGAAAACGTAATTTTTAAGGCATGAGCCTTAGATCTCCATGCTTCAAGGTCGTGTTGTGAGGTACAGAACGTATCATACGATCCTAGGAAGGCCAGAAGCGAACCAAAGCATGTCCAGCCGTGTATAAGAGATGATCGATTAATGATTAGCAAATTTAATTATTGATTAATGATTGGATTAAGGGGGATTAGGGGGATTAAGGTGGATTAGAGAGGATGAAGGAGGATTAGGGTGGATTACAGTAGGCTTTACAAGGCGTTCGCCTTAGTGTCTCTTAGGAGATAGGTAAGGACACTTGTTTTTTATTCTAGCGATTATGGCAGCGTAATTTTTTTAAAGGTAAGCTTTAGATTGCATTTTTTCTTCTAATAAAGTAAAAGAGTTTTAAGGTTACGTTACTGTTCTATTAATATTATATTAATGCATAGCCATTCAAGGCCGTTGTAACCGATCATCTTTTGAAATGACTCGAATTTTATTTGCTGCTGTTTCTGCCTATTTATCTTACTGTTGTCCTCACAGGTTTAAATGTTTTTGATTGTTTGTAAACCATGTACCCATCCCCTCATAATGTCCATTGGGCCCCGAGGGTATGATAATGAGTAAATAAATTAGCCTGCAAAATGAACTGTGGCGTTCTGTTTACTATACATTTTTATACTAGGTAAATACGTGCAGATTTCTTTTTATTTCTGATATACATGAACAAAAATAATGAACATATTTTTTATTTGAGCATAACAAAGATTTTATTCAAGCGTAACAACAGTCAAACGCAGGCACAAGACAGCACTAGATATGAGATAATGTACACATTCATGAAGAAGATAGATCTAGTGGCAGTGACGCAGCTTAAGGAGCTTCTGCCATTGCCTTTGCGCTTCCCTCTCTTTGTTGACGCCTTTTACAAAAACCGAAAACTCAAGAAAACATGGAACTTTACATCTGCTGTCAAAGCTGGTTTTTTCATGCTCTGGGCCCTCTGGGCACCCTATTCGTGGAAAGCCAGTGTCTGGAGCTGACCTGAAAAATCAGCTAGACTCGCTACATGTAACTTGTTTTTGCTAAAGAACACAGTAAAAGCATCTTTCATGACCTTCACAGCGGTTGACAAGGTCTAAAATCGACAAGGCCTCCATTGTCAAAATGGGTAGTGCAATATGAAGCAGCGTTGACACTAGCTTCAGCTTTACTTACGCAAAAGAATTAAGCCTGCACACTGTCGTCAAGAATTTTTGGCAGTGGTCTTTCGTGCAACATAATCTGCAGTATAGCACAACTGCTCCATCTTGCTTTTCTTTTTCCTGGCACTCACAAGGTGCATGCTTAGGATACTCAGGAAATATCGTTGGTATGGCGTAGGGTTTCAGGCGTGTTTTGTCGCGGGGAATCTCGTGGACAACGCAAATCACGGTGATAGAGAACGCATTCTGGACTAAACTGTTTTCTAAATATTTTTCACAAACCACAGCAGTTGGTGCCAGCCTTCTGTACGTTCTCCTGGTCATTCTTGCCCATTCTGCTACCGCTTAGTATCAGATGGAGTGAACAAGGATACACGCCCTTTGTTCGAGCGGTAACCGCTTCTACACAACGGCACAAAGCAGGTTCAATCCTCGAACTTTAGCTTCGGCATTTTTTCACCGCCGCCGCATAGTTCTCGTAATGACAAGCACATGAACACAGCAGCGACGCACTCACTCTTTGACAACAACAAGAACAAACACGCAACGCTGTAATGAGACAGAAAACGCAAACATAGAAACCCACGCAACCGCTGCGAAACTGATGTTCGAAGCAGACGACACGCGCAATCTGCACCCACCCGTATGGCAGCGACTTCTGCCGGCCACCGTGGGCATTCATTGCAGGCGGCGTCAAGCTCCTCCATTGCAAAGAGCCGGTGCACGGTACACTAGCCAGTACATTCTAG
The DNA here is from genome assembly GCF_050947875.1 of Dermacentor variabilis. Classification (NCBI taxonomy): domain Eukaryota; kingdom Metazoa; phylum Arthropoda; class Arachnida; order Ixodida; family Ixodidae; genus Dermacentor; species Dermacentor variabilis. Next base: position 70,570,453 of record NC_134574.1, on the reverse strand, counting down.
GCACTATACTATTATCATCATTATTACGTAGTGAGCAATATGGCCATATGGCCGCTACGGTAGCGGCTGGTAGGGTTCGTTGTGCTGCTCGCTCGCTGGTTTTGGGTGTTTTGCTACCGCTTTCGGAGCGGTGTTCGAGTGTACTATACTCTCAAATGACTATCGATACCTTTATTATATCGCCAGGTGACCGAGAGGCCTCAACTGGCAAAAAAAAAAAAAAAAAAAAAAGAAACACGTCAGACAAGTAAGCTTAAATTGTTTATTGTCAATTGTGAATGAAGCAGTTCATGACCACAATTTTCGTACAGTCAGGTGGAGCTAATGCTGTCAGTTACTGAGTTTGCAACATACATAAACACAGATAGTAATCTATTTAACGGAAATGAAAGCTGAAATCGAGCGAAGATTTCTCATCGCGTTTGGCGCTAAAGCAAGGACAACGATATTGTGCTCGCCTACGCTAGTACTTGTGTTGCATACAGTGCAGTTTGACATGTTCCATACTATATGTATGTTGTCTGCCTTCGACAATTTCAGCTAGATTAAAAAAAAGAAACATAAGGTAAGCTCTAGCTGCAATGTCGCATCGTTTTCATACACATTGGCGATAGGCGCGAAGTCTAGAGGGCAAAAAAACATGCTAAATTTTAGATCACATATTGTGTGTTCTTGACATTTCTACTGCACATTTAGTCTTCAGCTGCGGCAGTAAAGGCTTTGACAAAGTGGAGTACTCGTAGGAAGGCGAGGAACGTTATGGAGACGACAATGCTTACAGGGACCTCTGCCAATATTGTGTGTAAACAGCGACACTAAATAACCATATAAGTATGTCCAATGAATGCTCACGGATCAAGGAAATTTACGGTTTCATATTGAAGAAACATCTCGGTTTGCGTTTTCAAACAATGCAAAAAGCTTACAAGGAGACGAACACGTCAGTTGAGCAACAGAGGTGAGCAAGGGAAGCCTCAGCCTGTAGCCAACGTCTCAAAAATCAAACATATTTGTGAGGGCGGTGACGAAGGTAAGTTCCCACGCTGAGGCTTCCCACTGCTGATTCGCTGAATGTTAAGCAAACTTCGAGTATATTTCAAAAAACGTTTTGTGAAAACACTGTCCTCAGGTATGTCATCTGCTGTTTGAAGAGAAAGAAAAATTTATTTTATTGGTTCGTCATGTTTGAGAAGTGTGGAGAAGGCCCGTTCTGTGAAGTTGCCTGTTCTAGCCATTTCTTACGGTGCAGGGCTAGCCTAGTTACAGATTTTTGCAAATGAAAAATGCAATATCCAGATCTAGCTCTAACCCTATCACTTACCATCTTTACAATACTCCCTTAGATTTCATCATGTCCTATAAATATATTGGTGTACACATTACAAATAATTTAAATTAGACCAATATAGAATATGTCATTAACAATGCAATTCACCTGCTCGGGTACTTACAGTGCAACTTTTCCAAAGTGCTGTCTACTTTAAAACTACACCTTTACAAGACGCTAATACGCTCAAAACTTGAATATGCATCTGCAATATGGGATCCCAGTCGCGTTCGTCTTACTACTTCACTTGATCTAGTACAAAATAACTCTGCTTGTTTCATTCTTTCTAATTGTAACTGTAGCGCGAATATAACCTTAATGAAGCTAACCATCACTTATTCCCCTAGCTGGTCGCCATGTTTCGCTATTTCATGAAATTTTCCGTCATACCACACTTCACGAGGACTTCATACCGCGGCCTCAAGTACATTTCAAACTCCATCGATCTTTGCAGCAACGCAGGGATTGATTCTTGCTACACGGAGTCTTTCCTTCAATATTTCATCCTCCGTACATCTCAGGAACGGAACCACCTTCCCTCAAGTATCGCGGCCATCAGCGATAACAAACTTTTTTTGCAAAACATTAGCTAACATTGTATAATCAGGAGAACCATTGTATTACCAAAACTCACTGCTCTTGTTTATTTTACTCTACTGCTTTGTAACAACACCCCTCTTTAATGGCATACGGTCCTGAGCGTACTTTAAATAAAAAAATACAATAATAAAGTGAAGAGTGACTGCCAGAGTTTAAGTGAACATGAAGCATCATTGCCACAACATTGCACTGAGCGCTTTTGAAGGCTTTAAAATTCTTTGCAGTTTCATTTAACAAATTAACGCTATGAAGGAACATGTGATACTTGTTAGTAATGCCCGTGAACCTGATATTCAAATAGCAGATGCCAGAATTTGTGCATTGCCAAGTAGGAGCTTGCTACATGACGAGAAAAGAAACAAGTTGGGACTCAACTTGTTACTTCTCCAATTGTCTTAAAGTGCCCTTAAAATCAAGAAAGCTTGTATGTCAAATTTTAGCATTCCCGCTCGATATGATACAAAACTATAGTGTTGCTTTCCTGATAGGGCTCACAGTCCTATATCTGGTAAACTTGCAAACATTTCATGGTGAGGCACGTAGTTCAAGAGGACTTGTTGTTATTATGATGTCCGCTGAGCTTCTTATGGCTTGGCGTGGGCAGCTTGCAAACCAATATTCTCTCTTTTGTCCTTCTTCCTGAAAAGAGAAATCATGAAGCCATGACAAACACGCAGGCAAAGAATGCCGAAACAAAAGTTTGTCCAATAAATGAAGAAATCGCAGTTCTAGTTGAAGTGTTCAGAAACATACCTTGCGAGGGTTCTGGCTCGGTGGTGACACATTCACTGGTGACTTGTACGTCCAGAGACAATAGAGTCCAAAGTGGTGATCAAATATGAGCAGCATCTTGGAGGCTGGAGGTAAAAGAAGAAAGCCTCAATTGCTATGGTGGAAGCGTGGTTGAGTTTGTGATTCATGCATGACTAAGAGCAGTGCACAAAATGCTCCGTGACAGAAAACATACACACACAACACTGCTTTGAGTGTGCATTTCTTTCAATTGTGTCCTAGTGCGAGCTGTGCTTCGTGAAGCCTCGGTTAAAGTTTTTGCCAGCATCTAGGTAGTAAGCACAGTAATTTTATTACGTATCAAATGATATTAATCCAACTGTGTCACCGGAAGTACACTTGCACTAATGTGCTGCGAATTTATCGCAGTGTATCGTTCATGCAGACACAGCCAAAACTATTTATTTTTTATACTGTACTCCGAGTTAGGAATTTTTTCAACGTGGCAAAATAACAAGAGCCTTGTTTGAAATGCCTTTGGAGAGCAATAACTTTACTATGATTTTCCACTTTGAAAAAAAAGTAAGACTACAGCAATCTGTTTTACCCGCCTTGCACCCGAAGAAATTGAAAGTTGGAAATGCGAAGCAGTGTTTTTTGACTCACCGGTGCACACACCGAGAAGCTGCAAGGTTAATCCGCTTTCTTGGGTAGTTTCCAGACAGATCGTGCTCGGTTCCAGCGACGAGTTTTCACACTAGCTAGCACATTTGTTTCAAGTAACCCGTCATGACGTGGATAGACGCGGCAGACTACTGACGACGGAAGCCGTGTATGTACCCATTACGCCAGTGAAACGCCGCAGCCAGTGGCGTAGCCAGAAATTTCGTTCGGGGGGGCTCATGTTGCTGCTCGGCCTCCTCCTTAAGAGGAAGCTTTAGCTCGGGTGCTGCTATTTAAATACATGTAGAAGGGTAATTCCTTTTTCCTCGCAACAAGTGCACAAAATTTGACGATATTTGTTGAATTTAAAAGAAAAACTTAAATTCTAGTGACTGTTGGTTTCGAATTTTTGGTCAATTCTTCATTAAAAATTGGCCAAAGTCCCAAATTTTCAGAAAACAGAACTATCAATTTTAAAACTCAGTAACTCAACAATGAGAAATGGTAGCACATTTCTGTGAATTGCATCTAATAGTACATCTACAGCGGACAAAATAGATATGTTAACCATGAGTCTAAAAAAATTGTATTATGGAAATACGACTTTTTCAGAACCCTTTTACACAACGTAACCAATTCACGCAAGACACAAATTGACACACCAAATTTGTCCGCATTGACTTTCCTAATAATTGCCTATTACAGAACCGAGATATCTGTTCTTGGTACATATTTATTATTTTGTAAACGTCGTGCTTCTATTTTTTCGAAATATGAAAATCTTCAAAATATCTATACAAAATTCAGGCCGTAAATCGAAATTCGCTTCCAAGAGACACTATAATTTACCTTCTCTCTCAAATGCTACAAATTTCATTAAAAGCGATTAACAGGATTATCTCAGAAAAGCGTTTCTGCGTTTTACATGTATTTGAATAGGCCGCGTGGGATTGGGTGCCAGCTAAAACTTCCTTTTAAACAATTTGTCGAGGGATCAAATACATGAATAATAACTGCAGTACCATTGTCAAAAATGATGTAAACGAATTCTTGAAAGCTACGCACTGTCCAAACAAGTAAAATGTGTTTTTTTTTTCATAAAAGAATATTCTTGTATGTGCCAAAAATTGTGCCCAAAGTAATTGATATCAATGCTTCCATGTTTTTATCTATTTAATAAGTAAAGAAAATATCACACGAACTTTAGAACTATATCAGTTCGAAACCAGGAAAGCAGCGCATACCGCTGATATGAAAAATGAAAAGGCCATGAAATGAACAAGTTGAGGACAAATATGTTAATGAAACTTAGTCATTCAAGAACCGTGTTTACATTCTTCTATATATTCAATGGCCAGTGAAAAATCTCCATGACGCTGTCATTTGTTCAAATGTATTACGCAGGAGCAGCTGTCACCGGCCGAGAATCGTAATTGCACCGAAATTATATTCGCAACAGAGAGCAAGTATAAAAAGCAGGAGTTCTGCAAGCTATACGAGGGTCAGTCAAATGAATGTGAGCCAATGAGAATACATGACAAACTGAGTACTTTATTAAAAAGCAGTCTTCATGAGAATTTAGACATTTGTTCCACTGACTAAAGAGTCGCGTTATTCCCGCCTCATGAAACTCTTTAGGTTGCTGCTTCAAAAGGTCTGTAACTGACTCTTTCACGTCATCGTCCGGCACGAATCTAGTTCTGCTGAGCTGTTTTTCGGTTGCCCTAAAATGTGGAAATCGCATGGGGACAGGTCTGAGCTGTATGACGCATGTTGCAGGGTTTCCCACTTGAATTTTGCCAGTTTTGTATTAATCATATCAGCGACGTGGGGACGGGCATTATCGTGGGACAAGATGACCCAATTCGTCAATTTTCCATGTAGTTTGTTCTTGATTGCGACACGCAGTGGTTCCGGCGTTTTACAATATCGGAAACAATTGACAGTCTGTCAAGATTGAGCAAATTCTATCAGTAATGGCCCCTGACGATCAAAAAGAAGCCAACAACACCTTTCCGGCGAAAATGACGGCCTTTGCGTTCTATGGCCGAGGTAAATTCGAATGTTTCCACTGTAAGCTTTGCCGTCGCGTTTCAGACTCGTAGTAGTGGCACCATGGTTCGTCCCCGATCACAATAGCAAACAAGAAATCGTCATCCTCATTGTGATACCGGATCAGATTAGTCAAAGCAGCGCCAAAATTCTTCGTCTTCTGGCGGTGGATCAAAATCTTGGGCCTCAATTGCGCACACAAGAGCCGATAACCGAGGTGCTCATGAATTATGGCGTGAACCGGTTCGTGACTGATTTTCACACGCTCTGCCAGTTCATCGATGCTTGTCCTGCATTCTTGTCTCGTCAGCTCATCAACCTTTGAAATTGTGCGGCATGTGATTGCACGATGACTTTGGCCCGGTCTTGGAATGTCATTGCAACTTTACCATTCTTCTTTGAACCGTTTGCTCCCACGTTTTACAGTGGCCAATGAAATGCAATGTTCAACGGACACGGCAGCCATACGGCGATTAATTTCTTTTGGGGAATTACCTTTAGCTGTCAAAACCTTCGCGACACCACGCTGTTCAGCTTTTGGGGTATCCATTATGACAGGCAACCATGTCCAACCCAGTATATGAGAGCAATAAAGAACATTTATCCTCACACATGAGTACCACTTTTGTAAATGAGAGGTGCCACTCTGCTACGTGCATGCCTCGTAGATAATGAACCGCATCATTATTGCGACTCGCACTCGGGCATTAGCAATGCGAAGATGCAATGGCATATACAAATGCGAAGGTACAGCTTGATAAAGGGCAAAAAGTGTGACTGGAAACGAAGTTCGCTGCACGTATACACGAAACCTCGCAACAAGATATTTAAATATACGTATAAGTCTCCAATAAATCTACGTATCTAAGAAAAAGTCGCTGTATATAATGCGTCAAACAAGGCAAATAAACATGTTGCGCGATCACAGATTCACGTAATCCTTGATTCCGCCCCAATTCCGTCCACACCCCCCGATGTATCCCGCGCGACGGAAGGCGGCGCGCTTGCTCCCCGCTTTTCTCCTTTACACACACACGACTGAGCCACTATCGTCGGCTCAGCCATTCCACCCCCCATACATACAGCATGCGGCACGCGGTCACGATGTTATCACCCTTGGACTTTATACGAAACGTGAGGGCGACGGCAGGAATGCGCCTGTAGTGTTCATATAATTGCTATCGCAACAATATAACAGTATCTAGTAACTGAAGCGTCCCGTGGCTCATTACTTTCCACAAAAGAAGAAGTAACAAAATCGAACTTTTACCATGCGACAATTCGCTGCGCCGCAACAATGTATTTTTTTTTTCCTTCTGTGGGGCGGGGGCACCGAAATGAAAAAAAAACGCATAGGAAAGTATGTTGGCCACAATCGAATGCCTACTTTGGGCACCTAATGTGGCTACGGAAGCAATATCGATGAAAACATGAGACGCTTGGTCCACTGAGAACCAACCATACGCATACTGCTCGGTATCCTACACCGGCGAGACAAGACTTTCCGGAGAAGTTCTGAAAAAGCCAACGCGGCGCAATCCGTCCAGTTCCCACAGTTATGGCGGCTAGCGACCATTGTTTGTTTTTCTCGTCGGCTAGCCAGAAAGTGTACAAAACTCTGCCAGGCGAAAATACACTTGGCCGGAGAAAACCGAACGCGCACCGAAGTGCGCCGCGCGGTGGTCGGGGCCACGCGGGAAAAACGCATGCGCTCTGGCTGGCTCTGGCTGGCTCTGGCAGCCCGCGGGTATGTTAGCGAGAACAAAAAAAAAAAAAAAATGAAGAGGCTCAATGTCTCCTCGCGAATAAAAGTCAAAGTAGAAAAAATAAATAAGAACGTAGTTACCTTGGCTGGCTTTAGTGTTTTGACATGAATGTCTTGGCGTAGGTTAAAAAAAAAATGTTGATTTTTTTTGTGTGACATGGCGGCACAAATGAACAACCACAACGCTTCGTCTCATTGAAACTCGCTGCGTGTTTTGTCAACTTTTCTGCTAGTGTGTTGATTTGACTTGTCTCGTTGTGTGTTCCGATGTAAGACTTTAGAAAAATCAATGGACCTTTGGAGTCAAATGCTTATAACAACATTAAACCCACGAAGTTCCGCAATTGAAAATCTAACGCACAACTTTGCAAATGTCAATGCACCTTTCACATCAAGAGTTTATGAGATTTATACCCATAAATTTTCGGAATTGACATCCATGCTTTCCATAGATTTCGCGGCCTCAGCGAGAGGCCGCGGCGAGCCCGCTCACCATCAAACCGCCCTTGAAACTTTGTGGTCGGATGGGGCTGTTTGGCGTTCATGTGACTCTCGGTGAATGGGCGTTGCCGCGATATATATAAATAGAATTTATTGATAGGAAAGACAGAGAGGTCGACCTGAGCTAGTGCGCTCTAGTTTGCTACTCTGCACTGGGGAAGAGGGAAGGGGAGTGAAAGTATTGGGATGGATGATGATGATAAGAGAAGTGGTGAGTGCTTATGTACATGAGACAGTTGCCTCGCTAGAGCCGCTCGTCGAGCTTGGTGTCCAGCAGGAACTTCAACAATGCTTTTGTTGCACGCATTGAAATTGCAGTGTCCGGCCATGGGCCGAGGATAGCTTCCTCCGACAGTAGTTGTCTGCCAACGCTGGCTAGGAAACTGTTTAACGTCCTTCGCTCCAGCATACATGCTGGGCAGTCGCACAGTACGTGCTGCAGTGTTTCGGGCGTCTGGCAGTGTACAAAATCAGGGCTGTTCGATTGGCCGATGAGGTGCGCGTAGCGACGGGTGAAAGCAACGCCGAGCCGAATCCTGTGTAGCAATGATGTTTTGCTCCGTGTAAGCTTCGGGGGCAAACGGTTGCGGCGAAATCTAGCGTGAGTTCGCTACCTTCGCGGTTAACTGTCTTTTCGAGCGTCAAAAAGACATTATAGACAAAATCCAGAATCATTTCCGGCGCCGGGGGTTGCTTTCATCGGCGGTGCATGGACAGCACGAAAAAATTTCGGGGGCGGGGGGGCTGAACTGGCTACGCCCCTGGCCGCAGCCGATAAAATTCACCGTCTTTAAACATGAGCCTCTGGTAGCGGCTATCGAATGTCGGATGCATAAACTGGCTGAGATATTATTGTTGGCTAATTAACACGAACCTGCGTGATGCTGCACAAAGGAAACGGCCACCCCGTTCGCCAATATAAACCGTCGTACAATTTGAATCGATAAACGGCGCGGACTGCAGTCGATACCAGTGGGCTGCTGCTTATCACACGTCAGTGAGGCCTCAAAACCTTTATTCAAGTAATTAAGCACAGGCTTTAATAACGTAAGTTTAATAAAAACAATTATCTGTTTATTTTGCAGAAAGTTGCACGTTAACTATGTTTGACGGTTATTATGTGTACATATATAGATCAAATATTGAGCCGCGTTGAACGCCCCTAGCACAAAAAATACAAATTAAAGTATGCGACCAAATTACAGTAGCTCCACTTACGCGCTTATGCCGGCATGCGCCGCGGTTGATTTTTCGCCCTCTGTGGCGATCGCTAGAACTTGAGAGTGTGCGGGGCCTGCCCGTACACTCTCAGGTTCCAGCGATCACCACAGAGGGCGAAAAATCAACCGCGGCGCGTGTTGCACATGCTGCGACTGGAACGACGAAAATCGGTGCAGTCGCACGCGTCGCAATGCGATTTTTAGAGGGCTCATTTCACATGATTGCGATTTCAACAATGCGACTGGTGCGGCGCCCAGGAATGCTTACTGTGCTTACTGCCAGGTTTCGTGGCATACGCTGCATAATTCTTTTATTGTAATGAATAAAACGTTAGCATTATAATATTATTGACTTTTCTTGCTTAGGAGCAAATAATATGCACGTTTAATAATCTAAAAACGTGTTAAGATTTGTTTTGGAGTGCGCAATGGCGGTTTCTGAAATTCAGTGCGACATAGCGTACTTCGAGTGGGACGCGCTCCTGCGAAGTCCCGTCTTTGAGGACCAAATCCTGGCCGTCCAGCGCGCCCGCGATCGGGCCGGCAGACTAGATCTGTCAGTCCCGTCGTGGGATTAGCCGGGTGCGCGTCTTATCGCGCTTTGCTGGACCAAATAAAAGTTTATTCACTCACTCACTCACTCACTCATGGCGCACGTAAACGGGTGTTTGTCGGTGGTTCAGCGCTGTGTGTTGTCTCATCTACCTTCTATGACCGTTTCATTCTGCCTGCGCTACAACAATCTACAAGATGACCTATCTACAAATACACATAGCTATCCTCACCACGAAGTCGTCGTGTCAGCCCAACAAGATCCTCGCGCTACCGGTGCTCGGCGTCAGCTTCTGGAGAAATGATGCGTGTATATTGCTCGTGATTGTGCATATGCGGTGCCTGCTCCTAGCCATATTCTTGCGCCAAACGCAACAACAAGTACCAACCCAAAAGCCCGCGTGTGTCCCTGAACGAAGCCGCAAATCATCGGTGTGATTACTGGACGTGGAATGAAAACTGTGTTGTGAAATTCAACCTTAGCGTTAGCCTGGTTCGTCTATCGCCGTGCGTGGGCTGTGAATATATATTTATGGGAGTCCTCTCTAATATATTTCTAAAGGCGCAAAAGCCGACGCATCAAATGTTTTGAGCAGTTGCCGTCACTTTTGTAGAAACCTGTACGTTGTAACATAGCTTTCTAAAAGACATGCTTCTCGTCCACTTGTTTGTCCTGTGTCTCGCGCTTGTAGTACACTCTGAACTTCTAACAAGAAGACCATATCAATACGCGCTATCCATAATGCAGGATCGTAGGCCCACGGCAGGCTCACTTGCCGTAGGGGTTTTCAGCTATCTGCTCAGCCTCGCACGCCGCTCACAGTTAGCCTGTTTTGTAGAAATAAAGATTATTATTATATTAATCTTATTAGATATTATAGTTTCTTCACTGTAACTTATAGCAATCGTCCAGATTTCTTAAGCTAGTCATGCATTTCACCTGTATTAGATCAACATTGTTACGACATGCTTATGGGAGTCATTTCAAACTAGATTGCTCAGCCAGAGTAAGTACAAATGAAAGTGTCAATGTTTATTCCAATTTGGTATCCTAAACAGATTATATTGGCAGAATTCTTTGCCTGCTTGCATTTCCTGCAATTCAATGTTCAGAGCTGGAAGAACTGATTACTTTCCTTGCTGTCGAAAGGCTGCTTCAATGTCAATAGCAAGATATAATTATTCATTTCGAAAGTGTTAAACAATGGCCATATCTCTAAGCTTATCAATGCGTTTTTGTTCCACGAATACAATTAAGTTTTCTCTCTCCCTCTCATTGACAGCCATGGAATGAAACTGTTCATTGCCGAGACAGCCACTGCCTACTTGCCTGTGAGCTGGAAGCTGTGGATCTGTTCAGTGCTACCTTTTTAGCAAGGGATCCAGTCATAAAACAAAGAGGGTAGGCGGAAATGAACCATTCTGTATCACGTACACTTGCTCTCATTTCACATGCTTGTACCGTGCTAGCTGTTAGGGTTTTAAAGAGAACTTCACAGAAAAACTTCGAGTATATTCACATGACAAGGAAAAGGCAACAGTTGACTTGAATTTCCATGAACTTGCCAGGAACCAGATAAAGAACAGCCAAGCATTAGGGTTGATCACATCTCACTAGAACTTAACAATATTACCAAAGAGTCATGCAGCATATAGCATTTATCTTGCGTTGAATTACTACAAACATGGCTCCACACAATAGTTTTGTTTGAATATATTGTTGAATGCATATTCTTGTTTTATAGAAGAGCTAGATTAGTAAGTGTTACTAAGCAATGTTAAATACATGTTTGTTTGGCTTACAAAACAAACAAAACGGATCACCACTTAGTAATAGTGTGCTTTTGTGTGTAACAACTTGACTTTTGAAAAGTTCCTCATTCTACAAGTCATATCATAAGAAGCCAACAAACACAGACTCCAAGGACAACATAGGGGAAATTACTTGTGCTTAATAAGTGAAATAAAGAAACGATAAATCAAAGGAAATTAAAGTGGATGAAAAAACCAACTTACTGCAGGCGGGAACCGAACCCACCTGCGGAGGTTGTGGGTTCGGTTCCCACCTGTGGCAAGTTGTTTTCTTCATCCACTTTAATTTCCATTGATTTATCGTTTCTTTATTTCATTTATTAAGCACAAGTAATTTCCCCTATGTTGTCCTTGGTGTCAGTGTTTGTTGGCTTCTTATGATATGACTCATAAAAAATCGGGCCCCTCGGTTAACCCCCTTTCTTCTCATTCTACAGAGGTTTATGTAGTGAAATATATAAATATTTGGATGCATCTGAGGTGTCGCCTGGTTCAAGGAAATTCCAGTGGCAGCCTGTCTCGATCGCTCAATTCTTGGCACTATCCAATATGCAGCATGTCTGATTGCTACAGTGGGCAAGTGCTCTGCAGCTGCGGGAAACTTAGGGATAAAGGTTAATTGCATGATTTATGGCATTTCTAGGTTTTTAACTTAGTACCTCCTCTATACGAGGTCGACACTATGCCACTAGACCCCTGCAGGGCTGCAGTCATCATAAATATTAATTACTCACCATGTACACAAACTATAGAGCTGGTTAGGACCAGGAACAAGATGTTAGGACCAGGAAGAATGTGCACTATATTGTGCAACACGAAATCTTTACAAAAATGGCTTGTACATACTTTCTAGTGACAACACTAGAAAATATAATGCAGACAAATTCCGGACATCTACACCTGCCGCGATTCCCTCTTCATAAGCCCACAATACATAGAAGCTAGCTTATACAGATCTTGAAAACGTACTCGGGGAACCTGATACGCATATAGATGTTGGCACTACATGCTCCTTAACACTACAAATGTTCTAGAACTTATCCGCAGCAATTTAAGAGGCACGCAGCCAAAACGGGCTTTCCTTGAGGATGCAAAATTTCCGCACAAAATGAAGAGTGAAATGACGGGAAGGTTCTTGTTTACAATATTCACGCAAAGAAAGAAAAGCATGTAGCAACAACACCTAGCTGTAAAGTTAACACACATATTTCCAGCATGTCAGAACGATCGTATCCGAGGTAGCACAAAAGAGATACATAACGTTTGTATATTGTTTATCCGAGACGAAAGAAAGGGTTTAAAGAGACGAGTAAGGCAACTTCGTTGGTAAAACATTGTATATGCCTGCTAATGTCCGGCTCAATTACTTTTTCCCGACGATCTAGAACAGCTCTTCAAATTGTATTCGGAAAGCTGGTCTTGAAATAGGGTTGGGGAAGACACAAATAATCCCTTTGCTGGGGCACTTCATATATTGTTTCTAAACGCTTTTAATACATTATCTAAAAGCTGATTTAGAAGTAGTCTTCAAAGGTTTGCGATAATCTGAAGCTCGTTTTCGCGGTTTCCAAATGAGTCGAAGCGTCGGTGTCTAGTTCTACTGAGCTCCTAGCGCAGTGCCAGGCACTTGCCTATACAGAGGCAGACGCAACCTCAATCAAGTGACCTGAACAGGCACATGTCCACGAAAATGAATTCGCAAGGCCACTTTTGGAATGCAGCAGCGATGTTCATAAACAAAATGGGAATGACGTCTTGACAATCGGTCAGGCCAGGATTTTTGTGCCAAGAGCACATGAAACGAGCATATCACAAACCAACACATTAATGCAAAAATAGCACTTATGCAAGGTTTGTGCAAAATATATGACAAATGCAAGGTAAATCGAATTAAAAGCACATCAAGAATCACTAAAGCTACCAGAAACAGTTCTCAATGAACTAGAAATTGATCAACAATGGCTAGAGCTTGCATAAACGAAATTCATAAGTACGCTTACAATGACGAACAGCAAGAACGCGAAGTGTGCTAAAGTTTCTTATTTTGCACAGGAAAAGCACATGCGATCAAATGAACAGACTAGAGTTATTTAGAAATTGATAACACAGCAACTGCAAGAAGCAGAATGAAAATGCGAGATTTAATCGCATGGTATCTGCCTACAAGCTATGTTACAAATAATCTAGGAGCTTGAAAAGAACACAAAAAGGAATAACGACACATACGATCAAAAATCAATCCTGTGATAAAAACCAAACAACGGGAAAATGTTAAGCTTGAAAATAATGCCTTTACGGTACATGAAATATAGTAATGGTGAGAGAATTAAAAGAACCTTAACACTAAAAAAAAAATCTCGTGAATGATCATAACAAATACTCAAATAAGGAAGTCTGTGTAACAAGTGAGCAGCACTGTAATGCAGAGTACGACGAGACTGAGTAACGTTACACATAACTAAAATAATCATAGTACTCTAGTACGCGAGAAATGAATGTGCAAGCCTGATTATTACAAAATTGTATAAACCGGGAAATTTCCCGGCCGCGGCGGCCGCATTTCGATGGGGGCTAAATGCAAAAACACCCATGCACTTAGATTTAGCTGCACGTTCAAGAACCCCAGGAGGTCCAAATTTCCGGAGCCCCCCCCCACTACGGCGTGCCTCATAATCAGATGGCGGTTTTGGCACGTAAAACCCCATAATTGAATGTTGAATGTTTTGAACCTGGAAATTCACTGGAATGCACAGGAAGCTGCGCTTCAGTAACCAAGTGAGCAATTGTCATAATAAATAGGAAACCGTTTACATAAACAACATTGTACAAAGGGCACATATGTACCACTCTCGCAAAAGCAGGCAGAAGGTCAAAATGAATCATTTGCAAACACATGAATACATTAGTACACTTGCACACATCTCCAGTCTCCTAAAGTAAATAAAAGAAATTGGCTCGCCATCCCTGCCCTGCGAAAGTGGATGTCCAGCGAAGCTGTTTAATACTACCACTACAACTGCTGTGGGGTTATGCAGTGCTTTACTGCTTTAGAGTGATGGTAATTTTGAAAGCACGTCGCCGCCCGTAGCGGAGCAGCAACAACAGTGAAATCAGGTTCTAGGCTGGTTATTCTGTACACGCAATACTAGGGACATCACATTCCACGTGGCAAGCTGCCATCGCCGCGGCAGCTTGCGCAGTAGTAATCGGGAAGCGTATGCGGGAGCGCTACGTGCTTCGCTGTTACCATGCGCACCTTATCAATTATGTCGCTCGGATGCTTGTTTTGAGCGTGTTCTTTATTGAAAGGTACGCTGTTCTATATGTTGCATCCGTGCTTCCAAAGAATGTATGCACTGTGCGCTTTACGTTGCTGAAGCCTCTGCCTTACGGGGGTACGAGCCATCGCTTCTGGGCCTACACTGCCGCCGCGATCGGCTCACATTTTCGGTAACGGACACAAAAAATGCCGACAAAGTAGGGGCTAACAGCTTCGCTGTAAAAAGCACTCTGAATGACAAAAACCTTTCACACAGGTAGACCCAAACCAATGCTTTACTAGTTTACTCTCACTTTCATATCGAAAAATATTTGGCACAGAGTCCAGGCAGAGTTACATTGATGAAGAGCTTGGGAGAAAATCACTTTGTACTCTACGGTTCCGCTGGCAATGGCACTGCCGTACATGCTGGTACTTGAAATGTCTTGAGTGTAGACACACTTGCTGCCTTGGACAGGTATGCCCAGATATTTCCACTGGTGCTCCATTTCGTCGAAGCGGAGGCGACATTTTGCACTACGCTGGTAGTGAAATGTTTTGAATGCAGATGAAGTGGCTTCACCAGGACGACTTGCCCACATACCATCCCTGACACATGTATGGGCTCACTCTTCACTTGGTAGCACTGAACTTTAAGTGTTCCCACTGGGTGTGCTTGCCAGATAAGTGGGCAGGCCTCACACTCAATTTTTTGCAGCTTCTAATGAAACATATAGCAACACAGTTACGCTACAATGTGAAAGATATCCTAAGTTTATGACTCATGAAACTGGCATGAGCACAAAACATGCAACTACAACACTGTATCCAGATCATAAAAATGAACATAACCAATGCTAACTAAAATGTGTTGTGGAAATTGTTTTGAACAAGCTGTTCAATGAAATGGGCACATATGTAGATTCCGCCTAAAATATAGTAAGCATTTTAACTATGTAATGATAATGTAAATTGCGTTCACTCGCCGTTACTGTGCTAGCGATCTGATTGCTTGTATTTCTTAAACGATTCAGAGGACGTCCTTAAAAGCACATGAGGGAAGATGCCCCGATGTATGTCCACGCATTCCACGCCCTTTTACCAGGGGACACTGTGTTGATGCCAGTGGTTTTTATGTCACCCGTCATCTGCTTACTACCGTTCAAGACACCACGCTAAATTACCTGGCGTTAGTCCGATATTGCTGCATTTATTGGCACACTTTTGCCTTGTAATCATATTTTCAACTAAGACCTCGAGGTAGGGACAAACATATGCAATTAATCATCCACAAATCCATTCCGCAATACAAGGCTAAAATTCCTGTGCAAATAACCCATATTGCCGCAGACAGATCTCCACACGCCAGTTACAAGCACTCTCGTGAGGCATCCTTCTAAGCGCCTCATCGCTAACGCCCCTAGGCATTTCTCATCGCATCGCCATTAGAAGAGCGCCAGCAACGGCTCGCGGATGGCGAGGCAGCGCTTGTCCCTAGTGCACGCGCACACGGCAGCGCCCGAATCCCCCTCTTCCAATGAGAAGTCACGGCGCCGCTCCTGGTCTTCGGGGTGCGTGAAAGTGTGTTCGGTGTGGAGACGCGGTTCACTGTTGATAGACTCCTGTTAACTCTGCTTGCAAATTGCGTGAAAGTGCTTTAGGCTTGAGTTTCCGTGCACAAGTTCGCTCACAATAAACCAGTTTGTTTAGTGTGCTTCATTGAAGAATGCTACATTTCTGGTGGAGGTGCGGGGTATGGTTTTGAGTCCCCAGGTCGTAAGAGAGCGGAGCACCGACCCTCAGCGATTGGAATCCAGAGAACTGACTCCAGTACACCAGCGCACAAGCCGCTGCCTCCGAGGAGACCCGCCCGAGTTCGGACTGCCTGTTGCTGTAGCAGTGCAGGCAACAGTTACCAGAGACAGTGCAACCAGGACCAGCCCGGTTGCATCGTCTCAGCTCATCGTGTGCCCACCACGCACGCCCGAGTCCTTCCACGGCGATACATTCGAAGATGTGGAAAACTTGTGAGAACACTTCGAGCGAGTCGCAGATTTCAACGGCTGGAACAAGACAAGGTAGCTTCCCAACGTATACCAGTCAGCGAGGACATGGTACATGAATCATGAAGCGGCACTATCTTCATGGGAAGAGTTTCTGAGACAGCTGCTTGCCACGTATGCCAGCACCGATCGGCGAGAGAAGGCAGAGCACGATCTGCCTTCTCTCGTCAGAAAGCCAGAAACCAGCGCACTAACGAGAGTGCTCGTAACTGGCATGTGGAGAACTCTCTGCGGCATTACATGGCAATAATACTCTAAGCGGCAAGTGCTTTGTATTTTTACCCACAAACTTAATGAACCGACACCCCTAAATGCCTAAGAGGTTCTTCCGTTTGACGTACGCTTGGAAAATTTGTTGAACAAAGACCAAGAACAGCGGATGCCCTGTTGCACGAAGTGCATGAACAGCGCACAAATCGAAAAAACCACGCGAGCGCTGCCGAAGCTCCGAGCGTGCACATGACACACGCACGAACTCGGCGTCTGCCGAGTTCAAGGCCGTGCAGCGCGGAGACCGGCACCAGCCACAAACAGCAAAAAATAGTGACTACGTGGAGTATCAGGATATTTTAGGCCAAGTGCATTCACGACTCACGAGCGCAGTATCCACTAGTGAGTTATACATAGTATATGCGATATCCGATCACGAACTACAGAAACTATAACAAGGACAAAGCTTTAGAAGCAGCGAAAGATATTGGTAGCATTCAGAGGCGCCGAAGAAAATCGAATTCGGCCGTCTCATATTGGACACAAAGTTCCTCTTAAGACCATGAAATACCAGTCACGTGGGATAAAAGGGGCCAAAATACAATCGAAGCTGAATCGCAGGCGATAACAGCACGGTGTGGTTCACGGAATATTCTACGAGTGCGCTGTAGGCCACGGCACGGAAATACGACGGGCACTTCACCTCATGCCTTGCGCTATCGTACTCGTGATGAACATTAGCAAAGAGCCCATTTGTTAGTTCTCTTGTCTGCAACATTCTTGCTAAACGGAAGAGTGAAATACCACAGTGACTGGTGTCTAGAGGGTATTGGCAATGTGCGCAGAATTGGCATTCCCGCCTTTCTTCGCATCCTGCAAAACTTGCTAGTTTCACGCATGACGGCCGATCCCGATGCCAGGCACCCAAAAGCAACATTTCGTCTCTAACGTTCATCTTAATACTGCTCTTAACGCCTTAATAACAATGTCACTCAAAAGGCCCTCGCATAGCCATAGCGACATGACCGTGAGCTTGAAGAGCAAATTAGTGCACTCCACTCGGCGCTCTCGAATGAACTCACGCGCTCTCCAAATTAAAATCATACAAACAAATCGCTGCACATGCTGTGCCAAGTAAGACAACAAAGCACAATACTTACTTGAGAAAGGACAGCGCGACCGAAAACAGTGAGAAACACGCCTGCTCACACTGAGTACAATTGCGGAACTATGCACAGACCGCTTCCACACGACAGCCTTGGCCACAGCTCAGCTGCTCTCCAAATTAAAATCATACACACAAATTGTTGCACACGCAGTGTGAAGTAAGACAACAAAGCAACTCGGTGCCTCAGTGCCGGACGTACGCAACGGAGCCCGGTGTCAGCCTTATTCACACGTAGCCGCAGGGCAAGGAGCTGCATGAAGCTTGGCCGGCGAAACGTAGAACCGGCAGACAGCCATCGACTACAACTCGGTTATGCAGCAAGCACAGACGCGAGGAACATTTCTGCTACGGTGCCGGGAATGCGCGATGTTCGGTGAGTAGCAGAAAACGCACTGAGACAGACGCTCGGCCACGGCCGCTGCCCGGCTAATGTCATAACGGTTCGGTCTCTGAACCTTTTGACGCTAGATACTGGTAAGTTCACTGGAACCGAAAGGGTGCGGTAAGACGCACGTTAAAAAGCTTGGAGGACGCTTAATCTTCGCTTTCAAGATTGGAATGCGATAGCGTTATCGCACCCCGTTCGCACCGTCCACTCATTCGCTCGGCATGCCCTTGAGTCATAATAATATTTGGGGTTTTACGTGCCAAAACCACTTTCTGATTATGAGGCACGCCGTAGTGGAGGACTCCGGAAATTTTGACCACCTGGGGTTCTTTAACGTGCGCCTAAATCTAAGCACACGGGTGTTTTCGCATTTCGCCTCCATCGAAATGCGGCCGCCGTGGCCGGGATTCGATCCCGTGACCTCGTGCTCAGCAGCCCAACACCATAGCCACTGAGCAACCACGGCGGGTATGCCCTTGAGTCACACAAAGACGAAACGTGCGCCTGAGCAAGCGGAACGAACCAAAGAATTTGGCGTCTCGGAGGGAGAAACGATCTACGCGAGCCAAACGTCGTGATCAGCACGGACAGCCGGGACGTGACGCGCCATGAAGGCGGACGCGATCATGGGGCTGGCGCCTCGATGGGATCGTCCTCTCTCTCGCTTGGGAGCACCACGCAGGCGCATGACTCCTCGCCAGCAGCACGGTATACATCGCAGGGGACGCTTTCCCACCAGATGCGCTACGGCGCAGCGACACGTCAGAGCCGTCCCGCATCGGACGCTGCACCTAGGAATCGCGCTGTGAGAGGAAAGAGAAGCCGCGTCACCTAAACACGAGGGTTCGAGTGACGCACGCTGGAAGTTGGAAGGGGAGAGAGCATAACTCTGCCGTCGCTGCCCAGGAATAATTCCGTCACTTGTCCCATCTTTCGCAATTGTCTTGGCGAGTTTAATTCATTTATCAGTACTATGTCTCGAAGCTTCACTGATTCTGAGTGCCTAGTTTCATTAATGTGAGCTGAACGAAGGTCATGGAGGTGCTCTCATCGCCAACGATTCCAGAGATTGTTTAACACATGTTGTCTGTGTTTCCATCTTCGCTGAAGTAATTCGCGTGACGACGGTGTCTTTTTTGATGTTGTGCTCGACAAGTCTGGAGGAAGCATAGTCAATCTTTGGCCTATGAGGAAATTACTTGGCGTAAGCGGCATTGGTTCAGAGGCTTCTGCATACACAAATGTTATCGGTCGTGAATTTAACATCGCTTCTACTTGATAGAGCGTGGTCGAAAGTTCTTCATAGGTAAAGAAACTGTTTCCCAGTGTTTTCCTTATTGTAGACTTCACAGATCTAATGAGTCGTTCCCAATATCCTCGCCACCAGGGAACTTGTTCGGTGATAAATTTCCAAACAATCCTGTGACTTCCGAAATACGATTGTACTTCCTGTGATTTCATTAATTCATAAAGTCGCTGGATCTCCCATCAGGCTTTTCCAAATGTCTTGGCTTTGTCGAATATACTGTCTTACAAATTTCTCGTCGTGCCACAAATCGCTTAAATGCTAGCAGGAATTTGTCGTAAGTAAGACTGGTGACAAGCTCGAGATGAACCGCTCTGACGACTGCACATGTGAAGATGAGTATATAACACTTCTTCGTTGGCCCTCCGTTATCTTTGTGTAGAAGCTGTCCGGCAAAATCCATACCACTGACTTCGAAAGGTGGAGAGGGCTGAACACGTTCAGCTGTCAGAGACGCGAAGGACTCCGAGTATGGCTTGCAGGAATATCGCCGGCAGACTGTGCATTTGTGAATGACTTTCTTTACAACCTGCCTGGCCCTCAGTACCCAAAAGCTTTCTCTCAGTTCAGTCAAAAGAAAACTGAGTCCAGCGTGTAAAAGTCGTTGGTGTTCCTTCGTCACCAACAACTTCGTGAATGTGTCTGACGCAGGAAGCAGAATGGAGTGCTTGGAACTTCCCAGGAGGTTGCTCCGCTTCCTGGTTTTCAAGAATAGCCAACGGCGGAAAATCTTATTGCATTTAAACATACAAAGTCGCAAGGACGGCGCACGAGACGGCATGCAGGGAAAGAAAGCTGGGAGAGGTTTCTCTCGGGCATGAATTCTTATACCCAGGAGCCAAAAGTGTGAAATGGGCTTAGAAGCATAAAGGGGCAGAAAACCGTTGCCTTTGGTCAATGAAAAAGGGAATACCTTGGAACACTTGGCCGACGCTTATAGCATTCACTTCGAACGTGTATCTGGCGCCATACACTATCAGAATCATTCCTTAAATACAAGCAGCTAGCCGAACTGAAGTCACTAGACCAAAATTGCCGACCGAATCAACCATACAATTGTCCTGTTAATATTGCCTAGCGGAAAGCTGCGTTGAGCGTATGTAGGAACTCTGCACCGGGAGCTGACAGAATAATGTATGACATGATTAAAAACCTACACAGAGAGAGACAGATTCCATTTCTGGCACTTTTCAAGTCTATTTGGGCTGCTGGATACGTACAATCCTTATGGAAAGAAGCTGTCGTAGTCTCGGTCTTGAAACAGTTTAACGACCCATCCGACGTTTCAAGTTACCGTCGAATAGCACTCACAAGTTGCTTATGCAAATTCGTGGAGAAAATGATAAATCGTCGTCTTTTACATTTCTTTCATTTGTGCAAAATGCTTAACCCTGATCAGCTCGACTTCAGAGAGGGTTGGTCGTCTACGGACCCTCTCATGCGCACTGAGGCAAACATTCGCTACGCCTTTCTCCACAAGCAGTTCTTTCTTTCTGTGTTTTTAGACATGGAAAAGGCATATCACGCTGCTTGGCAATATGACGTTTTACGGGGCCTCTCGGAAACGAGTATGCGAGGCAATATGCTTAATATCATTGAAAGTTACTTATCACACGCAATATTTCGTGTTAGGGTTGGCAATGGCTCTATGCAAGCTATGCACACAAGAAACTGGGGTGCCGCAAAGGTGGGATATAAGCTGTACCCTTCTTATTGTCAAAATAAATTCCTTTTCACTAATCTATACCGCAGAGTATGTTTTATTCGGTATACGTACATAACGTACAGTTAGGTTTCCGGCCATGTAACCTTGATATTTGTGAGCGACATGTCCAGCTTGGCTTGAACAAAGTGGGCAAATGGGCAGAAGAGAACGGCTTTAAAGTGAATCCTCTTAAAACCTCCTGTGCCCTTTTCACACAAAAAAGAGGCTTATTTGCAGAGCCTAAAGTAGAAATGCATAGACAACACATACTAGATGCCACACAACACAAATTTTTAGGCGTAATATTAGACTCAAAGCTAACCTTCATTCGACACATGAAGCACCTCGAAGAGAAATTACTAAAAACAATGAACCCTCTTAAAATTTTATCACACAACATGGGACAGCGACAGGAAATGTCTTATGAACGTGTTCGAAAGTCTCATATGTACGCGCTTAGAATATGGGGGCATAGTGTATCAGTCCGAGAGTGCAAGCGCCTCGAAGATCATTGGCCCTGTTCACCAGCTAGGTATCCGCTAGGCGACGGGTGTCTTCAGTTTCCTAAAAGCTGTCTTCATTTCCTAAAACTTCAGTCAAAGTACTTGTGCACAGATTTTTTCACTAAAGCTTCTAAGTCACATGCGCGGTGTGTTTTATGCATCAATCGGATCATTCTTCTCTAAATCAGATGCCTTTGCACTCAGAAACAAGTACCTTCGCCGCTGAAGCTTATGCAATACTGTCCACTGTTAAAGAAAACAAGTAAGCAAAGCTACACAAAGCCAATATATACACGGACTCCCTCAGCGTCCTGAAAGCCTTAATGTCACTGCGTAAGCACGAAACCCTGTACATACGGAGATTTATTCCGTTATTCAATAATAAATATGCTAGCTGCCAAATTGCCACATCACTTCCATTGCAAGTTATAAATCCTACCACTGCTGTCCCTAGCTTAGATCTGAAGCCTTTTCTCCGAAATAAACTGAGAAGTCAGTGGCAACGCTTGAAAGAAATAATAAGCTCCACATAGTCGAGCCACAGTTGGGTTCCTGGCCCTCCAGAGCGAAAGCACCTATTTGTCGTCTCAGAGCACCTATGTCCTATTTTGTCGTCGCAGAGTAGAACACACATATGGCACCCACAGTTTTTGCTGAATGGTCACCACCAACCTGTGGTAGATATGGTGAACGGCTGACCGTGCTACACGTTTTCCTGCAGTGTCGGGTAGCCGAAACCGAGAGAAAGAAACGTTTCGCTTTAGCATACTGCTATCGTGTCCCCCTCCATCCCATTATGTTTCTTGGTGAAGAACCGCTTTTGAACACCAAAGCAGTTCTAGGTTTTTGAGTGACGTTGTATTATGTGTTATCAGCTCAAGGAATTCATAATGCATCCTCTAACCAAAGCATCCTGCTGCGATCATAGTGTTCTTTACAGCGAGTGCCTCCAGGTTCTTGGGCTGCAAGAACAATGTCAAGGCAGTTGTGCTTCTTACAAGTTTTTAGCGCTGATATATTTAGTATGTGCATTATCCTTTCAGAATATATCTTGCGCGTTCATAGTATACATAATTACTCATTGCCACAGTATTCTAACGTATATGTTTTACGCACTTCACGTCGACTGTTCTTCAGGCACTTTTACAGCCGCATCATATCTGCCTCTTGTAATTTATTATTACATTGCCAACTCATTAACAGAAGCATGGCGCTCTTTGACCATACTTGGCCCTTGCGCCATAAAACCTCCTACATCATCATCAAGTTGCTTAAGTATGTGAGAATGCCTACATACACGCGACACTTCAACAAACTTTTTTCACTCCAACATGGACAACTGCAGGTGCGGATCTGGGTAGGTGGCTCTGGTCGAAGAAACTCTTTGACGTGGACTTGGAGCACTGGGTGTGCGCTACTCAATCAGCGCTGCTATTCAACGCACCTCCTTCATACCAACCTCAGTAACTCGGTATGTGCCAGTAAGTGTGCTTGCTCTTCAATGAACGTCTTTGATGCCAACTTTGATAACTAGGTAAGTACCACTGTGAATGTGCCCCTCTACAATGACAAAAAAGAACCCTTAAATTTCTCCGACCCTCAGCGGACTCTAACCCATGTCGTAATGGGTTCTAAAGGATAGAAACCCTACGCGTTGGCAGGCTTTGTCACAAGTTATTACGGGAATGTGCCGCTTTCAATGAATGCCTTTTACGCCAACACTTTAGCAAGCTGCGCCATGAATGCACTGGGTATGACCGCTTTTCAATGAACTTCTCGCTAACTTGGGTCACTGAGTGTATACCAGTGAGTGCGCTGCAAGCGGGGGAAGAATTCCGAACTTTAGCAGGCACTGGAACGCCACGCTTCTCGTCTTCTTGGCAGTGTCACTAGATGGGGCAGCATGTCCAAAAAGAAGAGCGAGAGGGGAGCCCGGTTGCTGCGTGACACATTTCTCAGCGTTTCCACGCACCGGTGCGCCATACATTTTGAGACCACGCAAAGGCGACGCTGGATGGCACCAGGTGTTCTTAGGGAAGCGCAAAAAATCTTGCTGCAGTACACTCCCTACGCATAACTCGTTTCCACGGTGGCAATAGGTTGAGTCGACAGAATAATTCCCTCCTAAACGCATCGCCTGGAATGGTAATCGCGAGATGGGTTCCACCGGCTCTTTCCGAGCTTCTTTAACGACGCGACGAAAGTTATGTTCGTCGTGGTAGGTTTTATCTCCTGGCAGGTGTATCTAATCTCAATGGACCGCACAAAAATCTGTGTCAAAAAACTCCGCAAGCGGATTTGTATGATGCGATTTCTGTGCTGTTTAGACCGGTGCACTGGCGAAAATAATGATTGTTGTGATATTTTGTTCCGCGCGTTTGAGATTCAGGTGCTTTGACAAATCTTCAGTCATCACGGTTATTTGGCTGCCACTGCTCAAAAAACTTCGTATGTAACAGCTAGGTGTCATTTATGGCCTAGGTTTACAAAGTTTAGGGAAGAAATACGCTAGAGACGGCGTTTTCGGTTACCTGTCGTCTTGCGATGAACTCTCAAACTGGCATAGTTTGGCTGTAGTATTTGACGACATGTTGTCCCTTCCATAAACTGGGTCGCACGTAATTGTAGCATACCGAGCTATAGGTGTAGATTAAGAGATCGTTCTGCAGTCCCATGCTTGATGACCTTTGGTTGTTCAACGGAATGACCTTTTTGCCAGTTCGAAGCAGTGTAATAGCGTAATTTCAACTCAGTTTCGCACATTTCTGCTTTGTATTGCCTCGACGACCAAAACATGCAGTTATATTTATGTCTCGTACTGAGTGGCTGTTATGTGATGTGTGGTGCGCGACATGGTGCCGTGATCGGGACGGTCAGGAGCAGACGACAAGGAGTGCGCGTGCCGAGGCAAATTCCGTGCTGGAAGGTGAAAAACGACAACGCCGAAGAGCGTGCGGCACGTGAACGCGCGGCGCAAGAAAAACAACTGAAAGAAGAAAAGCAAACCAATTAGGAAAGACCACCGGGCGTCAGGCAGCCAATCGGAGAATGCCTAATCGGCCAGAGAGAAGAAAAAGCGTGGTTCGCTGGCAGAAGAGAGAGACGCCTGGGAGACGCCGGAAGAGTTCCAGGAAGCGACGCCAGGAGGAGGTCAACCACCGGACCTGGAGTTGAAGACGGGCCGTCGGGTTCCGGACCCGAGCCACCAGGACTTCACCCGACCGGGGCCTCCTGCCAGCCCGTTCCTGTGCGTCGCCCGTCTACCCGAGTTCTACGCCAGCTGCCCGGCCAGAACACCGCCCCCGTCTGTCGTGCCGCCTGCTGCCCGAGGCCGGCGTTCGAGCTTCTGTGCCCGTGGGCAGGACAAGAGCAGTCGGGCTACGGGCCCGAGCTCTACACCCAGCTGCCCGGCCAGAACGCCGCCGTCATCTGCTCGTACCGCCAAGCCGCCTGCTTTACCTCTCGAAGCCAGAGCCGGCGCGCTCCGGTCGCCCGGTCAGTCAACTTACACCACGACCTTTGGTGAGACCTGCGCAACTCCTTGCGGCAACTTGTCGCCGCGTCTCCGCATCGAGACTGCGTCCCTGCCGTCGTGGCAAGCCCGGACTCGCGCACTAGTTAGCTTCACACTAGCCCCAAATGTGTCTTACCGCCGTGATGTCTATTTGAGTGTTGATTTTCTTATTTCTATTTCTTTATATCATTTATTTTAAGCCTCTTTTAGTTCCATTAAGAGTTTGTGTGTGCTCGAAACCAACGGCTTTGTCCTCAATTGGCTTCTCGGAGGCTCCGCCTAAGAGAACCGGTAAAACCTTTGAGTACACGAACCGTTGTGCATATTTGGGCATCACAGTGGCACGTAGGGATTTCGAGACTACCATGCGTGGACTGGCTTGCCAAGCT
Organism: Dermacentor variabilis; assembly: GCF_050947875.1. NCBI lineage: Eukaryota > Metazoa > Arthropoda > Arachnida > Ixodida > Ixodidae > Dermacentor > Dermacentor variabilis. Next base: position 70,544,724 of record NC_134574.1, on the reverse strand, counting down.
TGAATTTCCATCGTCTTGTCATCTAGGGTGCTTGAAATCACTCCTCTCTAAGCTCTCGGGCTTAGTTGATAGGAAGTTGAGAAGACCGTCTAATGTGTTGCCTCCTGCGTCCCGTGTAATTGTATAATGCAGGATTGATGGCATTGCACGACGACGTCCCTTGGTAGTGTCCAGAAGGAAATGTCGCAGTTCATAAATAAGGATGGTGACTTCTTCATAGCCATTGTCTGCAGTCACTGAGTATTGTTGAGCACTTTGTCATACAAGATTCCTAGGTCCCAAGTGTCATTTGGTTAACAAACAGGGCTCAGCATCCGTAACTTCACAAAATATTCTTGCTTAGCTGGGCACATCTTCTCACTAAGCGCTTCCTAGCGTGCTGAGGGCGTCCTGGAAGAAACTAGTAGTCGTCGGAAGGCCCGCAATCCAGTGCCTCCTTTTCGTTGCAGTCAAAGATAAAAGAACTCTTCTGTGGGTGTGAGACTTCAAATATTATGAATAATTTAGACAAACTGTTCCCAAAGCTCAATCCCGTTGCATAAATCTTTATAGAAGGGAGCTATAATCACCTTCGTTAATTTGACTCCAGTGCTGGGTAATGATGCTGCGGATGTTGAGGCAGCCGTTGCTTGTGCATGTTTCGACGACCAGCAAATTTGACATTTCCTATAGAGAATCTCTGCAAGAAACCGCGTCGCATTGTCTTCATATATCAGGACAGCGCTATGCTCAATGTCGAACTCTTTCTCTGTAATAGCCTGTTCAATACAGCCATTTAACCTTGTCACATCATCATTGTTAGTCTTCAGTCACTCATACGTGGAATTCAACTAAATGTAAGTTATAGAGTCTGCGAAAAGAGCCATTGCCTCGTTTATAATCAATGTTCTGTGCTCACCGCGACGTCCGCTTCGGCTTCAGTCACTCCATTCTTGGCTCTTCACTGATGGCCCTTCGTATGTTTTGGGCTGTAAATGCCCGTTTTTGCGGCACAAAATATAAGCGATGGCCTTCCAGCATCTTGTATAAGACTCCGATGCGTCATTTAAGCGGACCTGGGGACCACCTGGCCTCCAATTTAGAGCCCCCCCCCCCCCTCCCGCCTACCGCGCGCTCGCGCTCTTTTGCATAGTGCCTAAATCCAGCCCGAAAGGTGCAACAAAACAAGAATGGAGAATAGTATGGTTTGCGGCAACAAATCCACGAGACCAACGAGCACCGCTTTGAACTGTGTAGTGCTACGTGCTCCGCCTTGTTCAACCACGAGAGATCCAACTTGAACGCGTTTGTCCTCCTTCTAGCAACATAATGAAACAATCTTCACAAAAATGAATGCGTATCCAGGGAAAGACCTGCCCACGATCTCAAAAGAATCCAGGTCCCAACGGCACCGGCACAGCTACAGATGTAGTGGTTATCGGTTCTGTTGCATACAAAATTGGGCAATGCAAAGAGAAACGGTACCTGTATGTCTTCACCGTAACAAATATGTGCATCCAAGTGCATCATTCTTTGAAGACTACCTTTCTACTTTTCGACCCCTCACTTACACAGGCCATGATTGTGATTTCCGCAGAAGTTTTTCTCTCGGCACCTTTTCTGACGCGACGACATTATGCTTCAGCGTCATAGATCAATTTACCTTAAACACGACGGCTCCATTGTTTACAAGCCTTTCTGAACTATAATTACAATACAGAAGCTTTCAAGCTTGCGCTCTATTTCTACCACACATGTTTATTTTCGCATAAGACAAAGAGAGACGGAACAATCCCATCTTGCAAAAAGTCTAGGGAAACTAAGGAAGTTTTGTTTGTATTACAATAAAAGTGGCTTAGGTAGCTGGCATCACTGAGTGCAGACGACCATGGCCGCATGCGCTCCAATAGGCACCATCTGTCGCGCACCGCGGGTGGATGCGCACAGGCACTCAGAAGGGAGCTGGCGCGACGGAAAGCGTACGTGTGGTCGGCGCTTGAGACTTAGGACTCGAACGTTGTTAAGCCTAAATGAAATGTTGCGACAATAATGGCACAATTAATTCATTCTTCTTAGGCCTTTTGTGGGATAATTGCCATGGCATATTTAAAGGTACGGTTGTCTTTGACATAGCTCGCTTTATACTTAAGCAGGCGTCATTTTACCAATAGCCATGCTTTTTCTAAGAAAAAATTCCATGAATTTTTTTTCCTACTCCTGGAGTAGCAGGGTCTCTAGCAGTCGGAAGAGGGCCTAGCTTCATGTAGATTGCCTTGTGTTTATCTGGGACGCTGCCTTCAACTTCGCGCGGTCCTGCAGAATGAAGTACCTGAAACTGAATGGTAAACTAAAGACAACACTGCACGGTTTTGGAACACACTGACCAAAGGATAGAAAACAACAAAACCATCGGATCAGCGCTTTCGTGAGTCGGTACTCAGCCATGAGTCGGCACTTGTGTGGGATGTTCCGTCTTTTTTGCCCCTTCGCACTTTTGTTGAACATACACTTTTACCGCATGTTGAAACAGACTGTAGTTATTCAATGAGCGAAAAACGTAGATTGTTATTTGCTGTTGGTAAACAGACCGCAACAAGCTTTTGCAATCACCCCCACCCCCAGGTAATGTCTGGGTAAAGTGTACTAACCCTCGCACTGTCTTATCATTTGAATTTCGGAAGCTGAATGCGGTAATCGATTTCACATAACTCCATTTAATGGCGTGAGAATGGTTATTTTATAAAGTTGCAGTTTGGAGGATTGAGACAGTGTTCACAGTATGTCCTAAATATAGAGCTAGTTGTCGACTGATTTGCATTTTCTGACATGTGTTATGTCATGGTTGTAAAAGGAACACTAAAGATGAGACTATTCAAGGACGTTCCGTGATATGCAGAAACGGTGACTGTTATCGTCGCAATAAGCAGACCAGTTTCAGGTACACATAAAAAAAAGATAGAATACTAGTGTTCCAGGTAGCAGTAAGGACGTTTTCAGATCCACGGCCAGATAAACAGTTGTGAAAATGTTCGCGGGGATAAGCTTCGTTAAAGAATGCTCAATACACCCGTTGTACGTATATTAGAGCACACTTGAACGACTTGGTTGTGGTAAGACAGTTGAAGAAATCCGGTGCTGTGCCTCCTATTCTCCGAAGGGAAATCCTCTGTAAGAAAGTGAAAAAATTAACGCTTAGACGAGTGTGTGTTCTTTAGTTTGTTCTACCTAAGAAGCAAGAGCAAAAATCTGTTGAAGTAGTTGGCTCTGTTTTCACACGACATCAATTTCTTCAAACACTTGTCTGAATTTTTTAGCCAATAGTAAGAATTTGTTCCCCATGTATCAGTTTTTTTATAATGCTGCTGATTCCTTAGGGCCGTCTAACGGGCCTTCGGGGTGCATTAAAGGGTCCCTGAAACGGTTCGGACAAATTTTGTATGCGCGTAGGGTACAGCTACAATAAATCTTTACACGACAATTTGTGTGAAGCGTCTCATATTAAGAGCGCTACAGGCGAATAAAAGTTACCCTCTTATATAGTCGCGCATTTTCTCCTCAACTCGTTCGCCGAGTGATCGGGGCTAAGCCCTGCCTTCGCTGTTTATGCGTCATGATGCGACGTCGTCCTGTGGATTTTCGGTTGTCTCAGAGCCAGCGCGCGAAGCCTTTCTCTCTCCGTCAGTCACCTGGTAGTCGATGCCAAGCGAGAGCTATCGAAGCAGCGTATCTGGTATTCTGGTAACCACAGGCGAGATGGGCTTTTCAGTGAATGGGAGCAGGCGTAAACTAAAGCCCCTCTATACTACTATTGCTGTAATGAAGGAGCTTAACGGAGGGGTACGTGAGTCGCCTGATCGGTCTATATGGTCCAGGCACTTGGTGGGGCAGAGCTTATCGAACAAAGAAAGAACTGATATTGCTCTAACCAAGTGTTCAATATTACGCTACTGCCAAATATTTACACCTGGAGCAAAGTAGAATATACTTCGTTACTGCTATATTTGTTCTGTGTTTGGTTGAGCTCCGTGCCACCAGGTGGCTGCACCATGCAGACGGTTCACGTTCGAGCCTCCGTTCATACCGTGAAACGGCCAGGATCAGTCCGCTTGCTATTAGCGGCGAGAACACGGAGGAAGGAAACTAAGGAGAGGCCCTACCCCCTCCGCGCGCTAGGAGAAAAGTGTGGCGGAAATGACGTAGTAGGTTCTCATTTTTTTGCTGCTTTTTTATTTTTTTTTGTTGTATGGCCACGTCTTTTGGGCCACAATGGCGGCGTTGTTCTGATTTTGAGCGCTCACACGTGTTGCTCTGGTAGGTTTCGTGCCGTGGCAAAGGCGCTGTGTGGGCGGGTTTGCGTTAGTCACCGTGTCTTGTTGCGCTCTGTTACCTGCACTGTGCTCTGCCGGATGTTGCGCGAGCGTGGGCGAAACCACGCGCAGCGCGGCGTGGTTTCGCGAAAGATGTAAACAAGAGAGGAGGGTGGCACAAAAGGCGGAGCATCGCGATGAGCAACGCCAACTTCCGGCTTCACTTTTGCTTCACGAAGAGTGACGTCAGGGCCTCTCCTTAGTTTCCTTCCTCCGTGGGCGAGAATTAGGAGTGGCGCCCTCTCGTGAGTGACGTCATGGCAAGGACGCCGCTCGCTCGGCTCTCTCGGCTGCCGCGCGCGCTCGTTCCTTTCGTCCTTCGTGTATGCTTGGGGTATGGGTGGCTCGAGCCGTGCTTATTGAACGCTATGTCGGCATCTTTCTGCTGCTATGACTGAACCACAGTTCCTTCTCCTAAAGCGCATGAGTAAAAAAAATTGCGGCCTGGATATCGCAAGCTACGTAGCGTTGAATGAGTCTACTGGCATTGCAATGGATATATGAGCCGTGTCTGTCCATAAACTTTGCGTAAAAGGAATGTCTGCAAATTCAACACGCGGAGTTGTGTATGGTACCCCGCTAAACACTTAACATTCCCTTAGTATTTAGCTATGAGAGACATTGCATTTTACATGGAAGAAAAATCTTGGTAATTGGCGTCAGCATGTTATCCGTGTTAGAAAGACACTGCACAGCGAAGCTGTCATAATGATTCTTATTACTTTGGCGTGTTGTTCCGTTCAAATATGGCCATTCATTAATGCGTAAAATGCGTGAAACAGACATGTTTCGCTAAAAAATTTGGGCCGAGAAGCCTGTGTGAGTTCGCCAAAAAGATTCCTCATGTATATCCCTCAAGCAACAAGCACCAGTAAATTTCTCAAGTGAGTTCAACGTGTAGCACGGAAAAGGGAATATATATTGGTACATTCCTATTTGCAGTCTGTAAATAGTTGCAAGCCTTCATTAACTTTACTTCAAATTTCCGCCACTTAAAATAAACACGTGATAAACCTCCTAATGTAGACAAGCAGTTAAAGAAGCAAGTGGTGCTGGTAGAATCTAAACTGCAGTATTAGTTAAGTCCCCGTGTTAATGCCGTGTGTTTCTGTGAAGAAATGCGAAAATTCGATATTATATCATGAACTACTCGTCGTGAGCAAACCTGTTTTAGCGGATTAAAATCAACGTAACGGTTGTAGAAGTCATATAACCAGCGTTTGTGACCTACTTGTTGCACCGCGGCAGGTATGGTATCATAACTGGATTCTTAGATGCTATGTTTTTGCGATTGTCCATCCGCGCATAAAAAAACCGCAATGGGCTGGTCTGCGCTCCTTAGGCTGGCACTGGAGTTGCCTTTGAGAGCTGCATTGTTGCCTAAGAAATTAGCTCTCTGAATAAATGTTCGCAAAGGATGACGCCGTAAAAATATATTTGAGACGACCGCCATAAGTATACAAGCAGAGAGAACGAGGGCGAACAAACGAAAACACCGCAGAAAGCACCCTGAAAACGCCCGAACTGTAGCAGACGACAGGCGCGAGTCCTTGCCCTGACGTCAGGCGAGCGGCGCTCGCAGCGCCCCTGCAGTTCGTTCTCGGGGCTAATTGCGTTTACCCGAATGCCGGGCACGCGAAATACTATTGTGGTAGTAAACCTCTGGCCTAAAGTAATGGCTTGAACCGCAAAAATCCTGGCAGCGGTCGGGTAACGACAACACCAGGTGCTGCAGCTTCTCCGCTCGTCTGCTGCTTTGCAGAGGGACACGATGTCGCACCTTGACATATTGCCAGTCGCTTTGTTTGCAGCTCACGACGTAAGAAGGGCGAACCATGGTGCTCGCGAAAATTACCATCGCGACCACTACTGACCGCGGAGCTCTAGTCAATGCGGAGCCCGTTGCAACACAAGTAGATGACACTTCCTGTCTTCCAGAAACCTTCAGTTTAGTGGTAATGTGTTTTTGTGCGTTCTGTTTCTGTAACTTTCTTTCTTTACGGAAACAATTACCTAACATTCCTCCTATAACGAACAACATTTGTTCGCCATAAAGTTGGAAAAATTGTCGATGACGCGCCCTGGGCAGCCAATCGGACATCTCGCTCTACTGGCGTGATATATAATCACCCCGCGTCACCTGGTCAGCGGCGGCTGAAAACTCAGCCGAGTGGCATGCTGCGACCGGTAGCGATGTACATACATTTTGAAAGCCTTAAATAACTTCGACGCTTTACGCCAAGCACTTATGTGCTTCAATTAATGATCACAAGGACCTGTCTTAGGGTCTCATTACGTTTGTACAATATCGTAAAAATTGTTTCAGGGTCCCTTTAAGCAAATATGACAGGGTGAGGGCCACATGTCCCTGCTCGCCCAGTCGAAACTACTTGCTCGTAAAGGTGATTTACGGTCTGTTGGCGATGGTTACATTCTGACTTTCCCAAGCGAGGCCTATGGACTATGACACTTGTGTTGAAGGTCTATTTTGGCTGTTTCTTTCGCAACGTAAGCCATGGACGGAAATATTACGGGCTTGATAATGGATACAGTCATTCAAAAAGCACTGAAATACCTAAGGTCATTGTACTAGCCGCAACGTCGGACATATTCTTCTCGGAAGTTGGACAAAGCGCTTATTAACAATTCAAAATAAACGTGACACCTCTTACTAAGTAGTATGTAGTAATATCAATGTTCAGTTGCGATTATATTCTAATTTAAAGGCATAGCCCAAGTTCAGCAGTGAGTCATAACTACCAGCGCGCACGCGGAAATCGAAATCTTTACCTATGTTTCGTTCCTTCTCTTTACCATACCCCCCTACCCGCCGTGGTTGCTCAGTGGCTATGGTGTTGGGCTGCTGAGCACGAGGTCGCGGGATCGAATCCCGGCCACGGCGGCCACATTTCGATGGGGGCGAAATGCGAAAACACCCGTGTGCTTAGATTTAAGTGCACGTTAAAGAACCCCAGGTGGTCAAAATTTCCGGAGTCCTCCACTACGGCGTGCCTCATAATCAGAAAGTGGTTTTGGCACGTAAAACCCCAAATATTATTATTATTATCTTCACCATACCCCAGGACACGAAAAATTTGGTTGCGTGCGGGCGCCGCAGTAGAGAAGCGGTGCCAAGCAACCTTTGACCAGTACAGCTATGGCGAAGCATGCCCAAATACTCTCAAAACATATTCATAAATACGAACGGCATTTTCCCATGATTCTTGTAAAAAAAACTGGCACGTGAGCTGAGCTGACATTAAAAAAAAGTTAGTGACGTTTCAATTCGTGAACGGTGGTGGCGCGCGAACGTATGGGTGCTATAGCGCACACGAAGCTGTCGGCCCTAGTGCGCCTACACGACGAGACTGTCCGCATCGCAGATTGAGAAAGGTTTCGGGCGGCCGTGCTATCTGCGACAGCCACCGCAGTAGAACGCCCACCCCCTTTTCAAGATAGGGCTCTCATGCCGCGCCGAAAATATCAGCCGCCGGAGTAAAACACCTCCCACCCAAATGAAATGACGCGCTTGCTCCCCGGGTTCCTGCCTTGCGCGCGTGACATTGAGCCGCCATTCGTCGGCTCACCGTTGCTCGCTTTCACTCTCACATGCTGCATACGCCGCGCGGGTACGACGGTAACACGAGGCGAGCGCGGTACGTCCATACGGCACACAGCAGCGTTAGCAACTGCCAAAGGAGGCCAACCCTACTGCCTCTGCCTACCCTCCCGCTCCGTGACGCGTCGCCTCTTTTCTCGTTGGGATGAATGGATGGATGTTATGAGCATCCCTTTTGGAACGGAGTGGTGGGTTGCGCCACCAAAGTCTTGCTATTACACTGCCTAATGTCCTACCTAGGTTAAAAAAAAAAAAGAAGCACGATGAATTCCCATAACCAAAATTTCTGACCCTCTTTTGTGAACTTTGTTTTTGTATGTCTCAGTCTTTTGGTCGTTTCCCTACTTTTATTACACCAACCTTCCAATCACCTCTTGTTAATCTCTACAGCGGACACGTTTACTTTCCCCCTGCTCTTGCTGAACCCAAGGGCTTCAAGGATGCCAGTGGTGCCTAAATGGACCGCTAGGCAGATATCTTCACATTCTAATAAAACATGCTCCATCGTTTCTCTAGCTTAGCCGCAGCAAGTGCATGCTTCTTCTTTCTTCTTATATCTCGCTTCATAGGTGCGTGTTCTAAGGCGTCCTCATATCGCTTCAAGAAGCAATGAGCTTCCCTTTGAGTTATCATGAATTGTTTCTTTCCTGATTTCGTTTTTTCCTTTTAAGTAGTTTTATTCTCCCGCTTCGCTCAATGCCACCTGTACTCCGTTCCAGACTGCATTAGCAACGCTGTGGAAGCTACGCAAGAAGTTCGGGGACGAAAATGTATTACTCCGCGCGTACCATCAATGCTTCGCTAAGCGCCGATGGCGTTCGCTTGCGCTGGCGTGCACGTCAGGCTGGTGCGGCGAGCTGCCAATGAAACAGTCGAAAAGAACGCAATAAAAAGCAAATTGACCTAAAACAACGCATTGGATATCGGTATACGACAGTTTGTTTGTTTCTAAGTTTTAACACTTCCTTCATTCAATATTCAGCCTGTATAAAAAGCAGTTTCGCACAACTACCATCAAGAACATCGAACTATTTGCAAGGGCGGCCGAAGCCACTGCAAGAAGTCCCTATAGCCTCCACAGCGTTGTACCTGATGTCTGAAACGGAGTATAGAGTTTTCTCTAGGTGGCATTACTTTTCCGCGCGTTCAGCGCGATCGCTCGTACTTTCCCCATCGTGCTATTTACCTCTCCACCTTCAGGCGCTTTTCTCCTCTGGCGCTCGCTTCGTTCCCGGCTTCAAACGTTGCCGACTTGACTGGCAGGTCACAGATGCTTGCGCCTAGAAAGCGCTTAATAGCTCAAATTCCAGCTACGGAATTCAATAGACCAGTAATAATCACAACAGCGGAACCAGGCAAGCATCGGCGAATATTGCTATGGCAAAGGATGCCTAGTTACTTACAGAATATACTGCTAAAAAGGAACCACATCATTGTATGGTCCTTGACAGAGATCTGGCACCCGAGCTCTGGTAATGTTAAAGCAACTAGTAACATATATCTCAGTTTTAGAGTTGACGAGAATTTTCAGAAACACCCGCAGAAGTTAGAATACCGAAACTTTTGTGCACACTCCAAGTCGATGGTGTATCTGCGTATGGGATGGTGTATCTGCGTATGACATCCTCCAGTGCACTACATCTGCAGGCTAGGAGTGGCGCCTGACACCGGCGAAAGATGCCGAGAGCGAGTGGGGCTATGCAAATCCAGGTACAACCAAATTAGGAAGGCCCAATAAGCTTGAACAAAGACACTCCCTCACCAGAACAGGAATTCGCCTCCCTGGTGCAGTATTCGGCTACAACCTCCCTAATGAAATTGTCTCCTCAATGAAATGGCCCTCAGTCCCCAGTGGCTGCGGCGGTCAGACAAGGTGGCGGTCAGACTTGCAACGCAGCAGAGGGTGCTAAGAATATCTGGGTCCGGACAGGCCGTAAATGGAAGCTGACCCTTGCAACTTTTAACAACCGAACCCTCTCGAGTGAGGCAAGCTTAGCAGGACTCTTCGAAGAACTATCAGACATTGTTTGGGATATTATCGGCCTTAGTGAGAATAGAATACCTGGTGAGTCTTACACATTACTGAATAACGGCCTTGTCCTCTGCCATAGAGGTCTCCCGAATAAGAATCAATGCGGGTTCGGATTCCTAATCCATAAATACATAGCGGGTAACATTGAAGAATTCTACAGCATCAACGAGAGGGTAGCAGTAGTCGTAATCAAACTCAATAAAAGATATAGATTAAAGGTACTACAAACCTACGCTCCAACATCCAGTCACGACGATGAGGAAGTAGATCAGTTTCATGAAGATGTTGAATTAGCGATGAGAAAAGTGAAAACGTGGTATACAGTAGTAATGGGGTACTTAAATGCAAAAGTGAGGAAAAAGCAGGCGGGTGAACAGGCAATTGGCAACTACGGTGTCGATTCTAGGAACGCCAGAGGTGAGAAGCTGGTAGAATTCGCAGAAAGGAATAAGCTGAGAATAATGAACACTTTTTTCAAGAAACGTAGCAACAGAAAATGGACCTTGAAAGCTCTAATGGCGAAACCAGAAATGAATTTGATTTCATGCTTTCACTGATGTTCAAGTAATAGGCAGGGTAAAATGTAGTGATGATAGGTTAGTGAGGGCCAGGGTCCACCTCAATTTAAACAGAGAAAGAGTAAAATTGGTAAAAAAAAGGTCAACTTAGAGACAGTAAGGGTAAAAGCAGACAAATTTAGGCTGGTACTTCCAAACAAATATGCAGCCTTTGAACAGAGAGATGATGATGATCACATAGAGGTAATGAATGAAACCGAAACGAGGCTGGCTTCAGATGCAGCAATTGAAGTGGGAGGCGAGGCACCAAGGCAACCAGTAGGCAAGCTCTCTCAAGCAACAAAGGACCTTATAAAGAAACAACAAAGAATGAAAGTGTCGAACTCAAGAGATAATGTAGAATTCGCGGAACTGTGAAAACTAATCAAAAAGGCGAAAATAAGTGATATTTGAATCTATAATGTGAGAAAGACTGAATAAGCCGTAAGAAATGGATGCAGCGGGAAATCAGTGAGAAGGAAACTTGGCATAGGACAAACCAAGATGTATGCACTAAAAGTTAAGCAGGGTAATATCATCAGCAATGTCGAAGATATAGTAAAAGCAGCGGAAGGATTCTATGCTGACCTTTACAGTACCCAGACCACTCAGGAGCGCTCTATTCAAAACAACAATGAACAGTATACAGAAACTCCTCCTATAACTAGAGATAAGGTCAGAAAGGCCTTGGAAGGCATGAAAGGGGGAAAAGCGGCAGGAGAGGATGGAATAACTGCCGATTTGATCAAAGATGGAGGAGATATAAAGCTGGGGCAACTGGCGGCTGTCTATACGAAGTGTCTATCGACTGCAAGGGTTCCAGAAAATTGGAGAGTTGTTTGGGAAATCAGCCAGCCGTAACATTCCCGCAAAGCCGGAACGGGCCTCCCGTGCCAAATCCCCCACTGAGTGATACGTCTCGTTCATCCAGGACGCCTGGCACTTTGTCATAAAGCCGATCACTACATGACAGTAGCTGAGAAGGTCGTGCAGGTGCTGAAGGGAATGGCAGACGACGCCTTTAACCTCCTCATGTACAAAAGCTGCTCTACAGGTGATGCTATCATCAAAGAGTTCCGACAATTCGAGCAGGCCAAAAGCCGACGCGTCCTGCAACCATTCGCCAGACTTCGCAATACTGCCGCGACGTCGACGTGTGAAGATCAGCCCGTACAGCAGCATGCGTCGCCATCACAGGACGTGGGGTGAATCGTTCGACGTGAATTGGATGCGATGGCGCAACTCAGCTTTCTGTTCGAAGTAGCCCTGATGCTACCCCCTTTTCAGTTCCCCTCCTACACGCGATCGTTGGCCAGGAACTTGAAGACATCGGTCTACATTCTCTCTGTGCTGTCGCCAACCCCAGAGCCAACGAACGCCCTTCTTATATTTTCGCTCCACCCTACCGATGCTTCTTTCCGCGCTATCGCAACACTACTGAGTGCGAACAGCGGACGATCAGCCGGTATGTTTCACCTGTTGCAGCATTGGTCATGTCGCCCGATACTGTCGCAACTTGTCGTCCTCAATACCTCGCACGCTGATCAACCTGAGCCGCTTTGATAGAAATGCGCGCAATGTTTCGCCCACAATCATGTCTAACATGGCCGACAACTCTGCTAGGAACACGTGGTACAGTCGCTCACCATCGCCGTGCGGACACCAATCTCGTTCACCGCAAACACGCCAACCCTCTTCCCGTTCGCCGCAGCCACGTCGCCTTTCCTCCCCTGTGGCTTTCGGCCGCACCCTTTCGGAAAACTAGATAATGAAGCCCTCGGAGGTGGTGCTGCATTGCCTACTATTATACAGCAAATCCTCTGTCTGTGTACACAAAGAGAAGTGTAACTGATGTTAAAATAGAGGGCGTACCTATCTAAGCGCTCATCGACGCTGGAGCACACGTATCTGTGATGAGTACTAGCGTACGTAGACGTTTAAAGAAGCTCCTCACCCCAGCAGCTGCACAAGCGCTCTGTGTGGCCGATGGCGTCATGGTTGTTGTTCTTGGAATGCGCACTGCACGTTTAAGTACAGCCGGCCGCCCTACTTCTGTTCCCTTTGCTGTGATCAACAACTGCCCGCACGATTTTATCCTTAGATTGGCCTTTTTATCCAATAATTCTGCTCTCATCGAGTGCACATCCGGCGTTCTTCAGTTGGAACTGCCTCAACTCGCCGATGCTCCGAGCACCACCCCACCGAAATTGTACTCGCTTCAAGATGTGCCTTTGTCACCAGAGGCAGTCCCTTACGTCGCTTTGACCGCACAGCGACAGGTTTCTGACGGTGAATATGGGCTTGTCCCGGAACGTTGCTGTTCCGCATATGATGCTCATGGTTACTAATAACGACGTCGTTCTCCCGCTTCTGATCTTTCACAGTTTTGATTTCGGCGACAGGCCTTTAGCCCAAACATCTGCTGTTCACCACCGTATAAACATTGGCGACACGAATCCAATTCGTTGGCGTCCCTATCGTGTATCGCGTGCTGAACGTAGAGTCATTCAATTAGAAGTGGACAAAATGCTCCGCAAAGGGTTGATCGAAGAATCAGCCAGCCCTTCTGCTTCGCCTGTCGTCCTTGTGAAAAAAATTATGGTACTTGTCGTTTTTGCCTCGATTATCCCCACTTCAGCAAGATCACGCGCGAAGACCTCTACCGACTACCATGCATCTATGACACCTTGGACTGCTTGCACGGAGCTAAATACTTCTGGTCCTTTGATATTTCATCCTGCTGCTGGCAAATTTCAGTTGATAAAATGGACTGGGAGGAGACGGCTTTCATCACGCCTGATGGTTTATATAAGTTCAAAGTCACGCCCTTTGGCCCATACGATGCTCCTGCGACATCTGGACGTATGATGGACTATCTTCTGCGAGGCGACGAACGGACCTCCTGTCTTTGTTACTGTGCCGATGTTATTGTTTTTTCTCCCATGTTCGGCAGCCACCTTACCCGACTCGTTGCAATTTTTGCTGCGTTACGAAAAACCAGCCTTTAACTGAATACCATGAAAAGTCAATTCGGGCGCCGTCAGATTACCGTGTTGGGACACCTCGTTGACGCATCTGATATGCAATCATATCAGGAAAAACTGCGCCTTTCGCAGTTTCCCTCTGCCGTGTTCTGCTTCTGACATGCGCTGCTTCGTAGCCTGTGTTCCTACTTTCGCCGTTTCGTCAAAAACTTTGCCGACATTGCTCGGCCTTTGACAGATCTTCTAAAGAAGAACAAGCCATTCTATGGGGCCCGGAGCAGGCTGGTGTGTTCGACGCTCTCATCGGGTTTCTGACCATCCCTCCAATACTTGCGCATGTTGATCCACCTGCATCCACCGGAGTCCACACTGACGCAAGCGGCCACAGCATCGGCGCTGTTCTCGCCCAACAGCAGAATGGTACAGAGTGCGTGATAGCTTATGCCAGCCGCCTGCTGTCACCCCTCGAGAGAAATTACTCCATCACCGAGCGGGAGTGCTTTGCTTTAGTTTGGGCTGTCGCCAAGTTCCGGTAATATTTGTACGGCCGCACGTTTTCGGTCCTTACACACCACCACGCCCTCTGCTTGCTATCTTCCTTCCGGGACCCCACACGACGGCTCGGTCGCTGGGCTTTGCGGTTCCAGGAGTTTTCATTTATTGTTAACTACATGTCTGGACGTCGGCACAAGGACGTTGACTGTTTCTTTCCTCACTACGTAGATCCTCCTGATCCTTTGCACATGATCCCGTCACCTGCGTGATGGCTTTTACTGACATGACCGACACGCGCGTTGAACAACGCGACGAATCCTTACAGTCCATCATCGCCGGAGTGCAATCTGGCAGCACCGAGGGTACGTGCCGTATGTTAGTTCTGCACGACGGCATACAGCCGCAATATGAACCCTTGCGGCCCGGAGTCGCTACTTCTCCTTCCTCGTAATCCGCGATCCGTCGTTCAAGAACAAATTCATGATGCACCGACGGCGGGACACCTAGGAGTTTTGCGTACATACGACTGCGTACGACGCCGGTTCTTCTGGCCCGGTTTCTACATCTTTGCGTCGTTATGTCGCAACATGCGAATTGTGTTAGCACCGGAAGAAAACTCCCCTGCCGCCTGTCGGACGACAGCACCCAATTGAAGTTCCTTCTGAACCTATCTTTCGCGTAGGCCTTGACATGCTTGGGTCTTTTGCGACGACGACTTGAGGGAACAAGTGGATCGGGGTCGCTACTGATTACGCGACACGCTACGCAATAACAAAGGCCTTGCGGGCTAGTTGCGCTACTGTCGTCGCCGATTTTCTCCTCCATGACGTCATTCTCCACCATGGTGCACCTCGCCAGTTGCTTACTGACCACGGCCGCTCGTTCTTGTCTCGAGTTGTCGAAGACCTCCTCCGCTCTTGTGGCACTGAGCACATGCTGTCCACCGACTACCACCCACAAGCGAAAGGTCTTACGGAATGTCAACCGAGTACTCAGAGATGCTGTCGATCGCACGTCTCCAACGATCTCTACGGCTGGGACGCCATGTTGGCCTATATAACATTCGCATATAACCTGTCCCGACATGACACTGCAGGATATTCACCCTTTTATCTTTTGTATGGTCGCGACCTCACATTGCCGTTTGACACTACCCTACTTTTTGTGCCACGTATGCAACTGAGTACGCTCGTGAAGTCATCGATCGCGCTCACATGGCGCGTGATGTCGCCCGATCTTGTTTATTAGCCTCGCACCATATACAAAAAACGCGTTACTACGGGTGCTATCGAAATGCTATATTCGCCCCATGTGCTTGGATGCTCCTTTGGTCGCCACGTCGTCGGGTCGGCCTCTCCCAGAGGCTTCGATCTAGCTACAGAGGGCATTATTAAGCCTTGCACCAACCTAACGATGTGAATTACGAGATCTCGCCGTTACAGTTCGATCCATCCTCAAGTCCGCAGCCTGTTGACATCGTGCACGTTTCCCGGCTCTAATCATTGTTCGCTCGCAGTTCTTCGCCTAACAAGCGCCGAGACGGCGCTTCAGCACCCGGGGGTCCTGTTAGGGAAGAATAAAAGAAGACAAAGGACGAAGATCGCGAGACGCTGGCTGCAGCGTGTTGTTTCTGGTTAGCCATCTTGATCAGATTGACTAGGCTTGTATATATATTTTAAATACAGTCTGTCTATACTCGCAACATCCCCGTAACACAATTATTAGGAGCTATTTGTTTAAGTAGAAAGCGCACCCCTCGGCGAAGGCAGACTTGGCACAGGTTTCGGTCACGAAGCGTGCGCCTCCTTAGAACTTTGAGAACGGATGGGCAAGGGTGCAAAAAGTCGTTTAACTTGTTTCGTTGAGTCTTGGCCATACCCCGAAGATCGGTTTTCATTAATCGCTGGGCGATTAGGGTGATTGTTGCCTCTCAAGGACTGAGGGTGATTGCTGATGATGAGGGTGATTGTTGCCTTTAAAGGCCTGCATACGGACAATCACTGAGTCTGTCAATAATCAGCACCGTTGCCTCTACCTCGTAAGAAAGATGGCAGTCGCACTCAGTGTTTTCTTCTGTTTTAGTATCCCCTGTATATATATATATATATGGCTCCCTAGACAAAAAATTTTTTTCTTGATTCATTTCTTTCCCTTTGATAACTTGTGCATGCTTTTAGAATCTTTAAACTAGGCTCATGCAAAGCACCTCTCCTGCTTCAACTTGTTTAAAGTTATTCTGGTTTTTGATGATGGTGATAATGCAGGGATTTGTGGCGCAAGAGCCAGCGTGGCCACAGAGCGCCAAACCAGTGTTAATGAGTTGGAAGTGAAGCGATCAATTACTAGAGGTGGATGTGACGGGGCTGTAAAGTGCCTAAAATACTGTTGTTGCGAAGTGCGTAAAACCTACATGTGGTAAAATTATGGATAATGAAGTGTGCTATTGACACGAAGAATACATTGTGAAAGAATGACGATATACTGAAATATGTAAGAGGCAAAAGTTTTCAAAAAGCAGCACTGCCTTAAGAGAGCTTATCCCTACCCCCCATCCTGCCCAGCCCCAACCCCCCAAGCAATGGGACATTCTTTTGTCCAGCCCCGACCTACCGACCCACCTCACGCTGGCGGCTAGGGGACAGAAACTGCTGCACGCATGTGGGACCTGAGAAGAAGGTTCCACCCCGTCTGGTGCCAGCGCGCACCAACCTTTCCTAAGGGCACAATAAATGTTGATTCTCTCTCTCCCCCTTTAAACGCAAGGATCTAATCGCGATCGAATGATGATTCATTAAATACTATCTGTCGCTGCCCCATGAGAGATACAGGCAGATAGACAGACAGACAAGGAACTTTATTGATGGTCCTGAGAGGCTCCGGTGCCCCCTTTTCAGAGAGGTGATGAAGCCGCGGCCGCTCCCACGTTAGTACAAGAGAGCCAAGGCTCACCACCGCATCGTGAGCTCTCTGGACAGCCCATGCTTGATGTGAAAGCTCGGAACTCTGCAGCGCAGAACTCCACTCTTCGGCGGTACAGCTATGCGGAACTCTCTATACCGAAGGGCGTTCCCCAAGCAAGTGTTCTAAATTACTTCCCTGTCCACAACACGACCAGTCCGAACTAAAAGCTTCTGGATTGATGGAGTGGAATAAAGTCAAGTTTGGATACGATCCTGTCTGAAGCATGCACAGTGGCTTGTGGTCTGTTTAGTTTATCGTGGGAGGGGGTGGGAGAGTAGACTCTCCTGTCAAGGTAGTAGTGCATCGTTACCTCGTTAAAAGTGGAAAGAATGCCTCGGAACTCTACAAGCCTTAGTTCAACAAGACCTCGACACGCATTCGCGTCCGCTCGGTGGGTTAGTGCCGCGCTTGAACGTGCGCGATGTCGTTGAGGTTCGGGAGGGAATCCAGCTAGCAGTCGAGATGTGCCGGGAACCACGTGATAGTATGTGGGCGTGTTACTCTAACGTCGATGATTCATTCTATGAGCTTCTTCGGTGATGGAGCCAGAGCAAAAATGTCCTGACCGTCGCCCTTGACTCGGTGCATATTTGAGTTCTCTCTTCGTCTAGGAGTGCCAAAGCGATCGCTGCCTGCTCCGCACTAGCCGGGGTGGAGCCTCTGATGCAGGCCGCGCAAGTGACCGTGATTGACTGCCGTTGCGACGAAGCCCGATTTGGTCATATACTGAGCCGCGTCAACAAAGCTGACCGTGTGAGGCGATTCCTTGATCTTCCGGAGCAGTGCCACAGCCCGAGATCTGCGTCTGCGCGCTTTGAGTTGCGGATGTATGTTTTTGGGAAAAGGAGCAACCATGATGTTGTCTCTTAGGTGAACCATGAGAGAGAGAAAATAAATCTTCAATGAGCATAAGGATGGCTTGATTTGCAGGAGTGGTTCCCTCTTCACGGGAATCAATGCGCCGTCTTGGCTGCGACCCTGCTCTCAACAAACATAATCTGGTCCGAGAGACGGGAGCTCGACAGCAGCGTCTGCCACTGCTCTTGGGTTTAGGGAGTAGAGGAGGCAAGTCTAGATATTGCTTGCAAAATCTATGACGATGTGCAGGAGTGTTTCTAGCTGCTCGCAATATTTACAGTGTTCGTCATATTGGGCAGGGAACGTGAGATGACGTATCCTTGGGTGCGAGATTGCATTGGTTTTTGCAACAATCTGAGTGATTGTCGCTTGTGTCTTCGTGAGCAGTGGTGGGAGTGTTCGGTTTAATCTGTAGTGGTGAGTGATTTCTTGGTACGTTGTCAGTCTAGTGAGCTCATTTGTATCCTCCACGGTCTGGCGGTCAAGTTTTTGTAATATCTGCGAAACGTTTTTAGCAAGTTTATTGTATTTAGGCATTTCACCTTGAGATACTTATGTATGGAATGAGAGTAAGCTTAGAGTTAAGTATCATGCCTAAAATTGTGCGCTCTTTGTTAACTGGTATTTGCTGTTCATAAATTTCAATAATGGGATCTGCAACATGCGCTTTGTGCCTGGTATAAGGAACACGACTTATGTGAGGGTTCAGTTTGACCCCGTTTTCGTCTGCCGACTAAGGCACTCTGCACTTTGTTCAGGTTCTGTTGTACTTCTCTCTCACACACTGTAAGGTTTCAGTATTTGAAGCCTATTTGTATGCCGTCTACGCGGACGGAATAAAAATAGCTGGTGGTAATGATGCACCAGGCGTGTTTATCTTAACAAAGAAGAACGTGCAACTCAGCACGCCTCCCAGAGGTACACCAGTTTCCTGTATGAATCCATGTGACAGTGCTTTACCCACCTTCACTCCGAATTTAGTTTTGTAGGTAACTTTCTATAACGTTTAACCTATTGTTGCGCATGCCTACCGTCGACAGGTCGCGCAGGAATCACGTAGCACCAAGTTGTATGGTACGCCTTTTCCATATCGACAAACACGGATAAGAGATATTGCTTGTGCATGAAGCCATCACCATGGTTTGCTTCTATGCGTACGTGGTGGTCACTTGTAGACCATTCTTCTCTAAAGGCGCACTGATATAGGTCAAGAGTTTTGTTTGACTTATGGAAATCTACAAGTATTTTTTTTTACTGCAAGAGAATGCAAATTATTTAAGCTGGCTTTGCCTAGTCCGTTCGCTTATCTGCTCGTCCTCTCATCACGACGACTACTGTTGTCGCTATCGGCGTGATATCGCCGATGGAGCCTCGTTGTACCCATAGTCCCGTACACACCATCGCCGTAGGACGAAGTAAGAAAAATTGACCCTAACCCGACACGCCTCATTGTAGCCGTATTCACAATCGCCATATGATGAAGACAAAAATACTGACCATAACCTCCGCTACTGCGACTCGAACCGGTCAGTGCAGCAGTGTGAACATATGAACCAGGCGAGCTAAGCAATGTGCTATCCTACTATGACAGTGCTGCACAATTAGTGCCCAGTTTGCGAATTCACACAGATTCTGAGCGATGAAGCATTGGTGAATCTATTACGGAGGCCAGAATTATCAGTATTGTGGTTAACGAGGATTGCACCACTTTGCGTCGCATAGAAATCGTTGTTGACATAGTGACGGAATGTTGTCGACCGATTCTTCGTCCCCGTGCTCATGACTACAGTGTCGACGGTACGCAAGAGTCTTACATGACAGTCATGCACGTTGAGCTAGGCGGTTGGTGGGAAACAACGTTGGAAACATTGACGGAGACAGTAAACATGGCACTTCAACGCCAGAACGACATCATTTGTTCCGTAGTAGCTGACACAGTGCACAGCCGTCAAGTGCCCGACATAGCAGGTCTACAATAATAACCTGGAAATAAACTTGCTAAATCTTTGTAGTACCGCGCTGTCATCTTGAAAATAACACACCAACCGACAGAAGCAAAGCGCATTTACCTAGAAACTTTCCTGAACAGTGGCGCCATTTGCAGATGTTTGTGTTCATTCCTGCTTCCAACACAGGTTAAAGTAAGAACCATAGTCAGCAAAGGGTGCAAACTTTCTGACAGATAGAAGCTACGTCACACATCAGGACACTATCAGGACTGTTTACTAAGATCGTCTGTATTATTTGTACGCCATCATTACTATAATGCAATAACTAGTTATACGAAGCTGGGAAGGCTGTCTACAATAATAAGCTATCAGCTTTCAACTAATCGTTAACCGCGATTCTCTAAATATTACCGGAATGCAAGAGAGATCAGAAGGAGCAAGAGATACCAGCTTAAGGGTAGCAAGATCTTGCTGATCACTGTACTGTACTTAATGAGCGATTGTTTAGAACCGTTTGCAAAAAAATTATGATGCTATGAGAGCTTGAATTTTACTTTGAGGCAGTTCCTGATGAGCCGACTGCCTGTTACCAAAAATAGGGCTGCCTCGGATGGTATTTAACACATGACCTTCATTGCTCATTCTGCGCTGTGGTACCAATAAGAAATTGGCAACGAATTGTCCAAGATATTTATAGGGTATGCGTTAAGCGCCAACTATACAATGAAAGAAGTAGTGCAATATAAAAAGTACACCAACGAACACGCGCGT
This sequence comes from Dermacentor variabilis, assembly GCF_050947875.1. Lineage (NCBI taxonomy): Eukaryota > Metazoa > Arthropoda > Arachnida > Ixodida > Ixodidae > Dermacentor > Dermacentor variabilis. Next base: position 70,524,152 of record NC_134574.1, on the reverse strand, counting down.
ACTTATGCAGTGTTAGCTAACCCCCTCATAACTGATTCATGATATTGGAAGCTTTCAGTACGTTCCGTTCTCTTGTTACACAGTGAGAAAAATTTTAGGGGAGTATAAATGCTGCATAGTGAATTCGGAAGGATGACCTGGTCGTTAGCTAGTTTATTTACATCGGTTAGTTTATTACACAGGCGCTTGTGCTACTACATTTTATAAAAAATTGCAAAGCGAAAAAAATTACGCCGAGACGAGAAGGTTACTAAGTTTGCGCTGAATTTCATTGTCGCATTGTTTGCATTGTGGCTGTACTTCAAGAGCATAGAGAGAACCAACTTATTTTTAACTACACGTTAAGGTTCAACTAGATAGGTTTCCTTAACGACGGATCGTGTTAGAATTTGGATAAAGTAAGCTTTTATATTCATAACAATGTGAATGACGGTTACTTATTTCGTGATGAACTTCTCATTATAGGAAACTTACTCGCATTCCATGAGACACATCGATAGGGTGGTGAAAAAGTTAGAGTCTGGTGGTGCTGGAGGTCCACAGAACTTAAAAGACTTGCATGCCCTCGAACTGATGTCATAGTAAAACGCATCCAATTCGTAGTTTCGTTGTCTCCAGCTTCGAGTCTTTACTGTCTCGCATCCGCCAGGGTGAGGTTTTGCACAGAATGCAGCTGCTTCACCTGCATAGTTGCAACGGAGAAATGGATACGTTTCATTCGGAGACTCAGCTGTCTGCGCGTGCTGCCTTGGTTCAAAATGGTCGAACCAAGTTGTAAACTATGTAATATAAGTGCGTAAGTAGGCTCGAGTACTTGAGCTTTAATAGGTACGGTAACGAGCTGTAGATGACGGCTTCTTGGTTGCTAGAAACTGCAGTTCTTTGAGAATTGGAAAGTATGGTTTGTGCATGTGCGATAATGTTGCCGAAAATAAACGCGAATAGCATAAGGCTTAAGAGTTCCGTTTGCAGTTGTGGCAGTGCATGCTATGTCCGCTAGACTTCATATCAGACGCGGAATTTGGGTTCCACAGCCCACTTGGCGATCGTACACCTACGTAGCTGTACGATGCACACTGTGCAGCTTTTAGTCTGCTTCATGCTTTAGTGTTCGCGTTTTGTTTGTACATAAAAGTAGATGTCAATGCACTCGACCAGTAGCCAAAGCAGACGTGACGAGGGGGTGGCGTGATAAGGTTGGTTTTGCGCTTTGACTGTGTTTAATGGCAAATGATGGGCTCACAGGTTGCACCCCATTTCAATTCATCGGTGTGCTAGCTACTGCCGTCAGCTCTCTCTCTTTCTCTTGAGTGCTTTTGGAGACATTGCTGAAATGGAGCAGTCCTGAGGGTCGAAAAGTTATACGCACACACGCCGAAGCCTAAATATCCCGCTTCAAACTATACTCCGTTCCATGCATGGCAGTCAACGCTGTGAAAACTATGCACGAAGTTCGGTCAATAAATGTCATCACTCCGCGTGTTCCCTCCATGATTTGCTTCGCGCCAACAGCCTCGCGCGTGCAGGCACGCGAGGCTCCCCGCGACGGGTTGCAAATAAAAAACCGAAAAGAACAATAAAAATAAAAAAATCATCTAAAACAACACAATAACAGCTGTATCTTACTGTGTGTTTGTTTCTAAGGATTAAAATTTGTTTTATTCAATACTGAGCCTATATAGAAACAGTTGCGCAAAACTGCGGTCAAAAAACGTCGAATCAAGTGCGAGCGAAGCCACTGCAAGAAGTCCCTTTAGTCTCCACAGTGTTGATTGCTGTGTATGTAACGGAGTATAATAACACGTTTTTATTTTCGTATAGTTCGTTGTCAGTGACTGAATCGTGAGAGCTTTTCTGATTCTAGGGTTCAGCACGCGAGGCACTCCAGGTGCGCTTACCCAGCAAATGCACGAGAGAAATGTGACAGCGCACACGAAGGACGTACTCCACCCGTCAGCGTTCAATCGGGTAAGTCCATCGAGGTGTTTTAGGGCGATGAGCAATAACAGGCTGTCCAGCGATTGCCACCAAGCGATCGCGTGCCGCGATAGTCACATCGTCGCTGGTCGCCCATACGTAGTCGTGTCGCACGCGAACTTGCACACACAGATCGCCTACCACGCTCATCCGCCGTGCAACGCATTATTTCCTGACAACACTGCTTCCCGACCTCTTCCGACAAAGAAAGAAGACCAGTATGGTAGTACCACTAATTATAATGTGACAGGCAGAGCACTTAAGCGCACAAAAGGTTTCATAAAACAGAGGGATAAATTATCTGACGGCGTCCGTAATAAATATCATACAGAGTATTCTAATGATAACTGGCAGTTATCATTCAGACTGACATTGCGTGCTCATAAACATAACATACTTGTTCGGCTGATCCCTCATGTGGAGCTCTGGTAAACAATTGTAGACGTTATTCTTTGCCAACATAGGCTTCTTCAAAACTGTTCCGAGTTGCATAGTCCGTGAAGAAAAAGAAGCGTTGCGCGCGAAGTGAACGGGCACGGTGAAAGTAAAACCAATGGGCCCTATAACGAGAAGCTATTGCAATTTGTTTCTTTTCCAAATTTGCCATTAGCCCTCCACGATTCGACAAAAATGTGTCGGGCAATTCAAACTAAGCTATTGCAATTTGTTTCTTTTCCAAATTTGCCACTAGCCATATGGGATTCGGCAAAAATGCACCGGGCCACCCGAACTTCACCTGCATATCACGCGTCGTCACGAAAACCGCAAACACTGCCCATGCGATATAACGTATACACACTGATCATGCATGATTTGGCCGAACAAAACAAGGATATCTGTTTCCGATTCTACAATTTTTTCACCATTCGCTCTCCGCTGTTGGTCAACATGTTTCAGGCTGTGCCAAGTTCGCCGATATGTCAGGTAAAGTCACAGAAAACTGCGAAAACTCACCAGGTAAAAGTAACGTATACGCACCAGAGACTCATTAATATGCGCAAGGAAACTTAATGTATTTTTTTTTCGAAATAACCTGAGACTTCTATTTTCTCAAAGGAACAAAGGATGGTATCCCGCCGACCGCTCCGGCATTTACTACTCAGGGCAATCGGCGATTATGGATATCTCTGAATATAATGAGAATTGTTGTGTGAAACTACTGCGTTGTAGAGCCGTTTCCACACGTATACGACATTGTTCTGCCAACTCTTCTTCGCAGAGCATCTTTCTAGCGGCATTTTTAAGCTTCGCTACGAACTCCTAAGGACCGTGAGCAACATACCTAGGTCCAAGCTATTATTGAACATGGGCCACTGGGTCGGGCTGGAAAGTATGATGACGACGACTTGACAAGAGTTAGATCACGAAGCTAGAACTACCCCTGAGGGATCACGACCAAGGTCACCTGCGTGATTGCCTATGAACTTGGCTTACTTGGTCAGTGTAAGAGGATATTTAGAATAAAATTTAAAAAATGGGGTTTTCGTGCCGAAACTAAGATCTGATTATGAGGCACACTGTAGTCAAGGTCTCCGAAATTTGGACCACCTGACAGACAGACAGACAGACAGACAGACAGACAGACAGACAGACAGACAGACAGACAGACAGACAGACACAGACAGACAGACAGACAGACAGACAGACAGACAGACAGACAGACAGACAGACAGACAGACAGACAGACAGACAGACAGACAGACAGACAGACAGACAGACAGACAGAGGCCCAAACGGCTGAAGTAGCCAAAAATGTGAATGCTATCAAACCTTTGAAGGAGAAAATGCTGTCTGCTTTCATAGCAAGCTAAAGTGACTGCCTATAAACTCGCAGTGCGTTTGATTGGGCTGCTCAGACAACGCTGCCCATCACTGCCTGGTGTTTTCCTCGCCTGTTACGTAAATTTGACGTCAGAACATTGGAATAAGCTCAAAGTGGAATAGCTTGGCGGTATATGGTCTCACGGTCACTAAATTTAGGTGATTCCTCTCGCTCGATTCTATTCCTTTATCATCATCTTGCTTTCTTTAGAGCGCTGCTTGGACGACTGACTAGGGAGTTAAAGAATAGCATTGGGATACAATTCCTGTAAGATTCACTGGCCAGGTTTTGTATTCGTGCTCGTTCTTGTGCTAGTCTACCCCTTTCCCCAGCACAGGGTAGCCAACCGGCACTAACGCTGGCTACCCTGTTTTCCTTCACTTTTGTCTCTTTCTCCCTCTGTCGTCGTATGGATCACTTGAGCGCTATAATGTAAAACTTTTCCAAGCCTTTTCTATTTCGTTTCTGCAGTCAGCCCTCCACGACTGGTCAAACCGTTTCTGGTCACGCCCACATCGCCTGTCTGTCCCGTGATGTCACAAAAAACATGAAAACGCCCCATGTTATATGACGTGTACACATCGATTATGCACGACTATGACAAACAAATAAAAACTAACCATTTCCGATTCTGCACTTTCTTTGCCATTAGTCATCCGCTATTGGTCAACCGTTTTCTGGCTGCGCTCACTTAGCCTGTCTCACGCGACGTCAAAAAAAAAAAAAAAACAAGTCGCTAACTTAGCACGTCAAAGTGACATGTACGCAGTATATATGGATTAATATGCCGAACAATATCGATTATTTCTTCGGAATAGCCGGAGACTATCCTATTCAAAAAAGAATAAAAGGTGCCTGCCTACCAATCACTCGGACATTGGCTGCTGAGAGATGCCGGGGAGAATAAATTTATTGGCCTTTAATAAAAATTTTGGCACCGGCAAAAACATTCTCGCACCTTTTCGGCACGCTTAAGACATCGCTCTGCCAACACTTCTTCGCTGAGGTTCCGTTTTAGTGGCATTTTTAACATTTCATTTCACGCTGTCGCTATTGTCGATCTACCACGGCAAACTAATAAAGAAAACTCCCTCCATAGCTGTGTGCTCCTCGCCTCTTCTCGGTCAATTTGATAGGAAAAACCCGTCAAGGTAAGCAATGTTATTCGTTCTGAAAGCAAACAAAAGTGGACTCCTATAAGCACGGATAGCGTTTTATTTGTCGGCTAAAACGACGCTGCGGATCAACGCTCGATGCTTGCGTCGGTGGTTACTTCAGTTTGATGTCAGGAGATCGCCTTTCAAGTGTCAAAGTACTTAACGTACTCTGACACTCAGTTTTACTTAACGTAGGACGGCGTTAAATACTTTCACTTGTACTTGTTAAGTACTTTTGTTACGTGCTTGTTAAGTACTTGTTAAGTACTTTGATGTATGCCAGACTTGTCCGTAAGAGAAAACTTCAGCTGGACATATATTAGCGAAGGCGGCCTGCTAATTAGCACTTCCGAATGAAAATCTTTGTGAATGTGAAAAAATTAGCATCCCAAATACGTACCTTCGTTGCAGTTGAGTGCGCATGCGTAGCGTGTTTCGTACACACCCCTGGAAAGGCACCCATTCCAGTAAAACTTTTGACACATGTTCGCGGTTTTGTTGAAGAAGTATTTGTTTATATTTGCGGTGCAGTCCCCCACTGGTTCCATTTGTGGCTCGTCACAACTGTATCTCCACAGTGTTCTTAATAGCTTGAGTGCCGTCGGATCTGAAGGAAACAACCAAGATCAGCTGTACTACATCATACCAATAGCGCACATGTAAGAACAAGAACTACCGATTAATATGTGCACGACATATTATCAGAAAATTTAAATCCGAGTCGCGAAGAACCATCGGGTCTATTCTGCCACCCCTCAGAACCACAGGTGCCCGAAATGAGCCCGGGGCCCTGCACTGTGCCGTCCGAAACGCCAATGTTCTACCTACCAAACGTAAAATTGTAGAGAAATTATGCCAAAAATGCCATTATGTTCTTAACGGCCTTGGAAAACCACGCTAAAATTACAGATTCTGAGCTTTACGTGTGAATAAATGCATCTCTCAAGATTGAGTTATAAGCTACGAGTTGTGGCGAAATGCTAGAGCTTCGAAAAAAGAACATAATTTAGTAAAAAAAAAGTTTGTCTTGTTATATTCAGTAGGCAGGAAAACGGTAAAAAGCCCTTGAAATTTACCTCATGTATTGACGTGTATTGCAATAATTGTTGACGTGACTGCGAGATATGAACCGCGATGCCACAAATTATGTCATCTTTTAAGTGTAGTATGTTTCATGTAAACACGAATGAAACTACCCCAAAGGGCGCCTCTCTGCGAAGCAAGCTCCACAGGTGTTGATGTTTGCGTGACCTTAAATATCTTTTTTGTTTCAGAAACTACACAAGCATGTCCTCATTCACTAATACTCAGGAAGTATGACTGCCACCAACGAAATGAATCGGCTTGTTTCCTCTATTTTTTGGGGTAGCACACGGGATGTGGTTACCCCTTCTTTCTATGCGATCTGAAAGATTGCGCGAGCTAGAAGTCGGACTGATCCGCGCAACCTGCTTTCATAGTTACACTGTGATTTATGTCATGTGTTCATAAATCGTCGTGTCATTCTCTACGCGTATATATTCTAATGAAGTGGCAAGCACCGAGGCCTTGAGGGATTAAACAAAGCTGTACAGAAGCTGTTTCCTGTAATGAACGGAGGTGTACCGCTGAAGGGAATTTTTTAATGCGTATGCATTTACATACCTACCCAACCAGGAAACCCGCCTGTCTGCTTATCCATTTGTCCCACCGCTTGTCACATAAGACGATCGCTTTCAAGATAGGGCGCAGAGCAGCGAGCGAATCGGCCCCTTCGTACTGTCTCTCACTTCAATACAAACTGAGCGGCGAGAGCACAGCGCGCAAGAACCTATCAGCACACGGCGCACTCTGTCCCCGCGGCAGATCGCTTTCAAGATAGGGCTCGCGTGCGCGCGCCATCCGCAGCCACCCTCAGAATACGGTTGATCACGGTTGATTATGGTGCACACTGAGAAGAGCCATCGTCATCGGCGACGCCTACGTATGAGGACTACAAAACGTGAAGCTGTTCAGTTAGGTCACGTACCACATCGTGCATCGGCTAGTGCTCATCTTCCACGAAGCAGCGACATCATCCAAATGCACCTTCATACAATGTGAAGATAAAGAAGAAGCGCAACAGGAAGAACCAAATAATAGAGTCTACATAAATGATGTTGTCTATACTTGCTTCATTCACAAAATATCTCTCGTCATTCGATCTGACGTCCACGTCCTCTGGGAGTTATAACGCGAGTGGACATTGCTGCTAATCCCCTCTTCGTCCTCTCACGCTAGTCTCAGTTAACATTTCGGTGTTGCAACCAGGCTTTTCCGCTTCCCTATTCTCCTTCGGTGTTTCTCGCAATTAGACTAAACACGGCAGCATACGCCAAAGAAACAGCAGGTGATTAGTAGGAAGTGTTTACGCATAATTGAGATAACTGCCACAGGAGATTCTGCACATATTTTTTTTCCGTGTTAGGCATCATGGAGCTTGGCTTGGCTAGTAGGAAGAAAGGCTTCGTAAAATTCCTTGCCTTGTTTGACTTCCAAATTCACTGGAGGCCTTGACGCAGTGGTCTGCCGTGGCGAGCTGTCTCTCTGCGCACATTGAACTCAGACACTCTCAACGTGCCGACTTGAAGATGCTTCCGAGAAATCGTTTCATCACTGCAAATTACGTATGCGTGCGATTGTACGACAAAAGAACGGGGTTAACTTATACCTATATACGCTCTCTTGGGCGCTTTTTCACAGCGCATGCGTATTTGTTTCTACGCAGCAGCGAGAGTTAGCTGCAGGGACTTTTCAATTTTGTCCCTTCTTCACAGCGGTCATTTCAGTTTTGTAGAATTTCCACAACGTAGCGAGCTCTTACCTTGTCAGCCTTCTTCGGATACACATGTGAAAATGAAGCAAAAATTAAAATTAAATTATGGTGTTTTGCGTGCCGAAACCACGTTCTGATTATGAGGCACGCCATAGTGGAGGACTCTGGAAATTTTGACCACCTGGGGTTCTTTAACGTGCCCCTAAATCTATGTACACGGGTGTTTTCGCATTTCGCCCCCATCGAAATGCGGCCATCATGGCCGGAATTCGATCCCGCGGCCTTGTGCTCAGCAGCCCCAACACTATACCCACTGAGTGGAAATGAAGCAGGTCGATGGAATTAACGCGATTGTGTACTGCGCTTCATGAAAAAATCGGTGCGCTGTACGTACATGACGCAATCATGGTCACGCAAATTTTCTGGGCGAGATCGAGCAGCTTTGCCGTTTTGTGTTAGTTTCGTGTAGGGTGCATCGACATCAGTCCTGCCATTCAGCGTGGAGACACCCGTTGACCCTGTCAGTGGCGAAAGCGCAGGCGGCATATTCGTCCTCTTTGGCGTGGTCATGCGCTGCTGTTGGTGCTTCCCGGACGCCTTTCTTCAGTGTTTTCGGCTAGCTTTCTGTCTCTCTCTCTCTCTCTCTCTCTGTGTGTGTGTGTGTGTGTGTGTGTGATTTGCACGCGTGTGTGCGTTTGTTTGTGTGTGCTCATGTAGCTACGTGTCAGTATGCGCGTGCTACATGTGTGCATGCATTTGTGCGTGTACGAATACACAGTATGCACAATTGTGTACAAATACAAAGCGTGTAAGTGCGTGCTTGTGGACATGAGCCTGCGTGTGTACGCGTGCTTGTGCGTGCACAAATACACAGTATGCAGGAGCGTGCACGTACATGCAGTGTGTAGGAGCCTGTTCGTGTGTTTCTGCGCATAGAAATACAGTGCGTGGGATCGTGTTTTCGTGTTTGTACGTGCGCGTACAAATACGCGGTGTGTAGGTGCGTGTTTGTGTGTACGTGCGGGTACGAATACAGTGTGTATGGGCGTGTTTTTGTGTATGTGCGTGTACAAATGCGTAGTTTGTAGGTGCGTGTGTGTACAAATACGCAGTGCGTAATTACGTTTGGATGTGCGTGCACAATTACACAGTATGTAGGAGCGTGTTTATGTATGTGCGTGTACAAACACGCAGTGTTTAGGTGCGCGTTAATGTGTGTTGGCATGTAAAAAATACGTAGTCTGTAAGAGCGTGCTTGTGTGTTTGTGCGTGTACAAATACGTAGTATGTGGGTGCGTGTTTGTGTGTATGTATGTGCGTGTGCAAATACACAGTGTGCAGGAGCGTGTTTGTGTGCATGTGCGTGTATAAATGCACAGTTTTAGGAGCGTGTTTGTGTGCATGTGCGTGCATGTGTACGCGTGTTTGTGCGTGTAGGAATACGGAATGTGTAGCAACGAGTTCGTGTGTTTGTGTGTGTTTGTACGCATGTTTGTGCGTGCAAAAATATACAGTGTGAAGGAGCGTGTTTGTGTGAATGTGCGTGCAGCTGTACGTGTATTTTCCCGTGTATGAATAAATAGCGCGCAGGAGCGTCTTTGTGTGTCGTGTGTATGCGTGCACAAATGCGCTGTGAGTAGGTGCGTGTTTGTGTACATGTGCGGGCACAAGGATGTACTGTTTGCGTGCGTGCGTGCGTACGCGTTATTGTGTGTACAAATATGTAGTGTATAGGTGTGTGTTTGTGTGTATGTACGTGTACAAATAAGTAGTGTGTAGTGTGTGTGTTTGCCTGTATGTGCGTTTACAAATACGTAGTGTGTAGGTGCGTGCGTGGGCCTGCGTTTGTGCGTGCATAAATCCACAATATGTAGGCGCTTGTTTCGGTGCATGTCCGTGTACAAATACAACGTATGTAATTGAGTGCGTGTGTACGCGTTTGTGCTTGTATAGATACGTAGTGTGTAAGTGAGTACGCGTTTGTGCGTGCACAAATACGCAGTGTGTAGGTGCCTCTTTGTTTGTATCTGCGTGCGCGTTCTCCTGTTTGTCCGTGTACAACTACTGAGTCTTTACATAGGTGTTTGTGCGTGTTTGTGAAGGCGCGTGTGCCTGTGTGTGCACGCGTCTTTCTGTGTGCCTGTGCGTGTTTGTGAGTGCGCGTTTTCGAGATTGCTTGTTTGCGTGAGTGCGTGTTTGTACGTATATTTCTCTAAGTGTACACTAGTGCACACGCCGCCGATGAGGAAGCGCTGTGCACTCGTTTTCCTGGACCTCCTTCCTGGAACACGGAGCATGCGTGTGCATAAATGCGCACTGTACACGTGTTTTGTGTGTATGAGCTTGCGTGTATTTGTCTATGCTGCCTTTGTGTGCGCGTTTGCTTGTGTTTTCCAGCTGGTTTATGTGCGCGTATGCGTGTGCATTAGTCTGTGCGTGTGCATGCAAAATACGCGTTGCGTACGTTAGTTTAGCGCGCACATGCATGTGTGTTGGTGTGCAGGCGTTTGCTTGTGGGCGCGGGTTAGTGCGTATGTGTGTGTGTATGTGCCTGTGTGTGCCTTTACAAATATGTAGTTTGCACGTATTTTGTGTGTGTGTGTGCCTGCGTGCATGTGTTCACGACGGCTTTCGTATAAGTTCTCAGTCGGCGCAGTCGAGTTGATTACCAATATGGCGCCGTCGAAGCGCGTGTCTCCGTTATGGACCCCGGGCGTGGCATCTTGGTGGTCGCTTAGCGACTTGGTGACTTGGCGACTTGGTGGTCGCTGAAACAAGGACATTCGGAGAACAACACGGATGCAGGAGGGCCGGGTTGCCAAGGAAAAGGGGAAAGGGAAGGGCATCGCTAGGAGCATTCGCAAAGTGGAGGCAAAGGGAAATGGTGCGTTCGCCGGTCGCTCGCCTTCAGACGCATGCTTACCTGCAGTCGAGCCATGCCACTCGATGAGCCCGCTCGTCGAACACGCCCCTGCTCGCCCTTTAACAAATGCATGGGTGCATGCTCACAACGCAGCCGGAGTTCCAATGCCGCAGTTTCACCAAATACGCGCTCACCGTCGCGTCGGATTATACCTGTGGCGCCTGGTAGCGTCCGGTGTTTCTGTTTTCGCTGCTCAACTGCACATGCTTGGCGTACTCGCTAATACTGTGATTATTCGCCCTCAGAGCAAAAGTGTAATAATGAAAATGTTGTTCATATTCTTGAACTTGTATTTATGAATGTCGAAAAAAAAAAGCCGGCCACTGCTCCCTTAAATATACGTTTCACGTTCCTGTGACGCCAGTTCACTTGAAAGAAGGATAAACCAATATTTTTTTGTGCTCCGGAATGAACAATTTTCTTTAAACCGGAAGAACAAGAACCAGAAAGCGCGGTGAAACTCATCTAACGATAACTGTCGACGTTAATGCGATTTGTATTCTAGCAATGTAGCGACACACCGTATTTCTGAAGTCACGTTTATTTCAGGATTGTAATGGGCATTCTGAGACTTTGGTTGCTTCGGTTTTATGCAGAATGCTCGCATATTGCTATTAAACTCGCTTATCAAGGTGACCTATTAACATGGTGGCCTGACGAGGACTATATGACACCGATACTTTGACGACGACGGAATGACGAAGAAGGAATGACGTCGATGGAACGGCAAAGTGGATACCGACGTGGCGTGCTGAGGTGACGATGCCTGAAGTATGACGATTGCATAACGACGACAGTGTGCAACTGGACAAAGAAGCTATGATCAGGACTGTACGACAACGAATTCATGATAGCGAATGTGGGATGGCGACGCAGTGCCCACGTTTACATAAAACGGTGGTATAAGCGCAATTCAATGGTGACCGCATGATTATGATATAACGAAGAAGAAGAAAAGACATCAATCGATCGACGGAGGCGGTATGAAGACGACGTCGTGTCGAGTACGGGAAGACATTACTGAAGTGATGAGGATGTTAAAACGACAGCGTAACGACCATGGCATGACGAAATGGTATGGCGACGATAGCTGACGACGATGGCGTGACGAGAGCTTGTTGTCGAAGTCAGAATGACGATGACGGAACAATACTGACAGCATCACGACGACAGTACAGCAACGAATGCATGATTATGACGTAATGCCTACGATGGCGCATGACAGCTGTATGGCGACGATGCGTTGAGACGAGTCAATATTTACAATAGCTTGACGGCGACTGTATCATGAATGTATGACGACGATGGCGTGACGATGGCATGACGAAGGTCACATGACAAAGCTTGGGTGCTGATGATGGCATGACCACTACAGCATCATGACGAAGGTCTGACAACAAAAGCATGTTGGCGACTTTCAGCCGACGACAGCATGACAAAGATGGTCTAATCACGATAAAAATAATGCAGAAACTCCACTGGAGTAGTCTAAGTATGCGTAAGCATATTCCCAAATTTCAGTTCGTCCACCCCCATTGTTTAAGTATGCGTAAACATACGTCCAAATTTCAGTTGGCGCACCCCCAAACTTAAGTTGGTCAATGGCTGACCCCGAAATTTCAAGTTGACCCATCCCACATTTCAGTTAGCCCACCAACAAATTTAAACTTGGCCCACCTCCATCTTTAGGCAGGTGCACCCCCATATTTCAGTTTTGCCCACCCCCAAATGTAGCTTAAAGAACTAAAATTTTAAGCTGATCCACCCGCGACCCAAGATTTCGAATCTGCCCCCTGCCATCTTTAAGCAGGTTCACCCCCAAATTTGAATTTCGCCCGCTCCCACATTTAATTTCAAACATCGAAAATTTTACGCTGGCCCCCCACTTGCAAATATTAAGGTGGCCCGCCCAAAAATTGAAGAGGGCCCATCCCTGAATTTCAATTGCCTCACGTCTAAATTTAAGCTGGCCGACCCCCAAATTTCACGTTAGACAACCTTTACTATAAGCTTCCCCATGCATTTTTTATGAAGCCCTAGCGAACCTCTAGGGGTATTTTCGTTTTACCTTCTTCGGTTTCAATTGTTACTTATCGCTTATTAAGCTATCATGTATATTTACACTATTATAATGAATAAATATCTTCGAAATTATGCATTGTTGTGCGGATACAAGGCGTTAGACATTTAGTGTGACGGGGTTGGAGTACTCGTCGGAGAACGCTGAGGCATTAAAAATATCCGAGGACACCTAAGGACTTATGAGTCCTGAATGCAAGAGCAATGATGTACATTTGAACATGGCTGGGGGCTATTTCGAGATATGAACTCCTCGCGGGAAAGAGAGCTTGACGAATGCTTCCTTCAGCCCGTCACGTCATGCTACCTTGCCCGACTAGTCTAAAATCTAGTGGGGTTGCTTCAGAGTAAGGCGCGGCAATTTTGACGTCATCGCTTTAGTAACGCCGAGCTTGTAAATCGAAATTGCGGTTTAAATAGCACGATGTCATACAGGAGAGTGCACAGGCCTACTTTCTAGGAGGCCACGATTTAGCCCAGTGGGTAGGACACTCAGATTATAAGCCTGAGGTCTTAGGTTCGAAGGCTCGAAACTCACTACAGCCAACGTTTTCTTTTTCGATCGAGTATTTTGCACATTTAATTCTTTATAGCGATTACCGAGGGGAAGTTGGAACGCAGGCGAGAGCTTGCACGTACCATGAACGCACTGGTTGCTGGCAGCTCGGTTTAGAGGAGGCAAGAAAAACACGTTTTGGCAGGTTGAGAACGTAGAGTCGACTGGCTTTATGCCACAGTAAAAGCAGGTTCGCCTAATGCCTGTCGCGGCACCCCTGTCGGGCAGCCGCCTCCCTTCCAAGAAAGAGCAAAAGGAAATGAATGCTATCCTTCATTGTTGTTCTCAGCCCCGGTAATAGTAGGGGTAGCCTTTCCACCCAGTTACGTCTGTCGAGCATCGCGGTGAATGACGCCTTCTGTTATCGGTGGAGACGCTCGACCATGCCGTTGCTCTGTATGTGGCAAGCCGTGGCGTTATGAAGGCGTGTACCGAGCAGTCTCGCGAGGGCAGACAAAGTGAGCTTTGGAATAGTCGGCCTCGTTCAGTATTCGCAACGGATGACCATACCGCGACATCCAGGTAGCAACAAATGCTTCCGCCACTGTTTCGGCCGTGATGTCTTGTAGAGGCATCTCCTCAGGCCATCTTGAGTAGCTGTCGACACACGTGAGGGGGTACCTGAAACCTTGGCAGGGCGGAAGATAGCCACCAAGCCTAAATGCACGTAATCGAAACGGCTCTTTGGTCGTCGAAACGGCGACCAAAAGAGGCTTGGTAGATTCTTGCCGAGCTTCGAACATCTTTCTTGATCCTTTGCTAAACGAAGCAGTCCGTGATAAGCTTGTGTGTCGCACTGATGCCGAGATGGCTTAGCCCGTGCGGTGAATACTGGCCGTCGAAACTGATGGGGCACGAACAGGCAGGCTGCTCGCGATATGTGGCACCTGACCTATGTTGTTCTGCAGGGAAGTGAAACCTCTGCAAGCTGGAGCGACGAACCCTTTCACTGCAATTTGAGCAGCTCGGGGTGGTTTTGCTGCGTGAAACCTAGAGCTTTAAAATCCACAGGGTCCGCAGGAACAGCTCCGATCCGTGACAGTGCGCCAGCTGTCTGGTTTCAGTACCAGAGATATGGTCGATATCCGTAATAAATTTGGAGATAAAAGAAAGTTGCCGTAGCTGACGTTCTGAGTACGAGGAACTGTTCTTGAAAACGAAGGTTAACGGCTTGTGGTCGGTCAGAATGTAAAAGCTATATAGCCTTCAAGGAAAATACGGAAACGCTTGACAGCACATCATATGGCCGACATCTCCCTCCTGAAGGTACTGTAGCGAGCTTCTGTGCGTTTGAGGCAATTTGAGAAGAAGCCTAGTTGCCTGTAATCTGCGCCATCGTGACGCTGCAGTACTGAACCCACTGCCGTGGACTACGCGTCTACCATAAGGCGAGTTGTGGGGTCAGGCAACGGAAGAATTAACAACACTGCAAGTCGTCAACCGGGTTTGGCTTCCTGGACAGAGGGTTTGTGCTCCGAGGACCAGTGGAAGGCAGGCGGTTCTTTGGAGTCACGACTCAGCAGGTCGGTAAGCGGCTGAAGAACTTGCACACAGGAACGTATGAAGCGCCTTTAAAACTTTATGAGCCCCAGAAACTCGCGCAACTTTTGGAAGGAGGTTGGAGAGGGGAAGTCCTTGTTTGCTCGCACCCGTGATTCAAGAGACTTGATGCCTTCGGGTGAAATTCAATGACTGAGAAAACCCAGGGCTTCAACTCTAAAAATGTATTTCTGGTTCTTTAGGACTAGGCCATGTTCATCCAGTCACTCAAATAGAAATAGGTGCCTAACCTCGTCCATGAACCCTTGAAAAGCGTGTGCCCCGTTCTTCAAACCGTAAGGCATACGGACAGACTCAAATAGGCCACATGGAGTAGTGATTGCTTTTTTTCGGAATGTCGCTGGCTTCGAGAGGAAATTGGTGGTGCGCGCTCATCAAATCGATCTTGCTTAATATTTTGGTTCCTGCGAGACGAGCGCCGAAATTATGTATGTGGCCTGTATGCTGTATGTGGCCTGTATGCCATGTATGCTTAACCAACACGCCCAACTATCCATCCTAACGACGTATTATGTATGTGGGCAAGGGGATATCGATTCGAAGTAGTGAGGCATTCAAAGTTCGGTAATTACCACAAGGCTGCCGCTCGTCACTGTCCTGCTTTGGAACCAGATGTAGAGGTGGAGACTAATTGCAGGAGGAAGGACGAATAACGCCCATCGTATGCATATGTTATAACTCACAGTGGTTGACTTACAACCTCCGTTCAGTGAAGTATTTCTTCGTGCATGCACATTAAAGTTGTTCCGTTGGAATGTCTTTTCAGATTATCATGCTTGGTAACTAACCTTCTGGTGCAAGTTGACCTAATATGTATCACGAAAACAGTGTGTGCCGACTAAGAAAATCAAGTTGTATTCTTTTTCGATCTCTAACGTGCGCCGGCTACTCGGAATTCACATGGGTTCAACCTCGCATCCGATTCTCGCCGGCAAGTGGTCTTAACAACGCGGCGCATGGCGCTCTATTGCTTCTGAAAATAACGTTGCTGTTGCAAAGACTAGTTGTTTGTTATTCGCTGAGGCTTCCCTGCAGAGGCACCATTTAGACCTAAGAGTGCGCATGTTCTTTCAACGCACCGCATGCGTCTGGTTTATTCTTGCACATTCGCGGCCACTGTCATTAGGTTGTTTTACCTATATTGACGGCCCTTCTGGCCGAGTTATTTTGTAGTTGTTTATTTTGTAAAGTCGGTCCAGGTTACAAGGTAAACAACGCTTAGAAAATCGTACCGCGAAAATTCAAGGAGCACGAAGGATAGCAAATCACGTTTCCTGGGAAATTCGCAGTTACCTGTATTAGGATGTGCGCTGGTGCGGCCAACGCATGGCATTGTTATCACCTGAGTTCTACCTTGAGTTCAAGGATACACATGCAATAATAACACGTTGCACGCATGTTGCCTATCGACAATGTTCAGACTTGACTTGCCTCCTGTTTCGATCGTGGGCAGAGCTTTGGCAGCGCCTCTAGGCCCGTAGTCGTTCCATAATGCGGCTAGCTCGAAGCTCAAAGCTTAGTAATGACACGATAAGAAGCTTTCCAATCACCAAGACTTGTTGCCACCTCTAATGCAAACGCAAAAGCCTGCGATCCGTCGTCAACAGCACGTTCGCGGTGCACCCTCCAGCGCGATCCCACATACCAACCTGGCGCTGGACGATAGACGGCGCTGTGATATCAAAATGACCGTTGACCATTACATCGGTAATATACAGGCTAGCATTGCAGGCAATCAAATTAAAGCTTTAAGCATGGACAGAGAATAATGGCATTTTGGGAGAGCTTCAGAATGGCTTCAGAATAGGTAGGCGTTTGGATGATAACTTGTTTGTTCTTACTCAGTGTATTGAAATATCAAAAGCAGAAAGCAGACCGTCGTATGTGGCCTTTTTAGACATTACAGGAGCCTGCGACAACGTAGACCGCAACATTTTGTGGGATATTCTGGAAGGGGAAGGCTTAGGTAACGATTGCATACAGCTTTTGAGATAGATTTACCTAAAAATACCGTTTGCGTTGAATGATAAGGGATGAGGAGCGAAGAGAAAGTTGATATCAACAAGGGACTGAGCCGGGGGTGCCCTTTATCCCCACTGCTGTTTACGATGTATATGATCAGGGTGGAGAGGGCGCTAGAAAGAAGTGATATCCGGTTTAATCTCTCATACAAACGGGTGGGTACAGTAGTAGAGAAGCAGCTTCATTCACGACATTGTTTTGCTAGCTAACAAGCAACTTGACAGACAATGTCTGTGGGCAGGAAGGCGAGAATTTAGGTTTCAAATTTAGTGTTAGAAAATCAGGTGTTATGGTATTCAATGGAAACAGTGAACAGACAGTGGCAATAAAGGGCCAGAAAATGCCTCATCTAAAAGAATCTAAATACCTTGGTATATGGATAAATGAAGGCAATATATATATGGACACACGGGAAGGAACAATAACTGTAAAAGGAAATAGAAATGCAGCCATAATGAAACACAGAGCACTATCAGGATACCATAGGTACGAGGTGCTCCAGGGTATGTGGGAAGGTGTAATGGTTGCAGGGCTTACTTTTGGAAATGGGGTTGTTTACTTCAAATCAGGGGTACATGCAGGACTCGATGGGAAGGAGCCAAAGGTCGTTGGGACGCCTCGCACTGGGAGCTCATGGAAAGACTACAAATGAAGCTGTACAAGGTGATATGGTCAGGACTAGTCTTGAAGTGAGGAAAGCTCACAGTAAAATTGATTCTGAAGAACGAGTGAGGAATACGGAAGAAAGTAAATTGGCTGGGAGAGTGTTGAGGTTTCTGTACAGGAAAAGCATTGATTCACTGATTACGAAACGAACTAGGAAGCTTAGCAGCAAGTATGCGGCCTGCAGGGTGAGTATCACAACAACAAAGAACGTCAAGCAGAAATTCAGAGACGCTGAAATAATCTCATGGGTGCGGCAATGGAAAAGAAACCTGCTATGAGTAACTTCTTAAGAGGAAAACCGAAATCAGGAAAGAAACAATTTATGATAACTCAAAGGGAAGCTCATTACTTTTCGAAGCGAGACCAGGATGCCTTAGAACTCACACATATAAAGCGAGATATACGAAGGAAGAAGTATGTGCTTGCTGCGATAAAGCTTTGGAAACGATGGATCATGATTTATTAGAATGTCAAGACATCTACGCAGCGGTCGATTTAGGCATCACTGGACTCCTCGAAGCCCTTGAGTTCTGCGAGAGCAGAGGAAAGGTAAATATGTCCGTAATAGAAATTAGTAAGAGGCGATTGGAAGATTGGTGGAAGTAAGGAAACGACAAAGAATGGAGACGTACAAAAGCAAAGTTCACAGTAGTAGGTCAGAAAATTTGGTTGTGGCAGTTCATCGTGGCTTTTTTTCTTTTTTTATTAACCTAGGTAGAACATTAGGCAGTATAATAGCAAGAGCTTGGTGGAGCAACCCACAACCCCGTTCCAAAGGGGACGCTCATAAAATCCATTCATCTATCGGCGGCGCCCTCAATGAAACGGTATTTAATAGCAACAAGATGAAAGTAAATTTTACAGTGTGCTTTATGTCAGATTTTAGAGGATGTGACACATTCAGCGAGTGACATTAGTGCCACAGTTTTCATAGCCGTTCTGAGGGGCCCAGAACATTTCTAAAGTGTGATTATTTCGCTTACTATACTTTGCAACAATGGGCGTTCTAATATTATAGGACTTGAATGACATTCTGTGCAAGGAATGCCATTCGACCCGTAGTGGTGCTGCACAGGGAAAATTATAGTCATTCGGTCGCGATAGCAATGGCGATCATCCCAACAAAATTTAGCAAGGAAAAGTAGAACAAAGTAAATGTGAGCGTCTGTAACTTCAATATATTTATTTTAAAATAAATGTGGTGCATCGCTTGTCTTAACTGACAAACATATAAAATTATCTTGCAGAATGTCTGGCCACCATAGGCCATGACAAGGCTCAGACAGATTAGTAGTCGTAGCCGATAAATTGAGCGCACACAATATGAGTGACACGGTAGCGCAGAACGACGACGCCCAGTTGCAGCAGGTGACGCGGTTAGTTGCTGAGTACCTTGGTTTGTACGAGTACACAGGCCCCCCTTTGTTTACAGTACAGTCGACAAGTAAAGCGACGGCGGCCAGACACCACTGAGATGCACAGTAAAAATGTTTTGTGACAGCCTGGCGTACAGAGTTTCTCTAGTTAAACGACATACACCTGCATATTGACACGTGTACATGTTGATCTTTCCCGGGTGATCATGTTTCACCGCTTAACAAATGCTATCGCACAGCGCAGGACGCGCCTGCACGTATAGGACGTTTCTGGAATGTTATCGATGCTTCTATCCGCTGTCTGTTGTCGCCGAACCTTGTGGTATCTGATTTCATCGCGTGACGCGAATGGGGTAGAACTTTGTGGAATACACGCGGTTCCCAGCGATTAGTCTGGAACAAAAAAAATAAATTATGGGGTTTTACGTGCCAAAACCACTTTCTGATTATGAGGCACGCCGTAGTGGGACTCCGGAACTTTCGACCACCTGGGGTTCCTTAACGTGCACCTAAATCTAGGTACACGGGTGTTTTCGCATTTCGCCCCCATCAAAGTGCAGCCGCCGTGTCCGGGATTCGATCCCGCGACCTCGCGCTCAGCAGCCTAACACCATAGCCACTGAGCAACCATGGCATTCGACGACTGCTGTATAAAAGCCGACGCGCTTGACCCGCTCATCAGATTTTCGACGATCGCCGACCGTGTTCGCCGCTATCGTTGTGCTATAAGTGTAGTCTGTTTTTGTGGGCACAGGTTCGCCCAATAAAAAGTTAGTTTTGCCTTTCGTAGTATTGCTACTTTGTTCTTAACGTCACCACCACGGGACAATATACATAAACGAATACCTCACCCCCCCCCCCCTCATTGTACATTACCGTTTCTCAAATTGCGAACGCTCAATGTCATATTTTACCTTGTCTTAGGGGTAGAGAGTATGTATTCGCATCGAGTGCGGAACCAAATATATCTCGCGAAATCATTACATTGCGGAAGTCATTCGATTTTAATGGTATTATTTACGGCTGTCTAGCAGCGGGCGAATTATGTTGTTTGATGCTAATACCATTCAATTCTAATGACATTAAAGGGTCGATTCAGTGTGACGTTTTTAGTTAGAAGCAGCTGTGCAAGTTTTTTATGATTTTGTTAATTCGATAAGTTGGGTTCTTAAACGCCCTGTGATCTTTTCATAACGTTGTTTCATGTTATTCTTTTTGGCTCTATTAAAAGGTCCTTGATATACGGATTTCAATGGTGTCTCGGCACTGATGTTAAAAGCGTGTCCAAAGAACGAAGCCCACATGCCTGTCATAAAATAACATAGACAGGTTAAGAAAAAGAGGCGTTAACGTAAGCCGGGCAGCCACGTCAACAGTGATTGTTAGGGTGGAAATCCTCCCCCACTGTCCTAAATAGAAAACTTTAGCCTCGTGCTGAACGCGGTCGTAAACGCTCTTGCCAGCCTTCTTTCTTTTCTTTAAGGAAGGGCACGGGGGCTTTCTACATGCAAAATGTGAGTGATGGAACTGTATTTTTGACCCTAAGGGCACGAAAAACCAGTTTCAGAGTGTAGAAGACCACAAGACGACCACGAAGAATAAACAGTTGGTGTTATTCGCGAATGATTCACCACTATTTTTCTTTAAAAGCTTTGTTATGTTACTTGGAAGTGTCAGCATAAGAGCACGGCCAAATATATTCTATGCGATGTTAGTGATTCCAATAGGGCATATCAAAGAGAAAGGAACACTTACTTGATTCGCTGGTCAACACCACCAAAGATGCGAGCGTAAACAGCATCAAACAGTAACCACGTCCTTTCTCCATAGCAATCCACTGTCGCTGATGCAACGCTAGGAATAGAAAATTTGATCATAAGTTCTGGATGAAAATATAAAAGAAATGATTCTTTGCGCCTTTCCAATTTGTATGTATCACATTGCGATAGTATGCACCAAAAGCGCCTTAAGACGCACCTGACGGTCCCTCCCATCCCGTCTTACTCTATTCCTCACTGTCACAAAAAATCATTTCTTTTCAACATTCATTTATCGAATACTCATTCCTTATCCTAATCCATGTAATCACATTAGGAGCGAGATGTGTGTAACCAACTATGTCGAAGAGACCAACTTTTGCTGTCAGAAGGAACAGTAATCGCCTTACGTGATACGTAGACTTCCTGGGGGACTGTAAATTCTCAATCTTAATTCTCAATACCTTAGGTAAGCGCACGACATGGAAACAGCAGATATAGGCGAAGAAGCGAGCTTGGTAGGTGGTGAGAGTTAGCAATGCTACTACGGGGGCTAGTTGGTGAAACATCATGATTATACGCGCCACTCATGGCAGAACAAATGAGATATTAAATGGAAAGGGTGTCAAGAAGACGTTATGTATTTGTCCTTGTCGTTCCTAACCTGTCCCTTTTTACGCCATGAACAACGCATATATCCTTGATGTGTTGTGAAGCGAAAAGTTACCCAATGTGAAATTGCTACGACACATCGTAAGAGGAAGCTGATGATGATAATATGTTGTGTTTGATGGCGCGAGGGCCAAGTGTGGCTCCAGAGCGCCAAGGCAGTAATTATAAGTATTCAACGGCCTAATTGCTCATGTGACGATGCGGTATAGAGGCCTAAAGCACAGAGCTGTAAATTGATTAAAATACAAAGGAATTAAAAATATGTGAATGACTGCAGTGGGGTGTGCTATGAGTATAACATGTGCAACAAAGTTGAGATAGTGTAACATGTATAAAAAGTGGAGAAATTATGTTTCATTACGAGTAGCGCGACAGCCTCAGTAGATCCCTTGAGTACAACGGCTCAGAGGCATGTGCTAGGACAAAGGTTGATATTGTAACAGTCTCCTCTCGCACAAGGCCGTGCTACGAATTTCTTGGACAGAAAACTGCCGCCTTCTCCCTAAGCTTGATTTGCCACTTTATAGCAGAAACTTGCACAGCAAAAACTCTATTGCTCAGTAGCTCGGCAGCTTTAAACATTAGAAGTTAATTTTCCTTTTATGGAACCATGAGAAGCCAACAAGCAAAAACGCAAAGGAAAAGTTATCTTTTTCATCCACTTTCATTACGAGTAACTTATTTCTTTAATTCAATTGATAAGTACAAATAATTTCCGCTATGTTGTCCTTGGCGTCGTTGTTTATTGGCTTCTCATGATGTGATTGATAAAAACCGGGCGCCTCGGTTAACCCCCTTTCTTCTCGTTTTTCTCTTATGGATATTTCGCAAAAAAAAACCAAGACAAAGTATATAAAACACTCAATTACCCAAGCCTTCACCAGACGAATCAAAACTTTCACTGATCAAGAAAACTAGCTCTAAAAACTGATGCCTAGTTTTCTCAGCCAGCTATTCAGAAACCAGCAATGCTTAACATGTTAAATAAATAAACAGCAGCACTAAAACTTGAAACTTCCTTTAATAAGTTTTGGAGATATATTTATACTTCAAACTCCACAACCAAACATATTCAGAACAAGCCTACACGGATTAAACGTACTATCTTACGAGTACATTTCCGTTTTTTGTCACATGTACCAGAAACTTGATAATGAACGGGCTTTTAATTACCTGTTCTCATAAATGTGAAGCAATGTCATATGATACGCATGTGTTGCCTGTGGTATTCGGTTTACAATGGAACATGACGCTCAAGCATAGACAGAGCGCTGCGCATGTCCTGTGTGACTCCGTGTAGTGTTTCTTTACAGAACGTGCAACTTGAGCGAAAATTTGCCAACTAGCCTGACAAGGTGTTCTGATGATGTATATCATCAGGTTCTTTACAGGTTCTGCACATCCGCAGCGAGACCAAAAGCCGAAAATCTACTTTGTTTATGCGAGGGTAAATGCCTCAGGACATACAGGGGTATGGGATGAGGGTGAATAAGGATGATTAAATGAATGAAAAAAGATTTGCTGATCTAATGAAGTCCAAGAGGGATCGATAATGTGTTCCCTGCGTCCAAGCAGTGTAATCGCTCGGATTATGCGGCGAAAGTCCCGCTGCTGCGAAATGCCGGAGCTTCGTCGCTTTCAGTGCAGGACAAACCCACAGCAGCTGGTGGATGTCGGCTTCAGCATTTCGCGACTTGCAAAGTAACAGTCTCCTCTCGCACGAGGCCGTGCTACGAATTTCTTGGACAGTAAACTGCCGCCTTCGCCCTAAGCTTGAGTGCGAGGATATAACGGACGAAAGTGCGGCCACTTCCGAATCACGGCTGAAGTGAGGGCAACCCCGACCCGGATATTCCGAAGAGCAACCTCCGCTGCACGGGTAAGACCGCAGCGGAGGTCTACCGCACACGGAGGTATGAGAGCACGTGTGCGGTGCCGGAGGTGCTCCTTTCTTGTTAAAAGGAGGGTAACATCATCTAGGTAAATGAGCTGAGGAAGTGATGATGGAGAGGTCGCTAGACGGGTCGCAGAATCCGCACGGCTTTGGAAACTTAGAAGGTCGCGTGGGATCCACTCGATAGATATTGGCTGCGGGATGCGTGCCGCCAGAAGATGGTTCTGTTGACATATTTCAGGGCTGCGACTGACGCGTTGCAGAAGCCGCGTCACCTGAAGTGCATCAGTGCGGATGACAATGCGGGTGGTGGGGACCATGGGAAAGGCGGCCACAGAGCACTACGCTTCTCGAACAGCAAGGAGCTCAGCAGCAAAGCAGGGAGAGGGTCTTGGATTTGAAACCGGGTCGTCTTATTTAGGGCAGGTGCTCAAGGGCAATAAATTGCCGTGGCCGTTTCACTGCTCCGAATGCTTGTATCAACGTAAAGCACGATGGAGCCAAGGGGCAGGTGGGCATCTTGAGCTATAATTCGGACACGCAGCGACGCTGCCGCGTGATTTGATGTCGAGCGACGTATATCAGTTTGCTTGTTATCACTCAGCTGTACAAAACTCCAGGGAGGAAGAACTGGCGATGGTAGTGGTACAAAGCAGTCCGAGAAAGCGTAAGCCCTGAGAGCACACGTTGCGTTTGAAAGGCTGGCCTTAAGCCCGCGAGCATCACGTCGCTGCTGCACCAGCTCATCTAATGTGTTCAGCTGTGCATTTTTTTGGATAGCCACGATCGGGGTGATGCGGGGAAGGCAAGTGATGACCCTCATTGCCTCGCGATTAACAGCCTCGAAGCGATCCTATTGCGGCCTCGTGAAATGCTGAAATTGGGCGTAATAAACAAGGCGTGATTGCACTACCGCCTTCACCAACTGTCACGCAACATGAGCGGGCGCCGCCCGTTTTAGGAGCAATGCGCCTAATCAGACCCAACGTCTGGATCGCCTACTTCGGTTCCGGTTCCGTTTCCCGACTCGTGGGCTGCTGCATCCAGAATTTTTAAAGTTGAACATTGTTTAAGTGGGGTTCCGGATAGATGAAGACGAATGGGTGTGGCAAAGAGTTTACGCCGGCCCCAGCGATTGGTAACTGACATGTAAGCAGATTTGCTGACGGAAAGCCCACCGAAGAAGCGTAACTAGACGTCATATCTAAAGCTGATTGAAGTGCAGTGACTTGAGTCTGCAGGTCATGATGGGTGCTCCAAACCGTGATGTCATTAGCATACAACAAGAACTTTATGTCGGCTACATCGTGTAAGCGCCATGCAAGCGGCATGAAACTAATATTGAATAATGTGTGTGACAATACCGATTCCTTGGGTTACGCCGCGAAAAGGGACAAATGAGTAGACGACGTCACCACTGAGGCGAATTGCAAAATGTCTGTCTTCAAGGAAAGATTTGACAAAATTTCATACTCTAGGGGGAAAGTACAGCATGTCAATTGAAGCCTAGGTGGCAGCATGACTGATCTCAAACGCCTTTTCGATGTCTATAGCGAGCACAGTACGACATTGTGGCTACGAGTTGATAAAACTGAGGATGCCAAGACAGCCAGCCCATCTTTAGTACCTATGAATGGACGGAAACCAATTAAAGCAGGGTGATAGAAACCATGGTGCTCTAGCCACTACGACAGTCGTGTGGTCAGCATTTTCTCAGCGAGCTTGCACAACGTTGACGTTAGGGAAATGGGTCGGAAGTTGCCAAGATCGGTCGGCGGTTTGCCTGGTGTCTGAATCGGGATAACAATAGCCGATTTCCAGCCTGGAAGGACAACGCCATCTATCCATACCTTGTTAATGGTGTCAAGGAGTTAAGGCAGCACAGTGCAACTCAAGTTCTTGTAACCCGCATAAGTAATCGAGTCTGCACCAGGTGGCGTCTTGCGACTGGTACCATCTATCGCTGCAAGCAACTCAGGCATGGGGAAAGAGCTTGCAATCCCCTCGGAGTCTGCTGTAGATGGTAACTTGTCGATATGTGCCGGAATGCCTGCCAAGGAAGCACCATTGGCTGTTTGAGGCAACGCGTCGTACTGAGGGAAAAACTTCCGGGCTGCTTCACTGGCGAAATCATCCGGCGACAAGCCAGCAGCGAAGCAGGCTGTGGCCGCCGCGTCTGGACGGCGGCAACCGTGTTCCACTGCACAGAATGTTCGCCAGAGAGAAGCATTCGATGTCTTGGATGAAAACCGCTCACACCACGTATGCCAGTGCCACTGTGAGAGGTCGCGTTCGTATCTTCGGGCCTTAGCAGTAAGGAAATTCAGTCTTGTGCGTGATTGTGCAGAAGTGGTGTCTGGGGATGCTGCCAGCTCAGCTTGTGTGCGAGCAGCCCGCAAGTTGAGCAGGCGGGTATCCGGTGCCGGTCGATCGACGTCTACCCAGCTTATGGTTGTAGCTTCATTGAGCGCGCTTTGCATGCGGTCAACAAGTAGTGGCGACGAGTCCACAGAGGTATCTTGGAGAAAGGAGTGAAAGGTGTCCCAGTTGACCACAGTAGACTTGCGGCGCAATCGGTGGGCCTGCGACGGATGAAGGCCGATGATGATAGGGTGGTGGTCACTACCCCAGTAGTCGGGCTCCAGGTGCCAAGAAGGAGTGCCGGAACCCGACCACCACATGAGATCCGGTGCATATGTTGTACGTCGAGCTTGAGGCACAGCCGCGTTGCTGAATCGGGATGGTTCAGTTGTACAAAGAACGCATCCGCGAAGGCGGCCCGCACACGCCTTCCTCGGGGGCTAGAAGTTGGGTACCGCCATTCTGGGTGAGAGGCGTGGAAATCACCACCAATATAGGACATGCTCGGTGTTGTCGACGGAAATTCAATGACCAGCCCAGATTATTCCTTGAAGAAGAGCCACAGGCCGGTCTTGCGTAGTATGACACTACCACAACAGTCGCTTTGGGCAACTTCACAGCTTCTGCCACTACCTCTCGATATGAGTTACATCAGTTTTCTAGAGAAAGGCAGACCTGAGGATAGCGCGTATCAACATAAACTGCTGCCTTTCCTGGAGGGGCAGCTGTGTGCACGCGACGGTCACTCATCGAAGGAGACGCATATCCACTGAAGCCCGGCATGGCAGGCCAGGCGTTGGTCTCCTGTAGTAACAGGGCCCACCATCTGCAGCTTATTCATACCTAGACGGAATTTAAGCTCCCCCACTTTCGTGGAGAGACCTCTTCCGTTCCACTGCAGCACACCACAAACACCTGTCACCACAATTTTGATTACGAATCCAGGCGTTGTAATATCACAGATGTGAGGTTGGATAACTGGCTGACCATGAACCGCAAAAGGGATGTTGTAGAGTTATCCGGTAACGGAGCAGAAGACCTGGTAGACTGTACAAACGATACAGCAGGGCGTGACAAAAATGACGCAGTGGAATCGATAGTTGTAGTGGTGTGAGACTCCACTGCACGTCGGCGACACGCAAGTAGTTCACGGTGCTGTCGGAGCTTGGAAACCTCCGCTAAAAGGCGGGCAATTTGACTGTAAACTGTTGCCATATCGTCACGCGGATGTTCGGGTACGCTCTGGTTCTGTGTAACCAGCAGGCGACGGCGGTCTTTGCGAACTTTGCGAGCTCTGGCCAGTCGTCGTCATGCCACTGGAGCGCTGCAAACCTGTTAGACCTCGGCACTGGTTGTGTGGCAGGATGCTGAGGCCATTGCTTATGAATCCCGCGACGAACCTTCTGAGTGGCCTTTTGCTTTGTGGGACAAGTTCGAGAAGTAATCTTGTGGTCGTCGGTCTTGCAGAGTCCACCTCGGTAAGACACTGTGCCAGCTAGTACACCTTCATCTGGCGCTGTAAACGGACAAGATGGGCCCATGTGGCCAGGTCTGAAACAGTTGTAACAATAGACGACACTTGGTTTATATGGCCGAGGTCATAGAATACAGCCATACTAGTACAGGCGGGCTGGGGGAGTTGGTGGGCCCTGCAAGGTGACGATGCAAGAGGGCCCCTTTCTTATGTAAAATCTAGTTAGCAGCTCCGACACCTCTCCTATGCTTCATACTAGTCGCACGAAACTGAGCCTATGGTCTCTGTTAAAGAATATGGGTAATGTACATTCAGCGTATTAGAGGAAGGTCTTGAAAACCACTAAAAGATAATTGTTCCAAGCAGGTTACCCAGATGCACTGAATGCAGCCAACTTGCGTTTCTTTTAGGAAATATTCTCCATGTCCCGAAGCTACGCATTCAGTGATACCTTTGATAATCCCTCTGACCTTGCCAAATCTCTACTGACAGTCAACCGCCGATTTACACATGTTTCTCCTGTGTTTACTGTTTCTGGACAAAAAAAAAGAACTTAGTATTAATCGGTACTATCTGGGAACGCTGCCATTTATCCCTAGATGACGGTAGAACAAACGAAGTGCAATAGACCTTTTAAGAAACATATGCAGTATGCCCGCGAGGAATTTCGTAATGACACCTTGTTCGCAACGTTACAGATCTGAATGAAGCTCTAGTGGTCTCGCATATTGTTTTGCAAAACAAAACCACGTATGAAGAAGGACTACATCATCGTCATCATGATCATTTGTGGTCCCTTAAGGACCCCTTCCAGGGCATTACATAAGGTTTGCAATATAACATGCTGGATATTTATCAGCACATTAGCACAAGGAAAGCTATGCAGAAAGTTCACTAGGTATAACACGTTGTTTAGAATAACAAGCATACCCGTTGCGTCAAATAAATAAAGGAATTTTTTGTTACTGGTATGCGAAAAATGCTAATCAGCTGTTCTTAATAACATTTTTATTGTTCACAAATAACTGTTGTGACAAAAATTGCTGTGATGGAGTTGCGTTGCGCACAGCAAATAAACATGGCCTCTGTAGCAGTATTCTGTCTATGAGAAATTGTACGAAGCTGTCATGTATGTACGATCGTCGTACAGGATTCGACGATTCGTACTGAATAATGAGATACCCAGCTCTACATTATTGCATGGTGTATTGAATGCCTTGTTGTGCGATAGATTGCTAATAAAAACATAATAAATTGAATTTTTCCGCCAACTTATATTTTGCCGAAACAAAGATATCCGCGTGGCGAGGTATGCTGGATCGCGCATCTTGAACAGAAAAGGAGAAGATTTTACACAGATGCGTTGCACATATGTTAAGTAAGAAAAGAAAATTAGAAGCCCAAGCGTGTTGAAAACATCTCAATGCTGAAAGCAACCTGAAAAAAATATATGCAAGCGCTGTTGGTTTCCGTTCAGACCTGCAGAGAAAGTCGTCTGCTCGTCGAGCGCATAGTGGACAAGCGGGATGGCGTTTCCCCCTCGTACATCGACAAAACCGTTCCCATGGAAGCAGGTTTAATTTTATTGTTGTTTTTTTCCCTCTCAGCGTTTGGCCTGCGAATCACCAGGGGAGAAATTGGCGCTCATGCCGAAATTCCTGTTTACCTGGGAGTATACTAGCTGAGATAGCCATGGTACAAATGCGTGCTACTTGCCGAGCGCAGCCGAAGCGATAAAGCGTCCAAGACTGCGAAAAAGTAGAGAACAACTTTTTATCCTGTTTCAAGTAAGGAAAATGTGATTCGCGTGAGAACGATGGAAGGCGATGACTACTACAGTCATTTCCCCGTTATATATAAATGATCTGATATGCTTCTACGCCGGGCAAACCCAGTACGGGCGAAATACATTGCAAATGTTCACCTGCGCCACAGCGTCTGCTCGGCGTCTATTTGGCTTCTACTGTGCGTTTGCTCGCTACCGTGACCACGTACCATGCTAGAGCGGGATAGTAAATTATTGATGCAGTGAACAATTACACTTTTATAGCTTTCCGCATCATCAACGCATCACCAGTGCTGATGTTCTTGCGCCATCTGCAAACTAGAAATCAAACCAGTTTTACGACTTGGTGCCGTGCCTCTAGTTCTAGCAGCGTAAAAACAAACGGCTGATCTCAATAATACCGACAAAACATACCTAATGATTTGACCTTAGCTCGACATGCCACTTAGCGATGACAGAGTTTGCCGTTTGTTCCTGCCCGACAGGGTGGCGAGCCAGAAACACGTTAAGTCGGATCGAAGCGGGTGGTCGGCACTGTATGGGCGTTGCAATAATGCCACGGTTAGGGTGGCTTCTGTGCAATAATTCGGAGTTCCACGTGACAGTACTCGGCGAATGGCAATGAAGCGGCATATGGAAAACAGACCCTTACAAAAAGATGTTGAAAGATTATTGAAATGTCCTTGTTCAACGCCAACAAATGACATTAAAAGCACATTGGGGAATTCTTGAAGCATTATTGAGGAAATTGTTGACAAGTGTTGATAATTGGCCCGCGCGCTTTTGTCGAAACATCATTGGGAGCTTTTATTTTAATGATGATTGGTGTCTTGTTGAAACTACGATGTATTTCAGTGTTCAAAGCCAAATTAAGCATTGTTCAAGATCTGTTGAGTCTCAAAGTTGAAAGCCCATTGATGTATTATTGAAATGTGTTGTTTGTCAATATTAAAAGATTGAAGCATTGTTGCAAATGCGTTAAGTCTTAACATTGAAAGTCCATTGAAATATTATTGTAGCTGTGTTGAATGTCAACACTCAAATTGTGTCGAAAGCCCTTCATGCCCTCATTGTGTATTTAGCAGTGTTTATAACTGCGCTTCGCTTAAAATACTGCTGAGAGAATCAGATATAAATGCAGGCACTCTTGTATTGCAGACGTCGATAACCGCCGCGAGGGAAGCACATCGCTGGCGCAAATAGCTCAGCCAACGCCTTCATTACTGCTCTGTCACCTGTTAAGCGGCAGCACGCCGTGCTCGATGCTATGTTAGTTTGTATGCGAACAATTTGAGGGCGCTGCAGTGACGCCGCGCAAGCGAGTATGTCACGTGGTATTTTTTTACTCCGTGTACCATCCGCAGTAAGCTATAAAACACTAACACTTCAAAGACAGAAAGTTAGAAATTGCCTAATCGGATGTTTCGCAAAGTGCTCGACAACTTTCTAATTGAATTTTTTTCTTAACACTGTTGCTTCATAAGTTGGTTAATTAATCTTTACTCATTGTCTAATTTAGAAAACACGAAAATAGCGCGAAACGATAAATGCAAAAGTGAGCAGCATGCATTTGGTCGCGTCGTCTTAGAGTGCAGCGGCATATTTTTAAACTCTGAGTAAGGTTAGCTGAAACACCCAGTCTAAGAAAGAATGCGCGTGAAAGAGAGAAACTTGTTTTCCAAGAAGTGATCAACTTTTCGAATGAAATCTTGCGGCAACCATGCATGGCTCTATCCTGAAGTTGTATATATTGTTACGAATGATGTTTATTTACAGGGTGAAACGAGGTCCGAGATGGAAGCTGCAAGCAAGGCCCAGCCGGCGCACAGAACCCCGAAATCACGCGCGCACACTCTTCTTCTTCTTTCTCTGCCTCAGTCGCGCAGTGCTGCGACATCTTCCCCGGGGGCAGACGAAGCTCGCTGAGCGAGTTAAAGGAACCTGTGATTGCACTGCTTGAGTATGGTCACGTGAACAACTTGCGTCGCACGTGAACGCCGATTACTTGCCGTCACTTTGGCGACGACATAGTTGAAATCACTCAAGCGGCTGAGTATAACGAATGGTCCGGTGTAAGTGGTGAGAAACTTGCGGTACAATCCGTTTTTGCGAACAGGTGTCCACAACCAAACATAATCACCGGGACTAAAGCTCACGGGGATATGCCGCGCATCATAGCGAATCTTGCTGTGGCCTTGTGTGGACAACGTCCTGAGATGCGCCAGTCCACGCGCTTCCTCAGCACGACACAGAGTTTGGGTGATGGAAGGATCTTCTTGGCACGATAAAGGTAGAATAGTGTCCAGAAATCTCTGGGGAGCGCGTGCGTACAGCAAAAAGAACGGCGCGTATTCAGTAACTTCGTGCTTGGCACTATTGTACGCGTACGTTACAAAAGGTAAGACGGCGTCCCAATTCTTGTGGTCAGCAGCGACATGCATTGATAACACGTTGGTAAGGGTTCGATTTGTCCGCTCCGTGAGGCCATTGGTTTGCGGGTGGTAAGGAGTGGAATGACGATATGCAGAACCACAAAGCCGTAAAAAGTTCTTCAACGACGTCGACGGTGAATTTCCGTCCACGGTCACTGATGACAACCCAGGGAGCGCCGTGACGTAGTATGACGTGATGATACAAAAATGAAGAGACATCTGCTGCAGTGGCGGATGGAAGTGCCGCCGTTTCCGTGTAGCGAGTAAGATAATCTACGCATACTATACTTCAGCGATAGCCAGCTGACGTCTTTGGGAGCGGGCCAAGCAAGTCGATGCCGACTTTTTCAAAGGGTAGCGTCGGTGGCCTAACTGGTTGTAAATAGCCTGCTGGGGCCGTCTTCGTTTGCTTGCGGCGCTGGCAAACAGTACAGTTGGCGACATACTGCTTCGTTGTTTTCCAGAGCTTGGACCAGAAAAATCTCTAAGTCGATGTAGTGTGCGTGCAAAGCCAAGGTGCCCGGACGTGATATCGTCATGCATGGAACGAAGGACAGCAGGGCGCAGGTTTTCGGGCACAACTAGAAGCAATGGGGGACCATCAGCCGAGTAATTTTTTTTGTACAGGAAACCGTTACGAAAAGTAAACGGTGTTGTTCCTGCTGGCTCACGTGCAGCTGCCCGTAGGAATTTCAAGGTAGGGTCGCAACATTGCTCGCTCTCGAAGGTATACGCAGGTCTGAAAAGTCGGAAGCGATGGAAACTAGGTAGTCATCGAAGTCATCATCCTCAGCTTTAGTGTGCGGCGAAGGGAGACGGGATAGGCAATCAGCATCCGTGTGACAGCGTCCGCTCTTGTAGTTAACGGAAAAGCTGTACTCTTGAAGGCGCAAAGCCCAGCGGGCCAACCGACCAGACGGGTCACACAGCACAACCAGCCAACAGAGTGAATGATGGTCAGTCACTATCGTGAATGCGCGGCCACGTAGATACGGACGGAACTTCTGAATGGCGAATGCGACTGCTAGGCACTCAAGTTAAGTAACGGTGTAGTTTGTTTCCGCTTTTGTAAGTGTCCGACTAGCGTAGGCAATGACATGCTCACGGCCATCGCAGAGCTGAGCAAGCACAGCGCCAACACCCGCACCGCTGGCGTCAGTGTGCAGCTCAGTTGACGCGTCCGGATCAAAATGCCGCAGTACCGGTCCAGAAGTCAACAAAAATTTCAGTTGTTGAAACGCGGACTCGCAGTGAGCAGTCCACAAGTATGGGGTGTCTTTGTGAAGGAGAGACGTGAGGGGAGAGGCAAGCTGTGCGAAATTCTTCATAAAGCGCCGGAAATATGAGCAAAGGCCCAAAAAGCTTCGCAGATCTTTCACAGCTTGTGGCTGTTGGAAGTCGCGAACTGCTGCTATCTTTTAAGGGTCTGGTCGTATGCCGTCTTTGTCGACCAGGAAGCCTAGTACGAGGGCTTGACGCTCACCGAAATGACATTTCTTCGAGTTTAAAATAAGGTCAGCTTGCTGGATACAGTCAAGAACGATCGACAGGCGCTGATTGTGCTCGTGAAATGTCCGGCCGTAGATAATGACGTCGTCTAAATAGCACGTGCAAATTTCTCATTTGAGTCCGCGGAGCACGGTATCCATAAATCGCACGAATGTCGCTGGAGCGTTGCATAAGCCAAAGGGCATAACGTTGTACTCAATGAGGCCGTCAGGTGTCACGAAGGTTGTCTGCTCCTTGTCTGAGGGGTGCATGGGAATTTGCCAATATCCTGACCGTAAATCAACAGAAGAGAAATACGACGCGGAGTGGAGGCAGTCGACGGCGTCATATATTCGTGGTAGGGGGTACACGTCTTTCTTTGTGACGGTGTTTAGGCGGCGATAGCCCACACAGAATCTCCATGAGTTGTCTCTTTTCTTCACTAGGATCACAGGAGCAGCCCAAGGGTTACATGATTCCTGGATCACTCCTTTCTGTAACATTTCTTCGACCTGCTGGGCGATGACTTTTCTCTCTGAAGGTGAAACGCGGTAGGCCTTCTGACGAACTGGCGTTGCTTGCCCTGTATGGATGCGGTGTTGCATACGAGACGCCGGTGGTGTATGCGACGCTTGTTGCCCTTGAGCAAAATCAAACACTGTGGCGTAGCGAGCGAGCACAGCTTCCAGCAGACACTGCTCACTAGAAGGCAGCGACTTGTTAATCATGCGCTTAAAGTCAGCAGAATTATCATGGTTGGAATCGGGGTTGGATTTTTTTTCCGCAGTTGACATTTCGACCATTCCGACGCTGACAATGGCTTGTTCATAAAAACTTGCCAGTTTAAGTCCTAGCGGCAATGTTATGGATTGGGCTGAAACGTTCATTGTCCACAAACGGGTACAACCATCAGCGGTGACAACGAGGGAGCGAGGGACTATCGCATTTTTCTTGAGCGCATTGTTATAATCGGGCTCGGCTAAACCACAACAAGAGCCTGTACGAGGGCGAGATGTGTTCACAGGTACAAACATTGCAATCTGAGGGGGCAAACACACATTTTGTGACACGGAGAGAATGTCGGCGGCATCACTGGTGCTATCTGTCATTGAAGTTCGCGCGTCGCAGCGAAGAGAAACCGCGCCACTTCCACACTCCAAAGTTGCCCCCACTTCATTAAAACTTCTTTCTGGGCGAGTTGGTGCATACTTGACATAAAAATAGTTACAGCGCAAACACATGCAATCACAAAGTAAGAAGGACGGGACACAGCGCTTGTGTCCCGTCCTTCTTACTTTGTGGTTGCATGTGTTTGCGCTGTAACAATTTTTATGTCAAGTTGCCCCCCACTCACGCAAGAAATCAATTCCTAAAATAATGTCATGCGTTGTACGTTCAAGCACAGTAAATTCACTTCGAAATGTCTGGTCCCCTATCGTAACTGAAACAGAACAGATCCCAAGTGGGTGTAGCCTTTCCCCGTCAACTTCACGAAAGGTAGCGTTCCGATCCCAAGAAAACATAACTTTTTGTCCAAGACGATTTTTGAAGGACAGGCTCGTAACAGAGACTGCGGCCCCGGTGTCAACTAAAGCAAAAGCACTCACATTGTCAACTAAAACGCACACTTTGTTTTTAAACAATTTTACACAAGGGGGTCTTGATCAAGATGAACCCCCGTCGGTCGCACCAGCTAGTTTCCCAGCGGCGGCAGTGATAACGAGCGACGACGCGGTGATGGAAAGCGTCGTTGTCGTGTCGGTGGTGGTGTGAGGCTGCGATCGGAAACGGGGGAGTCACTGCGGTTCGCGCGTCCCTGCTGCATCCGCTGGAAGGAACTGGGATACGGTCAGGGCTCGTCAGCGGGCACGCGGGGTGTGTAGGACTTAAACCGTGGAGCACGCTGCTGGCGGCGGTGGCAATACCTAGCAATGTGTCCAGGTACACCGCAGCTGTAGCAAATGCGGGAGTCACGGCTTGTCGCGGGTGACACCGGTGATATGGGTGTCATGGGTGGAAGCGTACTCTCACGCTGGTTGTAGGAGGGAAGAGCCCGCGCAACAAATCATTGTGGTGCATCTTCTCGGCGTCCCAGACTTGTCGGTTGCGGTGGCAAGTTGCTGCTCTCCGTACGGCCAGCATAGGTCCTGCGAAGTTCTCGGTAACTCTGAGGGGCCCAGGTGGCCGGTGGCACACGAGAGCGATGATCAAATGCACACTGATGGCACACATGGGTGTCGTCAACAACTTTAAGGCGTTCAAGCTCTTTAACCGCTTGCCGAATCACCGAGGAGATGTCGTGCGTTGGGACGGACACACTTGCAATAGTAGTAACATTGTCCAAGCGTCCAAACTTTGGCCCAATCCTTCTCATTTTCAGCGCTTCAAACGCCCGGCACTGTTTCCTCAGATCAGACGGAGTACTAAGATCTTCCTTCATTATAAGAAAATTGTAAAAATCTTCAGCGATTCCTTTAAGCAGATGTCCTACTTTGTCTTCGTCTGTCATGATAGCGCTGACGATTCCGCATAATTTCTGAACAGCCTCTATGTACGTTCCTGCTTAGCCTTCTTTTTATTAGAAGTCGGGTCCCCGAAGCACTTGGTGAATTCTTCTACAAAATTATCCCAGCTTGTCAGAACGCTCTCGTGGTTTTCAAACCAGAGGAGCGCGGTTCCAGCGAGAAAAAAAACCGCGTTATCGAGCTGCTTCGTAGTGCTCCAGTGGTTGTGGCGACTCACTCTGTTGTAGTATTTAAGCCAGTCGCCGACGTCTTCGTTCGCCTTCCCCGAAAAGGTGGGTGGCTCTCGCAGCGGTGTCCAGTAGCCAGCCTGACCTCCGTGATTGCTGTCTGGTCCGCCGCAGGTGGGGTCGTCACTGCCTTCTCCGGAATCGGCCATGTCCGCTGCTTGTGGTCGTAAACCGGCCAAGCGCCTACTCCGTCGAACAGTTGGTAGAGCTGGGTCGTCCAGGATCGTCCAAGATTTACCCCGCACCTCCACGAAAGATGTTACGAATGATGTTTATTTACAGGGTGAAACGAGGTCCGAGATGGAAGCTACAGGCCAGGCCCAGCCGGCGCAGACTACCCCGAGATCACGCGCTCACACTATTCTTCTTTCTCTGCCTCAGTCGCGCAAAGTGCTGCGACAATATATATATATATATATATATATATATATATATATATATATATATATATATATATATATATATATATATATATATATATATATATATATATATATATATATATATAAATTTATATATATGTCTTTGTGTGTGTGCGTGCGTGTGTATGTGTGTGCACGCGCACGCAGACTGTTTTACGTACTTAAACGTTTCACTGAGAAAATTGTAGAGCGACATAAAAAACTTCCGATACCGCTTTCTGTTGCCCAATGCGCCACATGAAACATTTTTCAGAGCATGAAAGCAGCCCGCGAATACACGCAAAGTACCTCAAGCGGCCTGGCGCGCAGCGACTTTGCGTGCATTTGCAGGCCACTTTCACGCTCGCTCGGAAAAACATTTTTATGTCGCACGTATTGAGCAACAGAAAGCTGTATCGCGAGTTTTTCTTGTCGCTCAAGAATTTTCCCGTTGGTGGTTTTCACTTAAATATAATATTTGCGAAGTCGAAGAATCAATTAAGAATAATAATTCAATTGGGCCCAAACAAAGAAATAATTTGAGTATCACCAAGCGACGACAAACAATGTTACCTTTGTGCTATCCAGCTACGTGTCATTCCCATATTTTTAAACCCTGGTTAACATTAGCAGCCACACCCGGCATAAGAAAACGTCTGGGAATGAGAGAGTGCGTTAACATTGCACATAAAAGCGTGCGCCAGCCATAGATGCCTCTATCATGATATATATATATATATATATATATATATATATATATATATATATATATATATATATATATATATATAAGCAGGGTGTCTTATGTAACTTGAACACAAATGTGTCTACTGGGGGGACAGGGGGCGACCAGTAACGTGAAAGGGCGCTTCCCTCCCCCACTTGCTTAAGTGGGGGAGGGGCTAAGTCACGTAACTTGAAATATAGGTGTATCAACATGGCGGGCTGGGGTGCGTTTGGCAGGCATTCTCAGATCATGAACAGCAGGTTGCCGTTATCCCTCGAGAGAAAAGTGGATAATAGCCGTGTCTTACCAGTACTCACCTACGGGGCAGAAACCTGGAGGACTCAAATTGAGGACGACGCAACGAGCTATGGAAAGAAGAATGATAGGTGTAACGTTAAGGGATAAGAAAAGAGCACATTGGGTGAGGGAACAAACGCGAGTTAATGATATCTTAGTTGAAATCAAGGAAAAGAAATGGGGCATGGGCAGGACACGTAATGAGGAGAGAAGATAACCGATGGTCATTAAGAGTTACGGAATGGATTCCAAGGGAAGGGAAGCGCAGCAGAGGGTGGCAGAAAGTTAGGTGGGCGGATGAGATTAAGAAGTTTGCAGGGACAACATGGCCAGAATTAGTACATGACCGGGGTAGTTGGAGAAGTATGGGAGAGGCCTTTGCCCTGCAGTGGGCGTAACCAGGCTGATGTTGATGATGATGACACGGTGGGCAGGGGGCAATGTCTCCCTGCCCACTCGGTAGATATGTCTATGGTTCAAGCAACGTGAAACCACGCCCTGTATATGCGCAATGGTGATTAAGTGAACAATAAACCTATATATATATATATATATATATATATATATATGCAAAAGACGCACACATACATGCGCATGTGCTTTTCACGCATATTTCCAAACTGAATATTGCTCAATAAGACCTAATGTTATTCAGCAATAAGTTAACAGCATTTAGTCAACGACTTTATTATTGTAAACACTCAACAATAGCTCAATAATACTCAATATTATTCATAAATATGCCAACAGAATTTAGTCAACGAATTTGGTGTTGTGAACTACTCAACAATTGCTCAATAATACTTAATACTATTCAACTATATGGCAAAAGCACTTAGTCAGCGACTTTTTTGTTGTTAACATTCGACAACTTTATTCTTGGAATATTGCTGTCGGCTTTCAATAATTGTCGAGGTTTAGTTCAAAGGCTATTGAGTCAACAACTCATCAACAATATGCCAACAACATTTTAATAGTAATTCTTATAAGGGGAAGCCCAAGTCTGGCTCCCTGCCGGAGCTATATGCAGTGACTCCAGTGGTTCATGGAGCTTAGCGCCATCTGTGTGACAAGGTAGCATTTCCGACGCAAGAAAAAAATAACGGGACGCCATAACCATTAAAAACAAAAGTGACGTCCCTGATACGAAGGCCACCAGATTTGTTTTGGTAGCCTGCGATTAGAGCTGGATATTAAAATATCGCCCCGTTCGACTTGACGGACGTTTCGAGCTTTCAGCGCGGAAAACGACGTGGCAGAAGGTCAGCCGTACGGGTTTCAAAATCGCACCCCTGCAGAGAACACATTTTTTTGGAGGCTGACGAAAGCTTTAGGTGTTGAGGGCTGTTGATATGGTCAGACACCAAACCGGTCGGCTAGCGCAGCCACACGAATACAGCTAATGTAAATGAATACATGGGGCGCTATAACGTAAAACTATTCCAAACTTTTCTATTCCAATTCTGCTATCAGCCCTCCACGATTGGTCAAAAACTTTTTTCGACCACCCCCACTTCACCTGTCTGTCAGGCGACGTCACGAAAACCGCGATACGTCCCCACTTGATATGATGTGTACACACTGATTATGGATGATTTGACAGAAAAAAGGAAAACGGTTATTTCTGATTCGACCTCTTTTCGCCATTAGCCCTCGGCTATTGGTAAAAAGTTTTCGGGCTGCACCCGCTTCACCTGCCTGTCACGCGACGTCACAAAACCGCAAGAACTCACCGCGTCAGAGTGTCGTGTACGCGATAAAGATTAATTAATATGCCGAACAAAACTGAATTTTCTTCGGAATAGCCGCATGCTGCCCCGTTCCGAAAGGAATAGAAAATGGCTGCTGCCGATCGCTCAGACGCTGGCTACTCGCACTTGCCGGAGAGCATGGGTGTATTTGCGTATAATAAAACTTCTTGCGTGACCGTGTAACGTTTTCGAGCACTTTCGGCACGTTTAATGCCCCATTCTGCCAACTCTTCTTTGGTGAGGGTCCGTATTAGCGTCATTCTTGAGCTTCCGTTGCATGCCGCCGCGATTTTCGACCAGCCACCGCAAGTTAAGTAAGGGAAAGCCGACCAATCGTAGACGCCGGCACCACCCTCTTCATCCGGTTATCGACTTTCAGTGCAGTGGCTCGGCCCCATCGAATCCCTCTCCACTTGAGCGTCATCCTCGCCTCTTGTCAGCCAATTAGATAAGACAAGCCGCTCAGAATAGGCAATGTTAATCGTTTTTCAAGCAAACAAAAGTGACCTCCTATGAACGAGGAGAGTGTTTGATAGGTCTGTTCAGACAACCCTGAGGGTGACCGCCCGGTGCTTGCGTCGGTGGTTACGCAAAGTTGGCGTCAGGAGATTGGAATAGAAACATATTGGAATAGTTTTACGTTATAAGGCCCATGGCTTTTGCAACTGAGTACTTTTGACTCAACAGTGTAAGAAGCGTATAAATTATCCACGCCACCGAATTCATCCATACATCGACACGCAAAGCAACACAACACTGTAGGTGAAGTTTACGAGGGCACCTTTCTGCACGCTTCAAGACCTGCATGGCATTGCAAGTGATAGAGGCATCATTGCCCATTCTTATAGTGGATGCTCAAAAAGGTATTTATTGATAATGGTAATGTAAAATAGGGTTGTCTTTTCTGGCCACGCGTGTATAAAATTTATTAGATTTTCTTTACTTTCGTTCAATGAATCAAACTATTTCTCATTTTAGTTAAAACAATCAAACAGAGAGTGTTTTCTTTCCCAATACTTGTTCCCGTCTCACATAGTCGCGCTTCAATCGCTGCGCCCAAACCACCCCGGCTGATGTTGGTGAACATTTGTTTTGAACCGCTTTTCGCTCGAAGCTTCGCGAGGCGATGCTTGCATGGCTTAGTGCAGCGTAATAGGCATATAACACACACACACACACACACACACACACACACACACACACACACACACACACACACACACACACACACACACACACACACACACACACACACACACACACACACACACACACACACACACACACACACACACACACACACACACACACACACACACACACACACACACACACAGGCGCGCGCGCGCAACAAATGTTTAAAAACGAGGTTATTTTTTGAAGTGCTCTAGACATTCATATTTGTCATGATAGAGATTCAAGCAATGGTTACAGAGTTGACCAAATAAAATCAATTAGGTAGTTATTGTTTAGTGAAGAAAAAATACTGGTTGTAAGTACACGCGACTACCGATAATATGCAGTCGGTACCATTTCTCTATTACTATTGGTTCTTTATTAAATATTGTTCGAAGTTAGGTGCGGCACACATCGTTCTTTTGCGTATTTTCAATGTTTATTACACGCACTAATTCCCATATCACCAACATTGACATATTTTTACAGTAGTGATGAAACTTACAGATATTTCTTAGCAAAAGTACCTCGCCCATCACCTTCAGCGGATTATATTCTTTCTCCATATGCTGCTTTTCCCGATTTGTACCTCTGTGAGTAACGTTCATGGCGGGGAAGCTAAAAACAGCGACTAAATAAAGAACCTGACTCCAAGAAACACGTAATCAGCAACGCAATGGCAGCAACAGTCGATCCGTTACTTAGGTAGTTAAAGGAGTCGTGCACAAATATGCGGAAAAAAAATTACGGAAGCATAGAAATTTGACTCGGAAGACGTTACTGTTCCGATACCCAGTGTTTATTTCCCATACTCTTTAACGGATGGCTTGCATTTTGGACGATTGTGAGCGCGCGGCGGCTGCAAGCCGGTATGTGCGGGCCGACTGTCGTTACGTCACGTGTGCTGGCGTGCAGCAGCAGCAGCAGCATAACGAACATAGGTGGGCAGCCGGCGCTTGCCTGACGTCCGCCTGTCATTGTTTCGCGAGCGCGCAACCTTGAAGGTTTGAGTGGAAGTGACTGCACGAGTGGCGTAAATACATGAAAGGGCGAGGCGAACTTGCTCTGCAGTAGCTTTCTAAGGATGTAGTAGTCCAAGCGTACAATTTGCTCAATGAGTTAAGCCGCTGTTTTGAACGCTTTTGAGGCTGAAAATGAAGCATGGTATTGTAGTTGTTTCAAAATTGTTCGCGCTGAAGCTTCTGAACACTCTACCGAAACAGGGCGGTGATTTGCGCGCTGTGTCGACAATATTCCCTCGCCGATACAGGCAGTGGACCCTTGCGGGATAGCGGGCGTACGCATAGAACGCTCGTTGTGTCCTTTCGTCGTCTGCCCCAGTTCACCTTGCACTTGCGCCAGCGCTGTGGTTGGTCCACGGCGGACACTATATTAAAGCTCCCCCATAGCGTTACGCCGAAGTTCCATGAGCAGATAAAAGTATTGAAGGACCATGCTACTACGATGCCACAGCAAACGCCGCTCGAGGGAGCAGCAGTATAAAGGTGGCACGATGTCTTTGCTCATCGCCCGCCAATCTCGTCTTGGTTTTCCCGATGACCAATGAAGAACTAAAAGCATAGCTCTTTTCGTCTTCTCAAATGCACCTCCGCTTTCTCCGTTCCTTCATTTCCGCTTTCTGCAGAAAATCCAAGGGACAGCGCCAGATTTCAGGCGCTGTCTTTTCGCTGACATGATGCAGCTCTACAGTAGACCAGGCCTCGTCTGATGGTCACTGTCCTTGAAGTGTTCGGAGCACAGAAAGTCACACTTTCACTGCACCCATGATGGCTGCGATCAGCGCGCAGCACGAATCCATGTCATCCGAAGCTTCGGCTCTGTCGGAGAGCTATGACCCGGCTTGTCTCGTCCAACGATACTTTTCCACACCCTTGCGCGCAGCAGCGTAGATGCATTTTCCCGCGTTGTGTCATTTGCTTCACTCATCCCATCGCAAAGCAGCATACAACACAAACAAACACTTAAGGCTTCGGCGCATGTTCCTCTTGCGAAAAGAAGCACGCAGCAGAGAGCAACTGCGTTGTTAAGACGACATTCGCTGCAGTCCGGCGCCATCCATGCAGGTGGAGAAACGCGGGCGATGACTGGCATACCGGTATCCGGCGCAACGTCACAGTAACGTCACTTCCTGTAGTTCACGGTTCGGCCGCTAGACGCGGTATTTTGCGACAATATCATCATCATCATCAGCCTGGTTACACCCACTGCAGGGCAAAGGCCTCTCCCATACTTCTCCAACAACCCCGGTCATGTACTAATTGTGGCCATGCCGTCCCTGCAAACTTCTTAATCTCATCCGCCCACCTAACTTTCTGCCGCCCCCTGCTACGCTTCCCTTCCCTTGGGATCCAGTCCGTAACCCTTAATGACCATCGGTTATCTTCCCTCCTCATTACATGTCCTGCCCATGCCCATTTCTTTTTCTTGATTTC
This sequence comes from Dermacentor variabilis, assembly GCF_050947875.1. Lineage (NCBI taxonomy): Eukaryota > Metazoa > Arthropoda > Arachnida > Ixodida > Ixodidae > Dermacentor > Dermacentor variabilis. Next base: position 70,481,799 of record NC_134574.1, on the reverse strand, counting down.
AACTAAGATGTCATTAAATCGCGTTTGTTCCCTCACCCAAACTGCTCTTTTCTTATCCCTTAACGTTACACCTATCATTCTTCTTTCCATAGCTCGTTGTGTCGTCCTCAATTTGAGTAGAACTCTTTTAGTAAGCCTCCAGGTTTCTGCCCCGTACGTGAGTACTGGTAAGACACAGCTATTATATACTTGTCTCTTGAGGGATAATGGCAACCTGCTGTTCATGATTTGGGAATGCCTGCCAAACGCACCCCAGCCCATTCTTATTCTTCTGATTATTTCCGTCTCATGATCCGGATCCGCCGTCACTACCTGCCCTAAGTAGATGTATTCCCTTACGACTTCCAGTGCCTCGCTGCCTATTGTAAATTGCTGTTCTCTCCCGAGACTGTTAAGCATTACTTTAGTTTTCTGCAGATTAATTTTTAGACCCACTCTTCTGCTTTGCCTCTCCAGGTCAGTGAGCATGCATTGCAATTGGTCCCCTGAGTTACTAAGCAAGGCAATATCATCAGCGAATCGCAAGTTACTAAGGTATTCTCCATTAACTTTTATCCCCAATTCTTCCCAATCCAGGTCTCTGAATACCTCCTGTAAACACGCTGTGAATAGCATTGGAGATATCGTATCTCCCTGCCTGACGCCTTTCTTTATTGGGATTTTGTTGCTTGCTTTATGGAGGACTACGGTGGCTGTGGAGCCGCTATAGATATCTTCCAGTATTTTTACATATGGCTCATCTACACCCTGATTCCGTAATGCCTCCATGACTGCTGAGGTTTCGACTGAATCAAACGCTTTCTCGTAATCAATTGAAGCTATATATAAGGGTTGGTTATATTCTGCACATTTCTCTATCACTTGATTGATAGTGTGAATATGGTCTATTGTTGAGTAGCCTTTACGGAATCCTGCCTGGTCCTTTGGTGGACAGAAGTCTAAGGTGTTCCTGATTCTATTGGCAATTGCCTTAGTAAATACTTTGTAGGCAACGGACAATATGCATGTAATTTATTATTTTTCGCTAGTTTCTGTTTGAAAACAAGGTTGTGTCAACCAGTATCAGGACCCAAGATTTCACTTGGGCTAAAGATCTCGGCGACAAATGTTTTGTTCAGTATCCCTTTAAGGTTATTTTCAACCAGTGTCCTATATAACAAACGTCCGTAGTCGAGGCAAAAAGATGCATGGATTTTTCTCGAATGCCTGCTCGCGGTACAATATTTATTTCGTTACGTGAGTGCTTGTTTTGTCCATAATTACCTCATGGTGTTCATAATGACCACCATCATCATCTTAATCATATTTATGTGCACTGCAGGACGAAGGACTCTGCCTGCAGAGGCCTTCAATTCTTTAACGTTCCCTTATTGTGAATTAGCATAACGTTGGCATTCTTCCACTTCTCTGGGACCCTTGAACTCGTGAGACAGTTCATATAAAGGTCAGCCAGCTTTTAAAGCATGGTGTCTCCTCCACCTTTGATTAAATGGACTGCTATTGCAGCTTCTGTTGCCGTTTTCTCTCATTTCATGTCTTGCAAGGCCCTGCTAACTTCATGGTTAGCTATAGAAGGAGCTCTGCAATCTGTTCCTTATTACTTCGAATGGAGGTGTTGTGGCTGCTCCGGGTACTGTAGAGGCTAGCATAGGTTTCTTGCTCAGCTTTTACTATATCTTCGGAATCCCTGATGATATTACCCTGCTTATATTACAGTGCATACATTTTGGTTTGTCCTATGCCAAGTTTTCTTCTCAGTGATTTAAGGGTACGTCCTTTTTCAATGCTTCTGCAGTCTTTCTCTATAATTTCGAATATATCCTATTTTCTCCTTGTTGTTCAACATTTAAATTTCCATAACTCTATCTTATTTATTGAGTTGGACACTTTCATTTTTTGTCAGTTCTTTATTAGCACCTTTGTTACTAAGGAGAGCTTGCCTACTGGTTGCCTTGGTGCCTTGCCTCCCACTTCAATTGCTGCCTCTGAAGCTAGCCTTGTTGCAGTTCCATTCATTACTTCTATGTCATCTCCATCCCTCTGTTCTTAGGCTGCATATTTGTTTGCAAGTACCAGCTTGAACTTGTCTGCTTGTATCCTTACTGCATCTAGGTTGGCCTGTTTCTTCTTGACCAATGTTACTCTTTCTCTCTTGAAATTGAGCTGATTCCCAGCCCCACTAGCCTATGATCAGTGCACTTTACGCTAACGCTTCTACACCCTACACTATGCTGGGATCGGAAGGAAGTATGACATCAGTGGCATTTCTTGTTTCACCATTAGGGCTTTGCCAGGTCCACTTTGTTGCTGCGCCTACTAAAGAATCAAACGCTTTCTCGTAATCAATGAAAGCTATATATAAGGGTTGGTTATATTCCGCACATTTCTCTATCACCTGATTGATAGTGTGAATATGGTCTATTGTTGAGTAGCCTTTACAGAATCCTGCCTGGTCCTTTGGTTGACTGAAGTCTAAGGTGTTCTTAATTCTATTTGCAATTACCTTAGTAAATACTTTGTAGGCAACGGACAGTAAGCTGATCGGTCTATAATTTTTCAAGTCTTTGGCGTCCCCTTTCTTATGGATTAGGATTATGTTAGCGTTTTTCCAAGATTCCGGTACGCTCGAAGTCATGAAGCATTGCGTATACAGTGTGGCCAGTTTCTGTAGAACAATCCGCCCCCCATCCTTCAACAAATCTGCTGTTACCTGATCCTCCCCAGCTGCCTTCCCCCTTTGCATAGCTCCCAAGGCTTTCTTTACATCTTCCGGCGTTACTTGTGGTAGTTCAAGTTCCTCTAGACTATTCTCTCTTCCATTATCGCCGTGGGTGCCACTGGAGCTGTACAAATCTCTATAGAACTCCTGAGCCACTTGATCGATCCCATCCATATTAATAATGATATTGACGGCTTTGTCTCTTAACGCATACCTTCTAAAGAAGGCGTTCATTATTCGAAGGTTATTCCTGTCTTCGAATTCTACCAGTATTTCTCCTCTAGCGTTCCGAGAATGAAAGCCGTAGTTGCCATTTGCTTGTTCACCAGCTTGCTTTTCCCCCACTTTTGCATTGAAGTCGTCCATAACTACAGTATACTGAGTTGCACTTTTCTCATTGCTAGTTGAACATCTTCATAAATTTGGCCTATTTCATCATCAACGTGAGTGGATGTTGGATCGTAGGCTTGTACTACCTTTATTCTACACCTCTTAAGTTTTATTCCGACTACTGCTACCCTCTCATTAATGCTGTAGAATTCATCAATGTTGCCCGCTGTGTCCTTATGGATTAGGAATCCTACCCCTTACTTCTTCTTATCTGATAGTCCTCTATAGCAGAGAGCGTGGCCGTTTGTCACCACTGTACAAGCCTTACCCGTTCACCCAACCTGACTAAGGCCAATGATATCCTAAAGAAGAGTTCGGTTATGAAATATTGTCAGGGTCAGGTTCCATTGGCGGCCTGTTTGGCTCCAGAGATTCTTAGCACCCTTGCTGCGTCACAGCTCTGACCGCCGCCTTGGTCATGTCATCTACAGCTACTGGAGACTGACGAGAATGTGCTGATTGAATGAGTCATTTGGGAGGTAGTTGCCGAATACTGCACCATGGAGACCAATTCCTGTTCAGGTGAGGAAGCGTCTCTTGTTGAAAAGCTTAATGGCTCTTCCTAATTTTGTTGTACGTGGAAAAATTTAGCCCAACTTGCTGTCGGCATTTTTCCCGGTGTCAGGCGCCACTCCATGCCTTGAGATGTAGGGTACTGGAGAAGGTGAATTTGAGCTTACCACCTTCAGATGGCAAAAACCCCGAGCATTTCATCTTCTGACTGGCAAGCAAGCAACCGAGATAGCTCAGTCAGATAACCCTGTAGGCGGCCAGGCCACCTTATGGCGAAGTCCGGCCAAAAAAAGCCCGCAAGTCTAAAAATGCGCAATTATAGTTATATAGGTCTGCTAATCACTGCATAAGTCGGAAGTTTTTTCACTGTATGCATAAATAAATCAGAAACGTGTTTAGTCTATAGTGCTCACAATGGCTAATTAATAAGGAGTGTTGACTCCATTTCGGAATATGTCTTCATCGTCATTAAATGTGAGAAATGAGATGCTAATGGGAAGTATTTATTGATAGACAAAAGAATGTATTTGCAGTGAAAATACCAGGACATCTAAGCACTTAAGAGCTACGAAAGTCAAAGGATTAGGGCGAAAAAAGACCCTTCAGTGGTCCTTCGAGATCCGAAATCGCGGGCAAGCAAGCGCTTTGAGACAGTTGGCCAACGCCTCGTGGATAGCACAGTTAAGGCCCGTGCAATTTTTTCCCGGTGTACTTTTTTCCGACTGCCACAGAATCTAATGGGACGCTCCCAACTAAGCCGCTGTGATTTCGCGTCACCGCTTTCGTCACGCTGGGCTTGGCAATAGAAATTTTGGTGCAGGTAGCCTGATGTAAAAAAGCAGAGTGCACGGGGCTGCTATGCGGGGGGTGCTGGTTTAGCCCACTGGATAAGATACTAAGCCTCTGAGCGTGGGATCGTAGGTTCGACACTCACTACCGGCAAGGTTTATTCATTCCATTTCAACTTTTTTTCCACTATGTTCTTTATAGCGAATATCGAGGATAAGGTAGAATGCTGACAAGGAATGCGCACATAACGCAGGCTTCTGAGATGACAGCGAGGGTCACGTTATGTCGCGGCGATGTCTTGTGCTCTCAAGCAAGACATGGCATGCCAGTGCAGCAGCGGGTGCTCCCATTCGCCTGCTCAGCTTTGTAGAGGCATGCACATGACGTGGTATCGCAGCCAATGGGAATTTCGGTGCCGTTTCGCAGGTGCAGACGCCGGCTTTTTCGCTCAGTGGGCCATTTTATTCTTCTGCATCAAAATTAGTCTCCGAAAGCTTGCTGCACTGCTGAGAAGGTCAGTTATTCACTCAGCACTGAGCTCAGGCAAAATACAACTGCCGAACATCGTTCTGACACTTGGACAGCACCACTGCTTGCAGTCGACGCAGACGCCGGCGCCATATTTCCCAGTAAAATTCCTTCTATAACATTAGATTATTTCGCTCATCCTGAAGACCAACGAACATTGTGGTTCAATATCCGCGTGCAAAAGTTGTGGTTCAACATCCGCGTGAGCGAAACATTTATTGACATATTTTGACAAGTTGGCCCTTAATGTTGTTCGCCACTATGCTCTCTTATGTTCAGTGTAGTAATATTGCCAAAGTGATGTTTTCTGTAAGTTAACGAAAAGTTGAGAATATGCAGTACTGATCGTTACCGTTAAGCTCACACAAATCTGATGGTTGTTTTGGATGCGAGTGTGCGGAATCAGCTGCACTGTCTCTCAGTGCTGTTCTTCGGTGTTCTGAATGTTCAGTGAACAATTGCAATAACTATACTGTCCAGGCCTAGAGACCGAGTCAGATGTATGCTGCGAACCTCCAATTATTACCAAGTTTATCAGCTTGAAGTATTTAGCAAAACGATTAAATGGTCTATAGGATGGACGTTCATCGTTGTGCTGTACCCAGTTTTCACAGTGAAGGAAGGAAAGGATGCAAGACGAACACAACAGGTGGTAATCTACGCTTCGTCCTTGGGTCTCGTATTCTTCGTTTTTTTAATTCGTTCATTCTTTCGTTTCACTCTTCAATCTTTGAAGTGACATATTTGCCCAGCTTTTTAATGTGTCGGAACCTTTTGAAACCTTATACTGAGCATCCTCTCTAGGGCATACGCTATATATACGTTCAGGCAGCAATTCGCCCTACCGAACGACTAATACTTGGTAAAGCGCATGCATCGCCAATTAGGAACCGCCAGCGCGTTCTATAACCAGCATTCTGTAACTTTTCTCAGCCTCAAGAGCCCCCCAAGAAACAAGTTGCGATGTTGTGGCTACGAATGTCTCCTTGGCACAACTCTCCACGTATCGCTTATTGTATGACGTGGAAGATTCCAATTAGAAGTCCAAGCTTCGTTCACTACGCCAGTCATCTACGTGTATGCAATCACGAAGGTCACTGCATGTTTGCAAAGAACACATTTATTATCGCCACCCATTTAAGGGTGAATTTTGGCATACGAATTCACATTCCATGCCTTGTTTTCAAATTTCTACGGCAGCCTTTTCCAAGGCCACAGGCGTTCGCCTAACGCGTTGGTGGAAGAGCTAATCCTTTGTAGGGTGTAACATGAGACCACCGCAAACGAACAGGCTCAGATCGACAGCATCTATGCCTACCCGGCCCACCATTTACATCGACACTATGGCTCACAGAGGGTTTTGCGCTGAGTTCCGTAAAAATGTCACATTTTTAGTTAAGCTAGAACTTCGTAGCTCGTCGTCATTGTGTGATGATATCGCCCACCATAGCTACTTACCCAGCCAGAATGGATGAATCAAGCACTGCTAAGCAATCTGATGGCGAGGACCTACGCTTTGTGTTCCCACAGAACTGGAGAAATTGCAGTCATGAAGGTTAATACGCAGATGGTGTTTTCCGAGCACTGCGCAGCACGTTATGCAAAACCTTGCTTAAAGCAGCGGTGTAAGAAGCTGCGTGCATTGTTCTGTCTAGTTTATAAACGCATACATACGTCGTTGTGTAGTGTATACTGAAAGCGTGCAGCTAGAACTCTTTACCTACTCAATGAGTACCTGCGGCTATTGTCTCTTTGGTCGGATATCTACACTGACAAGGAGGTTGTCTGGGAGTAACAGGAAGCGTTGAAACCGCACTTGTAATGCCTAACTGCGTTTTGAGGGATGGCCCGCGTATTTCTCAGAACAGAGCGTAATTGACACGCAGAAATGTGAGGGAGTCTTTCTGAGCCTCAAAAGAATGAGTTTTCTTTCTCAATGAAAAGTAAAGGATGAAAACAATGGTCAGTGCAAGAATAAAAAATGTGTGTACGATGGCGTACATTAGGAAAAAAAAGAACAAAATGGGAAAAGACGCGGATTCATGTGGCCATTGTTCAAGCTGGTCATATGTGCATTGTTAAATCGGTTGTTTTTCTGTTGCAGGAAAGGACATCCGTGGAATAAATAATGGCCATTGTACTTACCCTGCCGGCCACACACAAAGTGTCCCAGCTAAATTTAGCCGGAGTTTGAAAATATGCCGAAGCGCTCTTAACCGACGTGACGAAATGCATGTTGCTGACTATTGTAGTGAGTCACTATTTTCTTTATTATCTGTATCTGTGTTGCAAAAGACGCAGATCCATGTGGCAATTCTTCAAGCTGGTCATGTGGGCTTTATTGAATAGGTTGTTTTTCCCTTGCAGGAAAGGAGATCCGTGGAATAAATAATGGCCATTGGTCACTGTCGGCGACATACACGGTACCCGAGCTAAATTTAGCCAGAGTTTTAAAAATATGCCGAGGTACTTTGAGACGACGCGACCAAATGCATATTGCTGACTAGTGTAGGGAGTAAGGCACACTTTTTTTTGTATTCTTCTTAATTCCATATATATTCAAGTTCAACTAACCAACTTGGAAAAGAACAAAGTTCGGCCAAAAATTCCAATTAGAAAGTCGTAGAGGAGTATATGAATGTACGATTAAACACTTTGTAACTTTCTATCTATTAGGCTTTAGTGTTATCCCGCTTACTACGGAACCCCGCAAAATACGAAAAAATACCGCATGACATGTCCGCTTGCGTGCCATGATTGCAGCGCTTCCAAGCGCTCCGCGTACAAACGAACACAGTATTTAGGCGGGTGAGCTGCCGCTGCGCGTGCTTATCGCTATCAGGAACCGCCGCGAGATAACCACATCTGTGGTTCAAATCGCACAGCCAACACCTGCGTCACTGCTCTGTCCTCTTCTAAGAGGCAGCAGATCCTGCTAGATGCTATGTTCGTTTGTACGCGGACAGCTTGGGGAGCGCTGCAATGAAAGCGTGCAAACGGGTATGTCAGGTGGTATTTTTTTTTATTTCGTGGGATCGGCAATAAGCAGAAAAAAAAACAAGTACCTGATAGATAGAAAGCTAGAAACTGTTAATTCGGATGTTTCGGAAAGCGCTCCACAACTGTGTTATTGGACTTTTTGCCTAAATTCATTGCTTCGGAATTTCGTTAAGTAATCTTGGAGAATTATGAAATTAACTACGGTGACTAATGGGCATGTTGGTAGGACGCGAATGGAGCTTACTGCGCAGAACAAGAGGACGAAGAAAGGCTGAGATACAGGAGTGCAGTGTGCCTCAGCCTCTTCGTTTTCTTACCACTACATCTTGTGCCTCTCGCCAACGTGTTATGAAAACAATGGGACATTGCAGCTCGAGCTTATCTTGCGCAAAGTACATCTTGGCCGAGCGCGTTTTGGGTGTATTTTTAAAATAGCTGAAATCGTCGAACGCAGACAATATACCATGAAACACGTCAAGCAGCACTGTACGCAATAGAAGTACGAGGGTAGCCCAGCAAAAATTTCGTTGTCTGAAACTTTGTTCTCTCTGCTTTGAGCGAACACGATGAGCAAACTCAATTTCAGCTTTCAATTTATTTGAACAGATGGCTATCGGTGTTTCTGTATGTCGTAAACTCGGTGACTGGCAGCATTAAACCAAGCTGACCTGTACAAAAATTGTGGCATGTACTGTTTCATTCACCATTACAATAAACGATGCAAGCTTATTTGTTTGCCACCTGAGGCCTGTCGGTCACTTGGCGACATACTAAAGACATATTTTGTCACGTTAGCGTACCATACACACGAATACCGCCTCGAAAGCGGTAACAAAGCGTCCAAGACCAGCGGCCGAGCAGCGCGACGAGCCCCACAAGCCGCTACCGTAGCGACCATATCGCTCACTACGCAATAAGGATGGTAACGGTTTCGATTTTGCCAGCACCATCTTTCGGTCGCATACATTAGTTCACAACGCCACCGCTAGTCTTATTTCCGTTGCACTGTGGAAGGTACAGTTCATCCTCTGTCAGTTCACATAGGTGTTCAGTGGTGTGCCCACGATGAGTTACATCATGTACACCGTGTATTCCATCATGCGCAGCTTAAATTTCATGAGGTGAAATGCTGGGATTTTCAACAGGGAAGCTCTTCCTAACACTCTCTAAACCGATTATTGTTCACTCTTCCGTCCCAAACTAGAATATGCATGTATTGTGTGGGACCCTTCCACCAAAAAGAACACTGATGCCTTGGAAATGATACAGTGCCAAGCGGTAAGGTAATTTTTTTTCCAACTAGCGTTCAAATGACTCCTCAACTACCCTAATGCTAACACGGAACATTCAAACATTGTAGTTACGGCGGAAAATTCCCTTGCGGCGACGAGCGACCACCGAGCGTCGTTTCCAAAACAGCGGTGGTAGTAGCAAACGCCAGGCGTTGTAGTTGAGGTTTCATTTTGGGTGCCCGTGCGTCTTGACCTGCTGGAACTACGGCTGCGTGGGCGACGAGATGTGCGGAGATGTTCCGCTCCACAGATGATGCGTTCCAGGCGCTCACACAAGGAGTCGAGCGGAGATTGCGCTGCGGAAGAGCAGGGAAGAGTTTGCAGAGCGGTTGTATTGTCACCCGGAGACGGTGACGTGGCTGCGATGGTTGGGGTGGCTACTTCCATGACTTTGTCGGCCAAAGCGGCAAGTCCGGTAAGGTCCATGGTGGAGGCTGTCGCCAGGACCATCTGCACGTTAGCCGGGAGTCGTTGCAAAAACAATTCGCGCAACAGCGTGTCGTCGATGGATCTCGCGTTGTTTCCGAGCAGCTGGCTCATTCGGCGAAGAAGTTGACTAGGGCGTAGGTCGCCGAGTTCTTGAGCGGACAGAAGCTGCTGGATGCGAGAACGCTCTGAAGCTGCTGTGCGCTGTAGCAATGCTGCCTTGAGATCCTCATAGGCGGCGGCAGACAATGGGTAGTTCAACAAATCTGCTACCTCGTCAATGGCGGCGGGCGAGAGCGCTGCGACGGCGTAATGGAACTTCGAGGCTTGAGACCGGATACCAGCGACTTGAAATTGCGCTTCGGCCCGAAGAAACCACGCCGAAGGATGCTGGCCCCAGTACTGTGGGAGGCGGACAGCGATAGCGGAACAGGAGGGCTCACCGCGTTCTTTGGAAGGGTTCTGGCCTTGAGCTCTCGTAGCGTTGGTCTGGTCCATGGTCGTCTCTACCACAGGAGCGTATGGCAGTATCACGTCCGGGTCACCAAACTGTAGCGACGAGCGACCACGTAGACCGGTAAAGTCTCGGGCTCTCGCAAGAGAGGAAGAACCGACACTCGATCTCTTAGCGTAGCATTCTTTTTAATTAATCTCCTTCGGAACGTTAGCCCGTGCCGGAGCGTGCCAGCCGCTCCTGCCTCGTGTAGACGCGAGCGTCTGCGTCATCTCTCGTGCGACGCCGATGCTGCTGCCGCTACACCCTCAAATTCCGTTTCATGCTGAAAAACAACCATTTCTCTCTTAGCCTACACCCTTGTTTAAAGTAATTTGTAGCACGCCCTACAACGCATCGACATGCTAAATATTTAACACCTTAAATCACGAGAAGTAACCTTTTTAAGTATTCCTTCTTGCCCCGAACCATATCAGACTGGAAAAATTTGCCAATAGCCCATCTATTGAGCTTTGATGCCATTGAACAATAAGGATGTTAAATGCGTTTTGCTCTTTCTTTGTGTTTATTTTATACAATATACTAAGTAAATATACGACTTAATAATATATTTCTTTAATATTGCTGAGTACATGCATTGCTGGTCTTTCTCATAAGCTTGATTTGTTTACATCGCGCTGTATTTTGCAGCTTGTTGAATTGTATCCTGTATTCAATTGTTGGCGTGTCTTGTACATTTGCCTTTGTAATTATCTATCCTTCATTTTTTGTATGCGACCGAAGGCCCTCCTGCTTGGGCCCTTACCGGGGTCTGCAGTATGTAATAAATAAATAAATAAATAAATAAATAAATAAATAAATAAATAAATAAATAAATAAATAAATAAATAAATAAATAAACAAATAAATAAATAAATTTTGCCCAATCTTATGCCTATCAATTTTTTAGCAATTTGACAAAGAAGGCGGTGCTTCCTTTGAATGTATTCGAGACCATGGGGGGGGTGAAAAATAATCATTTACATGTGAGTTGCCTGACCGCGATTATTACATGAGTACCCCAAGGTAGCTATGTGAAATCACCGTGGAATTTACAGTGCTGGTTATTGTATATAGTAAAGTGATCTGAGGGCGTCTCCGATAAAAAAGTTCGATGTTTAATAGTATTAGGTCTCATTAACCTCTGTTAAGCCATTCCAAAAAAAAAACACTCTATGAAATGTTCTGTCGCCCAAATTACAAGGTTGCTATCGCGTGCAAATTGTGTAAGTGCATCTTTCTCGGACATATTTCATTTCGCCTTTGTGCCACCACCTCACGCATTAACTTTTACATTTTTAAGCAGGCTCCGATGTTGTAAAGGTCGCGGAACAATAACAAACACCATTTGTACAGAGACATTCATCAAAGCTTTACGACAAACCCATCGGCAAATGTCGTCATCTGTGGTAAAGATAAAAGCGGCAGGCCACCGTTAGAGTCCCAGCTTTTTCTCAAGGACATGATTACCAAATGAGTCGAAGGGTAATCCCTACCTTGACATGATGCTGTCGTTTTTTCGCTGGCTCGCCGAGCGCATTACTTGTGTATATTTCTGGTGCATTTGCATCTAAAAGCTGAAGCAGCTAAAGTTTTCGCAATCGCTTCGGCGGCTGCGCGGAAAGCACGGGCTGTCAGTTCGCTTTCAGTACGCACGCTGTGAAACAAGAAACGTTTTTAAGAGAAAGGAGCTCCTATACAACTCGTAGCGAGAAATCGGTCCGCATATCTCGTCTTATTACCACGATATGTTGATGAACCCCACTCGGCGGCCCATGTTGCCTTTTATGTCGAAAAGTATGGTTCGTGCAGTGTCAGTAGTCTGTACGTGTAATCAGGAAATTGACCCCTGAAACTGTACTTCATAATACTCGTAAGGCGAACCTCAATTAATTTCAATTTCTTATCTGCTCGCCGGTGCAAATATGCTGTCCGGATCATAACACAGTGTAATTTTGGAAGAATTCATATGAATCTTGTCCTCCAACAAGTGTTCCTCTTAGTCAAGCAAATTGTTTTCTTATTACATATGTGGCTAAAACATAACTAAGTCGATTTGTAAATTATTTCAAAGTTAAGCTGGCCTAAAGGTACCGTAGGCACTTGGGAATATAACAATATGCAAGTATTTGTTCGCATAAGTTTCCTGGCTGCCATGCATGAAATGAAAATCTCACATATATTGCCTAGCTTTGTCTCTTCGCAGCACACTTGATGCATGGCATCTACGAGAGAATGCACCATTTTTGTTTATTTTAAAGCATTAGTCCTGAAATAAATAAGCAGTTAACTTTCAGTGATAGGCTCCAAGTGGGGTTTAAGTTTCAAAAGCTGGTTCATTGTGTTGTCGTTTTGGTAACGAAGACGAGAGACTTTTACGCGTAGACAAAGAAAGATGCGATAAGCGGTGACTGATTAGTCAACAAGGAAGGGAAAGGGTAGTGCATTATAAGTACAGCTGAGCCCATAACCCAAAGTTCGATTCGACTTACAAAGTTGGTATAGGCTGAGCTTGTGACGTTACTGTTATTATGAACTCTAAATACTTACACAAACCTACATCCTCTATCGCAGGGTCGTTAATTACATTGAAGAAGTTCAAGTATTCTGTAACATGGGCGTGATTTTACATTAAGCATCATCGTTATCAGCCTATACGTTGTCCACTGGAGGAAGGTATTTCTCAGCGATTTTCAGTAACCCTGGTGCTGCGCTATCTGATTCCAAGTTGCCCCTGCAAATTTACTCATTTCAACGCCCCACCATATCTTCTGACGTCCTCGACTGTGCTTTCCGCCTCTTCGCACCAATTTTATAAACTCTAATGATCCACCGGTGATCTGCTTTAGTTAAATGGCCAGCCCAGCTTCATTTTTTTTCTCTTAAAGTCATCTAGAATATCGGTTATTCCCGTTTGCTCTCTGATCCACAGCATTCTCTTCTCGTTTCCTAGCGTAACACCTGACATCTTTGTTAGATCGCTCTTTTCGCGTTCATCAACTTGTTGTAGAGCTCCTGTGTTATAGGCACGGGTTTCCCCAGGAATCGAATCAAGGGAGGCTATCTCAATCGTTGGGGGTGAAGAGGGGGAGGCGGGAGGCTAGATAAACTATACAAACTGTTTCTGTTTTAGTCCGTTAGTTAAAAAGTAGACGTCTGTTACCCAAATGCTCATCCCTGTGACGTATATTTACCTTTTTCTCTATATACACCTGGAAGGGGGTGTTTTCTATTTAATTAAAAAAAAACACTTATTCTTTAGAAATTAACTTTTTACCGAGAAAGGTTAGTATTCAGTTGTTAAATGTCTGACCATTTTTCACTGTATAAGAACATGTTCAAACTAGTTGCCAGCGCCAATGACGAGATTTAAATTTTTGAAACAATATTTGGGAGTACACGAATTCTGCAGCACTTATAAAGCGGTACAGGAAATAGGACCGCTACAGGAAAAGATTTCAGCGAGAGAACCGCGGCTGCCTGTTCAGAAAAGGTGAGACGCTGCCACGTAAACCAAGTGTAAAGACAGGTAAACATCAAAGACCGGAATTTTTCTGGGACGTCTTCCGGTGGGTTTAGCCTGTGGTGCCACCTGTACGGATTTTTTCTTAGAAGGGTCTATATTGCAAGCACCATGGCTGCATGTGTTTTTTTATTTAGTTTCTTTATAAAATTTGCTTTAGGTTGTATCACTTGTTTCCAGTATTAATTAGTATTATTTGTATTAAAAACACTCTCCATATATAGTTCCGTGCCCCGCACCACATCCCTTCCTTTTTTTTCTTTTCACCTGACGCCCACTGCAGCTAAATTTTCTTATGAGGCTTCATATCTTCAAGAAATTTCGTCCTCGGTTGGAAGTAAAGCCTATTAGATTAAAGTACACAGGTGCACATTCTCTGTCTCGCTTTAGGTGGTAACTTGGTATTACACTCCTCCTTTCATTGGCGCTTGAGCAAACTGCCCGGACGTTTATTACAGGAATTGACATGAGCAAAATGTAGAGCTTCAAGGGGGGGGGGCAGAAAAACTAGGGGGGGGGTCTACAAACTCCCTAGGGCGTGTGTAGGGAAATCACTGGTTAAAGGGATTCTGAACCACCCAACAGGCATGGTCAAAAAACACAGTCTGCGCATAGCGTACTCTGCTGTGAGCATCTCAGTCAAATTTTACTGTCGTGGGCGGCGCGTGGAGCTCGCAAGAAGAGGCTGAAGTCACCCACTCTCAAACGCTCTCTTTACAACAGAAGCGAGCTCCCCACTCTTTTCTGGAGGCTTTATTTCGTAATGCAGCAGATTCCCATAAGTGGCTGCTATTGGCCAATAAATGACATCAATCAAGAAGGGCGTTCGCATCGATGCGCTTCTTCCTACTGTTCATCATACCTTGCTGGTGAAGCAGCGCACTGACACGGACACAGAGAAGACACACAAGACGACACTCGCTGCTTGCTCGAACATATAAAAGGACTCGTTGTAACGGAAATGAAGTTCAGTAATGTGGAAAGTTGGGCTAGTTGTTGATTGATCATCATACCTTGCTGGTGAAGCAGCGCCCTGACACGGACACAGAGAGTGTCGCCTTGTGTGTCTTCTCTGTGTCCGTGTCAGTGCGCTGCTTCACCAGCAAGGTATGGTGATCAATCACCAACTAGCCCAACTTTCCACATTACTGAACTTCCTACTGTTACTGAGTGTATTTATTGACGACGCTTAATAAACTGACTGACGTCAGCGGAAATTTGCTTTCGAATTCCGACAACAGTTAGGCACTTCCGCAACAAGCCGACTATTGTCTGTTCACGTTCGGCCCGGCAGCCCGCATAGGAATTCAACATTTGCCTTCTTGCTTATCGGTGTGATAGCCGCCGGGTGTCACTAATTTTCTTATATAATAATAATAATAATAATAATAATAATAATAATAATAATAATAATAATAATAATAATAATAATAATAATAATAATAATAATAATAATAATAATAATAATAATATAAAATTATATAAAGTTGCAGCTTCGAGGATTGACATAGTGTTCATTGTGTCCTACATGTAGAGCTAGTTGTACATTGATTTGCATCTTCTGGCATGTGTTAGGTGGTGGTTATGAAAAGACCACTAAAATTGAGACTATTCAAGGGCGTTCCGTGATATGCGTTAACGGTGGCTGTTATCGTCGGAATAAGAAGGTCAGTGTTGTGTACACATAAAAAAATAGAATACAAGTGTTCCAGGTAACAGTAAGGATGTTTTCACATCCACGCCCAGGTAAACAGTTGTGAAGATGTCCGCACAGATAAGTTTTGTAAAACAATGCTGAATACACCGGCTGTACGTATATTATTAGAGAGCACTTGAACGACTTGGTTCAGGTAAGGCAGTTGAAGAAAACCTGTGCTGTGGCTCCTATTCTCCGAAGGGAAATCCTCTGTAAGAAAGTGAAAAAATTAACCCTTAACAGTGTTCAATAGATTGTTCTGCTTAAGAAGCAAGAGGGAAAATCTGTGGAAGTAGTTTGCTGTGTTTTCACACGACGTGAATTTCTTCAAACACTTGTGTCACTTTTCTAGCCAACAGTAATAATTTGTTCCACATATGTGCGTTTTCATAATGCTGCTGAGTCCTTAGGGCCGTGTAACGGCCCTTCCGGGTGCTTTGAGGAGTCCCTTAAACGGTGGGGATAAATTTTGCAGATGCGAAGGGTGCAGCTACAATGAATCATTCACACGAAAATCTGTGCGCAGCGTCTCATATGAAGAGAGCTACAGACGATTACAAGTTACCCTCTTCCATATAGCCACGCATTTTTTCCTCAACTCGTTCGCCGAGTGATCAGGGCTAAGCATTGTCTTCGCGGTCTCGGCGTCGTGATGGGACGTCGTGTTTGGACATTCGGCTGCCTTGGAGCCAGCGCATGAAGCCTCTCCGCCAGCCGCCTGGCAGTCAATCACTAGCGAGAGCTATCGAAGCAGCGTATCCGGTGTTCTGGTAACCACAGGCGAGCTGGGGGTTCCAGTGGATGGGAGCAGGCGTAAACTAAAGCCCCTCCATACTACTGTTGCTGTGACGAAGGAGCTTTAACGCAGAAGTACGTGAGTGGCCTGATCGGTCTGCATGGTCCAGGCACTTGGTGGCGCACAGCTTAACCAACCGAAGAAATAATTGATACTGCGCTCACCAAGCGTAAAACATCTGAACCATATAAAACATGTTAACGATTACGTTACTGCCAAATATTTACACCAGGAGCAAAGTAGAATACAGTTAGTTACAGCTATATTAGTTCTGTGTTTGGTTGAGCTCTGTGACACCAGGTGGCTGCACCGCGCAGACGCTTCACGTTCACGCCTCCGTTCATTCCGTGAAATGGCCAAGCCCAGTCCGGTTACGCTTGCGTTTACTCGAATACCAGACAAGCGAAAAACTATACTACTAATACTATTCTGCTAATACTAAGGTCTCTTTTGGTTGGCTCTTTCGCAACGTAAGCCATGAACGAAAACGTCGCCGGGTTGATACTGGATAGATTTATTGAGAAGGCACAGAAATACGTAAGCTTCTTGTGTTAGCCATAATGTCTGACATATACTTCTCGGAAATTGGATGAAGTGTTTAAAAACTATTAAAAAGAACGTGCCTTCTCTTTATAAGTAATATGTAAGAACATAAATGCGCACTTACAATTATATCCTAACTCAAAAGCGTAGCGCAAGTTCCGCAGTGAGTGCTAATTACCGGCGCTGACGTGGACGTTGAAATCTTTAATTTTGCTTGGTTCTTTCTCTTTACCACGCCCCATGTCAGGACGCGTAAAATTTATTTGCCTGCTGGTGCCGCAGCGGAGAAGCGGCGCCAAGCAACTTTTGACCAATACGGCTGTGTCGAAGCATGCATAAATACGTTGAAAATATATTTTTAATACGAACGGTATTTTTATATGACGCTTACAAAAAAAAAACGGGCACGCGAGCTCAGCTGACAATAAAATAGTTAGTGACGTTTCACTTCGTGAACGCGGGTAACTCGCAAGTGTATCGCTGCTAAAGCGCACACGAAGCTCTCGACACTTGGTATGCCTATACTGTCCGCATCGGCGGTCGCTCTCAAGGCGGGACTTGCGCGGGTGCACCATATGCAGCAGCCGCCGGAGTAGAACGCTCCCCTTTCGAGACAGTTCACGGGGCCGCGCCAAATGCAGAAGCCGCCGAAGCAGAATGCCCCCACTCGCCTTTCAAGATAGGGCTCGCTTCGTCCCCGCTGTCCTCGCTTGCACGCGCGACCTTGAGCCGCCGTTTTCGGCCCCACCGTCGCTCACTTTCACTCGCACATAAAGCATACGGCGCGTGGGCACGATGGTATCACGAGACGAGCTCGGTACGTCCAGACGCCACACAGGACCCTTAGCAACTGCCATAGGAGGTCAACCCAGCGCGCCTCCGCCTACCCTCCTATTCCGCGACGCTTCGCCTCCTTTCTCCTTCCCGGCTTCGCTCAACGTCACCTAGATTTTCTTCCAGGTGGCATTGCTTTTCCGAACGCCCTGCGCGATCCTTTGTACCTTACCGGGCGCGCGATTTTCCTCTCTACCTCCAGGCCCCTTCCTCCTCCTGCGCTCTCTTCGTTCCCGGCTTCAAACTTGGTCGATCTCACTGGCGGGGGAAAAATGCGCATAAAGAATGCTTAACAGCTTAAATTTCAGCCACAGAATTCGAGATACCAGTAATAATCACGACAGCGGAACCAGACATGCTGCGGCCAGTACTACTATACCAAAGGATGCTTCCTCACTTTCAAAATATGCTGCTAAAACCAACAGTGTCATTTCGCGCTTCCCGAGCTAAATCTGGCACATGAGCTGTGCCAAATAAAACTAATAAGAAAATATATCACAACTTTAAAATTCACGAGCACCTTAAGAAACGCCCGCAGAAGTCACAATACAGGAACTTTTGTGCACACTTCCGGTCAGAAATGTCGACCCAGCTACTGCTGTGGAAACAGTTAATGGAAGCAATGAACATTTCGCGTGCACCATGCGCAGCACATCCCCGAAGTACTAAGATGTGAAGTTACCGCCTTATGAACGCCTCCACATGATGCCTGGATATCCGCGTGGCGAAGTTGGAATTGAATGTGAGATGCATTGTTAACGCTTCAATTTACACCAGCGTTTTATGTATGCGTGTATTTCGATGAACTGGCATTACTGACCAATTACTCTAAGGTTTCAGCAAACTTTCTTTGTGAAATTCGAAGAATACCCCTGTGGAGCCGACATAAATTTTGAATTTACCTTAAGGACAGATACTTTAATTCGGATACTATATTTTGAGCGAATAGCTTAGCCGCTGGAAAAGCTTATTAAAATGTAAACCGCCATCTATCGCTATTTATATCAACAACTCGCCATCAGCCACCTTATCTAATCCACAGAACAGCAAAACTAGCATACACCGTTTCAGAAATCAGGTGGAACGCTGTGGATGCTGCCCAATGTATCGAAAATGTATTGCTCCGCGTTTTCTCTCAATGCTTCGCTGTTCGCCAATGGCGTTTGCACGAGCGAGCATGCATCTGCCATGGCCTGCAAGAAAAAACAAACAAACAAAGCAAAAATAAAAAAAATACTGGGTTTTCCGTAATCCAGAGTAGTTGTAAGCTTGAAACGGCAACCGGAAAAGCAGATTCGGTTGAGATGATACTAACCACAATCTTAAATTAGGTTTAGTGCATGTCCGCAACGGCACATCCCACCACACCGCACCACGCCATAGTGTGCAATGGCTCATATGAACGCTCCCCAGCTAGAAGAAAACCGTCTGAAGGAGACACGATGTCAGCGAAAGACGAAGAGAGACCGAGCGCACTGCCCAGTTAGAAGAAGAAAAGCAACGCGACCAAACGTCTATACTGCGTGGGGAACATCCTACTTAGTATGTGTAAGTTTGGGAAGGAGCCCGTTTGCAGTCTCCGCCATCCTGCGGCCTCCTCCTTTGTTAATGCTTTATGTGGTGGGGGATGTTGATATCTTAGCCCCTTATAGAGGTTTAATAGCTCTGAATAGCTGTTCCCGCAGTTGATCTGTGGCCCCTCTGGGGCGGTTGACGTTCCTCCTCGGCTGGTCATCCCTCGAGCTAGGCTGTCTGCCCCTTCGTTGCCCCTGATCCCTGCGTGGCTTGGTATCCAGATAATGTTATGTATGGGCTGTCCCTCAGCGATTGGAACTCTGCTGAGGATCTTGAGCGCCGCGTTACTAATTCTGCCTCTTATATAGCTCCGGCACGCCTCTTGTGAATCTGTTAGAATATTGAGGGATATTCCTGTTCTATAACCTTCTTCCGCTGCCAGTGCGACAGCAATTTCCTCTGCCTCGGTTATGTTAGCCACCTCGGCCGTGAGTCCTGTGATTAATTCTCCTTGATTATTTACTACTACCGCGGCCGCGTTGTTTTTGTGTGCTTGTGAGTATAGGGACGCATCGGTATAGACTGTATTGTCCCGATGTCCCATCGTCTTTTCGTAATACTCTGCCCTAGCCTGTCTCCTACTCGCATGGAGGTTAGGGTCCATGTTGCGAGGGATAGGTTGTATGCGTAGTTTCTTTCTTAGTGGGTCTGGTATTGTGGCCCTGCTACTTTGTGGTTTTTCTACTTCCCGACCTAGCTTTGTCAGGAGCGCCCTTCCCGTTGTTGTATTGCTGAGTCTTCGTACTTGTGCCTTGAGCTGGCATTCCCTTAGTTCTTCAAAAGTGTTGCTGATTCCAAGTTGCATAAGTTTGTCGTTGGATGTGTTCCTTGGGAGGTGGAGCGCTGTTTTATACGCTTTCCGGAGGATGGTCTCCACTTGCTCTTTTCCGGTTTTGGTGACTGCATGGTACGGCAGTGAGTATTTGACCCGGCTGACTATCAGGCTGTTGACCTACCTGGTACAGCAGCATAACAAATACCCTGCGATGCTATTGATTTGGCGATTTCGTCAGCAAGCAGATTACCCTCGATTACTCTATGGCCGGAAACTCAGCATATTACTACATGTCTATGAGATCAATAAATTTTGCATAACAGTGAGTAAAGTCCAATGAATACAGGATTTCTATGCTTTTGTACATACATTAATCGTTTCACAAGACTTAACGAGTCTGTGAATATGATGGCTCTGTCAAGTTTTAATTTGTAATTTTCATTTTACAATTACAATTTTCATTTGTAATGCGGGTGTTAGGCCTCGTCAGGCGACACCTTAGTCTAGTTTAGTCTCTCCCCGCGGACACCATGTATTGTTGTCCGAAATAAAATGAATAAATAAATAAATAAAAATAAATTATGTTTTACCGCAGACAGCACTGCACAGGCTTCTGCAGTGAAGATAGTTGTTAGGGGGTTCAATACATCAGATTTAGCATCAGCAGCGTAAGATACGCAAGCATGTGATTTTGATGCGTCTGTGTAGAATTCAGGGCAGGAGTACTTCGATTGAAGCTCACGTAAATGCATAGCAATGCCGAACTGAGGAGCGTGCTTTGTGACCTCTGCAAAGAATAAATCACATTCTATCACCTGTCTCTACCAGGGTGGTAGTAGCTTAGCTGGAGGCTAAGCTACTACCGCCTACTACTACTAGTGCTACTACTAGCTACTACTAGTACTACTACTAAGCTACTACTACTACTGCCTCTAGGCCCTTGTGTTTCAAGAGCTCTGCCTAGCCAATTTTAGCTTTTCACATATTTTGTATAATGCATCATTCTTTCCCAATGCATTTTAATGCTCGTAGTACACTTCATTAGTAATGGCTATAATCTTATTAAACATACATTTCACACAATTTACAACAATTATTTAAAGCCACTTTTCAGCCACGTCACATGAACTTGCCTCTGCCACACTGTAATGTTGCAGGATTTGAAACTTATTTGTATGTGGTCTAGACGTAATCAAAATAGCTGGTAGTAATGATGTATGAAGCGTGTTCATCTCAACGACAAAGAGCGTGCAACTGAGTGCGCCCCCTTCGGGTACCCCAGTTTACTGTATGAATGTAACCGATAGTGCATTATTTATTTTCACCCGAAATGTGCGGTTGTGTAGGTAGCTTCCTACAATGTTTAACATATTGCCGCTGATACCCAGCGCCGATAGGTCAAGCAGGATTCCGTACCGCCAAGTTTTATCGTACGCCTTTTCCATGTCAAGAAACACAGTGAAGAAGGATTGTTTATGCACGAAGGCGTCGCGAATGTTTGCTTCGATGCGCACGAGGTGGTCGGCTGTAGATCGCTCTTTCGTGAAGCCACATTGAAATGGGTCAATTATTTTGCTGGACTGGACTGCTTTTCTCAAAAAGTTTATAAAGGCAGCTCGTATGCGCTATAGGACAGTAGCTGGTCAGCAATGATCTATCTTTACCGTGCTTCAAAAGATGAATCCCAATAGCTTCTTTTCATTTAGATGGGAGATGCCCAGCAGCCCAGATAGTATGGAAAAGTGTGAGTAGCGTGATTTGTGTGTCGGAGTACAGGTGCTTAAGATTATCATACGGGATTCTATCGGGGCCCAGTGCAGAACTCTGATGTACTGATAAGGAAGCTTTAAGTTCAGCAATGGTAAAAGGACGATTATAAGGATCGTTTGGGATACATTTCCGATTTAGTGGTTTAAGTTCTTCTATTTCTTTATGTTTCAGATATTTCTCCGAATAGTGAGTGGAGCTAGACACGCCCTCGAAGTGGTCACCGCGGGCGTCGGCCTGGTCTTCCAACTTGTGTCCTTCTTTACAAACCAGGGGTAATGGATGGATTTGTTGTCCCTTACGTTGCCTTAGCCCGTGCCATACTTTCGCCACCTGTGTGTACGAGTTAATGCCAGGCAGGAACCTCGCCCGCCTTGTCTTCTTAGCTTGCCATCGCGTTCGTCTTCCCTGCGATTTAATGCTTTACATGCGATCAAATTTTCTTCGGTTGGGAATCGGTGAAATATGGCCCACGCTTTATGCTGTTTTTTTCCGCGCCTCCTTGCACTCGTTATTCCACCACGGAACTCGTCTTTTGGATGAGCTGCCGCTTGATTGTGGAATGAAGTTATTCACTGCTTC
This sequence comes from Dermacentor variabilis, assembly GCF_050947875.1. Classification (NCBI taxonomy): domain Eukaryota; kingdom Metazoa; phylum Arthropoda; class Arachnida; order Ixodida; family Ixodidae; genus Dermacentor; species Dermacentor variabilis. Next base: position 70,459,558 of record NC_134574.1, on the reverse strand, counting down.
AATGATAAAAGCCGTAAAATACGTATACCGCGTCGTTAATACTAAAATCAGCGATAAAATCTCGTGATAGGTAGGTAAATTCCTTAATATGGTCCCAGTAGGAAAAAGCCAGCTTCCACCGAGGCAGATGTGGAGGGCATTCATGTGGTACAATTAAGTTTAAAAGTACAGGAAAATGGTTACTTCCATAAGGATTTTTATTAATGCTCCATTCTGGGTAAGTGATAAGAGCTGCCGAGCCAATAGATCAGTCTATAGAAGAATGTGAATTGTGATGCATATTATAACAGGTCGGTTCGTTTTTATTGAACAGACATGCACCCGTGTTTACCAAAAAGTTCTCTACCAATCGACCTCTCGCGTCGCATAGTGAGTCTTCCCACATCGTGTGGTGAGCATTAAAATCTCCCACGAGTATGTAAGGCTTGGGAAGCTGGATAATAAGGTTATAAAAGCCTGTTTTTTCGAGATGATGGTCGGGGGGTATATAAATGGAGCAAAAAGTTTTCATTTTATTAAGAAATGGCCCGAACTGACACTGCTTCAAGGGGCGACTAAAGAGCTACGTGTAGGCAAGCTACAGAGCGGTTGGCTCTTATTGCTACACCCCCAGAAGCGTCAGCCTCGTCGCATTCCTTCCCGAAGATGAAGTAATTACGAAGAAAATTAGTGCTCATAGCTTTCAGCTGTGTCTCTTGAACACGCAGCAACATTGGATTACGTTTATGTAGTAGTTCTCTGCTATCGTCAAGGCTATGAAGAAGTCCTCTAACATTCCATTGTAGTATTTGTGTTTTCATTATGACAAACGTGTTTTGCGCCGTGTGTTTACGAGACAGGGATTAGCTCAGGGGCCCTTTGCAGGTGCCGTGACGCGAGGTTTGTCTTTCTTGAAGCTATAACGAGATCTCGCCGCTCCTTTCTGCTGTGGTGGCTGCGTTACTGTCCCCTGACGCGTCACGTGGGCAAAAGTGTTTTTGGGGGGGTGCGATACCCGCCTGCGTGCCTCCTTGAAAATGATGTTTCCCTTTACGATAATTTTTACTATTTCTTTATTTCTTTTTCCATGATGGGCACAACCGCGAGTACGCGACGTGCTCCCAATCACACTTTACACAATTGAGAAAGTTCTCGCAAGATTCGGAGCTGTGTTTATGGGCACCGCATTTGGCAGAAGTTTGGCGCCCTCATCAGCTGTGCAAACTGTGGCCAAAACATTGGCATTTGAAACATCTGAGGGGATTTGGCATGTATAGCCTAACAGGGAGCTTGTTGTACCCGGCCTCAATGCACTCGGGCAGGGTACTTGAACCGAAGGTATTAGGTGCTTCGTCTCGATTTCTTTGCCGTCCCGCCTCATCTTAATTCTTTTGACATTGACAACATTCTGCTAACGGAAGCCCTCCAACAGCTCATCCTCTGTGAGCTAGAGCAAATCATCGTCCGAGACAACGCCGCTGGCGGTGTTCATAGGACGGAGTTACTGTCACTTGAACGTTCCCAAATGACACTAGACTGGGCAACTGGTCGTACTGTTTCTGATCATGGAGCTCCAAGAGGAGATCCTCCCTTGCCTTCCTTGATGCCTTGTAGCTTGGACAAAGACCGTCAGTTAAAGACTTGGAAACTAGAAATGGGGATGTTTAAAGAGGAAAAGACCCGCGACTTCAGATGGGGCGTGACGAAGGAGTGGACAGGACGAGCGGTCCTGTGCCACTCTCCCACTCCTTTCTCACGTTCCCTTTGAAGCCGCAGGCCCGAGGTTCCCACCTCTAGAAAGGGGGAATTCTTCGTACTTGTTGAGCTGTTTTTCTTTCCGAATGGATGACGAGGAATGCTGGGAAGTGCGGACTTTGACGCCCAAAGAACTGGCTTACATCTTCGGTGCGCCCTCTTTTTTAGGGCGATCAGGAAGTGGGGGAAGGAACTAGCCATAGAGAAACGTGTTTTTTCGGCAATAACGCCAGCCACCCACCGTGAAGCCCTACAAGGGGATGCTACAAGGACTGTGAAAACATGTCCTGCAAACGCCAGCTGTACGTTATCACTATAACCAAATATGAAATAACCTAGGTTGGCTGTTCACGCACAGTTAACTTTTGCTGCCTAGAAAACTTGGAAGGGGAAGCCAGGAGAAGACAGGAAAGATGAAAAGTGAGAGAAAGACGAATATTGGAGGGAGAGAGAGAGAGAGAGAAAAAGCCAACTACCGATTTCACCCGGGTCCTTCAGTCCGGGGGTGCCGTCTACGTGATGTCGCAACACACCAAACGCCCGCTCACGCAGACGCCCCTTCGAGGCAGCGTCACCTTGCGCCGAACGCTGTATGTGCGAGTGAAAGGGTGCAAGGGTGATGCGGTGATCACGACTTCACCTCGCGCGCCCCAGACAGTAAAGCGGGAAGGAAGCGTGCTGTTTTCTGTCGCGAGCATGGCACACGGGGAGGGTAGGTAGGGGGAAGGTTGCAATTCAGCAGTAACTGCGTCTGGCGCGCAGAACGCGGTCGCGCAGGCTTTGTGTTGAAGGCGATCTGCTTTGGGAACCGACGGCTTGTAACTTAGCGTGTGCTGTGTTCTCACCGCTCAATAAAACTTGGTGCTGGGCTAGTTGGTGATGCATTCTTAAAAACTGATGGTAGCGCTAAAAGGTCGGTTAGGCTTTCTTTGTGGATGTTGAGGATTTATTTTATTCCATCCCTCAACCTTAACTCTTAGTTGCTGTGAAGGAGGCTGTCGAAAATTCAGGCGAACTCTCTTTTCAGTCCACAGCAGGAGTGTCTCTTGATGATTTTTTAAAGCTTTTAGAATTTTATCTGAGTGTCATATTTATCCTTTTTGACAAGCAGCCTTTTCTGCAGCGCAATGGCGTTTGTATAGGGTCCTGTGTTGCACCTATCTTGTGCGACATCTTTTTAGCCCATGCTGATCGCCTTTTGGATCGAGATTTTACTGGAGGCCCGGTTTTAAAAGTTTTTAGGTCTGTCGACGATTTCTTGATCTTTTTAAAAGATCGTAACGACATTTCTTTTGAAGATTCTGTACGACAGGTCTTGTTTACCGTTAATGACCATGGTAAAGGCCTCGCTTTTACCCATGAACTTCCCCAAAATGGCGAGATACATTTTTTAGACCTCAGACTGAGGATAACTAAGGGACACACCTGTTGGGCGTATTTCCCACGTGCAAAGAAAGAACTTTTGCCCTATGAATCATCTCATTCAAAGACCGTGAAAAGAGCAATTGCATCGCTCTGCATGGAATCGGCGCTTCAAAAGTCGTGCCCGCAGGAAATGCTTTTTAGCTTTGACTATCAGGTTCGCAGGCTATTGGCCGCAGGCTTCCCTTGCTCGGTCCTCGTAGCTGTCGCTGAAACCCTCCTCAAGAAATTTGGGCCCCGACGAATGAAGGCTGCACCTGAACGCGTGAAGACCAAACCTGAGGTGATGCCTTACATTCATAAGGTTTCACACAACCTCAAAAAGGTGGCCAGCAGGCACAACGTGCCGCTTGTTTTTTTTTTCGGCGCCAAACAAGTTGGCGAGGCTGTGCCCCCGCATTTGCGGTGAAGGTCAGCGCGGTTGAAAAAAAGCAGCATGAAGATGTCTTCGTCAGGTGTGCCCTAGGAGTGGTATACTTTATTCCCCTGTCCTGCGGCAAGTGCTATATCGGGCAGGCGGGGCGTTGCCTCAATGACGGCTTAAGGGAACACTCTCAAAACTTAACAAAACAAGACAAACTTGCGAATTTAGTTTCGCATGTGATGGTTTGCGAGTGCGTGCCACGGTTTAAAGAAGCAAAGGTTCTGGGCAGAAGTGCTAGCGTTAAAGCTAGAGTGTTGCTGGAAGCTTTCCACATACAAAAAAGGCGGGTCTGTGCATCAGCGATGCTTCAATAAATTTGTACTCGGCTGAGCGCACACTTCTGGGGAAATTTGAGAAATCGTAACGGTATGGCTTTTCTTCAATTGGTCATGTGTTCACTTCTTGCTGCTCGGGTGTTTTATCATTTCACTTCGCGTGCATGTTTTCGATATTACGGTAAAGAAGGCTGGTGCAGTTCAGTTGTGCGCATGTGTTGTGATTCTTTTAAATATAGAGCTTTTTCGAAAACTAAACCAGTTGTCGGTAGCGTTTCCTCGTCGTCGTGTCGTCTTTTCATCGTGTGTCCGTTTTTTTAGCGATACCATCCGTTTTAAAGAAAAGATCTCACCGCTCAGTTTGCGTTGAAGCGACATACAGTACGAAGGCCATTTCACTGGTGGCTTCTGCTGCGCTTCCTCACGCCAGCGTTTGGACAGCAATTGTCCGCGATCATCGAGTGTGATATGTGCTAATTTCCCAGTGCGCGCTGACACCACGCTAGTGAATTTAGTTAGCACGGGATTGATTATACGGCCCATACAAGCACTATCTTTACTTCACATGGCTTCGTACTAATTTGTTATCGTAATCGACTCTTCAGCTTTCGGGAGAAAGCGCAACTTTTTTATCTCTAAGAATTATTTTTTTGTACCAAGGGACAGTCTGACTTTTATTTTTAGATGACATCTTAAAACAAGAGGGTGGACATCTGTTTTTAGCCCAAGAAAAAAATACAGCCCCCATCACACAGACATTGGATCGCTGCTGTTGTAGTCGTCGGATGAAAGCAGTGCGTGGAACGAACTCATGACATTCGATTCCCAATCAGATTTCGCTTTCGTCTTCATGGCGCAGACATGCGTAGGGGCTATATTGCGCACTTTCGGTTCGCACCGGTTCTAACCCTGGAAGCGAGAACCGATCGAGAACGCGGAAACCACAGGGCTCATATTGGTTTTGAATGAACAGCACTAATACTGGAGCTCCGATTTTGCAACACAAATGCGACGCGTTATTGCGCAGACAACTGTGGGGTTATATATTGAAGTGAAAGTTACCTTTAACCTTAACGCGAAATTCCAGTTTGAATAAGAAATTCTTGGAGCACTTAGTTTAGGTAAAGACGCACGTTTCCTCTAGGGGAGGCTTGGCACAGGTTTCTTACCCGAAGCGTGCACTTTCTGACACTACTGCTGTTGGAGCGGATGTTGAAAGGTTCAAAGAGTCCTTAAAGTGGTTTCGTTGAGTGTAGGCCATGCAGTGATAATCGGTGCTCATTATTCGCTGGACGATGAGGGTGATTTTCGCCTGTAAAGGCCTGAATAGCTACATAGCGACAATCACTGAGCCTATATACAGCACCCTCGCATGTGTATACGTCGTAGGAAAGATGGCAGAAGCAGTCAATGTTTTCTTATGCTTTAGTATCCCTTATGAATATAAGTATTCAAAATGCAGTGCACGATTTTTGGATATATTACTTCGTATGGCTCGCTAGATGAAAAATGTTTTGTGCTGCATTGCTTCCCCTTGTATAACTTGCACATATTTTTAACATTTGTAAACTTGGCTCACGCAATGTGCTTCTCCTGTTTCAACTTTATTTCAGTTATCCATTATTTTTAATGATGATGATAATGTAGTGTTTTGTGGCGCAAGGGCGAGTATGACCAAAGAACTCCAGGCCAGTGTTAATGAGTTTGAAGTGAAGCGATGAGTTACGACAAGTGGTATGACGGGGCTCTAAAGTGAGTGAAAAATATATGTGGTAAAATTAAGGGAATTAATAATGAAGTGTGGTATTGACACATAAAATATATTGTGAAAGAATGATGATATACCAAAATATGTCCAACGAAAAAATTTTCGAAAATCCCCACTGCCTTAACAGAGCCCTTGAAACACAAGGACCTAATCGTGATCCAATGAGGCTTTCGTGAAGATTCATTCAACACTTCTTGTCGCCGCCCTATGAGAGAGAGAAAACAAAAAGATCTTTATTGAGCACAAGGATGGCTTGATTTGTCGGAGTGGTTCCCCCTACACGAGAATTCATGTGCCGTCTTGGCTGCGAACACCCGTTCAACCAATATGACCTGATCCGATAGGTGGGAGCTGGGCAGCAGCGTCTTTCACTGCTCCTGGAGTTGGGTGCAGGGGGTACAGGAAGCAAGTACAGATCTTGTTTGCAATCTATGATGATATGTGGTGTTTACTGGCGCAAGAGCAAGCTGTGACAAAGGAGCGCCACGACATACCGTAACACATTTTCTATTTTGTGCGAAATTAATTAGTGACAAGTGGAAGATATAACATGGCTGCATACGGGCCTAAAAACAATTATCCATAAATTGTGTAAAAGAGTGTATATGAGTATTATAATCATGAAAATGGTTAATGGTATGTGCGATGGGCATAAAAGTTCCATTACCAAGGGATGATACAAGAAGACCTATACAAAAGCACCAGTGTTTCACGATTCCTTGAAGTGAAGGACTCAGAGACAAGTGCTCTGAAAACATTGCATTGCGTCAGCCTACAAGGCGAGGCTGTGTTACAGATAACCAGGCTAAATGATTTCTGTGGTGTCGACGTCTGCTAGGAAACTTTAGTACCCTTTCAAAATCAAAAAGTGCCTCGTGGCTCAGAAATAGTGCAGGGCGAAGGGGAATTCACTTACGATATGCGGGATGAAAGTACGTTTTACGATGTAATTCTATTTAAAAGCACTGGAGAAGAACATGGAGGACATTAAGAACGTCACCGCACTTATGACAAGTCGGAGGATCACTTCCAGTGAGGAGGTAGGGGTGTGTTCCATGGGGATGTCCTATCCTTAACCTTCAAAGAAGCACTTCTTCGTGTCTTGCTATTTTCCCGCATATCCATCTCCCTATTCTTGGTTTGATTACTTTGAGCTTATTGGAAACTTCGTCATCCCACAGTGTTTGTTAATATTTGCTTAGCTCATGGCGCAAGAAAAGCTTCAGGCAAGTGGTCGGGACAGGTATGTGTCTGTCCGTATATATTGAAAACCTACCGAAGCAGCACTCTCATCGGTAGTCACATTGCCTTTTAATGCCCCTATGACCAGGTACCAATATACTATGATCAATTGGTTGTCCATGTAGGCTGAGAATAACAAGTCATATTGTTAATGGTAAACTGAATTCTTGGGTTTTAGTACACTCATTAGAGTTCTAACGATGCTCCATCTGTAAACAGAATCGCTTTTGTAATATGCCTTTTCTTTATGTGTTTCACTGTCGAGAGTATTATATTTGCTTCCGCCGTAAGAATACTTCTATGCGGATTTAGTGCACCAGACGGTGATAAGGATGGTCCCAGAGCTGCGTAAGCAGTAACAGCAGGATACTTAGAAGCATCCGTATAAAATGCACTGCAGGAAAACTCCTTCCGAAGTTCAAGAAAATGCGAATGTATATGTGCATCAGGTGCCCGTTTTTATATATCTACAAGACATGTCACATTGGATGGTCTACCGCTCCCAAGGCGGTGGAAGCCCAGTAGCAGGCATTAGGACATTCTCTAGGAGAGGGACACCTGTTTCTTCTGACAGTGCTTCTAATCGGAGGGACAGAGGAGACCTAGTGGCCGGGCGGCTACGGAACAGCGTATCCACGGACAATTCGTAAATAAAAATGAATGGCATGAATGGTCTACAGCAGATTTTAGTTTCAAGGAGTAGGAAAAGCTTTAATATGTCCTTTGGAGGTGTAAAGACCATTCGTTAGATTCAACGTGCAGGCTTCGCAGTGCTATTGGAGGAATTAGCAGCCAGCAAATGGGATAAACTAGGGCTCAGTGAAGTTAGGAGGACAAAAGAAGCATATATAGTGTTAAAAAGCGGGCACGCCCTGTGCTACCGGGGCTTAGCGGAGAGACGAGAACTAGAAGTCGGATTCCTGATTAATAAGCATATAGCTGGTAACATACAGGAATTCTATAGCATTAATGATAGGGTGGCAGGGCTTTGTGTGAAGCTTAATAAGAGGTACATATTGAAGGTCGCACAGGCCTACGCCCCAAAAACCAGTCATGAAGACAAGGAACACGAAAGCTTCTATGAAGACGTAGAATCGGCAATGGGCAAAGTGAAAACAAAATACACTACACTGATGGGCGACTTCAATGCCAGGGTAGGCAAGAAGCAGACTGGAGACAAGTCAGTAGGAGAATATGGCATAGGCCCTAGGAATAGCAGGGGAGAGTTATTAGTAGAGTTTGTGGAACGAAATAATATGCGGATAATGAATACCTTCTTCCGCAAGCGGTATAGCCGAAAGTGGACGTGGAGGAGCCCGAACGGCGAGACTAGAAATGAAATAGACTTCATACTCTACGCTAACACTGGCATCATACAAGATGTGGAGGTGCTCAGCAAGGTGCGCTGCAGTGACCATAGGATGGTAAGAACTCGAATAAGGATAGCTTTCATTGATTACGCAAAAGCGTTTGATTCAGTCAGAACCTCCGCATTCATGGAAAAATTACAGAATGAGTGTGTAGACGAGCCATATGTAAAAATACTGACAGATATCTATAGCGGCTCCGCAGGCACCGCAGTCCTCCATAACGAAAGCAACAAAATCCCAATAAAAAAGGCGTTAGGCAGGGAGATACGATGTCTCCAATGCTATTCACAGCGTTTACAGGAGGTATTCAGAGACCTGGATTGGGAATAATTGCGGATATGAGTTAATGGAGAATACCTCAGTGACTTGCGATTCGCTGATGATATTGCCTTGCTTAGTAACTCAGGGGACCAATTGCAATGCACGCTCACAGACCTGGAGAGGCAAAGCAGAAGGGTGGTTCTAAAAATTAATCTGCAGAAAACTAAACGTTTGACAGACTCGGAAAAGAATAGCAGTTCACAATAGATAGCGACACATTAGAAGTGGTAAAGGATTACATCTACTTAGGGCAGGTAGTGACCGTGGGTCTCGATCATGAAGCTGAAATAATCGGAATAAGAATGGGCTGGGGTGCGTTTGGCAGGCATTTTCACATCATGAACAGCAGGTTGCCATTATCCGTCAAGAGAAAAGCGTATAACAGCTGTGTCTTACCATGCTGCAGTGCTCACCTACGGGACAAAACCTGGAGGCTTACGAAAAGGGTTCTAATTAAGTTGACGACGGCGCAACGCGCTATGGAAAGACGAACGATAGGTGTAACGTTAAGGGATAAGAAAAAGAGCTGATTGGGTGAGGGAACAAACGCGAGGTAATGACATCTTTCTTGAAATCAAGAAAAAGAAATGGGCACGCGCATGACATGTAATGAGGAGGGAAGATAACCGATGGTCTTTAGGGATTAGGGACTGGATTCTAAGAGAAGGGAAGCGTCGCAGGGGCGGCAGAAAGTTAGCTGCGTGCATGAGATTAAGAAGTTTGCAGGGACAACATGGCCACAATTAGCGCATGACCAGGGTAGTTGGAGAAATATGGGAGAGAACTTTGCCCTACAGTGGGCGTAGCAGGGCTGAAGATGATGACAGGTATCGCACAGGGCTAGTCCTGAAGGCGCCTGCAGCAAGGTGGATGCCTAAGTGTCAGATAGGATGTAAAATATTCAAAGCAGTATGGCTCCGTAGTGAAGACGTAATAATATTAGACTTTTGTACTAGGGTGTAGACATTTGCTGTCGCTACCCCAGGATGTGAGTGAAAAGAGCTTCGGCAGATTCTTTCAAGAGTTTCAGCCCTGGTGGCATGGCCGCGGCCGCACTCTTTGTAGAACGGGAACGTGCCGGAATCTCCTCTCACGCATCGCATCAGGATACCTTGCGGTATGAAGAAATATTACGCGCTTTCGCGCTTCCTGGAAGGAAATGTTTTCCTCTACTTTGAGTGCGATTACATCCTTTTCATCCTGCCATGCAGGACAGGTTCTAGAGTAGGCTGCATGTGCAAGTTCGTAGTTCGGACAGTGGAATGCGTCATTGCAGTAATCTGGAGGGTGATCCTGGATGCTGCACTTCGCACAGGTTTGTCGGCCCCAGCACGTTTGTTAACAGTGGCCATACCTCTGACACTTGAAAGATCTCTGAGGATTCGGGGTGTGTGGTCGGACTCGGTCTTTAGTGTATCCTTTTTTTAAAATTCTGGTAGCACACTGGATGCGAAGATGACGACGTTTAGTTAGGATTTTTTTGTTCTCCCGTTTGATTACGATTCTTTTTACTATGACAACATTCCACTCCTTCGAGCCCTCTGGGAGCTCTTCCTTGGTCAGGTTCAACAGATCATCGTCGGAAATTACTCCTCTCCTTGTATTCATTAATCGATGGGGAGTCACTGTTAGGTTCACACCGCCGAATGAAACTAGATTTCGAAATTTGTCTAGTTGCTGCTTATAGCGGACCTGAAGCGAGAGGTTGCCACTCGCCATCTTTGTAACTTTGTAGTCGGGACCAATTGTTTTGGTGAGACTTTTCGGAACTGAACGGTGACATCACTCTGTGTTTTAGGGGTTTCAATATGTATGACGTGAAATCGTGTGAACGTTTCGTTGCGTTGTCCAAAAAACTGCAATACTCCATCGGTGCGCCCTCTTTCGCTAACAGGGCGATCAGGCAGACGGGGGAAGGACGATGAATCCATTAACAGATGTTTAATTTCGCTGGCTATGCGAGCCACCCACCAACGAGTCCAACAAGGGGACGCGACGAGACCCGAAGGACGCGCAGACGCTATCTGTACATAGCTACAATAACCTAATGTAATAGATACAACGTTGGATAAACTATAGCAGGTTGGGCCTTGCTACCTGGAAAACTGGAAGTAAAACGAAGTGAGGAGAAAACAGGAGAAGTGGAAAGTAAGAGAAAAAGACAATCGTTTGAAGGAGAGAAAGACAAGGAAAGGCAACTACCGCTTTCCCCCGTGTGGGTCAGTCCGGGGGTGCTGTCTACATGAAGCCGAGCGCAAAGAAGAGTGTTGCATACGCCCAAGGGCCGCAAAGGTCCAAACTCCCGGCACCGGCTCAACCCCCAGGGTCCCCCTTTCCCCTGACACGGCTAAGCCGCGCACGGGTAGACGTATTTTGTTTCAAATTATTGAAATTATAAAAATTTTCTTCGGCGGCACTCCTGACTATAATACAAGGAAAACGTGGGCAAGAAATAACAAAATTGTCTACTTCATAAAGAAAAGGTTCTGCTATCGCATAAATTGAGTTCTAAGCTGAAGTAATCACAGAAGTCTGCTGTCTTTTTTCCCTTGGTTTCTATCTGTCACACATTAGTTCCTTTGAATGAACTGTCCTCGATACAATGTTCTGTGGTGTTTGAGTTTAACCTCCGCCCCCCCCCCCCCCCCGCCACCCTGAAATGCATTATCGAACTCTATTCGGAGCAACGAACCTTCGATTGGTTTTGATAAATGCAGTTTCTCAATTTTCTCATCTACGAAACTATATCTAAAACAAGCTATCAAGATGTGTTTTAATAGAGGCAGCAAGTTTGAATGTGCCAGTGGCAGATATTTGTGTTCGTTCCTGCATCCAACACAGGTCGTGTAGGATCCGTAGTCAGGAAAGGGTGTAATCTTTCCGACAGATAGAAATTACGTCACGCATCAGGCCACCATCAGGACTGTTTAACAGGATCGTCTGAATTATTTGTGCGCCATCATGGCTACAATCCAATAACTTATTATATACTAAGGCAGGAAAGCTTTCTACAATAAGAAACTTTCAGCTTTCAGCTAATCGGTAACCGCCATTCTTTATATATACCAGAGCGCAAGAGAGATAAGGAGGAGTAAGATATATCAGCTTAAGGTCAGCAATATCATGCTCATCTCGCCGCTTCGTGCCGTTAGGAATCACTCACTGGCTGGTCAGTCGACGTTCGCGCGGTGCTTTTAAAGAATCCCTCTCCCCCATCCCCTATATTAGTGATAGTGTAGAAGCGATCGTAAAAACATTGTGGTGCTATGAGAGCTTGAATTCTACTTTGTTGGCATTTCCTGATGAACGGACGGCCTGTTACATAAGATAGCCTTGTCTCAGCTGGTAGGTAACATATGACCTTTACTGCTCATTCCGCGTTGTGATACTAATTAGGAATTGGCAACAAATTGACCAAGCTATTTATTGCGCATACATTTATCGTCCACTATACAATAAAAGCAGTGCGATATAAAAAGTACACCTACAAAAACGCTCATACTTATGCAGCGTTGGATAACCCCTCATTACTGATTCACGATATTGGAAGCTTACAGTACGTTCGGGCACCTTGGTTCCTTCTCTTGCTACACAGCGTGAGAAAAATTTTAGGGAAGCATTAATGCTGCATAGCCAATTCGGAAGGATGACCTGGTCGCCAAATGCCGCCGGGAGACCAAGGTAGTGACATTAGATTTCATAAAAAATTGATAAGCGAGAAAAATTACACCGAGACGAGAAGTTTGCTAAGTTTGCGCTGAGTTTCATTTTCGCATTGTTAGCATTGGGGCTGTAATTCAACAGCACAGAGAGAACAAAATTATTTTTAATAACACTTCTATAGAATCAGGTTGAACGAGATAGGTTTTCTTAATGACGGAGCGTATTGCAATTTGGAAAAAGTGAACTTTTATATTCCGGACATGGCGCATGATGGTTATTCATGTCATAATGAACTTGTTATCATAAGAAAACTTACTCGCATTCCATGATACACATGGACAGGCTGGTGAAAAATTTGAGTCTGGTGGTACTGAAGGTCCACAGAATTTAAAAGACTTGCAAGTCCTCGTACTGATGTCATAGTAGAACGCATTCATTTCGTAATGATGTCCCCAGCCTCCTTTCTTTTGTCCGCCGCATCCGCTAGGAGGAGGAGGCACTGCACAGAATGCAGCTGCTTCACCTGCATAGTTGTAACGCAGAAATGGATATAATTGATTCGAAGACTCTGCTGTTGGCGAATGCTGACTTCGTTGAAAATGGTGAAATGGAGTTGCAAACGATGTAATATTGCTACGTAATTAGACAACAGTACTTGAGCTTTACTAGGTACTGTAACTAGATGTAGATGATGGCTGCTCGGTGAGCGGAAGCTCCAAATCTTCTGTGATAGAAAATAATGGTTCGTACATCTGTTATAATGTTGACAAAGAAAGCGCCAATAGCATAGAGCTTTAGAGTTCTGTTTAGAGTTGCGAGAGCGCAAGTGAAACCGGCTAGAGTTGAGAATACACGCTTGATTTGGGGTCCACTGCTTACTTCGCGATCATCTACCTACATAGCTGTACGAAACACACTGTGCAGCTTTTAATTTTCTTCATGCTTTACCGTTCGTGTTTTGTTTATACAGTCACGGACAGCCTGAGCTGAAACAAAATAACAGCAGCAAAGAGATGCCGGTAGCGTGACGAAGGCGCGAGAACAGAAAGCTGTGACAAGATAAAACATGTTCAGGAGACTGCGCTTCTTCTGATCTTCGTTTAACAAATGTTTTACCTCATCACAACTTCTGCAAATCCTGACAATAGGAGGACGCGCTCATTAGAAGCACTAGCGGCGGCTTCCTCATCCTTATTTTCTTACTTCAACATTGTTTTAAATTTCCACTGTAAGCACCGTGCACATGGAGAATATATCTAGATATACACAAAGGAGAAAGTTTACTATATTCTGAAAGAGATGGAGGTAGCCAATTAAAAATTCTTTGTAAATGTATGGATAGATTATGCCTAGAGAACGAATATGTTGCTGTATGTTCACCACGCTTCCAAGTACATTGCGTAATTTTTTGAACACGAAAAAAACCTATAGACTTCAGTGACCCCTTCGGAAGAGTCTTTTATCAACGACGTGTGAAATACACGTGAATGTTGTGTGTCTCAGTATTGCTTCTCTTTCCAGTAAGCAATGCTAACGACTAAAACAAATGAAATATTTCTGTTAATTTACAGCGTTTATTAGGGATGGAAAGGTCAGCATTAGCATGCAAAGCTCACAACTATATACAGGGTGTCCCGATTAACTATCATGCCCCAATATTAAAAGAAGAGCAATGGGTTGCTCGAAGAAAACCTAGTGCATATTGTTTACAGTACACTGGAGTAGCTGCCAGTAGTTTTTTTCGTTACTGAGATTTAATTAGGCAATTGTAATTAATTATGTAACTGTAGACGTGTTATCCTAATTATCAAAGTGTCAATGAGGCATTTGAAGTCACAGTACTAATTGCACACTAATTTTTCCGACTGACAAGTAAGCTCGGCGAAATAAGGAGAATACCACGTGACTGCGCTACCGGCAGAAGAAACACATCGCGTTTGGTGTTAGTTGGAAACAAGCTGTGATAATTGTTGTCTTAGCGTAGAGAAAGAGCGCGGATGTTTTTTGACACAACACCTATCACCAGAAAAGCGAATTGAAAACGTCAGCGCAAAGGTTTAATGGTGCGTTTTGTTTCGTCCCAGTCGCCATGACTTTCTCTAATGAGCAGAAGGTAAACATGATCCTTGCATGGGATCTGCAAACGGCAACAAGGGGAAGGCTGCAAATATATATATATATCAGTCATGGAAGTGTGGCTGCGGATCAAACGTATCGACTATCATCAGGAATTATGAAAACCTGAGACAAAGCGGCAGCTTCAAGAAACAGTGGCGGAGAACTCCATCTCAGTCATAGCTTACGCGCGGATGTTCTAGCATCTATGGCCGCAAACCTTCATGCTAGCTTGCGGGACGCGGCCACCTAGGTACCAATTTCGTGTCATCAGTTTGGAGGATTCTAAATGACGGAGTTTCACCCGTACCACCTTAACCAGCACCAATGCTTAGAAGAGACGGACCTCTACAATCGTCTGGATTTCTCGAATTGCGTCCTCACAAAAGCCGATGAGTCATCAGACTTCTTGAGCAATATCATGTGCAAAGGTGAAGACAATTTTCGCAGAAACACTTAGGTAAATTAGCATAATGCACATTATTGGAGGGACTCCAATCTGCACTGGGTAAAGCGGAAGCGGCGTGGAAATGCGTGGTTTGGAATTTGCGTCCGTGCTATAATTGGTCCCATCTTCTTCGATAACATACTGACTGGACAGCGTTACCTGAACGAAATTCTTGAAGGAGTGGTGGATGAGTTTCTAAGCGAAGTCCCGCTTTCACGTCTTCCACTTCTGTCGTATCAGTAAGATTGGGCACCAGTTCACAGCAGCAGCCGAGCACGAAAGTGGCTCGATGCGACTTTTCATGCGCAATAAATTGCGAGGCATGAGCCTGTAAATTAGCGGGCTAGGTAACATGACCTCTCTCCACTCGATTTCTTTCGGGTTATGTGAAAGGTCCTGCTTACATGATCGAGACGGATGTAAGATTACCTCAAGGCAAGGATAACGGATATCTGCCGTAGGATTCCAGCGTCGGTCATCCAGAGAGCCACTGAAGATGTGATAAAACAAACACAGTACTGCGTAGCTGCAAAAGGAGACCTGTTTGAACACGTCCCCTAGGCTGGTGTTCAACAGAGCTTACGAATCCATAGATAACAAGGGCACACTGAAATCTGGCGTTTTTCTTCCTTTCTTTCTGTTTCTTTTTTTTTGCAGACATCTTGATTGCAATCAAGACAGCAAGTTGGGCCATTTGGTTCGGATTCGTAGTAAGGTTCGTTAAAGCGCAATACAAGACAAGAACAAAAGACGGTATAAAGCGCCGTGTCGTCGTTTTATATTTTGATATATCAGCTCATTTAGATATGGTATATTTGCTTTCTTAAACGCATCGCTTTTGCCTTTTCTCTAAACGTTGGCCACTCCCCGGTCAGCTTATTTTGCTTTTATTTTTTGACAGGAACCTGTTTTAGCAGCACATATACACTTTGATGAAAAATGAAACGGCCACATTAATTTGGCTTTCGTCCGAAGCAACTTTCTGGCGCGAAACATCGCTTCGCGCGCACTCTCTCGATACGGTGTGAGCAAAGCCGGAAGTTTGAAACATTCTATGCCTATTATATTGATGTTCGAATTTCGTACGTGGTGAGAGCTGCGCTTCCGCCGCGTTATTAAGAGCTTTTGTTATCAGTGTGATCAGTCGGCCTTGGGAGACGGATAAGTGTGACATAGAAATGACAGGAAGGAATAGCGGTGAAGCCGCGAAAGCTGCTGTTGGTGCTCCCTCCGTACCATTATCAAGGTTATGCGCTGTCTGTTCGGGTTTGCGACCGGCAATGCAGTTGCTTTCAATCGGCTTATTTGAGGGCGCTGCTTTATGATGCGGGTGACAGCGCACTCACGTGGTATTTTTCATCCATAGTGAGGTTTCTTTTCCACTCGGGAAAAATTGTACGCAATTATTAGTACCTCGCTGAAAACACCACAGCTAGATGTCATTTTAGTTTGCCTACAAATGCCTCATTGACACTTTCAAAATTCGGACAGAACTCGTCGCGTTGGACAATTAATTGCAATTACCGAATTAAATTTCAGTAGCGAAAAAATTACTGGCGGCTACAGCACCGTGCTGGAAACAATATGCACTAGGTTTTCTTCGAGTAGACTAACTGCTCTTTCTTTAACTCTTGGTGCATGATAGTTGGGGAGCACTGCATAATACACTCAGTAACAGGAATGAGGTGGAAGCCGAATGCACTCGAAATCAGAATCAACAGCAGTCATGCGCAGCAGCGCTTCTACTCGGACTCACAGAAAAAGAAAAACAAAGGGAGAGAGAGTCTGCAGTTTCGCCAGAAAGGCGAAGCAGTGTTAGCCATTGCCAAGTACGCGACAATTACACGAAGGAAAATTACACTGAGTGGACTCAGGCTGTGACGTCGAACTGTCTCCTAGTTTGAGGTCTTCTATATGCCCGTATAAAGCCGTCACTTCAGCGCTGAACTGTTGGAGATCACACGAAGGTTCTTGAAGTGCAATATATATATATATATATATATATATATATATATATATATATATATATATATATATATATATATATATATATATACTATGGGGTTCAGAAATCTGGTAGGGTGCCAGCACCCCCCCCCCCCCCTCCCCCGGAACAATGAAAACTCTCCGTCTATGGTACTGGGGGTCGAGAAGTAATACATACATGCCTTCGAAGCTTATTATGCCGCTTCGAGCTAATACCACATGTTCTCTTTTTTCTTCAAATAGCTCGTTGTCAGTGACGGAATAGGGTGCACTTTCCTCTTTCTACTGTTCCGCACGTGAAAGCTCTCCAGGTGCGCCCACCGAGCCCAAGACGTGCTCTGCCGTGAGGCACGAGAGAAATGTGACAGTCTACACGAAGCACGTACTCGCGTTCAACCGGGGAAGCCCATCGAAGTGCTTCCAGGCGTTGAGCAATGTGTGCTGAATTTCCAAAACAGAGGCTATCGAGCGATTGCCACCGAGCGATCTCGTAGGGCGATGGCCTAATCCTCGTTCGTCGCCCTTACGTAGTCGTGTCGCGCACCAACTTGCACGCAGAGTGCTTTCAAGATCGTCTGTCATTGCTTTCATGGCCACCATACATCGTGCAAGGCATTATTTGCGGACAACACCGCTAAGCGACCTCTTACGACGAAGTAAAAAGAAGAGCAGAATGGAAGGACCGTTTATTAAAATATGGGAGGCAGAGAAATGTTTCATTCACCTTGAAGGCACAAAACAGCTTCTAAAACAGAAGGTTAAATTATCTGACTGTGCGCGTAATAAATGTCATGCAGAGTAATCTGTGGAATACTACACGGCAACATGCAAATCGCAGTACTGTGCTGATAAACATCACACGCTTGTTCTGCTAATTCCGCATGGGGAGCTGTGGTAAACAATTGTAGACGTCATTCTTTGCCAACGCAGGCTTCTTGAAGGCTGCTCCGAGTTTCTTAGTTTGCCATGAAAAAGAAGCGTTGCGCGAGAAGGCAACGGATACGGTGAAAAAAAAAAACAATGGACACTATAACTAGTTGCTGTCACAGTTTGTTTCTTTCCTGTTTTGCCACTAGCCCTCAGGGATTCGAGAAATATGTTTCGGGCCACCCGAACTTCGCCTGCATGTCACGCGACGTCACTAAAACCGCAAACACTGCCCATCTGATATGACGTGTACACACTGATCATGCATGATTTGGGCGAACGTGAGAAGGATATCGGTTTCTGATTCTGCTAATTTTTCACCATTATCCCTCCGCCATTGGTTAAAACTTTCTTTCGGTCGGCGCCAACTTCGCCCATTTGTCAGGCGAAGACACAGAGAACTGCGAGAACTCACCAGATAAAAGTGACGTATACGCACCAGAGACGCATAAATATGCGCAGTAAAACTAAATAGATTTTTTTTTTGGAAATAGCCTGAGACTTCTCCGCTCTGAAAGGAACAAGGGATGGTAGCGCGCCAATCGGTCTGGCATTAGCTACTCAGATCAATCTGCGATTGTGGATATCTGTGAATATAACGAGAATTGTTGCATGAAACTATTGCGTTGTAGAGCCGTGTCTGCACGTATGCGACATCGTTCTGCCAACTCTTCTTCGCAGAGGATCCTTTTAGCAGCATTTTAAACCTTCCTTACCAACTCCTAACGACCGCGAGCAACATACTTAGCGGCCTATGAACCTGGATCACTGGGTCAGCGTAAGATAGATAGATAGATAGATTTCAAACGGCTGAAGTATTCCAAGAATGCTAATCTCGATAAAACCTTTCGAGGAGGAAATGTTATGTGCTTGCGAAGGAAGCTAAAGTTACTTCCTACAGACGAGCAGTGCGTTTGATTACGTTCTTGATTGCGTTTGATTGCGTTTGTGCGTTCTTGCTCTAATCCTCGTCGTATGGATTACTTGGGTGCTGTAACGCAAAGGTATTTCGCACTTTTTCTATTGAATTTCTGCTATCAGCCCTCCAAGAATGGTCAAAAATATTTCGGGTCACACCCACATCGCCTGTCTGCCACGTTATGTCACGAAAACCATGGAAACTTCCCATGTAATGTGACGTCAACACACTGATTATGCTTCCGTTATTGGTCAAAAGTGGGTGGTTGTGCTCACTTAGCTTGTCTGTCACGCAACGTCAGAAATGCGAAAAATGAGCACGTCAAAGTGACGTGTACGAATTAAATATGAATTAATAGTGGAACAAAGCTGATTTTTTTTATTAGCGGGAGACTGCCCCATTTCAAAAAGATTAGAAGGCGTCTGCCTACCGATCACTGGGACATTGGCTAATAAGAGATGCCGGGGAGTATAAAATGTGTTTGCGTATAATAAAGATTTTCACGCGGGAATAAAACATTGTCGTGTCTTTTAGGCAAGCTTAAGACATGGTTTTGCGAAGTCTTCGCTTAGGTTCCGTTTAAGTGTCATGTTTAACCCATTGCTTCACGCCGTCGCTATTGTCGATCAACCACGGCAAACTAAGCAAGAAAAAGTGCAACAATCGCAGGCACCGTCACCACTCTTCTCATCTGATTATCTCATTTCATTGCGCTGCTTCAGCCTACCGAACCCCTCTCCATTGCTGCGTGATCCTCGGCTCTCACGTCAAAATCTGTCACGATAAGCAATGCTATTCGTTTGGAATACAAAGTTACCTTCTATAAGCACGGAGAGCGTTTTATTTGGCGGTGAAAAAGACGCTGCGAGTCACCGTTGCATGCTTGCGTCTGTGGTTACGTGAGTTTGATGTTAGGAGATTGGAATAAACGCAGATCCTAATAGTTCCTCGTTAAGGGGGCCGTACTTACTGCGCCCGCGTTGGCTTCGCGCAGTTCATGCCTTTCTTTGCTCAAAATACTTAACGCTTTTCTTTACAGTGCTACATCTGTGGTTGTTTGTAGAAATAATAATGAGGGCCCACATTTAACAAAAATGTCTTACGCCAGACTTGTCCGTAAGAGAAAATTTCAACTGAACATATTAGCGAAGGTCGCCTTCCAATAGCAAAGAACACTTTCGAATGAAAATCGTTGCGAGTGCGGTCGGAAAAAAAAAATGGAAGGCGACCCTAACCTTTCACTTGGGTGTCCCTTAGTGGCACTTGCCCCTCGGCGTTGGCGTTCTTAAGGCTAAGCTAGAGAGCGTCTTTCCCCTGGAACGATATGCGGACGAGGAGGGAGGGAGAGCGAGGAGAGAGCGCCGCACGTGGCACCTGGCGGGCCGTAGCCCCCTAGCGAGCGGCGCACGAATCGCACCTTGCGCGCCCTCTCCGGGGCTGAAGTCAGACCTTGCAACGAACGCGCCCGCGCAGCTGTTGCGAGCAAGCGAGCGAATGAGCGAGCAGGTGAGCGCCGGGAGAGGAGAGCGAGAGAGGAGGGAGTGGCGTCACATCCGCTCTCCTAGGCAGGTGCTTAGTCTATGCTAGGAACCTGATTTCCATTAATTATGCGGTTAGATATCACGCCACCTCTTTGTAACTGATGTCATTACTTCAGCTTTCTACTTCCAGGTTTCAGGGGATTTCGTCGAAGTCGCGCTCACGAAGCGAGTCTCCAAAGTCTATTCTTGCTTCTGTCATTATGTGCTTCGATGTGCGGTAATCAGTGATTTATAAATATATTTATTCGAGCCACCTCAGCAAGTCAACTTGTATCTAAATTAGTGCTCTGATATTATATCTACAATTTTTTATGTTATATATATATATATATATATATATATATATATATATATATATATATATATATATATATATATATTACAATTTTATATCTACAAGTTTTGCACTCTGCTATTTTTTTCTATGTTTTTGTGCTTTACTTTGATTTCGGCCCCGGTCGTCTCAGCACGTGAACCGGAAGTGCTGCACAAGAAAGAAGTGTCACTCAATGCTCATGCTACTAAAAAGAAAACATCCCAAATACGTACCGACGTGGCAGCTGAGTGCGCATTCGTAGCGGGTTTCGTACACCCCTCTGGAAAGGCAGCCATCCCAATAAAACTTTTGACACATGTTAGCGGTTTTGTTGAAGAAGTACTTGTTTATACTTGCGGTGCAGTCCCCCACCGGTTCCATAAGTGGCTCCTCACAACTGTAGCTCCACAGTTTTCTTAATAGCTTGAGTTCCGTCGGGTCTGAAATAAAGGAACCAAGATTAGCAGTATTATATTTCACCACTAGCGCACATATAAGAACAATAACTACCGATTAATATGTACACGGCGCATCATCAGAGTATTTAAATCTGAGTCGTGAAGAACCAGCGCGTCTATTCTGCTACGCCTTAGAATAATAGGTGCCCGAAATGAGTCCGGCGCCCTGCGCTGAGTCGTCCGCGATAGCAACTTTATAGCTTACAGATAATGCGGAAAAAATGCCAATATTTTTCTAACGGCCCTTGAAATCGATTGCAAAATTACAGATTCTGCGGTTTACATGTGTTTAAACTCCTCTCTCAAGCTTGAGTTATAAGTAATGAGTTGTAGAGAAATGCTAGAGCTTCGAAAAAGGAACAGAGTTTTGCAAAAACTTCTGTTTTGGTATATTCAGTGTACACGAAAACGGTAAAAAATATATTGAAATTTAGCTTGTTTTTTTACTTGTATTGCAATAATTCTTGACGTGACAGGGAGAGATGAACCTGCATGCCACAAATTATGTTAACTTTTCAGTGTAGTATGTTTCATGTAAACTCGGATTAGGCTTCCTCGAAGTGTGCCTTTCTGCGAAGCAATCTCGACAGGTGTTGATTTTTGCAGGACGTTAAATACCTTTTATGGCTGAGAAACTACACAAGCATGTCCTCATTCATCGATACTCAGCAAGTATGACTGCCACAAGCCAAATAAATTTGCTTGTTTCCTCTATTCTTTGCCGTAGCATACGGGATATGACTAGCCCTTCTTTCCATGTGATGTGAAAGGATGCATGAGCTGGAAGTGTGACTGATCCGCCCAACATGGTTTCATACATACACTCTGATTTATGTCATGTTGTCATAAATAGTCACGTCATCCTTTATTTTCGTAGCAGATTCTACTGAAGTCCAGGCAAACACGGAGGCCTTCAGAAGTTAAAGAAAGCTGTTCAGAAGCTGTCTCCTGTAATGGAGGGAGCGAAGTGTATTATTTAAATGAGTGAGCAATCCCCCTTTTGTGAAGCTGAAATGTGCATGTGCAGCGCCCTAGCGGCTGAGGACCGAAGCAATTTGGCAGGCGCACCCCAGCCGGACTCGACTCTCTCCTTGGAGTGAGTGGAGTACGGCCGTGGCAGGCGCTGCACTTGTCAGTGGAATAGGGCGCCAGCTGTTTCTCTTATACTCTTACAGACCGGCACATACGCGTGTCTTGCCGTTCTACACGGTTTACCCCGACGCATAACGCAACGGCGCCTGCCCGTCCTTGCGGGAAGACCTCCAGTCTATAGCACACATGTTCTGGGAGTGCGGGTCGAAATACTCGAAGTCCAGCAAGGAGGAGTGGGACTTCCTTCTGCGTAGCCCCTCTCTAGACAAGCAAATCCTGGCTGTCTGGCGTGCCCGGGACCGGGCTGGTGGGCTAGACCTGCCAGTGCTGACGTGAGACTAGCCTTGTCTAGACTAGACGCGATCGACAGCGCCGTGAAGCCTGTATTAGGGCTGTGAAGTGGTAAGATCCGCAAGGGCATCCATGGCAGCAGTCCGCAGCATCTAGACTGTGCGGGAAGCACTTTGTGACAGGTATGTATTAGTGTCACGGTTAGTTTATGGAAAGCGACTTAAAAGAATATCGCTATTCATGTTTTCTATTCAAGGGAAGGATGAGAGCATTTGATTTCAGAAGTGAAAAAAGAATGTATATTTACATATAGAAAGTGGTGAGAAAACGCACTCTAATCCTATAGTTGTTATGTGTGTCCGAATACACAAGGACAGTAGAGTGAGAGCGGGGTGCGGCTCACCAACAGTTCTGGCACATGGTCACGTAGGTCAAGAGAGCCGATCCGTCATCAACAGAAGGCACTGGTCGATCCTTGAGCGAACTCCAGGCTGTCAGGCGATGGGACCTTGTCCAAGCTCCGGAGGCTAGGCAGTCCTGGTTCGGCCGGTAGGAGTCTGGAAGCTCGGGCCCACGGCCCGACGGCTTACTCCCGCTTCCGGCGGATGCTGACTTTTTCGACGCTCACTTGCGTCGGAACACCACCGTTCTAGGGTCTCTCCCTCTTCTTCCTCTTCCTTCATTTTCTTCTACATCACCCATCGTGTACGGCCCTTAATGATTCCTTTATTCTGAGTATCTTGTTTTGCCGGCGCGTCAGATATCACGCGCGTCGCTTCTGCGTCGTCGGCTTCTTGCGCCCACCCATTAGCTCTTGATGTTGCCTTCGCCGCACTTCATCGCAGTGTTGCAGTGTCTTTATCTACGACACTGGCTTCGCGCACTGTCACTCACTAACACCCAACGGTTAGCATATGCAGTTTAGGTCTCTGTTTTCGTCGTTACTGACCTATACGAACAATCTCGACGAAGACGCAAATGTACGTTTGAGCTATCGAAACAACCGATCTCTGAGCTCGCGCGACCTGGGTGAGGTAAACGCGAAGTGCTTTTTTTTTCTATCGTCTCTGGGCGTCCGCCGCTAGAACGCCGTAATTTCGCAACTTCACACCGTGCACACTTGCAGCTTCATAAACGCTCACCGAATGTACGTGATGTCGGCGTAGTTATATGCCGGAGACAATCTTACCGCCACCACCGGGCTGACGTGGCAAACAGCGTGCACTGTGGAAGTAGCTGATAGTGCTAGTTATCAATCGTTGCTAGTTGTCGTTTCGTCATTCTTGTCGGCACTATGTAAAGTAATATTTACTTGCAGAAGGCTTTTATATTCGTTTAGTGAATCGACATGTAGTACGGTATGTACTGGCTCGTTTTCCTGCGCGGCAACTTCTGGAGTCGAGTGGCGCGTCTCACTGCATAACTGACGCATTTCAGGGGCGCCTTCGCTGTCACCCAGAGATCTGGACTGCATACCGACGCTGTTTGTGCGCATGGACTAGTTTAATAAAGGACGTGTCGACCGCTACGTTCGTACCGTGGCGCGTTCTGAGAGGAAGACAGGTGCCCCACAAACAGGAAGTATCAATAATTGTGTTCATTCTGACAATTTTTTGGCATTGTTGTATATGTACACACACTTTATGTGGGTAAATAACGTATGCAACTTGACATTCTGTTGATCTCCCCACTACTTGTGTCTGTATGCAGGCCTAGCACTATGGCACACCATAAAGCAAGCCAAGCAGTAGGGAAACGTGATATTTGCCCTAGGAAATAGACCTCATGACCTATTCGACTCATGCGTTTTTGTGCGTACTCATACTGTTCTATTACTTATTCACTTTACGCTACAGGTGCAGTGGCTTCAGGTCAAGGAGGAGCCTGCAAAGCATTGCCGAAGCTCTTCGTCCAGCCGTTCATTACGCTGAAGAAACCTTTCGGTACAAAGCATTCACCAGCGAGCTCTATGGCTAGCTGACGATGACAAAATATGACGGCGCGTACGCGTTGTTTCTTTCTTCTCTCACACGCTGCTAGCTTGGTCGCGAGTCTCGCGTCGGGCGACTGTCACGGCGCGCAGCGGCGCCTGCCAAACTGTTTCTCATGACCACCGCACGATGGCGCCTCAATGCATCGCAAAAGGCCGATTGTATGCCTACGCAATGAGGAAGCCCGACCGTCCATCCATCCGTCCGTCCGTCCGTCACGTAAGACGATGGCTTTCAAGATAGGGCCCGCAGCAGCGAGTGGATTGACCTTCATGCTTTCTCTCGCTTCAGTGCGAACTAAGCGGCAAGAACACAAAGCAAACGAACCTATCAGCACGCGGCGCACTCTGTCCCCATCGCAGATCGCTTTCGAGACAGGGCCCGCGCGGCCGCGCGATATGCAGTTGCCCCCGGAGCATGGTTGACCACGGATGATAGTGGTTCGCACCGAGAAGAAGCAGCGTCATCGACCACGTCTACGTACGAGGTCCACAAAACGCGACACTGTTCAGTTACGTCACGTACCACAGCATGCATCGGCCAGTGCTCATCTTCCACAAAGCAGCGGCGTCATTCAAATGCACAACCATACAACATGAAGATAAAAAGGAAACGCTACAATAAGAACCTAATAAGAGAGTGTACATAAACAATGTTGTCTGTATTCGCTTCATTTGCAAAATCTCTCTCATCATTTCATGCGACATCCACTTCCTCTGTGAGTTATCTACAACATAAGTCAACATTGCTACTTCTCGCCTCTTCTTTGTCCTTTCACGCTGGTCTCAGTTAACATTGCGCTGCTGCAATGGCACTTTTCCCTTTCACGATTACTTCGCGGTGTTTCTCGTAATTATACCGAACACAGCCGAATACGACAACGAAACAGTAGGTGATTAGTAGGAAGTGCTTACCCATTGCATTGTTTAGATAACTTCCAAAGGATATTCTGCGCCTATTTTTTTCCTTGTTGAGCGCCATCGAGCTTAGCTTGCATGAAGAAAGGCTTCAAGAAATGCCTTGTCTCCTTGGCCTTGCAAATTCACTGGAGGCCTTCGTGCTGTACTCTACCGTGGTGAGCTAGCTGTCTGCTTAAATTGTACTCATGTACTCTTAGCGCGCGGACTTGAAGATGCTTCGGAGAAGTCGTTCCATCACTACATATTACGTATGCGTGTTATTGTGCTACAAAGGAACAGGGTTAGCGCACATCTATCCCGGTCCTTTAGGCATTTTTGAACAGCGCACATGAGTGCCGAACTTGCAGGAATTTCTTTCTACGCAGCAGTGCGACTTAGCTGCAGGGTCTCTCACTTTTGTCGATCCTTCACTGTGGTCATTTCAGTATTTTAGCATTACCACAATGTATGATGCTCTGATCCTCTCAGTATTCTTCAGATACCGAAATGGAAATGAAGCTGTTCGGTGGCAGTATCGCAATTTTAAATCGGGCTCAACGAGTATTGTTTTTATACCGGGTTCCGTGAAAGATCAGTGGGCGGTACGTACATGACACAATTATCGTCACGCAAATTATCTGGCATCCCAGAGAGGTAGCGCAACTTTTGTCGTTTCGTGTAAAAACCCCTTAAACTTTGTGAAGTAGCGACAATCTCTTCCTCCGCCTTCATTCCTCCTCGTTCTTTCCTCTCTTTCATGCTCCTTCTTCGACCGTGGCGCCGCCTACACCACTGGAGCGTAGCACACGGTCTTTGGCAGAGTGAATGCACGCATAGCCAGGCGGTGCGCTTGAAGAGTTCACGTTGGCTTTCTTGTTCCGAGTAACTTCGTGTACAGCAGAGAAGTTCTATACGGACGGTTATACGAATTAAGTGACGGCAGCTTTTCTTTCCTGTTTTGATAACTATTTTTGGAAAAACGTATCTGAACGAGAGCTAATGCTGTGCCATGACGACTCCGAATGAATCGCGTTCACTACAGTTAGGAATGCAACATTTGTCAAGCGCGTGTCGCAAGATCTTGTTGCTAATGGCTGTAAATAACACGTTTACGATCGAATGCCGACATCCTGACCTCCAGCAAGCCCTCAATAGCATAGATAATCCGCGCCATCTTTACCATGCGAATTCGCAGCGCGTAATCAGCTATAACGTACAAAGAATGACAAAGGGCACAAACGATGACTGCTATGAAGGTTCGAAAAAGTATTACAAGCTACAGTTCCGCCAACGTGCGTGCTTGCCAATCTTCTAAGCACGCGCAAAGGCTCAGAGGTAGGCGCTGGTGCTATTATTTTATTTATTTATTTATTCCGTACTGCCAGCCTGTTTTAGAGGCCCTAGGCAGGAGTGGGATATACATATAGGCTTTAAAGCCAATAACATGTGAAACACAAGAAAGAAAAAGATAGGAGCATGTTTGTACGTTGTGCGTGCGTGTGTACGCGCGTTTTTGCGTGTACAAATACACAGAGTATGCTTCTAGTGCCTCAACGTCGACAGAAATAATGTGGTCGATCATTAAGTCGGGACTCTGCGTACATAGAAAATAAAATCAATTCTTTAGCATTCGTTCGCGAAGCGGGAACGCAGTAACAGGGCTCCACCGAGTCTCAAGCAAGAGCATAGTGTGCTTGAGTAATTTTTTTTCAGTTTTGCGACTTATCACGAATATCGTTTCATCGTACGCAACCTCGTCCATTCGCTAAGTTACGTACTTGTCGCGAACCGAGTTGCACTATCGTGCGTGCATTGAGGACGGTTGCGCTGGCTCTGAAGTAACATTTGCGAGATATGAGTTTATATAATAAAGTGATGATCGCACAAAGTATTGGAAACTGCGGTAAGTGAAATTATGCTTTATGGACGTTAAAATCACAAACAACATTAGAGTTGAAAATTTATAGTTTATTTTCGGGACAGGTGCATTACAGGTTTGCTTTTGCAGTCACAGGAAGTGCGTCTCAGTGATATAGTGGCCGTAGGAAATATTGTGGAACGAACGAGCAACCGAGAGCCTAAACGAACGCGCGAACTTAACGAATGAGCACGAACGATGACTAAACAAGCCAGTGAACGAGCTGGCAACGGCACGTTTTCTTTGCGAGTGCTCCCCCACCGCATCCTAACCTTTGGACACATTAAAGGTCACGCAAATTAGCACGGACGTCTCATGACCTATGATGCTGTCGCTCGGTGACAAACGCACCGCGTAACTCCGTTTCGGGAGAACACACACGCATTTCATCGGTGCCTTTGTATGGCAAATCCACGGGGCGACCGCCAACGACGAACACGAACAAATGAGGCAAACAAAGCTATTCTGTCTAAGAAAGGATAGTAAGTAACAAGAAAAAACAGAGAGTGGCTTTTCTAAGAGGAGATTGCACGACCGAGCTTGAAATCTTGCCGAAAGGACTCTGATGAATCTTAAAGGTTTTCTAAGCCCATTATTGCAAGCAGCCTCGCGTTCCCGCGAATTTAAGCCGATTGGCGTACAAAACGATTAAGCGCACCATATACGACTAACACGATCATGTAGTGTTTCTATAGATAACGTAGATGTCGCACATAAATCGTGTTAAAGCGTGCACACAAATGACAGCATGCTCAGTGAACTGTGCAATATCTACTACGTTATCGCCTGCAACAAATTACGCAATCCGGACATGTACTATACTATGAGACATAACTTACCTCGCATAGTAGTGTGGAGGGTGTTGGTCTAAGGTTCTGCCTCCAGATTCTGTGATGCCATGTCTTTCTTAACCGGTCGCGCTTAACGGACGGTATCGATAAGAGCTTCTTGCCTTTGCTAAATCTGTTCTGGCATTCGAAGGCGCAGCAGGTAATCGTCATAGAAAATGCTATGAAGTGACGGCGCACTTGCCACAAAACTTACTTCAAGGGTTTCGCAAATCAAAACAACACAGAACAGCAACGGCGCCAACATGGACTCTTCGCCACTCCGTAGACGCTTCTCAATCGAGAAATGGTGCTGAAGCGCGACTGTAAACAAACAAAGCCGGCTCGAGGGGCCACGTGATGACATTAGGCCAATAGCGACGCGGCGTCGGCCTCGATCGGAGCGCGTGAGGAGGCGGTATTCTTCAAAGCGTGGCGCTTTGTTTTCGGGACTTCACTTTCTTGTCAGTTTCGTGTAGGGTGTCTGGATAGCAGTGCTGCCATTCTGGGTGTTCCACCATGCGGTGGACACACTATGTGACCCAGTCAGCGCTGAAAGCACCTGCGTCATATTCGTTCTCTCTGGCGTGGCTGTGTGCTGCTGTCTGTTGCCGGACGCCTTTCTTCAGAGTTCTCGGCTAGCTTTCTGTGTGCGTGTGCGTGTGCACTTACGTGTGAGTATGCGCGTGCTGTTGCATGTGTGTGTGTGTATGTGCTTGTGTGCCTGTAGGAATGCGCAGTGCGTGTGCGCGTGCATGCGGAGGTGCGTGTTTGTGTGTATGCACGTGCGCGTGCATGCATGTACAAATACACAGTGTATAGGAGCATGTTTGTACGTTGTGCGTGCGTGTGTACGCGCGTTTTTGCGTGTACAAATACACAGAGTATATGCGCGTGTTTTTGGACATGTGCGCGTGTGTGTACGCGTGTTTGTGCGTGTACAAATACGCAGTGTGTTGGTGCGTCTTTGTTTGTATCCGCATGTAGAAATAGGCAGTGTGTAGGTGCGTGTTCGTGTGTATCTACATGTACAAATACGTAGTGTGTAGGTGCATTTTTGCGTCTGTATGCAAGTACAAATGCGCAGTGTGTAGGTGCGTGTTTGTGTGTATGTACGTGTACAAATACGTAGTGTATAGGTGCGTCTTCGTGTGTATGTGCGCGTACAAATGCGTAGTACATAGGTACTTGTTCGAGTGTATCTGCCCCTACAAATACGTAGTACATAGGTGCATATTCATGTGTATATGTGTGTACAAATGCTTAGTATATAGGTGCGTGTTCATGTGTGTATGCGTGTACAAATGCGCAGTACATAGGCGCGTGTTCGTGTCCACATGCGTGTACAAATACGTAGTATATAAGTGCGTGTTCGTGTCTATATGCGTGTACAAATACGTAGTGTGTAGGTGCGCGCTCGTACGTGCCGGGGCGAGACTCTTGCACCACTTGCACTATTTTTATACAAACCTATATTCCTGCGACAACTGTGCCATGTTCCTGAACGGTTTCGGCACGTGTGTTCCCGCAGGGACCGCGATGAGCTAGCGGTTTCCTTCTCCGAAAAAAAAAAGAGTGCAGCCGTTCACATACTGCACACCATGCGACGGCACCTGCCGGACAGTTTCTTGCAATTTCAGCGCTTAAAACACTGGACTTTTCTGCGGGTTTTCGCAGAACTATTACGTCTTGCCCTTGCTTCAAGTTGTTGACAAATTCGACTTCGCCCGGCCATCTGCTAGCCGCCTGGTTAGCTGAGATGGTAGAGCGGCTGGCCCAAAAAGGCGGTGGTACCGTGTTCGAGTCCCGAACCAGGATGAATTTTTCTTCAACTGCGAGGATTTTCTTTCGAGGGAACCGCATCGGCTTCCCTTGAAGCGATTGCTACGAACGGGTGGATGTCCGATTTTCTCTTTATTAATTACTTCTGTACACCTTGCGGGTTTCCGCATAACTATTACGTCGTCGGCAATAATGCGCCTGGAGTCTCCATAAAAATGCTGTCGAAATAAAAATAGATTGGAATAGTTTTACATTATGCCAGCCTTAAGTTCATCGCGGCCCTCTTAGTCTGCAGCGACTTATGGTTGCCCAAAAAATGTTACCACGTCGATTCGACTGCGTAATTTTGGGACATTTCCCGCTATCATCATGAGCATCGGCGCGGGAATATACAGGGTGTTCAACGTAACTTCAACCAAACTTTAGAAATATGCAAATGCCACGTAGTTGGACAGAAACGGCAATGCTGTTTGCCGTCACTTGATTACACTGAGATTGTTTCATGCCGCCAAATTATATATTCTGTCGTAATAACTTTCTCAAATACTATAATTGGATGAAAAGTTTAATGAGAAAATTTAAGAAAAAGCTGAAAAACTCCCGATAGAGCCTTCTGTTGCTCAATACGTGCTACATAAAGGTGTTTTTCCGAACGTGAAGCAAGCCCGCAAATACAAAGAAAGTTAGCGCGCAACTGGCCGCCCGAGGCACGTTGCGTGTATTCCGGACGTCATGTTTATTTCAGCTGTGTAATTGTCGTTCTGAGACTGGTTGCTTCGGCTTTATGGCAGCATGCTCGGTTATCGTCCTACCTTACTATACCAGTCGCTTGTCGAGGTGACCCGTTAGCATGGCGGCGTGACGAGCACTACATGACGCCCATACAGTGGCGACGACGGAATGACGAAGAGGGACCGATGTCGATGGAACAGCAAGATGGTATACCGACGGTATACAATGAGATCTATTTATTTTAAGTTCTATCTATTTATTTTGAAATAAATATGGGGCATCACTTCACTGAAATAGCATGCATATGAAACTTCTATTTCAGAATGTCTGGCCGCCGTAAGCCAAGACAAGACTTTTTAGCCGGAGCCCATAAACTGAACATCAATAGTATGACTGCAAAGGCAGCACTGAACGACGACGCTCAGTCGCAGTAGCTTAAGCGATTTGTTGTTGACTACCTTGATTTGTACGTGCTCATAGGCCCCCGTTTGTTTACAGTACGGCCGATAGTAAAGCGACGGAGGCCAGACGCCACTCAGATGCGCAGTAAAAACGTTCTGTGAAAGCCTGCCGTACAAATTTTCTCTTGTTAAAATGACACACCTTGAAACATGCAAATCAGCAACATTTCTACAATAACGCTTATCAAATTGCGAATGCCCAATATCATATTTTACCGTGTCTCAGAGTTAGGGTGTATACATTCGCTTCGTGTGTGAAACCTAATGGGTTTCTCAAACTCATTCGATTGCGGAAGTTATTCCATTTTCATGGCAATAATTGTCGCCGTGTAGCAGCCGAATAATGTCATTGGATGCTAGTGCCGTCAAGCTCGTATGACATTAAAACATCCACTGTGACGTTTTTCTGTTAGAATCAGCTATCAAAATTCTTCATTATGTGGTTTAGTCGAGAAGTTGTATTCTGAAACACCCTTTGGTGTTTTCATGAAGGTATGTTGTACGTTATCCTTTTTTCGCTCTATAAATAAAGTTCACGACGTACGCAATGAAATGATGTCTCGGCAGTGATGTTAACCGGATTTCCAAAGTACACATCTCGCATGCCTGTACCAACCTTAAAGAAAATAGACAGGTAAAGAAAAACGGCGATCTGTCGAGGCGTCAACCTAAGCACGGCAGCCAAGTCAACAGCGACTATTAGGATGGAAGTCCTCCCACTGTCGTAAATGTTAACCTACAGGCTCGTGCTGAGTGCAGACATAAACCCTCTTGCCAGATTTCTTCTTTCCTTTTTTTCTATGACGGGCGTGGGCGCATTGTACATGCAAAACAAGAATGAGGGCACTGTACTTCATACCCTAAGTGCATCAGAAACTAGTGTCAGGGTGTAAACGAAGAATAAACGGTTGGTGTTATTTGCGAAAGATTCACCACTGTTTTTCTTTAAAGGTTTCGTTTAGGTTACTTGAAAGCCTTGGTATAACAGCATGGGGAGTTATATTCCAAGCGATATTGTTAACAATTCTAGTAGCGCACATTGAAGTGAAAAGCACACTTACTTGGTTCGCTCAGCACCACCGAAGAGGCGAGCACAAGAAGTGTGGAACAATAGCCACCTCTTTTTCCCATAGCAATTCAGAGTCGCTGAGGCAAGCCTAGGAATAGAAAATTTAATCATGCGTGCCGTATGGAAGTATAAAACAAATGATTCTTTGCGAGTTTCCGATACCTACATAACACATCGCACTACTATACACCTAACGCGCCTTTAGACGCGCCTGATGGTATATCCCATCTCATCTTACGTACTCTATACCTCATTATGACAAATAGTGATTTCTTTCCGAGATTAATTTTTAGGTTACTCGTTCCCTAGTTTAATCGACGTGATCGGTTAGGCTCGAGAACAATGTAACCAACTCTGTCGAAGAAACCAGCTCTTGCCGTCAGTACGAATAGAAATCCCCTTGTGTGATACATAGACTTCCTGCCGGAGTGCGAAAAAATTAATGCTCATTGCCATCAGTAGGTGCGCGATATGAAAACAACATACACGGGCGGTGAAGCGAGCTCGGTAGGTGGTGAGATTTAGCAATGCTGCGACGGGGGCTAGTTGGGGAAACATCAGGAGTATACGCGCTACTCGTGGCGCTGAAATTAGATGTTAAATCTTAAGGGTGACAACAAGACGATGTCATGTATTTGTCGGTGTCGCTCCCAAGCTGTCGTATATTTAGCCATAGGCAGCGCAAATAGCCTGGATGTGTTCTAAAGGAATAGTTGTCCACTGTGAAATTGCTATGACACAGCGTAAGAGGAAGCTGAAGAGCGAGACGCTCGTAAATTTGAACGGCGACCAGCAGACAGAAAGAACTGCCAGGACTCGGCAAGAGGTGCAGAAGTTCGATGCTGTCGTGCTCTACGCTTTAGCTGAAGGACCACGACCGGATCGATATAGGCCTGCGCTTACTGCGTTTCCTGTGCCGCACAGTTGCGATATTAAAGTTTGTGTGATTCTCACCTGGAGGCCTAACCTGCGGACCCGGAGGCCTCGCTCGGAAGCACGAACATCCCTAAGCAGCAGGCCTAAGCAGACGACCTAACGGAGACACCGATTAGAAAGTCCCGCCTGCTTGGGGCCTTCAGAACGTGTGTACAAATCCCAGTCATCGGGTGCCGTCGTATCCGTTTTGGAACTCTCTGGCCACCAGCCACCATGCACTGCTGGCGAAGGACTTGCTCGTCGTTTTTTACATTTTTTTCTATGCGTATCCTAGGTATGTAACTACAGCATTTGTGAGTACTAGTTTGTCTATCTTTGCGGTATTTTTCTTACAATTTGCGGAAACTTGCAGAACAGGAAGTGGGTCTTTTCAACAAACGTCTTCAATAGCGTGTGCAAGGTACCGACTACGATGGGGGGCTCCAGCCTACTCCGGAGTTTTCCCGGGGGAACGGGGAGACTGAACCCCGCCGGCGATGCCGAAGCCTACCCCGCAACCCCCCCCCCCCACCCCCTTCCGCTCCTAACGTGTCATTGCCAGAGTTTTGTCATTACCATCATTTCAGGTTTCTTTTGACTTCCCTCGACCTCTTCACTAAAGATTACTTCACGACCTCTTCACTAAAAGCTTAGTGCATCATTGTTCAAGCGGACACGCACGAATTTTAATTCATAATTTGCTTTATTTCTGTAAATACTGATATTAGGAAAAGAAGCGCATTAGATGTACGAGCGGTCGCGGTCTCATCTGTATTTTCTCATTTCATGTTTTCAATTTGCAGTGTAAACACCATGCATATATAGAATATAATTAAATATATACACAAGACAAAGTTTATTATATCTTTAAAGCGAGGGAGGCAGGCAATTAACAATTATTTCTAAAGTTATGGATAGCTTATGCCTAGAGAATGAATATGTTGCTGTATGTTCACCTCGAATAAGAAAGATTTGCCTGCTTTTGTTACCCTGGACAATCCCTGTAAGTTTTACTGAGTCCTTCGGCAGATTCCTTTATCGACGGCATGTGAAATGCACGGGAATTATATCTGTCTCAGTATCGCTTCTCTTTCCAGTAAGCTAAGGTAACGACTAAGCTAAAAACACTTTTTACAATTTACAACATTTTTGAAGGTTGGAAACATCGCCACTTGCATGCAGAAGTCATAAATAAATACAGGGTGTCCCAATTAATTATCATGCACTGAAATAAAAAGAAAAGGAATGCGTTACTCGAAGAAAACCTAGTGCATATTGTTTCTAGTACAGTGGAGTAGCTGCCAGTAATTTTTAGGTCTTGAGATTTAATTAGGTAATGTTAAATAATTAACAAAGCCTACATGTACTATCATAATTATCAAAGTGTCAATGAGGCATTTGTGGGCACAACCAAGGGACATATAACTTCGATATTTTTAGCAATGTAATATTTGCGTACTAATTTTTGTCTACGGATAAATAAATCCTCCGAAATGTGACACCACATGACTGCTCTCCCACCCGCATCATAAAGCAGCGCCCTTGAACAGGCTTCTGAGATAGCCAGAACGAAATGAAGGAAATAAAGAAAAAAATATCACCGCCCAGCACCCCGTACACATGGTTAACCAGCGAAGCTGAAACGTGCGGCCCCGGTGTTTATCACTGGGTTAATCCCGACGCTTCATTAAACGACGGCTTGGTAAGTTGCCGGATCCTCGGTACGCAGTCGCTGCTTGCGCTCGGCTGCACGAGCCTGTTGTGTCCGGGCTGCAGCATCGGGGCAGCGTAAACGAGCTCGTTCCCGGTTCTGCTCGCAGCGTTGCTGATCGAAAGCTGCCTGCTCCTCAAGAGTACGTATGACGCGTGGCCTAACCATTTCGGAGAGAGAGAAAGTGCTGCGAGCTCATTCGGCTGCGACGGAGAGCAACAACATCACTACTGGCGCAGCCAATCGTGCGCCTCTCTATTGCTTTCTTTTTCGTGCATTCGCATAGGGTTACACAGGAGACGTTTTCGGCATACAGGCGACAGACGAACGGATGGACGAATCGGCTGGCCATATACTGGTTCACTGTAAAACATCGTTTTCGAACTAGTGCCTCATCTGCAGTGCCTCGGCCGAAGTAACACATCGCGGTTGGCGTTAGTTGGAAACAAGCTGCGACAATTGTTGTCTTAGCGTAGATAAAGTACACGGATGCTTCTTTCTTTGCCAAATACCTATCACCATAAAAGCGAATTGACAACTTCAGCGCAAACGTTTAA
Organism: Dermacentor variabilis; assembly: GCF_050947875.1. Taxonomy (NCBI): domain Eukaryota; kingdom Metazoa; phylum Arthropoda; class Arachnida; order Ixodida; family Ixodidae; genus Dermacentor; species Dermacentor variabilis. The sequence continues at coordinate 70,424,384 of NC_134574.1, read as the reverse complement.
AGGTGTGTTTTGTATCTTGCCAATTGCCATGTCTTTCTCTACTGAGCAGAACGAAACATGATACTTGCATGGATCCGCAAATGGCAACAAGAGGAAGGCCGCAAATATATATATGAGTCATGGAAGTGTGGCGGCAGACGAAATGCATTGACTGTCATCAGAAATTATGAAAACCTGAGCCAAAGCGGCAGCTTCAAGATACAGCGGCGGAGCGTTCCATCTTTGAGCCTAGTCTACGCACGGATGTTCTAGCATTTATGGCCTCAAACCCTCATGCAAGCGTGCGCGACGTGGCCGCGCAGGCACCAATTTCCAAGTCATCAGCTTTTAGGATTCTAAACGACGGCCTTTCACCCATACTACCTTAACCAGCACCAATGCTTGGAGGACAGGGACCTGTAGAGTCGTCTAAATTTCTCGAATTGGGTCCTCACAAAAGTAGATGAGTCACCGGACTTTTTGAGCAACATATGTGCACAGATGAAGCCAATTTTTCTAGAAAGGTCCAGGTAAATTTAAATAATGCACACTATCGTAGAGCATTATTATTTGTCCAACCCAAATCTTGCAGCATGAACCTAATTGTGTATGTTTTTACTCCTGCTGATGTGTAACTTTATTAAATGTAATTATGTGCATTTCTGAACCGTTTATCATTTTCATGTTTGTATGTCAGTGTACTTTTTGAATGACCTTTCTGTTATGATCGCTGACGGGATTGACAATATTGCATAAATAAATAAATAAATAATAAACAAACAAATAATTTACAATGCGCACTGAGCACAGCGGGATCGGCACCACTACCAGTGGTCGTTCAATGTGGGGTGCAGAATTTACGCCGCTGCTCTAATCAGTCCCATCTTCTTCGATCCCGCACTGTATGGGCAGCGTTACACGGACGAAACCCTTGAGACGTGGTGGATGAATTTCTCATGGAAGTCCCGCTGTCACGTCTTCCATTTCTGTGGTATCACCAAGGTGCAGCAGAAGCACACAGCAGCAGCTGAGCACGAGACTGGCTGGAATGGACTTCTGCCACGCAATAGACTGGAGCCGACCGTGGTTGCTTAATGGCTATGGTGTTGGGCTGCTAAGCACGAGGTCACGGGATTGAATCCCGGCCACGGCGGCCGCATTTCGATGGGGGCGAAAACACCGGTGTACTTAGAGTTAGGTGCACGTTACAGAATCCCAGGCGGTTGAAATTATTCTGCAGCCTACGGCGTGCCCCATAATCAGTTGGTGGTTTTGGCAAACAAAACACCATAATTTCTTTTAAATCAGGGTCCACGCAGAATCGACAGGCATTAAGCCGGGGGTAGCAATCTCAGCCTCCGCTCTTGCTGTATAAAGGTGCGAATCCATGATACTGACCGAGCGCTGCCGAAGCGATAAAGCGTCGAAGAATGTGAAAAAGAAGGATGCAGCTTTTTATTCTGTTGCGAGGAAGGAAAGGCTGATGCACGTGAGAACGATGGAAGGCGATGACTACTACAATCATTTGTCTGTTAGATAAAAATGATCTGATAAGTTTTTACGTCGGGTGAACTCATCCAAACGACAGAGAGGGAAAGTTTTCACAGTGGGACTGCAGCCGTGCTAGGTAAATGTACTACCTTTTAGCGAAGCTTCCATAGAAGCCCATACCTGCAAAACATCAATAAAGTTTCTTCACTCACTCACTCACCTTCAAAACATGATGTCATGGTTCATGGGGCTTAGCGCCATCTCTTTGGCGAGGGAACACTTGTGGCGCACGAACAAATAACTTGACGCCATATTCGCTAAATACAGGACTGACGCCGTTTTGATCTCAAAGGCACGAAATTCGTTTTGGTGGCCTATCATTCGATTTGTATATTCAAATGCCGTGCCATTCGACTTGATGGGAGCTTTCAGTGCGGAAAACGATGCAGCAGAAGGTCAACCGTACCGGTGTCGATACCGCACCCATGCACAGAGAGAGGGAGAGAGAGTGAACGTTATCAAGAACCAGCAGTTTAGTCGGCTGGACCTAGGCCTCCCACGATGGGACGTCGAGGTCTTGCCTCTTCGCCGCTTCGTAGGCCTGCTGGGTGGCCCAGAGTTGGTCGTCGAGATGGGAGCTGCGCAGGGCGGCGTGCCATCTCGACCAGAGGGTCACGGGATTAAGGTCGGGATATTGATCTTTGCACTACCCTAGCATGTAAGATCCGTGACATCATGCAACCTTGCCCAACTGCCATAACATCTAATGGGGCTGCTCCTGAGTAATCCGCGGTGATTTCGACGTCACCGCCTTCGTCACGGCAGACTTGGCAATGGAAAATTAGGCACGAATTGCATGACGTCATAAAGCAGAGCGCACAGGGCTGCCATGTGGGAGGCGCTGGTTTAAACCAGTGCGTAAGACACTCGGTTTCTGAGCGTGGGATCGTTGGTTCGAAACACATTACCGCCAACGTTTTCCTTTCCGATCTTACTGCATTTTTGTACCTTAACCTCTTCATAGCGAATATGAAGGCGAAGTTAGAACACGGACAGGAACGCACAGATAACAGGTTTCCGAGAGGGACAGCTAGGATGACGCGGTGTCACGACGATGCCCTCTCCCCTCACGCAACCTTTGTCACCCCAGCGCAGAAGCTGGTGTTCCCTTTTGCCCGCTCTGCTCCGTCGAGGCCCGTACGTGATGAGGCGTATCAGCCAATGGCAATTTAGGTGCTGTTTTGCTGCTGCAGAAGCTAGCTTTTTCGCTCAATGGGCCATTTTATGCTTTCTCACAAAAATAAGTATCGCAAAGCTTATAGTAATTCCGAAGAGATCGTTTATTCCCGCAGGACTAAGTTCAGGCAACACACAACTCTCGTACATTGTTCTGATGCTTGGACAGCACCGCTGCTTCCAGTCGACGCAGACAGCAGCACCAGATTTCTTAATAAAATTCCTTCTGTAACGCTCTATTATTTCTCTCATGCAAAATCTAACGCAAAATTAGGTTGCGGTTCAATATCCGAGTGCGCGCAACATTTAATAACATGCATTTTGACAATCTGATCTGAATTTTGGTTGTACTTAGCTCTCTTCTATTCAGTGTAGTGATATTTCCTAAGAGGTGTTTTCTGTAAGTAAAAACAATCGAGAATATGCAATATTGCTCAATATTGATATCATTACCGCTAGGCTTACATAAATCAGATTTTTCTTTTTTATGCGAATGTGTGGAATCAGCTGCAGTGTCTCCCAATGCTATTCTTCAGTGTCCTAAATGTTGAATTAACTATTGTAACTATACTCTCGACGGTTACAGGCCCAGTCACTGTAAGCTTCGCACTTACAATTGTTATCAAGTTTTTCAGCTTCAATTGTACGGCGTTTGGCACTGAAGAAGGAAAGAGCACGAGACAAACACAACAGTTTGCAATTTGCGCTTCATCTTTGTGTCTCCTGTTCTTTATTTGAGTTAAACAGAGCGCAACATAATTTTCAGCTGAGAAACTTGCCCAGCTTTTGGGAAACTTCGAATTTTCGAAACTTCCTCCTGAGCATCTTCTTCAAGCCATGTCGGTGTCGATACTGGCAAGTAGCAATATATGCTACCAAACGTCTAATTACGCGCTTAAGCACGTTCATCACAAATTATGCGTCGCCAACAGGTTCTGTAAGTGGCACTCCGTAACCTTTCTAAGCCAAGTGCCCCCCAAAAAACAAACAAATTGTCATGTTATGCTACGAGCGCTTTCTTAGCACCACCTTCCACGTATCGCTGAATATATGGTATAGAATACCTCAACTAGAAGTCGAAGCTTCGTCGACTACGCCAGCCACCCATGCACACAACCACAAAGAGCATTGCAGGGTACCTCTTCACGCGCCTCCCAAGGACACATTTATCATCGCCGACCATTTAAGCCTGAATTTTCGTATACGAAGTAATATTTCACGTCCTTTTGCAAAATTATTACACATGCGTTCAGCTAATCCGTAGGTGGAAGATCTAATCCATTGTAGGGTGCATCATGAGACGACTGTATACGAACAGGCTGAGATCGACTTCTAAGCTTACACAGCCCACCATGTACATCAACGCCATGGTTAGTAGAGGCTTTTGCGCTGAGTGCCTAAAAAATCTTTTTAGTGAAACTAGAACTTCGCAGCTGATCATCCTTGTGTCATGGTATTGCCTGTCACAGCTACTTACCCAGCCAGAATGCATGAAGTAAGCTCTGCTAAGCAATGCGATGGCGAGGTCCTACGCTTTGCGTTGCCGCATCACTGGAGAAATAGCAGTCGTGAAGGTCAATACGCTGGTTGCATTTTCCGAGCACTGTGCTGCACGTTATGCAAAATATTGCTTAAAGCAATAGTGTAAAAAGCTGCATGCATTGTTCTGTCTAGGTTATAAACGCATGCATACGTCCATGCATAGTGTATAATGAAATTGTACAGCTAGAACTGTCTATGTACTCAATGGCCACCTGCGGCTATTATTCCTTTTATCGGATATCTAGTCTGACAAGGAATCCGTGTGGGAGTAACAGATTTGGCAGAAAGATTGTGAAACAGTATTTGAATTGCTTGACTCTGTTTTTTTACCAAATCCTCTGCACTCCTCAATATAGAGCGTAATTGACATGTAGAAATATGAGGGAGTTTCTCTACGTCTCGAAAGCCTGTTTTCTTTCTCAGTGAAAAAAAGTAAGAAGAATGGTAACAATGGCCAGAGCAAGAATCTGTAGCGACAACCGTCCGCTGACATTTCTTCTTTCGAAATATTCATGCCTTTAACAAATTCTCTTTGGGAGACCCTGCACAATGATGTCCAGTAAGGGTGCAAAAAATGAGAAAAAAAATATTGACGTTTTCACCCATGTGGCGTGTCTTAAAACTCGTCAAGGGTCCTTTTTTCGATAGGTTCTTTTTCTTTCCTTGCAGGAAAGGAGAATGCTCCCTGGAATAAATAATGGCCATTGTGTTTTGACTGACGGCCACATATAGGAAGCTGCTGTATCAGAATCCAGCTGTAATACAGTTTAAGGCATATTTTCTTCTTGACAGCAATCAAACACTCGCCAATGTTTGAAAAAAAAATTCACACAGAAACTCCTCCGGCAGCGAAGTATGCGTAAGCATTGTGCCATTTGCTCATATCCACACAGTGTGGTGTCATTAGAAAACTGATGAAACTTAATCCGAGCAGCAGGAACCTTCATCACCCCACATCTGTCGTTCGATTATAATGTTCGATAGCGAACATGATGAACAGATACAATTAAGATTGAGTTTATTACGGCACTCGAAGCTACGATCATTGGTGTTAATTAAGATAAATTTAATTAGCCACAATTAATTAGTATAGAGTCATTTAAGGCATATTTTGGTGTGTGTCAAACCTACGACCTTTGGTAGTCATTAAAGTGAATTGGGGTTTTTTAACGAAGTTCTTGCATTTGCCATGCAGGAAGGAAAGTGCAGGAGAGGTCCCTGCCAGCACGGATGTGTTGAAGCAAGTGTGGCGGAAGTCACGTGCTGTTTTTCGCAACGCAGCACTGCGAATGGTGTCCCAAACGTAAACGTTGCCATAGCAACCGCGATTCGGAAGCTGTCACTGCTGCTCTAGGCCACTGAAAAGTGAGATCAGCTTTTCTGCCCTTGTCTTTCTCTCAGCGCATTTTGTTTGCGATACAAGCTTACTTCGGAGCGTGATGTGTAAGCTTGAAAGGTGTTTTCGGTCTGTGAGTGCTAGTGTCAGTCAACAAAAGATGCAAGAAAGTAATTACGGCGCGGGTCTTTGTCATCTTCTTCAACGTGCCACGGAAAAGCACGGGGCTGCGTCTGCTTCACTAAAACTGTTACAGAAGTTTCGTAGGCTTTGTTCTGACGTGCGTCAGAAGCACACATTTCCGGCACCTCCTAGCAATGCAAGTTCAAAGCTTGCACCCAACTGCTTCGGCGAGCTGATTGGAAGTGCAAATGGCCATGGCACATCAATACGGCTGCATTTCCGTCTTCGAAAATGGGACCTTAAGGCCTTTCCTGTTTTGTTTCCTTCCTCCATGACATTTCCTGAGGGGGGCATGCAATGTTGATGGTTCAGATGCTTGTTTTGAGCTTGTTCTTTATTGAAGCGTATGCTGTTCGGTATGGGTGATTTCATTGAATGTATTCACTGTTCACTTTGCTGAGCGCTTGTAGCCTCTGCCTTAGGCAAGTATGAGTTATTGCACTTTTGCATGCTTACGGGGCTATGAGCCATTGCTTAAGGGAGTTATATGCCATTCATTGTGTCACGTGACGAACAAATTTCTCTTTGGGCATGCATAGAAATGCTTACGTATTTAAACATCTGTGGCTCCCATGCACTGCGGGATTCAATGTAAGCGAAGCTTTGTATGCTATTTTTTTCGATTGCCGATAATTAGGAGTGATGCCGGTGGCGAATGCGTAAATTCTTCAGCGTTTAGCCCAATACGAGAATGGTCAGTTCATGCAAAACGTTACCTTGTGTGTGCCACTGCTCTTTATCTGCGTATTCTGCAGAACACACTGGGAGACGTGCTTGCTTGAGGCGTTGGTGCGCGTTATTGTTCATAATCTCTGCTAGAGCCGGGCATTATTATTGCCTCATCCACATCGCATTCGACATCGCATCGTGACAGAAGTGTTCAACCTTAATTCAAATATGAGGCTGCACGTAATTAAATTAGTTATTATAATTATATATATATATATATATATATATATATATATATGTGTGTATATATATATTAATATATATATATATATTTGCGGTCTGCTCAAATTTCCTTCGGGCCTTGGTGTTCGCAACGCGCTTACTGCACGCTTTCGAGCCATTTTGCTCGCGCGTGTTTACGTGCTCCTTCTGCGTACATGACCATCATGCGGTTAAGACGCCAGCTCTAATCGCTCTCTTCAAGCTATGGGCGCATATGTTGACGCTGCTGCATCAGAATCCGACTGTAATGCAGTTTAAGACGTTTTTTCTTATTGACAGCAAGCAAACGTTCGCCAAGGCTTGAACAAAGAAATCCTGTTCTTGTGTTCGGTTCCGGGCAACGCTTCTTCCGGGTCTGGGCGTCCTCGACGCTGAGTGCACGCTTTGGACCCATTTTTTCTGGCGCGTGAATACGTGTTCCTTCTGCATACGCGGCCCGCACGCTGTCGACACGCTAGCTTCAAGCGCTCTATGCAGGCTATGGACGATTGTGATGCTTACTTTATCACAATCCAACACGCGAACTCCACAGGCCAGCACCAGCATTTTATTGCAGAAGCATTCATATGGACACTCCAGACGCATTTTCAGCGCCGTCGTTGGCGTCGCAGTATGGTGCTTTATTAGGTTCAAGGGTAATAAAACTGTCGCCGCGAGGCTGAGCGCGCGAGAGCCGATAATCGCGGCTCAACGTCGCGCACGCGAGGTAAGAAAGCAGGGAGGAAGCGCGCCGTCTGCCCTCACGCGCAACTCTCGAGGTGGAGGGTTTCTCCTTCATCACCACACGGCGGTGTCCTCTTCATCACAGCACAGCGCACTGCCTTCATATACATATTTTTCCTGCTTCCACGTACCATATATCATCATAACCACTACGTATGTCAAATTGAACGAGAATCCGACGAAAAAGCTAGTCTAAGATGAAAAAGCTGCTTCCAAAAGTTTGCATGTTCGTCACCCCCACCGCGAGAAGAAGGCGCTGTTGTTTCACCTCTTGTGCAACAACGGTTCGGCCCGAGCAATATACGATGGCCAAATATACATTAGCTCGGCATACCTCTACGCCCAATTGTTGACTTTACACGGTGTCAGCTTCATAAGTTATCGAACTATCTGTATCGGGTGCTACGACCACTTGTTGGAAACACATCTTATAGTAAGGACTCGGTACATTTTGTTGACATTCTGAAGAAAATTCACTTGGACGAGGAAGGCTAATTCGTTTTCTTTCACGTAAAAGTGATGTTCACATCACTATCAATAGATTTCGACATGGAAAGCTGCAAATAAATACTTAGCAAAAAATCTTCTCTACCTCAAGAACTCCGTTCGACCATGAAGATCTCTTTCGTCTGCATTTCTGTCTTAGCAATACTCACTTCGAGCTTAATGAGAAGTGCTACATACAAGTTTTTGGCAGATCCCTGGGTGCCTTCGTTTCTGTCATATATGCAAACCTAGCCATGGAAGCCATCGAGAGCAGAACTTTGGCTACCTTCGAGCGGCCTCCGAAAATTTTCCTGCGCTACGTAGCTGAGAGTTTGTGTGGTTAACAGCTCAAAAGTCTAACCTCTTTTTGACCACCTGAACTCTTTTGAACGGTATAATGAATTCACGGTTTAAGATGAAAGTAACTGAACAGTTGGCTTCCTCGTCGTCGTTGCCCAACACTTTCCCAGCGGCTGCTCTACAACTTGTATAGGAAGCACACACATTCGGGCAAGTACTTTAGCTTTGCCTCGATGCGTCCCATGGGCTATAAACGCTCTGTGGCGGTTTCTTTGTTCAAGCGTGCGTTCTGTCCTTGCTTAGACAAATCCTCATGAAGGCAGGAATCGAAAAAGTAAGACATGCTCTTGCAGATAATCGCTACCCTCGGCAAGAACGTCAGCAAAGATGCCGCTCCACAGAGACTCCGGGAACCAAACTGACCAATGGTATGAAAACTGCACCCATTCCCTACACACGCGGCATAAAAACTCTTGCACGCGTTTCGCTTACGAATTATGACATACAAGTCACACACGTGTGCTCGTAAAAATTATGAAGCGAACTGGTCCGTGTGGAAGGCCGCATGGAGTGATATATAACATACTTTGTAAAGGCTGTCATGCAGCGTACGTCAGAGAAAGAGGCAACTTCATGGGGAGTGTTAAGCAGCGCCGAAATAACGCGGCTTAGGGGCACACCGCCACCAAGAGCCTAGCTGAACATAACGTGAACACAGGTCACAACGTTGACTGTAATTATGTGACGTCATCAACAAGGAAAAATCACTACCATACCGTCTTCTTTTGGAATCATTATTATTTAGGTCTATATCTCTTACAGTCAATCGGAAACGTTCAAATCTACCATTTATACACATCTAATCGTTGCGCTTTCCCCATATAGAAGGAAGGATAAATTGGAGTAGGAAAGGCAGGGAGGGTAACCAGGTTAGCTCAACCGGTTCGCTACCCTACACATGGGAGCAGGAGGGGGGATGGAAGATGGGGAGGAGAGAGAGAGAGAGCACATTGCACCGCACACACATCGTCAGTTACGGTCCGTCACTCTTGCGTGGTACGTGACATCCCTGTCACAGCCTTTTGTCCAAGCCCGTCTCCTTGAAAAATAGTAGTACCTTCGTCGCCTTCAGCTGCGATGTTTTCTGGCGGCGACATGTGAAAATCGTTTCAACGTCTATTGTCAAGGTGCTCTAGAACGGAGGCCAGGGACTGTCTCTGAACATTATATTCAGGACAGTCGCACAGAATGTGTTCTAGCGTCGCCTTGTAAAGACAGGCATTGCAGATAGCGTTGTCGGCCGTTCCAATGCAAAATGAGTAAGATTTCGTGAATGCCACCGCTTGCCATAAGCGATAAAGCAGAGTGGCCTCTCTTCGGCGGAGTCCAGTTGGTACACAGAGATGCATCAAAGAGAGCAGGTGATATTGACGATTGTTCCGGTTGGTCTGGCTGGTTGGTGTGCACCATAGAGAGAGCATGATCTCCTGTGCAAGCACTCGAAGTCTGCTTGCTGCGTCGGACCGTGAAAGTGGTATGGCCTCTTCCTGTGTGTCTTCAAGAGCTGCCCGAACGTTATTATCGGCGTCTTCGTTTATTATGACGCCGCAGTTACTGGGCAGCCGCTTAAACGTCACGTGGCGTCTTTTCTCATCTGATGTATGGAGTAGGCATCTAATATCGAATGCAAGCTGTTCCTATGGCCCGCGACGCAGACCTGATAGCACAGATTGTAGGGTTGCGTTTGAGTCACCGAAGATTGAACATTGTCGAGGTGGTTCCCTATTGACGGAACAAAGTGCAGCGCGAAGAGCAGCTAGTTCCGCAGATGTCGATGTTGTTGGGTGCTCAGTTCTAAAGCTTATGTTAATAGCTCTCGCTCGAACAACCACAGCACCGGACGAACATATACTACGTATATAAGGCACGGCCCAACTTGTCTGGCTTTCATGTGAACAAGAGACCCATAGGGGACTCGAAACGTCACAAAGCTGTTTTTTGTTCAACCTTTGGCGAGTGTTTGTTGGCTGTCAAGAAGAAAATATATACACCTCGCCAGCCGGTGTTGCGCCGAAACATAGACTTACTGATGGGCTGGTTGATAAATGATGATGGAATATGGCATCGTACTTCAAAAGAAGGACATAACGCAGAGTAGCCAAACAATATGGTTGCCGTACTAGAATGGTCGGTTTATTACTGGATAATTATACATAAATACATGTTTCAACGGATGCGTGGAGCACCTGAACGACGAGAACCACATAGATTATTGAGCACTCATACAAGCTAACAGCCATCATGCTGTACGAAACCTCATAGTTCACAAGACCTCGCACTGGACAAAAGGTCAATGAAAAAGGAGAAAGAAAGCGATTGAAACTCACTGTCTGACATTGCCGCGTTCTGATACCCAGACATTTTTGTCAGATAATGCAACCATGGGTAAAGTGATGCACTTTTCTTCCAGCTTCGACATTTCATCTGGCCCCGCTGGGGCGTGCGTGTCAGCAGGCGTTTGGTGATTTGCGGCACCACGTGCCCGAGCAGATGAGTGTTTGACCCTCCCACGTTTTACCGTGCGTGTCTTAGCCGTGTCCGCAGAAAAGGAGATTCTGGGGGTTGAGCCAATGCTGAATTCTTGTACCTTTATTACCCCTCGGTGAAGGCAACCCACCTCTTTGGCCTCGGCTTTACGTAGACGGCACCCCCGGACTGACCCGCCCGGGGAAAATTGGTAGTTGCCTTCACCTTTCTCTCTCTCCAGCCCATCATCGTTTTTCTCAATTTTAATATCGGCTGTCCTGTCCCCTCTTGTCAATCTCCCGATTTTCTACGCAGCGAGGCCTAAGCCTATGTGAGTAGCCAACCTAGCTGGTCACATTCGGTTATTGTGGTAACGTACAGCTGGCGCTTGCAGAAGCTGTTTTGCAGGTACTGCAGCGTCCCCTTGTAGGGCTCCATGGTTGGTGGCTGGCGCTACTACCGAATAACACAGACTGACTCATGGCTAGCTCCTTACCCCCCCCCCCCCCTCCCCAGCAGTACCTGATCGCTCCCTCAAGGGGGTGCGCAGTGGTGTAAAATTTAGTTTCTTTATGGAACCGAAACATTATTTTCCGAAGCACCACGTTAGACACAATCAGCACGAAACTAAGACAGTGCGAATGATCTCACTATTTCCAGAAGCCAGATTTCGCGCTGAGGAAATCGGCTCAGGTACCAAGCTAACGAAGATGGGAAGCGGCGATCTTCCGAAAATTGGAGACAAACCACGGTACGACAACATCCAAAAACGTGTAGGAATTGGGGATATTATCGTTTCAATGGGCCCAGACAGGTCGAAGAACACAGCGTGCGGTGTCATCTCGGTAGATGACCTCGAACTCAGTGAAAGCGAAATACTTGAAGAACGGCAAGGTCAAAACGTAGTCAAGGTGCAAAGGATAACAGTAAGGCGAGATGACAAAACAGTACCCACCAAGCACATAGTCATTACTTTCTGAACCTGTGACCTACCTCAAACAATTGAAACCGGTTACTAGAAAGTTCCTGTCACGCCATACATCCCAAATTCGCGTCGATGCTTCAACTGTCAGCGTTTTGGGCATGGGTCGCAAAGCTGCAGAGGACGTGATAGTTGGGCTAAGTGCAGCTGCGTAGCTAGGTCGTCTGGCACCCGGGGCACATAGGTCTTCGGTCGCCCCCCTCCCCGGGTGTAGCCGACAGAAAGAGGGGTGTCTTCAGACGTATATGACACCCCCCCCACTGGCCCCTTGCCCCCGGGGCCCACGGCCCCCCGGCCCCCCTTGTTGCTACGCCACTGGCTAAGTGTAGTTCAATGGGACACTCGTATGATATCTGCAATTCAGCAACCCGCTTTAGCAACAGTGAAGGAGACTACTCCGCCTACTCGCGATTGTGCCCGTCGTAGAAGAAAGAGAAGTGATAAACTGTAAGGGCCGGGTGTAGACAAGAGCACTAGCATGTGCTTACGTGCCGTCTTTTTGCAGATTCCAGCAGCCGGGGGCCTCATGACTTCGTATTCTATGCAACCTGGCCGCGCCTACCGATGCCCGGTGGGAATGGTGGGTGCATCGCTGGATCTTTGAATCATATCGCCTGTCATAGAAAACGTCAGCGAAGAGTGGGCGTCGCCGACAGGCCCTGAAGTACTAAAGCAGCAGTCTCCCACTATCACAACGGGGCCCAGTGCCAACGAGAGCACTACCATAGGGTTACGTGCCGTCTTTCTGCAGGTTGGTGTTGCATATCATGCTGCTCCTAATCCTAATGATAATAATGTGTCGGTTTTTTGGCCCAAAGGCCAGGAATTACCAATGTGGTGTAGTGTGGCTCAGAAGCTCTTGCAATCTGTTTCAACATGTGTGCTAGTTTGGCTAGGTGGCGCACTCCATTCGGTCACGTGTACGGCTATGACAAATGAGACTAGAACATCTGGCAAGAAAAGCCTTCGCAAATTAAAGAGCCGCTCGTCGGTCCAGTGTTTCTGTGGGTTTGCTGTGAACCAGCCGCTTCTCCCTTTCTGTCTCTCACATCGTCATGCCGGCAACTCGCCGCGCACTCTCCGGACGCCAGGTCCCGCCGCCTGCCGCTGCTGACACAACATCTTTTTGACGGCGGGGATGGGATCCCCGCTTCACTTTCGGCTGAACCTACAGGGAACCAACGAACTCTGTGAGTGAAGATTTTTTCTGGCACTTCATGGCATGTAAGCGCCGCCGACGCACTTGGTGGCCCCCACCTTCTCCATATGTGGGAGGCTCGTCGAAGCCTCTCCAAATGACGGAAGCGCCAGAGATTAAACCGCAAACTTCGGCTTCGTATCGCTGCAGTCACAGAGGAGGCTGCACAATATGTCACCCAGCTTGCTCAAACAAACTGGGCCAATTTTTGCGGCACACTGAAAGGAACACTGGGCACAAAACGCACTTGGAACCTCCTGAGGGCTCTTCTCGATCCCACTGCCACCAAAACCCGCGCGGACACTACTACTCAAAAGCTGATTTACTTAGAGGAGCAAAAGGGCACGGATATTATGGCACACATCAAAAATCTATATATTCACCAGCCCATACCTACACATCCAAATGCAGCCCCTTTAACGCCCACTGATCCACACGAAAACCTGGATGCAGGTGTCACACTGCCGGAGGTCAAACAGGCCCTTGGCTATACTACCAGGAACACTGCACCAGGGCCCGACCGGATAACGTACAAAGCCCTCCGAAGATTAGATGACATATCTTTGCAGGAGCTCACGGATCTCTTTAACGAACACTGGAGAAAGGGCACACTGCCTGGCGATGGGAAACACTCCCAGATTAATCTTATTCCGAAACAGAGTAAATCGTTACTGCTTCAGAATTTACGACCTATCTCGCTCACGAGTTGTGCAGGCAAACTTTTTCAGCACGTGATTGTCCGGCGACTACAACCGCACTTAGAAGCTAAGCATTTCTTCCCCAACACTCAGTTTGGCTTCCGCCCCAACCTATCGGCGCAGTATGTCCTCTTCCATATTAAAGAGATCTTATTAAATCCCATACGACGGACAGCCCGCACCAACGCCATCCTAGCATTAAACATACAAAAGTCCTTTGACAACGTAGGACATGACCATATCCTTAGGACCCTTGCCACCACAGGTTGCGGCCGTAGGATCTGGCATTATGTCAAAGCTTTTTTGGAAACTCGTACCGGCGAGATTAAATTAGGACTAATCACATCGGCCACTTTTGCCCTGCCAAACAAGGGCACACACCAGAGAGCAGTCCTATCACCACTATTATTTAACGCAGCCATGGCCCCACTCGCGAGAGAGCTCGCAGGTACCGCTAAATTGCAGCACACTTTCTATGCTGATGAGATGTCTCTATGGGTGTCACACGACTCTATTGGGGAGGCCCAAGAGGTCCTACAAACAGCTATCAACGTTATCGAATGGCATGTTCGCATAATGGGGCTCTTCTGCTCGCCAGAAAAGTCCGAATTGCTCACTATTAAACCCCACAAAGGCAACACAGGCATACACCTGTTCATACACGGTCAACAAGTGCCTAAGGTACATAGAATCAAGATCCTGGGTCTGCACGTCCAATCTAACCTAGATGCGGGTTTTACACTGAACCGCCTCGATAAGCAAATAAAACAAATCTCAGGACAGGTTCGCCGGATTGCGTCACGTAATCACTGCCTGTCTGAAAAGGACACCATGCAAATGATTGAAGCTTTAGTGGTCAGCCGCCTTGCTAACCACCTCCCGTATCACCACCTCACTCAAAAAACAAATGAATCAAGCTAATCGTCTAATCAGGCGGGTGGTTAAGACTTTGCTAAGGCTGCCGATGCGCGCTAGCACTACCCGCCTCCTACAGACTGGTCTCTATAATACCGTCCAGGAAATCATAGAGGCACAGAGGAGTAATAAACTTGGGCGCCTCACCCGAACACCCACTGGGCGAAACCTACTCCGAACTCTGGGGTGTGAGCCAAGCGGCACGATCCCTATAGAGGAGCCGTGGTTTCCCATTCCTGTAAGACTCGCAGCTAACATGCAACTCAAACCGTTGCCACGAAACATAAATTCGCACCGCTATCCGGGTCGACGTAAGGCGCGGGCTTACCAAAATCCTTACCAAAATCGCGAAGACGTCCTTTATGTCGACGCCGCGGTAAGTCCGCTCAAAGGAACGGCCACCGACGCTGCCATGACGGAGGACGGACGCATTAACATCTCTGCCTCGATTAAAACAGCGCGCACCGATGTGGATGAGGGGGTCGCATTAGCCATAGCAGTGGCGCATGCGGCTGCAGATTCTACCCTTACAGAAATCTGCACCGTTTCCCAAAGTGCATACCGTTGCTGCCTTCAAGGTGTAGCACCTAAGACGGTCACACACATTTTGCAAAACATTCCTTCGCTTCCCCACCAGGTGACTATTACGTGGGTACCTGGGCATGAGTGTGTCCCCGGGAACAAGCGCGTCAATGCGCATGTCCGAGGTCTTTCCCTCCAGACCCTGGACGATCACTCACACAACCCCATGGAAAAACAAGGAGAGGGGATCTGCACCTACCACCAGATTACCACATATTACAGGGATGACAGACGAGATTTACCTCCCCCTCACCATTCCTTTACCGCCCATCAGAGTTCAATTTGGCGCCAGATGCAGACCAAAGCATTTATTTCTCCCTATCTGGCACATTTATTTTACCATGGTCTCCATAATTCCCAATGTACCACCTGCCCAGCGCCCCGGGCAGGTCTTTTCCACTGTTTGCGGAGCTGCCCCACGACCATAGCGGTAGAGCCTATTCCCAACCCTTCCTTTTCCTCGTGGAAGGCTGCTCTTCGGGTCACTTGCTTGGATGACCAGCTCTGGCGGGTGGTCCGTGCTTGCCTAGAGATGTCGGCCAGGGGGCTCCCGGGCGTCTAGGGGCCCAACCACATTCAAATAAATCCAATAAAGTTTTATCCATCCATTTGGTGTCGTGAGGCCTAACCACCTAAGCCGGTCCCGACCCCTTTTGTTCTCGCCAGTTACTTGTCTCTTATTTTCCTGCTTTAGGTTCAGGCTTGTCATTTTTACGTCCTGCACTCATACTCGGCATGGATTCCTTCGCCCTGTACTTTTCTGTCTTTCTTGAGTAGCCTGGCTCCTCTTCTATACCGTGGTGCAGGTGGAAAAACTTTTCCAGGCCCGCCACGAGGAGGCAGGCGGCGAATGGATGGACGCGCGGCGAGCGTCCGCGCCCGTCAGCGGGCTGGGACGAGAAAGGCTGCGCAAGTACATCACCGAAGACAAACAGGAAGCTGCAAGACAGTTGACTATAGGGTAGACTCAGGTGATGTGAGCGTCAGCCCATACGATCCGGCTGGAACAGCTGGCCAGCTACTGGACCGGCTGTTCTCCGCATCGACAAATTTATTGGCGGAGAGGCACGAGTTCACGAGTTGGAAGCAGCTTGGAAAGGGGGGGGGAGATTTCTGGAATTTTTTAAAGCGTTGATAGAAAAAGTGGTCAAGTGCAACTTTGGGATAACTTATAACGAGTGCGTCCGAGACCAAAGAATCCATGGTGTAGCGAACGCCAGCGTTCGCGAGAACCTTTTGGCTCATGGTGAAAACCTGACCCTCGACAAGGCGAAAGAAATTGGCCGCTCGTTAGAAGCACTGCATTGAGCGAACCGCGCGTTCGGCTCAGAAAATGTAGAAAGGATTGAGACATCTCAACATGGCGTCCATACGACGTGGCAAGATGGCTGACATCCGTGATGCCGCGAAGACAGTCGACACTTATCGCGTGGCTCCTCTGGGAACCGTGGCGACTCTTAGCTCCTGGTAAATAATCAGAAGAAAGACCAGGATGCGAAGACTAGTCTCAATTTCGAACGCCGCACATGCGATCGCTCTGGCAACACCAAACATATCGGGTCCGACAGGAACTGTCCGGCGAGAAATCAGCGCTGCAACGCTTGACCGATTGGACCATTTTGCTTCAGTTTACCGAAAGACCCGAACAGCTCTGCAACGTGTCTCTTCCGAAAAAACTAGTTCAGCTACCCTGTCTTCGATAACGTCCGCAGATCAACCGACTGCGCGTGTCTTGAAAATCAGTGCTTTGAAACTAAAGAAAAGATTTGAAAGTTCATGCTGTAGTTAGCGATGTCTCCCTGCAAGTACTAGTGGACACGGGAGCGTCGGTTTCATAGATGACTGCAGACAATTTGAGACATTAGTTTGGCGAGCAGCATACGATGTCAAAAACATCACTGGACTTGAGAAAGTTCTCCACGCAACACAAACATCCAAGATTTGTTGAAAGCCACTGTCCAGTTTTTCCAGAGGTCATACACCATCACGTTCCATGTAATGACTAAAGGGACATTCCTGCTGGGACTAGACGCCATCCGACTGGCCGACGGTACGTCATTGACATGTCGTCTGGCATCACTTCGTTCAACGCAGAGCCCCGCACGTGTGCCTCCGGGTTTGGATCATCTCTTCAGTGGCGGGTTGGGTCTCGTCAAAAACTTCGTGCCCCGAATTCATTGGCGGCAAGGTGTGACACCAGTATCCTTAAAGTCGCACAGACTACCCCTGGCTCTCCGCGGCCAGATCTCCAGTGAACTGCGACATCTCGACGACTACGACGTCATCGAGCACGTCGAGGCTTGGAGTGGGGTTCTCCACTCGTGGTGCTCAACAAGCATGGAGCCATCCGGCTCTGTGTCGACCTCCGGGAACCAAATAAGGCAATTACTATTGATGGTTATCCTTTGCCGCATGTGGAGGAATTATTACAAATGTTTCAAGGTGCAAGTTATTTTTCCAAGATAGATATAACATCTGCTTATCATCAGCTGTTGCTTGATGAAAATAGTAGAGATCTCACCACATTCACAACTCATGAAGGCTTATTTAGATTGAAGCGTGTCGGGTTTGGTTTGGCATCCGCGCCAGCAATGTTTCAGAACATGATGTTATAAATTTCGAAGAATTGCTAGATTTGCTTGTTAGGCCCAGTTTGAGTATCAAGCTTGTGGGACCCGCATACGAAACAGTATATTCCAAGCTAGAGAAAATACAGAGGATGGATGCAAGATTCATTTGTATTAGGTAAAGGAGAATTGACAGTGATACAGAAATTATTAGTTAAAAATACGTGGCAACTTCGCTGAGTATCTTAAGACGTAGTTCGTCACAGTCGGTGTGCCGACCTCAAGCGAGCATTTTTCACGATGGTGCGCTGACAAGAACAGACAAGACTGCAAGCACTCACGCCTCCCAATCGGTGTGCTAGCTATGTATAAAACGAAAGCGTAAGCGGAAAGGGTGAATGAAGAAAACGGCGTAAACACAACACTCTCCCCGCAGGACCTAGACCCACCAAGTCCTTCAGGTGGCAATGACGGAGGGGGACAAGAGGGACAAAAATCACTCCACGGCATTCGCCTGTGCCTGCGCGCGCAGCCTATTCGGCACAGCTGCCAGAGCGCTTCATTCAAAGCACTGACCAGACTGAAGTGCGTATGTCGGAATCGTAGGCGAAAAAACGCGAAAATGCGCAGTGAAAAGACAGGTAAGGACGAGAGGGTGTTGACATGGACAAGGGCAAACTTTGCATGCACAACATGCACAAACAAGCAAAAGTATTTCAAATAGGAGCATTATGATTACGTCACCGCAGAATGCCATGCATGAACGTTTTTGCGTTGTTAAAAAAAAGTTTCACTAATACATATGCGCTCCATCTCGAGGCAATAAACGGTTCCATCAGCTCTTTGGCATCGCACTTCTCGATTCTCCCCAGAATCTTGATCCTCCAAAACCGCGGAGCGTACAGGGAAAATACACAATGTGCAGGCAAATGCGCCATACCCCTCTTTCTTATCCAACGCTCATGTTCCCTTGCACGATTACTAAAGTAGTGGCTAGTTTGCCCGATATCCCACTTTGTCTGCTTACTACGTTGTGGATTGGCTTTTCTCTGCAGGGGGGCGCAGTTCTGTGAGGACGAAGTGTAAAAACGCCTGTGTATCAGGCGTGGGGTTTACGTGGAAAAATCGCAGGTGGTTAGAATAACTCCCTACCCCACCCCTGCGACGCGCCTCATAATCACATTATGGTTTAGGCACATAGAACCAAAGATTTTAAGTTTGCGTCGGCTTTTTTTAAACATCAGTTAGTATTAGCATGTCGTACAAAAACGCGGTAAAAATCCGGAACAACAGATGTGTTTACTTCAAGTCCTGTGTTCGAACAAGGCCAGCTTAGTAACCAATGTTGACAAATCCAAATGAATGCCGGTCCAACAATTCCCGCCTTTCTCAATGGCAGTGCTAATATTTTTTGTTGCATGCGCAAACAGGGCCAGCGTAGAATCTCTATCACAGTGATCCAGCAGATATTCGATTCACACTATTTTAGGCCATCATTGGGCAACGAATCAGAATGGGACATCCCATATTGCAACCACGCTATTAACCTTAGGTCATCAAAAGCCAATTATTGGCAGGAACTGCGAATACGTGTCGAATGTCAGCCCGAGCTGATGTGCCGCCTGGGAACACGCGCGTACTCGCGCAAGCATACTCAGGCATGCACACACGCAGTGAACGCTCACGCACACATACGCCATCTCGCGCGCATGCAAACGCTTATATGGAGGCACACGAACGCGCACACATACGCAGAACGCACACGCGCATATAACTACAGACAGGCGCGCTCAAGAGGCGCACACTCAATCTCTAACGTCTCGGCTGCCTCTGAAAGACCTGCGCGTGCAAGCAGACAGAGTAATACTCCCTGTACCGTAACCGTTTCAACCCCATGTAATAAATTATTTCTTTCTTTCTTTTTTTCTTTCTTAGAACATAAGATATGCAAATCTAATACAACAAATCAAATTCCTTTACGGTTTAAATGTCGCGCTTCTTCATTTGAATGTTCCCTCGGCCGGGAGGGTGAAAAACAATTTCCTCCTGCCGTATGACTTCACAGCTCATCTCTCACGTACTTTAGCTGCTTTAACGCTACCCCAATGTTGTGTCTAAGTGTCATAAATGCACGTGTCGTCAGAAGGGACAACTTCATCGCTGTACTAAGTTGAAACATCTTGATCCGAGACCAGTATTCTCAAATATAATTAAACATAACATCTTCTCATCGAGGTACACTTGTGCACTACTGTGGAGTTCCGAAGGAGAATTTCCACAATTCCTGGACATCAGTCGATATAGATGAATGCAATTTTATTGCCCGCTTCACTACAGATTCGGTTCACATAAATTCCAAAATTTGCATTGAAATGCGATACTATTCTTATCCCTTCTGTAATAAAAGTCGGAATCAAGGGTATACGTAAACGGTGTCAGAGGTGTGAATGCACGGTTCCTGGCAGGTTCCTCGCGGGAGTTACTACTGTCAAAGCGCAGGGCAAATTAAATAATATTGACGTGGGGTTGCGCGTACCTGACATCTTTTTATGAATTATTATTTAAGGCTCTGTAGCAGCACAATGGGAAAATTAAATTCCGTTGCTTGTAATTGAATGTCGAATGCCCTCACTCTTACTTCCTGCATAGTTAAGCTGCCGAATGTCATTGAACTCCTGCTAGGCCACTACTCAGAATGTTTGCTATTGCGTGTACAGGAAAGAAGTACGGGGTTAAAGGCCAAGATGTGCAGTTATAAAGCAGGTTTCAACTTTAATGAAAATTTTCACCGAAGAAAGAACTCGCCGCATAAAACTGTCTACTGAAAAAAAAGGCGATGAACATGCAAGAGGAATAATTACCGAAGCTCACCGAGTTTTAGGGTCGAAATTTAAACTGACAAAGCTAGGCCGAACTTAGAAAAAGAACAAGAAAGAAATAACGTAGGACATGGAATCCTGTCGGCAAAGCCACGGGCTTCTTGGAATTTCCTCCGTAGTTATTGAACGGAATTATTCGAGGGAAAACCATACAATTAAAAACGAAAAGTACTCTTAACGGAGGACATGGAATCCTGTCGGCAAAGCCACGGGCTTCTTGGAATTTTCTCCGTAGTTATTGAACGGAATTATTCGAGGGAAAAGGATGCAATTAAAAACAAGAAGTATTCTTCTTTGAGATACAATGCTGCTATCACTGTTATGGATTCCAGAGACGAAGGAACCACTGTAGTCTGATGTCGTTTTACAGCGCAAGCTGTTATTCGCATTCTAATAGCCGTCCCGGTATCACGATGTTGTCCCGCACCGCCTCCGGCGTACGTCGCAGCTGTCTCCGGAAGAGGTGTAAACATTAAATATGCGAAAGGGCAACAAAGTGTTTTTTCTTCGCCCTAGGTGGGCGGCTCTCTCAGTCAAAAACGCCGTTGGCTAATGCTACGATCCTGCCTCGGCCGAGCGGACTTCGCTGATCATCCAGGCTCTGTGCCATTAATATTGCCTCCCACGTTTCTGCGACGGCTTGCAGCTCTTCTGAAGCACAAGCTAGATTGTGTTTCTCGAGGTGTGAACACACCAACACTATGTGTTGGAAGGTATCCGGCACATTCCAAAATTGCCATAGGCGTGAGAATTTTGTGGGGTGCATCTGGTGCATAATAAATACATCAATATACAGGGTATTCAGCGAACACTTTGTAATTAAGAAGATTGCCTGCGGCAGACAGCACAATTAAAGTCCATGAGCTAGGCTGCTTGAAGAGGCTGACATTCCCTGCACAAGAAATTGAAAGGAGTATCCACTAATAATGCTTCTAACTAATTACATCATAGAACATATTGTGATTAACAAGTTCTAGTGCTGGAGACAGCAAGGCATATCCAGTAGAAGATAATTGGGTGGATGGCACCATTTCTGAGATATGCGCCGTCAAACCTGAGGAAGAAATGCACTGTCGTTCCCGTTACTTTCTTAAGAAAACGTCGTTTTACGCATTGTAGCATTAAAGTAACTGGAGCGCCAATGCATTTCTCCACAAAGCTATAGGAAATTAATTTTTCGAAACTGGTGTCATCCTAAGAATGCATTCCAAGTGAATCTGCCTTGCGGACTCCATGGCTGGAATTTAACAAGTGCAATATGTGCCGTGAAGAAATTAGTTAAAACTTAAATGGTGATTTTTTTATTATACGATTATGCCTTTCATTTTTTCTGTACGTAATCACCGCCTCTTTGAGTACACCTGCTCATGGACTAGAATTCTGCTATCTGTTACATGCAAACTAGAAACACTTTTGAAAATGTTCTCTGAAACACTCGGTATGTATTCATTTGGAGCCTGCGTTGGGCGGTGGCTTCCTACTTCCCTAATTTTGGATTTGGTAGTGAATATTGTCATCTTTCCAGTCGATAATCTTGTTATATTGTAATATTATGGCGCAGTTGCTCAGAATATTCTCCACCCTCATGCTTTCTGAAGCCCGTGAGGCAGGAAATTCCTGCTGGTATGCTCTCGGGCGACAGCATGCGCTGCTTTGTTTCCTGCCAGGTGTTCGTGGCATGGAGTTATTGCGACCTAAGTTTCGTAGAGTTGTTGGAGGCTTGTTATTTCGTTCCGAATGTGCACTGCAGCGGCAGAGGTTCAGCCTTTTGTAGTTTTCTAGATGCTGTTCACGAGTCATTCAATATGATCGCGAGCTCATTCCACTGACTGTTGATCAAGCTAATTACGTATGCTTTTCTACCTGGATACGCTGCCGCATCTGTATATCTCGTGTTGGGATTCTATGAGCATTTCTTGATTAGCTGTCGAAGTGTTGCTTGTAGTCTGCCTTTGTTGTGTGTTGCATGCATGTTGCAAGAAATTGGCGACGCTGAGATAAAGTCTCTGAGAACACGCAGTAATCACACGTTCGCATCTGGGTGTCTATGTATGTCTTATCTATGTCTGCTCTACCTGTTTGAGCCAGCTTAAGGCGTTCCAGCTGGTCGG
The DNA here is from genome assembly GCF_050947875.1 of Dermacentor variabilis. Taxonomy (NCBI): domain Eukaryota; kingdom Metazoa; phylum Arthropoda; class Arachnida; order Ixodida; family Ixodidae; genus Dermacentor; species Dermacentor variabilis. The sequence continues at coordinate 70,401,699 of NC_134574.1, read as the reverse complement.
CCCTACGCGCGTCCCTCATTTCTTCCCATTTCTTATGGAGGCTTAGGTTCAGGAGTGTAGTGGCTGAGGGCATATTGGGAATCCTACTACGCTCTTGATTGCTTTTCTGATGATGATGTTGAGTTTTCAATTTCAGCTTCTTGAAGAGGTGATACAGGGTGCCACATGGGATACGGCTTACGAGGAGGGCTTGGATTATTTGAGTGGTTAGAAGCCTAATGAGATGAGTCGCTTGTGTTAGTGTCTTACTAGGCATCGGAAGTGCAGCTGGGCCAGAGCCGTCTTTATGTATTGTGAGGACAAGGACGCATAGGGAGCTAACTTGTGGGATATCAATTCCATTGAGTGGGACTTCGGAATCTGGTGCGACGTGCGCTAGTGGGTTTTCCCGCTTCCTTTTATGGAGTTTAAATACCTCCAATGTTTGGGGGGGCGCTCTGGAGACTGCATTTTGAGAGGTACTGTACTCTCTTGTCGATTGCCGCTTGGAGGGTAGTTTGCTATTGGCCGGTTCTGTATGCGGTTGTCCATAACGTTATATGGTCGGCGTATACAACACGATTTAAGCATTCGATGCCATCGAGGTGTTGGGGGAGCTTACTCATGGCAAGATCGAACAACATAGGGGAAGTGACTGACTCTTGCAGAGTGCCTTTATTGGGCATTTCAAATTTGTCGCTTCGAAATTTGCCGATACTCACCGTTGCCGTGCCATCTATTTGGCAATCCTGTACGCATAGGTAGTTCCGAATTTCGCAGTTTCTCTGTGGGGGATTCTGGATGATTCTTAATGTTTGACGTTATAGAACACTCTGTTTACACCTATTGCTAAAATAGATCATTTTTGTGTCGTTTTATGTAGTACTAGAGGTCTTCCTTGAGCTGCAAGAGCATGTCTTGAGCTGAGAGGAACTGTCGGAAGCCAAACACTGTGTCGAGCATGGGTCCCAAGTCTTCTACGTATGGAGTGAGGCGATCGTGAGCCATGTGTGTGAGGAGCTTTCCGACGCGGAAAGTAGGTTGCTGACATGTAGGGGATTGTTGGGTTTTCGTATCAAGGTGACAGTGGCGTGCTACCATACTACCGGGAGCTCGCCTTGTTCCAGAAGTGATTGATGTGACCTAGCAGTCTTGCCTGGGAGCTTTCGTGGGATCCTCTTGGTCACCGTGTCATCTCGCGGCGATTTGTTACGGGTCAATTTGGCCAGCACGGCGTGTAGTTCACGAAGCGCAAGAAGGGTGTCGAGGGTGAGGTTTGGTTCGTCTTTGTACGGTCGCGGATCGGTGACCTTGGGGGTGTTGTCGCCGACAAGTTTACGCGTAATTTCTTCCAAATCTAGTTTTCCAGATCCTGGGTGGAAGGGAATGATTTTCGCGAGGTCATCTCATTGTTGGGTCTTGTTTTTGGCGTTAGCTATAAGGGCGCGCAGTATATGCTAGGTCTTCTTTGCGGTGAGTTTGCCTTGAAGTTGGTCGCACAGCTTACGCTAGTTCTGGCTGCTGAGCTGGTCTCTGTATTCTTCTGTTTGCTTTGCTACAGGAACAATCCGTTTCTTCGATTTACGCTATGATTTCATCTTTTCCCACCTTCTTAACAGACACTTTCTGAACTTCCAAGATGCAGGAAGTGAGAGTCTACTGCCAGCGCGTCCATTGCGAGTTCGATGCCCTTAGTGTGCTTCTCCGCCGTCTTGACCACTTTGGTGAGCCCCTCTTCAATGTTTTCGATGTTTTCTCGTATGTCATGTTCTCGGGAGGCCTTCCAGTCCACCAACCTTGCCGTTTCGGTTCTGCTTGGCATGCTATAGTGCAAGATTTCAAGCTGGAGGCTGTCGTGTTCGCTACAAAGATTTTCATTCAGTCGTGTTCATTCGGCCTTGGAGATTACTGTTGCAAAGGTGAGGTAGGGATCTGTATCACTGGATACACTGTTGCCTATTCGATTCATTAGTTTGGGATTATTCCAGAGAGTTAGGTGATTCTGTTGCGCCCTATTGTGCAGTCGCGCTCCTTTCTTTGTCGTATGGTGGTAACCCCATGATGTAGGGGGGGGGCGGAGGAATTAAAATCCCCCATTGTTACGAGTTCATGGCCTTTAGAAAGTCCTCTGGCTTCCGTGATGAAGCTTCCAAAATCAGGTAGCAAAGCCCCGGGTGAACTATATAAGCACAGAACGTATAGATATTGGTGTGTCCTTTTCACAGGTTACACTTCCACTAAAGTGTATGCTACGGTTGTTCTCAGGATGGCGTGTTCTTGCGTGGTGAGATTTTTCTTCGTCTGGATGGCTGTTCTCCGGAATCCGGTGTGTGCATCGTATCCCTGTATGCGGAGGTAAATGCGATAAGTTTCGTGGATAGAGGTGATGTCTGGCTGTTCCTCATTCGTCAGTTCCTGTAGGTTCGTTCTTTTGATTTGGATAGAGCGGCAGTTAAATTGCCACACCTTCATTGGGAGTTGTAGGAATCTGATCTTGGCATTACTCACTATGTTGTTCGATGTCGTTGTTCTCGCACCGGCTCATAGATTCCGGTCCGACCGCGTTTTGGAGGTACTTACGTGTGTGCTTGTGAGTCGTGTTGGCGTTGTTGAACAGCTTTTATACTGCGGCTTTCGTTACGTGGTTCTGTTTGACATAGGACATGAAGTGGCTGAGTTCTTGGAGGGTAGCATAGATAGGGGCAGGCTGAGTGGTGCTGTGTTGCTGGAGCTATTGTATTAGTTCCTTTGCAAAAGGGGTCATGACCTCCGCTATTTGCTTTCGCACATCCCATTGTTGCTATTTTCTTTATTCATTCTTCCATTAGGGACGGTGGGATGTTTGTTATTCCTTGAGGTTTGGAGGCTTGATTGGCGGCGTCTTGTTCTTTGCACCTTGGTATGAGCTTGTCAAAGAGGGCTTGATGATTTTGGAGTAGTGCTCGTAGATCTCACTTGGTTTCTGTGGGTTCTTGTGCTCATGTTTCCACCTGCAGCGTTTGCATACGTAACTCGCTTTTGCGGGTTGGGGTTACGGCATACAGACCGTGCTTTTGACCGGAGTCCGGCGTTTGCTTGTCCACCTCTTGATTTGGAGTCGCGTCTGGGTGTTCGTATAGTAGTCAGTGAGGTACTTCTTCGTCGGTGTAAGTGTTATTTTAGGTGTGGAAATATGATTAACGTTGATCCGTTTTCAGTACATATGCATTATAGTGAAAACCGGCGTATGTGCATCATACACCGGTATAAGTTGCGTGACGAGACATATGCGATTGCGTGAGTCAAGTAAGGCAGTTAAATTAAAGTATTTAATACGCCTTGTACTAATTTGTCACCTACTACATTTCACACGCTAGTAGCTAAGACACAGCGTTGGCACAATTAGGGCTCGGCAGCAGATTTGCGTAAGATTGATGCTTCTTTGTTAGCTGCCATAAGGGACAAAATAGCAGGCTTCAGATACTAAATGTTTTTTTTTTCAGCTGGCAATATCTGTCTTTAGAAAATACCACGATGACTGCTTGAAAGAGAAATATGGATAACATCACGAGAGGTCATAAAATCTGTATCATAAAATCTGTATTTCTGTAACGGTACTTACTATTGTGGTATTTAGAACAAGTGAAGCAGTGGAACAGCCTACACGTTGGTCCAAAATTGTTACAAAAGCACGATGTGGCGAAAATGGCTTTATGTCTGCTCCAGAAAGTCATCCAAAGGCTTTTGTATATGTCTGGCGATAGTAACTGTGAAAACACAACCGCAACTTGTGCTCACCGCGACACACCAATTTCACCATCATAGTAATTAATCTGTGTTTATACCCACTCCAGGGCAAAGTCCGGTGATCTAATTTGCTTCTGTCTTGCGCTAACTGACTGCAACTTGCGCATGTAAAAATTTGCAAATGCGCTTACGCCTGTAGGGAAGGATTGGAACAGTATAGCGGGTTGCCCTTTCCCGTGCCTTTGCTTGGGAATGCGCCTCGTGCTCCGCATCCGCGCCCCGCCTAGACTTTCGTCGCTGAGCTGCTCCTAGTCCCATCGAGTAAACACCTTAACATTTGGTGGAGAGTGCTGTGGCCTCAGAACTCCCACCCTGAAATTTCGATCCTGTACCCTACGCTCTAGCATACCTCAGGACGCCTCCCAATAAACACCTCCTCCTGCTCCTTCCGGATGTGCTCGTGTGCCTTGTCACCACCGCCTCACCATCTTAGCTGGCGCAGCTGACATCGATGTGGAGGACTGGCTCACAATATACGAGAGGGCCAGCGCACATAATAAGTGGGACGAAACAGCCAAACTAAACAATGTGCTGTTCTACCTCGCCGTTGTTGCCAGCCAATAGTATAACATCCACAAAGCAGATTTTCCCACCTGCTCCCCCTTCAAGACCTCCCTTGCCGATGTATTTGGTCACGCCGCTGTTCGTAAGCAACGTGCCAAGCAACGTTTGCGGACACGCTCTCAGCAGCTGGGTGAATCGTTCACCAGTTATATTGAACACATTCTGTACCTATGCGAGAAAGGGAACTCGACCATGGTGGAGTCTGACCGGGTCACTAATGTGCCGAAAGGTTTACGTGACTACGCCCTCAACATGTTGCACGCCAAGAATCCTCGCTTCATGGCCGAAATCACCGCACTGCGCCAAAGCTATGAAGAATTACGGAGGCAGCAGTCGTTGACCTGTTGCACTTCATTGCGCGACAGGCCCCTCGCTAGTTTGGCTGCAATGTCAGACCAACTTGCGTTGCTCGAGGAAATGACGGCATTCGTCCGTGTGGAGGTTGCCCACCAACTATAATTGTTTACCTTTGCGCAGCCGCAGCATATACAGAAACCCTCCTCGCGTTTTGTGCCTCCGCTCCACTGCGCCCTTGAGCAAGAAATCAACGTGGCTTTGCCTGAGCTGTTGCTGTGTCTCACTTGTGGCTGCACCTCGAAGCTACGCAGATGTAGTCGCCCGACCCCAACAGATCCGCGCGCCTGCAGCACTGAGCTGCACCGATGTCGCAGCCTGGCCCCGGCCGCTTCCACAATGTGCGCCTGTATGGTACGCCGACATCGGGCCTAGACCCCGACCGCATCCCGCCTAGCAACCATTCTACCAGCCACCCCGTTCGACGCCTCCAGTGCCGTAGATGGGACCTGCCGCAGCCAATAGGTGGCGCGCTTCGGACAATAGTGGCGACCGATGCGGGGAGGTGGTTCCAGCCATTGCACGTACGAGGCAAAAACGAGTAATAGTATGCGTTCGTACGACAAGATGGCGCGAAAACTTTATGAAGGTAATCGTTGCGGGATGAAAAATGAGAAGGAGGTGTAAATAGTTTCTCTTTTAATGTTTGGCTGTGGCAAATCTTGTGGAAAAGGCAGAGGCGACTGTGTGCGGGATGTACTGAAAGATCCGGTGAGTTAAGTGTTTGATTCATGAGTGGTATGCTAGCATGACGAGTGATAAGATAGAATAAATTGGGACGCACGATTCTGAATGGCTTCCAGAGAGAGGGTTAGAGATGCTTGAGGGGGATTCCAGATGGCAAAGACATATTATAATTTTGAACGAACAAGTGTTTTTTGGAGCGTCAACTTTAGAGATACAGGAACGGTGTAGAAGTTATTGCGTAGATAGCCTAGCGTGCGACTAGCGTTAGGGGTCATATATTCAATATACTTGCGCCATGATAGAGCGTGAGCGAAAGAAAGGCCAGGATACTTGTAGGAATTAACTTAACAGAGAGGGGTGCTATTCAGAAAATACATGCGTGTGTCAGTATTCTTACTGCAGCGTGAAATGCGCCTATATTTACCTTTATTCACGTTTAATTTTGTGTTCCATGCCTCGCATTAAATTAATAAATTGTTAAGGTCTTCTTGTAGTTTACTGGAATCGACGGGGTCGCTAACATTACGATATATTACGCATTCATCAGCACAAAAGTCAATTGAAGGCTATTTCACGGAGTTAGAGAGGTCACAATATAAATTAAGAATAGCAAAGGCCCGAGAACGGATCCCTGCGGGACCTCTGATGTAACGGATGAAAAAGTAGAGGGAGCGTTATTATCAGTCACGTACTAGGTTCAATTACAAAGGTAGTCCTTAAGCCAAGCTAATATTATGTGGTAAATGTTAAGCTGATCGAGTTAGAGGTTTGCCAGATTGTGCGCTACATTATCAAAGGCGTTAGCATAGTCGAACAATATAGAGTCAACGGCAAATTTGTTGTCAATTGCAGGCAAGAGATCATTAGTAAAGCAAGCTAGTTGGGTTTCGCACGAGAACAGTTTACTGAAGCCATGCTTACAGGAATGAAAGAGTGAATTGGTCTCCAAAAAGTCTACAAGTCAATAGTAACTGACATGTTTCAAAAGCTTGCATGGAATGCTTGTCAATGAAATGAGACGATCATTCCCGGCAGCATATGCATTGGCTGACTTTGGAACTAGAACCACCTTTCCTTTCTTCCAGCGACGCGCGAGCGAAGAACACTGCAACCAGTGAGCAAAAATTTTAGAAAGAATAACAGATGAAAACACTTCAGTGCATTTTAATATTTTGGAATTAATACTATCAGCCCCACTGGCAGAGGAAATCTTTCGGTTATTCATTAGCCGGCTAATACCAGCCTAGTCAATAATTATGGGATCAATTACAGGGAAGGTTAAACTAGGCGCACTCGGTGAATCGGCGGTGATATTAGTATTATGGAAAAAGATAAAGACCTTATTCAAAACACTAGCTTTTACTAGGTGGAATACAGGTGCCATCAGGTTAAGTCAAATGTATAATGTTTGTTTTAGTGCAATTAACAATACTCCAAAACTTGCACGGGCTCGTTTGAAGAAACAAGGGCAATGTAACGTTCAAGAAGGTATTTTTAGAGCCTGTAGTCCTTTGAATGTGCTCCGTTTCCACTTGACGGTTCGTTGACCATTGGGCGTGGAGATTCGCTTGCTTGGCCCGACAGAATAACCGTTTATTTTTGTTGTGCAGGTGTTTAAAAGAGTTGTTGAACCATGGCGATCGTGTGTTTGAGGGTATCTCTCTTCGAGGTACTTTGCTGACAATTAAAGATGGTAGTTTATTTTTGAAAAGTTGGCAGTTATCCTCAACTGAGCGTTCGTCAAAACCCTCGATGTAGCAGCTGCGAATCATTCTATTTCTGCCATGATAGAAGCCATATCGGCGTGCTTGTAATCATGAACAACCTTGAAGCTCTTTTAAGTAGAAATATGCGCATGCAAAGTGAAATGAATAAGCAAGTGACCACTTAAACTAGGGATGTAAGTAAGTTTGGAAACTTAGTCGGGTGTATTAGTAAAAATGAGGTAAAGGATATTAGTGGAAACTGCAGTAGTACGGTGGGGTTCATCAACAAGTTGTGCAAGGTTTAAATCGGAACAAATATCACGAAACTACACATTTCGATGCCATGATATGTATGGAAAGTTGAAATCTCCCAAAAGGAAAAAAAAATCAATATGGGGTATTGCTTAACAACATCATTCAAGCCGTCATGAAGTTCATCACAGAAAGAACGGCGTGTGGTCGGTTGACAGTAACATGTGCGAAAAATGCAATTCCTATTGTCAATAGTTGTACGCATGCAGACAACTTCGAAAGCCAACACAACTGAGATAATTGAGGAAGGAAACACTTCAATAACAGCGAACACCGATACGAATATGGCGGTCATATCGATAAACTGCGCATTTCTTTTCACAGCCGAAAATTGAGCTTGCTTTCAACTTTATGCACAAAGCCGAGTTTCGGATAAAATAAGAATTTCGGCAGGACATGAATCAATATGAGCTGAGAGTACCGTTCGCTTGCACACTGCGTGCATTGCTAAATAGAAGAGACACATTATTTGCGTGGCGGGAAGGAAGCTACGCTGATGAATTGCCAGTAGTGCTTCATGCCGCGTTGCGACTACCAGGTAGGCATGCCTCAAGAGCGGAGTCAACTTCACAAACGGTATCAGTGGCTGTGCAGTAGATGTAGCATATTTAGTTGATAAGGCTGTTGAAGCGTAGTGAAAAAGCTTGCCGCTAGATTTCCTGTAGTCAATTAGTTTTTTTTATCCGTGACAGGCGTGTTGACCAGCATGGGTCTTCGTCCACCGAAATTCCAGCTTTCTTTAGCTTAGCTTTATTAGTGAGAACTAACTCTGGTTTTAAAAGACGAAAATTTGGTGATAACTGGGTGTGTCTTTAGTTGCTCCACGGAACCTAGCCTCTGCGCTCTGTTGATCATACCGTCGGTAACGTTCAAGCTTAGATGGCGCGACAGCAGATCTCTAACACAATCTTCGGACTGTGCCCATGTCTCGTTAGCACTGCCAGATATGTCGCAAAATAATAAATTATCTCTTCGGGACTGATCTTCCAACTCGTCAAGCCTTGAGCTGAGTGCGGCACCTTCAGTTCTAGCAGTTTCGTGGACAAGGCGGATAACTTCAGCTGGGGTCGACGCATTTTCATTAGATTCAACAACAGATTCCAAAGTTACCAATCTTTCCGCAAGATCTGTGACTTTTTGCGTGCCACTTCGTTTTCTTTTAACTCGGTGATAGATTCCATTACTTCCGTATGACGCTTGTCAAACTTAGTGGGCAATGTAGTAATGGCACCAAGCAATTCCAATGGCTTCACAGAACGGTTTAACCGGATGCTCGGGGACACGCTCACAATGTACGCAGGATCCAATCACACAAACTGGGATGACATTCTGCCTCTCGGAACCTACGGTTACAAATACAATACCGCTACTCAGAGCACCACTGGTTTTTCAGCCTTTTTCTTATTGTACGACTGGCACTCATCGCTCACAATCTACGCAATCCTTCCGTACAAGCCGGATCCATTTGAGTCTAGGCCTATTACTGCCGAAGCGAGACATGCCGAGTAGTGTCGCAATCTCTCGCGAGCCTTTGCTACACATGAAAAGGAGCGCCAGAAGAGCATTGGCGGTGACGCTACATCTGCACCCACATTTCTCTCCGCAACGGTTGTTTGGCTCTCGGTCCCATTCCACTGGACTTGGGCAGGAAGGTGTTTTCTGTAAGAGTCCACCTAGTGGACTGTCCGTTTCGGCCGCTGCTGGTTGGCTAGGGCCGCTCGTCTCCTCCTTTCGCGTACAGCTGCATCCAATCAGCAGCGGCCGAAATGGACAGTCCACTAGGTGGACTCTTACAGAATACCCCCTCTGGTATCTCGTCGAAGCTACTGCATAAGTGTGAAGGCCCCTACCGTGTCGTCGAACGCGCATCACGAGTCATCTACGTGATCAATCCCGTTGAAATGTCTTCGGACATGCACCGTCGTTTCTGCAGTCCTCGAAGAAGGACCCAACAAAGAAGCGACAAACCATGAAATTGTCTAACGTGCGAGATAAGATATAATTTGTTAAACTGTCAGCCCATAAACAAGCAAGAAGTAAGCGATATTCGAAATTACAACGTTGGATGGATTGACGAAGCAGTCAAAATTGGCGCCAGCATGAAATCAATGAAAAACAACTTTGCATAGAACTGAGAAAGACGATTGCAGTAAAAGATATATAGGGTAGCAGTTAATCTGATTTATAATAAAGCCAGCGGGAGGATTCTATACTGGATTGTACAGTACCCAAAGCAACCATACAACTTGCATTGGAAGCAGTGATTAAGAGAATAAAAAAGTCTTCTTCTATACGTCGCAAGGATATTAGAAAGACATTGCAAGCATGCTTCAGGAAAACGTGGCCGGAAATGGAATAATATGTGATTGAGTATGAGGTAGATGAGATATTGTTATTGCGCAAACAAGATTGGCACCAGTCAAAAGAGTATGATTTAACGTGTGTAGGGGAATCGGTCTCGACATCCATCTTGTTTATGGATCATTGTCTCCCGTAAATATTTTAAATACATTGTTCTATGTGAGGCATGAAGAACAACATGGGATGACAACCACGAGGAAGAGCTTAACGGCTGGGGCACCTCCAAAAAACTGGAGTTGTTCGGCCGTCCCGTTGGGCGGAAGAGCACCGCTAAGAAAGAACTAGAGACCCGCACCCAGACGTTTACAGAATCATATGTCCATTGCATCTAGGACGTACTGGCTCTGTACCGTAACGCCGACAGTGATATGACTGAATCAGAAAAGGGTGGCATGTACTGAAGGGGATCCCCGACGATGCTTTCAACCTGCTCATGTTCAAAATTGTTCAACAGTACAGCACATCATAACAAATCTAGTGTCACCACTTTGAGCAGGGCAAGAGTCGCCGCATTGCAACGCCGTTCGCACGTCTGCCGAACACAGCTGCGACATCGTCTTGTGACGACAGGCTAGGAGTGCAGCGACCATCATTATCGGATGACCTGACGCGGATAGTGCAGCGAGAACTTGAAATGATGTCACCTGCAGCCCTCGTTTCCCACCCCAGTGAGTCGAACAACTTTCCTACAGCTTCATTTGTGCAGGTAGTAGTCCGCGAAGAACTAGCTAACCAGGGAGTTCATTCTGTATGCGCCGTTGCCGCTTCACAGCTATCTCATGCTCCAGGTACATCGACTGGTCCGCGGTATCCTGCACGCTGCCGAAATCTACCCGAGTGGCGAAGCCGAGAGCCTCGGGTGGATTTTGCCGGATGAAAAAAAAATATAAATGCTGTTCTATGTGAAAAAATAAAGAGTAAGCATTACTGGAACATTCCGTTTAACCTACAAGGTCGCTCAAGTACGCGTCGCTTCCTTTTTTTTTTTGTACTAGAGCAACGCAGCTGCAGAATGAAGTGCGCAGCTCGAGCTGCCCAGCTCTATTAGTGCCTGTAGTAGCACAAGCTGTTCTGGAAGCGCATCGTACACTAGAAAAACAGTACCACATGTCCTTTTCTGGCTTTTCGCTGTGCTTATGAAAAGTCAACTTCGCGCTCGAATCGGTGAACAAGGGACTGTTGCCGTCCTGTAGTCGTATTACGCCCTGTCTTTCTTTTTCAGCGCGAGCACTATTTTTTAATATACTCTTTCGTATACAGCAGAGCCATTGAGCTGGATAACTCAAATAGGCAGCCATCCGTACAATGGCAGTCAAGTCATAATTGACTAACAAAATGCCACTAAATAACGTTTTAATTAATTATTTTGGTGATGTATTGTGAAATCCAAATAGAAAACGCGTACTTCACTAGGCACATCTACTTAGAAAACATTTTCGAAGTAGCACCAGTTTCAACATAAGCGCTGCCCAACATGCGGTAAATAGGCAGTGTTGTAGTCGCCTCACAGCTGTCTCATGCTCCAGCTACATCGACTGGTCCGCGGTATTCTGCACGCTACTGAAATCCAGCGGAGTAGCGAACCGGAAAGCCTCAAGCCACAACGTACGTCACTCTACTGTCGTTCCCATCTGTTCCTGGCGGCGTTTATGTACTATGTCCCATACTACTTGAAAGAAATTTGGCCGTTCCGCATACTGGTGCTGACTGTTACAGGCAGTCATACTTCCCTCCCTTTCTTTAATTTTAACTGCTCGACTCGAATTCTTCCCAAAGGCATGTCTTTGAGCAACATCTCGCCTGTGAACTATTCAGAGATATCAGCTTTTGACGCCGAAATTCCGCTGCCTTCTAAAGGAACCTCCGGTTCACCGACTCTCACCTGATACACTGCCAATGCACCTGATCGTCTTCCGGCATAAGCTGCTGACCTCTGCCATATCTTGGAAACTTACCGCGACATTTTTTTACTTTGACGGTCGCCATTTAGCCCAGACATCCGTTGTCATCCATCTTATTTACACTGGAAACGCCAATCCGATACGCCGCCGGCGTTAGCGTATTTCAAATACTGAACAAGTCATACAACAAGAAGTCGATAAGATGTTGACTAAAGAGGTGATCAAGCCGTAGGCCTCCCCTGTTGTCCTTTTCAAGAAACACGGCAGTTGATGCTTTTGTGCGTATTACATACACCTAAAAAAATCAGACGCAAGGATGTCTACCCCATGCCGCGTATTGATGACTTCTTGAACGGCTTCCACGCAACCAAGTACTTTTCATCGATTGGCCTGCGATCAGGCTATTGACAAATCTCAGGAGGTGACACGCAGCGGGAGAAAACTGCCTTCGAACACCTGGTGGCCTCTACCAATTGAAGGTTATGCCGTTCGGCCTTTGTAATGCCCCTATAACCTTCAAAAGCACGCTCGACTGCTTCGCTGCTATAATGGTCCACTTGTCTGTGTTATCTAGACGATCCAGACGAAATTTCACGAGTCATCTAACGCGTCTATGGGCTATTCTCGCTGTTATCCGACGCGCCCGCCTGCATGTGAACTCATGCAAGTGCAACTTTGGACGTCATCAAATTACCGTGCACGGCAACCTCGCAATTGCCACTGGCGTTCAATCCGACCCTAACAAGATTCGCGCTGTCCAGAACTTTCCTGTTCCGTCTTCCGCCGCAGAGGTAAGAAGCGTTGTTGTGATGTACTCGTATTTCCATCGGTTTATCAAGAATTTCGCCGAACCGCTCGCCCACTCACCGACTTATTAACAAGGGCGTTGCTTTCACATCGGGCCTTGCTCAAACTAAAGCCTTCTCCGCCCTCATACGCTTGCTCACGGCTCACTTATTGCTGGCTCATTATGATCCACCTGCCGCCACTGAACTTCACACGCATGTCACTGGCCATGGGATTGAGGCTGTACTTGTTCAGTGAAGAGTAATGTAAAGCGCATAATTGGGGGGGGGGGGCATACGGGAGCCGCCTCCTGTCACCCGCGGAGAGAATTTTTCAATTACCCAACGGGAGTGCCGGGCGTTAGTTTGGGCAATCGCCAAATTCCGCCCGTACTTGTACGACCAAACATTTTCGGTGGTTACCGATCACCACGCCTTGTTAAAGACCGCTTAAAGACCTCACTGGACGAATAGGTAGAGGTGCGCTACTGCTCCAAGAATACTCATTTGCTGTTTTACACAAGTCCGGCCGTTTGCCCAAGGACGCCGACTGCCTCTCACGTCATCCTGTCGACCGTCCTGTATATGACACACGTGACACCGACTCTTGCATCTTGGTCATTTTTGATCTGCAAGATATCCGCACTGAACAAAGTCGTGATGGCTGCTTACGTGTTCTCATCGTTCGTCTCAATTCTGGACATTCGGAGCGCACGGTTCGCACTTTCGTGCCCCGCGACGACGTTCTCTACTGTCGCAGCTTACACCTTGAAGGACCATAACTTTTACTTGTATCACACCATCTCCGGACATCAGTTCTTGAGTACTTGCATTATGTCCCTACTGCAGGCCCCTTAGCGTTTGCCGTACATACGACCGTGTACGGTGCCGCTTCTACTGCCGTGCCTGTACGGCTGTGTGCACCGCCAGGTTGCAGCGTGAGCGCTCTGTCAGCGCCGCAATAAACCTACTGTGCTGCCCGCTTGATGCCTTCAGCCCATCGATGTGCCGTGAGCAGCGTTCTTTTGCGTCGGTTTCGATCTTCTCGGCCCTTTTTGGACGTCGAAATCTGGCAATAAGTGGGTCGTCGCGACTGTTTACGCGACCCCGGTGGGTGATCACGCTAGCTTTGCGCACAAGCTGTGCAACTGAGGTGGCACATTTCATTTTAGACGACGTCCTCCGTCATCTCGGCCCGCTCAGGCAGCTCCTCATTGATCGCGGCCGCACCTTCTTGTGCAGAGTAGTTTAAGACCTACTTCGCGCCTGCTATGCCGAGCACAAGCTTTCTACCGCCTACCAACGGCAGGCAAACGAACTGACGGAGTGGCTAAATTCCACGTTGACAGAAATGTTGTCTATGTACGTTTTTGACGCCCACAGTGATTGGGACAGCACGTTACCCTTCGTGACCTTCGCCTATAATTCGACCTAAGACCGCTGGCTTTTCGCCCTTTTACCTTCTCTTCAGCCCCGCCCTTCTTTGCATTTTGACACACAGCTTCCTTCCTCGACGAACCCACCCACTGAATATGCCCAAAACGTCATCGCCCAGGCTCACACCGCACGCGAGATTGCCGACTCCTGGATCATTGGGTCACAAGCCGCGCAGAAGATTCCGTACGGCAGCCAACATTGGGACGTTCGATTTTCGCCTGGCTCTGTTGTGCACCTATGAACACCATGCCACCGCATTGGCTTATCTGAAAAGCTGCTGCAGCGCTACAAAGGACCCTACACGATAGTGCGTCAGCTTGGCGATGTGAACTACGACATCGCTTCGCTGGATTCGCGTGTCCCCACGGACGTCGTTCTGAAGCCTTTCTTTTCCGCGAGTTCCCCTCCCCTTGCAGTTAGCGCCGAAACGCCGCCTTCACAGGCGGGGCTTATGTTACGGCGCAACCAAGAGTTTCGCCAGTAAAAACAAGATTTGAAGCGCGTAGGTGGAATCTGTCTCGACAGCCATCTTGTTTATGCATCATTGTCTCTCTATTGTATATTGTAATCCACCGTTATATGTGACTTCTGCAACGTAACAATATTTTGCTTGAAAATCTCGCGGCCCTTAATGTGAAATGCTTCACGACTTCAAGTGTGCCAGAGATCTGAAAGAATGCCAACGTTAGAGCAATACATAAGAAGACATTAAAATATTGAATACAAGGTCCGTTATCTTGCTTTCAATCTTGTATAAAGTATTCAGCCAGACAATTTGCAATAGAATAAGGATAACACTTGACTTCAATCAACCAAGAGAACAGGGTGCCTTTTGGAAGGGATATTCTCCAATGGATCACGTCCATGTCATCTCTCAAGTAATTGAGAAATCTTAAGAGTACAATCAACCTCTCTATATGGCTTTAATAGATTATGAAACTGCATTTTATTCAGTAGCTATACCAGTAGTCATGTAGGCACTGCCTCATGAAGCAGTACAGCAGGCTTACGTGAACATCTTGGTAAACATGTAAAATGATTTCACTGTTGCCTTACTCCTACTTAAGAAGAGGAGAAAATTACATACCAGGAAAGGGGTTAGGCACGGGGATACGATCGCTCCGATGCTAGTGACTTACTGCTAAGAAGAAGTATTCCCGCTATTAGACAGTGAATACATAGAATTCAGTAAAAATGATAGGCTAATATCTTAACAACCTTTGGTATGCAGAAGATATTGTCCAGCTCATGAACAATGGGGATGAATTGCAACAAATGATTGAGGACTTTAGCTGAGAAAGTATAAGAATGGGGTTGAAGAATCATATGCTGAAGACACAGGTAATTTTCAGTAGGATGGCAAGGCAAGGGAACTAGAGTTAGTGATAGCCAGTCAGGCCCTATGGTCAGTGCAGGAGCACGTTTGTCTAGGTCAGTTACTCACTGGGAACCCCAATCATGACGAGAAAATTTCCAGAACAAAAATGGACTGGGTAGCACACGACAGGGATTAATAAATCCTCACTTGGAGATTACCACTGCCGTTGAAAATGGAAGTGTAATATCATTGCATTCTACCAGTACCAGCATATGGGGCAGGAACTTGGAGGTTAACAAAGAAGCTCGAGAGCAAGGTAAGGACCACGAAAAGAGCGAAGAAACGAAAATGTTAGGCCTAACGTTCCTGGACAGGAAGCGCGTGGTGTGGATCGAAGAGGAAATGAGCATAACCGATATGCTAGTTGACATTACAAGAAAAAAGTTGGCGCTGAGCAGGTCGTGTGATGCGTAGGAGAGATAGCTGGTACACTATTAGAGTCGCAGAATTGGTGCCGAGGGCCGGGAAGCACGTCAATATATCCCGCTAAGAAACGGCATTCGCTGTTTGCTCTACCCGAATTGGCCAAACAAACATATAAACTGGGCTGTCACATTGTTCGTTTCTTTGAGAAAAAAAGTGGGCTTGGCTTAAGAAGGCTTAATGTATCTACTGATCGGTATGTGTTGTTTAGTCTTGCTCTAGATTACACAGTAGTCTAAGAGCATCGGTGTCACCACTCAATGCTTCAAAGACCAGGGGATGTATTCTGGAAGAGTCCACCTAGTGGACATGTCCCTTTCTTCTGCTGTTAAAGTTCTGATTGGTTGGGCTGGGCTGCGCGTCCAGAGCGGCGAGGCACCACAGTCAATCAGCACTACAGCAGCAGATGAAATTGACATGTCCACGAGGTGGACTCTTACAGAATACCTCCCCAGGTCTTCCTTGGCGAGTTGAGATCGATTTGGGGTCCGTGGGATATGAGCACTTAGGAACTTTCGTCTTGTTAAATTAGACGATAAGAAGCCTTCTTACGGGCATAGGGCACAAAATAGGCGTCATGAAGGCCGGAACAGAAAAGACGAACAATTTTTTATAGAATAAACTTTATTTACAGGAAAGACAGAGAGGTCGACCTGAGCTAGTGCGCTCCAGTCCGCTACTTTGCACTGGAGAAGAGGGAAGGGGAGTTAAAGTACTGGGATGGGTGATGATGATAAGAGAAGTGGTGAGTGCTTACGTATTTGAGACAGTTGCCTTGCTAGAGCCGCTCGTCGAGCTTGGTGTCCTGCAGAAAGTTCAACATTTTAGACGAACCAAATTAGCGTACAGCTGGGTATAGGGCTGTAATAAATTGTAATTACCGCAAGAAATTCGAAATAAGTGTCCCTTGTGCTTCTCTAAACAACAAAAGGGTGCGTGGCGTTACTCAACAAAAAACTGCGGCCCAATATCGGAGGTTGTGCAGTATAACAATATGGGCGCATCATGA
Source organism: Dermacentor variabilis (assembly GCF_050947875.1). Classification (NCBI taxonomy): domain Eukaryota; kingdom Metazoa; phylum Arthropoda; class Arachnida; order Ixodida; family Ixodidae; genus Dermacentor; species Dermacentor variabilis. The sequence goes on along the minus strand of NC_134574.1, from coordinate 70,385,017 downwards.
ACGTATGCGCGCTAATAAAGACACTCCAGCAATGAAAAAACTAATGCCTCATTATGGGCCTATATTTATATATATATATATATATATATATATATATATATATATATATATATATATATATATATATATATATATATGTGTGTGTGTGTGTGTGTGTGTGTGTGTGTGTGTGTGTGTGTGTGTGTGTGTGTGTGATATTAAAGAAGTGTAGAGTGACATAAGTGAAGTTACGCCTATTCAGCTGCGAAATAAGGCGACTCCTTAAAGAAGAAAAAGATACGAATTCTTCTAGGAAAGTCTTTATACCATTCTGAATAGTAAGCATTGAAAATTGTGGAATACCAAAGCACCAGGTTTATCTATGCGTCCTGGAAGGCGCCCTTCTTGATGTGAACCGCTGTCGAATAGCTTTTTTCTTTTTTTTTTCAAAACGAAAGTTCGGTAGCATTTCTGATAAACGTGGCCGAACATAAATACGTGTAGACATTCGACCGCATAAACTGCTCTCTTTTATGGATTAGTTATGCATCCTGTAGGCTGAAAGTGTGGACGCTGCCCCTACGAAAAGCCTGGATATGTATTTGTACAGTTGCGAAAATGACGGTTGTATATTTGCGAAATATCTTCGGAGCTTATCACGGAAACGCGAATGTGGAGAGGGCATTAGTGTGACTACTTGAATGATACAAGCGGGAGTTAGCGTTGCAATAACTGGCATCAAAGGACTTCGCCCAATATTGCCGTAATCAGAGAGATTTGGGCAGCATTACAACGAATTTCTACAAAACTAGGGCGTGGTGAAAGCAGAGAACAATTCGCGGGAAAGGCACGTTGAACGGCTGCGAAAAGCGGCTGCAGTGCTGTCTCCTGCAAAGAAATCACCGCAGAATGTTTTGTTTAAATTGGCACTTGGGCAGCACAAGAGAGGCTGCAAACCGAAATTTATTCAGCCACGAAGGTGTTGAACACAGCTCACCTACACCTAGCAAATGAAGTGAAGGCAAAATCTTTTTTTATATATATCGAGAGAGGTCAAACTGTCTTCTACGACCGAAAGAAGAAGCTGTCAGAGGTTCTTTGGAATCGACAGGTCCTTAGGAAAAAAAAGAAAAATAGAGACTACATTAACTATATAGAAACGTCAACAGTTATCGGCCCCTTATGCGGCTCTTTTCGAAACTTCTCAGTGTATATGTGTAAATAAATATGTTGATATGTTTTTAGACTGAAATAGAGTGCTTCTTACAGTGTTTTCGATTTACCTGAACAGGTCTGGGACCGTAGATTGTTCTTGTATCTGGTTTTACGATCCAAACGCATGTGCTACAAAACCCAGTACGTCGGCTACAAGCGTATATATTTCCTGCTCCAAAAGCTGCTTAAAAGGGCTTCTTCCTGTTCCACCGCTGTATTTTGGCTTTGCAGAGGTTTCTGTGTTATTGCCGTCGCAAAACTGCCCTTTACACTTCTGTTTTTTTGGTTTGTGCTAACAGTAATGATTAGGAGTCGTAGCAGAGGCAGTGTACTTGTTGACGGCCGTACACCTCCCACCTTACGCATTCGCGTGCCTTCTACTCGTCCCTGAGCCCGATGCTGCTCAATGATGATGTTATCTACCGTTGCGATGATAATTCTGGTGGGCCCGAATATCTGCTCGCACTCGCTGCCGCCCTCCGCGCCACACTTCTCCACTAGATTCACGATCGCCCAACAGCTGGACACCATCGGAGTAGCCCACAGTGCCGCCAAATTTAGACGCGCAATTGGACAGCGGAAATAAAGAAAAAGATTGTTTCAAACATACAAGTAGAAGGCACAGCCGCGATGGCGCGTCAACGAAACCCATGAACGCCTTCTCGACCGTGGTCTTTGTCGTATCGCTGAGCGTCTTCTCCAACGTACACGGGGACGACATGCAACGATATTTTGGCCCACGTGCTGTAGTTGCAGCTAGAAATGCTGCAGAAACGAAATTGATGCTTTGACCTAATCTCATTTGGCCGGGTAGCAGCTTCATGTGTGAAGAAAAACGATTGCGACCAAAAAGGTGTTTTTAATAAGTATTAGACATTCAGGCTTGCGTGGGGAACCTTCTTCAATTGTATGCGTCAGGCATTTGGCCAGCCTTTGGTTACTCAAGATTTCACAATAAACACAAGGCTAGAGCTTATGCCTGCTTAAAAATTATCAACTGTAGAATTCTAAGACTGATGACACAGGGAACACCGAATCAATAACAATCGTAAGGTAGCTCCTCCAACAGGAAATAGGAGTGAAATAAATTTGATTTTGCCTTCCATTCATCAGAAAAGCACAAAAATCAGACTTCTGTACAAGTAATGTATTTTTATTTGTACGACTTCATTTTTCTTCCTACTGTTATTACTACTGAATGGCCAGTTGCAGCCATACAAGGGGCTCCGTTTTTGCCACGCTAAAGGATCATAATATATGCGGGTTTTGTTATTATACTTTACACGATAGTTTAAACACCCGTTGCACGTATAACAATTATACATATCAACGTTACTCTTAGAAGATGACATTATTTCAATGAGAATTCAAACTGTATCTTTGGTAAAAAAACCAATGGTTCGCTAATTACACTTAATCTAACTATTACGGCACTTATTTCAATCAATCGAATGTATCCGATAATCTTAAAAGAGAAATCAACTTGCAACAAATTGTCAAGATGGCGCTAGTTTGTAGATAAGTGTAGCCAAAATTTGTGACCAAATGTATCGGTGTTTCACTGATTTTTGAGTTTCAATGCACAATAACTCGTTTCATTAAAGAAGTAAGCCAACAACACTGCCTAATTACCGCAAGTTGGCCAGCGCTTATCTTGAAACTGGTGCTATTTTGAATATGTTTTCCAAGTGGATGTGCCTAGTGAAGTCTCCAGCTTCCATTTGCATATTGCAATACATCGCTAAAATAATTAGTTAAAACGTTGATTAGTTGAATTTTGTTAATTAATAAATTAGGACTTGACATCTATTGTACTGATGACCGCCTGTTTGAGTCATTCAGCTCAATGGTTCAGCTATTTACGAAGGCTTATATTCAAAATTATTGTTAGCGCTGAAAAAGGACAGGGTTTAATACGACTAGAGGACCGCAAAAGTCCCTTGTTCACCGATCCGCACGCGAAGTTAACTATTCACACGCACAGCGAAAAGCCAGAAAGTGAACAGGAGGTGTTGCTTTCCCACTGTACGATGCGCTTGGTTGATGCTATTACGATGTATCACTGTGCGATGCCACGGTTGATGCTATTACAGTCAATAATAGAGCTCGACAGCTGGAGCTGCGCGCTTTCTTCTGCAGCTGAGTTGCGCTACTAAAAAAAAAAGAAACGCGTAGTTACGCTACTTTCTTAGTTAAAACAATAGTTCCGCAAGGCTTTCTATTTCTTCTCATACAGAGCTGCTGCAATAATTTTTTGATCCTGCGATGAAGAACAGATTTTCAATGTTCTTTTTTTTATTTGAACCTCAAGGGCCCTCAGCCGGACTTTGCATGAGGGGTGAGCGCATGAATGGCGGATAAGAATGATTGTTGTGTAGAATTATTAAGAGTACATGGCTTCTCCGATGGCATTATTTAAATCAGCGGGATCAGACATAAGAACTTGGCTGCAGGGAAGGTCATTCTAGTCGTGAACTGTATGGCTGCTTCACTATTTAAGAAAGGCGATCACTCAATACTATTTATTGCGTACATTACCCTCCTTTAGCATGGTCATCGAGAAAATAATCGAGAAGAGATTCATAAAATAGTTAAACAAACATACTGTTTTTTCACCTTAAGGATTTGGATTTCGATCCGGTTACTTTCCTCACCTAGCACTTGTATCTCTTACTGACCAAATTAAGAAAACCATTGGTAATGGTAAATTCATTGCATCCTCATTTGTAGCCTTTTCAAATGCATTTCGTAGCATCGATCACGAGATTCTTAATGGTAAACTTGATTCAATAGGTATAACTGCTTCTCCTATTATTATGCAGCTGCTTACGAGACAGATACCAAGTTGTTGGGGTTTACGATGCTTATTTTAAACCTAAGCTGACTAATTTAGGCGTACCGCAAGGATGCATTTTGAACCTGTTATTCTTTTTACATTATTTATTGATCTACCTAACTAGCTCAAATCATCTAAGTGTATGCTATATGCCGATGGCACTACAATTACTAATTCTGTAGAATGTCTGTCAGTGGTAGTAACCAGGCTTAATAGTGATCGTCATAACTTGTTAGAAGGGAGCAAAATAAGTAGACTTACCGCTAATCCCACTAAAACTAAATTTCGTTTATTATTATCCCAAAATAAATCACCACTACGCATTCCGACTATTTCTATTGGTAACCTTTTATTATTATAAGTCAAGAACGCACATACTGAACTTTGATTATTTACTGTGACCTAGAACTTCGTCTCTAATAAGTCATATGAAAAAGAAATTAGCACGTGGATTACGCTTTCTCATTAAGGCGCGTCCATTCTTTTCACGGCATTTGTTGCCCTGACTCTATTTAGCGTTTGTATACACTCACATTAACTGCCCCATAATCTCCAGGGGTTACAGTTACACTTCTCGCCTAAAGACGATACAAATCACCCAGAACCAGGAAATTTGAATAATCACGTCGAGTCCACAGGCCACCAATGCTAAACTGTTACTACAAGCAAATAACATTCTAGACGTTGCCACCCTTGTCACGCACAGCCTTGCCACTTTTCTTTTGAAACTAATAACTGACAAAATCTCATTGTCGCTAATTCTAAACTCTTCTCTAGCAAACAGTAACTCAACACGTTTCGCGATGCATAATAACTTGATTCTGCCCAAAGTGCGCACTACTCATGTCAAACCGACAGTTCACTATGCAGCAATGTCATCATAGAATATATTATCATTTATCATAAAACTCCAGAAACCCGTTCGATTGTGCCATGAAATGAAAAAAAGTTTTTATATGATATTTGTATGATGTTATACTGTGTACTGTTTAATATCATATAAATATAATATCAACACTTTTCATTGGAGAGACAAAGAAGAAGGGCAGGTCCAAAAACAAATCTACAGAAAACTAAAGTAATGTTTAACAGTCTCGGAAGAGAACAGCAGTTTACGAGAGGTAGCGAGGCACTGGAAGTGGTAAGGAAATACATCTTAGGACAGGTAGTGACCGCAGATCCGCATCATGAGACTGAAATAATCAGAAGAATAAGAATGGGCTGGGGTACGTTTGGCAGGCAATCTCAGATCATGAACAGCAGGTTGCCATTATCCTCAAGAGAAAAGTGTGTAATAGCTGTGTCTTACCAGTACTCACGTATGGGGCAGAAACCTGGAGGCTTATGAAAGGGGTTCTACTTAAATTGAGGATGACGCAACGAGGTACGGAAAGAAGAATGATGATTGTAACGTTAAGGGATAAGAAAGGTGCACATTGGGTGAGGGAACAAACGCGAGGTAATGACATCTTAGTTGAAATCAGGAAAAAGAAATAGGCATGGACAGGACATGTAATGAGAAGGGAAGATAATTGAAGGTCATTAAGGGTTACAGACTGGATTCCAAAGGTAGGCAAGCGTAGCAGGGAACGGCAGAAAGATAGGTGGGCGGATGAGATTAAGAAGTTTGCAGGGACAACATGGCCACAATTAGTACATGACCGGGGCAGTTGGAGAAGTGTGGGAGAGGCCTTTGTTCTGCAGTGGGCGTAACCAGGCTGATGATGATGATGATACAGTGTACTGTATAACAGTATTTTCGTTTTTGACCTGCCATTCTTATGTACTTCACCATGTTACTGTCTCTTTAGGTTTTCTTTTTTGTCATTTTCCTCCTCTTCTATGTTTCATCTTGTTTCACGCTATTGCTTACTGCTAATACATTGTTGTCTGATAATAAATTCATACACTTATTTATGTATTTCATTATTTATCATTTCCGTAATTGTATTGATTCAGCTGCTGTTTCTTGTTTATGTTAACCATGAACAGCAGGTCCCAATGCAGTCTTCATATGGGAGCTCCTTCTGCATACCTCTATTTGTTAGGTATATTGTCAAATAATAAAAATTGATTGATTGGTTGAAATGCACGTATGCGCTTGAATGAAATATGCTGGCCTGTCTACGTTAGATGCTAGTTTAAACGTTCATTGTACATGTATGCGTGTACCACCTCGGATATATATATATATATATATATATATATATATATATATATATATATATATATATATATATATATATATATATATATATATATATATATATATATATATATATACGGCATAGAATCACTAGTTACGGCACAGAAATTGTTCCAGGTATAGAAGAACGTAGGAAAAGTCTTTATGATCATCAGCCTGGTTACACCCACTGTAGGGCAAAGGCCTCTCCCATACTTCTCCAACTACCCCGGTCATGTAATAATTGTGGCCATGTTGTCCCTGCAAACTTCTTATATCATCCGCCCACCTTTCTGCCGTCCACTGCTACGCTTCCCTGCCCTTGGAATCCACTCCGTAACCCTTAATGACCATCGGTTATGTTCCCGCCCCATTAGTTGTCCTGCCCATGTCAATTTATTTTTCTTGATTTCAACTAAGGTGTCATTAACTCGCGTTTGTTCCCTCACCCAATCTGCTCTTTTCTTATCCCTTAACGTTAAACCGATCATTCTTATTTCCATAGCTCTTTGCGTCGTCCTCAATTTAACTAGAACCCTTTTCGTAAGCATCCAGGTTTGTGCCCCGTACGTGAGTACTGGTAAGAGACAGCTGTTATGCACTTTTCTCTTGAGGGATAATGGCGACCCGCTGTTCATGATCTGAGAATGTCTGCCAAACGCACTCCAGCCCATTCTTATTCTTCTGGTTATTTCGGTCTCATGATCCGGATATGCGGTCACTGCCCGTCCAAAGCAGATGTATTTCCTTACCACTTCCAGTGCCTCGCTACCTATCGTAAACTGCTGTTCTCTTCCGAGGCTCTTAAACATTACTTTAGTTTTCTGCAGATTAATTTTTATACCCACCCTTCTGCTTTGCCTCTCCAGGTCAGTGAGCATGCATTGAAATTGGTCCCATGAGTTACTAAGCGAGGCAATATCACCAGTGCATCGCGCGTTACTAAGGTATTCCCCATTAACTCTTATCCCCAATTCTTGCCAATCCAGGTCTCTGAATACCTCTTGTAAACAGGCTGTGAATAGCATTGGGGAGATCTTATCTCCCTGCCTGACGCCTTTCTTTATTGGGATTTTGTTGCGAAGAAATATAGCAGTAGGAAAAATAGCATGACTTTACTTTGGTATCAGCCGGGGTCTGGCCGTTATCAAGACCACTCTAGATGAAGGGGGGACCCCGGGCGAAACTTGAGTAAAGTCAAGCTTTTCTTTCCTACGTCCTTCTATACCGTGAGCTCTCTCTCTCTCTCTCTCTCTCTCTCTCTCTCTCTCTCTCTCTCTCTATATATATATATATATATATATATATATATATATATATATATATATATATATATATATATGTGTGTGTGTGTGTATTTATAAATATATTGTTTACTTATTGTGCCTTCAAGGCCCGGAGGCGTTATAGAAGGGAGTGGATGAAACACAGAGCATGTTCAGATAACCGGGTATAATATTAATAAAAATTGCGGGAAATCCTCATTAGTTTGCACTTTTGGCTGTTAAGTCGCATTTTCCAAGTGTCGAAGCAGTTAGTTACCTTGTCTAGGTCAGATTGTAGTTTTACAGTGTCACAATTTGATTATATTACTCTGTAAATGACCCAATCGTCTGCAAATAATCATATGGTTGGCGCTACACAGTTAGGCAAATCATTGATGTAAATGAGAAAAAGCAAGGGTCCGAGAACAGCCCCTTGTGGTACCTCTGAAGTGACAGGACAAAGCGAAAAGTAAAAGTTGTTAGCTGATTAAAATGTTGTTCTATTGGATAAGAAGTGTTCAATCCAGGAGATAATATTGTGGTCAATGTTCAGTTTATTTAATTTAGACAAAGTAATTGGCGAGAGACGAGATCAAATGCTTTAGAAAAGTCTAAGAAGATGGTGTCAATGTGAAATTCATTATCCAACGCGGCACAGATTTCATGTGTAAATGAAATAAGTTGTGTATCACAGGAAAACGATTTACGAAACTCATGCTGACGACATGAAAAAAATGAATTTGTTTCTAGGAAGTTGATGAGATTACAGTATATTATATGCTCAAGAATTTTGCATGGCACACTTGTTACAGAAATCTGCCTGTAATTTAAAGGTGAATGCACGTCACCAGACTTAAATAATGGAACAACCTTGCCGACTTTAAAATCCTTTGGTAATGAACACGACAGAATGGATTGCGAAACGATGTTGCACAATATTATGGATGAGTACGCTTCGGTATTTTTCCAAATCTTAGAGTTAATATCGTCTATTCCTGACGATGACGAAATCTTTAACTTACGAATCAAGTTCACGACACCATCGTAATCAACTAACAAGGGCTCCATCTGAGGAACATTCATCTTAACAACATCAAGTAGAGAAGCACAGGGCAAAATGTTATTAAAAAATGATTTAGAAAACACTTCATTGTGTACAGAACAACATTCTTCTTGCGCAACAACAGCACCATCTACATCAGTTCGCGATATTGTGTTACATTCGGAAACCTTGACAGTTTTCAAAAATATTTTAATATGTTCAGTTAGCAGAGATGGAAGTGGATTGTAAAAGAAAAGACGTTTAGCTTCTTTGACTGTGTTTTTAAAAAGTGAAGCAACCTGCTGATACGCACGCCAGCTATCACTTGTGTTCGGTTTTTTTGTTTGGCGAAACAGCCGCTTCTTCCTGTGCAAGATACGTTTTAGGGATGCATTAAAGCACGCTGCTCGATGGTTACACCAGACAACTCGGGGGCTCTTGCTCGGATGGTGACAGCTACAATTTCCTTGCATTGGTGATCCGTGACGCTTAGGGCAAAAACGTTTCATTTAATATTAAGAAATTCGCAGGCGTATGAAAGAATCGGTTGGCGCAGGACAGGGCTAATGAGAGATCGCAGGGAGAGGTCTTCGTCTGGCAGTGAAGGTGAAATAGGTTCATAATATATATATATATATATATATATATATATATATATTAAACGAAACGCCTTTGCCCTAAGCCTCGCGGATCACCAAGGCAAATAACTTGTAGCTGTCAGCATCCGAGCAAGAGCCCCCGACATTGCAGAGGAAACGGCAGTCGCTCTGGCAACAACATTTTGCCCTAAAGTAGCAGTAACCCTAACAGACTCTCAAACAGCAGCTCGCAACAATAAAAAAGGACACACATCAGAAACCGTACTAAAGATCCTTATAAATCACATCGAACGGCCACGCTCTCCGACACCCATGTCAACTGGGTTCCAGGCCATCAGGGCATGACAGGAAATGAGGCGGCACGCGCCGATGCGCGCGAGCATACCAGCCGGGCTTTCCGGCCATCCCCCACTAGGCCGGCCACCAATGTTGATGACATCACCCTAAAGCACTCGGAGCTTCTTCAACACCACCGACTCAGCAGAAGAGCGTATGATTTACCACACAAGCATCTGAGCAAAGAGGAAGAAGTCATCCTACGCCGCCTACAGACAAACACCTACGTACACGCAATAATCATGCACACACTATATCCTACACAGTACTCCTACACATGCCCCGATTGCGACGTCCCAGACACTCTGCAACGTATGGTCCCGGATTGCCCACTGCGTGACACATCCGCAGAGCCTACCTCACAAGCTCCGCAAGACGATTCAAAGAAGGCCGCCCACAGAAGCACAAGAAGAGCGCCCCAACTCACCGCAGACCCCTACGATAACTGAAACTTGGGAGGCCAAGCTTTCTTCTGATGTCCTGGGTGACCAACGCAGTCTCGTCGCCCGGGCTAAGGAGGCAGCCCAAGCTAGAGGGTTCTTGGAAAAAGAAATCCTCCCATTTAGAGTGAACCGGGATCTGACTCGGATTACCGTTCCAGAGAATAAAAGTTTAGTTCTCTCTCTTTCTCTCTCTCCAATCACTCCACCTAGTCTGCACCCATTCTGTAACCCTAAGGGTCCACCGGTTATCTAACCTACGGATTACATGACCTGCCCAGCTCCCCTTTTTTCTCTTGATGTCAATTAGAACATCGGCTATCCCCGTTTGCTCTCTTATCCACACCATTCTCTTCCTGTCTCTTAATGTTACGCCTCAAATCATACGTTCAATTGATCTTTGAGCGGTCCTCAACTTGTTCTCGAGCTTCTTTGTCAGTCTCCAAATTTCTGCCCCATATGTTAGCACCGGTAGAATGCACTGATTATACATCTTTATATTTAATGATAACTGTAAGCTTCTAGTCAGGATCTGACAATGTCCACCGTATGCGCTCCAACCCATTAGTATTTTTCTGTAAATTTTCTTCGCAATTATAATTGTCCCCTGTGAGTAATCGACCCAGGTAAACGTATTTCCTCGCAAGTTCTACAGACTGACTCGCTATCCTGAACTCCTGTTTCCTTGTCAAGGTCAGTGCGTTGATCAGTGTTTGCTTTGTAAATATTAATCTTCAACCCCACTCGTACACTCTCTCTGTTAAGGTCCTCAATCATTTGTTGTAACTCGTCTCAGTGTTGCAGAAAAGGACGATGTCATTTGCAAACCGAACGTTGCTGAGATATTCGCATTTAAATCTTACTCCTAAGCCTCTCCTGTTTAATAGCTTGAATGCTCCTTGAAAGCATGCAGTGAAAATGATCGGAGAGATTGTGTCTCCTTGTCTGACCCCTTTCTTCATAGGTATCTTCCTACTTTTCTTCTGGTAGCAGTGTAATCTTTGTAGATATTTTCCAAAATATTTACATAAGCCTCCTGTGCTCCTTGAATACGTAATGCCTCTATGACTGCTGGTATCTCTGCTAAATCAAATCCCTTTTCGTAATCTGTGAAAGCCATATGGAGAGGCTGATTGTACTCTGCAGATTTCTCGATTACCTGATTGATGACATGGATGCGATCCCCTGAGCAGTATTCGTTCCTGCAGCCAGCCAGTCCTCCTGGTTGACTGAAGTCTAGCGTTGCCCAATTCTGTTGGAAATTATCTTGGTGAATATTTTATACAATACTGGAAGTAAGCTAAGGGGTCTGTAATTTTTCAATTCTTTAGCGTCTAATTTTTTGTAGATTAGTATAACGTTGGCATTCTTCCAGTTCTCTTGAAGTCGTGAGACATATTGTATAAAGGCCTGCGAGGTTTTCAAGCATGAGGTCTCCTCTATCTTTATTAAATCGACTGTTATTTAATCTTCCCTTGCCGCTTTTCCTCGTTTGATGTCTTGTAACCCCTTTCTAATTTCATCGCTAGTTCTGCAAGGAGACTCTGTAACCTGTTCTTTACTACTTCGAATGGAAGTATTGTAGCTGCTCTTGGTATTATGCAGGTTAGTATAAAATTCTTCGAAACCTTCGAAATCTTCGAAATCGCGGATAATATTACCCTGCTTATGTTTCAGTGCATACATTTTGTCCTGTCCTATGCCAGGTTTTCTTCTCACAGATTTCATGCTGTGTTCATTTTTTATTGCTTGCTTAGTCTTTCTTACGTTATAATTTCGAATATCCCTTATTTTCCTTTTGTTTTTCAGTTTTACAATTCCGCGGAGTATATCTGGTATCTTCAGTTGGACAGTTTCACTCATTGTCGTTTCGTTATTAGGTCCTTCGTTGGTTGGGCGAGCTTATTTATTGGTTGCCTTGGTGATTTCCCTCCCTCTACCATTGCTGCTTCTGAAGCCTGCCTAGTTACGGTATCATTCACTACTTATACGCCGTCTTTATCTCGCTGACCTAAGGCTGCATATATGTTTGCAAGTACCAGCCTGCATTGACCTGTTTTACATTTGCTGAGTCTAGTTTGGCCTGTTCCTTCTTGACCAATTTTACACTTTCACTCTTCAAATTGAGGTGAATCCTATTCCTCAGTGACATATGACCACTCGAATGTGTTTTAATTTTCCAACTAGGATGAACCATCTTTGTTGCTCATTCAGTCTAATCGCACCGTAAGCTGTAGTTATCACACAGCAAATGTGCAATTATAAGCCCTTCTGAGTCAGCAAGTTCAGAAGGACCCATATTGAGTATTATCAGCAGATAATGAAAGTTCAACTGGCTGCACAAATATTCAATTGGTAATTCAGCAGGAGCCTGGAGCTGGCATGGCAACTAAAGTTACAAAATTTCACGGTTGTGAGGAAACATGAAAGTTTGTTCCTAATGTCAGTGGGTAAGTCACAATGCAAACTTACGGTACGTTCAACTAACATACTGCCTTTCCCAGATTATTTGACACGCTGAATTTCCAGAGGTCAAGGGCATTGTGCTTCAAAGCTCCCCTTTGAGCAGCAATAATTCACCACCAGGAAGAAACTATGCTAGATCTTTCCACTAATCTGATGTCCTTGCCACTACTATCTGGAGACCTAGCCTGTATGCCTTGAAGGCGAATGCCAATAATCAGTTTGGCATTCACGTTAAAGATTGCAGCGGAGCTTCCAAACAGCCTTCTCAAGTCTAGAATATGTGGGTAAGGCTGCGACTTCTACTTTTCCCTGGACTAATTGGTCAGTGCACAATGAGAAATGGGTTATGAAAATGTCCACTATACATGCAGAAAGGATAAAACACAGTTGTCTAAATCTGGCTGATCAAGTTTTTGCACTAGGTGATGTCACACCTGCAGTCACTAGATGTATACGCAGACCAGTTATAACAATTTGGTAGGTTTGTAAGATAGATCAAATAACCTTCAAAATATTCGCAGAAAATCAGGCAAGCGCCGCAATGGACGTCCTCGCTTGTCTCGCACAACAGAAAGGAAGAGAATGAGTTCCGACTGCAGCCACACATGCATAGTGCAGATGCGGTAAAAATTTGTCGAAACATTTAATTCTCCTATTACTGTTTCTATGCCCTAGCGCACATGCGTGTACAGCATTTCTTAGGAAAAAATGGCTGTGATGTATGTCCCGGCAATATCTATGCCATGTAAGTGGATCTTTTCCACAGCTGGCTTCACTGTTCATTAGCAAAGGAACTCTCTACTGCCCTCGCTTCGCAGCCGGTCCTGAAATGGCGTTTGCGTTTGACATGCATGAATATTGATAGGGGCATAGCGTCGTTCAAGTAATGACAAAGACAAATGATGGTTTACATGGCACGCATTTTTCTTTTATCAATGTGCGCGTAGCATCACAAATCGGCGACTTTGACTTCTTTCGCTTGTGTGCGTAAACACAAAAATTCTTCATGAACTAGTTCATCAATTAAGAGGTACGGATTAAGCAGGAGAAAGTTTTAGTCGACACCCCATAATAATATATGTGTTGTGCTAGTTTGATTTCTTACTTGTTTTTATATGATGACAGATTAATCATTCAGTTAGCCCTTCATCACTGGCATTGACTGCCGGCACAACAGCATAAGAAGAACATAATAAAGGCAACGAATAGTTGCGAAATGTAGCCCCTGATGTGTGCGGCAGCCTATTTAGAATCTGCAAGATAAATTGTTTGTCTAAAATATAGGTCATGTATGGGAACTGTGACAATACAGTACCCGCGGAAACAAAATTATTTACAATATGCAATAAAATTGTGATATTCTCTTTGTTACAGCTACATTTGCACATACTGCCTCAGCCAAGATCACCTGGCATGTTTCTGGTTGTGTGCACCATCGAGCAGGGTGGAGGAACAATCCTTCTCTCGGTACGCTTATCGCAGCTCCCCTTTTCATGATGATGTAACACCAGTGAAAACTGGCACTGTCGCTCCAAACCTCAAGGGCATCACGACAGTGCCACATCAGAGGATCTAGTGGAGCCAAGACGAGGAAAGTGACGAATCCCCTTCCCGAAAGCATCTAATATTCTCGATTTAATTGACCACGACTGTGGAAACCTTAGCTATTGCCTCACAAATTTCTGTAGTGAGGTTTTGCAGTACGTTGGAGGCTTCAGTCTTACGGCAGTGGCGAAACGTGTAACATGCTGTACTTGTACAGATATACTTCTCAAAGACAACTTCATGAGTGTACTGATTTTCATCACAAATAATGAAAGACTCCATGCCGTCTGCTCTGCCGTACGAGGTCCTTCACACTGCTGAGCATGCATATCAGTATAATTTGGCCGATGTGAGGACAATGACAATACAGCAGCTGGTCCAAATATCTTTCCGTCAGTTCTGCGAGAGGCATGAAAGGACCCCATCAAGCTTTAAACACTACATAAACAACCCTGAGCACGTAACTGGATTGATTGAGCTCATGCAAAAAACGTACTCTATGCTTCGCCTCAGAGAACAGGCAAAAGGGGACAGAACACTAAAGAGGTACACAACTGATTAGTGATTGTTTTACTGGATTTGATTTTGAATCACTCATTCGCTGTTCAACTTGAGTAGCTTCTCTTGGGAGGGTACGCTCATTGATCAGATGTTATCTAGCATATCGCCATCACCTTGCCGCGGGGTTGTTGATACTGACATAACCGATCATTTTCCAATTTCTCTTACATTTAACAATCAAATACACGAGAACAATAATAGCTACTTTACATCCGTATTTAGTGCAGATGTTGAAGCCACCAGTTAAACTGATTGGTCGCCAATCATTTCTATATTTGGTCCCGACTTAGCACTAAACAATTCTTGCTCTATTTTTATTGGCCTTCTCGACTAACACACGCATTGTAAAATGCAGGAAAACATAAATATCCGGACAACCCATGGATGACGGTTGGTCTTTTAGAAAGTATAAGGAAGGATAAAACAAGCACAAGAAAACTAGATGTCAGCCCTTCAATACTGCACTGGCTAGAGGATATAGTAGGTATTGTAAATTACAGAAAATTTTACCTAAACAGGCGAAGGAAAGGTACTAGGAAAATAAATTTGAGCAGAATAATAATTACTCCAAAAAGCAGTGGCAGTTACTGAACTCTTTCTTAACAAATCATCTGTTGATGTCTATGACCAAAATAAATTACAGTGATCTCGCTCTTTGTTAGCCTAAGGAAATTGGTAATGCTTTGTTGGAGAATTTTTCTTCCGTTTACACTGATAACGACCTACGTGCGCAGTTGCATAATACATTGAGCCATACGGTGCAATAATTCTTCTTGTCACCAGCTACTCCAAATGAAGTGCGTTCTACGATTGCTAATCTTAAAGATACAGGGCCTGGCTAAGATGAAAATTGTGTCAGGCATTTAAAACATGTTGCACATTAGGTTCGCACACGCTGTGTAATATTATCAACTTTATGTTTCAACAAGGTGCATTCACTTCATTGAAAAAAACGCTAAGATTATTCCTGTTTTAAAAAAGGCGACAAACAAACAGTTAATTATTACCCGCCAATTCCAACTCTTTCCTGCCTTAGTAAACTCATTCAGAAATTATTCGTTAAACGTCTTAATAACTACTTAACAAAGTTTAAATTGCTAAAATAGAAGAAATTTAGTTTCTTCCATGAAGTTCCACTGATCTAGCTGTGCTACCTCTGACTACATAAAAAATACATTGATTCGGGAAACTTAGTCGGATGAGTTTTTAAGAATTCAGTCAAGCTTATGACACGGTTAACCATCAAGTACTCCTTAATGAACTTGACTCTTATGGTATAACCGGTCCTGCACTAACATAAAATATTACTTGCTTGACCGGCAATACACAGTACATGTTGCAAATACTTTCTCTGTAACAAAGTGTATTAACCAACATGTAGCACAGGGATGAGTTCTAGGTCCTTTGCTTTTCCTTCTATATATTAATGATCTTCTGCATTCTCTTAAACCCTCCAACTACATTAAATGCGTTTTATACGCAGATGACACAAGCATACCTTCATCTGCTAAATCTACTGCTGTTCTACAAGGTTAAATATTGCATTGAGTAGCATTATGAAGTGGTTCAAGAATTATTTAGTTCCTAATCCTCTGAAAACTAAATTTATGCTCTTTAAACGTGTTCAAAGGCCCTTAACTTTTATTCTTGAAGTAAAGCTTGGAATTCATTCAACTCCCGTTTGCAACGATGTTACACTTGTTGGCACATATCTTGACCTAACCATACATTTCGCTGTCACTTTTACCTCCTCAAGCAGAAGACTGAGTTTGGTATCCGTGCATTAATGAAAGCTCGCCTTTTTTTTCTCGTGAGGCTCTGCTAGCGTTGTATTAAGCTTTCATTCATAGTCCCATTAATTACGGCATTCTTTCGTGGGGCAACACGTATGCCTGTCACTTATCATGAATTCAACATATCCAAGATCAGTCAATGCGCATTATCACTTCTAGCTCTATGCAATCCAATGCCTCTGTGTTACTTCGCGCATGCAATCTCATGCATGTTAATATCGTGTTCCAGTTTAGCCTACTCGTCTTATCCCACAAGTTAATTCATGAAAACCTCACGTTTCCGTTCATTGCAGTTGACGTATTGCAGAATAAAAATATAACCAGATTTGCGGCTAGCAATTTCTTGTTACTCGAGGTTCATACCAATTACGGCAAAAAAGACATCTGTGTTCACTGCAATTTCTCTATATATTTAATTACCATATACTATAAAACCCTGTCCTTCTGTTGAAATCTTTCAAAATTACCTTAAGCGCCATTTCCTACGATAACTGTACTAAGATGTGGCGGTGTATCTTTGACTTCTGTCTCGCATGTCATTTCTTGTGTTTCATTCATCCTTTTTCCCGACTTTCCCTTATAACGGGCTGTTTTGTGTTTGCTTGATTTTAAATGAACTGTGTAATCATGTATTTCATCTGTCGCTGTTATTTAATAATAACGCTCACTTGCTGTCTATAGACATAATCATCAGTGTTTTTATTAACCGAGGGCACCACCACAGTTCTTTCACTTTACGACCCTCGTCTGCATATTTGTGTTGTTGTAACCACTTTTCTTTTGAACCAATAAATCTGTATCTGAATGTGCCAGGATTCCTGACAAAGCAAATACTTTTTTAGCCCCAGTAGATACTGTGCTCACATGGTACTAATAGTACCTTCAGTGCAACTATACTCCGTTTCAAACACAGCAGGTAACGTTGTCGAACCTCGGTCTGCACGTTTCAAATTGCTGTAGCTCGGATCTGCGATACTTTCTCAAGAATAAGCTTCTTTATAAGTTACAATTGCAAGTTTTGAGCAAGACGAGAAGAAGGTAAAAGCGGGAGTAGACGTTTCGATAAGCGGACTTGTCTTTTTGAGGGTGGCATATGCTTTCCTCAGCACTGTATATATAGGTAGGCTTCTGAAGGAGAGAGGAAGTAAGGCGGATGGGCGAGGCAGCGACCGAGAGTGTACTATTGAAAATATTACTGGAGCGAAATATGTTCCCGAACACGAAGGTGGTGGTGTGCGACAATGGGTCAGCTTACCTCAGTATGAAGCTTCAAGAATGGGCCCGTTATAGAAGAATTGGCCTGAGATTTCCGCGCCCTGCCATCCTGAAGGAAACGGACTAGCTGAGAGGCTCCTTCGGGAGTTGAGAACATTCATTGCAATTTACCATGATTTCCATGGAGGATGGAAGTGTGCCTTGTTACCCGTACTCAGGCACCATAACCATTCTCATACCATAGGATAAGGATGCACGCCTAACGTTGCTGCATCAGGCGAAACAACTTGCCTGCCGGCTGAGTACGACCTTGGAATCGTTGGGAAAGTAGATTTACAGGAACGGCACAAGACGGAACAGGAGCTTACCATGAACCATGAAGAGACACTATGATCTGCGACATAGCTCCAATATGCCTGTAATGGAGCCTGGAGAAAGTTTTATTCCGAAGAAGTTTAGATGGGCCGAGTTCAAAATTTTCTGGTCCCTACGCAGTGATAACCACCATCAAGCAACAATGAATTTTGAAATCGCTGCCTATTTGGGACCACAAGGAAAAACTGAAATAGCAAAAGTGGGAAATGTCGTACCTTGCCATCCCAGGAGGGATTGAAACCGACGTACGCGAGGATGTTATATTGCGGCGCAGATGGATCCCTGTAGCTGCATGAGTCTATTTTTAATCGTACTTTACATATATATATATATATATATATATATATATATATATATATATATATATATATATATATATATATATATATATATATATATATATATATATATATATATATATATATATGCATGCAATGAAAACACATATTTCAATTTTTGAGCACTTGTTTTCTTTACCCCGCTGTATGGTCGGCAGTAGTGGAATTGCTTCGAGTTCTGTTTGAGGTGACAATACAGCTAGCTTTGTCATATCAAAACCACTGCTAAGTAGCTGTTAAATTTATTTCATGAATCCAAATCAGAAGCAGGAAGCACGCATACATTCCAGACTTTTATGTTGCGGTATGTACAGTCAACCTTCAAACGAACATCTAGCGTAGATAGGGCAGCAAATTTCATTCAATTGCATGGACGCAATTAACTGCAATGTCTTCATGAGGCATCTGCCCCAACGGTGATAGAGCATAATGCGAGCTTCAGGGCTTTTTCCTGCATTTAAGATTTTTGTGGCCCTTCCATCTGCATACGTGCTTTATAGTGTACAGTTCCTATTTGCTTTTGTATATGTATTTGTTGCTCTGTATGTGCATGAATAAAGGCGAAGCATGACAAGCATCAAAAATTATATTGATACTGATATTTTCAATCAACCCATTAGCGAGTTTGATGTTGCTAGTGTGTTAATATCTGCACAAATAGTTGGCATATTGTGAATGACCATAAATCTTAAGTCCGTTCACAGACCATTGTTTAGGTAATTGTTATAGACATTATTGGACAATAATTGTAAGGTCATAGGTCGATAGATATCTATAGGCTGGTCAATAAAGATAATTCGTAACTACTCTATACACTTTCATCCAAATAACTTTTAACGCGATAGGTTAAGGGCTCCGTGTCGTCGAAAGTCCGGTGTCGGCGTCGGCGGCGTTGTCTGTGACAAAATTCCACCCGAAGCACGCAGGCCCTCCGCGTGGTGCATAGGTGCTGCTGAAGTAATTCAATTTCTCTATGTTAAGTGCGTCAGAAGCTCGTAGACTTACACAGGACCTACAGCCATGATAATGTCGCGCTGTGATATGAATATACGATGACAGATTATTCTGTTACGCAGAAACTGAAATACAAACTCCGTTTCGAGCTGCTGTTTGCGGTTTCACGTGGCTGTGCACTACGTTCTGCATCGGCCCACGCAACCTAACTGAAAGCTCATCTTTGTGCATAGGCTTCGTACAGTTAAGTTTGCGGCTACTCCAGCGCCATCTAGCGCACCGATGCGACAGCACTGGGAACGTGCCTCAGCGTCTCGTCCGGCTCGATGCGCATTCCTTCACGCGCACTGCACTTTGTGTCGGCCATGGTTACGGCCGTTTTGTTTTGTTAATGAGCCCTCCCCTTTTTTTCGGAAACATCTTCTGCCAGTGCTACGGCATGCGCTGCATCGGCGAGCGTGGAAATTACGGAGGTGCGAAAAAGAACAAGTGGATCCGGCGATACTGCTGCGTAAGAAACTTACAGCCACGAAAGCCAGCCCTGGATAAATTAGTACATGTTTCCTGGCTGGCCTTACGAACTAAAACGGCGAAAAAAAGAGATCGCACTGTCAGGAGAGTAAATTATGTCTACTTGTGTCATCATATTTGTGAGAAGTGTTTGTATTGGTAATCGTGCTACATGTGCGTGTTTTGCTTCTTGTGCGACGCCACCGGTCATGGCCGGGTCAGCTGCTCAACACTGAAAGAACTGTTGTCCTCACTGCGCTTATTTGACTACCACTTAACGTAGCTTTAGCATTTCGTATGTTCAGGATAGCACTGGCGCGTGTGATGAGTAATATTTTATGCCAAGGAAACTTATGCTGGCCAGCACTAATTCATAGGCGATACCCGTTTCGGCTGCTAGTGTCGAAAGGGAAGTTTCACATGGTGCGACTGTTCTTGGGCCTTCAAGTTTGAGAAATCGCCTTGCGAAAGCAAAGCGCTTAAAAGGAAACGAATAAGGAAGCGAAATCTCACCTTGTGAGAAAGGCATATTGAACCTCCACCCATGTAAATGATGAAAAAAGGAACATTCGAGTCACATAAATTGAAATGTCCGGATTAATAAGTCTAATTTGTCAGCTAGAGATGGCTCCGAATGGGTCCCAGGTGAATCAACCAGGATACTGTCCAAGCATTTCTTCAATGGAGAAAAAAAGGATAATAAAAATCATCTTGACAACAACCCAACGATTTTTCTGGACGTTTACAAAGTGCGGTAAGCTGACGAGATTAATCTGACGAATAAAAAACCTGATAAGCAAGGGCTCGTTTGTCACACTTGCCGCATGTACTGCCTCGTAGTTGCGCCGACGGTGTCGGCAAGTTAGTCCCGGTTGTGTGTTCAGCAGTGAGCCATGACGAACCATTTACAAGTGCTTCAAAACCGCAAAAGCTTTCGTGTTGCGCCATTCCAAACGACGAAGAAGCACACGGAAAGTTAGAGCGCCATGGTATAACATAGTCACTTTCCATCAAGATCGCGCACGACTTGATCAAATTTGAGAATTTCGATCAAGCATGGCCACTGCAACACGGTCCAACAATCGGAACGGAGTTAGTTTAGCTCACTCGGCATGACAGTGCTGACGGCACCCTACGATCATATCCTGAAGCTCGAAGTCGATGAGCAGATCGCGATCGATTGAACACATATTGACAGTATCGCGATCCAAAGGACGGTGCAGATGTACCAAGTTCCGACTGAGCATTATGACGATCTCAAAAAAAAATGTGATATCGATGTCAAATGATATGCTGTGGCTTACAACGCGCCGGAGCGAAATGAGGCATGCATCGCCAGCAGCGAGGCGTCGATTAAAAATTGGTCAACCTATTAGAAGCACAACGTTTTCAGGGTGCCAGTTTAGTGACTTCGGTGTTGATGCAACAGTAGGCTTTACTCACGTGCAGGGTGATTTCGTACAGTTGTTTTCTCTGCTGCGAACGGCGCTTCCTGTGAACGTCCATGCTGGCAACTACTTTCTCGGAGAGAACATAAGAAGTAGCGTAGAGCTTGTCCCCGCTGGTTAAGGCAGCAGCACGAAAGTACACACACACACAGACACACACACACACACACACACACACGCACGCACACGCACACGCACACGCACGCACGCGCACACACACACACACACACACACACACACACACACACACACACACACACACACACACACACACACACACACACACACACACACACACACACACACACACACACACACACACACAGCGCGCCACAGCTGTTACTCACTGCGTCGCCTGTTCACTGAATGGAGCCAATTGCGTTCGCCGGAAATATTATGCTTACATAAGCTGCAGTGGCCGCGAAGCCTGATGCGCCGTCAGGGATCTTTGAATACCAGCGCGTTCCACTCTCATAGGTGAAGTTTAAGCGTCCTCCAATTATTATTTATAAACAGTACCGACAGAAATTTGGAATTGCAATGTGTATAGATAAACTATAGACTGTCTAAAGCCCTAGACGTCTTGGCAATGTTTAAACTTTGGCGTGTGAGTGTGGTGTTTCCAGCGAGTTTCCTATTATACCGCTGGAAAGCCCCGTACAAACGTCGTATGCATGGTTGGCGACTGTCTTGAAGAAAAAGATATGTCATAAGGTTTAAATATCTACAAAGAAGGTAGACATGGTACGGGTCATATGCGGAGAAATTTTGAAAATGTGTTGTTTCTCGCCGGATCAAAAAATTCTTAATGTAGCCTACATATAATCGAAAAAGAGAAATCCTTATTGGAGCTTTCGTTTTAATCGACAAGGTCGCTCAACTATGTGTTTCTTACTTTTTTTTAGTAGCACTGCTCAGCTGCGGAATAAAGCGCGCAGCTATAGCTGTCGAGCTCTATACAGTACCTGTAGATAAAACCGGCCGTTCAGAAAGCGCATCGTTCACTGTGAAAACAACACCACCTGTGAGTGCAGATTCCATAGTACGTGCCTTTGTGGCTTCTCGCTGTGCTGGTGAGTAGTCAACTTTGTGTGCGTATCGGTGAACAATGGGCTGTTGCGGTCCCCTAGTCGTATTACGCCCTGTCTGTCTTTTTCAGCGATAAGAGTATTTTTTAACATAATCCTTGATATATAGCAGAGCCATTCAGCTGGATAACTCATATGGGCGGGCATCATTACAATGAAATGCGCGTCATAGTTGGCTGAGTAATAACATTTCACTAATCAATGTTTTAACTAATTATTTTAGCGATGTATTACAATATGCAAATTGAAGCCTGATACTTCACTTGGCAAATGCACTTATGAAACATTTTCAAAGTAGCACCATTTTCCACACAACCGCGCCCAACTAGCATTAGATATGCAATGTTGTTTCGCTTACTTCTAAAAAAAAACAACCTCTTGTGCATTCAAGCTCAAGCTACTATATAGCTACTTTCAACTACTATTCAAGCTACTATATAGTAGTGACGATAGTAGAGTGAAAATAATGTTGCAGAAATAGAAATACATTTAGGCCACAGAGGTCTGATTTTTGTTCTTTTCTGGTGAATGGAAGGCGAAAACAATTTTCATTTACTGCTACTTCGGGTTGCTGAAACTACCTTACTGTTGTTATCAGTACGATGTTCCTCGTGCCATTCGTCTTACAATTCTACAGTTCGAACGAGAACAAAGGAGCTTTATACACGGGCCCGGTTTTTATTAATCATATCATGAGAAGCCAACGAAGAAAGACACCGAGGAAAACATAGGGGAAACACTTGTACTTAATGACTGAATTAAAGAAATGCCAAATTATTGGCAGTGAAAGTGGATCAGAAACAACTTGCCGCAGGTGGTGAACGATCCCAAGTCTTCGCAGTACGCGAGCGATACCATAACCAACTGAGCTACCGCGGCGCGGTTTGCCCGTCCACTTTCTTGAGTAGTTATGTGTTACTACAAGAACTAAGCTTAGGAGTGCTAGCCAGCGCCACCACTCAAAAACCTTCGCGGCGGATGTGGAACATACTTTTTGGCGCAGCCGTCATGAGTACGTGATCTTTCTGGGTGAAAGCAACTGGTCAATAAACCCGTCCATGCTACCTGGAGGCATCAACGTTGCCGGATTCGAGAGCCTCGTGAAGTAAGAACGAGAAGAAAGGGGGTTGACCCCATCCGCGGCCAAGGTTTGTAAGTGATAGCACTGGCTAACGCTCTCAAGGTTATTTCTAGTAGCAACACATGGATACCCAAGTAAGTCATTTGGAAACCGTGCCGCGGTAGCTCAACTAGTTAGAACATCGCACGCGTAACGCAAAGATGTGGGATCGTTCCCCACCTGCGGCAAGTTGTTTTTTCACCCGCTTTCATTGCCATTAAATTATCATTTCTTTAATTCAATGATTCGACAAGTTTTTTTCCCTATGTTTTCCTTGGTGTCTTTGTTTCTTCGCTTCTCAATTCTACAGTTAATAATTTTCATCTGATAGAAGTTCTAGCCTTCCCGTTGTTGTCAAATGCTGCGTAATCAAACGCTGGCCAACCCGATCAATATAACAAGGCTTCCGCACCCAAGCCTGAACGTATAATACTGATTAAAATACCTTGTTGATCGGAATCGTTTACCTTCATACATGAATCTACACCCGACCGAACAAGAAGAGGCCAAAGCATCAATTTCATTACTGCAGCATTTCTAGCTGCACCTACAGTATGTGGGCCACAATATTGCTACGGTTCATCCCCGTGTACGTTGGAGAAGACGCTCAGTGATGGGACGAATATCACGGTCGAATAGGTGCTCATGGGTTTCGCTGACGCGCTATCTTGGCTCTGCCTTCTACTTGTACGCTTGAAACATTTTTTTCTTTATTTCCGCTGTTCAATCCATGTCAAAATTTTGTGGAACTGTGGGCTGCTCCGACGGTGTCCGCCTGTTCGGTCATTGTGAAGCTAGTGGAGAAGTGTGGTGCTGAGGGTTGCAGTGAGTACGATGAGATGTTGTGGACCATCAGAATTATCATCGGAACGGTACAGAACATCATTATTGAGCAGCAGGTAGAGGGGCGAGTACAATACACGCGAATTCATAGCGTGGAAGGTGTACATCCTTCACCAGGTACGCTGCCTCCCCCACATTACCTAATCATTACTTTTGGCTCAGAACAAGAAGAATAACGGGAAGTTCTGTGACCCTGCGCAGATGGGGAAGAAGACCGTGAAGGTGGCCGACCACATCTGCCACCGCCAATTTCTACCCAATTAGAGCAAATAAAATTTTTCCTCCTCCTCTGTGACGGTAATCACATAGAGACCTCTTCAAAGCCAAAACACAAAGGTGGAACAGGAAAAAGGCCCTGGAAGCAGATTTTGCAGCAGAAAATATGTGCGCTTGTAGCGAACATTCTGGGTTTTGTAGCACATGCTTTTGACTTGTTGAACCAGATGCAAAGAAAGAATCTAGGGTGCCGCACCTTTTCAGCGAAATTTAGAGCACAGTAAAGCGCATGTTATTGCAGCCTAGGAACATAATAACATTTATTTACACATATTCCGTCATAAGTTCCCAAGAGACCCACTTAGGTACTCAATGTCTGTGGACGCCTTTATGTAGTTAGCGCATTCTCTATATTTTCTTATTTTTCTACGGACCTCCCGTTCCGCAAGAGCCTGTGACAGCTTCTTCTGTCTGTCCTAAAGGACAGTTTGGCTGCTGTCCACATAAAAAAAAAGAGACATTTTGCCTTAACCCAATTTGCCAGGTGTAGTTGCCAGGTGTGCTAAGCACATTTCTAGCTGAATTAATTTCGGTGTGCAGTCTCTGTTTTGCTGTCAAAGTATCAATTTCAACAAAACATTACGCGCTGATTTTTTTGCATAATACTGTACTTAAGGCGCTTTCTGCAGTCACTGAAGCTGCCTTTTTCGCGAATTCTTCCCGGCTTTGATGAGGTCCTAGATCAGCAGAATTTCTCTTCAATCCTCCCCAAACCTCTCTTAATACGGCAATATTGGGCAAAGTCCATTGATGCCAGCTATTCGAAGGCTGGCTCGCTCTTGAAAAGTGCATGTATTTTCGCTATTTGCGCTCTCTACATCAGCCTTTCCGTGTGATAGCCTACTAAAAAGCCTGTACGATTTCATACAGGGCCTATATGCTTTCATGCAGGAGCTATGTGCTTCCCTACGGGACCGATATGAATTCATAAAGGATTAATATAGGACCGACACGGCTGAAATATAGGACCGATATGGTTGAGCAAGAACACATGTAGGACTCGTATGCCTGAATATAGGGCACATATGCTTAGTATATAGGACACATATGCCCGACTACAAAACAATATAGGATCGATCTGGCTGAGTATAAAATAATACAGGACTTGCGTGGGAGCCGTAGGACCAATTTATGCGTTTCCTTTCTTTTTTCGATCATGCAGAATTTTAAAGAATCGCTTAGGGCCTGCAGAGTAATTGTAGTCCGGGAGATGAATTAATGAAAGCGGCGGATATTACTTGCACAAGAAATCGAGATGCATAATTGCCTATTAAAGAAAACTCACTAAATTACTTTTTTAATTATTGACTTCTTGGCACTTATTGCCCTTTAGGATTTAGCCGAGGAGTTCTCAAGGCGCATCCTCGTGAATCAACTGCCACGTATCGACTGCTAACAAGATTCAAAACGAGTAGAGAGAAACCAAAGTACGTTCGAAACCCGTTGTGGTTTCTATAGAAGATCTGTATGATTACCTGCGTCTGCACCGCGAAACACTAAACAAAACTGCGCATAGCAGCCGCGTCCATTTGCTGGAATACAGACCGCCACTGCAGTACCTGCTCTGCAAACATATCGAATGTGGCGGCACATTTCTGGCACACACCGCACCGACACCGACGTCAAGGAAGCTAACGGACCAGACGATATACCGAATGAATTTTTAAAAACGTATGGGGAGGTGTATGATGGATGGATGGATGAAAAACTTTATTAGGGTCCTTTAGGGCGCGCCCTAGCACGCAGCATGGAATGGTATAGGCAATACCTTACCATTATATACCGCAAATCACTCGCGTCCGCATGACTACCAGATGAGGGGAAAAAAGCGAGGGTGATTCCTATACATAAATCCGGCGACGGCAGCGAACCTTCTAACTACAGGCCAATCTCACTTATCAGCACATCTTGTAAAATATTTAAACATATTATCTTCAAACACACCACTATATTTCTCGAGCAAGAACATCTATAATACCTCAACAAAACGGCTTTAGAAGTGGGCACTCAACGATCACACAACTAAGCGAAGTGGTGCATGACCTTGCGCTCAACCTAAACAACCGAAGCCAGACAGACACGATCCTCCTCGACTTCAGTAAAGCGTTTGGTTGTGTAAGCCATGTAAAATTAGTTGCAAAACTGGAGGCTGCAATCGGAGGTGGTCAGATTACTGCATGGATAAAAAACTTCTTATCACATCGAAAACAATATGTTATTGTAGATAACACCCCTTCCAGGTCTGTAGCTGTCACCTCCGGTGTTCCCCAAGGGTCAGTGTTGGGCCCATTGCTATTTTTGATCTTTATTAACGACATTGCTGCTAACATTGAATGTGACATTAAGCTCTTCGCGGATTATTGTATTATTTATAAAGAAATTGTCAGTTACGCAGACCACTTATTAATAAACAGAGCACTCGATTTGGTGTCCAATCGGTGTAAAGAATGGCAAATGTCAATTAACACCACTAAATCTGTGTGCATGTCCGGTACAACAAAAAAGAAGCCTTCAGAATTTTCTTACGCCCTCGGTGGCACTTGCCTAAATAAAGTAAATAACCACAAATACCTAGGTTTGACATTATCCTCTGGCCTTTCATGAAACTTAAATATTGATAATATTACCTCAGTCGCATTGCGCAAGCTTTTTCTTTGTTACACGATGTCTTCACCTTGCACCGAAACACACCAGGCTGCTAGCCTATACAACTTTTGTTCGCCCCGTCTTAGAATACGCTAACATCATCTGGTTTCCACACACGTCGACTAACATAACAAAACTAGAAAAGGTGTAAAGAAAAGTTGCGAGGTTCATTTTTAACAAATACAGTACCTATGACTCCCCTACAAACCTCTTAGCTTTTGCAGGTCATAAAACACTATCAGTTAGGGCCAGACACGCCCGCTTAAAATTCATCTACCAACTAATGCACCACAGTTATAAGATAGACCGAACAAAGTACGTTACTTTGTCTACATCACGTCTGTCGCGAAAAAATCATCCATTTAGACTAAACCAGTACAGTGTTCGCAATGACACGTTCAAGTTTTCACTTTTCCCACGTGCGATCAGAGAATGGAATCTCCTCCACTCAAACATAGTTTCCTCTCCGTCACTTTCATCGTTCATCAACCTACTAGAGACATCAAACAGAGAAGACACCACTTAACACACCCACATATCTTAAACTGTAACACTTATTTCTGTGCGTGGAATTTCTGCATTTCAACCCCCAAACTCGCCGCTTCTACGTGGTTATCTGTTAGCTGTATAAGTTCTCTCATATTACAGGGGTCATCCATTCGCTATTTTTATATAAATTCTAGTAATACAATATTGTTATATTGTTATACTACCACAATGTTATATTGTTATAGCCATATTGTTATACCAACCAAAAGTATTGTATCATTGGTGATTTCTGCAGTAGTTAAGGAAGCCTTTTCCTGTTTTCTTTCTTTCATAGTACCATGTAACACCATCTGTTATTTTCTTTCTGTAAAATCGTGCCCACCTGCTTTGTTCTCACTGAGACTGGCAGTATTGCAAATAAATAAAATAAAACAAGTGAGACAAATGCACGCTGCAGACGAGGAGGAGGAATAAACTTTATTTGTACACAGCATATTTGAGACCTAGGCCTCTACCTAAATGACGGCCTCGAGCCCTTGGGCCCTGGCGGCATCTTCAGCCTGCTGGATTGCCTTGAGTTGGTCTTCCGGTGCACAGCTGAGCAGCGCGGTCTCCCACTGCTCTCTGGTCTTAATCATTTTATTCTGTATGGGTGCACGAGGACAAGCCCAAACCATATGTTGTAGGTCCGCCCTTTCTTCACAGAACCTACATCTATCCGTGTAAAGGTCCGGGTAGTAGCGGTGGTAGGCCACCGGGTTCGGATATGTATCTGTTTGTAAGAGGCGCCATGCCGTCGCTTGCCGTCTATTTAACGAGGAGTGTGCCGGGGGGAAATGGGCCCTTCCCAATTTATAGTGTTTGGTGATCTCGTTAAAGCTGGTCATCCGGTCTCTCTCCGTTCCCAGTATTTGTTGCGTGTCACCTGCTCGGCCTGTCAGTTCTCGAGCCAGGTTGTGCGCTATCTCGTTCCCGGGAAGGGAGGAGTGTGCCGGCGCCCATATAATGTGAATGTCGCGATCTTCACGAAAGTTGTTTAAAATTCTCAGTGCTTCCGGCGAGATTCTTCCTTTTGCATAGTTCTTGACGGCTGTCTTGCAGTCGCTTATTACGATGTTAGCTTCCGTGGAGGCTATTGCCAGTGCTAAGGCAGCTTCCTCCGCCACCTCTGCCTTCCATGTTTTTACCGTCCCACAAACTCTGCAGTCACCCTCTAGACTCGTAGCAACTATCGACATACTCTGTCCATTTGCGTACTCCGCCGCGTCCACATAGACCACGTCCCTGGCACTACAGAATCTTTTGTGGAGAGCTCTCGCTCGTGCGTTTCTGCGATCTTGGTGAAACTCCGCGTGCATGTTTCTGGGGATTGGGGGTATTGATAGATGTTCCCTTATTTTCCTTGGGATGTCTCTCCGCACTCCGTGCTGTGCTTCGTAGGATATTCCGATGTCATCTAAGATGTGTCTCCCCGTCAAACTCTGTGTAAGCCTTTCATACTGCGCTACTCTCTGGGCCTCAATAAGTTCGTCTAATGTGTTGTGCACGCCGAGGGCCAAGAATTTCTCGTTTGACGTATTTGCCGGAAGTCCCAAGGCTTGCTTATACGCCCTTCTAATAATGCAGTCTATCTTGGCTTTCTCCGCAGCATAGAGCTTGAGGTAAGGAACCACATATACAATGCGACTGATTACGAATGTTTCTATTAATCGGATGAGGTTAAGCTCTTTCATGCCATAGTGCCTGTTGGATATCCGCTTTATTATTCTGATTGTTTGTTGAACACTTTTGTCAAGTAGTCTAATGGTTTCTCCGTTATGGCCGTTTTCGGATATGCGCAGTCCCAGTATTCTGAGGCTCTCCACTATCGGTATCGTGGTGCCTTCTACTGTGACCACAGTGCCCGGTCTTTCCCTAATGCTTTTTCGACCCCGGCGTGTGGGCCTATAGAGCAGAAGTTCTGATTTTTGCGAGGAGCATCTCAGTCCCTTGTCTTTGATGTAGTCTTCCACCATGTTTACTGCTGTTTGAAGGATCTCTTCCACATGCCCATCGCTTCCACCCACCACCCAAAGGGTGATGTCGTCCGCGTTGAGGCTGTGTCCGAGTCCTATCTTTTCGAGTCTCGCAGGAAGGCCGATCATTGCCACGTTGAATAAAAAGGGAGATAGGACTTAACCCTGCGGGGTACCCCTATTACCTAGCTTGAGCGCGTCCGATTTGGATTCTCCAATTGAAATCTTTGCGGTACGATCTGTCAAGAAGTCTTTGATGTACGCGTATGTTTTACGTCCTACATCCAGGTTTTGGAGGTTTTGTAGTATGGCCTTGTGCGTGACGGTGTCAAAAGCCTTAGTTAGATCGACACCTAGTATTGCCTTAGTGTCTAGACTTTTCTCACCCGCATCTATGATCTGATGTTTTAGTTTGAGCATAATATCCTGCGTCGATAACTTTGGTCGAAATCCAACCATGGTGTGGGTAAAGTCCTCCATCATCCATGTATTTCGTTCGACGTGTGAGAACCACATGTTCCATGAGTTTACCGACGCAGGATGTCAGTGATATGGGCCTTAAGTTCGTCAGTTGTGGTTTCTTTCCAGGCTTTGGTATAAAAATGATTTGGGCTGATTTCCATTGACTTGGAATGCTGCCTTGCTCCCAGCAGTTATTCATGTAGGCCGTGCGAGCTCGGATGGATACATCGTCGAGGTTCCTGAGTATTTTGTTGCTTATCCCATCAGGTCCTGGTGCTGATTTCGAGTTGAGCCTGGTAAGTTCATATCTGACTTCTGCCTCCGTAATAGGGGTATCAAGATCAGGATTCTCGTTACCTAGGTAATCCGGAAGTAGTTCTCTATCCGCATCTCCAACATACATCTGTTGGAGCTCTCGAAAGAGCTCTTCTTCTGTACCGTTGTAGTTGTGTATAACCTTCTGTAGATTGTGTCTTTGTATGGTTTTTGTACTTCTGGGGTCCAAGAGGCATCGGAGAATGTTCCAGGTCTTGGACATTCATATCTGCCTTTCCATCAAGTCGCACGTGGCTTCCCACTTCTGTTGGGTTAACCTATTTG
This sequence comes from Dermacentor variabilis, assembly GCF_050947875.1. Classification (NCBI taxonomy): domain Eukaryota; kingdom Metazoa; phylum Arthropoda; class Arachnida; order Ixodida; family Ixodidae; genus Dermacentor; species Dermacentor variabilis. The sequence continues at coordinate 70,354,376 of NC_134574.1, read as the reverse complement.
CATATATCTCGATTTCCTTGTTTAATTCCACAATTCTCTTCCTTAAATTCCGAGTATGTTTTTGCTTTTTGCATCTTTTCAGCGTGCTACCTTTCGCTTCCCACATGTGCAATAATCTGCTATCCATCTCCTCTATACCTGCCTCCTCTGGAACAGTTTTGGTAGCTCGTTTAATGTTTTCTTGCAGTTTCTCTGCCCATTTCGCAATGTCCGTTATAGTGTCTTCCGCATCATCCTGTCGGATTTTGCGGAAAGAGTCCCATTCTACTAGCTTCAGTTCTCTCCCCATCTTTTTCCTTGGGCTTGCTTGTACCGTTGTAACGACGATGTAGTGGTCACTACCTAAGCTTCCCTGCATGTTTGTCCATTGAGAAACTGCTACATTCTTCGTAAATGTGAGATCTGGTGTCGTGTCGTTGGTTACGCTGTTTCCTATTCTGGTTGGTGCCTGAGGGTCAGTTATGAGCGTTAGTCATTCGTGCTGAGCGTCTACCCATAGGCTTCGGCCCTTAATGTTCTCTATGCTGTATCCTCAAGCCGCGTGTGACGCGTTAAAATCGCCGACCACGACTAGTGCCTGCTTGTGCGCTACGCTCAACACTTTGCGGAAGAGTGGGCTGAATTTGGGCTTGTGCCGGGGTGGACTATATATGTTCAGAATAAATAGACTACCCTCTTTTTTACGGGATGGGACTATTTCAATCAGGACGTGGTCTATGCCGCGCACACCGGTATCGTGCTCGACAGCCGAGAGGTTTCTGTGTATCAGCGTCGTGACTGTTGCCTTCTCGCCGGAAGCACTGTACGATTTATACCCCGATAATTTTGCGATCCCCCCGGTTTCCTGCAGGGCGATCACATCTGGCGCCTCCTTACTTGTTACGAGCTGCTGCAGGTTTCCTCGCTTGCGACGATACCCGCGGCAGTTCCATTGCCAAATCGCGTATTGGTTCAGCGGCGCCACGTTGATTTATCTGTTCTTCCCCGGTGGCGTTGCTATTTTCTACCGCATTCGGTCAGCTATACGGTTTACATTTGACCGGTCCTGCGCCTGCCGGCCTAATATCCTTTGGTGTGCTTTCTAGTGCCGCTACTCTATTCTCTAATACATCGAATCATTGTTTAATCTCTACATACATGTTTGTGATTTGTTGCTGTAACCCATCGAACATTCCTTTAAACGTTCCCATAACCTCGCTGATTGCAAAGACACTCTTTTCTTCAGCCGTTTCTTGCGCCTTCCTTTCGTGTGGTGGTGCTTCTCCGTTCGCTTGCGTGGGAACGGGCGTTGGAGCCCGACTACGCGTCGACGTCGCACTGGCGGAGGGTGCGTCGCCATTCTTTTGTTGCTGAAGCTTCGCGTTTTCTGCCCTAAGCTGCTTGATCTCATCTTTAAGCGTTGCATTCTCTCGGGTAATCTGTTCTAACATATTTCTAATCTGAGTCATTTCCTGTTCTAGGGCGGACCCTTTAACTTTAGGCGATTGAGTAGCGGTGCCGGAGATCGCGCTTGCCCAGCTCACCTTTGCTTTGCTCCCGTCTCCCCCTCGATTAGTTCTCGAACCGGACCTCGACCTCGATCTCGTCCACGATCTGGTCCTTGACCTGGACCTGGAGCGTTCGCGACCGGCTTCCCCTGGCAGTCTCGGGAAGGAACCGGAACGGTGTCTTCCATAGTTTTTCCTGCTTGTTTCTTCTCTGTCGGTTGAGGGCTGCTTGCTCGCTACAGTCTTATGATTATTGTTGTTGCTCCCTCTGTTTTCTTTGTAGTTTTGGTAGTAGTACTCTTCCGCTTCGGCCTCTTCTTCTTCCCTCCTCCGTCGCTCCCAGCGGCGTCTCCTGACCAGGTACGGTATCTTGTATCTTGCTTGGCACTTCTTGTCTCCTGTGAGGTGGTCTTTGCCGCACAGTTGGCACTCCGCGTCGCAGTTGTGATCCTGCTGAGGATTCTTGCACCCACACCCCCGGCAAATCTTGTCTTCAGGGTTGGGGCACACGTCAGCCCTGTGCCCTGTTCTTCCGCATGCATAGCATATGTCGATGTGTTTTTTATACAAGGAGCACTGGATAAGCATCGCTCCATACCTCACATATCTTGGGACGTGAAAACCTTCAAATAAAATGATCACGTTGTCTGTGTTACCCATTCTCTTGGCGTGCAAGACTCCAGGATTGCGTGGCGTGACCAGACTGGTCACTATGTCCTCCGGACTCTCCTCCTGGGATATTCCTCTGATGAGACCCTTGGATGTATTATCAGGAGCTGCTCTGTGGGCACTTGCTTCAAATTCTTGTTCTCCAAGGCGTAGCTTATTGATAGCCCCATATTTTCTGGCCCAGTCCTCGGAATGCGTGCTGAGCACCACTATATTTTGTTTGCTGTTTATGCATATGCTGTCTTCCTCCGCTGTCTCTCGGCCGACCCCGGCAGCGTTGCGCAAACAGTAGTAAATGCGATCCAGCTTGTAGTCTGATACATTAAGTCCGCCACGTGGGCGCACGATAACCCTGTAGTCTTCTTTTGGCAGGTTAGGCAGCCTACTTGCTTCGATGATTTGTCGCACCTTGCGTTCGTTCTTCCATTTGTTTCTATTTTTTGCTTCCCCGACGAAGGTTCTTCCCTGCTGCTCGTGTCCCGCCAATCCGGCCCCACCGCTGCATCGCTTCTTTGTGCCTCTTCTAACTTCGCACCAACCTTATTCTTTTCCGAACTCCTCCGGTTGCATTTCTTCTCCTTCCACGCTCACGACTTTCATTGTGGAGCAGGGCCTGGGTATCTCCGTCGGTAGGCCGAGCTCTCTCAGCCACCGCCTCGGCGGAGCCGTTCGAGGTGTCGAGACGTTCTAGTTGGGTGTAGATCTCCCGCCACGCGTAGCGAGAGGAATGAACGATTGACGGCCGAAAACGGGCCCACCTGGTAGAGAATGGTGCCCTTGGACTCCTTGGCACCTGTTCTTTTGAAGATCAATGGATTTCTCCACAAAATGCGATTTTCCGCCGAGAATCATAAGAAAATGCGGAGCTGACGCGATGTGCATTCGCACTCCACGGCTTCTTCTTCTTCCCACGCTGCAGAGACATGCAGTTTTATCGAGGAATCTTCGCGGGTCGCACGATGCACACAGAAAGCACGGGCTACATGAGCGCAGTCCGCGCGTGACAAACATACGGCCACGAAACCAAGATACGGACGACGTGGCTAGGTGTAACCTGCGACAGACACAGTCCAAGGTAAACCTAGGTTCCCTAGAGCGCTGATTATGAAAAGGAAATTTACAGGAGAATAAAAATGGATTGGAACGCATTGGGCAGACATTGTGAGATCCTGACTGAAAGCTTACCTTTGTCATTAAAAAGAAAGATGTACAATCACTGCATTCTACCGGTGCCGACATATGGGGCAGATACTTGGAGACTCACAGGGAAGTTTGAAAACAAGTAAAGGATCGCGCAAAGAGCGATGTCGCGAAGAATGTTAGGCGTAACGTTAAGAAACAGGAAGAGAGCGGTGTGGAAGAGAGAGCGAACAGGCATAGCTGATATTCTAATGGACATTAGGAGAAAGAAATGTAGCTGGGCAGGTCATGTAATGCGAAGGTAAGATAACGGGGGACCATTAGGATTACAGAATATGAGCCAAGAGTAGGGGAGCGTAGTCGAGGACGGCAGAAGACCAGGTGTGGTGACGAAATTGAAATGTTCGCAGGTGCTAGTTGAAATTGGTTGGCGCAGGACAGGGTAATACGACATCGCAGGGAAAGGCCTTCTTCTTGCAGTTGACTTAAAATAGGCTGATGATGATGATGAACGATTTGCATAAACCGCTATTATCATTATGTTTGGTGAATTATTTTGAGGACAGAAGGTCGATATAAACAATTTGCTCTTATTGATGAAATCTTCAGTCGTCTGCATTTTGCGTGCTCTTGTCGTTATGTACTAAATTTAGCGACAACGTTATCCATTAAGACAATGAAGTACGATAATAAATTGCAAATGATGCCATATTGTTTTGAGATTTAGGTATGTTGCTAATAAGGTCTAGCTCCATTATTAGCTGACACATTTAGCTTCTAGATAGATAGATTATGCGGTTTAACGTGCCAAAACCACTTTGATTATGAGGCACGCCGTAGTGGAGGAGTCCGGAAATTTCGACCACGTGTGGTGCTTTAACGTGCACCTACATCTAAGTACACGGGCGTTTTCCCATTTCGCCCCCATCGAAATGCGGTCGCCGCGGCCGGGAACATTTAGCTTCTGTCTATTGGAAGGAGCATTGTCATAACTCATGCTAATATACAAATAGTCTCATATAGGAAAGGTAGCAGTAAGAATACTGCTATCTACAAACCAGTGTATATGTTCCGTGTTTTCTCTAATCGTTTAGAGATAATATAATTGTTTTAGGTAATTGCTTTCCATATCACATAGAATGTTTTGAATACCTGATTTCTTAGTAGCATCATCAGCCTATTCATGTCCACTGCAGGACGAAGTCCTCTCCCTGCGATATCCAGTTACCCCTGTCCTGCGCTAACCGATTCCAAATAGCACCCGCAAATTTCCTAATATGGTCACTCCATCAAGTCTTCTGCCGTCCTCTACTGCGCTTGCCTTCTCTTGGCACCCATTTTGTTACCCTAATGGTCCAACGGTTACCTAGTCTGCGCATTACATGACCGGCCCAGCACCATTTCTTTCTCTTAATGTCTATTAGAATATCGTCTATGCCAGTTTTCTCTCTGATCAAAACTGCTCTCTTTCTGTCTCTTAAAGTTATGCCTAGCATTCTTCGTTCCATCGCTCATTGCGCGGTCCTTAACTTGTTCTCAAGCTTCTTTGTCAGCCTCGAAGTCTCTGCGCCGTATGTCAGCACCGGTAAAATTCACTGATTGTATACTTTCCTTTTCAATGATAACGGTAAGCTCCCATTCAGGGGCTCACGATGTCTGCCGTATGCGATCCAACCCATTTTTATTCTTCTATGAATTTCCTTCTCGTGGTCCGGGTTCCCTGTGATTAGTTGGCCTAGATAAACGTACTCCTCCACAGACTCTAGAGGCTGACTTGCGATCTTGACCTCTTGTTCCCTTGCCAGGTTATTTATCATTATCTTTGTCTTCTGCATATTAACCTTCAGTCCCACTCTTTCGCTCCCCCTGTTAAGGTCCTCAATCATTTGTTGCAACTCGTCTGCATTGTTGTTGAATAGAACAATGTCATCGGCAAACCGAAGGTTGTTGAGGTATTCGCCGTCGATCTTTACTCCTAAGCCTTCCCAGTTTAATAGCTTGAATACTTCTAAGCACGCAGTGAATAGCATTGGAGAGATTGTGTCTCCTTGTCTGACCTCTTTCTTTATAGGTACCTTCCTACTTTTCTTGTGTAGAATTCAGGTGGCTGTGGAATCTCTGTAGATATTTTCTAGTGTATTTACGTAAGCGGTCTGTACTCCTTGATTATGCAATGCCTCTATGACTGCTGGTATCTCTACTGAAGCAAATGCTTTTTCGTAATCTGTGAAAGCCATACAGATAGGTTTATTGTACTCTGCGGATTTCTCGATCACCTGGTTAATGACATGGATGTGATCCATTGTAGAATAACCTTTCCTGAAGCCAGCCTGCTCCCTTGGTTGACTAAATTCCAGTGTTGTCATTATTCTATTGGAGATTATTTTGGTAAAAATTTTATATAATACTGGGAGCAAGCTATGGGCCTATAATGTTTTAGTTGTTTAACGTGGCCCTTTTTATGGATTAGTATAATGATTGCATTCTTACAGTTTTCTGGGACCCTTGTAGTCTTAGACACTTAGTATACAGAGCCGCCAGTTTTCCTAGCATTATGTCTCCTCCATCTTAGATCAAATCGACTGTTATTCCATCCTCTCCTGGCGCTGTTCCCCGTTTCATGCCTTGCAAAACCTTTCTGACCTCATTTCTAGTTATAGGAGGAGTTTCTGTACAGTGTTCATTATTGTTTTGAATAGAGCGCTCCTCAGTCGTCTGGGTGCGGTAAAGGTCAGTATAAAATTCTTCCGCTGCTTTTACTATATCTTCGAGATTGCTGGTGATATTACCCTGCTTATCTTTTAGTACATACATCTTGGTTTGCCCTACGCCAAGTTTTCTTCTCACTGATTTTAGGCTGCGTCCATTTTTTACGGCTTCTTCAGTCTTTCTCAAGTTATAGTTTCGAATATCACGTATTTTAGCCTTGTTTATCAGTTTTGACAAGTTCGCGAATTCTACATTATCTCTTGAGTTGGACACTTTCATTCTTTGTCGTTTCTTTATTAGGTCCTTTCTTACTTGGGAGAGCTTGCCTACTGGTTGCCTTGGTGCCTTGCCTCCCACTTTCAATTGCTGCCTCTGAAGCCAGCCTCGTTACGGTTTCATTTATTACCTCTATCTCATCATCATCATCTCTTTGTTCTAAGGTTGCATATTTGCTTGTAAGTACCAGGCTAAATTTCTCTGCTTTTATCCTTACTGTCTCTAAGTTGACCTGTTTGTTCTTGACCAATTTTACTCTTTCTTTGTTTAAAGTGGATCCTGGCCCTCACTAACCTATGATCACTACATTTTACTTTACCTATTACTTGAACATCCTGCACTATGCTGGGATCGGCAGAAATGATGAAATGAATTTCATTTCTTGTTTCACCAATAGGGCATTTCCAGGTACGTTTTCTGTTGCTACGTTTCTTGAAAGAAGTGTTCATTATTCTCAGCTTATTCCTTTCTGCGAATTCTACCAGCAACTCACCTCTAGCGTTTCTAGAATCAACACCGTAGTTGCCAATTGCCTGTTCACCCGCCTCTTTTTTCCCCACTTTTGCATTGAAGTCCCACATAACTACTGTATACCGCATTTTCATTTTTCTCAGCGCTAATTTAACATCTTCATAAAACTGATCTACTTCCTCATCGTCGTGACTGACGTTGGAGCGTAGGTTCGTACTATCTTATTCTATACCTTTCATTGAGTTTGATTACGACTACTGCCACCCTCTCGTTCATGCTGTAGAATTCGTCAATGCTTCCCGCTAAGTCTTTATGGATTAGGAATCCTACCCCGTATTGCTTCTTATCTGGGAGACCTCTATCGCAGAGGACATGGCCGTTATTCAGCAATGTGTAGGCCTCACCAGCTCTTCTACTCTCACTATGGCCGATAATATCCAAAATAATGTCTGATAGTTCTTCGAAGAGTCCTGCTAAGCTTGCCTCACTAGAGAGGGTTTGGGTGTTAAACGTTGCAAGGGTCAGTTTCCATTGGCGAGTGGTAGCATATCTGGTCTTTATTGAGAAACTTATATATAACGCATGCTTTTCTTGCAAAATTAGACCGTGACCACGCAAAGCTCTTCGCTGTTCTTATAATGTAATTCTCACTTTTTATCAGCATTACTATATTGTTATCGGTTAGGGCATACCACAACTGACATGGACTTAACCAGTCTATGAGGCTAGAAGAACGGCTGTGCAGATAATTGTAGATGTTCCACGCGATTCACACACTAAACATATTTCTATGCCCTTAACTTAAAACCCATGACTGGCTTCTACAATTCACTTTTAATGAAGATCTATCGTACTGCTCGCCAAATAGTGATCCCTTTCTGAAGAATTAACAGGTTTAATACTGCACGCTCTCTCATACAGTCCACGTTGTATACAGATTTGGAAAATCCGTTACACACGTAGGAATTACGACCATCTTTCGTTTTTGCTAACCCTTTTCCCTAGACATGATACGTGTCTGGAATATGCACCAACTGTAAGATTATATACAATGTTTGACATTGTATCAATTTCTTCACTTTTGTAAAGAATGCTGTTGATGTTGCTTTCTAAAGGGAGTGAAAGCCGTTTTGAAAGCTTAATGGCTTTTTTCTCACACCTGATCCGGGCGGTGACTAACTCTTGTGTGTCCTTTGATGTTTGATTTGTTAATGATACCCACAGCATGATAACTGATGATCAATTTTGTTTCCTTAGTGGCAAACCCATGGAACTAGTTTACTAACACGAATTGTATTAACCTTGAAAAAAAACTTCACAATGTAGCAACCGAAGGACTTCTGAGCACTTCACTCGCACCTTCTTGTAACGTGAACTATATAAACACATATATCTTAATATCGCACTTAGGCGTCCCAAATAAGTGCACGCATTTAAATGGCCATTTACCGGAGGTATTGCCAATTTCATCTGGAGTCCCATAAGGCATTACCTTAGGCTCTTTTTTATTCAATGCACATTTAATTAAAATTGCGAATATAGGCAGAAACTTGAAACACAGATCACATGTGCTGCCATTTCAAACGACTGGCTCAAAAGTGCCTGGTCTCGAATTGGATACTTGCGAAAAACTTTATCTCAGTTCGGAAAATGCCTGTCTTTCCTATACGCTTGTGCCTCAGCTGCACAGGCTCTTTGCACTCGACAGAGGAGTCGCTGATGATGAAACGATTTTTTTGCCATATTGCAGACAATTTTCTGGGTCAAGCAGCCGTGTCAGCAGTGTGCATCAGGACGATATCTTGAGACCATGGCAGTGGAGTTCGATGACAAATGCCGGACTCAAATTATCGACGGTGAGCGCTACAGCATGTTGCGCGACCCCGAAATTATCTGGGACGTCCTCCACTTTCAACCAGGGAAAGACGACGTGGTGCTGATGACGTACCCAACATCCGGAACTCACTGGATGCAGCAGATAATGCAACTGATTGTCTACAGAGGGCGCAGTGCTACAACACACAGCGAATTTAGGAAGCGGTCTCCGTTTCTTGAAGACTTCGGAAAAAGGATCTCGGAAGTAACGACGCATTCACATCCTAGGATCCTGACGACCCATTTCAAACCCGGAAAACTTGCGATCAACCAGTTTTCAAAGTATGTGTATGTCGCAAGAAACCCGTGGGATTTGTGCGCTTCGCTGTACGAACAATGTCGACAAACTCCACTATGTCCTTTGCTGATAACATTCGAAGAATTTCTGCCTTTGTTTCTCCGTGGGTACATAGAGTACGGGAGCTACTTTCAACACGTCAATGCTGGCTATACACTGAGAAATGAACAGAACGTGTTTTTCGTTACTTATGAAGAGATAGCAGCAGACACAGCGGGGGTTGTCGTGCGTCTGGCTGAATTTCTCGGGGCCAGTCATGGAAGAGCAGTTCGAGAGGACGCTGAACTGCTTAGCGAAATTATTAGAAAGTGCCACCCCGATTTCATGAAAGAGTTAATGACCGTTCCGATGGAGCAGATGGCTAAATGGGCGGTGAAAAACAAGGAGCTTATGCCTCATGGAAATGTTCAGACACCGTCAGGGGATACAAGTGTTGTCAGGTTCGTACGATTTGCAAAGGTGGGCAGGTGGAGAGCAGTATTTTCCAAGGAACAACTTCGACAAGTGCTAGTGCACATTGACGAAATCGGGGACGGCGCCTTTGTTAAGCAGCTTTGGAGCAATATATGGCAAGAGGTTGCGGAAGCATCGCAGTAAATCCTCATGGGTACTCATGGGTAAATCCTCAGGCGCACATTGATAAGATGCTTTTCATTCGCGTAATAGCTGTAATACAGCTTATTTATCGCATTGTGTATTTACCGCATTTTATTCCTCTTGATTGAAATAAAAAAAAGAAAGGATGTTTGAGCTACGCGATTCCCTACTGTTGCACACAAATTATGGAGCGCAATCATGGGTGCTTGAAATACAAGTCACTGTGCAATTCAAATAACTGTTCAGCCCTGGTGCAATGAATTAACTCGTGATGGTAAACGTCTAGAACCTGCAATACCGGTCGTAAGGGACGCCGTAGTACGAGGGCTTTAAGTTTGAGCAATCGGTTCTTCTTAATGTGCACTAAACTTTGGTACAAACGAATTTCGCACTCCGCTCTCGTCGTAATGTGGGCCGCATTTTGGTATGGCGGCAATAGACACCGCGTTCCTTAACTCAACAGAACGCCACCACCTTCACGCAGCCAGATCGGCGGGCACCCAGCGTGATGAAACACGGCGTCTAAGTTTTCTCTATCCACATTCTGCAAGTCATGATCCCTCATAAGCTCAAGCGAGCCCCCAAGGAAACGCGCACACTAACAAAATATCGACGCTCCAAAAATGATTCAGCGTAAATCCGTACGCTTCACCTTAGTGATGTACAGTACGGCTGACTGGCCTACTTATTGGCTGCAGTGAAATTAGCAAGTTTGTATTTATCTCAAGAACAACCACCTATGCCTCGCGCCCTGATGCACAAATCAAAGCTCTGGTGTCTATACTAACTCAAAACGTCATGACGAATCGATAAAGCCCTTTAGAGGAGGGTTGACAGATTGGGCTAATAATAGTCAAATTCGGATGCTTTTTGTCCGAGTTGGCGTCAGAATTCTTCTTTTGGTTATGTGGATATTTTGGGGCTGTATTTTTCTTGTAAAAAAAAGTAAAATGAGGTAAGCACAAATGAAAAACGCTAGAATCATAGTGCAGACGACAGCAGGTTAAAGAAATTCAGCGCGTCTGCTACAAAATCAAAATTTGCTAGTCCTATGTTAAAGAACACATTATGCATCTCAAAAGGTCAACGATCGAAGCCTTTTGATAAATTTAATTAAGGTAGTGGGCCTAACAAACACGTCTCCATCCGCGAACTAACGCTACCTGCGCGGGCGCGCCAGGGAACATAATCTGTTGCTGTCTCCCCATGTGAACTTTCAGCGTCCTACGTTTTGAGCATCAGATGCTTTTAGCTCTCGTTGACGGTGCACCGCGGGTGAGCTCGGCGCCAGAACGGAGGGAGAACACCGCGGTGAACCTAAACGAAATTTGCCGCATTTTCTGCCTGCTGCATGACGCCTACGTGGCAATTTGCTCGGAGCCTTCCTGCCCAAATTGCCCCTGTTGCAACGCCAACTTAGAATATATCCTCTTTCGTTGCCCCACAGCCACCACAGCCATCCGTTCCCTAGACGGCTCCAAACCCTCCTCCAGTCTTTGCTATCACTACCCGTATCAAATGCCGCCGTCGAACGACTGTTCCGCCAGGTCGCGCTCATTAAAACACACCATCGAAATAGAATGACGAACAATACATTGGTAGCGCTCCTCCACGTGAAATTTGGCCTGGCCAGGAACGGAGGTTGCTGCAAGGATTTTAAACCGCCCAAGAATTTTGTCCCGTTTCAGCTCTGACATTTTGTACGGACCAAGCAGTTCAACTTCGCAATTAGCTCGTGATGCTTAATCACACCATAATTTTTTATGTCTATACATCATACTAGATTTTGTACCAACCGCCACCTATTGTGTTAGACTGTCTTGCAATCTTTTGTAGTTTTTCGTTTTGTGGGGTGTCGAGCGAAATTATCATGAGCTGTAAGTAATAATACTGAATGGCTGAATGCATGCCATTGCATAGCGCGTTTATTGAGCGGTGCTATTTGTGTGTTGTTCTTTTCGTGATTCTTTGGTGCTCTGGGAAAAATAAAACCGTGCATTTGCAATGAAGACCGCATTTGCCTTATCATGAATTAGCCTGCATGCCTGGGTTTCTGCACTTGTTGCGCTTGTGCAGCATCTGTTTCCCGCACCGCATGGCCTCCGCAATGATGCGCGCGGAGGTCATGCACGGTCATGCGTAAAAAAACTAATATGTAGGTATTCTTGCCTAAAGCTGATTCAGTATGTTTCAAAAATGACTTCACAAAAAGACAAAGCTTTTCGGTTACTTTTGGATAACCCAAAAGTTTCGCTTTCAGCTACATTTGGGCTACTGCGGAGGCCATTGGAACGATCTGGCAACCCTGCTTTAGAGCCGGAACTACACTGTGGCCCAAACTAATGAGATTAAGTTTTCATTCATCTTAAAACTTTTTGTGCGCGAACAAACAGGGACGAAGAATAAGGGCAACACAAGTACGAGTGCTTTCTAACAACTGGTTTTATTTTTGAAGAACTACCTGCTTAAATACATACAGATCTGCGCGATCTAGTCAACAAAGCACGCCTATAGCGCATATGATACCCGCAGATCTGCGCGATCAAGTCAAAAGAGCACGTCAATATTACATATAACACTTGTGATAAAAAGACGTGGACAAAAGCCACCTGGTCAAACTGAAAACAGCAAGGTGCCTAAAACAACCATTTACAATAAAATGCGTTAAAGATGCGATGATAGAAGCGAATTTTCTTTATCTAACAATGAAACAGAAAGATGGCTGATGCTTTTTTCTTTTTGTTTTTCAATCCCGTGTGCTTCCACGATTTCCCTAGCGGTTTGATTCCTGTGCCTATACAAAATGTCTGTGCTAGTAAGACAAGGGGAGCAATCATGTTCTTGGCAATGCATTGCCAAATGCGTACTAGGGCGACCTTTCAGACTAGAAAGGTGTACGGCCTTTCACACAGACTTAAAAAGGTGGCTGGTATTTATGCAGTAAAAGGGGTATTTTCGGTATTTTCGATTGTCGTGATATATTGCCATTAAAAATTCCCAAGACAGTGTTAAGAGAACGGTTAAAAAAAACATACGAGAAGGTAGGCACAGCAGCTTCTGAACCCACTCCTATAATACCTCTACCCACGTCTGTTCGTAAATGTGTGTAGGTTTTCTTGCGTTTCTCAATTTTTTTTTTGTTTTCCAGATTTCTTTATATTTGAGTTTTTCTTAGTTTTCGCGTTTGTGTGCCGGCTTCCATGCGTGTTTGCGCTTACTCTTATTTCCGTCCTTTTATTCTATATTAGCATTTGTCTTTGCTAGTTTTCTTTCAGTAAAGTCTTTACACATTTTCATTAACCAATCTCATTCAAAGCACTATCACTGCAGTGCTGACCTCTTCAATCTCATTAAAACATTTCTCACTGGCCTACCTCGTCTTCTCAGTCAACCTACTCGCAGTGTTTTCTGTCCTTGCTTCTTGTGTTGTTGCTGCAATGTGATTAACCAACTTGCTCAAAGCAAATTTTGATCGCCTATGAAAACAGAAAGGCTTAGAGGTACATTTTCTTAAAAGCGTCATGTGGGTTGCACAGTAACTTTGCCTCTTATCTCTGTTCTTGTTTATGCATAAGTACATGTGGCCGCTCGCCGGAAGTGCAAATGAAAGGCTGCATATTACGAAACAACACCTTGCTATGCTGTTGCATTTTTCATGTGTAAAGTCTCAGTAAACAGACGGTTTCGCTACCCATCATATATGATGGTAAATATTTTAAACACGAATAACATAGTGCAGTGGGGTGTCATTTCCTGTCTGACGCTTTCGTCGTTGCAAAGACATTTTTCAGTGAATGCAGCCCAGCAAAGCAGTGCCCTGAGAGCTTTTGCAACTTTCCTCATTTATTACTTCCCAAATGTCATTGTCTGAGCCTGGCCGTCCATCGCTATGCCGATGGCTTGTGAATTAAATAATTGCCTCAATAAAACACATTCAACTTCACTCAGCATTTTTTTAGTACGAACAATGCTGGCAGAGCTATTTAGGGTGAATAATTGTGCTTACATTGGTGTTATTTGCCCGGTCAGATAAACAAATACAACAATGGCTGCAGCATGACTATGATTTGATGAGCAGACTGCAAACGGTGCCTTTCAAGCGTGCCCTCGACTACTGCTATATATACCTACCCAAATGAGTCTTCTGGGCCTCACTAAGCTAATGATGTCTGAAAATTGTTCTCTTATTCGCATTACTTGCCTGGGCCAGGTAACCAAAATAAACAATGCCACCAGATGAATGTGTTTTTTGCATGCAAGCTGCCAACAGTGGCTCTCATTTTCACGTTGTTTGCTGCCATTTCACCAACAGTGCCGACGGCTTGACTGTGCTTTGATGTGCAGACTGCTAACGGTGCCTTTAAGCATGCCCTCGACTACTGCTAATAATACTTACCCGAATGAGTATTTTGGGCCTCACTAAGCTAATAATGTTTGATAATTGTTCTCTTATTCAGATTACTTGCCTGAGCCAGGTAACCAAATAAACAATGCCACCACACGAATGTGTTTTTTCACGCAAGCTGCCTACAATGGCTGTCATTTTCACGTTGATTGCTGCCATTTCACCTGCAATGGCTACGACATGGCGGCGCCTTGAAGTACAGACGCTAAAGGTGCCTTTCAAGCGTGCCCCGACGACTGTTATTTCATCACAGGGCCCGTCATGCTCGTAGGTGGCTGCCCAATAGAGTATTTTGGGCCTTCTGACACTGGCATTATTCATCTCAACGGGCTGGAAAAAACAATAAGGGCAGCACAACTCCACGCAAAGCACAATGTGCTTTGGCGTGCAGGCTGCTAAGAAAGGCTGTCAATTAACGTTGACTACTGCTTTCTCGTGTGAAGCTGGACAGTGGCTGCCCGAATGAGCATTTTGGGCCCCACATAGTTATTCAGGGTTAATAGCTGTATTTGCATTCAGATTTTCCAGCATTACAGCACCCACCGGCAAAGTTTTGGTAGCCCTGATAAGGGCTGTTCTTTTGTTAATAAGAAGCGGTTATGCTTCATCAAGTGGCTCAATGCCGGACAGCTCGCAGTTGGAGTCGCCTTCTTCACTGTTATCTAAACCCAGTTGGATGACGATTGGTTGCATGCGGTCACTTCTAGACGTATCAAGCCTGAATTTTGCCTCCAGGTCCATCACGTGGTGAACGTTCTTCCTCTAGTCTTCCGCCGTTACGTGCTTGGTTTTTTCCCTCAAGACGTCTTCGAACGTGGACAGCTTGAAGTTCTTGTTGTCCGCAGGGATGCCATTTTTCACCGTCGCCCACACGATCTCGATAGGATTAAATTCGCAGTGGTACGGTTGGAGCCTGAGTACAATGCGACCGGCCCTTTCAGCTGCATCGTCTACGATGTAGCTCAGAAAGCCTGGATTTACAGTTGCTAGCAACTCAAGCAGCTGCTTTTTAACCATCCTTTTGCTGTAGGTGATGTTTTTGCTTTTGAGCCACTCCTGTATTTTTTCCGTCTTCCAAGCTGTCGTCGGCAATTTATCTTCTCGTCGGGAATGGTAAGGTGCATTGCCCAAAATAATGACGCTACCAGCAGGCAACTTCTGCAGAACATCATTAAACCATACCTGGGGCGAGTCTGGGGTGACGGGGTGCGAAGGCGTTCAGGCGACGGCGATGCCAAGGTTTGCAATTTCTTGCCACACAACTGTTTGAATGACGAAAATAGTGGGGGCCGCTTGGTCAAAGGTACCATGAGGGGGTCGTGGATTAAGCAGGGTGACGTGTGACGTTCTCTTGAAATGGTCGTGTGGCGTTAAGAGGGGAGCAAGAGGACGTGGCAGGGGTGTTTGGGAGCCGGGAAAACTGTGGGACGACGCAGCGGCTTTTGGCTACCTCGAAGCGGCGGCATTCTTTGACAATGGCGTCGATGGTGGAAACGTCGTTATAGGCGAGCAAATTGAAGGCGTCGTCCGCGATGCTTTTTAGGATATGGCCCACCTTCTCAACCTCGGTCATGTGCTCGTCGACTTTCCGGCAAAGCGCGAGCACTCCCTGTATGCAGGAGACATAGGATTCGGTCGACGACTGGACACGGGTGGCATGCTCTTTTCGCGCAGCCTGTTGGTGACCTGACGGGTTGCCAAAGAGGCCCCGAAGCTGCTCTTTGCAGATTTCGCAGCTGGAGAGCTCGATCTCATAGGTGCGAAACCAGACACGCGGTGTCCCGTCCAGATAAAAGATCACATTGGCAAGCGTGATGGTAGGATCCCAGTGGTGGCTTTGTCTAACACGCTCATACATGCTGAGCCAGTCGTCAACGTTGACGTCATTTTAGGCGGAGAATGTATCAGGATCACGGAGACTTGGAACTGTAACGTACGTTGTGGTGGGCGCCACAGGTGTAGGTGGCGACGGGGTGGTTCCATGGGAAGCCATGGCAGAGAAGACGACGGTGCGGCCGCTTCAGAGCTCCGTGGCGAGGACGGGGAACGTTCGACCTCCACCACAATATTGCTACGGGGTAGTATTCCCAATGACGAAGAGCCGAGTAGGAAGAAGACGAAGACGACGATTGGAAGCTAGCGCGGGCTGTTGCCTCTTGGTCAACTGCGGCGTATTGCCTTGTAAATATAGTTGTAAATAGCTTTTCGTCGGCGTCTTCCTACGTAACATATTTGGTGGAGGTGGACGTTCCCTGAACCTCGTCACGGAGCTTCGCAGTGGACGGTACGTCGAGCCTACCTTCATGGCTCCCGGCGACGACACCCCGACTCCGCCGGCTCCGACACCTGCTGCCACTTCGACGACCTACATCACCCTCTCCGCTCCCCGTGATCCTGGCGTATTCTCGGCAAAAGATGGGGAAGACGTCGAGGACTGGATCAGCCTGTACGAACACGTCAGCCGCAATAACCGGTGGGACCCTACTATCATGCTCGCCAACGTCGTCTTTTACCTCGGTGGCACACCTCGAGTTTGGTATCGGACGCACGAAGATGAGCTGAACAGTTAGGATTCGCTTAAGCAAAAGCTTCGAGACTTGTTGGGCAACCCCTACGGTCACCAACTTGCCGCGCAGAAGGCGCTTTCCGGTCGTGTGCAGACGTCAACGGAGCCCTACGTCACGTACATTCAGGACGTCTTGGCTCTATGCCGCAAAGTTGACACACACATGACTGAGTCCGACAAGGCCTCCCACATCCTCAAACGCCTTCAACTTGCTCGTATTTAACAACGTCGCGACGGTGGATGCCGTTATAAAAGAGTGCCGTCGCCTGGAATTCGCTAAAAGCCGACATATAGACCAACAGTTTGCCCGTCTGCCCAACACCCCAGCGACATCTTCCTGTGCCGACGCTCCTCGTCCCAACAACACTGGCGATGTTACCAGGATTGTCCAGCGTGAGATCGAGGCCGCCTATCCGGCTGCGTTCGACTCCAGCCCCTCCCATGCACCTGCAGTCACTGTTTCCCTGATCCAGGCAGTTGTCCGCCAGGAGTTCGCCAATATGGGTATTCACAACATCTGCTCGGCCCATCGCCCTGATCCCCACCCGGCTTCTTCGATTCCACCCCGTCCCGCACCTTCCTACCCACCACGTTTCCGCAACCCCTCTGAATGGCGCACTGCAGACGACAAGCCAATTTGTTTTCACTGCCATCGAATTGGGCACATTTCTCGGCACTGTCGCAGTCGCTGGAGTTCCCTGAACCAGTCTCAATATACTGCCTACTCTCGCCCCCCAGGTGGCCTTTCTCGTCCCTATGCTGCCCGCTCAGATAATGCCGCCACCGATTCTCCTGCGCCACACCGCCCTTATTCTCGTTCGCCTTCGCCCCAACGACCACAATCTCGCTCTCCCCAGCCCCGTCGTTCCTATTCGCCGACTCCCTTCGGACGCCGCTCCCAGCCGGAAAACTAGAGGATGCAGCGCCTCGAGGTGACGCTGCATTGCTCCCTACGCCGCCAAATCCTCTCCTGACGTTGCCCACTCATCTGAACCTTCTTGACGTGCAAGTCGACGGTGTTCCTGTATCAGCTCTCATAGACACTGGGGCGCATTTGTCTGTAATGAGCGCGGATCTTCGTAACCGGCTGAGGAAAATAATCACGCCCGCCACGACGCCTGTTGTCCGTGTCGCCGATGGCGGAACAGCCCCTGTAATTGGTATGTGTGCCGCCCGCGTCTCCTTCGCCGATCGCTCCACTACCGTGCTATTCACAGTCATCGCTCACTGTCCCCACGACATCATCCTCGGCCTCGACTTCCTCTCCGCCCATTCTGCTCTCATCGATTGCTCCACCAGTACTTTCCGCCTCGACCTGCCTGTTCTGGATCCCGCTGAACAACACCTTACTCGCCTCAGTTCCGTCGACTTCGTTCGCTTGCCACCTTCGGCACTGACTTACGTTGACTTCGTGTCATCCCCACCAGTGCCAGACGGTCACTACATCGCGGCTCCTATGCAAGATGTCCTCCTTACACACGGGATCACACTACCTCATACTGTTTTATCTATTACGGCGAATTGCATCTGCCTGCCAGTGGTCAATTTTGGCTTGACGACACAAGTGCTGCCACGCGGGATGTCTCTGGCCCAACTTTGCTCATTCGAGGATCACTCTGTAGCATCGATTTCAGTAGACCACAATTCAACCGTTCCTCCTCTACCATCGCAGTCGGCAACTTGTACCATCGCCAACTTACAGAAAATGATTGCACCCGACATGCCGCCGAGCACGCTCGTGCGCTCTACCGCGTTCTGATTTCCTACCAAGATATTTTTGACTTTAACGGTCGTCCTTTGGCCCAAACAACAGCTGGTAAACATCGCATTAATACCGGAGATGCCCCTCCTATTCATCGCCGCCCGTATCGAGTATCACCGGCTGAGCGTCAAGTTATTCACACCGAAGTTCGCAAAATGCTTGCCAAGAACATTATTGAACCGTCATGTAGTCCATGGGCGTCACCGGTTGTGCTGGTAAAAAAGAAGGATGGCTCATGGCGTTTTTGCGTGGATTATCGGCACCTTAACAGGGTTACCAAAAAGGACGTGTATCCCCTACCTCGGATTGATGACGCCCTTGACTGCCTCCACGGTGCTCGCTATTTCTCCTCTATTGACCTTCGCTCCGGCTATTGGCAGATTGCCGTGGACGATCTCGACCGCGAGAAGACTGCCTTTGTAACACCCGACGGTCTTTATCAATTCAAGGTGATGCCGTTCGGCCTATGTAACGCTCCTGCCACTTTTGAACGCATGATGGACTCCCTTCTTCACGGTTTCAAATGGTCCACGTGCCTGTGCTACTTGGACGACGTTATAGTATTCTCCCCAACATTCGCTACGCACCTCGAGCGCCTCTCAGCAGTCCTGGACGTTTTTCGGCGAGCCGGTCTGCAACTCAACGCATCGAAGTGCCAATTCGGCCGTCGTCAGATTACCGTCCTTGGACATCTCATTGACGCGAACGGAGTGCAACCGGACCCAGGCAAGATCCATGCTGTTACGCACTTCCCTGTTCGAAGTATGTCAAGGATGTGGGCAGCTTCATCGGCTTTTGCTCGTACTTCCGCCGTTTCGTCAAAAATTTCGCGGCCATAGCACGACCACTAACCGAGCTTTTGAAAAAAGACGTCCCTTTCCAGTGGGGCGATAACGAGGCCTCTGCATTCTCGCTTCTCATCGATCTTCTCACAACGCCTCCCGTTCTGGCCCATTTCGATCCTTCTGCGCCTACCAAAGTCCGTACTGATGCCAGCGGTCACGGAATTGGCGCAGTACTGGCACAACGCCAGCGTGGCCACGACCGTGTTATCGCTTACGCCAGCAGGCTCCTCTCGCCCGCGTAGCGCAACTATTCCATCACTGAGCGTGAGTGTCTGGCCCTAGTTTGGGCGGTTGCGAAGTTCCACCCATACTTATATGGCCGACCCTTTTCCGTTATCACCGACCATCACGCGCTTTGTCTGTTATGCTCATTGAAAAACCCTCCAGGAAGACTTGGTCGCTGGGCCTTACGCCTCCAAGAATATTCGTTCTCTGTCACCTACAAATCTGGCCGACTACACAAGGACGCTGACTGCCTGTCTCGCTACTCGGTAGACGAGCCTGACGACGCCGACAGTAGTACCGCCGACGGCATTTTCTCTGTTTCTGCCTTCGCCAACATCGCCGATGAGCAGTACCGAGACCTATCGCTGCGAGTACTCATCGAGCGTCTGCGCTCTACACCTACCGACGCATCCGTTCGCCGATATGTCCTCCAGGGCGGCATTCTGTACCGAAGGAGCTTCCTCCCTGATGGCCCTGATCTTGTTCTTGTCGTGCCAAAACATCTACGACAGACTGTGCTCTTTGAGTTGCATGACGCACCCACTGCAGGGCATCTTGGGGTAACCCGCACGTACGACCGCGTCCGCCGCCGCTTCTATTGGCCTGGTCTCGCTCGCTCCGTCCGACGCTATGTTGCTGCCTGTGATCCCTGCCAGCGTCGGAAAACGCCTCAGGTGCTACCTTCCGGTCATCTCCAGCCGATCACCGTCCCTGTGGAACCGTTTTTTTTGTGTTGGATTAGACCTCCTCGGTCCCTTTCCCACGTCATCCTCTGGGAACAAATGCGTAGCCGTCGCAACTGATTACGCCACCCGATACGCTATCACGCGGGCTCTACCTACCAGTTGCGCCACTGACGTCGCGGACTTTCTCTTGCGTGACATTATCTTAGTGCATGGCGCCCCGCGACAGCTGCTTACTGACCGTGGTCGTAACTTCCTCTCGAAAGTTATCGCCGACATTGTGTCTTCCTGCTCTACTCAACACAAGGTGACTACCTCATACCATCCTCAAACCAATGGCCTGACAGAGCGGTTAAACCGTACTCTTACCGACATGCTGTCCAAATACGTTTCGAAGGACCACCACGACTTGGACGGTGCCCTTCCTTACGTCACCTTTGCTTACAATTCTTCCCGGCACGACACCGCCGAATTTTCTCCATTTTATCTACTCTACGGTCGCGAACCGACCTTGCCCCTTGACACGGTACTTCCTCCTGCTGCGACCTCAACAACCGAGTATGCGCGCGACGCCATCGCCCTCGCCGATCATGCACGCCAGCTTGCCCGTGCTCGACTGACGGACTCGCAAACCACGCAGCAGCGTCAGTACAACGCCCGCCACCGTGACGTACAGTTTTCGCCTGGTGCACTCGTGCTCCTGTAGTCGCCCTGTCGTCACGTCGGACTTTCCGAAAAGCTCCTTTCGCGATACACAGGGCCCTACCGCGTGTTGCGCCAGGTGACGCCTGTGACTTATGAAATTGCTCCTGTGAGCTCAACCTCGTCATCTACTCTGGTGTCTAGTGATGTCGTGCACGTCAGTAGGCTCAAGAGCTACTACACTGCTTCAGAGTCCGGCCTTTAGTCGCTCCGGGACGGCGCTTTTGCCGCCGGGGGTAGTGCTACGGGGTAGTATTCCCAATGACGAAGAGCCGAGTAGGAAGAAGACGAAGACGACGATTGGAAGCTAGCGCGGGCTGTTGCCTCTTGGTCAACTGCGGCGTATTGCCTTGTAAATATACTTGCAAATAGCTTTTCGTCGGCGTCTTCCTACGTAGCAATATTACGCGCAGGATGAGGGAGTAACACAAGCAACTATATACAGGTTATATTTACCACAGCGGTTGCCGCGCTGTCCGGTTAGATTCACAGCGCGAGCCCAGTTCGTGTGTAGATAGTGAGCTGCCTGTGTTGCTGCTTTCTGTAGCTTTGCGCGAACCTGCAGGCGAGGGACCGCTGATGACCAGATGCAGATGTCGTCGGCGTAGATTGAGACACTCACTGTTTCCGGTGGGGATTCGGCCAGCCCAAGAAACGCTAGGTTGAAAAGAATAGGGCTTAGGACACCACCTTGGGGAATTCCTCGGCATATCTAGTGGTCGGCAGTGGGACCGTCTTCCGCACGTACGAACAAGGACCTTTGTGTCAAGTAGTTTGTGATCCATCGATATACTCGCCCTCCTAGTTCAATTGTCAAAAGTGCGTCTAGAATAGGTTGATGGGAAACGTTGTCGTAAGCGCCTTTCACCTCCAGAAAGAGCGCTACTGATAATCGTTTCCAACATTTTTGCTGTTCTACAGATGACACTAGATCGATGACACTGTCAATCGATGAACGGCCCCGTCGAAATCCCGCCATATGATCAGGGTAAATTTTGTGGTGTTCTAGGTACCATTCCGGATGCATGAGGATCATGCGTTCGATGAGCTTCCCGACGCAGCTGGCAAGTGCTATAGGCCAATACGATGCCAGTTCGAGCGGCGACTTTCCTGCCTTTAGTAGCGGTGCCAGGAGGCTGCGTTTCCATTCATGTGGGACGGCATCATCTTACCAAGAGTTATTAAAAACGCTGAGGAGTTCTCTTCGTGCTTCTCGGCCTAGGTGGCGCAAAACACTATATGTTATGCCATCGGGCCCTGATGAATACGAACACCTACAGAGCGCCATAGCAGCTTCTAATTCTTCCATAAAGAATGGAGCCTCCGTACTTGTATGTCGTGGACAGGGGATGTCGCTTAAAGCCATGTCAGGCACTAAAACTGTGCCGCCGGCGATTTTCGCGCAAAATTCCTCTGCAACGTCTATCTCACGGCGGTTTTGATAGAGAGCAAGGGCGTTAAAAGGGCGTCGTTGCTGGGGTCCTGAGCAAAGACCCCGTAGGGTACGCCACACACGGGACAATAGTTTGCGGGGGTCTAGTGACTCGCAAAAGCATTTTCATCTTTGGTCCGCGAGCTTATCCATTTGGCGTTTTATCTTCTTTTGTATGCGCCGAGCTTCTCTGAGCTCACGAATTGACTTTGCGCCTGTACCTTCTTTCAGCACGGCGACGTATTGTAAGAAGCCTTTCCAATTCAATGTCATTCTCTGTACGCTTTGACGAATGTGTGAAGCAACGCGTGCAATCTTGCATTGCGTCTGCAATTATGTCTTCTAATCTGCGTGCCATATGTTTCTTGCAGGTGTCTTCCACTCGATCTTGAAAGACTGACCTGTCGATTTGGCGAGATACACCGGGTAATGCGGCGTGTACTCCATCAATTCTCACGTAGATCGGAATATGATCACTTCCGTGGGTTTCCATATCAGTGAACCACTGCACGCTCGAAGTCAGGCAACGTGACACCAAAGTCAAGTCAAGGCAGCTGCTGTACGTTCCTCGCAGAAATGTCGGACTTCCGTCATTTAGAAGACACAGGTTGGGGCCTGATGCAAAGGATATTAGGGACCTTTCCCTCGAATTTATCCTGGAGCTTCCCCTATATGGTGGTGATCCTGTTGTTATCCAAGGACCGCGAGTACCAGCCATAATATCTTCTAGTCTATTGCTGTCAAACTGAGTTGTTGGGGATAGGTAGACGCCAATAATAGTAAAAGACAGCCTCTTCTTTTTCACACTAACACAGACGTATTGGTTGCCGTCGTGTGGCGCTACGGGTTGCGAAAAATACGTTATGTCCTTTGCGAATGTAAACCAGAACCTTACTACTATGGACACACGTGCTTGAAACAAGAGGATCATATCCTGATACTCTTATGGAGGCTGATAAGTTCTGTTCATAAATCACCAGTATAGGAAAGTGGTAGTCAAACACGAACTGTCGAAAATCCGGAATACGTGACCTCAGGCCTCTCGCATTCCATTGGAATATGGAGGCACTTCTGATATCATCCCGGAACGATCACTGTTGCTGTCGATGAGCCATCGTTCTGCTGTAGAAGTTCTCAAGCACTGGACTTCTGAAGGTTCACTAGGACCGGATTGATAGCATCCAGCACTTGCAACGCCCTTCGAGCTGTTGGTGTCTGTAGGTTGTCCAGAAGAACACAAATAGCCCTCACAATATTATGATCATGACAAAAATTTCTTCATCTTGGTCCGTCAGATTATCAGGAACAGTCGAAGTGTCCCTTGCTGTAAAAGTCTGATTTCGCTCAGTAGGAGCATGTAGCTCCCGGAGTGCAGGCCAAGCGTCAGCAGCTGGGATGTTTGAGCTGACTGCGTTTGGGCTGGGCGGAAGAGTGGGTGGTAATGTACGTGGCTGGCCCTCTGCAGAGGCTTTGGCGGTTCGTGATCAACGTAGGCGACGCGATCGATGCCGCCTAATAGATGTTGCTGCTTCTCGGTGACACGAGTGGTCTCTAACCATTTTCTTCAATATTGCCATTTCCTTGCGAATTAAAGGGCATTCCTTCGAGGATGCATCGTGAGGGCCGCTGCAGTTTGAGCACTTCAGCACACTGGCCTCGCACGTGTTAGGGGTGTGGGGCCCAGTGCAGAGAGAACAGACGGTAGTGTTCTTGCACATACTACTCACCATGCCCAAACTTCATGCACTTCCAGCACTGCAGTGGTTTTGGTATAAGAGGGTGAACTGCGTGTCGAAGGTGGCCCACTTTTACGTGCGATGGGAGGGATTCGACTTTAAATATGATTATGACACACCGTAACGTGCCTAGATGAAACGAGTTTGTGATGATGGTGTTTTCTGTAGCTGGCTTGATTAAGATCGACAGATCGGAGTCGAGAATAGTCTCGTCAACATCGTGAATTACGTCAATACTGATTTATTTGCCCAGTGGAATATGAGGGCGGACTTTCATCTCGTCAAGTTCCGTGACATTGCCCAAAGAATCCAACGCAGACGGGTGTTCTACTTCAATCGCTAGGACGTTCTTACGGGTGTTCACTCTGATATGTTTGATTTCATTCGGAACCAGTGCCTCCAGATGTAAAGACACTGCTTGCCTGTTGAGGCGTCTCAGGTTGTCAGTAGCGAGAACTGGCGCGAACAGGATGGTGAGCTCCTCGGTATTCCTCGAAGACCTCACGGTGGACTCACTCAACCTTCGATTTGCTTTACGACTCCGCACCAGCTTGAAGGTGTCGTCACAAGAATATTCAGTGCTGACATAGTACTGCATGGTGTCGTCGCTGTCAATGTCGCTCTCGGTGCCGTTGCGCTTCCTGGAAGCAGCCGCCACGGACACTGCCGAGTCCAGCGGACGCGCGTGAGACTTCATCTCCATCGCAGTTAAGGATGAAACAGCAGTTCACTGGCAAAATCTAAGAAATCCACAAAATAAGTATGGCTGGAAGACTCGGCGTTTTGCCTGAAAGGCATTTTGTCTTCTTCGTGGAAATTGCAACAGTTGCATAGGACCTGCATGAGCTATTTCTTTTTCTGGCATGCACAACAATAACGCTTCAACTTGACACGCCGCAGTGTAGAGTTCTTATAGATAAAACGCAAATATTTACGAGACTACTAAAATGCACTATTTTCGTTGAGAGCTTCACTTGCACTTTGTACCACTGCTTCATTTCAAACACTAAATCGTACACTTGGGAGAATACGATGCATTGAAACTAGCCATTCAAAGATCAGACGTCGAATTTCCATTTAATTACGTGCAAAATAATTTTGTTTCTGTTCCCGTTTGAATTTATCAGCACTGCATGTGCTTCAATGTGACAGATGTCATATACTGTCAAAGTGCGCCACCACAGCATGGCGATATTGCTATTAATACGACGTTACTATAGCCGATTTATGTCGAACAATGATATACAATTATAGCCAACTACAACACCAACAACAAAAAAACGTTGGGCGTTCCACACACATCTGGCATTTCTGATTTTGTGACGCCGGTAGTTACGCCACGGATGCGTGGTAGAGGGCCCCTGTATCACTTTTTGTTGAAATGGAAAAAGGTATCTGAAGTGAAAACGGGCTATTTCAGAAATACTTTGGCGAAAAAGTAATTTAATTCGTTCAGCAGAAGCAGATTTATTGCCAATCAAACACGGTCTCCGCTGTGCTGCATCAATGAATACGTCAAACAATGAATAGGTCACGCTTTCAAGCATTCGCTAAATGAGTTTGTTAAAAAGAGTGTTTTTGATCCAGTGCACGCGTGACTCCATGATGGTTAATTTAGTTAAAACAAGTACATGGGCTAGTTGGTGTGAATCCATGATAGAATGTGTCAGCGCGATGAACAAGGACGTTGAAAGAAGCAGTCTTACGAAGACGGCGCTGTCTCCATGTTTCTGTTTCTTTCTACGTCCTCGTTGAGTCACGCTTATACGTTCTATCATTGCTAACTTAGTTTTTAAGTGAATCTTTACAAGTTGTTACGGACGATAAAACTACTATCTTTATTTCGTACAGCTGTCTACTAATTTGCTATCGCAATCGGTGCTTCTTTCTGCAGGCGGTACTGCGAAATTTTGTGGAGGAGGCGTTTAAGAGAGTTGTTGAACCATGGCGATTGTGTGTTTGGGGGTGTCTTTCTTTGAGGTACATAGCTGCAAACTAAACAGGCGATGTAAGCAGCTCTAAATAATTCCATTTCTTGCGTGATAGAAACCGTATCGGCGTGCTTGTAATCACGAACAACGTGAAAGTTCTTTTTAGTAGAAAAACGCGCACGCAAAGCGAGATGAATAAGCAAGTGATCTCTTAAACCAGGGATGCAAGTAAGCTCGTATAGTAAGTCAGCTGCTGTAGCAAAATGAGGTCAAGAATAATTGGGGAAACTGTAGTAGTACGAGTGGGTTCATCAGCAAGTTGTGCGAGGTTGAACTAAGGACAAACATAAAGAAACTGTGCGGATTCCGAAGAAGTTATTGTAATAGTGGAGGAACCATTGTGCAATGAGATTTTTGGAAAATTGAAATCTCCTAGCAGAAAAGAAGAGAATGTGGGGTATCGCGTAACAATATTATTTAAGACGTCATGAAATTCGTCACAGAATGAACGGGGCGTGATTGGGAGTCTGTAACATTCGCAAAATATGCAATTCCTACTGTCAATGGTAATACCCACGCCCACAACTTCTAAAACGGGCATGACTGGGACATTTCAGGAACGGAACTCTTTATAAAGAGCGATCAAGACAACCCCGCCGACAAGAATATCGCTGCCATATCGATAAAAAGCGTTTTTCACAGTCGGAAATTTCACTGATTTGAACTTTTGCAGAAAGCCAAGTTTCGGATAAAAGAACAACATCAACAGAACATTATTCAATATGAGCTGAGAGTGCCGTTCGCTTACTGAGCCCACTGCGCGCATTGCTAAATAGAACAGACAGATACGCTGTCGAATTATCAGTAGCGCTTGAAGCAGCGTTGCGATTAGCTGGTACGCGCGCCACACGAGTGGAATCTACTTCACAAACGGTATCAGTGGCTGCTCAGTAGATGTAGCATTTGTGTTCATGATAAGCTTGTTAAAGCGCACTGAAAAGGGTCGGCCGCTAGATTTTATATTATAGGGTTTCACGTGCTAAAAACGCTTCGTGAATATGAGGCACGCCGTAGCGGAGGATTCCGGAAATTTCGACCACCTGGGGTTCTTTAACGTGCACCTAAATCTAAGTACACGGGTGTTTTCGCATTTCGCCCTCATCCAAATGCGGCCGCCGGGGTCGGGATTGGATCCTGCGACCTCGTGCTCAGCAGCCCAACATCATAACTACTGAGAAACCAGGGTGGGTGGCCGCTAGATTTTCCGTATTCAAATAGTTTTTTTTTCGTCACAAGCGTGTTGATCTGCAGAAGTCTTCGCCTACAGAAATGCCAGCTGTTTTCAACTTAGTTTTCACAGGCAGACCTAACACTTTATTGTTAAAAGCTGAAAAGTTTACTATAAGCGGTGTGTCTTTACTTGCTGAAAGGAACCCAGCATGTGCGCTCTGTCGATCATACCGTGGGTAGCGTTCAAGCTTAGATGCCATGACAGCAGACGTCCGACTGTGTCACCGTCTCGAAGCACCCCTCCCCCTGTCAGATAGGCCGTAAAATAATGACGTATCCATTCGGGACCGATATTCTCACTCGTCAAGCCGACTACCGCCCTTTCAATTGTAAGCTTCAGGAACAAGGCGGGTAATTTGAGCTGTGCCCAATGTATTTTCAATGGATGCAACAATAGACTTATCTTCCATTCAAATCTGACTTCTTGCGTGAGTGCCGATTGGGTTTTCATTAACTCGGCGAAAGACTCCATTATTCCGTATGAGGCTGGTCAAATTTAGTTGACACGGCAATAATGGCATCAAACAGTTCCTTGTTGAATTGGCTAGAGTCAGGCTCAGGCTGAGCGGGGATTTGTTCCATGTCAAAGCTTAGCAACAGGTGTTAAACAACAAATATACAGTCGCTCGAGGTATCCCAAACAACGCTTGGGCACGAAAACAGCAAGAGACATCGTTGCTACAACGTTTACAATAATGAGCTGGGTTGTACCAAAACGCATATGAAAGCAGAAGGGGATTTTGAGCAGGAACAACGTCACTGCTCTCCCATGCTCTCTATTTAGAAAAAGATAGGTAGGGCAATCGGCAAAATAGGAACAAGAGGTGGGTGGCGCAATGAGCCGCCTGTTTCAAAGGGGGGAGCTCATGGGATCCATCCATTCATCCATCCGCGGCGGCACCGGACGTGCAGGGGAAGCAAAACAAAAAAAGAGAACCAGAAAGTTAACCTTGCCGTGTCACAGGCAGCGGCAGCGACATTTCAATAGCCTCTCTACAAGGCCTGAATGAAGCCTTCCGTGTCTATTTGCGCGCCCATTAGAGAAATAACAAATTTGCAGTTCCACCCGAAAGGCGAGGCACCTAATGAGATAGCAAATAGGGGGAATAGCTATACGAAATAAGGATAACAGTTTTATCGACCATATAAACATGTAGACATTCGCTTACTAAATAAATTAACAATGATAGAATGTGTAAGCGTGACTCAACGAGGACGAAGAAAGAAAAAGGCAGAGACAGCGCTGTCTTTGGGTGTATGGTTCTTTCTACGACCTTATTTAGTCGCACTTACACATTATATTATGGCTTCAAACCAACTAGCCCGTCAACTTGTTTTAACAATATAATCAGCACGGTGTAACACGCTAACTGGTAAACACGAACACATCTCGCTCGTTGAGCATGGAAACCCGCTGTCAAAATTCTGGAGTGACGAATCTAGGCAACAGCGATCGAATCGACCTTCATGCATGTCTCGCTTGAGCGCGAAAGAAACGTCGAAGGCACAGCGCATACGTAGATACAGGTACTATGCGCACTCTGAAATTATAGCAGATCGCTTTGAAGATGAGGCGCGTGAGGGCGCGAACTTTGGCCACGTGGAGTCTACTATGGCGCCAACGATTCGCGATCTCGCGATCTCTCCTGCTACTAAGCGCCCAAATGTTGTAGCGGTGGGTGCGAAGAACCCCTGTCCCTCTAGGCTCACCCCTTGCCTCGCGCGCGACAGGAGAAGGCACGCATCCGGCCGCATTCCTCGCTCGCGCACGCGAAATTGAACCGCGTTCGCCTGCTCACCCTCACAGGCATTGACTCGCAACATACAGCATACGGCACGCGGCGGCGGTTTTATCGCCCTCGGAATTTATACGGTACCTCACGGCGACGCCGACGGCAGAAATACGCCCGGAGGATCTATATAATTTCAATCGCAATAAAACTTGTGTTTTGACTCTTTATGCACCTGACCCACTCCTTCCCAGTCTATATATGGATGCGAACTTGTTAAATCTGTTGCATTTCTTCTAAATATCCGCTTTTCCCCTGGTGCAAGGTAACGCTTTAAGACACTTGACCGGTTAGGTGTCGTATAGAAAACAATTTTAATAGGTTACCGCTTGCACCTTCCAGAGGTCAAACAAAGTAACTACGCCACGCGTTCGTCGCCGGAACTGCCTGTGCGTCTCTCATCGTGCTGGGGCTAGAAGGCGCGTTTCTGCGAGGTCAAAGAGGTGGTGTCGTCCCATTCAACACGTTTCAAGACATTTTCGCGGTCTACAAACATAGACCCTGGAAAATTTCGATTTCACTCACTGACGTAGCGAGCTAAACGTAGCCAACAAGAAGGGCATTGGCGGCGATATCACGTAACAGGACTGCGCCAAATCTAAGCCCTTAGATTGTCAACACTTTTCTTCTGAGAGTAACGACAGTTCTGCAAGTCAAAGTTCTCGTATGTTATACGTTAAATGTTATGTATAAGTTTTGAGGCGTAATGCGCGTGTCTTTAGTCTTAAAACATAGAAAGATACTTTCTGCACAGCGAAAGAATTTAGAAATGCGCATTCCGTTCCAGCGCAGTAGACTGATAAGGCCCGTGAGCGGAATGTTCTTGGGGCCACAATCTCGCTCCTGTTGTTGAGCAAGGAAACCGTCTGAGATTTCAGTGCTAGAGGGACACGTTCACACTGAACAATGGGGTGGGTCGCTTCTGATGCGCCATTAGGCCTTGTTGGTTCTTGAAACCTTCGCGTACATCAGTTTCACTGTTGCATCCGATTTTCACACTTTGTTCTCCCTATGAAGTGTCTCCTCCTCAACCATTTTCACGCACGGATGGTAGGCAGGCTAGCTAACGTTGTGCGTCTCCAAAGTGGAAGAGCTCTGGGGCTTTGCTATAAAACGGCAACAACTTGAATTTTTCCAGCCGGAATAATCGTTGTTGTTGTGAGATGCCAGTTATGTGGAGAATGAATAAAAGAACTCTGATAGCTGAAGAAGTGTACTGATATACCTGCACTCCCACTTTTCTATAGAGAATGACTAATAGTTTTTATTGAATGTAAACTGAGGGAATCCCCACGCTAATTGTTGGGTGTTGAGAATCCCTAGCCGTGACGAATGTTTGTTTGTTGGCTCCATTCGCACCATTTGCAAATGTTTCGGCAGTTCGTTGAGGTGGACGGACTCCTCTACCAAAAGTACTTACAAGAAACGCTACCACTGCGCCTACCCGTATGTTAATTATGTCTACATGTACAATATGTGTGAACGTAGTGATAGAGAAACGGCTACGATTGGTATGTATTTTCCACACGCTGACTACGTAAGACGGTGCACACTATATGGAGACCTGGAACACGGCCAGGCAGTAAACGGCAGTTGCGTCACGAACGCCGATTTCTAACCTGGTGCAGGGAAGGCCAAACTTCGGGAGGAAAAAATACAAAGAAAAAATGAAGCCTGTTTCCATGGTAATGGTTTTGTTAATGCAAGAGGGGGAAACGCCATCCCGCTTTCTCTGCAGGCGCCAACGGAAACCAACACCGGCTGCATTTATTTTTTCATATTGTTTTTTCTCTTTCAGATTTAGTTCCCTACGCCCTTCGGCTTCTAATTTTCTTTTATTACTCACTACATATGTGCGACGCATTTGTGTGAAAACTTATCTTTTTCTCTTCAAGATGCGCGCGCCTGCATGCTATGCCACACTGCAATGTTGTTTCGTCAAAACATAACTTGGCAGAAAATTGTGGTTTATTCACTGTCTGTATCAGCAACCCAACGCACAGCAAGTCCTTCAATTCCGAATGCAATGCGTCACTACAAATGGGCGCATTCAGTGCTGTGATGATACATACGTAAGACAACTTCCTACAGTTTTTCAGACAGAACATTATGCAGAGGCCATGCTTCGTTGCTCTGCAGAACACAACCTAAGCAATTTTGCCCCAACAGTTACTTGCGAACATTACCAAGAGTGGGAGATCTACATACTACGCATGCTAGTAACAAAAGCTTCCTTTTTACTTCCACACAACGGGTATACTGGCTACTCCAAACAACATGCTACACCTAGTCAATTTTCTGCAAAGCTCTCCTTGTGCTAATGTGCGGATAAATATCTAGCAAATTATTTTGAAAGTGTAGTCTTTTTTTTGTATGGGGTTTTGTTTCGCCATACAACACGTAAGACCACTAGAGCTTCATTGAGATCTCTAACATTGCGAACAAGGTATCAATACTAAGTTCCTCGGAGGAGATCGCAGATTTTTCTTGAAATTTGTAAAGCAGTTCGTTTGCCCTATCGTCATCTAGGCACAAATTGCACGGCCCGAAGATACCAACATTTAGCTTTTTGTTGAGAAACTTTAAATCCAGGAGAAGCATGTGTCAATCGCCGGGGTGTCAGCAGAGGATAGACAAGGGCAGAATAATGCGCAAAGCTATTATTCAGTGCGTAGCTTCGCGACATGGAGATATACTCTAAAGGCAACGCAAATCGGCTATATTCACAGCATAAGCGTAACCTGCTCAAGACTATTCTCTTTTGATTGGTTTTAAAGACCTCATTCTAATACGCTGAATATATCTTACCTACTTTCTTTAAAAGAGCCTATAGGC
The DNA here is from genome assembly GCF_050947875.1 of Dermacentor variabilis. Lineage (NCBI taxonomy): Eukaryota > Metazoa > Arthropoda > Arachnida > Ixodida > Ixodidae > Dermacentor > Dermacentor variabilis. The sequence goes on along the minus strand of NC_134574.1, from coordinate 70,322,652 downwards.
CAAGTTACATGCAATCTGTTTGAAGGATAAGAAAGATATTATTACAGCTATGTTTCAAGTTTCATCATTGGATGGAGGTCATTCATTTTCAGCCTCTATGTGCCGACACAAAAAAAAAAAAAATACGGAAGACACTTTGTCGATACTAAAGTGTGAAACGGCGGAAGACTGACACCACTGCCAATGGCGATTTGTTGCGTCGGAAACACCACGGAGGTGCACAACTCGTACACTGTTATGGGAATGTTTGTTTGTTTATTAAATGCCTGCAACGTCGTTTACGCCTATGTCTATCGTTTCAATGTCTTCTGAGTAAATCATTTCAAAGCTGTCTTCTGGGAGGATGTCGGATCGCAACTGTTGGCCGGTGAATTCCATGTGCTTTAGTGGGTCCACATCCGGGATAGCTGCTTCGCAGCGCCCAACTGTTGCAGCGTCTCCTCCTGAGACGCATCTTCACTCTGAAAAAGGGTGGCACCCTTTGGGGTGTATATCTGCGACACAACAATAATCGAATGGTCATCTACCTTGATGCGTTTCCTTTCTTGAAAACGCCGCGCCCGCTACTTTCCTGTGGGGAATGCTATGCCATGCTGTTAACGCGCATGCCGTTGGTTACTGGAAATTACCGGGGTCGCAGCGTTAAAGAAAGGAAACGCATCAAGGCAGATGACGATTATTGTTGTGTGGCAGATATACACCCCAAAAGGTGCAAACTTTTTTAGTGTTCCAAGGCGGTGTCGGGGTGTAGTTGGCCATCCTCATCATCCACTTCGCTCGATTGAGTTGTACTTGCTCGGCTTGCCGCGTCAAGAGGGCGGTCACGGTGCTTCCGAGCTTCAGTTGCATTGGTACCCGGCAAAGCACCGAGTTCCTTCAAACGCGTTGCCTCTCTTGCGTTGGCCCGTCGCGTCCCTGGACTATGTGGTGTCGGACGCGCCTCGCCGCTCTGATGCATACGACGTATGCGCTCAGCCTCTCTTGAGCGCCGCTTGCGTTCAGCGGCTGCCCGACATTGCGTGTTGGGAGACACTGGTTTGGCGAGACGAGGCATCCTTCCCAAACGATACCGCAAAGTATACTGCCGCCACCGCCGCCGCCACACCACAGCCAAGCAGACGGTCATCCCGCGCGCCTCGCTAAAGTGACGTCAGGCCCACAGCGCCCAATCGGGAGGCCACCTAAAGCGCCTGACGAGTGACGTCAGGCCGCACTGTCGAACACAAGGCCACCACGCGTGCGGATGTGATCAGTCATCTCGCGCGGCGCCGAACCATCCCGACCCCCCCTCCCCCACTTGACGACAGTGACGTCACGCATGCGAGCCAAACAGGAAGCGCACACCTGCGCCTAGCGACAGTGACACAGAGGAGACCAATCAGGAGGCCAGAAAGCTGCGACAGTTTCTGCTAAAGGCAGATGACCTTGACAATGAGCCATTAAAGGCTTCCACCTTAATAAAGAGGCGAAAGCGTTTCAACTTTCCTAGAATACTCCTGTCTGGCACAGCATGCTTTCTTTGTTTATCAAGATTATTGATGACCTTGCGGAGAGCTTTCCCTCTCCCAATTTCGTTCCAATAATGAAACACTGAAGTCAAAAGCGCTTAGCAACACAGTACTTGCGCAACTTTACTGAAATGGCGCTACTTTTGGAAAATTGAGCGGCTTTATGTCAAGATAGCGCATATTAACGCGACAGCAATAAGGGTCCAGTGTCGCAGAAGATTTGGAGAAAGCTTAAGCTTCGCCTTCAAGAGTAGAACGTGATAGCGTCCCGGCAACTGCAGCGTTTGTAACCGTAATGTTTACCGGGAAACGTTCTCGGCGAACGCTATGCATCAAGGCGGGCTGCCTGGTCGAAACGCGGCCTCTTACAAGGGCCGCGATGCGGCGGAGGCGAGCGCCATCTGGAAATCTTTCAAGTGTAGAGTACTAGATTATGTAGAGTGAACTAGATATTCTAGTTCACTCTATTTTCAAGGAAGCAGGCGCGCCGCTCCGTGGACTCATATTTTACGCACTGGCGTGCGCAAATGGCGAACGCCGTCTCCAGTCTGGGCCTTGTAGATCGCTGGAAAAGGCGTTTGTTTGAGTTTTCGCGTAAGAGAATTATGTTATCGCGTATGTTCAAATTACAATACGAGTGCTGTCATGCGTGTAGGTTGTGTGTAAGTTGTAGCTTACAATTTTTCCTCATATTTAAGCTTGAAAAATTCTATAGGTTCAGTGAAATACTTGGGTCACATGAACGTCCCGAGTACATGTGGTTCGATAATCAGCGTAAGCCCTCCGCGCGGTACATACGCATTTCTTTTGTTGCGTCCGGTATTATAGGTTACGCGGTAACTCCAACACAAACCTTGCTTGCAACGGAGCCTGTCGCGCGCCACCTTGCACCACCACCCAGATGGTCGTTCGCTTCCGCGAATGCGAACAAACGCGCGGACGCTATTTCGAAGGACCAAGGTGAAATCTAGAAGCATCTGAAATTAAATACGGTGTTCGCCAACTGCAATTTCGGTTCGGACCGACTTGACATTTGTGCCGGTGTTGAGAGTTTTGTGCGACACAATGTCCAAATGAACGCGGCTGAATGTCCTTCGCGTTAGGAACACCACGCGGTTAAACGAGCGCGTTGAACCGCTTGGCGGTGTTTTAATTGGGCCTCACCGAGGCGCAATCAGAACGTAGGCGAGACATCGCGTGGTCAAGGAACGTAGGAATAATACACGCTTGCGTGAACGACAGCGAGAGTGGAAACGCGTGGCGGGGATGCTCTCTCCTCTCACCCAACGCAACACGGCAGTTGGTGTTCCTTCTCGGCCGCTATGCTCTGTCCAGGCGCTCTCGTGCTCGGCGACTCGGCTCATTTGATGTGATTGCATTGAATGGGCGGGAGGCGGTGAGAAGAACTGAGAATTCCCTAATAAAAGCTAAACATTCTTTGCCAAAGGAAAGGCCAGGGGAAGACGCGCATAAGCTGGGAAAAAAAAGTTAAGCAAAAATAAGTGAAAACGATGTAAAAACCCAGCGAAACAAAGATTACGCTTTAGTAGACGATTCTCAGGAATTCTGAAGCTTTTTTTGTTTCGTCATGTATACTGGGTCCATGCTTCTAGGCGAATAAAAATGATGTGGCTTTCAAAACCAGTTTGGCAATGTCATTGATTTTCAATTGGCACGCACTGTTAAAGAACGTAAAAAGGAATCGCAATCATTACCAGCCTAATCGTATTAATTTTAAGATAAAGGCCATTCGTAGTTTAATGAACCGCTGCCGTGTAAGCTGATGCGAGTACGAAGCTCAGGGAACAAGGATACTTATTCGCGTCACAGTCAAGAATGGCAGAGAGAAATGTTTTATTGGCGCAGTGATTCTTACCGATGAATAATCACCCATGTATTGCTGTCCACGTACGGTTCTCGACCCTTCTTTAGCTAGTCGAATCCGGGTTGAGCAGGGTGGTCTCCTATTGTAGCGTGGATCTCTTGCCCGGCACTGTGCTTTTGAGATTGGGATTGCGTGTGTAGGACCACGTCGTGTGAAGTTAAGCTTTCGCGCGATCAGTGTGCAAATTGTGGCGTTGAATAACTGACCGGGTAATAGCTGCGTTTGTTTGCGGTGACTCGAAGAGTGTGTAGAGCTGTCGGAGTTACAGCGCCTCTACTTTGGTGAGTGAGGTGTAAGGTCCTGGGAGTATGCCCCTCCCAAGACGAAGCTCGCGCAGAATCTCGCTCTGGATTGCGCGCCGTGAAGAATTGAAAGGGACCAGCTGCTCCCTGATGCGTCGGAAACCATGTGCGGGTTTACAAACCGGTTGCCGTCGCCCAAATAGATCATGTACTCATGACGGCTGCGCCAGAATGGATGCTTCACATCCGCCGCCAAGGTTTGTGAGTCTCGGCGCTTGCTAACACTCCCGGGGTTAGTTCTCATACATACATACATACATACATACATACATACATACATACATACATACATACATACATACATACATACATACATACATACATACATACATACATACATACATACATACATACATACATACATACGTACATACGTACATACATACATACATACATACATACATAAAATTTTTATAAGTACATCAGACAAGGTAGCGAGGTATGTTCGTTTCTATTAGTATATATTGAAAATTATTTTGTGTGAGTTGTCATGTCACTGTCACGAAGTCCTACTACTGTTGATTTCATATGCTGCGTTAAGGATATTAAGTTTCTCTACAAGCTGTAGCGTTGTAGATATGGCGAAGATAGCGGTACGGCCACAGTATTGTCATTGTCAACATTGTCACGAGGAAGCTGTTGTTCTGAAAATCACGTAGACGCGTCTCGGAGTGCACGGAAACGGAGAGAAGGGAAACTGAGCGTCATGCTTCTTATCGTTAAAGCATTAAGGCGAACTCTGCTTTGACTATTTTTCATGGTTTCGCGGAGCTGCCAGGCTGTTAGGTAAAACGCATACTTGTGCGTTTATATACAACAGCAATAAAGGATATCATAGGTGGAAAGTTTCCATTTGTCCGGGCGGGGGGGGGGGGCGCTGGGTCCCAATCAGCTGTTACACACACTCACACGATATATATGTATATATATATATATATATATATATATATATATATATATATATATATATATATATATATATATATATATATATATATATATAGCATTTGCAAAATTCTGTCTGATCTCGAAGAATGGTTCACGTAATAGAAGGCCTTAAAAGAATTTACAAGACCTCATAGTAGAAACAGCGCAATTTCACAGCCTGAGTCCTCTCCCACCACCAATAATCTGGCATCTCTCAGTGGTGTAATCTTCCTTCGTGTAGTTGTCGTATACTTCGCTATCACTAATACTGTTTCGCCTTTCCGGAGAAACTGCAGCCTCTCTCTGTGTTTTTTTCTTTTTCCATTTTCTGTGAGTCCGAGTATAAGCGCTCCTGCGTGTGCCTGCTGTTGATACCGACTAGGAGTGAACCCGGCTTGGCCTCATTTCAGTTATTGAGTGAAATTTACAGGGTGCACCAACTATAATGCGCCAGGACTTTAAGAAAGACCAGTTCCGTTACTCGAAGAAGCCCTAATGCATATTGTTTCCAGTGGAAAGAAGTAGCCGACAGTAATTCTATTAGTTCCTGAAACTTAATACGACAATTGCAAAGAAAACCTAATTCGGGAAGTACTCTCCTAATTATCAGTGTCAATGCCCCATTTGTAGGGGCTCCAGACAGCTCCAGGCACCCCCTAATGACACCTAACTGCTGTGTTTCACCGACGTACTAACTGGGTGTAATTCTTTTCCGACTGGCGAAGGAACCGCACAATATTTGAAAAATACGACGTGACTGCACTCCCACCCACACCAAAAACCAGCGCCCTTAAGTAAGCTGATCGGAAGTAACTGCATGGACTGCATTCCCCGAAGAGACAGCACATCACCTTGATAACGGTACGGAAGGAGCACCTATATACAGCTGGCTTCGCGGCTTTGCAGCCATTCCTTCCTCTTTACGTCGCACTTATTATACGTTTCTGAAGGTTGACTGAGCACATTGATAACAAAAGTATTTTGATAACGTAGCCTAAGCGCGAAAAGGAATGTAATAGGTAAAACATGTTTAAAAATCCCCGGCTTTGCTCGCACCGTGTCGACAGAATGCGCGCGCAGCTAAATTTCGCGTCAGAAACTTGCTTCGGACCAAAGCCAAATTAAAGTTACAGTATAAGCTTTCGTGGGAGTGTATACGTGCTGCAAAAAAAGGTCCCTGGGATCGAATAAGAGCGAAATAGAAAGCCTGCGAGACAAATTAATTATGCCTTTCAGGTTGCGGCCATCGGCAGGGCTCGTGGCGAGTCCTCGTGCTTCGAAGTAGCTCTTAGGACGAGTGGTCTTCTTTGGAACCTTATCCGGGAGCCTTTGCTGGACTATCTTCGCGATGGATCGGAAAGTCTTGCAGGTGTTCTGTTGTGCGTCTGATTTCTCGACAACATTCCGTTCTCAGGATCAGGCGATCAGGTTCGCTGGAGAGTGTCGTATGTAGTGACTGGCTGACCTGGAGAGAGGGGTGGTAGGTGCCTCGTTCCGCGGTTATAGTAGACCTTCTGGCGTTGACGGATCTCCTGGAGCCGGCTGTGAGTGGCTTTGCGTGATACTGCCTCTGGCACTACGTAGCTGGTGGGCACAGGCAGCAAGGTCCTGGTTTGCCGTCCCCTGAGTCTTGGCACAGGTGACTTTAGAATATCATCTCTAGGGGTATTGCGCCATTCGAGCAACGCCATATGAAAGTCAACTAGGTTATGTGAACATTTCTTTACAAGCTTTTTGGCCTCTTGTTCTGCTCTTTCCGTCATACCATTAGAGCGGGGATGATACGGACTTGGGACGTAAAATGGGAAACGCCTAGCTGCTGCAGCAAATCTTTGAAAAGCCGGCTGGTGAACGGGGGTCCGTTATCACTGCAGGTCTTAAGCGGTAAGCCATGAGTGGAGAACAGCTCTGCGCACCATGACGCCACAGCGCAAGCAGTGCTTTGACGGATTTGGCGGATCTCACAAAAGAAAGAATAAAAGTCCACAATTACGGCAAATTCACGACCCTCATGGAAGCACAGGCCCATGCCAACGAATTCCCAGGGCAGCTTTGAAATGTCCTGGCAGTAAAGAGGCATTTTCGCGTTTCGCGGCTGGTATTTCTGGCAGACAGCGCAGTTTTTGCAAAACTGCTCAATCTCATGTGACATATTTGGCCAGTACATGACGTCTCTTGCCCGTGCCTTCATCTTTTCCGCTCCCGAGTTCGCAGCGTGAAGCAGCAGCATAATTTCTCGCTTTTTTGGAGACGGTATGACTGCCTTGTTGCTGCGAAAAGCAAGGCCGTCTTGCGGGTGCAGCTCCTGTTTGTAGGACCAGTACGGACCCCCATATTCGGGTACCTCGCTTCTTCCTGGCGAGCTTGTTTCGGCTTGACGAGAGCAGGATCTTCATTGGTGGCCGCAAGAAGATCCCTCAAGCGCTGTTGCGAAGCTGAAACGTAATCAAGCATATTTACTTTAAATTGCTCCCTTTCTTCTTGCAAGAGTTGCTTGCTAGGGAATCTAGATAAGGCGACAGCCAAAAATAGCTCTTTCACTGGCTTGTAGATCAGCTTAATAGGATATCGCTGCAAAGCCAAACGCATGCGCTGTAGTGCACACTGCTATAATGGTTTGCGGAATATCAGTACCAAGGGGCGGTGATCAGTTTCGAGAGTTACGCTTTCCTGGACGAAGATGTAATCATGAAACTTGATGCAGCCATGCACAATTGCCAATTTTTCTTAATTTGGGCGTAGCGTTCCTGCGCCTCTGTTAGTGAACGTGACGAGAAAGCGACGGGGCGGCCGTCTTGAATAAGTACTGCACCAACTCCCATTTGGCTCGCGTCGACCGAAACGGTGACCGGCTTAGTTGCATCGAAAAAGGAAAGAATTGGTGCGTTAACTAAGCTCTCACGCAACATTTCAGAACTTCGCTGCTGAGTCTCGGTCCAAACCCGCAATGTCCTTGCGCAGCAATGTTCTCAGTGGTGCAGTCACGACGGTCATGTTAGGAGTGAAAGATTGTACATAATTCAGCATGCCTAGAAATACTTGGAGTTCTTTACTGTTGTTTGGCTCTTTCATTTCCAGTATGTCGTTCATGCGACCAGGGTCCAGGCGGAGGCCTTGCGTGCTAAGGATGTGGCCTAGGTAGCGGACTTCGGGCTGCAAAAAGGTGCATTTCTTGAGGTTTAGCTTGAGGTTGTTTTCGAGACAGCGTGCCGACAAAAGTGACAGGTGGTGGTCATGCTCCTTCTTCGTGCGGCCCCAAAATATTATGTCATCCATTACCACGGCAACGCACGGTAAGCCTTCCAGCAAGCGGGGGCGTGGGTTCGAATCCCACCACTGCCACCGTGTAGCCAGGCCAGCAGTTGGGCGGACAACGAGCTTATTGCGGTTGCGCAAGTTACATATATAGTGAAGCCAACGTGACGTAACAGATCACGGGATTACTGGTGTGCCGTGACGAATGCAGATTCAGCCGTGCTACAGTTTACACCAGACTGTTGCCCTACCTTTTTTAGGTTGTGGGAAACCTTATGAAAGTAGGGAATTACAGCCACCTTTCGTTTGTCCCTTTGTTCTTTCTTCTTTCTTTCACCATCCGCGCTCTGCTCATCGCTCAGGCGTGAAGTTACCTTCCTTCGACGATGCAGGCTTTCAGCAACCGAGATAATGATTTGTCTCGGATAATTCGCTGCTTCCAGACGAGCCACCTGCTTACTAAGGCCTTCATCCAGCAAGTGAGAATGTGACTTAGAAAGAGCGCATGAAAAGAACGTAGGATACTTCTTTATATGAGTTGAGAGTGTGCAGAACTGTAACTCACGGGCGGCTTGTTAGCTGTGTGCTCATAATCTTAACACACGTGTTAATCTATGCAATGCAAAGGCAAGTCTAAAAACGTGATATTGCGCTGCGCAGAAAATTTAGCGGCGAACGTAAGTGGCCTGCTGTATTCGCGTTGACAGACCTCCTTTTGGACCTCTTTCTGCGGACAGTGATGAAGCTATCATCCGATGAGTCTTCATCCGACGCGGAGTACAGCTCGGTGTCCTTGGTGTCACTGAGCACGCTTCCTTTCTTCCTCGTGAAGGACGGCCTTGATGACAACTGGCCAGGAGGGCCTCTGTAAGGCTGCGCGTCCATCGCCACAAGACCAGGAGCCGAGGCCGCAATTCCGAAGATTTAGCCAGAAACCAGAGAACACAAATAGAAGTGTTCTACCTAGTAGACATTTCGTCGTCGTCTTAAATACTCCTTGCTGCTATGAGATGATCACTGTACAAAACATGAATAAAACAACCCGGATAGCTGAAGAAGTGCCTTGACATCCCTCTGCTCGCTGCTATACAGAGAATGTCTAATTGTATTTAGTGAGTGCAAGCTGAGGCAATGCCCATGATAATTGCGGGTGTGTTCGGGATACCTGGCCGTGAACAATCCCTCTGAGGTCGATACATTCCCAGTTTGTTCGCGTGATACCGTGGTTTGCTGTACTATTGGTGTGCTTGCTGTACGAGATTATCAGGGAGAGGTGGACAGGCTCCGCTATCAGAAGTAGTTCCAAGAAATGCTACCACTAGGCCTTCCCGTATGTTCATTATTTGTGCATGTGCAATCTCTGCTAACGTAGTAATATAGACACGGTTACGAGCGGTATGTTTTTGTTTGTGGAAGCACTCCGCGACTTTGCTATCAAGAGGCACGATCTTGAATTTTACCACACGAAATAATCCTTGTTGCTATGAGATACCCATTATACAAAAAATGAATAAAAGAACGCAGATAGCGCAAGAAGTGCCTTGGGGTCCCTGTACTCTCGTTTTTCTACATAGAATGCATAATAGCATTTACTCAGTGCAAGCTGAGGCAATTTCCATGCTTATTGTGGGGGTGTTCAGGATACCTAGCCGTCAACGATTCCTGTGAGGACGGCTCCATTCGCAACTGCGGATCCGTGCGTTCGTTTGTCTGTAGTGTTGATGTGCTATACGATATTCTCCATAAAAAGTACATTCAAGAAACGGTACTGCTACGCCTTCCCGTATGTTCACTATTTGCACATGTGCAATATCTTTGAACATAGTCATATAGACACGGTTGCGGTTGGTATCATCATGCCTTGCTGCTGAAGCTGCGCACTGACACGGACACGGTGGAGACACACAAGGAAAGACGACGCTCGCTGCACGGAAATGACGCGGAAAAGACGCGGAAATGACGCACTCGAGTGTCATCTTTCCTTGCGTGTCTCCACCGTGTCCGCGTCAGTGCGCTGCTTCACCAGCAAGGTATGATGATTAATCAAGAACTAGCCCAACTTTACACATTACTATGTTACGATCGATGTTTACACATTACGATCGCTAAGTTTTTTCCACACGCTGACGACATCACAGTGTGTACACTACATGGAGATCTAGAACACGGCTAGGTCAGCAGGTATGCTTCCCGGTAAACGGGAATTGCGTCGCTAGCGCCAATTTCCACCCTGGTGCTGGGTAGGCCAAACTCCAAGAGGAAAAAATCAAAGAAAACATGAAGCCTGCTTCCATGGGAAGAGTTTTGTTGATGCGCGAGGGTCAAACGCCATTTCGCTTGTCGTCTGCTATGCGATCGACGAGCACACGCCTTTCTCTGCAGGTGCCAAAGGAAACCAGCACCGCCTGCATTTATTTTATTCAGATTGCTTTCCTCTTTCAGATTTCGTTTTCGACATTCTTCCGCTTCTAATGTCCTTTCTTTAATTACAACATATGTGCAACGCATATATGTGAAAACTTAGCTTTTTTGTGCTTAAGGTGCGCGTGCCAGCGTCTGAATCCACATGTGTATTTTGTTTCTGCAAAACATAAGTGAGCAGAAAAATTTGATTTATTCAATGCTTTGTTAGCAACCTATCGCACAGTAAGTCATTAAATATGCAATGCAATAATGTAGAACTGAATATCTCATCAGTCAGTACAAATGGGCGCTTTCTGTAATATGATCATGCATATCTAAGACAACTTCCCACAGTTTTTCAGAGAGAAAACTGCTACAGGGTCGATATTTGTTTGTTGTGCACA